>NC_090818.1:73443591-74673676 GCF_000390325.3 Nicotiana tomentosiformis | reverse complement strand
CTTTCATTTGTAGACATTGTAAAAAAAGTAGGAGGAGGATATGCTCTCCCACTAGCTCAATATTGAGGCCATAAGCTTGGTTTTATTTTCATCTCCTCCAAATCTAATCGAGCTTATAAGTTGTCTATAGACTTTTTACAAAGATCTAATAGTGTATAAATTAAGTTATGACAAACGTTCTTTTTTATGTGCAACACATCAAGATTATGGCGTACTAATTTAGATTTACAATAAGGAAGATCGCAGAAAATACTCCTTTTTCCATATGTTTTTCATCACCTCACTTACCCCTTCACTCGACTGACTGAGAGTAAATTTTATATATTTAACTTGATTCAGCAATTGTGAGCAGATACTGGACTTGATGCAGGTCTTGCTTTTATAGTCTTATCAAATGACTTTGTATTATTTTGATATTTGTGTCCCGACTTCAAGAAGAGACGATGCCCCGTGTAACAAAACTTTTTACCATGTGTGAGCCTTCTAGATTAAGTGCTTATGTTACAAGAAGGGCATGCAAATCGACAATAAGTTCACGATCCATAGAGAGTACCATATGATGGAAAATTATTTATAGTCCACCTGAGAGTTGCTCACATTTGAAATACCTCCTTAGTAAAGGCATCACATGTTTCTACCCTACATCCCATAATTCATGTAAATCTTCTATTAAAGGTTGCAAAAACACATCTGTATCATTGCAGACACTTTTGGTCTAGGAATAAGTAAGGACAGAATGAAGAACTCTTGTTCCATGCACATCCATGGGGGAAGATTATATGGCATTCATGTACTGTGAACAGTTCGCATTGTTCAAAATGGATTAAACCCATCAGAAGTAATCCTAGGCACACATGACGAGGATTTCTAGAAAATTAGTGATATTTACTATCAAAAAATTTCCAAGCTTCAGAATCTACAGGATGTCGTAGAACTCCATCTTTGTTGAACTCTTCACGATGCCATTGCATTACTTTAGAAGTGTTTGATGATATAAACAATCTTTGTGGCCTTGGTTTTAAAGGAAGATACCTTAGGATCTCTGATGGAATTTTTCTGGCATAATTTTTCAATCTAGAAGCCCGACAAACTTTTCATTCATTGACATTCTTATTAGAAAACGTTTTAGTAAAAAGAATACAATCGTTGGGATAATCATGGATGTTTTCATACTTTAGGCCTAAGACTTCAACTATCTTTTTGGTCTCATAGAAAGTATAACGACCCGAAAGGTCATTTTGTGTATCTGAGTCCCATTTTCCATTTTGAACCTTACCATATGTGTATTTTTTATTATGTGACTTGCGGAGATGGTTGATTGGGTTATGAGGAGGTTTTGGGTTGACTTGTAGCACTTGGTTCTTAATTTGGAAGCTTATGTTGGAGGTGTTGATATGTACTTTGGTTAAAACAACCTCATAACGAGTTTTGATGGTCCCAATAGGCTCGTAGGGTGATTTGAACTTAGGTGTATGACCCAAATTGAATTCTTAGGTGCCTAGGATGAATTGGCTCTTTTTGCCAAAAGTTGACAAATTAGATGTTTAGAAATTTTCTATGTTTGATCATGGGTTGACTTTGTGTCTATCAGATTCAAATTTTGGTTTCAGGACTTGAAATAGGTATGTATTTTTCATTTGAAACTTCTATGCAAATTTTGGTGTCATTCCGAATTGGTTTGGTAGGAATCAGACGCTTGGTTGTGATTTTAGAAGTTCTTGAGCTTCATTGTGATTCTTATGCATTTTAGTATTTGATTCGTGGTTTTAGATGTTATTTTGGTGTTTTAAGCTCGATAGAGAGTTAGTATGATATTTCTAGGCTTATGTGAATGTTTGGTGTTGAGTCTCAGGGCTCGCGTGAGTTTCGGACGTGTTTCAAACCATTTGAATTGAGTTTCAGAGTAGTTGGTTTTTAGCTGGTGAAGCAGGTCTCGCAAATGCAAGCGCCAGTGCGCATTTGTGGTAACAGCATTTGCAATGTACATGTCACAATTGTATGGGAGTGGCATGGTTTGCATTTGCGAAGCCAGCATCGCAATTGCAAAAGGGGACCTGGGCAGAGGAGATCGCATTTGCGGTCATTTGATCATTTTTGCGATGCAGGATGAATTCGCATTTGTGAAGTGTTGGTCGCATTTCCGACATTGCCTGGGCTGGTTAGTATTCGCAGATGCGATGCTTTAATTGCATTTTCGGAGGTCGCATTTGCGAACCCTTGGTCACAAATGCGATTTCTGCAACTGGGTTAATAAGTGGGATTTGGGGACATAGACTCATTATTTCATATTTGTGATTGACAGCTCGGTTTAAGATGATCTCTGAGGAATTTTTCACCCACTTGGATTGGGTGAGAGTCGAATTGCATTTGGATTTGAAAACGAATTACATATTTGGACTGGTGGGGTTATGGGTAGTCGAGATCTAACCCTCGACTCAGGTTTTGACCGAGATGGCCCAAGGTTTGACTTTTATTCATATTTTGGGAATTGTGTAAAGATCTCAACTTTATTAATTGAACTTGATTTCACTTGCATTTTTTGATGTTATTGAGTCATTTTTGGGTAGATTTGAACTGGATGGAGGTGAATCGTAAAAGAAAATAATTTTTAGAGTACTGATTTGGCCTAATTGAGGTACATATCTTGCCTAACATTGTGTGGAGAATATTCCCCTTAGGGTTTGGACTAAATTGTATATTTGTGTTATGTTAAATGACGTGTACACGAGATGACAAGTGTGTGCACGTTCCTATGCATGGTATATGACTGGATTAGATCTTAGGCTTGGGGTTGTTTGCTATATGAAACATGCTTTATCATTGAATGCCCTCCCATCCCCACACTTTTATGTTATTTCTATGATTCTTTTGCACATTGTTGTTGAGTCGTGAGTTATATCTTGAAGTGACTTTGGGCATTGTTGTTTTGTGATATTGTGGCACATGTGAACATGTTGTGCGGGTTGATCTATTGTTGTGTGGAGTATAAGGGCAGCGAGTTGCGCATGTGGCAACATAATGGAACCATTTCATTGTGATATGAATGCGGCGAGATTATGATGGCTATTTATGTGCATGCAGCCATATAAGGGAGGCATTCCATTGATTATATGCATGCGGCGACATAAGGGTGGATTTGTTGGGGATGTTATGTGACATTTCAGGGTGTTCCTTTGATGTTGTTCATGTGTTGGAGCGTGTTTGATGTTGTGATCATATACTTTTTTACTAAATGCTTTCGGCTTGTGTTTTATGAGATGGTTGGTTTTGATATGCTACTTATGCCCCACCCATATTTGATATTTATTTGGAAAAGATGGGTTATTCCATATTGAGTTGTTGTTACACGCGTCACGAGGTTGTTGCTATTTGTTTCGTTATGTTGCTTGTTGTCAGTTTCCTTTAAATATCTTGCAGAGGTTATTTGACTAGTGAGTGTCTTGACTTGAACCTTATCACTACTTCACCTAGGTTAGTTTTGATACATAGTGGGTATCGACTGTGGTGTACTCATATGATATTTCTGCATATTCTTTGTGCAGAACCAGGGATTTCATATCTAGCAGATCGTTGGAGAGTTGAGCTAGAGGTGTTGGAGACTTCAAGGTATTCCTATTTGTCATGAACCAAAATCAACCTAGAAGTGATGGCAACTAACCCAATCCGCTAGGTAAGCTAAACGATTGTTACACAATTCAAATGAAAATAATAAGTAATCAATAAGTGAATTAGCTGAATTCCATACTATAACCCAAGGATTGGTAATACAAGTTATGAGCCACTAAGATTTAGATTTACAAAAATGGTACAAAAATCAATACAATATCTATTTGGAATATACATAAATAGAGTAAGAATCTAAAATAACCAAGGACAAGTGGTAGCTATATCCAGAAAGTAGGTACATGTTCAATGTCAGCTCCCGTCATCCATAGCATCTCAGCTCCAAGATCTGCACGCAAGGTGTAGAAGCGTAGTATTAGTACAACTGACCACATGTACTCAACAAGTATCGTAACTAACCTCGGCGAGGTAATAGAAGTAAGAATTATAAATGATACTCGCTAATAACATGTTCACTTCATAAATCTCACAAGTACACAACAATAATATTATCAAGTCATAAACCACAGATAAAACCACCTCGGTGCACAAATATAATGTAACATGCTTTGTTTCAGCTAACAATCCAGCATATAGAGAAGATATACGTGAAATACTAGATAATCATTCTTCGATTGCATATAAAGAAGATAAGAATAAGACCTCGATTAATCCATAAACAATTGCATATGGAGAAGATATGCATGATTAACATGCATATCATTCTTCGATTGCATATGCATAATGGCATGTATACATCTCGGAGCTAGCAAATAGAGAAGAGATGCAACATAAGCATGTATACATCCAAGGAAGTTGCGAGTAGAGAAGAAATGCAATAACCAAAACACACAATAGCCAGTTTTCCTTATATCGCGTCGACACCATCAATGGAAATACATGAGAGGGTGACCCTAGGGGGATGGATCATTATCCACACGACACATAGACAACTCGCGTACAATGTATATCCACCTCACGGACAACTCCCATGAAACATAACTCAGATCCGCACGGACAACTCAAGGTCTATCAACCCAGTCCATATCACACAGAAAGCATATACAAGAATACATGTACATGAATAATGGATATCAAATTGCATACTCATGGACTGATATAGATGACATGCTAAGGTGTAGGCTCGTTCGAAGTGTACTACCATGGTTCAAATCAGGCGATTACGCCATAAGAATAGGAAATAACATCTTTGAACATGAGATCAACCAACCAATAATCTCACAAATGGAGTACAACATAAAAAACATGATAACACGAAGCTTAGCAATCAATTCAAGGCATAAAATAGCCTAATCACTACCCCGAGCATCGATAATACCCTGGTGTATGCACATGGGCTCAATCCCCTCTTATATGTGCCATTCATATCACGTGGCTATACCTAATAACTCTGGCAACTAGTGCCTCAACAAAGGTTAGGTAAGATACTTACCTCAAACAAGCCGAAACCATACATCAAAAATGCCTCCCCGCGCGACTCGATTTTCTTACGGCTCGAATCTAGCAAAAATCAACTCAACAAAATCAAATAATAACATAGGAACAAAACCCAAACGATAAAGGTCAAATCTTTAAATTTTGACAAAACCCGACAAAACTCATAAATTTCGACAACCCATTCAAATACGAGCCCAAACATACAAGTTTCACCCAAATACGACTCTGAATCGATGTTCAAAATCCAATTATTCACATTAGAAAGGTTTTGCCAAAAACACCCAATTTCTCTTTAGATTCAACAAAAAATGACAATATCTAAGATGAAATCATGAATAATAACCAAATTTGAGTAAAAAATACTTACCCCAATCCAAATCGTTAAATTCGCCTAAATATGGCCTAAATTCGAGCTTTCAATCTCAAAAATATGAAACAATAAGCAAACCCTAGAAATAAACTAATTTAAGTCTGCCTAGGCCTATGCATCGCGATCGGGGGACATTCATCGCGATCGCGATGGCCCAAAATACCAACTCCACAAAAGACTCTACGCGAACGCGAGGCCCTCTTGCAAATGCGAAGGCAAAGTCGACCAGCCTCCCCCGCCTGCTTCACACGCTACGCGAATGCGCCTCTTTTCTCGCGAACGCGAAGCTTCAGCTACTAACCAACCGAGAACGTGTCCCCTTCCTCACAAATGCATATAAGAGAACCATCCGACACCAATTTCCTCTCTGCGATCGCGAGCCTCCCTTTGCAATCGCGAAGGAGACACCAGCACTCACAACTAACCTGAGCTCCTCAAGACCCCGTCCAATCATGCCAACAAGTCCCAAAACACAACACGGACCTACCTAAGGCCTCATAAAACACCAAATAACATCAAAATCATGAATCGTCTATCAAGATCAATCTCTTTAGTTCATAAACTTCAAACTTCAAACCAAGCGTCCAATTCAAGCCTAACTAATCTGGAATCCAACCAAACTTTGCACACATGTCCCAAATAACACAACGAAAATCCCAACTTCCTGAACAACAATACGAACCCAATAACATTGAAGTAAACTCTCGGTCAAACCTATGACAAACCTTCAAAATTGCCAACTTCTGCCAAATAGAGCCAAAACCTTCTAGAAATATCCAAATGCAAATCCAGGCATACACCCAAGTCCAATATCACCATTCGGACCTAACGAAACCATCAAAACTCTGATCCTAGGTCAAATACACAAAAGTCAAATTTGGTAGACTCTTCTACCTAAAAGCTTCCAAATTGAGAATCATTATTCCAAATTAATCATGAACAACTCGAAAACCAAAATCAGCCATACATGCAAGTCGTAATACATCATCTGAAGCTATTCAAGACCTCAAACCACCGAACAGAAAGCTCATGCTGAAAACAACCACTCGGCTCGGTACATTCTCCCCTACTTAAATATATGTTCATCCTCGAACGTGCCAAGAGTCATTCCCACGCCATCAAATCACTGCCTAAACTCATCATACATATACCCATGGGTGATCCCATGCAACCCCAATCCATATAAGCTCAACAACACAACCTAACTGAAGATCCTTACTTCAACCTTAGTCCATAAATCTTAGAACCCACTATCCAACATCCAGAATTCATTGTAAGACCCGATTCTCACATCTATACAATCTTTAAGTATGAACAAGTTGTATCAATCCATAACCATATTTCAATATATAATCACATGATATACTACACAACTCAGATATTCATAGTAATAACTTCTGACCACAATAGTTGCTCAATAACAAACCAGGTTCCGGTGAAATACCTCATGTCAAATAAAACCTTGTTCAAAATATCTGCACATTGCCAAGGATGATAGAAACATGTATAAAGGCATAACCACTCATCAGTTCAACAAGTCGTGGAGCTCTCTCACCCTCCAAGAACTATAACCCAAATTAAAAGCTGACTACTGATATTATTCATCCAAACACACGTTAATCAATTCTGATAGGTCTCATTCCAGGTCCAATAACCTCACCTCATCTAGTAAAAGTTGCTCAACAAACATGCCACACCAATACCACTTAGAGACCAATGATGGAAGGAGAATCAAATGAGAGACCTGTCCGCAAGCTCAACAAATACAATGACAAAGCGCAACACCATGAAACCATCTCGCATACGAGAAACAAAACACATAAAATAAGTACAAAGGATCATATTCCAATATAACTCCTCTATGGCGCGTAACCCAATCCATACATACTAGTCCACATGGATTACCCATTACCCAAATTGTCATACTCACCAAACACGTGTCTCTCTACTGCAAGCACGCGAACCGCATGATATTAACGATGGAGAAACAGATAGCACAATATGCCAAAGATAGGAAGACCATAACCAAAACGTGATCCCATAATTCAATACCCCAAGAGCCATCTTGCTCGAATTTCACCACATGGCCCAAATAAAACCGCATCATATGTGTAAATAGTCAACAATCTCATAGCCCATTGTAGCATAGGAGAGTAATACATGAACATATTAGAATATGAATAAGATCAACTCTAGCCAATGACACACCCCCAACAATAGCTATGCTAAATAAACAAACCCGATCCAATATAGAATATACATTCTCATTAGGCCTACCAATGGGCTCCCAAGTAAACTCCGATCATCCTCAAATAGGCAATTAACCTTCCAAAAAGTCTACAATGACCTATCCATAAAACATATCACCAGTTGTCTAACTCTGGCCATACCTTGATAGTTCACAACCAAGGATTAGTGTGCCTCTGAGAACTCCCAGTCTCCAGGTCCCAAGAATACCAGGATATTCATATCTGGTCCGCAACTCCACCACTCAATTGGCTTACGCATCCCCCATACACAATCATCTCGCGGGAAATACTCGCATAAATCTCATGTGCCATATAGAAAGAATTTTGGACGTCAACAGTCAACAACCAGATGATTACAGATATATTGATCAAGCATCCGCAATTCAAAACATAATGTGCCTTTTTGAAATGCACGCTCTTCTCAGGTGATACCAAATAGTTTTAGCATTCTTCTAAACATATAACACCGGCCATACTATCTAGAACTCATGACCTTCCCTTTGAAATGGGAGCGCAACCTTGTACATGCAAATCATGATCCCACATGACACAATGCATGTATCATGCCCTCATATGAAAACACGAGAATTCCATTATCAACTCTGAATCATTAGTAGGATAGGCACCCCATCACCCATGGCACGACCTAACTCCCATATGAGTCGTGCCAATGCCTAAAACTACTTGCTAGGAAAGCCAACTGTTTCACAACAATAACGAATTCAATAAAGAGGAATTTAATAAACTCAACAACAAAATATCGCGCAATAACTGCGACATCAACAATAATACTACTACAACAATCCCAACGATCTACTTCCAACGAGTATATGAGCACTTCTGAATATCCAAATACAAGGCAAAATCCTCAATACAACTGTCTGAACAATAGAACGGTAATACTAGAGATAAATGAAAGAGAACTTCAAGGTCTGTGAATGACATAGTAGCTAACTCGTAGTCTCCCAAAGTTTGGTACCAACACAGCTCTAGCAATCACCACGTCTGGAAGTACCTGGATCTGCACACGAAGTGAAGAGTGTAGTATGAGTACAACCCACCCCATGTACTCAATAAGTAAGAAACCTAACCTAAGGCTGAAAGAAGTGATGAGCTTAGAAGGTACATTCAGAGACCAATATCAATAATCAGTAATAGCTGAGGATATAAAGGAAATATTATAAGTAAATAACTTAGTAATATCATGTTCAACTCGTTGACATTGCAGGAATTTAGACATGTTTTGCAAGTAAAACACTTAAAGTCCAACACAGATAAAAAATTTCATTTTCCAGCTAGCATGAGAAAAGTACATCTCTATGCCTACATGTCAAATATACATGTCAAGTTGATGTCATCACAGTGAATCCATCAAGAGTAATTACACTCAACACGCTCACGGTGCCTGGCACAATGCCCCTCAGCATCGCACACAACTACTCTAAGCACTGTACGGGTACATCACCAAAGCACGTATATTTCAATGTGCCTGTGCTTACTGTAATTTCATACTCTGGAGGGGCGGATCATGGCCCAAGCACTAATAAATATCATATAGCCTAATAGTGGGGCCTAGTGCACGCGTCGCCCCTAATAAGTGCTAATTAGCCCAATATGGGTCTGGCGCACGCGTCACCTCAAAATCAATATCACATCGACTCTATGGCCCAATTTACTCATCAATCGCTCAAGTCTCATTTAACCACATCTCACAGTAATCATTCCAACAATGTTACACATATGAGGCATCAACAACATGTGAGAAAATCTAAATGAGAAAGCCATGAGATGGAGATATCATACATAGACATAGCATCATGACTGAGAGTATGTGTACAATTAAGTCAAACAACTCAAAACAGCAAGAATAGCCATATCATATCTCAAATAAATAAGCATAGAGCCTAGACACAATTTCTAACATGAATCATAGCTCAAACAATCAATCAATCAAGTAATGAAAACACGGATATAACAAGGCATGATAGCAAACAAGTCCTATAATAGTCAAAAATCCACCCGGATCATGAATACACCAGTGCGCGCACACACGTCCGTCACCTAGCATGTGCGTCATCCACAAAACATCTCAAATATATATATCCTCGAGGCATATGAATGTTGTTTCAGAGAGTGAGCGAATTCTTTCTATCTTGGGTTCCTGATTGTTTTTAATTTCAGTGTGTGTGGAACTACTCTCTATTCTTGTTTGATGGCACTTGATTAATGAAGGAAAGGTAATGTCGTTGACCTTTGTGTTAGAGTAAGTGAGCGGGTTATAAATAATGTGTGGTGCTTTCAAGTCAAATCTTGAGGCGAGGATGTTATAGTATTTTGCTTAATCTGTTTTAAATATATTTAGTGTGATGAGTTATGAGAGTTGTTGAAAAAGGTTGTGTCTATATAAAGTGTAGTTTGATTGCTCAAGGACGAGCAATGGTTTAAGTGTAGAGTGTTGATGGTAGGCTATAATTGCGTATTTTAGTCGCTTACTGCACTCTAATTCACTACACTTTACTTGTGTTTGAGCTTTAATTGGTAGTGTTTTGCACTTATTGTGTGTTTAAGCTTTGTAGGAGTGATTTCGAGCTATGTAGATGTTGTAGAATGAATTCGAGTGATTTGGAGCTTGGAAGTCCTAGTAAAATCCCAAATGATCAATCCGGGATCGTCTTCGGGGTCCAGGACCAATTCTGGATGTCAAAAATCGAAGTTTGGTCCATACTCTGAGAAATCACCCCTGCCGCGGCGCGTGGGGCGCCGCACTTGTGCAATCCTTTGCTGTCTGTGAGAAATTAGCTCTTTGGATTTCCTCACTAATGCCCCACATGACGCGTCGCCCCATGCGACGCGCCTGTGTAATTTGTATAGAGTTGTTTTTCTATTTCGGCTAGGAGAAGCTGATTTCATTTGGGACCTAAGGAGGCTAAGGAGAAGTGGGAAGAATGACAGTCCCCGAGCTAATCTCGTCATCTTTGACTGATGACCCCAAATTTGTGAGGGCATCAGCCTCGCTGTTTTGTTCTCGAGTCACATGCTGTAGGGTCCATTCTTTAAATCGATGTAGAGTCACCTGTAGTTTGTCCAAGTATCTCTGCATTCGATCTTCTCGAACCTCAAAGGTTTTGTTGACTTGGTTTACCACAAGTAAGGAGTCACATTTGGCTTCGATGACATCTTCTCCCAAACCTTTAGAAAGCTCGAGACCTGCAATTATGGCCTCATACTCGGCCTCATTGTTAGTTAAATTGGCTATTTTGGAAGCTTGTCTAATTGTATTACCCGTGGGTGGCTTCAAAACGATGCCTAACCCGGACCCCTTCACGTTCGAAGCACCGTCTCTGAAGAGGGTTCACACCCCCGTTGATGTACCCGACTTTATTAATAGTTCCTTTTCGACCTCCGGTACGAGGGTTAGCGTAGAGTTGGCTATGAAGTCCGCTAAGATTTGAGACTTGATGGACGTTCGGGGCCGATACTCATCTCGACAGCCTATTTGGCCAATCGCCCCGAAAGTTCGGGCTTATGCAAAATATTTGTAAGGCCCTGTAAAATTTTGCAAAAGAAAATAATGTTTTGTGGTGCCGAATTGGTTTTACGTGTTGTGTATTATAGAAATTCTTGGATTTTTTGGGTTGAACAATACACCAGAAAGTAAAGGAAAATTTTTGGCAGAAAAGCGCATTTATGCGGTCCATTATGCGACCGCATAATCACTCTGTGGGCTGCATAATGGCAGCAGAAGTGAGGCAGGAGAGGGACAGATTGAAGGCAATTCTGCGGTCGACTATGAGACCGCATAACTGTTATGCGGTAATTATATGACCGCAGAACAGTTATGAGGACCGCATAGTGACCGCATACACAAACAGTTCTTTTGACTGTTTTGTAACAAATTATGCGACTGATATGCGGTCCGCATATCGATTATGCGATCACAGACTTTGTTTCGGAGCTCCATTTTTGCGTTTTTAAAACCCGACCCTATTTCATTAAATACACTCTTTGGGCCATTTTTGAGCTATAATCTGACATTTTAGAGTGAGAGAGAGTGCCCTGGAGTGAGAAGGTGTTCTTCAATAATTGTTCTTCAATTCTTCCCCATGTTTTGGAAGATTAAGAAGGAAAACTCACTAGGTCTTCATCCTAGAGGTAAGATTCTACACCTTAACCCTCAATTTCGAATTTTGTTTAGAAATGAGTAATTAGCAAGATAATATTTGAGCATGAGAGTTGTTTATTTTACATGCATGTGTTATCAAAGGGTGTAGGAAGATTGCTGAGCTAAAAATGGTAAAGATTGGGTTGTGGGATGATAGAATCCTCCATAAAAGGACCTTGAAACCTTAATGCACACCTAGTGTTTGATAAAATGCTCAAATGAGCTAGAACCATAATCATCTTCCTAATTTTGATTCAATTTGTTATATTTCTACAATAGATTGAAGTTGCTAAGAATTTCAGAACATTTTAGAGTTTAAGGAAGCTCAATTGAGGTATGTTGGCTAAACGCTTCTCTTAGAATTGGATCCCACGATATTCATGTGAATTATTTAAGTCCCGAGTAGTTCATTATAAAATTGGCTATTCCGATTAAGATTGGGTTGAAAGATATATGTTCAACAAGTATTCCAAATATTTTATTTATGTTATGTTATCAATTGAGGATGTGTTAAAAATATTGGTTGTGCATTAGAAATATTCAACTTCAAGTTAAATTCAAACGAAGGCTATTATGCCAAATTTTGTGAAGAATCTCTATGTGTCTTAGACTCTTAATTGCTCACATGCGTACTGCATGCCATGATTTGAATTGTTGTTGTTGTTTTTGTTGATGATGTTGATGTTACAAAGTAAAAAGGTGAGCATGAAATACTAAATATTGCCAACGTCCCAAGAATGATCTTATAATTATGGCAATTAGTGCCAATGAAATGAAAGGATGTGAAAGAAATATGAAATGTGATGATTGATATAAAAAGGTTGATGTCTCGAATAAGACAGCCTATTCGGTCGGGTCGTGATCGGACACCATGCTGCACACATGGGGGTGATTGTGCTGGAAATTATAATTGTGGTCGATGTCCCTAATGGATAGCCTAGCCGATCAGGTCGTGATCGGACTCCGTGTTAAAGACGGTGGTATTGATATTGAGAGTAATTGTGGTTGATGTCTCTAATGAGATAGCCTAGCTGATCGGGTCATGATCAGACTCCGTGCTGAGAGTACGGTGGTACTAGTATTGTGAATAATGGTATTGAGGACGATGGTATATCGATACTAAAAATCTCCTAATGTGAGATATAGAAATTAATTGAAATACTATCTTGATCCTAAATTGAGGTTTGATGTTGATTAAGGCTTCCATTAACATTATGATAATCTTGTTTGTATTATTTGTCATTTTATTGAGAGGGTGTTTAGCTATACATACTAGTGCTATTCGACAGTACTAACATCCCTTTTGCCGGGGGCGCTGCATCTTTAAATGGATGCAGGTGGTTCCACAGCAGGAGACATTGATCAGTGATAGCAGTACACCTTCTTCCCAGCTAACTTGGTGAGCCCAACTTCATCCCGCAGTCATGAATCTTTTGTGCTTTGTGTATTCTGTTTGAGGTATAGCCGGGCCATTGTTGCCGGCATTATCATTGTACTCTTCTTTATCTATAGAGGCTTTGTAGACATAGTGTGGGTTGTATATTGGTGCTGGGAAGTCAAACTCGTTATGTTGTATTTGAATTACTATTTCCATTTCAGATTATGAAAAATGTGTGGAATGGAGACTTCAAAAATGAAGTAACTAATGGTAAGAAATTGGTATTGCAGACGTGATCGCTTTATTGTTTGATTAACGAAGAGATATATATATTCTCTTTATTCATGAATGAGTTTGGGCATGACAATATTTAGAAGAGGATAAGTAGTCACCACGCAGATCGGGTGACACTGAAAATACGGTTTTAATTTCCTAGAGGCCCTTATTAGGGCAAGTGTTAATTTTTCTAAGTGTGGGTACCGAATCTCGGCCTCACCTAAAGTTCGACTAACATAGTAAACAGGAAATTGCGTACCTTGCTCTTCTCGAACTAGGACCCCACTTACCGCGATTTTCGAGACTACTAAGTACAAGTAGAGTTGCTCGTCCGCTTTTTGGGTATGAAGCAGTGGTGGGTTCGAGAGGTACCACTTTAATTCTTCCAATGCTTGTTGGAATTCCATGGTCCATGTAAAAGTTTTCTTATTTTTGAGCAGTGAGAAGAACCTGTGACTTCTATCTGAAGACCTCGAGATGAATCGGCCTAGGGCGGCTATGCGCCCTGTTAATCTTTGTACGGACTTAACAGTGTCCACGACTATGATGTCTTAGATTGCCTTAATCTTATCGGTGTTTATTTTGATTCCCCGATTTGATACCATAAAGCCGAGGAACTTGCCCGAGCCGACCCCGAATGCACATTTCTCCAGGTTGAGCTTCATATTGTATTTCCTTAGTAAATCAAAGTTCTCTTGCAAATGTGTCAAATGGTCCTCTACTCGTAGGTACTTAACTAGCATATCGTCAATATAAACCTCCATTGATTTACCTATCTATTCTTCGAACATTCGATTTACTAAGCGTTCATAAGTGGCACCAGCATTTTTTAGTCCAAATGGCATTACATTATAACAACAGGTACCGTACTTAGTGATGAACGAAGTCTTTTCCTGATCCTCCGGGTTCATTTGTATTTGATTGTACCCAGAGTAGGCATCGAGAAAACTATGGATCTCGTGGCTGGACGTGGCATCGATCATGCGATCGATATTCCACAGAGGAAATGAGTCTTTGGTACATGCTTTGTTTAAATCTTTATAGTCTACGCACATTCTAAGTTTATTTACCTTTTTAGGGACTATGACTACGTTTACTAACCATTCGGGATATTTTACCTCCCGAACGGGTCCTATTTTGAGAAGTTGGTTACCTCATCCTTGATGAATGCATGTTTTACCTCGGACTAAGGCCTTCTCTTTTGTTTTATTGGGTGGAACTTCGGGTCCAAGCTTAGTCGATGTGTAGTGATCTCCAGCTGGAACCCTGTCATATCTAGGTGGGACCAAGCAAAACAATCCATATTATTGATAAGAAATCTAATGTGTTTTTCCCTGAGCTTGGGGGGTTAACCCCGTACCCAGGTATACCTTTCGATCGGGTAGATGCTCGATCAGTATGACTTGCTCTAGTTCCTCGACAGTCGATTTGGTGGCGTCGAAATCCTTGGGGATTATGAAGGATCGACGGATCCAGTAGTTATCGTCCTCGTCGTTCCCTGCTTCTCCGGTCGAGGCTAGTGGTTGTGGTTGCTATTTAGCTCCCTGTTTTCCTTTGGACTCCAATCCATTTGTTGACGAAAGCGCTGATACCGGTATTACTTCGTCGATCACGAACATATCTTTTGCAGCATGTTGTTCCCCATACACCATTTTTACTCCATCCGGTGTTGGGAATTTCAGCATTTGGTGAAGGTTTGAGGGGACCGCCCTCATATTATGAATCTAGGGTCTTCCGAGCAGTGCGTTGTGTCTCATATCGCCCTCGATCACATGGAAATTTGTTTCTTGAATAGTTCCGGCTACATTTACTGGTTGGGTGATTTCACCTTTAGTTGGTTCACTAGCCATGTTGAAGCCATTGAGAACCCGAGCTGCGGGTACGATCTGATCTTGTAGGCCGAGCTGCTCCATGACCCTCGATCGAATAATATTGGCCGAGCTTCCTGGATCAATTAAAAAATGTTTAACCTGAATTTTAATCATAAGGATAGAGATTACCAAAGCATCATTGCGGGGTTGTGAGATCCCTTCTGCTTCCTAATCATTGAATGATAAAGTGCCTTCTGGCACATAGTCTCGAGTTCGTTTTTCCCTGGTGATTGATACTTTTGTACATTTGAACACGGGCCCTTGTGGAATATCGATCCCGCCAATGATCATGTGAACCACGTGTTGTGGTTCTTCCTGCTCGTTTTTCCTGTTTGCATCCTTGTCTCTAAAATTTATCATAGTTCGGTCACTCAAGAATTCTCGAAGGTGACCCTCGTTGAATAGATGGGCCACCTCCTCCCTCAGTTGTCTGTAGTCTTCGGTTTTATGACCATGTGTACCATGGTATTTGCATATTTGATTGGGGTTTCTTTGTGATGGATTAGTTTATAGGGGTCTTAGCCATCTAGTATATTTGATTCTCCCAATGGCTGACACAATACCTGATGCATCAATGTTGAAGTTGTATTCTGATAATCGTGGTGCTTCTGTGGGATCGGTATGTTTATTGAAACCACTTTTGTTCATGAGCCCTCGAGAGCTCTATCCTTGATCGTTCCTTTGATCATTTAAGATGGGATTGCATCCTGGGCCACTGTTTCTACGATTTGCATTGTATGGTTGATACCAATCTCTGTTCGACCGGGGTTCTCTGTCGATATCCCTTTGAGTTTTGCCAACAAGCATGTTTGGATAAACGGAACTGGAAGGGGTCCCTAATTGATCATCCTCGACCCTGATCTTTGACTGGTACCGATTATGTACATCGGCCCAGGTTATCGCTGGATATTCAATTAAATTATGTTTTAGCTATCGTGATGTCACCGAACTACGTTCGTTCAAACCTTGAGTAAAGGCTTGAACAGCCCAATCATCTGTGACCGGTGGTAGTTCCATGCGTTCCATCTGGAACTGATATACGAATTCTCTCAACATTTCATTGTCTTTTTGTTTCACCTTGAAGAGGTCCGACTTCCTAGTTGCAACCTTTATCGCTCCGGCATGTGCCTTTACGAAGGAGTCTGCAAGCATGGCGAAGGAATCAATGGAATTAAGCGGCAAATTATGGTACAATATCATTGCTCCTTTCGACAAGGTTTCTCCAAATTTCTTCAGTAAAACAGATTCAATCTCATCATCTTCCAAGTCATTCCCTTTTATTGCGCATGTATAAGAAGTGACATGCTCATTAGGGTCGGTGGTCCCATTATACTTAGGAATTTCTGGCATTCGGAATTTTTTCGGAATGGGTTTCGTTGCCGCACTTGAAGGGAAAGGCTTCTGTACAAATTTCTTTGAATCCATACCCTTTATAATCGGCGGTGCCCCCGGTATTTGGTCAGCCCGGGAGTTGTATGCCTGTACTTTCTTGTCATTTGCCTCGATTTTCTTTTATCCCGATTCAATCTGTTTAGTGATCTTCTGAAACATTTTCATAATGGCGGGGTCAGTCCCTGATTTGTTGGCATCCGACCTTTCCGGCACAGGCTCGATCCTTTGAATGACTTCTAGTTCGATCTACTCAGTCTTCGGTGTTGATTAAGTAGTTGTGCTATAGCAGCCTGTTGAGCCTGTAACATTTCAAAGATTAATTGGAGGCTAACTCCACCATCTTCTCCACCCTGCGTACCTCGACCACCTGATCGAACTTCCCTGCGTATACTACCTTCGGGCTCAGCGCCCAAATTTGCATTTAGGGAGACATGTGAACTGACATCGACGAGATTTGCAATTGGTTCCCCCTCGAGGTCGGCCCGAGGCACCTCGATTCCTAGGGCGGCTATGTTGTCATTTTCCCCATGAAATCCGAGGTTGTTGTCACTATGTGTAGGCGATGCTTGTGAGTTTGACATGTTTATCCTGAAAACAAAGTTTCTTATGAGAACAAGTATAAAGCAGTGTGTGTTATCGGAATTAGTATTAAGCAATCACTATTATCCTAGGCCCCACGTTGGGCGCTAAACTATTTACCCTTAAAATTAGATAACAATTAAACTTATAATGAGGTTCTAAGGATATGTGATTTCACTTAATACCAATAGATAAAAATGAAGATTAATGACAGAAATAAACTATAAAGTAAAGCGAACCAGTGTTAAAACGGAAATCGACCCTCGAGCTGGGATGCCCTCGAATTGATTAACACCAAAACAGTTAAGAATAAAGCAAGCTGATGGACAAGAGAGTATAAGCTAAAGAGAGAGACTTATATTGGCTTTTTTTTGCGAGAACAATGTGTCTTACAAATGGTTGATACTCCCCTTTATATAGTAGAGGAGTTCTAATTATGGTATAAGTCTAATTATAGAAGGAAATCCCATGATTAGCTAATTAACCGTTTCTGATTTGATTCGTTTCGAGATTTACGCCATGATCCTCGACCAGTCACCGAGGTTTACGCCGTGATCCTCGACCAGTCACGGATATCTAAACTTTCTATTATTGTGCTATCTTCGATCTTGCTCAATGTCTGTCTCGTTTGGCTTCGATCACTACTAGCCTCGATCTCAATAGGTACCTCAATTCTGAACTTGGTACCTAGTCCTCGTGATTTAGTCTGTTCCATTACGAGGTCATCCTTCGATGCAATCTCCCTATTTTTGTCAAATAGTAAAATCGGGTGGGACCGGTTTTAACTGTATACAAACTCCATTGTTGGTGGCAACAATATTGATCATGTTGGGAGAAATTCTTTGGGGGGAACCAAGCATTGGCAGCAAGTATATTTTCATAATTGTGTAGCAACTTTACTTCCCAAATTAATCTTAAGAACACCAAAGAGATTTATAGTGTTTGTTTGATTCCTACAAGCTCGGGGTAGAGCAGGTTGGTTCCAGATTATATAAGGTCAGGGCACTAATCAAGCTGTGCAAAAGGGTTGCTACAAAGTTGAACGAGGTATGTTAAGGCTAATCATTCCTTCTTTTGGCATGATTCAATCAACGAAACGTAAATGTAATGTTATTCTATAAGTGATTATACACTTAGTAGTTAAGGATGTCTACATTATTCATTCCTGTAAAATGATACTCAAAGCATGTCTAAGTACGTTTCTAAGTCCCTATTGAGGCATACGACAATGAAGTTAATGTTCATAATGTAATGATATATGCATCTTCATTTACCAGTCATGCATTTACCACCGAGCTACGGCCGATTGGGCAATTATGCTTTTACCACCGTGCTATGGCCGGTTGGGTAGTTATGTATTTACCATAGTGCTATAGCTGGTCGGTCAGTCATGTATTTACCACCATGCTACGTCCGGTCGGGCAGTCATGTATTTACCATTGTGCTACGGCCGGTCGGGTTGTCATGCAATTACTACCGAGCTACGGCTAGTTGGGCAGTTACATATTTAGCACTGTGCTATGGCCGGTCGGGCACTCATGCATTTACCACCATGCTACGGCCGGTCGGGCAGTTACCACCAATTGGGCAGTTATACATTTACCACCGAGCTACGGCCGGTCGGGCAGTTACCACTGATCAGTTGGGCAGTCATGTTACAATATGGATAATAGTCCCAAAGAGGCATTATATATGTAAGTATAATTATTATGCATATATGATGGCACTTCAAGGGTTCAGGTTGATTCTTATATCTCTTTCATTAATGTTGACTTATTGTTATGTTTCAAGTCTGCCCAACATACTCGATACATTATTCGTACTGACGTCCTTTTTTTGTGGACGTTGCATTCATGCCTGCCGGTGTAGGAAATCAGTTTGATGAGCCCTCATAGTAGATGGGGTTAGCATTCAGCAAAAGATCGGTAAGACTCCACTTCATTTGGAGTGCTGTCGAGTCTATAAGTTATCGTGTCAGAGTTTTACTTCAAACTTATGGGTAGGTCGGGGCCCTGTACCGTTTGATGTCAAATACTCTTAGAGGCTTTGTAGACAAAGGTTCATTATGTACAGCAGCATTCACATCCTGTGAGTATTCATGTTTTAAGTACAATGCGTTTTCCCACTTATAGTTATGCATTTCGAGTTGTGGCCATGTTGGCCCATGATGGTCATAGAAAGAATGGGTTTAGCCAACTCGACCTATGTATGTTATAGTTTTCGTCGAACGATCATAAGTTACAGAGTGGTTCGCTCGGGCCAGTACGAAACCGGGTGCAAGCCACGCCCACTAGGTTTGGGGCATGACATCCTACTCCTTGCCAATGTGCACGGGGAAGCTATCCAACTCTTTTACAACTGCTTCAGTAGGGCCAATGGGTTGATTATAATCATTTATAATTATTATTTTACACTCCTATCTTCCATGTACACTTTGCATTTGAGTACGGCCTCTTTTTCTTTTTGGCACAGAGGAGCTTGCAATAGTACAAAACAAAAATAATCATCAATCATTACTATTAGTTAATTTTTTTATTAAAATTTATATATACTTTCCGTGTTCCTCAATTTTTTTAATTGCTTCATGATTGGTAGATTCCTCAGATCTTTCATGTATCGCATGTGATGCAGGAGTAATGGAATCCATATTCGCTTGCTGCACTTGTTCATTTACTCCTTGTGCTGCTGAAGCGGTAGAATTCGGTGGCACTTGCTGCGCTTGTTCTTACAATTGTAATCCTAATTCTGATTGTCCAAGAAGAGACAAAGATTTGAGCTCTGAAAGATCATCTTTAGGTCTGCAAAATATCCACCATATAAAGTTAACTTCTTTCTGTTCCTAGATTGACACCAGGCATGGATAAGTTTTTGATGCAGCCTGTCATGGAATGTAGGGGAAGTCTTGTAATTTTTGTGGAAATCCTTTATTGATAATGTTAATATGTTATTAACCTACCACTAAGAAACTACATTGAAATATTTTCCCTTCTGAAGCACCTTTGATGCTCTTTGTATACCCTCAAAATCGGATAACAGTTGAATTTTTAAGTGGTTGATACGCAAATTAACTTGACATAAAATGATAAATTAGATTACAATTGAAATAAATAAAAATAAAGTAGATGCAAACCATATGTATTGAACAATTTTTGCCTTGGAAGGTTAGGCACCCTCAAGTCAAATGCACTTCAATCGGTATCAAGACACAGAAGAATAAGAGCTTAAAGAGAATAATAATAGTGTATTGCTTTGGAATGCGGGTTACAATATGTTAAGAAAATTATCAGATTGCCTTTATATAGTAGTGGAGTCCTAATTTAGATATAATTCTATAAAAGGTAAAAAATCTCATGATTTGCTGATTGCTAGTTCCTCATTGATACGTACCGAGATTTCCGCCGTAGTATCTGACCGGTCACGGATATTTTGGTCTTCTGTTATGCTAATAATGTTTCTTCGAACTCGTTTGGGCTGGGATCGATTCCGGAATCACGACCTCGATACTCTCGAAGGCAGGCACTCCAACCCCAGGTTCTATCCCGTGGGATTTGGGGTCGATCTTCAGTCCTTTATTGCCATGTTCTGAACTTAACCTACTATGTCATAGGCGAGCTCGATTTTGACCGTATACATATAGTCCCCTCATTTTTTGGAGAGTAGACGACAAGAAACGACATGAGCTCCCGATCTTTACTTCGATATCACATGACAGAGACGAAAAAATAAATGAAATGTCTCGTCAGTCAAGTCTTAATGGCATTAAATGCATGTCAGCCGCTGGTCGGCCATTACTGGATGTGAACCTCCAGTGAAGAACCATAAATACTCCCTCATTTGGTCATTCAAACTTTACATTCAAACCTTCTGTGCTCGTACTTCAAAATTTAAACACTTTGTAGCAGTTATACTTTGGTTATTTTGAGATCCTTTGCAAGAACCCTTGTTCATTTCCATCTCAAGCCATCAAGTGTACTCCTTTAACTTCCTATTTTTACTCATTTTTCCTACATTTTTAAAGAAATGGCGAAGACTTCAAAAACCGTTCCCCAAAAATAAACTCCATCGACCTCGCAGCCGACTACCAAGAAGACCGTTCCGCATACTGCTGCCGATGAAGCTGTACCGGAACCCCCATTGAAAATGATTGTCCATGGAGGATGCTCGGTAACCGCCGATTACAAGGTTGAAAAACCTTCCCCCGTACAAGGTCGGTGTGAGGAGGTCTCGAGATACGTATGCTCGATCACTGAAGAGGTCCTCCATATGGTCAAAAAGGATTGCAATTGGGTTGGCAAGCACGTGGTGGTTCCCGGACCCGATGAAGACATCACCACCCACGTCGAGGGATACTTAAGTGTTTACACTTATCCCTTTACGCTGGGCCCATTAGATTTGACTTGGTGAAATTCATCGACTTCTGCAAAACATAAGAGGTATGTCTTGGTGAAATTCATTCTTCATTCTGGAGGATCGTGATCCTCCTCCTGTTCTTCGTGAGCAAGATCGAGAGATGCTCTTTCACCGTCGACCACCTCATGCGCCTATACAGTCCCTGAATCTTTCGGGGGTGGGGGGCGATCAAGCTTGCGCGTTGGGCTAGTAAAGCCCCACTCTCGAGCATTGATAAAAATCGAGATCGAGGTTAGCTAGGCCATTTTGTCCGAGTGAGGACCTCGGACTTGATCCCAGCCGATCGCATGTCGTTCCCGGAGAAGTGGAATATATCAGTTCTCCTTGCTTCTTATTAGTGCTTTGTGATAGTGCAGCTGCCGCTCGGGTCCTGAATGCAGTCCCTCGACTCAAGGAGTGGGTCGACATCGTGTTATAAAGTCCATATTCCGAGCGCTCATGGCACGAACTTTCGAAGGGCCGGTGGGAGGCTCGTTCCAACGGTGAGATTCCTTTCCCGAGTAAGTAATATTTGGGTTTCCTTCATGTCATTGAGTTCTTACATGTTTCATTTCCTTTTGCAGGTTTACCCAAGGACATCACACTGAGGCTTCCATCCGGTAGCAAGGACTTACCTACCGAGTCCCCTGCTCTGAGACAGGTCGAAAAGAAGAAAAGAAAGAGGGCTCCGAGTTCTCCAAGCTCTGAGAAGAAAAAAATAAAAAGAAGGCTGGTGCGCAAGTCTAAAGAAAGCACCAGCGCACGAGCACCATCTTCGGACTCCCTCTATTGGATGAGGGACGAATCCGAAGAAGAATATGAAGCCTTCGATCTGATGGCCCGCATGTCATCGCGACTCGAAGGGAAAGGGGTCTCCGAACCGGAGAGAGTCGAAGTCGATCTACCTCAAGTTAGGGAGGCCGACGAGGATGCCGTAGCCAAAGCTTCACGGGATGTAGGTGATGCCCCAAAGGAAGCACGTGGTGTGATAGACACCACCGAGTCGCCCTCGTTTACTGAGTTCATGTATAACGAGACTCAAAAAGTGAAGGAACGTCCCAACGAGGGGGGCCACGGAGCGGACGACCCCTTCCGCGGCTTTTTTGATGGTGTGCGCACCTATTTTTTGACTATATTTGAATTTTTACCACCTTCTACTATGTAAATATTTTTAGAAATTAAATATATATTTTTTTTAGCTTTGTTATATTTTTTTAATATAGGGTAAGAATTAAAAATAATTTAAAAGGTCAAATTATTACTATTAGTATTATTTTTATTTTTTATCTTTATTTTAAAATAAAATAAAATAAAAACTGAAAAAATTAAATATTCTTTTTATTTTTGGATGGGAATAAAATAATAGGAGAATTAAAAGTATGGAATAAAAAATTAAAAGTAAAAGTAGGTGGAAATTATTTTTTTTTAAAAGTAAAAGAAAGTAGAAAATTAAAAACAATAAAAGTAAAAGAATATGGAAATGTAAAAAATGAAAAGTAAAAGAAGTTGGAATTAAAAAAATAAAAGTAAAGGTAGCTGAAATTTTTTTTTAAAAAGTAAAAGAAAGTGGAAATTAAAAAAAGAAAAGAAAAATGAGTGGAAAATGAAAAAAAAAAAAGTAAAGTAAAAAAAGTGAGAAATTGAAAAAAAAAAAGGTAAATGAAAGTGGGGAATTATATTTTAAAAATTAGAATAAAAATGGGGAGTGTGAATTCTTTTTAATTAAAAAATAATAAAATAATAAAATTTTAAAAACAAAACTGAAAAAATTCCAGACGAAGGATATCATCGAGAATGCAAAGTGGCAATCCGGTAGGGAGGCCCTCGAAGAGATTCATGCTCGAGGGTTCTACTTGTCGGCCGAAATCAAGAGTGCTAAGGGGCTCAAAGCCGAGGCCAAGCAGCTGGCTTATCCCGAGGATAACGAAGGCTCTGAGGGTTCGAGCGGATCCGAGGGTGGAGGAGACTCCGAAGATTTTGGCGACGAGGCTGGCTCCGGTGAAGGCCAGGCCGTTTAAGTGCCTTGAACATTTTTCTTTATTTTTTGTATATTTGTACTTTTGTATTTTTGTACTTTTTTGTCAAGGCCGTTTTGCCTTTGTAAAGACTTCATGTATATATAATACAAGGCTTCCTTTTCCCCTCAAAAATTTCTGAGTTTTGTTTTCTTTTGCTTTATTCTTTATGTTTGCAAAGATTTAAATGCCTTAGCATGAACTCATTAGGTCATGTTCAGAGGTTTGTATAGGCCTTGCCTTTGACATTATATTGTCTAAAGCATCGTGGGAGTTCGGTATGACCAGAATATTTCCCCGAAAAACTTATAATTTTTTAGATTATAGTTTGCCGAGGGTAGCCTTTAGAATTGATTTAGAAATTTTTCAAGGCCTTGTTTTTTATCACGGGTCACGGACGTCTCCGAGCCATTTTAATATGGCCGTAGATTTTTTAGTTCTGGTGTTGCCCAGTGGGCTTGTCATCTCGAGTTATCCGAGCTTGCCTAAGATAACAGTTCCCGAATGGGGATGGCCGTAGCCTTTAAGGTTCGGGCATTTCCTAACACAAATTTGATACCGGGTCTGTATTTTGGTTTCGGAGCCTGGTACTGGTCCACTATAATATTTATGACTTGTCTGTCAAATTTGGTGAGAAACTGAGTTGATTTGACGTGATTCGGATGTTCGGTTGTGAAAATAGAAGATTTAAAGACTTCTTGAAAATTTTCTTTGATTTGGTATCTGATTCATAGTTATAGGCCTTTTTTTCGTGCTTTTATCGCGCCAGCGAGTTCGTATGATATTTTAGGACTTGTGTGAATGCTTGGTTTGGAGCCCCGAGGGATCGGGTGAGTTTCGGATAGGCTACGGGGTGAATTGGACTTAGAAAAATCTGGTGTTTTGCTGCAGCTGCAGCTGGTGTTTTGGTGCGTTGTATTTCGCGATCGCGAAGCCATTCTCGCAACCGCAAAGGGGATCTGGGTTTTGGGAGGATATTTCACTACGCGAACACGAGATCATGGTTGCGAACGCGGAGCATTGGGGGGTTGTCTCTACGCGAACGTGACCCGTCATACGCGAACGCGTATCTTTAGCTAGATTGGGCAGGGGGCTTAAGGTGACTTTATGAGAACGCAAGCCCTATCTCGCGAACGCGAAGGTGAGCCAGGCTATACCTTTGTGAACGCGTGGTGTTTCCCGCAACCGCGTAAGACACTAGGGCTTTGCTCTTCGCAAACGCGTCAGTGTTCACGCGAAAGCGATGAACATTGACGCCCAGTGATAAAACAGTCCCAATTATGGGATTCTTGCCATTCTTTCAAAAAATTCAAAACTAAAAGACCTAGAGGCTATTCTTCCATAGGATTTTCTTCCCAATTCATTGGTAAGTGATTCTAACCTACTTTCATTCAATTTCCCATTATATTTCATGAGTTTTCAACCTAAAATCTAGGTTTTTCATGGTGAAAATTTGGAGTTTGGGTAGAATTAGTGATTTTTGCATAATTGGAATTTAGACCTCGAATTGAAGTCAGATTTTGAAATAAATTATTTAATCGGGCTCGGGAGTGAATGGGTGAATGAATTTTGGTCCGAACCTCGAATTTTGACCAAGCAGGCCCCGAGGTCGATTTTTGACTTTTTTGGTGGAATGTTTGGTGAATCTAAATTTATTCATGGTAATTGATTTCTTTAGCAATATTTGATAGTATTGAGTCATTTGTGGATAGATACGAGTGGTTTGGAGGTGGATTCTAGAGGAAAAGGGGTAATTAAGCATTGAGTGGCCTTTGGAGCGAGGTAAGTATTGTGTCTAACCTTGACTTGAGAAAATTAGGAACCTTCAGACTATTTGCTATGTGAAATTAATGTGAGCGGCGTATATGTGAGGTGACGAGTACATATGCACCGCCAATTTATCTGTTCTCCCTGTTTCTCCCATTTTTCTCATATAGTCTCTTTCCCTGTCTTAATTGTTACATACTCTACTTGTGTTCCCATGCCTAATTGCTACGTGTTAGACATTGTTTCTTCCGGTTAATGATATTAGTTCTTCCATAGTTTTATTATCTCCTGGTATTTTCTTAAGCTGGTTTACCGGTACCTTTCTGTTGTAGATTCTGAATTGGTCTCGCTGTCTAGTATTACTTATGTGAATTGTCATGGTGTACAAGTTTCCTATTTGTTTCAGTTTGGAGTTTAAGTATTGTGAAGGGTTTCTATGATTTAAATTGTGAAATTTCTGTACATACTGAGTAATTAATATTGATATGGTGGGATCGGGTTGCACACTGCAACAGGAGGAATAAGGGTGGTATATTGAGGTGGAATAAGGGTGAATTTATACTGTGCGGTGGGAACGGGTTGTGCGCCGCAACAGGTGTAATAAGGGTGAACTATGATTATATTATTATGATATGGTGGGATCGGGTTGCGCGCCACAAAAACCTATGTGTTTATGTTTCCCTGAGCTGTGTTAGCCTTACGATATTCTCTTTTGCATTTAAGGATCGGTAATTTTTGAGCACTATTGATATATCTCCGCGAGTTGTTGTATTTCTTGCAATTTACTGCTTTCTTCTATTCTTCATTTCCTATTCTGCTTTTATTATATATACTGCGTACAAGTTGTAGTGTGAGTGACCCGCCTTAGCTTCGTCACTACTTCGTCGAGGTTAGGCTTGGCACTTACCAGTACATGGGGTCGGTTGTACTGATACTGCACTCTTCACTTCCTGTGTAGATTTTGGTGCTGGTCTGAGCTGATCGAGAGGTTAGCTGCTGGATTCATCCAACAAGAGACCCAAGGTAGATATGCCGGCGTCCGCAGACCCTGGAGTCCCCTTCTAGCCATTGCTTTTTACTGTTTCTTTCCTTTCAAAAATAGTTGTATTTCTTTCAAACATTTACTTGTTCTCTAACTCAAAAATTGATAAAAATGGCCAAACCCTCGATATATGAAGAGGCTGCCCAGGATTTCCACATTTGCGGACCAAGTAACGCCCCTGCGAGCTCGCATTTGTGAGCAAAATCACCGCACCTGCGGCCTTCACTTACAGTCCAGAAATCGCACCTGCGATCCACTATTCGCATCTGCGATTCCGCAAAAGCATCCAAAACTCCGCAGAAAGTGGACGACCATCCGAGGGCTCTATTTCGCATCTGCGATCAATATCCCGCGGATACGATTGCACAACTGCGATTCCTCACGCGCAGAAGTGATATAACTAGACGTGCACCATCTCGCATATGCGATCAAAATCACGCAGAAGTGGCTCTGCACCTGCGCTCCAATATGCACAGGTTCGACACACCAGAAACAAACTTGCCAAAAACATGGAAACAAATCCGAAACTCGTCTGAAACACACTCGGGGACCCCGTCCAAACATATCAACAAGCTCCATAACATAACTCGGACTTGATCAAGGCCTCAAATCACATCAAACAACATCAAAATATCTAATCACATCTCGAATCAAACTTAATGAACTTATGCACTTCCAACTTTTACAACTCGTGCAGAATCATATCAAATCAACCCGAAATGACGTCAAATTTTGCATGCAAGTTACAAATGACGCAACAGAGCTATACCAAATCCTGGAATCGAAATCCAAACATGATATCAACAAGGTCAACTCCCGGTCAAACCCCTCAACCTTTCAAACCTTCAACTTTCCAATTTTCACCAAAATGCTTCAAATTAACCTACGGACCTCAAAATCAAAATTCGGACACATGCCTAAGTCCAAAATCACCATATGGAGCTATTGGAATTATCAGAATACAATTCCGGAGTCATTTACACAAAAATCAAACTCTGATCAACTCTTTTCACTTAAGCTTCTATAATAAGAATATTTCTCCCAAATCAATCCTGAATCATCCGAAAACCGAACTCGACCACACACGCAAGTCATAAGACATAATACGAGGTTGCTCGAGACCTTAAACCACCGAACGAGATGCTAATTCTCAAAATGATCGATCGGGTCATTACATTCTCCCTCTCTTAAACAAATGTTCGTCCTCGAATGTGCCAAGAACCATTCCGAAGCCATCAAATCACGGAATGAACTCTCCATACATATACTCGCGGGTGATCCCATGTCACCCCAATCCATAAAGGCCTGACAACACCATCTCAACTAAAGGTTATTCCTTCTACCCACACTTATAAACCTTAGAACCAAATTTCTCACCATCCGATCATTTCCCAAAGACCCGATTCCCATATCAACTCACGGTATCAGCCTTAACCAACTGCAAAAGCTCATGCCTACACCCACAAGGTACAACCACATGACATAACACATCACAGATATGTTCAAAACAACATCTCTGACCACTATAGTTGCCCATAATCAAATCCAGCACCGACAATTAACCTCATATCAGCTAGAACCCTGCTTCAAACCTTTATAACATTGATAACAATGCAAGAAACATGAACATCCCATGAACATTCACTCAAAATCAACATGTCATACCCAACGCCAACTAGGCACACACCTCGCAAGCTAAAACCAAATAAGCACAACGCGAATATGACTGAATATTGAAAGAGAATCACATGAGAGAATCATCAAACATGGCCGACATGCACAACTCCCTATCAGTATCATACTACAAATCAATACCACAAGGGAGAATCAAACATAGGAACTATTCACAAGGATCTCATCCTAATATAACTCTACTGTGGCACGCAGCCCGGTCCAAACATATCAAACCACATGAAAACACGAGGAACCCATCCTCAGCTTTGAATCACAAGTAGAATACATATCATGACAACCTAAACCTTCCACTAGTTCAATTCCGTGAAACAAAATCACAACACGTAACGAACTCCCCATACTGGTAGAGCATCTAAATCACAAATCATAACCAAACCAACCAAAACTCGCATCAAAACCTAACGTAATGAGTAACAGAAAGTCACTTCTAGTCTCATAGCTCTCAATAGTGAACAAAACAAAACAATAGACATAGGCTACCACT
The DNA here is from genome assembly GCF_000390325.3 of Nicotiana tomentosiformis. Classification (NCBI taxonomy): domain Eukaryota; kingdom Viridiplantae; phylum Streptophyta; class Magnoliopsida; order Solanales; family Solanaceae; genus Nicotiana; species Nicotiana tomentosiformis. The sequence goes on along the minus strand of NC_090818.1, from coordinate 74,644,946 downwards.
ATAAAATCTCCTAACAGGGGTAAACACATAAGCAAGGTACAAAATCACGAAACTCACCCATATGTGAAGCAAGATAGGAGGACTCACCCCGATAAGCATAACCGAATCAAAATAAGAATGATGCCCCTTTATAATAAATCGAACCCATACCGTTAACAACACCATCTGGTGTAGCGACCTCAGCCCTACCATGGAAAGCATATCAACGGGCTAGGCCTCCCCCTCTAGGTCACCCTCTATCCGCCTATCCTCCACCCCTAACTAGCTGTGCAAGTGGAGTAGAAATTGGAATGGAGCCCGTAGCCTGAGTGCTCTGATGAAATCCGCCCCTCCCGAGTCTGGGACAATATCTCATGATGTACCTAGTATCACCACACTCATAACAACCCCTCTGCGGGTGTTCCTGCTCGTACTGAGTTTGTGCCGGATAACTAGAATAACCGTTGTAGGAATCTCGTGCCAGTGGTGCACTAAAAGATGACCACCCAACATGAGTACCCTAACTAATTGGAGAACCACGAGTAGTCTGAAATGTGGATTAGACTGGCCGACCGCCCGATCCTCCGCTATGATGGGTCACAACTGAAGAGTAGAATCCACCGAACCGTCGAGAACCTCGAGACCTCTTGGTCTCCTTATCCTCCCTCTCCCCACCCCGAATATACTATAACATCCTGGAAATCTCCACCACCTGCTAAAATGGCATATCGGTTTACAACTCCCGAGCCATGCAGAATCTAACATCATAACTGATCCCCTCAATGAATCTGCGGACTTGCTCTCTGACTGTAAGAACTAAAGTAGGTGCATGACAGGATAACTCACTGGACCTGATGGCATACTTTGACACCGTCATGGTCGCTATGCATCCTAGAGGATCTGGGGAACAAACTCCTTCAAAAACATCTCTTAAAACTAAGCTCAAGTGGGTGGTGTTGCATTGACTGGTCTACCCTCCTCATAAATTTTTCACCACTGATACACTACTCCCGACAACTGAAATGTAGTAAAGTCAACTCTGCTCACCTCCACAATAGCCATGGTGCAGAGAATATGGTGACACTTCTCTAAAAATCCCTATGCATCCTCGGTAGTTGTGCCACTTAAAGTAAGTGGACTGTATCTCTTGAACCTCTCAAGCCTCTTTTTCTCCTCCAGTGATTCCCCTGGCCTGACCCGAGGCTGAACCAGAATAACAGGATGTGCTAGCACCACACCCGGAACCTGACCAATGTGAGCCTGCTGCTCTGGTGTACGGGCGGTGGGAGTCTGAGCTCCTCCCCCAATCTGCGAAGTAGCTGGTACGACGGAGATCAATACTACCTGAGCCAATGTACCAAACATGCTCAGGAACTGTGCTAAAGTCTCCTGAAGTCTGGGGGTAACAACAGGTGCCCCTGCTGCCTGTCCCCCAACCAGAGTTACTGGCGGCTCATCAACTGTTGCTCTGACAGGTGCTCTAGCTACGGCGCGTGCCCCTTCTCGGGCTCGACCTCGACCCCGAACTCTCGCGGCTCTAGCAGGTGCGCGGGTTCTGCTTAGCTAATCCGGTAGCGCGTTTCCTCACCATTTATGAGAGAATAGAGATACAAAGGCTCAAACTTTGAAATCAACAAATCCGCACGACAGGAATGAAAGAAGTGGAGTTTTTCTAACAGTTCTATACCCTCTCAAAGATAAGTACAGACGTCTCTGAACCGATCCGCAAGACTCTACTAAACCTGTTCGTGACTCGTAAAACCTATGAACCTAGGGCTCTGATATAGACTTTTCACGGCCCCAATTTCTCTCTGTAGGATGTTGTGATGACACCTAGTCTCTAAGACTAGGTAAGCCGATTACGAACAACGATTAAGCCAGTTCTAAACAATGATAACTTTAAACATAGTTTAATAAAAGTGCTGAGACAAAAGCGGAATAAGCCTATGCGACAATAATCATAATAACTTCCCAAAACTGGTAGTACAGAGTCACGAACTCTAGTTGAATACATGGAATGATCTCAAGGATCAAAATACAATACTGTTCAAATGATAAACTAACAGTACAATGTAAGGAAGAGACTCCAAGGGACTGTGATGACCAAGCATCTCTACCTTGAATCCTCGTGATCAACAAGCTAACTGTGTCGGGTCCGATATCTCCAATACCTGGCTCTGCACAAAAATGTGCTGAAGTGTAGTATGAGTACACCATGGTCGATACCCAGTAAGTATCAATACTAACCTCGATGGAGTAGTGACGAGGTACAGTAAAGACACCCGCTAGACAAAAGAACATGTGCAGTATAGACGTATAAAACTAATAATGGAAAGCAGAAATCAGTAAATAACAACAAGAACTAACAAGTGATATAAATAGTAGAGAAATAAGAACACCGTGAAGTATCATTAAAACCAAATAAGGAACACAAAGGACAATCAATTAGTCAAGCCGAACTAACATAAGTTTCACAATGAAATCACTCTGTGATGCTTCATCTGTTTATACTCATGGCACCTCATGACCACATCTCACATCACAACGGCACGGACAACTCACGTGCCAAAATCTCAATCCGCCCGGCATGATCACAGGCTCACAATCACAATATGCCCGACATGATCATAGGCTCACAATCACAATCCGTCTGACATGGTCACATGCTTACAATCACAATCTTCTCGGCATGGTCACAGGCTTACAATCACAATCTGCCCGGCATGGTCACAGGCTCAATATCAATATGGAAACTGATAATACAAGAACACATGGTCATAATCAATAAATGTCAAGTTTCGTACTCCTAAGCTAGTATAAGTAACATGCTACGGTGTATGCTTGTGCGAGTGTGCTACTGCAACCCAAGTCAACAAGTAATATCAAAGACATTTATTAGCTCACCAAACAATAAAGCAAGTCACGTAAGGTGTATGACAAACACAAGGAAAAGCACACCATACACAAAAATCACCAACACATTGTCTCCAAACCATCATACATCATCCCTGTCATTGCCACCCTTATCTCTCTAATAGCCACCCGTATCATCCACCCTAACAATATCATTAGCCATCCTTATCACTTCGCACGTTCAACAATAACGAGATTCCACCCTTATGCCCTGCATAACAACAACGGTGAAAGGCCACTCTTATACTCCCCATAACAACAACGGTGAAAGGCCACGCTTATACTCCGCATAACAACAACCAAACCATACAACAAATTCACAAATGCTAACATCATAACAACACGACGTATCAACTTGTAACACAAGTTTCCATAGGCCACGACCTTTCCAAAGATCCAACAATATCAATATTTTCATAAAAAATAGCCCACAGCTCAAACACAATGTGTATACAATCTCAATAACAACAAATTGAACGGGAAGGTAACTCACAAGGAACAACACACCTTTTAAACATAACTTCAATTTAGAATAGATTAATGACTTTCGATAACCTCAATTCAAATTAATTATTTAAGGAACTCAATACTGGAAGTATTTCTATGAAATGGCAAACTTCGGATTCTAGTGTCTGAATAGGCTAACAATGAAAGAGATGGCACGAACTAGCAACTATGTCAAAATGCATGAGATTAACCCGGCAACAAAAGGATATCATGTACAACAATTTCAACTAAAAGTAACTCGACGATAAAAGAAATCACATGACGTTAAAAGCGGCAACAACTTAAAATAAAGAATATAAGAGCAAACTCGACAAGTAAAGAATTTGACATGTAACGACAACTTCAAATAAAGCATGTGATAGCATACACGACGGATAACAGATACAACATGTGCTGAAAAATTCCAAATAAATACATGAAAGAGGCCATAGAGTCTAAACCGGTCAATTCTCCATATATAATCTTGAATACGTACTCGTCCCTTGCGTACATAGCTTTCATAAGATACAATTAGCACAAACAACTCAAATCCTAAGGGATAGTTCTCCCACATAAATTTAGGCAAGATACTTACCTCAAAGAAGCTAAACCGATACTCTAAAAAGACCTTATCGTATGAAACAACCTTCGGACTGCTCAAATCTAGCCAAAATAACTTAATATCTTAAGTAAAAACCATATGGAATAATTCCGGATAATAAAGCTTCGATCTTTAATAAAAACTAAAAGTCAACCCGAAAAGTCAACCCCAGGCCCGTACCTCAGAACCCGACAAAATTTATAAAATCCGAACACCCATCCCGATACGAGTCGAACCATACCAAAATTATCCAATTTCGATATCAAATCATCTTTCAAATCGTCATTTTATATTTTTGAAAGATTTTACAAAAAATCTCATTTTCTCTCATTCAATTCACTAATTTAATGATAAAAATAATTATGGAATCATGAAATATAATAAATTCTGAATAAAGAACACTTACTCCGGTCAAACACGTGAAGAACCCTTCCAAAATAATCCAAACCCGAGGCCTCTAACTCAAAAAGTGATAAAAAGGGCTAAACATTCGATATATGAAGAGGATGCCTAGGAGTTCCGCATTTGCGGACCAAGTATCGCACCAACGAGCTCGCATTTGCGAGAAAAATCACCGCACCTGCGGCCTTCATCTGTGATCCACTATTCGCATTTGTGATTTCGCATAAGCGTCCGAAGCTCCGCAGCAGCGGACGACCATCTAGAGGCTCTATTTTGCATCTGCAATAAATCTTCTGCATATGCGATTGCGCACCTGAGATTCCTCACCCGCATAAGCGACATAACTAGACGTGCAACATCTTGCAAAAGTTACCAAAATCACGCAGAAGCAGCTCTACACTTGCGCTCCTAAATGCGTAGGTGCGACAGACAAGAAACAGACTTGCCAAATCTTAAACTCGTCTGAAACACACCAGGGCCCCCCAGGACCCCGTCAAACATACCAACAAGTTCCATAACATAACGCGGATCTGATCGAGGCCTCAAATAACATCAAATAATATCAAAACTTCGAATATGCCTCGAATCGGACTTAATAAACCTATGAACTTTAAACTTCTACAATTAGCGCCGAATTATATCAAATCAACCCGGAAAGACGTCAAATTTTGCATGGAAGTTCCAAATGACACAACAGAGCTATATCAACTCCCTTAATTGAAATCCGAACCCGATATCAAAAAGGTCAATTCCCGATCAATAATCTCAACCTTCCAAATCATCAACTTTTTAATTTTTGCCGAAATGCATCAAATTAACCTACGGACCTCCAAAATCACCATACGAAACTATTGGAATAATCAGAATACCATTCCGTAGTTGTTTATACAAAAGTCAAACTCTGGTCAACTCTTTTCTCTTAAGCTTCTATAATAAGAATTTTTCTCCCAAATCAATCCTGAATCATCCGAAAACCGAATTTGACCACACACGCAAGTCATAATACATAATACGAGGTTGCTCGAGACCTTAAACCACCGAACAGGACGCTAATTCTGAAAACAACCCGTCAGATCGTTACACTTACCTATATATTCCAAAAACACGAAGCTGCATAACAAAAGGAACTTCATAAGCAGAAATAGAAATAACTTAAATAGACTACTTCCCTTTCAACCTTCCTCCCAGATGAAGACGTCACGTGAGCGAGAAACCTATTTTTCTATTTTATTTTTTTCCTTTGGAACCTTCTCCTTCTCCTTTTAATAAATCTCTTGGGACCCAATTTTCATCAGACTAGGATCCAGAACTAGTATCTTTATCCACCGTCACAACCTTTTCTTTTCCTTTCCCTTCCATAATGGTCTTTGCTCTCTTTTTTTGGAGGATTTTGCTCTCGTATTGTTAGTGCACCTGTGGAGGATGGATAAATTTCAGCAAAATCAACAATATCTATATTGCTCAGATCTGGTAAATTACTGAAAAAATTTATATGAGATCTGATGGAATAGGTGTCAATGGTTGTGGTGGTGGGTTATCAGGTTGCTACTGGACTGGTGTCTGAATGTCATCAGGGATATAAAATCTCAGGATTGGAGTAGTGGCTGGATCTGCCAAGTAAATAGGCGGATAATTCGGCATTCGTATGAAGCCCCATATTTCATCCATCTGGCATTGCATATTTGAGAGAGTACATATCATGGATGAGTTATAAATGATGTCTTGCGTCTGTATATGCTCTATTCTCTAAAATCCCCAATCAATTCTTCCTTCCAAATTCCCAAATCTCTGCTCTATATTATCAAAGCTCAAAATTCATCCTTGTAAATTGTTCGGTTAATTGTCCAATTTGGTGTCGGGCACCTCCTTCATGTTGGCTTCTAGCCAATGGTTCCTGCACTCTTGGTCCTTCTACTCTCTTCATTCTATTCCAAAATGACTTATTAATGCATTTGGAATACCTGTCGACAATCATTCTTGGGCTAGGATGGACACCATTTATTTTTAAAAGTAAAGTTCTGGTAGATGGGTACCATAAACTTCTTACATTAGGATCATTTCTATAATTAATCTTGTGGGTGTTTATGAATCTACCCACATTAAGAGGCTTTTTCATTCAAATAGCATTGAGCAATGCTACTCTTGGTGTGTAGATGTCATATTGATGTGAGTTTGGAAGTAACCTACTGCAAATAAAGCTCAAGATTGGCCTAGCACAGTAGCCAATAATCTTTCGAAGAAGTTTAATTTTTTGCCTTTCAGAATTATATGCTCAATTAGCTCATCTTGGGCATAAATCTGACTCTGCTAAATCCCAATTTGGGTTTTCTAAAAAAAGCATTGTTTCTTTGTCATCAACTTCTTCAAGAAATGAAGACCATTAATAGTTTTAGCAGAAAATTTAATAGGTCTTCTTCTCACCATAGAAATATTTTGTGAGTGAGTTGATGCTTTGGTAAAACTACAAGATTAGTTCAAGGAAAAAGTCACCATGTGGGTGTGAAAATTCTTCCCACTGGTAATCTTGCATAAGTTGAGCTATGAACTGATCCCAAATTCCATCTTCTTCATTAAAATGAATCCCTTTTTCAGGAATTGGTCTTCGATTTGAGTTCCTTTGAAACCAGTTCTCGTCATCTCTTATGGGAGGCATTTTGGTGGTACAAAAAGAAGAAGTGAGCTACGCAAGAAAATAAACTGGAAATGGAATTTTTGGATGACTTAAACTATGAAGATGGGTTACTTTTTTTCCTTGCCTTAAAGAGTGGACCCTACTTTTATTTACAGGAAAAAGACAATCACTAAAGATCTTGAGAAGTACAGATGCATCAAGCCTTTTTGCGAAATGCATCCTGAATTTTCCTTTATTATTTTGTTCTTTTTTAAAAAGAAATTATTAGTTGTACTATATTGTGTATGATGCCTTCAAAAAATGTAACTTGAACCACTTTTGTGACGTTGTTTGGTTAAGCCAAATCACGAGAATTGAGGAGCACAGGTGCATCACACTCTTGTTAATTTTCAAAGCTTATTATTGTTTCTAATTTATTTATTTTTTATGAATGGGAAAGAGAATGACCTCACACATCTGATGCCATCAATAGTAGTAATATGTAATTTTCAAGCTTACTACGTGACAACAACTAGAATTAGCACATGTTTTTTTTTTCAAAATTTTAAAATACTTTTATTTAGAATGTAGTCTATTACTATATTCGTTTAATATATGTACTTTCTATACATATTAATATGTTTAAAATACCAATACATATATAAAATATTTATTAAAGGATATTTTACTTTTTTTTGAATATTTAGTGTCACGATCCCAATTTTTCTCTGTAGGATGTCCTGATGACATCTAGTCTCAAAGACTAGGTAAGCCTAACAAACATGCGGAGTATAACGGAAATAACGAATAAACTCTCAAATACTCAACAATTATAATAAAAAAAACTCTACAACTCAACACATACAATTTTCTAAAATCTAGTGATAACGAGTCACAAGCTCTACAACGGTGTCATAATCATCCCTACACAATTGTATCTAATAAAAGAAGGAAAACATAGAAATAGATAGAGGGTGACTCCAAGGCCTGCGGACACCGGCAGGTGTACCTTGAAGTCTCCAAGTACGAACTCAACTCACTAGTGCCTGGACTGGTAGGAAGTACCTGGATCTGCACAAATGATGTGCAGAAGCGTAACATGAGTACACCACAACAGTACCCAGTAAGTGCCAAGCCTAACCTCGGTAGAGTAGTGACGAGATCAGGTCAAGGCCCTATTGGAACAATTAAGAAGCTGAATAAGTATATAATAGTGAAGTAATGAAAGCAATTAAATGAGACAATAAAGGAATACATCGAGATTTACGATACTGAACTAAAGCAAATAATGCATCACGGAAGGAAAACAAGGAAAACTATAACACGGGACAAAACAACAAAACACAAGTGAAGTAATAGAAAAGTGTTAACAAGAGTCACTACTGAGGTACCTCCTTGTAGTCTCAAATCATAAAACGTTTCACAATCTTTGCTTATATCATCGCGGGAGCCTTGCATATAGTTTTAAAAATCATATTTTCCGAAATAGCTTCCAGTATTTTAGCCCAACATATCACACCGCGTGGCTTCAAGTAGTTCCCCTACTAGCAACACGCGTATCAAGCCCACCTTATCTCACTGCATATATTTTAACCCCAAAACCTTATACGACCGCATGCGTATCAATATCACCACGTACCATAAATCGCACCTCAAGTGCCCAATATCAAAACTTGCCAAAGAAATTAAAAATATGATATTTTCACAATAAATAGCCCATGGCTCAGCCATAATGTGCAGAAGAGTCTCAACAATAGCAACCAGAAATGAATAACTCAACAAGAATTGTATTTCACACTTTATAACCTTGCCTCAATATGAATCACAACCTTTATAACTCAATATGAATTTTAACAACAAGATATTCCAAGAATAACAACTTCAAATAAAGAATTCACGGTTAAATAATGAATAAGGAATGGAGGAAACAACAACTTCAACTAAACATGTAGAGAAATTAACAAGTCATAGATAAGACAAGTAGAGCATGTGAAAATAGCCTAATAATGATGAATATAGCATGTTAAAGTAATTCAATCAATGCATGAAAGGAGTCTACATACCTAAAATCGGTAATTTTCACATTTAGTCCGTGTACACACTTATCACCTTGCGCACACGACTTCCACACATCACAATTATCACAAGACAAAACCAATCTTAAGGGGTAATTCCCTCACACAAGGTTAGGCAAGACACTTACCTTTAAAACACGCTAACTCAATATACTAGTAAGACTTTTCATCGATTATCCAACTTCGAACGACTCAAATATAGCCAAAACAACTTCATACCATAAATATAAACTATAGAAAACTATTTCGAACAATAAAATTACGATCTTTGCAAAGAAATAAAAAGTCAACTCTAAAAGTCAACCTGGGCTCGTGTCTTGAAACCTTACCAAAAATATAACATCTGAACACACATCCGATAACGAGTCTAACCATACAAGAATTACTCAAATTCGACCCCATATCGCCTTTCAAATCCCCAAAATTTAGCCTAAAGAGTTTCACAATTTATTTCCCCAAATTTTCAACTCAAAACGCTAATTAAATGATGAAAACAATTATAGATTCATGTAATATAGTCAAAACCGAGTTAGAATTTCTTACCCCAATGATTTTCTTGAAAAACGCTCGACAAATCGCCATAAACCGATCTCTGTAGGTCCAAAAATAAAAATTAGATCAAACCCTCGAACTTGCCCCTCTTCTGCCCAGTGAATTAACATGTGCGAACCCAGAGCCGCATATGCAGCTCCGCACCTGTGGAATTTCCATTGTAGGTGCGGTTGCAACTTAAATCTTGAGGTTCCGATTATGCAGACAATTGCTCGCACCTGCGAGCCCACTTCTACGTAGAAATAACCGTACCTGTGATCCTGCCCAAGGCTGCTCCCCAAATTTCGCTTCTGCGAACGCAAAGTTCGCTCATGCGGAGGCGCACCTACGCCCAGGTATTCGCACCTGCGAGCCCAGACCTGGGCTACCTCATTCACTTCTGCGCTTCACCACTTGCATATGTGAGTCCGCACCGGCGGCCAATCCCTCCGCAGGTGCGATGACACCAGAAGGCTGGAACTTCAGCAATGAGACTAAGTCCAAATTTATTCCGGATTGGATCTGAATCACACCCAGGGCCTCCGAGACTCCGTCTGAATATACCAACAAGTTCCAAAACATATAACGGACCTATTTAAGGCCAAAAATCACATCAAACAACATCGATTCTATGAATCGCAACCTAATTCAAGCCTATTAAAACTATAAACTTCTGAATTCCAAAACTAATGATGATTCATACCAAAACAATTTCGATTTACTTCAAATTTTGCACACAAGTCATAAATGACATGACAAACCTATTCCAACTTCCGAAATCATAATTTGACCCCGATATCAATAAAGTCAACTTTCGATCAAACTTCACAACCTTCCAAACCTTCAACTTTCTAACTTTCGCCAATTCAAACCGAAATGACCTACGTACCTCTAGATCAACATCCGAACACGCTCTTAAGACCAAAATTACCATACAGGGCTATTGGGACAGTCAAAACTCTATTCCGGAGTCATCTACATAAAAGTCAAACTACAGTCAACTCTTTTTAACTTAAAGCTCCAACTTAACGACTATATATCCCATTTCACTCCAAAACTCACCCAAAACCAATACCAAAAACCCCCAACAAATCACATAATTATAATACAACGTAGAGAAGGCAATAAATAAGGGATCAGGGCTAAAATACTAAAAACGACCGGCCGGGTCTTTACACATATACACACATACATACATATACATACATACATATAGATATATATATACATACACACACATAGATATACATACATACACACACACACACACACTCACACACACACACTCATACACACATAAATAGATATATTGGATATAATTGCATCATAAAAAAAATGAAGAAGAAGAAAAAGTAATTAGTTCTAAGTTTATTGTCGTCAAATCGACTTATTATGTTTTTGTTAACTTACCTAATGATGATTGCAGACACAGTTCTATCAAATCCTCCATTGACATATAACTTTAATTTGTACCCATTACCTTTAAATTTATTTTCTCTGTTTACTTTGTTACCATCCTCCTGTTGTTGGATCTCAACTGCTCCATAGGGTGTGGTATTTGTAACCAGGAAAGGACCGGTCCAACAAGATTTAAACTTTCCTTGAAAAAGTTTTAATCTACTGTTGTATTGAAGCACCAAATCTGCAACCTTGATCTCTTTTCTCTTAATCAGATTGTCATACCATTTTTTTGTTTTTTCTTTGAAAATCCTTACATTTTTCATATGCCTCCATTCTCAACTCATCTAACTCATTTACCTGCATAAACATGTTCTTTGCGGTAGAACTTAGTCCATAATTTTGTCACGCCCCGAACTTGGAGAGCATGACCGGCGCTCGACCGAGTGAACCCGGCAAGCCTACGTTACATCAACCTCTCATCATAACTCATGCATGTTTTATCAAAACATAATTAGATCTTGATTTTCATATTGAATACATTTGGCTCAATGGCCCATAAATATTTTTTTTTCTCTCGTGATGGGTACATAGCTTCAATAATATCTGTGAACATAAATACATGACGAAACTCAAAACTTACGTACATGACCCAAAGTGTACATGGAGCTTCTATGATAATAGATACCTAAGTACATAAAACCAACTAGACTCGAATGCCTACTGAAATTGTAGCAGGCTCACCATAATCAAATGCGTAGATGATCTCTATCAAAGATCCATATCATCCTGTAGAAGTATATCTGCATCCATGAAAAGATGCAGTGCCCCCAGCAAAAGGGACGTGAGTACATGTGGAATAGTACTCACATGTAAGGCAAACAGAACGACATATGAAATTATGGTAATTCAAATAAGAAGCATATGAAGTACATCAACAACTACAAAATATCCCATAGATTCACATTTCAAGTCTCGTTATGCTACATCATTTTAAACTTCGTTTAGGATTAGCTGATCTATATGAACTATGCGTGGAATACATAATATAAAGTAATTGAAACAACATGTACAAACAAGGCCAATGAAAGTGGCACCTAGTGTCTGCGTTAACAATGCGTCTCACTAGACCGTCCATATCCCCCTCTTATCTTACACCTATACATTTCACCTATGCGTTTCATAGACTGTTCACAGTGTTTACTTACACAATACAATTACACATGTGCATTTTATAGACCGTTCACAGTGTTTACTTACTCAATACACCTTTGTGTTTCATAGACCGTTCACGGTATTCACATATCATACACCTATGCATTTCACAGTCCGTCCATAAGATCACATACTACATTATATACCTATGCATTTCATAGCCCGTCCATAGGGTTCACCTATACCATTATACACCTATGTGTTTCATAGCCCGCCCATAGGGTCACATATTACATTACAATACACCTATGCATTTCATAGACGACCATAGTGTTCCTTACACAATACATCTATGCGTTTCATAGACCGTCCATAGGATTACGTATCATATTATACACCTATGTGTCTCATAGACCGTCCATAGTGTTCACATATCATATTGTACACCTATGCATTTCATAGACCGTCCATAGGATCATAACACATCATTATGCACACGACCATATATAAACCCAAAGCGACATGACTAGCGCTACTTTTAAGGTCGTAAGTTCCCAGATCATTGGAACACTTCATGTTCATGTTCATGCTCATCATGGAGGAACACAACTCATTACGTTAGCACATTTATGGTAAATCAATAAGTCAATTTCAATGGCACATGGCCCAAATACGTTTTCCATAAGATTTATCGTCAGTTAGCATAGGCCATCCCTCTTCCACTTCATTATATACTCTCTTGTCATCTTAAGGTCATTAGCTGAGTTTATGATTCTTTGGGACTTAACATCGAAGTCATTTACATTAATTATTTTAGTAGCATACATACTATGATTAAAACTATAGGGACATACAACACCTCATAATTCTCATTTTGGCAAACGACCACATTTCATGTTCATACCATCACTTGCTTTTACTTGCCATGGGTGATCATAAGACATTAAGAACATTCAAAATATTTAGGAACACCATATCCTCTCCTCATGAGGGCGTAGGAGTTTATAACATAGTGGAAACATAAGTACACATACGTTTATCTCATAACCTTTCACACCATATATAACTTCACAATTACTTTCAACTACTTACAACATCATTATTTTATTGGCTCCCTTGGCCATACATATTATTCTTCATTCACGGCACTATCGCCGTATATCATATTCTGCACTTTCATTTCTTTACTTTTAAGGATTATCATCATAAACATCATCATATAGAATACTCTTGAAATACCTTTCCCCAAAAGGGCAATACACAATTTCAACTCATGAATATGTAAGAACTTAGAACATATTAAAAATACCTACCAAGCATAGCATTAGTAATAACAACCACATTTGGACATGACTTGAATACATAAGCTTTTGGATAATTCTATTTTCGGAGTCAATTTGGAATAGTTGAATCAAGGCTCATTTCATAATATTTCACACATCATTTCATTTCATTGGCGCTATTGGCCACAAGTATAACTTTCATTCTTGAAACGGTGTCCACACTTTATATCCCCAACTCACTACTTTCACTTTCAAGCATCTTTATAGATTATCGACAACAAAGAATCTCTAATCACGACTTTTAGTAGATCTATGAGCAATTAAGAGTCTTAAGCATATTGAGACTTCTTACACAATTTGGCATAATAGCCTTCACTTGAAACACTACTTGGAATCATAGCATTTTTATACCCAACTCATGCTTTGAACACATTCCCGAAGGATAACATCATATGATAAGAGCATCCGGAACACATTGTCACGCCCCAAACCTAGGAGCGATACAAGCACCCGGTGCCTCACCTAACCTGGCGTACCAAATTGCGACTAAGGGACTCTGAACACATAATATCATACTTTGGCCATGGGGCCACCTTGCAAGACAATTTGCGAAGCAAAATATAAAACTGAATGGAAACTAGCGCTAACTAAACATCAATATAAAGCTAGGCCAAAAAGGCCGTCATAGCTACTACAGCTGACAAACCACCAAATTATACATACCAGGCCTACAAACCCAACATACTGTACTAACCAACAGGATATGTCTACAAGCCTCTACTGATAGATGTACTATGATCGGAACAGGGCCCCGACCTACCCATAACATATATACAGATATACATAAGATGTACACAACACTCTAGACCTGGCAACTCCGAAAGACGTGGAGCTTACCGATCAGGCTGAACTCGGGAAACACCTACTGAGGAGATCTACTCGTCTGTCTATCTGAACCTGCATGCATGAAATGCAGCATCCCCGGAAAAGGGACGTCAGTACGAAATAATGTACCGAGTATGTAAGATAATAATATAACTGAAAATCGAAACTGAACTGATAATATAATAACTGGAAGTAACTGGGAGTCAAAGATGATCTGGAGATATACTTACCTACTGATACTGACTCAACTCCTTCAATATAGTAAGTAAAATAATTGTACGGCCTTATAAGGCTCGGTATATATAACTGCTCTACCATAGTAGGCTCGCTCATAGGCGCTCGGCCATACTAGGCTATGTATCTCAACCATGCTGGGCTCGCTCATAGGCGCTCGGCCACAGTAGGCTCGGTATATAACTTTTCATCTGATCAGAGGTTGCCCAATATGGGCCTGCCCATCGATTATAGCTCGATGGTAATGAAAATACTGTAATACTGTATATATAGGCTTGCTGCTCTCTTGACTGGAAGAAGACAATACTAAAATTGAATATAGAGTCTCAATAAGGAATAATATTGTAACTTATGAGACTAGAATAGTGTGAATAAATTCATGAATATGAACTTCTCTTTTGTCTCATTACTAACACATGTAGCTACGAGATCATGCCAAAATGAAGGAAGGCTTAGCCTTAACATACCTTATCACAATCTTTCCAATAACCAAGTTGAACTCACCTCTTTGCACCTTAATCTACAAGAACGATAATAATACTATCGTTAAGTTACGAAAGGTACAACTATCGCACAACGAACGACAAACTTATTTTGTATTAAAACGGGCAGCATCTCCCCTATAATCCTTACTTCCTCCAAATTCAAGATAACACCAACAATACAAGAACAGAACAATAACAACATATATACATCATTTTCCAGCCCTATATACACCATCAAATACTACAAAACAGCCCAACACACCCCAATCTCTTCGTACACAAAACGACCACTGTAGTAGTGTCAAACGACCCGAAAATGTTATGATGAACGACCAGCCAACCACCCTACATTTATATGGTGTTTATAAACCCCCTTCCTCCTCCAAAACTCCACAAAATAGTAGTAAAACACGCAGCCCAACAGCAATACAAAACAGTCCACAAAACAGTCCGCTACAAGTGAATAACTCGAACTCACGGCTTCCGATCACCGTCCCGTGAGTTCTTACAAGTATAGAACGACTTACCATGAATTTACAGAAGAAAAATTGGATGAAAGAGAGCAGTAAACTCACCTTATTTGTTGGATAACTCAGCTCTTATCTTGGTTCTTCAAACTCTAGGTTTTACCTCCAATTAGAACTTGAAAGGGAGAGAAAATCAATTAGGGTTTGTGGGAAATTTTTGGGAGGATTCTTTGCAGAGCTTATGTCTGGTTATTATGCTCTATTTTAAGTCTAATATATGAAGAAAATAATCCCTTAAAAGGCCTCTTTGGACGACCCAAAATGGCCCATTTTTGG
The DNA here is from genome assembly GCF_000390325.3 of Nicotiana tomentosiformis. Taxonomy (NCBI): domain Eukaryota; kingdom Viridiplantae; phylum Streptophyta; class Magnoliopsida; order Solanales; family Solanaceae; genus Nicotiana; species Nicotiana tomentosiformis. Next base: position 74,629,105 of record NC_090818.1, on the reverse strand, counting down.
GCTTTCATTTAAGCAAGTAGGTGACACACCTACTTGTCACCTAGCAGCTTGCGCAGTATCGCACAAATGCCCATATCTCTCTACTCCAATGTCGTATTGACAAACGGTTTAATGAGTTGGAAAATAGACTCATAGATCTTTAATTTTATGGGTGGAACACCCCATAACTCTAAGTATATTGGGAGAAAATCGCAGTTACATTTGACCCAAAGTTTCAGTAAAACTTATGAATGTAACTTGTGATGACTTTCATCGACTTTTGTTCCACAACTCTCTTGACTTCAAAACATGACACACGGATGTCATACGACTAATATAAATCATAACATAATCTCCTTATCATGTTAATCACCCTAGTCTCACCCCAAAGGTACATGTTATAACATTTCCAACTTGTCGACTTTCGACGAAACATTATTTTATTTAATTGCTTTAGCTTCTGAACTGTCCAACCCTCTTTGTACTTGTTGTTCATGATCTTCAATATTTGTAACCTCAGAGGTAACATGATTAACTTACTTTATATACTTTTAAATATTATCTCATTTTTGGTCCTACATTAGTTTGCTTACGACGCATTTTTACGTACGAAAATATAGGGTGTAACATCACTCCCCCTTGGGAACATTCATCCTCAAATGTTTACTCTTAGAGACTTTGGAAAATTTTGCCAAAGTATCCTTCATACACTAGGTTAAAACCAACCTGCACGTAGCCAGAAACATACTATGCATGCCACACATGGCCAATCTTTATAAATAGCAGCAATTTGCCTCACCGACCGTAAATCATAAATATTGAAAGTGAAAAATAAAAGCTTGCCTGATGACCTGCTAGCCTACATAGAGCTATGTTGTAACGTCCCATCTCGAACCATATCTTCAGTTTGAAATAGGTGGGGGTATTTAGACTTCATTTCTTCCTCCGATTCCCACGTCATCTCTTCTACATTCTTGTTCCTCCATAAAACCTTTACGGAAGCTAACTCCTTATTTCGTAGATTGTGGATTTGTCGGTCTAGGATGGCAACTGGAATTTTCTCGTATGACAAGTCCTCTGTAATCTGTGCATCATCCGTGGGCACCACTCGGGTAGGATCGCCAATGCACTTCCGTAGCATAGATACGTGAAAAACCGGATGGACAGACTCTAATTCTGAGGGCAACTCTAACTCATAAGCTACTTGGCCCACTCTCCGAATGATCCTATAAGGCCCAATATACCGTGGGCTAAGCTTGCCTTTCTTGCCAAACCTTATCACGCCCTTCATAGGTGATACCTTTAAGAATACCCAGTCATTAATCCTGAACTCTAAGTCTCGTCGCCGCACGTCAGAATATGACTTCTGACGACTCTGAGCTGTCAACAGTCGCTCCTGGATAAGCTTTACTTTCTCTATGGCCTGTTGAACCAGGTCTGGCCCATATAACCCAGATTCCCCAACATCAAACCACCCTATAGGAGATCTGCACTTACGCCCATACAAAGCCTCGTACGGAGCCATCTGAATACTGGAGTGGTAACTGTTATTATATGCAAACTCGACAAGAGGTAGATGTTCATCCCAACTTCTTTTAAAATCCAACACACATACTCGTAACATATCCTCGAGCGTCTGAATTGTGCGCTCGGCTTGTCCATCAGTCTGTGGATGAAAAGCTGTGCTGAGATTCACCTGAGTCCCTAGACCTCTCTGAAATGACCTCCAAAAATGTGCTGTAAACTGAGCCCCACGGTCAGATATAATAGAAACTGGTACTCCGTGTAGCCGCACTATCTCCTTAATATATAACTTTGCATAATCTTCTACTGTATATGTAGATCTGACCGGTAGGAAGTGAGCTGATTTCGTGAGCCTATCGACTATCACCCATATGGAATCGAACTTACGATTAGAACGAGGTAAACCCATGATAAAGTCCATGTTTATCGCCTCCCATTTCCATGTCGGGATCTCTATAGTCTGCATTAGCCCTCCAGGCTTCTGGTGCTCTATCTTCACTTGCTGGCAACTAGTACATTGGGCGACAAACTCAGCAATGTTCTTCTTCATATCATTCCACCAGTACACATCCTTAATGTCATGATACATCTTCGTCGACCCAGGATGGATGGAATACCATGAATAATGTGCCTCTGACATAATCCTGTCTCGTAGCCCTGCTACATCTGGAACACACAAACGACCCCTATATCTGAGAACCCCATCTCCCTTTAGCTCTAACAGTGGCTTCTTCTGCTGCGGAACTCGCTCTCTCAGCTCGACCAACTCTGGGTCCTCGTACTGCCTTTCCTTGACTTCAGCTATGAGGGATGATTTTGCAGTGTTTTGGAGTACAACTCCACCATCCTCAGAATCTACTAACTGAACCCCCAACAAAGCCAATTGATGAATCTCTCTAGCTAATTGTCTTTTCTCGGGCTCTACATGTGCTAAGCTACCCATAGATCGGCGACTTAAGGCATCTGCTACAATATTAGCTTTCCCTGGATGGTAGAGAATGTTAACATCGTAATCTTTCAATAACTCAAGCCATCGCCTCTGTCGTAAATTCAACTCTTTCTGCTTGAAGATATATTGTAGGCTTTTATGATCAGTAAATACATCAACATGAACACCATATAAATAATGCCGCCATATCTTAAGTGCATGGACAACTGCAGCTAACTCGAGGTCGTGGGTCGGATAATTCCTCTCGTGATTCCTCAACTGCCTTGAAGCATACGCAATTACCTTTCCATGTTGCATCAGGACACATCCTAACCCAACACCTGATGCATCACAATACACGGCATAACCCTCTAGACCCTCTGGAAGTGTTAGAACTGGAGCTGAGGTCAACCTGTTCTTAAGCTCTTGGAAACTCCGCTCGCAAGCCTCTGTCCATTGAAACTTAGTTTCTTTCTGTGTCAACTTCGTCAATGGTGCCGAAAGGGAAGAAAAACCCTCTACGAACCTCCGATAGTATCCTGCTAAGCCTAGAAAGCTACGAACCTCTGTCGGAGTGGTAGGTCTAGGCCAAGATTTCACAGCCTCAATCTTCTGAGTGTCCACCTTTATCCCTTCATCTGATACAATATGCCCCAAGAATGCTACAGACTTCAACCAGAACTCACATTTAGAAAACTTAGCATACAACTTACGATCACGGAGGGTTTGGAGTACCGCTCGTAGGTGGTCCGCATGCTCATCCTCTGAACGGGAATAAACCAGAATATCATCAATAAATACTATCACGAACAGATCTAAAAATGGCCGGAATAGGCTATTCATCAAGTCCATAAATACAGCGGGTGCATTAGTCAACCCGAAGGACATGACAAGGAACTCGAAGTGGCCATATCGGGTCCTGAAGGCTGTCTTCGGAATATCTTTTTCCCGAACTCTGATTTGGTGGTACCCCGACCTCAAATCTATCTTTGAAAAGCATCTAGCCTCTTGCAACTGATCAAACAAGTCATCGATCCTTGGAAGTGGATACTTATTCTTAATAGTTACCTTGTTCAGCTGCCTATAATCGATACACATCCTTAGCGAGCCGTCTTTCTTCCGCACAAATAGTACTGGTGCACCCCAAGGTGAGGTACTAGGCCTGATGTAACCTTTCTCCAGCAAATCTTTTAACTGCTCCTTCAACTCCTTCAATTCGCCAGGTGCCATTCTATACGGAGGGACGGATATTGGTTGAGTTCCTGGAAGCAAATCGATGCTAAAATCAATATCTCGCTCTGGAGGAATACCTGGAAGCTCATCTGGAAACACATCTGCATACTCTTTGACTACGGGAATAGACTGAAGTGTAGGTATCTCAGCATCTGCATCTCTAACTCGCACAATATGATAAATGCACCCTTTTGCGATCATTTTCCTCGCCTTCAGATAGGAAATAAACCTACCTCTGGGTGTTGGTGTATTACCTACCCATTCAAGGACTGGCTCACCCGGAAAATGAAATCTGGCTGCCTTTGCTCGGCAATCAACTGTGGCATAGCAAGCTGCCAACCAGTCCATGCCCATGATAGCATCAAAATCCATCATCTCTAGCTCAACTAGGTCAGCTGAGGTCTGACGACTACAAATTGTCACCGTACAACCTCGGTAAACCCGTCCAGCAATAATCGATTCTCCGACCGGTGTAGATACCGCAAAAGGATCACTTAGTCTTTCAGGCACTATACCAAACATCCTCGCGACAAATGGGGTAATATACGATAAAGTAGACCCTGGGTCTATCAAAGCATAAGCATCGTGAGAGCAAATGGTTAATATACCTGTCACAACGTCTGGTGAAGACTCCTGGTCCTGTCGACCCGCTAAAGCATAGATACGGTTCTGATTACCACTTGAACTGGAACCTCTACCTCTGCCCCGACCTCTACCAGCCGAAGACTGAGACTCGCGCCCTGAAGGATGCACGGACATAGATGATCCTGTTGCTGAACTCGCTGGTTATGCCATTCCCCCCGAATCTCTATTTGGGCAATCTCGCATCATATGCCCTGGATGCCCACATGTATAACAAGCATCAGAACCTGCTCGGCATTGGCCCAAGTGTCCTCTACCATAGATGTCACACCGTGGAGGAAATGACCATGTCTGCGCAGATCCTCGCTGTCGCTGCAAACCCGACGCCCGTGAGCTTTCACCTGGTCCTGACTGATTATAGTGGTCATATCTGTAACCCTGTAACTGAGGTGGCGGAGGCCTAGGTGGCCGTCCGAAGTACTGGGTCCTATAACTACCCTGATATTGCTCCTGAGACCTGGGAAATCTCATCCTCTTACGTTGCCCTTGCTCATCCCTCTCTGTACCCTGCTACCGACGCCTACCCCTTTCTATATTTAGGGCGAATGCTTGAATCCGGGAGATATCCATACTATCCTGCAATGCAGCGGTGGCACATGCCTCGGTTAACTCTGGGGCTAACCCTACTATAAACCTGTGAATCCTGTCTCGTATAGTAGCAACTATGGATGGTGCATATCTGGCCAATGAGTCAAAACGGAGACTATACTCTCAAACACTCATATTACCCTGCTTGAGGGCTAGAAACTGATCGACTCGAGCCTGTCGGATCTCCCGTGGTAAGTACTGGTCAAGGAAGGCATCTGAAAAATTCTCCCAAATAGCTGGAGGTGTATCACGTCCCCTGGACCTCTCCCATCCCTCATACCAAAGGATGGCTATATCTTGGAGTCGAAAAGCTGCTAGCTCAACTACCTCTTTCTCCGTGGCATGCATAACACGAAAGATCCTGTGAAGCTGATCTATGAAATCCTGCGGGTCCTCCCTCTGATCTATCCCCGTGAACTCTGGGGGACTCAAAGCAATAAACTCTCGGACCCTTGAACTCCCAGACCCCTCAAAAGTTCCTGCACTAGCTGATGCCCTAGCCTGTTGCTGGGTAGCTACCAACTGTGTCAACAAATGCACCGCACTCCTTAAGTCCTGATCTGATGGAAGTGGAGGGGGAATTGGATGTGCGGTTTCCCTAGGAATCTCCGTAGTTGGTGGAGGAGCCGGTAATGGCTGAGTAGGGGTCTCACCTTGAGCCTCAGACTGGGCCCCATCTACTGGGGGTACCCTGCTGGTCCCCTCACCTACTGCTGTATCTCTCCTCTGGCTAGCCGTAGTCTTCCTAGTCACCGTCATCTGTGCATGCAAACACCAACACATAAGTTTAATTCAAATTTCCTATAACTCAGTTCTGTAGCACGATTTAGATTTCAAAGAAGGGTAACCAACTCCTAAATGCCCTGTAGTGCCCTGCTTATATAATGTGGTGCACAACACATCTATAAACAAGACCCTACTAGACACGGCTTGTAGACTCCCTAGGACAGAACTGCTCTGATACCAAGTTTGTCACGCCCCAACCTAGGAGCGATACAAGCACCCGGTGCCTCACCTAACCTGGCGTACCAAATTGCGACTAAGGGACTCTGAACACATAATGTCATACTTTGGCCATGGGGCCACCTTGCAAGACAATTTGCAAAGCAAAATATAAAACTGAATGGAAACTAGCGCTAACTAAACATCAATATAAAGCTAGGCCGAAAAGGCCGTCATAGCTACTACAGCTGACAAACCACCAAATTATACATACCAGGCCTACAAACCCAACATACTGTACTAACCAACAGGATATGTCTACAAGCCTCTACTGATAGATGTACTATGATCGGAACAGGGCCCCGACCTACCCATAACATATATACAGATATACATAAGATGTACACAACACTCTAGACCTGGCAACTCCGAAAGACGTGGAGCTTACCGATCAGGCTGAACTCGGGAAACACCTACTGAGGAGATCTACTCGTCTGTCTATCTGAACCTGCATGCATGAAATGCAGCATCCCCGGAAAAGGGACGTCAGTACGAAATAATGTACCGAGTATGTAAGATAATAATATAACTGAAAATCGAAACTGAACTGATAATATAATAACTGGAAGTAACTGGGAGTCAAAGATGATCTGGAGATATACTTACCTACTGATACTGACTCAACTCCTTCAATATAGTAAGTAAAATAATTGTACGGCCTTATAAGGCTCGGTATATATAACTGCTCTGCCATAGTAGGTTTGCTCATAGGCGCTCGGCCATACTAGGCTATGTATCTCGACCATGCTGGGCTCGCTCATAGGCGCTCGGCCACAGTAGGCTCGGTATATAACTTTCCATCTGATCAGAGGTTGCCCAATAAGGGCCTGCCCATCGATTATAGCTCGATGGTAATGAAAATACTGTAATACTGTATATATAGGCTTGCTGCTCTCTTGACTGGAAGAAGACAATACTAAAATTGAATATAGAGTCTCGATAAGGAATAATATTGTAACTTATGAGACTAGAATAGTGTGAATAAATTCATGAATATGAACTTCTCTTTTTGTCTCATTACTAACACATGTAGCTACGAGATCATGCCAAAATGAAGGAAGGCTTAGCCTTAACATACCTTATCACAATCTTTCCAATCACCAAGTTGAACTCACCTCTTTGCACCTTAATCTACAAGAACGATAATAATACTATCGTTAAGTTACGAAAGGTACAACTATCGCACAACGAACGACAAACTTATTTTGTATTAAAACGGGCAGCATCTCTCCTATAATCCTTACTTCCTCCAAATTCAAGATAACACCAACAATACAAGAACAGAACAATAACAACATATATACATCATTTTCCAGCCCTATATACACCATCAAATACTACAAAACAGCCCAACACACCCCAATCTCTTCGTACACAAAACGACCACTGTAGTAGTGTCAAACGACCCGAAAATGTTATGACGAACGACCAGCCAACCACCCTACATTTATATGGTGTTTATAAACCCCCTTCCTCCTCCAAAACTCCACAAAATAGTAGTAAAACACGCAGCCCAACAGCAACACAAAACAGTCCACAAAACAGTCCGCTACAAGTGAATAACTCGAACTCACGGCTTCCGATCACCATCCCGTGAGTTCTTACAAGTATAGAACGACTTACCATGAATTTACAGAAGAAAAATTGGATGAAAGAGAGAAGTAAACTCACCTTATTTGTTGGATAACTCAGCTCTTATCTTGGTTCTTCAAACTCTAGGTTTTACCTCCAATTAGAACTTGAAAGGGAGAGAAAATCAATTAGGGTTTGTGGAAAATTTTTGGAAGGATTCTTTGCAGAGCTTATGTCTGGTTATTATGCTCTATTTTAAGTCTAATATATGAAGAAAATAATCCCTTAAAAGGCCTCTTTGGACGACCCAAAATGGCCCATTTTTGGGCTTTCATTTAAGCAAGTAGGTGACACACCTACTTGTCACCTAGCAGCTTGCGTAGTATCGCACAAATGCCTATATCTCTCTACTCCAATGTCGTATTGACAAACGGTTTAATGAGTTGGAAAATAGACTCATAGATCTTTAATTTTATGGGTGGAACACCCCATAACTCTAAGTATATTGGGAGAAAATCGCAGTTATATTTGACCCAAAGTTTCAGTAAAACTTATGAATGTAACTTGTGATGACTTTCATCGACTTTTGTTCCACAACTCTCTTGACTTCAAAACATGACACACGGATGTCATACGACTAATATAAATCATAACATAATCTCCTTATCATGTTAATCACCCTAGTCTCACCCCAAAGGTACATGTTATAACATTTCCAACTTGTCGACTTTCGACGAAACATTATTTTATTTAATTGCTTTAGCTTCTGAACTGTCCAACCCTCTTTGTACTTGTTGTTCATGATCTTCAATATTTGTAACCTCAGAGGTAACATGATTAACTTACTTTATATACTTTTAAATATTATCTCATTTTTGGTCCTACATTAGTTTGCTTACAACGCATTTTTACGTACGAAAATATAGGGTGTAACACACATTTTGAACATATACCATTCAACACAAAGCTTATTCAGAATAGTTAATTTATAATGGATAACTTGGGACTTACAAGAACATCATGGGATTTAATTCTAGGAGAGAATTTTAGCCAACATACCTAGCTTTGAGCTTTCCTTAAATTACTACAATGTTCTGGAAATCCTAGCAATCCCAATCTATTTTGAGACATAACAAAATTGAACAGAAATTAGGAAGATATTCATGGTTTCAGCTCATTTAAGCATTTCATCAAACACTAGGTGTGCAAATATGACTACAAGGTTCTTCTACAAGATTTCCTTCACTCTACACCCCAATCTTTACCCATTTGAGCTCAACAATCTTCTCACAAACCTTATTGGTACATGCATGTATACATAATACTTTCACACCCAAGAATCGTACTCCCAATCACCCATCCTTTACCCTAAACTCAAAATTAAAGACTAGGGTTAGAACCTTACCTCTTGAGTGAAGATTTTGTGAGATTTCCTTGTTGGATTTTAAAGCTTGGACAAGATCTTGATGAACAAAGTACTTGAGCTTCTTCCTCTCTCTAGAACACTCTCACTTCTCTCTAAACATATCAGATTTTTGCCTTCAAAATGATCCTCAAAGGCTATTTATCAAAATAGGATCGGGTTATAAAAAGAAGAAAATGGACCCTTCGATCTCAACTCTGTAGTCGCAGAATGCACTACAAATCACGTCTGCGGTCCGGAAACCGGACCGTAAAATAATCCTCAAAATCTGGGCTAGTTTAGACAGGTCTGCGATCGTTCTGCGGTCCGCAGACCACTTATGTGGCCACAAAATCGATATGCGACCGCAGAATGGGTGCAAAACAACCTTCAAAACTCAATAACTTTCCGCTCAACTCCGTGATGATTATGTGGCCCACAAAATGGTTCTGCGATCGCGAAACAGACCGTAGAACTGCCTATTTTTGCCAAAACTTTTCATCCACACCTCAATACATTCTTCAATCCAGAAAATCCATACCGCGAAGAATTTCTATAGTCCTCAAATACATAAGTCTACCTCGGCACCACAAAACCTCAAATTCCTTTGCAAAATTTTACGGGGCCTTACAAATTTAATCCTTTTAGTGCCCAAAAGTCCTTATTTTCAAGCTCAATTAATAAATGACAAGTTTTTCCAAAGACTAATCTATATGGGGATGTACCAATTTTTGTTTTGATCGCCGTTCGATTTGCCCATAATACATCATCTAATTTTAAAGCCCAGTCTTTACAAGAACTTCCAACAGTCTTTTCAAGTATTGTTTTAAATTCTCGGTTAGAAACTTCAACTTGTCCTTGTGTCTGAGCGTGATATGGTGTACCTGTTTTATGAGTTACACCATATTTTTCCAGTTACGAGAAAACTTGGTTGTTTATGAAGTGAGTTCCTTGATCACTAATAATGACTCGGGGTATGCCGAATTTGGTAAAAATATTTTTTCTTAGAAATTCACGCACCGTTCGAGCATCATTTTTCCTTGTGGGAATTGATTCAAACCATCTTGATACGTAATCTACTGCCACAAGAATGTATTCATAAGAATATGACAAAGGAAAAGGAACCATGAAGTCTATTCCCCAAATGTAGAATATTTCACAAACATGTATTAATTGCAAAGGCATCTCATCTCTCCTCGTGATGTTACCTGTTCTTTGGCATCTGTCACAAGTTTCAACATACGTTCTAACATCTATTTACTGTGTATTGACCTCCTACTACTCCGTTATGGCAATGATGTAGAATGTTGTTCATTTCTTCTTCACGTACGCATCTTCTGATAATGTTATATGCACAGATTTTAAACAAGTAAGGCTCATTCCACAGATAATATTTAGCATTAGATATAAGCTTTTTCCTTTACTGGTAAGAGAGATTTTAGGGTGTCCATTTTCCAACCAAGTAATTTGCAATATCTGAAAACCAGGGTGGTTGATTCCTAACTGAGTTGACTGAAAAAATGAGTTCATCAGGAAACTCTTCCTTTATATCACAAGATCAAAGGGGAGGATTTTCTAATATAGATAAATGGTGAGTTACCTAGTTTTCTGTTCCTTTTTTTATCTTTTATCTCAGTGTCAAATTCCTGAAGAAGTAAAATCCATCTTAACAATATAGGTATAGCATCCTTCTTTGCTAAAAGGTATTTTAAAGCTGCATGATCAGTAAAAATATTGACGTCCGCTCCTATCAAATATGAACGAAATTTATCCAATGCAAATACTACTGCCAATAACTCTTTTTTTGTAGTGGCATAATTCAATGTCCTACTGGAATAGAAAATGGGATGAAAAATCTTATCCTTTCTCTGGCCTAAAACAACTCCAACTGCTGTATCACTCGTATCACATATGACCTCAAAAGAATGGTTCCAATCAAGGGACACAACTACATGTGCAGTTGATAATATTTTCTTAAGAGTGCCAAAAGCTTTTATGCAATCACTTGAAAAATCAAACTTAACATCTTTCATCAAAAGGTTAGTAAGTGGTTTTGAAATCTTTGAAAAGTCTTTTATGAATCGTCTATAAAAACCTGCATGACCAAAAAAGCTTCTAATGCCTTTAACAGTTGTAGGAGGGGTAATCCTGCTATTAGATCAATTTTCGCCTTATCAACTTCTATCCCTTTAGCAGTGATTTTATGTCCTAAAACAATTCCCTTAGTATTCATAAAATAGCATTCTTCCCAATTAAGAATTAAGTTTATTTCTTCACATCTCTTAAGAACTAAAGTCAAATGTTAAAGACAATCCTCAAATGTTTTGCCAAAAAGTGTGAAGTCATCCATAAATATCTCTAGAAACTTTTCAGTCATGTCCGAAAAAATTGTTGGCATGCAACACTGAAATGTAGCCGGGGCGTTACACAGATCAAACGGCATTCTTCTATCGACATATGTTCCATGAGGACATGTGAAGGTTGTCTTATCCTGATCTTCGGGTGCCATTGGAATTTGGTTATATCCTGAATAGACATAAAAAAAAATAGTAAAAATCATAGCCTACATTTCTTTCCAACATTTGATCAATAAATGGTAAAGAAAAATGATCTTTTCTAGTAGCATCATTGAGACGTCTGTAATCAATGCAGACTATTCATCCTGTGATTGTCCTAGTAAGTATGAGCTCATTATTTTTATTTTTTTAATAACTTTCACACCTCTTTTCTTTGGACGGAACTTACCCAAGGGCTGTCTAAAATAGGATAAATGAGACCTGTCGCTAGTAGCTTCACAATCTCCTTTTTTACCACTTCTTGCATTGTTGGATTCGACCTTCGTTGGGGCTGGTCTATTGGCTAGTAGCTATCCTGCATGAGGATTCTGTGAGTACAAGTAGCTAGACTAATTCCTTTGATATCTTCTACAGTACAACCTAAATCTCCTCTGTAAGCTTTCAATACTTCAATTAACTTTTCTTCTTGCTTTGTAGTAAAAGAAGATGAAATAATCACTGAAAATAATTCTTGCTCAAGATAAACATATTTTAAATAGGAAGGGAGAACTTTGAGTTCAATTTTTGGTTGAACTTCTTCTGGTTGTATCTCCATGTCCTTGGAATCTATTTCCAATATTTCTACTTCATTTCTGATTATGGGATCATCATCTTGTGTGGTGCCTGATTTGGCCAAGCATCTTTCCATTGAGGCTGAAATTAATTGATCATCTTTGAATTCATCTGCAAGATAACTAATCACGTCAATTGAAAAGCTGGAAGATGATGTCTCATCTCCTAAAAACCTTAGTATCTTCTGCATATCAAAAATGACTCTTTCTTCATCAACTCTCAAGATTAGTTGTCCTTGATGGACATCTATGATTGCTCTACCTGTAGCAAGAAATGGTCTACCCAAAATTATTGGTTCATCATGACATTCTTTCATTTCAAGCATTATCACGACCTGGAACTCCCACCCTCGGGACCGTGATGGTGCCTAACAGTTCACTTTCTAGGAAAGCCAACGTTAGCTATATCTATTAACCATTTTTAATAGCTTCCAATTTAAATGACAATGAGAAAACTCAATAGTCTGCAATAAGGTAATAAGCTAATAAGTGACGAATTCCAAATGCAAATCCCGTAACTGGTGTCACGAATACATGAGCGTCTAGAGTGCTACAGCTAATGGTCTGAAATAAACATAATTGTATGAATCAAAATAAATAGCTAAAATGAAGTATAATGGGACTTCAGGGCTACGGACGCCATGCAACTATACCCCAAGTCTCAGCTGATAGCTAGATCCAAGCCAACCTCACTTAGCGTAGCTAGGACCAACTCCGGTATTTGTACAAGAAGTACAAACAGTAGTATGAATACAACCAACCCCATCTACTCTGTAAGTGTCGAGCCTAACCTCAACGGAGTAGTGACGAGGCTAAGGTGGGTCACTTACAATAATTTGTACACAATAATAATAATAACAAAAAAGAAAGGAATGGAAATAAAACAGTTAATTTATAATAACTCAAAATCTAACTACCAGAGACCCAGAATGTCAAGTCATATAAACTCATCTCAAATGCCGAGGTGAATCCAACAGTCACAAACAAATATAACTTTATACAATACGTTGTGGCGCGCAACCCGATCCCGCTATACCATTATCTGTCAATATCATAATCCGTACTTATTCTGCCATTTCAATTCATTACCTTTTAATTTCTGTTGTGGCGTGCAACCCGCTCCCCAAACAATTTCAATCAATAATAGCAATTCAACAACCAAAATTTACAAGAAGTTCTACATCGGGAGAGTAAATGTACGAAGCAATATGATAATCAAAGGATCTCGAACAATTAGGATGCCTCAACTTTACCAACAACACAATATATGTCCAGTTAACAACTCATACGATTGAAACTACATAGTTGTAGGCAACAGATGTTACAAACTATAAGACAAGAAAGACATAGGACACTTTAGATATGCAAGAAAAGCAATTAGAGACAAGTAACAAATAAGCATGGAATTATAGGAGGGATGGACAATTTAGTACTAGGATCACTAAATGACAAGTGACAATTATGGCATGGAAGTCAAATAAGCATGTAGCAATTAAGGCATGCAACACGATATGATATGAAGTAACGAAAACACACAAGCAAGCAACACAATAACGCATATACACTCGTCACCTCGCATATATACCGTTTCACATGAAATTCATATAACATGTAGTTCAAGGGTTCCTAATCCCTCAAATCAAGGTTAGACCCAATGCTTACCTCGCTCTACAACTCAAGCAAACAATCAACCACGGCCTTGCCTTTTGAACAAGCCTCCAAACCAACCAAATCTAGAAAAGTATTGACCAATTGATTCAAAATAAGCTTTAGAAATTACCCACAACTGAAAGAGGTTCAATTAGATCATTTTTGAAAAAATCAACAAAAGTCAACTCCCGGCCCGCTTGGTTAAAATCGAGATTCGGAACAAAATCCGATTACCCATTCACCCCCGAGCTCGGTTATGTAATATTTTTTTGAAATCCGACCTCAATTCGAGGACTAAATCTCAATTTTACAAAAATGCCCAATTCTACCCCAATCCCTAATGTTCACCATGGAAATCCTAAATTTGATATTGAAATCTCATGAAATGTAATGGGTAATTGAAAAAATTTGATTAATGTTACTTACCAATGATTTTAGAAAGAAACGTCTCTTGGAAAATTGCCTCTAGAGTGTTTAGGGTTGAGAGATAGTGAGAAATGAGCTAAATCTTGTTTTCCCCCTCTTTTACCCAGTTGCAGATGTGACAATTGCGATATATTGTTCGCAATTGCGAACATCGCAAATGCGAACCCTATCTCAGAGCTACAGGAGTCGCAAATGTGACATTTGGTTTGCAAATGCGAACACCAGCCTTTGCAAATGCGGACCAATCCTTCGCAAATGCGAAGGTTATCCAGGAACACACTAAATCAAAAATGCGACTCTGTCATCGCAAAAGCCACCACTATTCATTCGCAAATGCGAACATTTTCCTCGTAAATGCGAGGCTACCCAGTCCAGTCCATGCTCATAAATGCGAACACATGTTCGCAATAGCGAGGCTCATAATTGCGACCCAGATCTTGCAAATGCGAGATTTGCAAACCACACTAGTAACAGAAAAGGCATCAGCTATCTCCAAAGTCCAAAAATCAATCCGTAGCCTGTAAGGCCCGGCAATATTTTTCCTAAAAACCCAGATTCCGTGATGCCAAAGTAAATGTTGGGTAGAAGTATGCATTTTTGCGGCCTATTCTGCGACCGTAGAATCACTCTGCGGACCGCATAATGGTCGCAGAGTGGGTCAGATTTCTGGGTCAATTTGATGCAATTTTGCGGCCATTATGCGACCGCATAACCACTTCGCGGGCCGTACTCTTGTCGCATATCCCGCTTTGGAATTTTTCGGAGGGAGATTCTGCGGTGCACTATGCGATCGCAAAACGGTTCTGTGGTGCATTATGTGACCGCAGAACAAATCTGCGGGCTATATAGTGACCGCAGACCGGGTCAGACATGCCCAGTTTTGGAGGCCAAATTATGCGGCCTATATGCAGACCGCATATCAATTATACGATCGTGTATGCGATCGCAGAACCAGTTCTGGAGCTTTATTTTTGGGGTTTTTAAACTCGACCCTATTCCGTTAAAATACCTACCTTGGGCCATTTTGAACCTATTTTCTGATATTTTTACCGTGGGAGAGAGGGTCCTAGAGGGAGGAAGTTATCTTCATCAAAAAATTTCTCTTCAATTCTTGCTTAAAACCTTGAAGATTATCAATAGAGGCACATAGGTCTTCTTCCTAAGAGGTAAATTCTATCACCCCAAACTCTTAATTTCAAAATGTAACTAGAATGGGCCATTAGTAAGGTAATTTTCGGGGATGGGGGTGCTTACTTTCTATGCATGTGTTCCTAACGTATGTGGGGAGGTTGTGAGTTAAAGATAGAAAAGAATGTGGTGTGGGTTTGTGAAGTCTTTCATGAAAGGGCCATGGAACTTTAATGCACATATAGTGTTTGATAGAATGCTCAAGTGAGCTAGAATTATGAGCGTTTTCCTAATTTTGGGTTCAATTTTGCTATATTGCTAAAATAGATTGAAGTTGCTAATATTCTAGAACATCTTAGAGTTTTAATAGTCTCAATTGAGGTATGTTGGCTAAACCCCCTTCTTCTTAGAATCGAATCCCACGGTGTTCATGTAATTGGAGTAAGTCCTTGATCATTATTGAATTGGTTATTCCTAATGTGGTTGTGTTGGAGGATGTATGTTCAATACTTATTCTAAATGCTTCATCATGTCATCTTGTCTCTTGAGGATTTGTTCAAAATGTGGAATATGTGTTAGAAATGGTAAGACTTCATGTCTAAATCGAAATAAAGATTGTTATGCCAAATTTTGTGAAAAGTCTCTATGTGCCTTGAATTCTAAATTGCTCACATGTGAAATCAAGAGTCTCGAATGAAAACCGTGTTGTTATTGATGATAATAAAAATGTTGGATTGTGGGAAAAGAACTTGAATTATTAAATAGGCCAAGTGCCAAGAACGACTTTATAATTAAAATCACTTGTGCCAATGTGCTAAAAAGATGGGAATGAAATATGGAGTAAGATGATCAATTGAAATGGTTGATGTCTCAAATGAGATGGCTTAGCCGATCGGGCCGATATTGGACTCCGTGTAAAAACACGGTGGTATTGTGAATGAAATAGTGAATATGGTTGATGTCTCAAATGAGATGGCTTAGCCGATCGGGCCGAAATCGGACTCCATATAAGAACGCGCTGGTATTGTGGACTGTGGTATATTGGCACTAAAAACCATCCAACCTAATAAGGCGGGAATTGACTTAAAAAGCTATGTGATCCTTAACTTGATGTTCTAATATTATTTGAAGCTCTTATTGAATTCTTGACTGTTCCTCTTGTATTATTATTCATTCTATTGAGATGGTGTTTAGCTATACATACTAGTGCTATTCGACGGTACTAACGTCCCTTTTGCCGGGGGCGCTGCATCTTTAAATGGATGCAGGTAATTACATAGCAGACATTGTTGATCACAAATAGGTGCTGCATCCTCTTCTCAGCGGACTCGGTGAGCCCCATTTCATTCCGGGGTCATGTAATATATCTTTTATTTATATTGTTGTACTTTTGAGGTATAGCCGGGGCCTTGTTGCTGGCACCTTTTTTACACTCTTTTATATCTTTAGAGGCTCCGTAAACGCTATGTGGATTGTATATGTGTGCTAGAAAGGTCAAACGGATTATGTTGTATTTTGGATTTTTGTTCCACTAAACCACAAAATGTATGTATTTTGGAACTTAACAGGGAAGTGGCAAAAATAAAATGGTTTAGTAATGTCTATATATATATATATATATATGGTCCTTCTACTGTTTAGCTAATAAAAACATGCCTTCTCGTATTATAAGCTAGTGGGGTAGAGAGTATTTAACAGGCCTGCTCGACCGGGTTCACTCGGTTGAGCGCCGGTCGCGCTCCCCGAGAGTGGGGCATGACATAGCCTATATGAAATGCACCTAAGCCCCTCGGGTACCAAACCAAACATGCACACAAGTGTAATAACACCATACGAAATTGCTCGCACAATCAAATCACCAAAATAGCATCAAATCTACAGATCAATCCTCAAAACGAATGAACTTTCAAAGTAAAATTAAAAAACACTAGAATCACATTTAAGCATGCGAATCATGTCAAATCAATTCTGAATTGAACCAAATTTTGCAGACAAGTTCCAAATAGAAATACGAAACTATTCCAAGTTTTAACATCAAAATCCGAACACGTAAGCTAAGAAGTCAACTTACGGTAAAACTTAATAATTTCCAACTTTTAAAAATTCTAGTTTTCGGTAAAATAAGTCAAAACAAGTTACGGACTTTCGAATTCAATTCCGGGCTACTACCAAGTCTCAAATTACGATACAAACCCAATCGGGACCGTTAAAATATTGATCCGGGTACGTTTACATAAAATATTGACCGTAGTCAACTCAAGTTATTTTAAAGGCAAAAATTCACATTTTCTTAAAATGTTCACATAAAAGCTTTTTAAAATAAGATACGGACTATGCACGCAATTCAAGAAATACTAAACAGAGCTAATCAAGGCCTCGGAATGCAGAAATAGAGGCTAAATCTTTGTATAACCTATCGGGTCATCGGAAGCACTATGAAATCTACAGGGAAAATAAATTTATCTACTCTTACAAGTACATTTTTAATTATTCCCTTAGGCTTCTTAGTACTTTTATGTCCAAACTGAAGGGAAATACTTGTGTCTTTCATCTCACCATGATCTAATTTTTTAAATATAGAAAATGACCTGAAATTTATTCAAGCTCTAGAATCACAAAGTGCTTTTTCAAAATACACTCCTCCCAAAGTGCATGAAATTGTAAAACTACCAGGATCACCGTATTTTGTGGTAGTTTATTTTGAAGTATAGCACTGTATTTTTCAGTAAGCATTACCACAAAAACTTCTTCTAATTTTCTTTGATTGACAATATTTCTATTAGAAATTTGGCATATGAAGAAATTTGCAATAAAGCATCAGTGAAAGGAATATTAATATAAATTTATTTTAAAATCTCAAAAAACTTTCCGAATTGGCTATCAAGATTTTCAATTTTCAATTTTTGTGGAAAAAGGAATTACCACATGTAAAGGAGTCATTTTTTCAACATTATTTTCTTCTTTTTTCTTGACTTCTTTCCCTTTTAATGGTCTGGAGGGTGTTTCAACATTCTTACCCCTGCCTACCTGTTATTCTGACTGAACCTTTTTTTGTATGTTTGCGTGGGGTTCATCAAGTTACTTACCCGACCGTAAGGAGATGGACTTAAGGTGTTTCTTTGGCTTTTTCTCTGTATTGCTTGGTAAGGGACCTTGAATCTTTCTGACACAAGAGTTGCCAGGTGGCTTAATTGAACTTCCATATTTTTTAAGCCTGAATTCTGGCTTTCCATCTTTTCATCAGTAATGTTAATGTACTTATACAAAAGATCATCAAGACTTGGATGAGCTTGTTGAGGTTTTTGCCGGTACGGAGATGCTTGGTGATAAGGTCTAAAATTCGATTGTCCACAATTTTGATGTTGTTATCCGGGTGGAACCTATACTTGTTGTTTTTGAAAGATTTGAGAGTTCTCAGCACCATTTGGATTGCTCCATTGAAATTCTATATTTTTCTGTGCCATTGGACTTCCAGAAGGGTACTGCTTGTAACCGATGGCATGGACTTGTTCATCATTTTGATTGATTGTTGGAAATTCATGGTTCAGATGGTTCCCTCCACATATGTCACAAGTCTCGGACTGACTTGATTGTTAAGTATTCACCTAAAAAGATTCAAACTTTTGTGCCAAAGAAATAATATGTTGCGTTAGTGTATTTAAAGCATCTACCTGATTTACCGTGGCGGCCTTTTTGATGATTACACGTTCAGATGGCCATTGGATGGCATTCTTAGAAATTTCATTCAACACCCGCAATGCTTCTTCTGTGGCCTTTCCCATTAAGGAACCTCCTACAGCTGCATCTATCACATTTCTAGAAGAGAATTTTAACCCGTGATAGAAAATGTACAACTGCATATGTTCAGGAATGTCATGATGTGGATATTTTCTTAGCATTGCTTTTAATCTTTCCCAAACTTTATAAATAGACTCAGTATCTATCTGCAAGAAATTAGATATATCTTGTCTTAACTTTGTGGTTTTAGATGGGAAAAAATATTTATTCAAAATTTCTAAGTCATCTGGTCCCATGTGGTTATGAATCCTTGAGGCAAACTTCGCAGCCAAGTCTTGGCGTCACCTTTTAAAGAAAAAGTAAATAGCCTTAACTTGATTGCTTCTGGAGGAACTCCATTATACTTAGCAGTTTTGACAAGTTCCAAGAAATCAATTAAATGATTGCGCGGATCTTTACTTGAATCTTCAGTGAAGATACAATATTGTTGAATTGTTCGCATCAAGCCGGTCCTAATTTCAAAGGTGTTAGCTGCCACATGGGATTTCCTAACGTTAGATTCACAGTTGAAGCGGTCAGGTCTAGCATAATCCCTTAGGAGTTTATTTGCTGGTCTTTGCGCAACTTCGTCAAACTGATCTTCTACATGGACTGGTGGTGGGATTTTCAATGGGTTGATGTTCTCTACTTCCTGATTCTCCATTTATTCACAAGCTATGCCTTGAAAAGATGATATTTATTTTTTTCCTGTGCAACCGAAAAAATCATTCAATTTCAGGATCGTAATTGAGCAACTCATTTGTAGAAGAGTGACTCATAAGCTACCAGAAATAAGGAATATAAAGAAAACTAAAATTATCTCCTCAAGTAGTGCTAGTAGTTGGTGAAAATAAAATGGTAGTATTTTAATAGTAATTATACTAGAATTAATTAAAAAATAATAGTTACAAAAAGAAAACGTAAAAGAAAATAGTGACAATTATAAATAGTAAGTCATTACTAATAATGAAAAGAAGAAATAATTACTATAATGCTATAATACTATTGATATTTATAGTGATATACCAGTTGTGGTAGTACAAAAAGTTAAAATGGTTATGAATATAGTTGACAATAGTACGATATAGTGATGGAAGTACTGAGAATGATAAAAACTTATATAATAGTTTTATTGAATGTGAGAACTTGTAACAATAATAGCTATAGTATTTAGTTGATACTGATAACATTAGTAAAAACACAAGATATAAATAGTAATATTAAGTGCTCAGATTAGTAACAAATATCTATTCTGAAGTACATGTATGCCAATCCTCGGCAACGGCGCAAAATATTTGATGTGTTTCTAGCGTAAAGAAAAATAAAGCTCGTACTCTATCAAATTATAGTATAGTTTATGATATCGTCCTACAGAGATTTGAATATCTATGTTACAGATTTATGGTATTTTAGCTACTATCTGTGAGAATCAAATTGATGAAAGGAGAGTAGGATTTTAGAATTGTAAATTTTCTTAAGCAATATCAAACAACTCCGGAAGATTTATGTTTACTCTAAAAATTGGATAACAATTAAATTTATAAGTGATTTTAGGGATACGTGGATTAATTTGACACAAAGTGATAGATTGAACTATAAGTAAAGCAAATAATAATAAAGTAAATTCAAACCGTGTGACTTGAATAATTATAGCATTGAGAAATAGACCTCACTCGAACTGAATATGATCCAAATAATGTCATATACAGAAGAACAATAGCTTGTAAAAAGAAAATAATATTATAATACTTTTGGAATTCGTGTTACAATATATTTTACAAATAATCATCCCCCCCCCCCCTTTATATAGTAGTGGAATCCTACTTTAGGTACAACTCTATATAAGGTTAACAATCTCATGATTTTCTAATTAAACGGTTCCATTGATACGTGCAAAGATTTCCTCCGTGATGCACGACCGGTTACAGATATTTCGGCCTTCCGTTATTTTGGTTTTATGATGTTCTCTCGAGCTAATTCGGAGTCGGAGTCAGTTCCAGGGTCACAGACTCGGTAACCTTTGAAGGTGCATGTTCTAACCTTTTACCTAGGTTCGATGGAATCCAGGGTCAATCATCAACCCATTATATTTCACCCCCGGTCTGTCATGCAATAGGCAAGCTCGGTTTCTACCGTATACAGATAGTCCCCTCATTTTTCAGAGAGTAAATAACGAGAAATGATATGAGCCTCAGATTCTCACTATACGAGCTTCTGATTCCCACTCTGATAAATGACGACAAATTCATGACGTAAGTGATAAGAATAGTTGAAACATCCCGTCGGTCCAATCTTCAAGGTATTAAATGTGTGTCAGTTAACGGTTTTCCACTTCAGAATATGAACCGTCGTTTGAGAAAACTATAAATACCTTTTTCATCCATTCGTTAGAACTTTTACATTCAAACGTTTGCACTTATGTTTTCAAGAAAACTTCATCACTCTCATCTTCATACTTCTTCCCTTCTGGTTTTCTGAAAGCTTTCACAAGTTATCTGCTTATTACGCCTCCTTTCATCAACACCTTTTTTTCTCCTCTGTTCAGAAGCAATGGCAAAGACTTCAAAATGCATTCCTAAAAAAACAAAACCCTTCTTCCTCGAGACTGACTGAAAATGTTTCGTTTGTTGCCACTGAAGAGCCGATATCAGAACCCCTTCTAAATGTGTTCATTCCTGTGGCGTGCCCAACCGGGGCCGATTTCATGGTTGAGAAAACCTCCTCAGTTCCGGATCAGTGCGAGCCAGTCTTAAGATACATATGTTCGATCTCCGATAGTATCATCGAGATAGTCAAGGATAACTGTAATTGGGTTGATAAGCTCGTAGTGGTCCCTACTCTCGAGGAATCGATCACCATCCACATGGAGTATTTTTTAAGTGTTTACACTTACCCTTTCACGCTGGGTCCTTTAGATCCAGTTATTATAGCCTTTTCAAAAGGTACAAGGTGTCTCAGGGGCAGATTCATCCTTCGTTTTGGAGGATTTTAATTCTTCTTCGCTTCTTCATGAGCAAATTCGAAGGGTGTCCCTTTACCATCGATCACCTTATGCACCTGTATAGTCCCCGACTCTATCGAGGGGGGCTAATAAAACTTGCTCGTCGGGGCAGCAAGGCCCCATTCTCGAGCATCGACGAGGATCAGGACCGAGGTTGGTTGGGCCAATTCTTTCGAGTGAAGACCTCAGACTTAATCCCAACCGAGGACATGCCATTTCAGGAGAAATGGAACATGAAGCGTAAGTACAACTTTGCCTTTAATGTTCTATTCATTATTTTTCTTTTGACCTTATTCTCATTGACTCCCTATGATACAGCTGTTGCTCGGATGCCGGATGCAGTACCTCGACTCAAGGAGTGGGTCGAGAGCATCGTGTTGAAACAACCCTACTCTGAGCGCACGTGGCGCGAACTTTCGAAGGGCCGGTGGGAGGCCCGTTCTCATGGTGAAATTTTTTCTCTAAGTTATATTCGATCTTATTTTTACGCCGTCGATTTCTAACTTGTTTCACTTTCCCTTTGTAGGTTTATCAAAAGATGTTGAGATGAGGCCTCCGCCTGGTGATGACGACACATTCACTAAGCACCCTGCTCCGAAACATGATAAAGAGAAGAAAAGAAGAAAAGCTTCGAGTTCTTCGGGCCCCGAAAAGAAGAAATCAAGGAGGCGACTGGTGCGAAAATATAAAGAAAATACCAGTGCCCGAGAACTCCCATCAGATTTGCTCCATCAGTTGAGCGATGAGTCTGAAGAAGAAGAAGAAGAAGACTCTGAGTTGATGACCGACGTGAGGAGCGGTACTGAGCTACCTCAAACCAGGGAGGTGGATGGAGATGCTGTGGTCGAGGCCTACGAACTTGAGAGGGTCGAGCCTGTTTTGCCCCAAGCTAAGAAGGTCGAGAGAGAGACCGTGGCCGGTGCTTCTTGGGCAGATGATAGTATATCGAAGAACGTACTTGGGGGATAGATCTTTCTGGGTCACCATCATTCACCGACTCGATGATAAACAAGGCCCAAATGCTCAAAGAACGCCCAAACGAGGAGCCTCAAGGGATGACAGATTCCTTCAACAACTTCTTTGATGGTATGGATTCTACCACCTTGGAGGATGTCACCGGGTTAGGTGATTTATCGGTGCCAAAGAAGATGCCGTCTTTGGGATTCAGCGGATCTTCTTCGAGTCCGAGATTGGAAGACCGGATCCCAGCCCCGAGGGTATATCCTAACTGGAAGCGGTCAATCATCATATCCATATCGGAGGATGCCCGAGTTCTCTCCCCCCCCCCCCTGGGGATTGCCAGCTATCTCTGATGCTTGGTGACTTAAGAGGGTCGTGCCAAAATGGACGAGGTGGAGGCCCCTTGTCTTTTCAACGAGGCTTAATATGCATTGAATCGGGTAACTTTGAAAGCCTTTTTGTTATGTACTTAGATTAAATTGTGAACAATCATAACATTTTTCCTTGTATTTGCAGGCCTCAGTACTTCACCACGAAACTTTTCTCCGATATCGGGAAGAGTTAAACCAACACGAGGTCGCAATTCCAGAGCTTACTTAGAAGAGGGATGCTTACAAGCTCCGTTGTGGGAAGTTCCAGACCAAGTTAGAAGCATCTCTAAAAACTTGGTCGAGCAGGTAAGACGAGTATTTGAACTTAGTGATGACGATTCAGACACAGTGGCTAACGACCCGAACCCGCAGGTTCAAAAGAGACTTGACCAGATAGAGCAGCTCCAGGCGAAAGTGGACACGATGAAAGCTAAGGCCGAAGAATGGAAACAAAATATGGACCGCCTGGCCACGGAAAAGAAAACTGCTCGAGAACAACTGGCTTCGACTGAGGTCCAGCTCCGGGATGCAAAAGAAAAGGCCTTGGTATAGGCAAAAAAGATCGAGGAGCTCCAGTCTCAACTGAGCTTGGCGGTCTCCGGCCAAGATGATCTAGCCAAGGAACTTGAGGTGGCCAAGTCGAAGATTGCCGTGGTTAAGGCCGAGGCTGATGAGCGGGTGGACTAGCATAAGGCCGATGCCGAGGTGGCTCAGGACCAAGTGAGAAACTTGGTGGAGCATATGAAGTGGCAATCCCGAAGGGAGGCCCTCAAGGGAGTTCGAGCTTAGGGTTTTGACCTGCTGGCTGAGATCGAGAAAGCTAAGGTATCCGAAGCCCAGGCCAGGAAGCTGGCTTACCCCGAGGAGGAAGATTCCTAGGGGTCTGAAGATTCGGGCGAGCTCGAAGATAGCGGAGACCCTGATGGTGAGGACGCATCCCCCAGCGGAGACTAGGCCACTTAGGCTTTTTTAGATTTGTATTTTTGTGGAGGCCATTTTTGGCCCTTGGAAAAATTTTCATCGGGCAGTTCGGCCCTTGTAAAACAAATTTTGACTGTGAATATAAGGCTTTTTCCCTTCAATAGTTTTTAAATTTTTTCTTTGTCTTGTTTATTTTTATTTGCAAAGATCTACATGCCTTAGCATAAAACAATTGGTTTTTGTTTAGAAACTCAAAAAAATCTCGCTTTCAACTATTTCGTTTTAAGGCATCGTGGGGGTTCGGTGTGACCGAAAGTTTTCTTTACCCAAAGCACTTGGACTTTTAGTCACAATCTGTCGAGGATAGCCTTTGGAACCGGTTAAGAAAATTTTAAGGCATTGTTGTTTCTATGACGGGCTTCGGACGTTTCCGAGCCGAGTTTATATGGTCGTAGCCTTTATAGTTTGGGTGTTGTCTCGTGTTAATATCACTATCCCGAGTTATCCGGGTTTGCGTAAGATGGCAGTCCCCGAGTGGGGGTGGCCTTAGCCTATAAAATTTGGGGGTTGCCTAATAGGTTTTATACTCCCGAGGTCTAATAGCTTGGACCGTCCCAGTTTGTTTTCGGATGGCAGTCCCCGAGTGAGAGAGTGGTTATTCGAACTCAGGTTAAGGTGGCCCTTGGGCTCGTTTCCTTTAGTGGATCGAAAGTAGGGAATTCCTTAATAAATGTAAAGGAATTTTTTTTAAAAGGCAATATGTTTGCAAGGAAGAGACTTCTCTTCATTTTTGTGCATAATAGTAACGTATGCGTATATGCTTTGTGTCAGGGTTCGAGCATTCTACGTGGGCACGGTTTATTTGACCGTTTGGACCTTACATTGAATCCTATCAATCGAGACCCTTTAAATTCGAAGTCTCTTTGCATGCTAAAGTCGATATCTGAGGGTAATGCCCCCCAATGTTCGAGGTTGATCGAAGAGAGACCTCGAATACTATTTTGGTCACAGGCACCGGTTCGCTACCGGTCTTCGATTCTAGGTTAGCATGATTTACTTAATACCTCGTTAAAAACCTTGCCGGATAACCCATTTGGGACAAAACCGGTTTAAGGGAAAACGTGTGCAACGCGTGCTTTCAGACCTAAAATCTCATACTTTTCCTTTTAGATCACCTGCAGGAGTTAGTCCGAAATATAAGTAAAAGGAAATGGATGGGGGTTGTATCTTTGCAGTAATATCATTTTAGGTGAGCTACATTCCAGTTTTTCGGTATTTACTCGTTGTTCTTTGTTCCGAGCTTGTAGGATCCTTTTCCAGTGATCCCGATGATTTGGTACAGTCCTTCTTAATTCGGCCCCAATTTCCCTTCGTTTGGGTTTCGTGTGCTTAGCCTGACCTTTCTTAGTACCAATTCCATAGCATTTAAGTGTCGAAGGTTGGCCCTTCGATTATAATATCTTTCGATCTGCTGTTTTTGGGCGGCCAACCGGACAAGGGCGGCCTCGCACCTTTCATCTAATAGCTCCAGGTCCGTACTCATAACTTCGTCGTTCGATTCCTTTGTCGCATATCAAAATTTGATACTCGATTCCCCGACCTCGATCAGTATCAAATCTTCGGCGTCATAAACCAACGAAAATGGGTAGCCCCGGTACTGGACTTCGAGGTTGTACGGTATGCCCACAGGACTTTGGGTATTATTTCTCTCCATCTTCCTTTGGCGCCGGTTAACCTCTTTTTAAGGTTTTAGAGTATAGTTTTGTTGGTAGATTCAGCTTGTCCATTCCCACTAGGGTGATAGGGTGTCGGCAGGATCCTTTTTGATCTTATGATCTTCGAGGAATTTGGTTACTTTGGTTTCAATGAATTGTTTCCCATTATCGCATGCGATCTCGGCCGGTATTCCGAATCGGCATATGATGTGATCCCAAATGAAATCGATGACCTCCTTTTCCCTGACCTTCTCATATGCCTGAGCTTCCACCCACTTAGAAAAATAATCAGTCATAAACAATATAAATTGACCCTTACCTAGTGCCCACAGAAGGGGGCCAACGATGTCCATCCCCACTTCATGAACGACCATGGTGATAAAACCGAGTAGAGCAGCTCCCCGGGTTGATGGTTCATCGAAGCGTGTCTTTGACATTCATCACATTTTCGAACGAACTCCTTTGAGTCTTTTCCCATATCGATCCAATAATAACCGGCTCTGATTATTTTTCGAACCAGCGATTCGGTGCCCGAATGATTTCCACAGGTACCTTCGTGGATTTTTCTCAAAAAATACTCAGTATCGCCCGGCCCTAGATATACTGCAAGTGGGCCATCAAATATTTTTCTGAACAAGGTTTCGTCTTTGGACAGGCTAAATCGGGCCGCCTTTGTACGCAGGGACCTCAACTCTTTTTGATCCAAGGGCAGTTTACCGGATCTGAGATATTCTACGTACTTATTCATCCAGTCCCAAGTTAGGCTCGTCGAGTTGATCTCGACGTGGCCTTCTTCCACCACTGATCTCATAAGTTATATAAGTTCTCCCGAGCTGAACTCATCGACTTCGACCGATGACCCCAAGTTAGCGAGGGCATCGGCCTCGCTGTTTTGATCCCGAGGTATGTG
Source organism: Nicotiana tomentosiformis (assembly GCF_000390325.3). Lineage (NCBI taxonomy): Eukaryota > Viridiplantae > Streptophyta > Magnoliopsida > Solanales > Solanaceae > Nicotiana > Nicotiana tomentosiformis. The sequence goes on along the minus strand of NC_090818.1, from coordinate 74,602,249 downwards.
TTGCAAAGTCCATTCTTTGAACCGATGTAATGTCATCTATAATTTGTCCAAGTATATTTGCATTCATTCCTCTCTGACATCGAATATTCCATTGACTCGCACTTGGCTTCGATCACTTCCGCCCCCATGCTCTTGATTAGTTCAAGGCCTGCAATCATGGCCTCATATTCGGCCTCGTTGTTAGTCAATTTCACAGTCTTAATAGATTGTCTAATTATACTACATGTTGGTGGGTTTAATACGATGCCAAGTACGAACCCCTTTGCGTTTGAGGCGCCATCCGTGAAGAGGGTCCAGCTTCCCGAGGAAGTTCCTGAGTTAATCAACAACTCTCTTTCGACCTCGGGTATTAGGGCTGATGTAAAGTCGACCACAAAGTCTGCCAAAATTTGCGACTTAATCGCGGTCCGAGGTCGATACTCAATATCGTACCCAGTTATTTCTATGGCCCATTTGGCCAGTCGGCCCGAGTGTTCGGGGTTATGCATAACGTTCCTCGATGGGTAAGTAGTTATGACACATATGGGATGACATTGGAAGTACAATTTTAGCTTCCTAGAGGCGCTTAACAAAGCGAGCGCCAGTTTTTCCAGGCAAGGGTACCTAGTTTCGGCCTCACCTAAGGTTCTACTAACATAGTAAATCGGAAATTGCGTACCTTGGTCTTTCCGAACTAGGACTCCACTTACCGCTATCTTCGAGACCGCCAAGTACAATTACAGTTGTTCGTCCGCCTTCAGTGTGTGAAGCAGGGGCGGGCTCAATAAATACCTTTTTGAGTTCCTTCAAAGCTTGCTGGCATTCCGGGGTCTACGAAAAGTCATTCTTCTTCTTCAACATGTGAAGAATCGGTGGCTTTTCTCGAATGACCTCGAAATAAATCGCCCCAGGGCGGCTATTCTCCCCGTTAACCTTTGCACGGCCTTTATGTTGTCCACGACCATAAATCCGAGGAACTTACCCGACCCAACTCCAAACGCATATTTTTCCGGGTTCAGCTTCATGTTGTACTGCTTCAGTATACTGAATATTTCCTGCAAATGTATTAAATGGTCCTCTACTCGTAGAGAATTAACTAACATGTCGTCAATGTAAACCTCCATTGATTTTCCTATTTGTTTCTCGAACATCCGATTTACTAAATGTTGGTATGTGGCTCCAGCATTGTTTAATCCAAACGGCATTACGTTATAACAGTACGTGCCATACTTAGTGATGAAGGAAGTTTTTTCGTGATCACCCGAGTCCATCCGTATTTGGTTGTACCCATAATAGGCGTCGAGAAAACTGAGGATTTCGTGGTCGGCCTTGGCATCGATCATACGGTCGATGTTGGGCAAAGGAAAAGAGTCTTTAGGGCATGCTTTATTCAAATCTTTATAGTCTACACACATTCTTAATTTATTCTGTTTTTAGGGACTATCACTACGTTTGCTGACCAATCCGGGTATTTGACCTCCAGAATAGACCCTATTTTAAGATGTTTAGATACCTCATCCTTGACGAAAGCATGCTTGATCTCGGACTGGGGTCTCCTATTTTGTTTAATCGGATGAAACTTCAGGTCCAGGCTCAACTTGTGAGTGGTTATCTCCGGTGGGATACCTGTCATATCGAGGTAGGACCAAGTGAAACGGTCTTCGTTAGTTGTAAGAAATTGAATGAGCTTTACCCTGAGCTCGGAGCTTAGCACCCTACCCAGGTATACCTTTTGACCGGGCAAGTTTTCTCACAATATGACTTGTTCCCGTTCCTCGACCGTCGATTTAGTGGCATCGAAATCATCGGGGGCTATAAAAGATCTGGGAATCCTATAATCATCATCCTTGACTTCCCCTTGTTTGTCCGAATCTGCCGAAGATGGTATCAGTGATTGCTCTTTTGCCCTGTTTTTGACCACCTGGTTCAGGCCCTTCGATGTTGAAACTGTAGATGTCGGTGTCACCTCTTCCATTGCGAATATTTCTTTTACAACTGGTTGTTCCCCATAGAGTGGTTTAACTCCGTCAGGTGTTGGGAATTTCAATGCTTGGTGCAGTGTCGAAGGCACCGCCCTCATGTTGTGGATCCATGGCCTTCCCAATAGAGCGTCGTATCTCATGTCCCCTTCAATCACATAACATTTGGTCTCTTGGATGGTCCCGGCGGTGTTTACTGGTAATGTTATTTCGCCTTTAGTTGTCTCACAAGCCAAGTTGAATCCGTTTAGCTCTCGAACTGTAGGCACGACTTGGTCTTGCAAACCGAGTTGTTCCACGGCCCTTGATCGAATGATATTGGCCGAGCTACCTGGATCAATTAACACACATTTAACCCGAATTGTATTTACAAGTACAGATATTACCAGTTCATCATTGCGGTGTTGCACGATCCCTTCCGCATCTTCATCGTTCAAAGATAAAGTTTATTCCGGTATGTAGTCCCGAGTTCGTTTCACCATAGTGATGGATACTTTGGTGCGTTTCAACATCGGCCTCTGTGGGATATCGACCCCTCCGATGATTATGTTAATGACATGTCAAGGTTCTTCTTGTTCTGCCTATTTGTTAGAATCACTATTCCCGAAATGATTCTTAGATCGGTCGCTCAAGAACTCCCGAAGGTTCCCATTATTGAATAGAGGAGCTACTTCCTCTTTCAGCTATCGAAAATCCTCCGTTCTGTGACCATGAGTGTCGCTATATTTGCACAACTGGTTAGGATCCCTTTGGGTTGGATGGGACTATAGGACTATAGGATCCCTCTGGTTAATATAAATTTATTTTAAAATCTCCAAAAACTTTCCGAATTGGCTATCAAGATTTTCACTTTTCAATTTTTGTGGAAAAAGGAATTACCACATGTAGAGGAGTCATTTTTTCAATATTATTTTTTTCTTTTTTCTTGACTTCTTTCCCTTTTAATGGTCCGGAGGGTGTTTCAACATTCTTACCCCTGCTACCTGTTGTTCTGACTGAACCTTTTTTTGTATGTTTGCGTGGGGTTCATCAAGTTCCTTACCCGACCGTAAGGAGATGGACTTAAGGTGTTTCTTTGGGTTTTTCTCTGTATTGCTTGGTAAGGGACTTTGAATCTTTCTGACACAAGAGTTGCCAGGTGGCTTAATTGAACTTCCATATTTTTTAAGCCTGAATTCTGGCTTTCCATCTTTTCATCAGTAATATTAATGTACTTATACAAAAGATCATCAAGACTTGGATGAGCTTGTTGAGGTTTTTGCCGGTACGGAGATGCTTGGTGATAAGGTCTAAAATTCGATTGTCCACAATTTTGATGTTGTTATCCGGGTGGAACCTATACTTGTTGTTTTTGGAAGATTTGAGAGTTCTCAGCACCATTTGGATTGCTCCATTAAAATTCTATATTTTTCTGTGCCATTGGACTTCCAAAAGAGTACTGCTTGTAACCGATGGCATGGACTTGTTCATCATTTTGATTGATTGTTGGAAATTCATGGTTCAGGTGGTTCCCTCCACATATGTCACAAGTCTCGGACTGACTTGATTGTTAAGTATTCACCTAAAAAGATTCAAACTTTTGTGCCAAAGAAACAATATGTTGCGTTAGTGTATTTAAAGTATCTACCTGATTTACCGTGGCGGCCTTTTTGATGATTACACGTTCAGATGGCCATTGGATGGCATTCTTAGAAATTTCATTCAACACCCGCAATGCTTCTTCTATGGCCTTTCCCATTAAGGAACCTCCTACAGCTGCATCTATCACATTTCTAGAAGAGAATTTTAACCCGTGATAGAAAATGTACAACTGCATATGTTCAGGAATGTCATGATGTGGACATTTTCTTAGCATTGCTTTTAATCTTTCCCAAGCTTTATAAATAGACTCAGTGTCTGTCTGCAAGAAATTAGATATATCTTGTCTTAACTTTGTGGCTTTAGATGTGAAAAAATATTTATTCAAAATTTCTGAGTCATCTGGTCCCATGTGGTTATGGATCCTTGAGGCAAACTTCGCAACCAAGTCTTCGCGTCACCTTTTAAAGAAAAAGTAAATAGCCTTAACTTGATTGCTTCTGGAGGAACTCCATTATACTTAGCAGTTTTAACAAGTTTCAAGAAATCAATTAAATGATTGCGCGGATCTTTACTTGAATCTCCACTGAAGATACAATATTGTTGAATTGTTCGCATCAGGCCGGTCCTGATTTCAAAGGTGTTAGCTGCCACATGGGATTTCCTAATGCTAGATTCACAGTTGAAGCGGTCATGTCTAGCATAATCCCTTAGGAGTTTATTTGTTGGTCTTTGCGCAACTTCGTCAAACTGATCTTCTACATGGACTGGTGGTGGGATTTCCAGTGGGTTGATGTTCTCTACTTCCTGATTCTCCATTTATTCACAAGCTATGCCTTGAAAAGATGATATTTGTTTTTTCCTGTGCAACCGAAAAAATCATTCAATTTCAGGATCGTAATAGTTGGTGAAAATAAAATGGTATTATTTTAATAGTAATTATACTAGAATTAATAAAAAATAATAGTTACAAAAAGAAAACGTAAAAGAAAATAGTGACAATTATAAATAGAAAGTCACTACTAATAATGAAAAGAAGTAATATAAGTACTATAATGCTATAATACTATTGATATTTATAGTGATATATCAGTAGTTGTAGTACAAAAAGTTAAAATGGTTATGAATATAGTTGACAATAGTACGATATAGTGATGGAAGTACTGAGAATGATAAAAACTTATATAATACTTCTATTGAATGTCAGAACTTGTAACAATAATAGCTATAGTATTTAGTTGATACTGATAACATTAGTAAAAACACAAGATATAAATAGTAATATTAAGTGCTCAAATTAGTAATAAAATATCTAATCTGAATTACATGTATGCCAATCCCCGGCAACGGCGCAAAAAATTTGATGTGTTTCTGGCGTAAAGAATAATAAAGCTCGTACTCTGTCAAATTATAGTATAGTTTATGATATCGTCCTACAGAGATTTGAATATCTATATTACAGATTTATGGTATTTTAGCTACTATCTGTGAAAATAAATTGATGAAAGGAGAGTAGGATTTTAGAATTGTAAATTTACTTAAGCAATATCAAACAACTCCGGAAGATTTATGTTTACCCTAAAAATTGGATAACAATTAAATTTATAAGTGGTTTTAGGGATACGTGGATTAATTTGACACAAAGTGATAGATTGAACTATAAGTAAAGCAAATAATAATAAAGTAAATTTAAACCGTGTGACTTGAATAATTATAGCCTTGAGAAATAGACCTCACTCGAACTGAATATGATCCAAATAATGTCATATACAGAAGAACAATAGCTTGTAAAAAGAAAATAATATTATAATACTTTTGGAATTCGTGTTACAATATGTTTTACAAATAATCACATCCTGGTGGAGTCCTACTTTAGGTACAACTCTATATAAGGTAAAAAATCTCATAATTTGATAATTAAGAGGTTCCATTGATACGTGGCGAGATTCCCGATGTGATGCGCGACCGGTTACGGATATTTCAACCTTCCGTTATTTTAGTTCGATGATGTTCTCTCGAGCTAATTCAGAGTCGGAGTCAGTGCCAGGGTCACGGACTCGGTAACCTTTGAAGGCGCATGTTCTAACATCGTACCTAGGTTCGATGGAATCCAGGTCCGATCTTCAACCTATTATGTTTCACCCCCGATCTGTCATGCAATAGGCGAGCTCGGTTTCTACCGTATATAATTTATATTTAAAAAGAGTTAGGAATCATTATATTCACTTGATAATGTTATTATAAAATAATTTCAGTTTCACATATATTTCGCCGAAGAGTAATTGCTTATTGCGAATACAATTATATTTACCCACTCTAAAACAATCAATTAATACCACTCCGTGAGGTTATAAATAATAATTAATTGATATCTAGTGAAAGTAAAAACTGAAATATTCTTCTTGCCTGGATTGTACTGAAATTAGTGAAAACGTCTTGAGATTATTTTCACAGAGTCATTAATCTTAATTGAGTCAATCCCTTCTTGAGAATTAGAATTGAAAGAAATACGATAAAGACTTTTCAATCAGTCGCCTTGCTCGAGTCAATTCCTCCTTGAGGATTAGATTTGAAAGAAGCAAGATTGAAAATTCAGAATAACAAATTGTTACAAATTACTATCACTCTATTTTATTAAATAACTATATAATATATCAATTTTGTTTCGTGAAAATTACAAAGTTTATATAAGAATAATTAAGTGATAAAATAGATGAATGTGACAATAATAAATATAATCTATCATTCTAGTACATAATAGATTTGAAATAGAAAATTTTATGACAAACACATATGAAACTGAAATTGAAATTATAATAATATATCTAGCTTCATCAACTATCCCAACAAAAATAAATTACTCCATAAAGAAGTATTTAATTTTTTCAAAGACGAGAAAGAAGAACTCTTGAAAGAGTATTATTTTTACTTAAAAAATAAAAGACTAGAAAAAAACTTAAGTGAAAGAGAGTGAGAGACCAAGATAACAATGTCTACTCCTTAATACTTGATGTTTTCTCTTAAGCCTTGCTAGCGTATTTATAGGATTGTAAGTCTAGATGGATCTTGAGTTAAGGCCTAGATGAATCCTGAGTTAAGGCCTAGATGAATATTGGCTTCATTTCTTCTATTTTTTGATTCTTTATCGTGTTTCACATATGCATCGAGCCTTTTCTCCCATTTTCTTCATTCCATTATTTTTTTCTCTAGAGTTCCATACTTTGTCTTTGTCTATGATAATTCTTCTTCCTGCAATACTTGTTAGGAAATATAAGTTTTGAGCATAATATTTTTTTATTTTGTGAAAAAATATATTATTAGCTATGAAAAATATATGAATAAATTTTATCCTTCATCAAGCATATACAACAACAACTTCAATTATTTTGCGAGAAGAGGTAGAAAACGAGTTCATCTTTATCAAACTGAGTTGTTGAATTCCAGTAACGGACAAAGAACATCCCAACATTACAAATCCATTTACCAATGAAAATTTCTATCTTCGATGAGATTAAATTCACGAAGCAACACCTCAAATTTTCTTTCTTTTTTTCATAACATTAAAATTTTGCATAAAACTCAAGTACGGAATGTCAAGATATATAAAACTTTTCCAGAAGAGGATGTTGGAGAAGGGTCGGGGCACAACAACCGAATGAAAGGATCCAAATCTCTCTTAATCAATTCAGTATCTACAACACTATTGCCAGATCCCAAATCCTGCAAATATGAAGCATGTCAGAATAATATTCTAAAAGGATATAATTAAAGAATTTCATAATTTTCTTATTTAATCATCTGCTTCCGTCCAGTCCCAATCAATATCATCAAACTCATCCTCCTCTTCCGATGTTTCCTCAATTGTATCGTGTGAATATTGTGCATTATATTGAATACCAATGATATCAACAGGTATATACTCTCTTGACCATCTAACGTCAACATCAAGTAATCCGGATGAGGAACCAATGTCATTATTAGGTTTCCTCCAAATTGTGTCTCCAATATTGGGATAATTCTCTTCCTCCAGATCATACAAATCAACATGTACTTTATTTCTCGCATAATAAACATCTTTCTCTATTGGATCCTCCACATAAAAAAATTAATAAACTTGTGATGCTATCACAAAAGGGTCATTTGTACTGCATAATCCATTGAAGTACACCCGAGTTAACCCATAATCATCTATTTCATTACGAAACCTATCACATCTAAACAGTACAACAATAAAACAACACTAATAATAAATCTCAATAATATCCTGAATAGCTCCATAATAGATAACCTCATCATCGAAGGGATTTTGATCACTAGCACTAGCAAAACTATATGTTGCTGCCGATAAAGTCACTCCACTACTTTGAGTCTTACATCGGGAATCACGTTCTTTGGTATGAAATAGGTATCCACAGATAGAATATGCTGTATATCGTTTGGCCACCATATTAGGTAATTTGGCTAGCCATCGTAAATAATCTGGCACTACAATATTTTTAACTTTTTCTTTAAACCAATTGCTGAATTACAGACTATGACCCCTCGCTCTTACCCATGCATTTGATCTACTATGATTAACAATTAAATTCTTATGTTTCCTGAAATCAAGAATATTTCAATTTCAATCATATAATAAAGAAAAATTATATAAAATATAAATAAATATCTTTATAATTTATCTTACACGATAAATTTTTCCATTTGTTCATTTCCAGTATTGAACAGAGCACATCGATGTGCTTCAAAACATAACTACAAATACTTGAGAAAAGTATTTTTTTTTTCTTACTTCCAATTGGATGGCCTATATTAGGGAATATAAGTAACAAATTCGGTGAGCACTCATCATCCACAGTTTGGTACCTACTGAATTTTGTCTTCACGCAATCATGTAGATATCTCGAGCAAAAAGTAAAGCACTCATCAGCCAAAAACCCCTCTGCTATTGATGCTTCTGTACAAGATAGACTACGTACATACACCTTGTACTTAAATAGGTTGTTCTCAATGGGATAATATAACGATACGGCCGATCATTTTGAGTATTTTAGCCCCGATCCCCTATTTATTGCCCCCTCTATGTTATATTGTATTTATGTGACTTGCCGGGGTATTTTATTTTGGTTTCAGGTGAGTTTCAGAGTGAAATGAGATACATAGTCTCTAAGTTGGAGGTTTAAGTTGAGAGAGTTCACCGTAGTTTGACTTTTATATAGACGACTGCAGAATCGAGTTTTGGCAGTTTAAAAAGTTCCGCATGGTGATTTTAGACTTAGGAGCGTGTCCGGATGTTGATTTGGAGGTCCGTAGGTCGTTTCGGCGTGAATTGAAAAAAGTTAGAAAGTTGAAGGCTGGAAAGTTTGACAGGGAGTTGACTTCATTAATATCAAGGTCGGTTTCCGATTCCGGAAGTTGGTATAGGTTTGTCATGTCATTTATTACTTGTGTGCAAAATTTGAAGTGAATCAGAGTTGTTTTGGTATGAATCGACATTAGTTTTGAATTTGGAAGTTCATAAGTTCATTAGGCATGAATCGATGCGTGATTCGTGGTTCTAGCATTTTTTGACGTGATTTGACGCTTTGAGCATGTTCATATGATGTTTAAGAACTTATTGGTATGTTTGGTTGACGTCCCGGGGACCTCGAGTGTAATTTGAATCATGTTAGGCACATTTCGCAACTTTGAAGGCTACTGAATATTTTGCTGTTGGTTTCCTTGTAAGCGATCGCGAGTGGAGGTTCGCGATCGCGAAGAGCTGTTTGGCGACTGGTGAAAGTTGTTCTATGCGATCGCGAGATGGGTTACGCGATCGCGATGTTTGAAGAGTCGGTGAATCGCGAAAAAGGAATGGCGAGGCTGGGGGCTGAGGCAGGTTTGTGCTACGCGTTCGCACAACCTGAGACGCGATCACGTAGGGGAGGAAGCATGTTCATCACGTTCTGACTGGTTTCATGCAATCGCGAAGTGTATTTTATTGAGCTGGGGAGAATTATGTTACGCGATCAGAGTCCTTGTCCGCGATCACGATAGAGTGCGTCTGGGCAGCAGAATAATATTTCAAAAACTTGGGTTTCATCTCATTTTTCATAATTTGGACCTAGAGAGCTCGATGTGAGGCGATTTTTCAAGAGGTTTTCAAGGAACTCAATGTGGTAAGTAATTCTAACCCGGATTGGACTATTTACACGAATTTATTGTTGTTTTCATCATTTAATTAGTATTTTGAGTTGGAAATTTGGGAAAAAAAATTGTGAAACTCCTTAGGCTAAATTTTGGGGATTTGAAAGGCGATTTGTGTAATTCTTGTAGGGTTTGACTCATTATCGAATGTGTGTTCGGATTTTATAATTTTGGTCACATTCCGAGATGCGGGCCCAGGTTGACATTTTGAGTTGAGTTTTTATTTCTTTGCAAAGATCGTAACTTTATTATTCGAAACAGTTTCCTATAGTTTATATTTATTGTGTGTAGCTGTTTTGGCTAGATTCGAGCCGTTCAGAGTTGGATAATCCAGGGAAGGGTCTACTAGTGGATTAAGTTAGCGTGTTTTGAGATAAGTGTCTTTCCTAACTTTGTGGGGGGAGGGGGGGAGGGGGGTATTACCCCTTAGGATTGATATTTTATTTGTGATAATTGTGATTTATGGAAGCCGTGTACGCAATTTGACAAATGTTTACAGGGGCTAAAAGTGGAAATTCACCGGTTTTAGCCATGTAGATTCCTTTCATGCCTTAATTGAGCTATCTTAACATGTTATATTCATCATCATTAGTCTATTTTCGCATGTTCTACTTGTCTTATCTCTTACTTGTTAATTGCTCTACATGTTTAGTTGAAATTCTTGTTTCCTTTATTCCATATTTATTATGTAACCATTGAATTCTCTACTTAAAGTTGTTATTCTTTGAATATCTTGTTGTTAAAATTGGTATTGAGGTATAAAGGTCGTGATTCACATTAAGGCAAAGTGTTAAGTTGTGAAATACTATTCTTGTTGAGTTATTCACTTACGCTTATTATTGTTGAGACTCTTGTGTACAATATGATTGAGCCATGGGTTATTTATTGTGAAAACACCGTTGTTGTTGATTTCTTTGGCAACCTGTGATATTTGGCACTTGAGATGCGATTTGTGATACATTGTGATATTGATACGCATGCGGTGTTATAAGGTTTTTGGGTTGAAATACTTGTGGTGAGATAAGGTGGGCTTGATACGCGTGTTGCTAGTAGGGGAACTACTTGAAGCCAAGCGGTGCGATATGGTAGGCTGAAACGTTGGATGCTATTTAGGAAAAATTAATTTTCAAAACTAAATGCAAGGCTCCCGCAGTAATATAAGAAAAGATTGTGGAACTATTTTTGTGATTTGAGACTACGAGGCGGTACCTTGGTAGTGACTCTTGGTGGTATTTCTCTATTACTTCACTTGTGTTTGGTTGTTATTATTTTTGCACTGTTAAATTATTCATCCCGTTTCTTATTTATTCTAGTAGGGACTTGACCTGACCTCATCACTACCCTGCCGAGGTTAGGCTTGTCACTTACTGGGTATCGTTGTAGTGTACCCATGCTATGCTTATGTACATCTTTTTATGCAGATCCAGGTACCTCCTACCAGTCCATGCACTAGCGAGAGCTCAGCTCTGGAGACTTCAAGGTATACCTGTCGGTGTTCGCAGACCTCCGAGTCCCCATCTACCTAGACTATTCTATTTCCTTATCCTTTTAGAGACATTAATGTATAAGGAAATTCAGAACTACTATATAGAGCTTGTGACTTGTATTCGCCGGGTTTTTGGGGAGTTGTTATGTTGAATTATAGAGTTTCCTTCATATTATTTTGAGTTATTTAGACTTTAATCATTATTTCAGTTATTTTTGCCTGAATATTATGCTTACCTAGTCTTAGAGATTAGGTGCCATCACGACATCCTACGAAGGAAAATTGGGGCCGTGACAAGTAGGTATCAGAGCTCTAGATTCATAGGTGTTATGAGTCACAAGCAGGTTTGGTACAGTCTCGCGGATCGGTATAGAGACGTCTATACTGATCTTCGAGAGGCTACAAAACTCTTATGAAAAGTTTCACTTCTTTGTTTCCTTATCGTGAAAATTATTGACTTCAAAATTCTAAATCTCTATCTTTCTATTCTCTCAAAGATGGTGGGGACACGCATAGCTGGATCTGAGGATCATACACTCGCGCCCCCTGCTAGATCCGCGAGAGGCTGGGGCAGATGCCGAGGAAGGTTACGTGGTGCAGCCAGAGCACCTACTCAAGCTACTACAGAGGAGCTACCAATAGCTCCAGTTAGAGGGCAGGCACCTGAGACGCCTGTTACTACCCCCGCACTTCAGGAGACTCTCGCCCAGTTTTTTAGCATGTTTGGAACTCTAGCTCAGGTGGGGTTGATTCCACTTGGTCCTGCTATATCTCATGACGTGGAAGAGCATAGACTTCCGCAGCCCGTACCCCAGAGCAGCGGGTATAGATTGACCAGGTCCCAAAGGTCATACCAGTGCAGCCAGTTGTCCTAGTTCAGCCCGAGGTTATGGCTGTAGTATCTGAGGAGGAGCATATTAGGCTCGAGAGGTACAAGAAGTACCACCCTCCTACTTTCAGCGGCTTTGCTGCAGAGGATGCACAAGGTTTTCTGGGGAAGTGCCATCGTATCCTCCATACTATGTGTCTTATGAAGTCGAGTGGTATTGCTTTCACTATATTCCAGCTTAAGAGAGCGGCTTATCAGTGGTGGTGAGCGTATGAGGTTAGTAGCTCAGCCGAGGCAGCATCAATCACCTGGGCTCAGTTCTCAGAGTTGTTCATGAGGGACTTTGTTCCCTAGAGTCTTAGGGATGCATGACGCGTAGAGTTTGAGTAGTTACGCCAGGGTGCTATGACCGTATCGGAGTATGCAGTCCGATTTAGTGAGTTGTCCCGACATGCACCATCTTTAGTCTCCACATTCAGAGAGCGAGTCCGTCGATTTATCGAGGGGATCAACCACAGTATTAGATTCATTATGGCTCAAGAGTTGGAGACTGATACCCCATACCAATAGGTTGTGGAGATCGCTAGAAGATTGAACGGTATGTGGAGACGGGAGAGAGAGGAGAGGGAGGCCAAGAGGCCTCGAGATTCTAGCACATATAATGGTGCCCGTGCCCCAGTTGCAGTCCGTCATGGTAGAGGCTATGTGAGATGTCCTGTTCATTCAGCACTCTTAACTTCCAACGGTGTTCCGGTCACTCCCAGGTCTTAGGTCTCCCATTTTTCACTGCCACTATCAAGTGCACCTCCTGCACGAGGTGCTTTCAGCGGTCAGTCCAACCGACCAAGCTTGAGCCAGTCTCATCAGCCACGTCCTCCGAGAGCTTATTTTGAGTGCGGTGAAACTCGTCATATGTTGAGGGACTGCCCTAGACTCAGGAAGGGTGCACCTCCACAGACTACTCAGGCTCCACATATTCCACAGGGGCCCCAGACTTACCAGGCCGTGGTTACCGCACTAGTTGTCACTCCACCTGCACAGCCAGCCAGAGGTGGAGGTCGGGCGGGTAGAGGTCGCCCTAGAGGGAAAGGCCAGGCCAGATGTTATGCTCTTCCGACTAGGACGGAGGCGGTTGCATATGACTCAGTTATCACATGTATTGTTCCAGTTTTTCACAGAGATGCATCAATCTTATTTGATCTAGGCTCCACTTATTCTTATGTATCATCTTACTTTTCTCCATATTAGGGTATATCCCGTGATTCTTTGAGTTCTTCTGTCTATGTGTCCACGCTAGTGGGAGATTCCATTATTGTTGACCGTGTGTATTGGTCGTGTTTAGTTGTTCTTGGTTGTTTTTAGACCAGAGCCGGCCAATTGTTGCTTAGTATGGCAGATTTTGATATTATTTTGGGAATGGACTGATTGTCACCCTATCATGCTATTCTTGATTGTCATGCCAAGACGGTGGCGTTGGCTATGCAAGGTTTGTCGCAGTTGGAGTGGATGTGGTACTTTGGATTATGTTCCTAGTAGGGTGGTATCTTTCCTTAAGGCACAACGGATGGTTGGAAAGGGATGTGATGCGTATCTAGCATATGTGAGAGATATTAACTTTGATACTCCTACCATTGAGTCTGTTCCGGTAGTGAGGGATTATCCAGATGTATTTTTGGTGGATCTTTCGGGCATGCCACCCGATAGGGATATCTATTTTGGTATTGATTTATTGCCGTGCACTCAGCCAATTTCTATTCCACCATATCGTATGGCCGCAGCGGAGGTGAAGGAGTTAAAGGACCAGTTGCAAGAGTTGATTGATAAGGTTTTCATTCTGCCCACTTTATCACCTTGGGGTGCTACGGTCTTGTTTGTAAAGAAGAATGATGGTTCTATGCATGTGTATTGATTATCGATAGTTGAACAAGGTTACAGTGAAGAATAGGTATCCATTGCCACGCATTGATGACCTATTTGATCAGCTGCAAGGTGCCAGAGTGTTCTCAAAGATTGATTTGCGGTAAGGCTATCATCAGTTGAAGATTCGGGAGCTGGATATTCTGAAGACTGCCTTCAAGGCTTGTTACGGTCATTACGAGTTCCTTTTGATGTCATTTGGGCGGACCAACGCCCCTACAATATTCATGCACTTGATGATTAGTGTATTCCAGCCCTATCTTGACTCATTAATCATTGTGTTTATTGACGACATCTTGGTGTACTCCCAGAGTTGGGAGGATCATGAGCAGCACCTGAGGACCGTGCTTCAGACCTTGAGAGAAAAGAAGGTTTATGCAAATTTTTCAACTTGTGAATTCTAGCTTTATTTGGTGACATTTTTGGGACATGTAGATCCGAAGAAGATTGAAGCAGTGCAGAGTTGGCCCAGACCATCTTTAGCTACTGAGATCCGGAGTTTTCTTGGTTTGGCAGGGTATTACCGTTGATTCGTAGAAGGTTTCTAATTTATTGATGTACCTATGACCAAATTGACCCAGAAGGGTGCTCCGTTCAGGTTGACCGAGGAGTGTGAGGAGAGCTTTCAAAAGCTCAAGACTGCCTTGACTACAACCACAGTGCTGGTGTAGCCTACTAGTTCGGGGTCTTACACTATGTACTGTGATACGTCGCATGTTGGCCTCGGCTCTGTGTTGATGCAAGACGGTAGGGTGATTGCCTACGCATCTAGACAGTTGAAGGTACATGTGAAGAATTATCTTGTCCACGACCTTGAGTTAGCAACTATTGTTCATGCCTTGAAGATGTGGCAACAATATTTGCACAGTGTCCTTGTGAGGTCTATAACGACCACTGGAGCCTACAACATCTGTTCAAACAGAAGGATCTTGTCACGCCCCAAACCTGGGGGCGAGACCGGCACCCGATGCCTCACCTATCCTCGCGTACCAACTTGCGACTAAGGGACTCTGAACATATAATGTCATACTTTGGCCATGGTCCACATTGCAAGATAATTGCAATTGGTGACTAAACATCAATATAAAGCTAGGCCGACAAGTCCGTCATAACTACTACAGCTGGCAAACCAACAAAATATACATAAAAGGCCTACAAGCCCAACATACTGCACTAACTGACAGGATATGTATACAAGCCTCTACTGATGGATATATTGTGATCGGAATAGGGCCCCGACCTACTCATAACATATATACATATATACACAAGATGTACATAAAGCTCTAGACCCGGCAACTCCGAAGGGCATGGAGCTTACCGATCAAGCTGAACTCAGGCAATACCTAATGGGGAGGTCTACTCGTCTGTCTGTCTGAACCTGCACGCATGAAATGCAGCGCCCCCAGAAAAGGGAAGTCAGTATGAAATAATGTACTGAGTATGTAAGGTAATATACTGAAAGCTGAAACTGAACTGATAATATAATAACTGAAAGTAACTGGTTGTCAAAGATAATCTGAAGATATACTCACCTGCTGATACTCACTCAACTCTTTCAATATGGTAAGTAAAATAGTTGTCCGGCCTTATAAGGATCGGTATATATATATAACTGCTCTGCCATAGTAGGCTCGCTCATAGGCGCTAGGCCATACTAGACTCTGTATCTCGGCCATTCGGGGCTCGCTCATAGGCGCTCGGCCACAGTAGGCTCGGTATATAACTTACCATCTGATCAAAGGTTGCCCAATATGGGCCTGTCCATCGATTATAGCTCGATGGTAATGAAAATACTATAATACTGTATGTATAGGCTCTCTGCTCTCTTGACTGGAAGAAGACAATACTCAATTAAATATGAAGTCCCGATAAGGAGAATACTGTAATTTATGAGACTAGGATAATGTATATAAATTTGGGAGTATGAACTTAACTTTATGCCTCGTTATCAAACACATGTAATTATGAGATCATGCCAAAATGAAGGAAGGCCTTAGCCTTAACATACCTGAGATGGTTCTCTTGATAATTCCTCTAACACATGTCAATTGTGACAAATCACATAACGGCGGATCAAAGTAGGGAAGAATTTGTATAATATTCTTGAGAAAGATTGTACCGTACTTTCATAGAGTCGCAAAATCCCATTGTGATTACACAGTATAACTTCATTGCAAATCTCTTAGAATAACAAATCCGTATTGAAGCTTCATCCATTGTCGTCATCCATATAGAATTGCAAATCTATATATGCAAATCTTTAGTATGATTCGTGCGCACAGTTGTTGGCTATCCTTGAAGACAAACTGATACAATTTACAATCTTCATACTTTTCAAAGTTTAAGCAAAATTAAAGGCAATCAATCTTCCAAACTCATGTCTTCTTTAAATGATAAGAACTTGATTTTGTCCACCTATTTATGAACTTTAAGAGTCACCATTTCCCCTAAGGCAAGGCTGCCACGTTAGTGCCTTAGTCTTTATCCAAAGACTTTAATTTCCTAGGTAAGAGTTAGTGCCTTAGTCTTTATCCAAAGAATTTAATTTCCTAGTTAATCTTACCACCAAAATCTTAATTAATTGATAATTTCCCACTAAAATCAATAATTAGCCAATTATCCACATAATTAGGAATTATCTCAAATTTCTTAAAATACTACACACTTTAACACACTTCGTACACCTTACTATTATGGT
The DNA here is from genome assembly GCF_000390325.3 of Nicotiana tomentosiformis. Taxonomy (NCBI): domain Eukaryota; kingdom Viridiplantae; phylum Streptophyta; class Magnoliopsida; order Solanales; family Solanaceae; genus Nicotiana; species Nicotiana tomentosiformis. The sequence goes on along the minus strand of NC_090818.1, from coordinate 74,585,597 downwards.
CATGCGGTACCTTGTATGGTACTAGTCCATAAATACCTTGTATTATAGCTCGGACCGTATTTTTTCTCAAAATGTCAAACTTCGACGAAAACTCATTTCCTTCGATTCGCTTACCCTCTCACCTTCACGAATTTACTTATCACTTGTTTGAAATAGCATAATACTTATAATCCCAAAATAAATCTCATTCTCGAACATACGTTGATTAACTTACGACGAAACTTTAACGTATGAAAATACGGAATGTAACATCTCATTTCCGAGCTTTCATCAATTTATTTATGGCGTACTTTCACGTACAAATACAAATATGGGGTGTAACATTATAGCCCCCTTTGGAATATTTGTTCTCGAATGTGGACTGATGCACTTATCATTCTCATAACCCATAGCTCTTGTGAATACTTTAGTACTCCTCTTGCCATCTAGGCAACTGTTCTGTGAATGAATACCAAAGGCCAGGGCATTCCCCCTTTTAGGACTCTTTCTCACACCATGACTCGTGGTCGGAATCATTCCAATCTTGTAACTATTGCTATCTTTTATCATGCAGCTTGTACAATTCTGACTTTGTAAGTGCGCCTATGCGACTCTTCTCTCCTTTTTCTTCCAGCTTTTAGCCAATCCCTAGGCCTCATTTTGTGAACATATAAAGAGCTTAATAAGATGTCCCTCTGGGCATCTATAGGTATACTGAAGTTCTTCGCTCGGTACTTTTTTGGACTTACGAATATTTCTATATCTTATTTTACAGGCCCAATTATCTATCTGCATGACTTTACTGCATCTAAGTAGGTCATAATATACCATAACTCTTACCTCGATTTATCGTTACTGAGGTCTGCTACCAAACTCCATGTTACGTTCGTTGCTTACCCCATATGTATAAATCTAAGTCCTTTAACGCTTCTTCATTACTGTTTATCTTAAGACTGATGCCCCGATCTCATCTCATACTTTGTAACTTTTATCTATCCATTATTGATTCACCTCAATGTTGATCTACAATCCACCACTGATAACTTGATACTTCTTACGTATTACATTGTTATTAAGGCTTACGTCTCATCGAAAGTGATTAAATTGATCCACCTGGGGTGATACTATACTTCCATAATCGTATTTCATAGCATCCCAATGTGATTCACTTTACGTGCGAATTTTCATCCCGTATAATTCATGAAATCCCTTTTTTTTCTCTCTTCAAATCATTACTTAATCGAAGGCCCAAACGTCATCCTTTATCTTTCATAATTACACCCTTATTCTACTACCAGGGCAGCATTCCATCTCTTTTAAATTCTACTAGTCTTAGACTTCTTTGAGTATATTCAGGCTATACTGAGCTTTCTATAATTCTTGTTCTCATGGGCTTAATCCCGTGGACTTATCCCTTCTCGTCACCTTCTCACTTGCCTATTCTTATCCTTACTCATGTCTTCCTAAAACCTTGTCGCTTTACCATACTTTAGCTTGCGACCTACACATATCTATTTATATTACTCGCAACTTTCCTTCAACTTGCTTGCACCATAAATTTCCTTGTGTTATTTTGGAATATCAAGAGAGACATCACATCGTCTCTAACTCTTCTTTACTCTCTCGACTAGCTCTCTCGATACCTAGAAACCATAGGCTGGAAGATATGCCACCAATGGCATCTCTATCATTCCTGGATACTGAATCCCAGTGCTTCTAGCCCTCTATCCGAGGTATGGACTATTCACAACCTTATGCATTTGAGTATCTCATACGTTGTTCACCTTTACCTTACTACTTTAAAATTTTGCATCGTATCTTCTATCTTTTTCATGACCTCCCTTCCACATAGGTATAATTCATGTCCATTACTTGAAGATCTATTATAATACTTGCAACTCTGGTGTATACACAACCCGGTGGGAGTTTCATACTGACTTCTTATGAAGTTGGTACTTTTTCTGACTGGCTTTATTGTAGAGCCATTATAGGATATGGCTATTGTACTATCTCTCGTGTACCTCTGATATCTAAGAGTAATCCTGTAATGTTCTCAATCACGAGGTCTATAATTCTTTTTTTGGGTCCAATTATCAGATCCCTAATTTACTTTGTTGATGTAACTCTTTAGTTTCCTCCTCCTTCTGATCAGCCTTTATGTAGGCTTAAGCTATTTCCCGATCTGTGGCTCATGGTATTAGTTAATACTTTAGCCTTTCATGGGTGCTATAGAATATCTATGATACAATCTTCTAATAATTCAATCCTTTGTTTATGCCCTGGGCTCAATTCTTTTTTTAACTTATACCGAAATCTTCTACGACTGTATGATTGTCAACATATATGCTACATGGATAATACTCTAAAATCTTAAGTGCGTTTATAAAGTAGCTAATTTTGGATCATTGATCGAATAATTCCTTTTGTTCTATCTCAGCTTTCTTTAAACGCAAGCTATATTTTTTCTTGATCTTTCTGCCCCCTTGTTGCATGCATACTTAGCTTATCTTACTACCCATACATACCAGAGTTTTTGTGCAACTCATATGATCTCGAATATCACTTTTGCTTTTACTTCCCGTTCATTTGCCACGGTAGGTGCCACTTTCTTATGGAGTGCATACAATGTTGTAGTGAGACTGTTTTTACATGACCATTTCTTCTTCAAGTTATTATGTTTAGGTTGAAGCCTCCTTCCTTATTTCCTCAGCTAGTCTTTCATTGTAGTACTTAGGGAGGACCCTCTAACTCTTGTGAAGCTATGAGCTTCTTACATTTTATACTCGACGGACCTTTTAATGTCCTTCCTTGCCTATAATTATCCGTAGTTACTTACCTCCATGCCCTTGTGCTTGTAGGGTTGCTTCTAAACTGATATTTTGACTGTCTTCCCAGTGGAATTTTCTTTTATTTCCGTAACACTCATACGGTACCTTTTTAACTTCCCCAACTCCTATATGAATATATCTCAAATATTACAATGTCATAACTGCGAGGCTGAATTCCCCATGTTGGGGTTCACTATGTTTATCTTGCATTGATTTGCTGATTTGTTTATTGCCTCTTGTCTAGTGATAACTAGGCTCTTCCCGAATCAACTACTAATTACTCGTTGGCCCATTCTCACATCAATACTCCGAGTAATTTTTCTTGGGTTATTCTTTGTCTTAACTTACCACTCGCACTAGCTACTTATTTATTAAAGACATCCCAGGCTGGAACCCTTACTTCCTTTCCTTAACGTCGTGCTTGCATAAAGTTATGGAGTTGTAGCATATCTGTAGGATTTCAATAAATGCAATCTCATCCCACTTGATGCCGCATTACTCCATATCCCCCCCTTTTTGGGGAGTACTATGATTTAGTGTTATGATGATCTACGTATAGATGTTTTACCTATTCATCTTTGGTGTCTTTTCACATCATCGATGACCCTTATTCGCCTCGCGGTAATCCTTCTGTACCAAGGATAATAAATTTCCTTAATCGCGAGGGTGACACTTAGTATAACTGGCACATACAATCCCTTAAGCTATACTTTGCTCACATTGCTTGCTTTAGGGTGCATCTTCCTGAATGACCATTCTCTAAATTTCTCATGAATCTTCTTCTGTTGTTCATTTTGTTATCGCCGAAATGAAATCTGAAATTCTCATGATGTCGACCATTATCAACTCACTCAGTCCCTAATTCATGTTTAGTTTATCTTGTTCACCTGCCCATACTGATTTCTAGTACTCTAGGTCTAACTTTTCCTTCCGGTAGTTGCGATGGAGTCACGAACTTATTTCTCGAAATGAGGCTATGACTTTATGGCCCGTATTCTTTTGTTGTCTCAAGGCCTGTCACCTCTCGTCTTTCCCTTCACTTGACTATAGATTCTGTAATACTGTCATCTCTTTTTTTTATCTACTGTCATGATCCATGTATCACATCTTACTCATAATGCTTCATTAATTCTCTTCTTATTTTCCGCTAACATTTATGTCTATCAATTTTTTCTAAAAACTCGAACAAGTTATTCTTTTGCTTTTAGCTCCCCTTGCTCCATCTACTGGCTCTTCGGGTTGCCTAACATTCTTTCTCTACAAGGGACGGGAGCCATACTAAGGTAATATTTAACCTTTCAAGGCTTCCAGTGCCTATCTTTGTAGTACTCATATCTAGCTGTACTATTCTAGAGCGCACCATCTGGGTGTCTCATAGGGAGATCTATTAGCACATTTGCAATGTCCTTTGGAAATGTTAACTAATGCAAACAATCCATCCACCATTTTGGGTCATTCTAACCCCATCCGGATCCTAATATCCATCATTCTCTTAACTATTTCTGTTAGCCCCTATAGGTCATAACTAAGATGGGTATGGCCATTTGTACATACCTCTGTTATAGTTGAAGATAACACAAAATGCTTATATTTATCTGTCTGAATGCAATACCGATAATCTTCATTAACTGGGCGCCTCGTGCCCTTCTTCATCTTGCTTCTTTTACTTGTTACAACTTGTACCTTATGATTCTCTCATTGCTTTTCACCATATGGGTGGATAGATATTCTTGCCTTAAGGCTCCTTATCAAGAAGCTTACGCGTATTAGTACACACCTGATCTACTGAAGACCTTACATTTACTCATCATAAGCATGATGCAAAATTGAGTTCCTCTGACTCAACTCTTCCACAGCTACATTCAATCCCTTACCAACCACCTTTCTAGATGTAGGCATCGTCGCATTATGAATAAGATAGAGTTTAGGAAATTGAGTTCTAACAAATAAGCTCTACCATATGATCTAGTGTAAGAAGAAAGAGTGACAATCCTAAATACCCAGTAGCCTCCTACGTATAAGCGTGGTGCACAACACACCCATAAAAAGACTCTACTAGACACGGCTTGTAGACTCCATAGGACAAAACTGCTCTGATACCACATTTGTCATGCCCCGAACCTGGGGCCGAGACCGACACCCGGTGCCTCACCTATCCTCGCGTACCAACTTGTGACTAAGAGACTCCGAACATATAATGTCATACTTTGGCCATGGGCCACATTGCAAGATAATTGCAATTGGTGACTAAACATCAATATAAAGCTAGGCCGACAAGTCCGTCATAACTACTACAGCTCGCAAACCAATAAAATATACATAAAAGGCATACAAGCCCAACATACTGCACTAACTGACATGATACGTCTACAAGCCTCTACTAATGGATATACTGTGATCGAAACAGGGCCCCGACCTACTCATAACATATATACATATATACACAAGATGTAGATAAAGCTCTAGACCTGGCAACTCTGAAGGGCATGGAGCATACCGATCAAGTTGAACTCGGGAAATACCTAATGGGGAGGTCTACTCATCTGTCTGTCTGAACCTGCACATATGAAATGCAGTGCCCCCAGAAAAGGGACGTCAGTACGAAATAATGTACCGAGTATGTAAGTCAATATACTGAAAGATGAAACTGAACTGATAATATAATAGCTGAAAGTAACTGGGAGTCAAAGATAATCTGAAGATATACTCACCTGCTGATACTGACTCAACTCTCTCAATATAGGAAGTAAAATAGTTGTCCAGCCTTATAAGGCTCGGTATATATATAACTGCTCTGCCGTAGTCGGCTCGCTCATAGGCGCTTAGCCATACTAGGCTCTGTATCTCGGCCATTTTGGGCTCGCTCCTAGGTGCTCGGCCACAATAGGCTCGATATATAACTTACCATCTGATCAGAGGTTGCCCAATAGGGGCCTGCCTATCAATTATAGCTAGATGGCAATGAAAATACTGTAATATTGTATGTATAGGCTCTATGCTCTCTTGAATGGAAGAAGACAATACTCAATTAAATATGAAGTCCCGATAAGGAGAATACTGTAATTTATGAGACTAGGATAATGTATATAAATTTGGTAGTATGAACTTCTCTTTATGCCTCGTTATCAAACACATGTAACTATGAGATCATGCCAAAATGAAGGAAGGGCTTAGCCTTAACATACCTGAGTTGGTTCTCTTGATAATTCCTCTAACACACGTCAATTGTGACAAATCACATAACGGCGGATCAAAGTAGGGAAGAATTTGTATAATATTCTTGAGAAAGATTGTACCGTGCTTTCTTAGAGTCGCAAAATCCCGTTGTGATTACACAGTATAACTTCGTTGCAAATCTCTTAGAATAACAAATCCGTATTGAAGCTTCATCTGTTGTCGTCATCCGTATAGAATTGCAAATCTATATATGCAAATCTTTAGTATGATTCGTGCGCACAGTTGTTGGCTATCCTTGAAGACAAACTGATACAATTTACAATCTTCATACTTTTCAAAGTTTAAGCAAAATTAAAGGCAATCAATCTTCCAAACTCATGTCTTCTTTAAATGATAAGAACTTGATTTTGTCCACCTATTTATGAACTTTAAGAGTCACCATTTCCCCTAAGGCAAGGCTGCCACGTTAGTGCCTTAGTCTTTATCCAAAGACTTTAATTTCCAAGGTCAGAGTTAGTACCTTAGTCTTTATCCAAAGACTTTAATTTCCTAGTTAATCTTACCACCAAAATCTTAATTAATTGATAATTTACCACTAAAATCAATAATTACCCAATTATCTACATAATTAGAAATTATCTCAAATTACTTAAGATACTACTCACTTTAACACACTTCGTACACCTTACTATTATGGTCATGTGGTATCTTGTATGGTACTAGTCGATAAATACCGGGTATTATAGCTCGTGTCCGTATTTTTTCTCAAAATGTCAAACTTCGACAAAAACTCATTTCCTTCAATTCGCTTACCATCTCACCTTCACGAATTTACTTATCACTTGTTTGAAATAGCATAATACTTATAATCCCAAAATTAATCTCATTCCCGAACATACGTTGATTAACTTACGACAAAACTTTAACGTACGAAAATACGGAATGTAACATCTCATTTTTGAGCTTTCATAAATTTATTTATGGTGTACTTTCACGTACAAAAACAAATATGGGGTGTAACATATTTTATCTTGCAGCAACAAAGATGGTTAGAGTTGCTTAAGGACTATGATATCACCATTCTATATCATGCCGGGAAGGCCAATTTGGTGGCCGATACCTTGAGCCGTAAGGCGGAGAGCTTGGGTAGTTTAGCATATCTACCGACAGCAGAGAGGCCATTAGCATTAGATGTTCAGGCTTTGGCCAACCAGTTTATTAGATTGGATGTTTCGGAGCCGAGTCGAGTTTTGGCTTATATGGTTTCTCGGTCTTCTCTATATAATCGTATCAGATAGCGTTAGTTTGATGACCCCCATTTGCTTGTCTTTAAGGACACATTTAGCACGGTGGTGCTATGGAGGTCACCAATGGGGAAGATGATGTGTTACGGATGCAGGGCAGGCTCTATGTGCCCAATGTAGATGGTTTGCATCAGTTGATTCTTCAGGAGGCCCATGATTCGTGGTACTCCATTCATCTAGGTGCCGCCAAGATGTATCAGGACTTGAGGAAGCACTATTGGTGGAGGATAATGAACAAAGACATAGTGGAGTATGTAGCTTGGTGCCTGTTCGATGCAGTATGGGTGATTGTGCAAAGGTTGACCAAGTCGGCTCATTTCATTCTAGTGGTGACTACATATTCTTCAGAGCAGTTGGCTCTGGTTTATATTCGCGAGATTGTCAGACATCATGGCGTGCCGGTATCCATCATCTCTGACCGGAGTACACAGTTTACATCGCGATTCTAGAGGGGCGTGCAATATGAGTTAGGCACACTGGTTGAGTTGAGTACAACCTTCTACCCTCAGACGGACGGACAGTTCGATCGCACTATTCAGATATTGGAGGATATGCTTCGTGCATGTGTGATGGAGTTTGGGGGTTCTTGGGATCAGTTCTTGACGCTTGCGGAGTTTGCCTACAACAACAGTTACTAGTCGAGCATTCAAATGACTCTGTATAAGACATTGTATGGGAGGCGGTGTCGGTCTACAGTGGGTTTGTTCAAGCCGGGTGAGGCTAGGCTATTGGGTACAGACTTGGTTCGCACAGCCCAATCTAGGCAGAAGAGTTATACAGATAGGAAAGTTCATGATGTTGTATTCATGGTTTGGGAGCAGGTCTTGCTCCGGTTTTTGCCCATGAAGAGTGTTATGAGGTTTAGGAAGAAGGGCCAGTTGAGACCAAGGTATATCAACCTTTTGAGATTCTTGAAAGGATTCGAGAGGTGGCCTACAAGCTTGCACTATCACCTAGCCTAGCTGTAGTTCATCCAGTATTCCATGTTTCTATGCACCAGAAGTATCACGGTGATCCGTCTCATGTGTTTGACTTCAGCTCAGTCCAGTTGGACAAGGATTTGTCTTATGTTGAGGTGCCGGTAGGCATTTTGGATAGGCAAGTCCAAAAGTTGAGGTCAAAGAAGATTGCTTCAGTAAAGGTTCAGTGGAGATTCGCGATCGGCGACTAGTGAAAATTGTTCTATACGATTGCGAGATGGGTTATGCGATCATGAAGCATGGAGAGTCAGTTAATCGCAAACGTGTGTCATTGGTCGTGTCCGCGAAGAAGGAATGGCGAGGCTGGGGGCGGAGGCAGGTTTGTGCTACGCGCTCGCGTGACCAGAGACGCAGTCGTGTAGGGGAGGCAGCTTGTTCATCACGTTCACGACTGGTTTCACACGATCTCGAATTGTATTTTATTGAGCTTGGGATAATTGTATTACGCGATCGCGAGTCCTTGCCCGCGATCACGACAGAGGGTGTGTGGGCAGCAGAATAAAATTTCAAAAATGTGTCTTTCATCTCATTTTTCATAATTTGGACTTGGAGAGCTCTGTGTGAATCGATATTTTGAGAGTTTTTCAAGGAAATCGTTGGGGTAGGTGATTTTAACCCGGATTGGACTATATTTCATGAATCTATTGTTTTTTTCATCATCTAATTAGTGAGTTGAGTTGGAAATTTAGGGAAACATTGTGAAAACTTCCTATAGTAAATTTTGTTGTTTTGAAAGGCGATTTGAGGTGGGATTTGAGTAATTATTTTAGGGTTGGACTCGTTATCGAATGGGTGTTCGGATTTTGTAATTTTGGTCGAGTTCTAAGACGCGGTCCTAGGTTGACTTTTTGAGTTGGATAATCGAGGAAAGGGTCTACTAGTGGATTGAGTTAGCGTGTTTTGAGATAAGTGTCTTTCGTAACTTTGTGGGGGGGGGAGGGGGGGATTACCCCTTAGGATTGATAATTTTTTGTGATAATTGTGATTTGTGGAAGCCGTGTACGCAAGGTGACGAATGTTTACACGGGCTAAAAGTGGAAATTCACCGGTTTTAGCCATGTAGATTCCTTTCATGCGATTCGTCAACACGGGCTAAAAGTGGAAATTCACCGGTTTTAGCCATGTAGATTCCTTTCATGCCTTAATTGAGCTATCTTAACATGTTATATTCATCATCATTAGTCTATTTTCGCATGTTCTACTTGTCTTATCTCTTACTTGTTAATTGCTCTACATGTTTAGTTGAAGTTCTTGTTTCCTTTATTCCATATTTATTATGTAACGATTGAATTCTCTACTTGAAGTTGTTATTCTTGGAATATCTTGTTGTTAAAATTGGTAGCGAGGTATAAAGGTCGTGATTCACATTAAGGCAAAGTGTTAAGTTGTGAAATAATATTCTTGTTGAGTTATTCACTTTCGATTATTATTGTTGAGACTCTTGTGTACATTATGATTGAGCCATGGGCTATTTATTGTGAAAACACTGCTGTTGCTGATTTCTTTGGCATAATGTGATATTGGGCACTTGAGGTGCGATTTGTGATACGTTGTGATATTGATACGCATGCGGTGGTATAAGGTTTTGGGGTTAAAACACATACGGTGAGATAAGGTGGTCTTGATACGTGTGTTGCTAGTAGGGGAACTACTTGAAGCCACGCGGTGCGATAAGGTGGGCTAAAACGTGGGTTGCTATTTCGGGAAAAATAATTTTCAAAACTAAATACAAGGCTCCCGCGGTGATATAAGGAAATATTGTGGAAATATTTTTGTGATTTGAGACTACGAGGCAGTACCTCCATCGGGACTCTTGTTGGTATTTCTCTATTGCTTCACTTGTGTTAGGTTGTTTTGTTTCCTTGACTTAACATTTCTTGTTTTCTTCCGTGGTGCATTATTTTCCTTGATTCTGTGTAGTTAAGCTTTGCATATTCCTTACTTGTTTCATTTCCATTATTATTATTATTACACCGTTAAATTATTCGTCATGTTTCTTATTTACTCCAGTCGGGCTTGGCACTTACTACCCTACCAAGGTTAGGCTTGGCACTTACTGGGTACCATTATGGTGTACTCATGCAATGCTTCTAGACATCTTTTTGTGTAGATCCAGGTACCTCCTAGCAGTCCAGGCACTAGCGAGAGTTTAGCTTCAGAGACTTCAAAGTATACCTGCATGCGTCCGCAAGCCTCGGAGTCCCCCTCTACCTAGACTATTTTATTTCCTTAACCTTTTATAGACACTGATGTAAAGGGATATTCAGAACTACTATATAAAGCTTGTGACTTGTATTCGCCGGGTTTTGGGGAGTTGTTGTGTTTAATTGCGGAGTTTCCTTCATATTATGTCGAGTTATTTAGACTTTAATCATTATTTCAGTTATTTCTGCATGAATGTTAGGCTTACCTAGTATTAGACAGTAGGTGCCATCGCGACATCCTAGGAGAGAAATTGGGGTCATGACAGATACATCCAACAAAGATAAGATGGACCCCCAAGCTTAATTTTATTCACCAAATGAATAGACAAATGTGGCATTATGTCAAGAATTGTTGGATGGAAAATCTTTTCAAGCTCGCATGTTATTTCAGCAATTTAAGACTGCATTTTTTCAAGATCTCTTTGACTTATGACCTAACTACTTATAGCTCTAAAGAAATTGCCAAACCAAGTCAAGGCCAATGGAACATTTTTGGGCAACACTTTTCTAACAACAACCTGGAGCAAGTAATGAATTATAAAATTGTCACACCCCGACCTTAGGTAGCGCAACCAGCGCTCAACCGAGATATCCCAGTCAAGCAAGCCTACTTGATGCCTTCCACTTAACTTTACTGCAATGACCTAATCCGTCATTTTGTGTAATTGTGTCCCGTTACCCCTTATATTACTTCACACTTGTGTGTTTATGCCTTTATGACTTGCGGGGTTGATTAGTTTCATTCCGGAAAGCTTTCAGGTTTATTTGGACCCTTGATTCTTGAATTAGAAGTTTAAATTTGAAAATGTTGACCAAACTTTGATTTTTGTGAAAATGACCTCGAACTGTATTTTTATGATTCGGACTTGGGCGTATGCCCGGAATTGATTATGGAAGTCTATAGGTTGATTTGTGTTTATTTATAAAAATTTGGCAATTTTAAGTTGAAAAGTTTGACCGTAGGCTGACTTTTAGCTATGGAGCTCAAAATTTAATTTTGGGACTTGGAATACGACCGGCATGGCATTTAGAACTTGTCTGCAAAATTTGGTGTCGTTTGGAGTTGATTCGATAGGAATCAGGCGAAAAGTTGTAATTTTAGAAGTTCTTGGAAATTTCATTGAAATTCAAGCATTTTAGAGTTTAATTCATAGTTTTAGATGTTATTTTTATGTTTTGATCATGCGAGCGAGTGCGTATGATATTTTTAGACTTGTGTGGATGTTTGGTTTGGAGCCCCGAAGGCTCGGATGAGTTTCGGACATGATTCGGATAGTTTGGACTAAACATTTGTAGAAATCTAGTAAGTGGTGCTCTGGTGTCGCAATTGCGAACACCAAACTCGCAAATACGAAGGCGACAGTAGGGGGGCTAATGTTGCAAATGCGACCACCCCTTCACATGTGCGAAGAAATCAAAATCTAGGCAGAGTTCACAATTGCGAACAAATGTTTACATTTGCGATAGTTCCAGCTTCGCAATTGCGAAGCCTTTATCGTAATTGCGATGAAGTACAAGGCTGTCGGGGTTCGCAAATGCGAGCCTTGGTAAGCAAATGCGAGCCCTGGTACGCAAATGCAAACCCTGTGTCGCAAATGTGACATCTACAGCTGGTTAAAGGGTTGGGAGACGATATTTTTGAACTCATTCTCACATATTTCATATCCTTTCATGCTTCCTTTTGTTTTTGGCCACAAATGTAAATCATCATTCTTGGCACGATGGCCACATTTCATAATTCATACTTTTTTCCCTTCACTTCCTTTCAAGAATCAACTTAAAACATTTAAGGATATTTGAAACATTGAGAAAAGAATCATATTTTCAGCGCATAAGCATATAGGAATTAAAAACACATTGGGATTAAGCATAAAAGAGGTGCATAGTGTTATAAAATTGGAACAGAACATGAATCAAATCATAAGTCTTTGGATAAGCTACCACAGAACAAACTAAAATGATGGAAATAAGTACTTGATCAAACCATAACCGAAATTTATGAGAGCTTTGTGGAATCTTATTCTACATAAAGAGTTTAGCCAATATACCTCGCTTGAGCTTTTCTTAGATTACTACAATGTTCCAAAACTCCTAGAGACTTCAATCTATTAGATATATCACAAAGTTGAACCATAATTAGGAAAGGGTTCATAAGTTCAGCTCATTTAGGCATTTCATCAAGCACTAGGTGTGCAAATTTGATTACAAGGTTCTCTCATAGTATTTCCTTCACCCTACAATCAATATCAACCAACAATTTCTCCCGGTTAATTAAACAACCACCAATATACCTCTATCAATACATGCATGTCCCTTTTTACATCTTTGCAGAGCCTGGGTGTATGGAATACCGGAAACTATGAGCCTCGGTCTTGATTCTCTCCTAGAGACCCTCCATGTTCGAAACACACAACTTCCCTTAGCACCTTAGCGTGCCATCATTCATGCACAGAGAAAAAGTCATGGTTTTATATTTATGAATTCCCTCATTCAGCTGCACCAATAACGGATCGTCTTATTGTTTCTCATTGACTTCCACTACGAGTGATGATTCAGCCCTATTTTTGCAGAATCACCCCGCTTTCGCTAGAGTCCGTAAGGTGAACTCCCAAAATAGCCAACTGGTGAACTTTCTTGGCCAATGACCTTTGATATGCCCCCAATTGGGCCAAACTACCCATAGATTTCCGGCTAAGAGCATCTGCCACAACATTAGCTTTCCTCGGATGATATAGAATATCGATGTTGTAGTCCTTGAGTAACTCAAGCCATCTCCATTGCCTTAGATTCAACTCCTTCTTCTTGAAGATATATTGAAGACTCTTATGGTCCGTGAATATGTCCATTTGGACCCCATACAAATAATGATGCCAAATCTTCAATGCAAACATCGCCACCACAAGCTCTAAGTCATGTGTTGGGTAATTCTTCTCATGGTTCTTGAGTTGCCTGGAAGCATAAGCGATCACCTTTCCATGTTGCATTAACACACACCCAAGTCCAACCCTTGAAGAATCAGTATACCACAAACCCAGTCGTACCCTCTAGTAGGGTCAAAACCGGTGTCGTAGTCAACCTTGACTTCAAATCCTGAAAGCTCTTTTCACTTGCATCTGACCACTGAAATTTAGCTGCCTTCTGCATCAATTTGGTCAATGGAGAGGCAAGAGAAGAGAACCACTTTACGAATCTTCTATAGTACCCACCTAGGCCCAAGAAACTACGAATCTCAGTTGGAGTTGTAGGACTAGGCCAATACTTCATAGCTGCAATCTTCTGAGGATCGACCTTGATTACCTCACTAGAGACAACATGACCAAAGAAAGCGACAAATGCGAGCCAAAACTCACATTTCGAAAACATGGCATACATCTTGTGCTGATATAGAGTCTGTAGAAATGCCCTGAGATGATTGGCGTGGTTCTCTCGGCTTCATGAATACACAAGGATATTGTCAATGAACACTATCACAAAAGAGTCGAGGAAAGGCTTGCAGACACTATTCATAAGATACATGAAAGTTGTCGGAGCATTCATTAGCCCTAAAAACATCACCGAAAACTCGAAGTGCCCATACCAAGTCCTGAAATCTATTTTCAAAATTTCCTACTCCATTATCTTCAATTGGTGATAGCCCGATCTTAGATCAATCTTGGAGAAGTACCTAGCAAGTTGCAACTGATCAAACAAGTCATATATCCGTGGCAACGGGTACTTATTCTTGATTCTGGCATTGCTGAGCTGTCGATAGTCAATACACATCCTCAATGACCCATTTTTTTTCCTCAGAAAGAGAACCGGTGCACCCCAAGGCAACACACTCAGTCGGATGAAACCCTTTTCTAACAAATCATTCAACTGCTCCTTCAATTCCTTCAATTCTAGTGGGTCCATTCTGTTTGGTGGAATTTATATAGGCTGCGTGCCTGGCAATACATCGATACCAAAATCAAACTCCCTGTCTGGTGGGATCCCATGAAGCTCATCAGGAAAGACCTCTAGAAATTCCTTCACAACTGGCATGGACTCGGACCAAATGGTAGATACACCCCTTGATGATCATCTTCGCAACCTCAAGGTAAGAATTAAACCTACCCTTTGGCACAACATCATCCCCTTTCACTCAATGACCTGTTCATCTGGAAACTCAAACCTGACGGTTCTAGTTCAGCAATCAAGCTTGGAAAAACATGAATAAAGCCTGTCCATCCCCATTATCACATCAAAATCAACCATCCCTAATTCAATGAGATCGGCCATAGTGTCTCGAACATGCACCGTGACAACACAATAACTATAAACCCGTGCTAACACAATAAACTCACCAACTAGAGTAGATACAGAGAATGACTCATGAAGTTATTCCGGTTTTATCCCGAATTCCATAGCAACATAAGGAGTGACATATGACAAAGTGGAACCAGGATCTATAAGAGCATATACATCATGAGATTGGATAGTCAATATACCTGTGACAACATCTGTAGAAGCCTCTAAACTCTAGAGACCACTCAAAGCATGGAACCCGCTAGGTCCTCCCGAACTCTGTGCACAACCCCTAGCCGTACCACACCCTGTGTGTGCTGGAGTACCTCTAGCCGAATGAGGTGTTGTGGAAGTTGTGGCTGCTGAACTAGCTGGTGGTACCATACCTATACCAACGCTCTGATGGGATGAATGGCAATTCATCTAAATATGATTGCTAAGACCACACCCGTAGCATACATGACGGTTCATATAGTAGACTCCTAAGTGTATACTTCCACTCCTAGGGCATATGGGACTTTGTTGCGGCAGAAATCTCCCGCCTAACTAACCCTACTGATAAGATCCCATGTTTTTCTAACTAGGCTTGAAATGACTCCACTGCTGCTGAGCTTGCCCTAATGGCGGTGCACCGACTGAAGACAGAGAAAAGGATTGTGCCGGTACAGATGACCCTCCCCTGAATACTGCCCTTCAACCACTACTCCCATTGGAAGAACCACCAAAGTTGCCCGCGGATCGGTCCTTTTTGCTACCCTTTCGCTTCATTCTAGCCTTTAATTTCCAAGCCTCAGTGGCTTGAGCAAATGCCACCATCCTTCCATAGTCCTTGTTATAATTCAAGGCAGTTGTAGCAGCCTCATTGATAACCAAAGGGCTGAGGCCTTGCACAAATCGGTGTACCCTAGCCTCCATAATGAGCAACATGTAAACAACACACTTGGACAGATGTGCGAATCTCATATGGTAATCCCACACACTCATACTGCCTTTCCTTAATTTCTCAAACTCGGCGCCACGGGCTGCCCTAGTCTCGGCAGGCAAGAAATGATCAATGAAAGCATTCGAAAACTCCCTCCATTTTTCTTGAGGGCTACCCTTCTCACGGGACTCCTCCCACAGTTCAAACCATGAATACGCCACCTCCTTAAGGCGATAGGAGGCGACCTCAGCTGCTTCTATTTATGTGGCAGGCATAACATAGAGAGTCTTGTGCATCTCATCAATAATGTCGTGGGGGTCCTTCTAGGGCTCAGTACCCGTGAATACTGGAGGATCCAACTTGAAAAATTGATTCACCCTAGAACTAGCTGAATCCCCTTGCTAGCTAGAGGAAGTAGATGTGGCATTCTGTCACGACCCGTAATTCCCACCCTCGGGACCGTGATGGAGCCTAACCTTTCATTTGCTAGGCAAGACAATGTTAGATATTATTATTAGCCATTTTAGCAATTCAATTTAAATGAAAACCATAAACTGAAATAAATTAAAATAGAGTGTTTAAACTAAAATACAGCAATATCCGGATACAGTCTCAGAACTATCGTCATAAGTACACGAGCGACTAGAGTACTACAAATAATAGTCTAAATGAAACCATAACTGTCTGAAATGAAATAAACAGCTAGAGTAGTATAGAAGGGGACTTCAGGGCTGCGAACGCCGTGCAGTTTTACCTCAAGTCTCCGTCAAGCACCGGATCCAAGCAATCTACTGACCGCCGCTAGGATCGACTCCAAAATCTGCACAAGAAATGAAGAGTGTAGTATGAGTATAACCGACCCAATGTACTCTGTAAGTGCCAAGCCTAACCTCGACAAAGAAGAGACGAGGCTAACGTGGGTCATTTACAATAACATATACGCAGTATGATGATAATAATAATAATAATAATAGGAAAGGAAAACAGGAAAAGTAAGGCAGTTAACTTGGAAATCAACACAATAACAACAATGAATACAATACACACAATCTGTTGTGGTGCGCAACCCGATCTCACCGTACAACATACAATCCTTCCTTATTTCACCATATCAATATAGAAAATCACATATACAATTCGTTGCGGCGTACAACCTGATCCCACCATATAATCACAATCAATATCATAATCCTCTTTTATTTCACCATATCACAGTTTATCAATATCAAGTATACGTACACAACCGTTGCGGCATGTAACCCGATCCTATCATATCAATATCGAATTCCTCCCTTTCTTCCACCATATCACAACCGTTGCGGCATGCAACCCGATCCATAAACAAATTCAACAAATAAAATCAATCCAATAACTCAATTCACAAGAATCTCTACGATTAAAGAATGTGAAAGCAAAACAATTAAGGAACCACATACTAATCAAAGGAAGGCTACAAATAATACAGAGCAACAAACAAGCCAAGTATGTAAAAGTTAAAGTGTACAAGTAAGACAATTAAGGCATGTAAAAATTAATTATACAATCATGAAAGGAACGAACATTTCAATACAAGAATAGTTAATGACAAATAACAATTTATGGTGTAGAAAGCAACTAAAGCATGTAACAGTTAAGACATGTAATAAGATAATTCATGAAATGCGAGAAAGCATGGAAACAATTATTTTGACGAAATATATACACTCATCACCTCACATATACGCCGTTACACACGTAATTCACTTAACATATAGCTCAAGGGTTCCTAATTCCCTCAAATCAAGGTTAGACTCAATATTTACCTCGCTCCGAAATCAAATCTCAATTGGGGCCTTTCCTCTAAAATTCACCTCCAAACCAATCGAATCTAACCAAAATCGACTTAATATTACCAAACAATGCTAGAAAAATCAATTACAATAGATAAAGCAAAGATCTTTACACTTTTCCCAAAAAAGTGAACAAAAGTCAACCCCGGGCCCGCTTAATTAAAACCCGAGATTCGGATCAAAACCCAATTACCCATTCACCCCGAGCCCAATTATGTGATTAGTTTTGAAATTCGACCTCAATTTAAGGTCTAAATCTCAATTTACAAAAAACCACCAATTCTACCTAAATCCCTAATTTTCTACCATGAAAGAGCATATATTAAGGTTAGAAATCAATGGGTGTTGATGAAAATGGAAGAAAACGAGTTAAAATATACTAATGTCATGCCCTGACCTCGAGGAGCGCGACTGAATCTCAATCGAGATAACCCGGTCGAGCAAGCCTGTACAATACCTTCTACCGAACTCACTGATGAATAAAGGAAAGATCCATTTCATTAATTAGACAATGGGGAGGATCATGTGAACAACATCGATTCCTTATCATTAGTTACATCATTTATAAAGTTCAAAATACTTACACTTTCATTGTTTGAAATGGAACGTATTATACAAATACAACATTACTAGTTTGACTTCCCCAACACCAACATACAACCAACGCTATGTCTACGGAGCCTCTAATAGATACAAAAGAGCACGATGATAGTGCCGGCAACAAGGCCCCGGCTATACCTCAAAACATAATACACAAGGAACAAAAGATATACGACCCCGATATGAAGTGGGGCTCACCAAGTCAGCTGGGAAGAGGGTGTGCCACTATCAATGATCAAAGCAGCCTGCTGTTGAACCACCTGCATCCATTAAAAATGCAGCGCCCCCGAAAAAAAAGGGATGTTAGTTCATATGCAATAGTACTAGTATGAATGGCTAAACACCCTCTCAATAGAATAAATGATAACACAGGGAAGGACAATCATAAAATCGATGGGAGCCTCAAACAATACCAAAACATCAAGTTAGGAGCAAGAATATGTTTCAAGTAAATTTTCATATTTTAGGTTGGGAGATCTTAGCACCGATATACTACCGTGATTTTAGCACGGAGTCTGATCACGACCCGATCGGCTAGGCCGTCTCACCCAAAGACATCAACTACAATCACAATCATTATATCAATCTCAATTATTGTTTCAAACATAATCTCAAGCACAATCACCACCATGTATGCGCCATGTCGTCCGATCACGACCCGACCGGCTAGGCCGTCTCACCACAACGTCGTGTGGATTGACATCACCCTTTTCTAGCAATTATCTCATCCCAATAAAGGGGAATATTTCATCATATAAATCTCATCCCAATAAAGGGAAAAATTCTCATCACATCAATCTTATCCCAATAAAGGGGTACAATCACAATCACTACTAGACCGACACGTGTAGTTTCGGGAGTAGGTTATTTTAACCTACCCTTCCTCGATGACTAACGATACTCCCAGGGTGTTTATTTATTTAAAGAATTGACAACTCATTTCATTATCTTTTATATATCATTCATTTCATTAGCACCAGTGGCCATAACACAATGTCACTTTTGGCACGTTGGCCATATTTCATATTTCATGTTCATCTCTTTCACATTCAAATATCATCACAGATCATCAACAACAAAGTATTTCTATTCAAGTCATTAAGTCCACATGTGAGCAAATAAGAATGTCACACAATTTGGCATAATATCTTTCATTTGAATCACGACTTGAAGTTATAACATTTAGCTATGCAACCAATGCTTCAAGCACATTTTCAAATAGAACATAACATAACAAGAACATTTGGAATACATATTGAACATAAATCTTTTGACACAAGGCATATTCGAAATAATCAATTTATAAGGAACAACTCGGGACTTACAAGGACATTGTGGGGTTAAATTCTAAGAGAGATGTTTCGCCAACATACCTCGCCTCGAGCTATTTAAATTACTACAATGTTCCGGAATTCTTAACCACTTCGATCTATTTAGAAATATAGCAAAATTGAACACAAATTAGGAAGGAGTTTATGGTTCCAGCTCATTTGAGCATTTTATCAAACACCAGGTGTGCATTAAGGTTTCAAGGTGCTCCTATGGTGGATCCATTCATCCCACTACACAAAGTTTACCGAAATGAGCTCAACAATCTTCCCATTATAGTTGATGGTACATGAATGCATAATGAACAACTCCCATACCCAAGAATTGCTTTTCTCATTACCCATTTCCAATTAAATCCCGCAATTGAAGGCTAAGGAGTAGAATATTACCTCTAGGATGAAGACCTAGTGAGTTTTTCTTATGAATTATTCAACTTTGAGCAAGAGTGAGTTTATGGTTCTTGCTCATCTGAGCATTTTATTAAATACCAGGTGTGCATTAAGGTTTCAAGGTCCTCCTATGGTGGATCCCTTCATCCCACTACCCAAAATTTACCCAAATGAGCTTAAAAATCTTCTCACTACCGTTAATGGTACATGCATGTATAATGAACAACTCCCACACCAAAGAATTGCTTTTCTCATTAACAATTTCCAATTAAATCCCGGAATTGAGGGCTAGGGAGTAGAATATTACGTCTAGGATGAAGACCTAATGAGTTTTTCTTATGAATTCTTCAACTTTGAGCAAGAGTTGATGAATAATAACCATAGGAATTCCCCCTCTCACTCTAGACCACTCCCCTCTCTCTAAATATTAGTTAGGACCAGCCAAAATAACCCATAAGTTGTTTTTATGAAAATGGGATCGGATAAAATTTTCCAATCTTAAACTCTATGAAGCCCGATCTGCAGTCACAAACCGGACCGCAATACAGTATGTGGGTCGCAAAGGAGACCACAGAAAAGGGTCGCTAAATTGGGCTGTTCGGGTTGGGTCTGCGGTAGGTATGCGGTCCGCAGACCAGTTCTGCGGTCACATAATGCGCCGCAGAACTCTCCTCCGGATAACTTCATGCTAGATCTGCGATGGATTGTGCGGCCGCATATGGATCGTAAAACAACCTCCAAAAATGGGCCATTTCTCTGCTTCACTCTGCGGCGGTTCTGCAACACACAAAGTGATTCTGCAGTCTCTTAGTGGATCGCAGAAATGCTCTACTCTGCCAAAACATTTCTTTAACACGTAAGTCTATCTTGGCACCACGAAACCCCGGGTCTTAGTTGAAATTCTTATGGGGCGTTACAACAAACCTACGAAGTGGGGATGAAATTCTTTTACAAATTTCCTCTAGGCTGAGCTCTTATGCGGAGATGGTAAAACTTTGGGATATTTAATTGACTGGGCGACAGGCCTTCTTCGCGTTCGCGAAGGTCCTGACGCGTTCGCGATGCACAACAACCAGAATAGCCTTCGCGTTCGCGATGTTCCTTACGCGTTCGCGAAGGCTTATCCCTCCTAGCCTTCACGTTCGCGAGCCAGGGCTCGCATTCGCGTAGAGTACCAATGATGTCTCTTCCCAGATCCCCTCAACCCTACGCATTCGCGAGACGCTGGCCATATTCATGAAGGACAAACCCCCAATGCTTCGCGTTCGTGACCCAGCCATCACGTTCGCGATGAAAGAATTTTGCGGTCAAACATAAGAATATTTTAAACCTTGAAATTACTAGTTTGCAACAAATCATGTTAAATCAAGTTAGGGACTTCTGAATACGATTGCGAGCATATGCCCAAGTCCCATATCACGATAAATACGCACCGGGACCATCAAAATACGGATCCGGGTCAGTTTACACAAAATGTTGATCGTAGTCAACTCATATGAGTTTTAAAACAAAATTTCACATTTTCTTCAAATTGACCTATCAGGTCTATCATGGCATCACGAAACCCCGGGTTTTAGGTGAAATTTTCATGGGGCCTTACATACTCCCCCGCTTAAGATCATTCGTTCTCGAATGAGGGCCAAAATCTGCCATTAGAAACCAATGTGACTCAACTACTATAACACACACCAACAGTTCCCAAATTTTTGACTAACTCCCTATATTTCCTATAATTTCGCTAGAGTTGTCCCTGTAACTGGACCTATCCACCTGTCAGAGAATCCCAAAAATCAACCCTAACAACATATACATGAACCAACGACATAACATAACATAAAAATAATGCCAACCGTGGCCCCACGAGCAGTATATTTCTAAAAAGGAACACACTTAACATCAACTGTACAAATGATACATAATTCACACGGAACAAATGAGGGTACTTCCTCTTCATCTCTTCCTCGTCCTCTCAGGCGGCCTCTTCAATCTGTTGGTTTCGCCATAGTACTTTCACTGAGGCAATTTCATTATTTCTCATCTTACGGACTTGCCTATCAAGAATGGCAACTGGAATTTCTTCATAAGTCAATTCCTCGTTAACCTCAATATCCTCAACTGGAACAATAAGCGATGGATCTCCAACCACCTTCTTCAACATGGATACATGGAACATCGAGTGCACTAAAGAAAACTCCGGAGGTAGTCCAAGCTTGTAAGCCACCCGACCAATCCTCTAAATGATTATGTACGGTCCGACATACCTCGAACTCAACTGCCCTTTCTTACCAAACCGCTTTATACCCTTCATGGGGAAACCTTCAAGAATACCCAATCATCCTCTTTAAACTCCAAATCTCTGCGACGCACATCCAAATAGGATTTTTGATGGCTCTGAGCAGTTTTCAACCATTCCATAATGATATTAGCCTTCTCCATAGTCTGATGCATGAGGTCTGGCCCTATCAACTCTGCTTCCCCAATCTCAAACCATCCAATGGGAGATCTATATCTCCTACCATATAAATCCTCGAACGGTGCCATTTAAATGCTAGCATGATAAAGGTTGTTGTAGGCAAATTCTATGAGTGGCAAATAATCATCCCAGCTACCCTTGAAGTCAAGAACACAAGCGCGCAACATTTCCTCAAGTGTCTGAATAGTCCACTCTGCCTGCCCGTTAGTCTGCGGGTGAAGGCTCTACTAAGATTCACCTGAGTACCCAAACCTTGCTGAAATTTCTTCCAAAATGTAGCCGTGAACTGTGCCCCTCGATCTATGATAATACAAACTGGAGTGCCATGCAACCTGACTATTTCCTTGATATACAACTGAGCATACTATTCTGCTGTGTCGGTAGCCTTAACAGGTAAGAAGTGAGCTGATTTCGCGAGTCGATCCACAATCGCCCAAATCAAGTCATACTTATGAGGCATGCAAGGTAGTCCCACCATAAAGTCCATATTGATCATCTCCCAATTCCACATTGGAATTTCTATGTTCTATGCCAACCCATCGGGCCTTTGGTGATCGACCTTCACTTGCTGACTATTTAGACATCTTGCCATAACGTCTGCTACATTCCTCTTCATATCATTCCACCAGTAGATTTCCCTAAGATTATGATACATTTTTCTAGAGCCCGGGTGCACGAAATACCTAGAAGTGTGAGCCTCGACCATGATTCTTTCCCGGAGACCATCTACATTTAGAACACATAGTCGCCCTTGGTACCTTAGTGTACCATCATCCATGCCAAGAGAAAAGGCCATGGTATTATGTTCATGAATCCCCTCTTTCAATTGTACCAACAATGGATCATTGTACTGCTTCTTATTAACCTCCACCACAAGCGATGATTCGGCCCTATTTTTCACAATCACCTCTCCTTCACTAGAATTCGCAATACGAACTCCCAAACTAGCCAACTGCTGAACCTCCTTGGCCAATGGCCTTTGATATGCCTCCAAGTGAGCCAAACTGCATATAGATTTCCCGCTAAGAGCATCCGCCACAACATTAGCCTTTCTCGGATGATATAGAATATCGATGTCATAATTCTTGAGTAACTTAAGCCATCTTTTTTGCCTCAGACTCAATTCCTTCTGTTTGAAAATATATTGAAGGCTCTTTTGGTCCGTGAATATATCCACATAGACCCAATACAAATTAATGACGCCAAATCTTTTGCCATGTTGCATTAATACACACCCAAGTCCGATCTTTGAAGCATCAAAATATACCACAAACCCATTTGTGCCCTCTAGTAGGGTCAACACCGGTGTTGTAGTCAATCTTGATTTCAACTCTTGGACGCTTTTTTCACAAGCATCTAACCATTGGAACTTAATCGCCTTCTACGTCAATTTAGTCAATGGAGAGGCAAGAGTAGAGAACCCCTTCAAAACATTCCTGTAATACCTCGCTAAGCCTAAGAAACTACGAATCTCTGTTGGATTTGAAGGTCCAGGCCAATTCTTCACAGCTGCAGTCTTCTGAGGATCAACCTTAATTCCTTCTTTAGAGACGACGTGACCCAAGAACGTGACAGATTCAAGTAAAAATTCACATTTCGAAAACTTCGCATATATACAAGGATATCGTCAATAAAAATTATCATGATGGAGTCAAGAAAAGGCTTGAAGACTCGATTCCTAAGATCCACGAAAGCTGCAGGGGCATTTGTTAGCCCAAAAGACATCACCAGGAATTCAAAGTCCCCATACCGGGTCCTGAAAGCTATTTTCGGAATATTCTACTCCCCAATATTCAATTGGTGATACCCGGATCTTAAATAAATCTTGGAGAAGTACTTATCACTTTGCAATTGATCAAATAAGTCATCTATCCTTGGCAGTGGGTACTTATATTTTATTGTGACCTTGTTGAGCTGCCTATAGTCAATATAACTCGGGCGTGAAGGCTAACAGTTCGGTTCTACAGATCCTGCAAAAGTTTGATGTGATCAGGCAACTTCGTGTTGAAGTGGACGCAGTGAAAGCGGAGGCCGAAAAGTGGAAAAAGAACATGGACCGCCTTGCTTCAGAAAAGGAGGCTACCTAAGCTCAACTGGCCTCGGCAGAGACCTAACTCCGAAGCTTGAAAGAGAATTCCTTGGTGAAAGCCAAGGAAATTGAGGAGTTCAAGTCTCGGTTGGGCTTAGCAACTTCTGATCGAGATAGACTGGCCACAAAACTTGCAGCGGCCAAATCGGAGGTCGAAGTAGCAACAGTTGATGCTGATGCAATGGTGGCCATCTACCGGTCCGATGCTGAAGCTGCTCAGGTTCGAGCAAAAGATGTTGCCGAGGTTGCTCAGGCTCGAGCAAACTGGGTTGCCGAGCATGCTAAATGCCAGTCTCAAAGGGATACTCTTGAGGAGATCCATGCTTGTGGCTTCGATCTTACTGCCGAGATCGAGAATGATAAGGAGCTTGAAGCCGAAGCCAAAGTGTTGGCCTTTACTGATGATGATGATATCGGGAGTATGAGCGGATCTGAAAGCGAAGGAGGACTCGAGGGCCAAGATGCTGCTCCTGGAGAGGACTAAGTCCTTTAGTATATATTGTTTTTTGTGCTTCTTTTAAGACCGTTTCGGTCTTTTGTAGAGAAACTTGATCGGGCCATGGTGCCCATGTAAATGATATTTGACACATATATATGATACTTTCTTCCTTTCCGCCTTATAAAATTATGAAGTTGTATTCTAAGATCCGAGGTTTAAATAATTTGATTGTAACTGAATTAGTATAGCCCTTAGACTTTATGGTCGAGTGAGTGCTTGCTTGAAATCGAAGTAAAGTATCCCTCAGGTTTTTTATTTGAGAGAGGACGGTCTCTCGAACTCAAGATAAAAAACAACCCTTAGGATTTATGGTCGAGTGAGTGCTTGCTCGAACTCGAAGTAAAGTAACCCTTAGGTTTTTTATTTGAGAGAGGACGGTCTTTCGAACTCAAGACAAAAAACATCCCTTAGGCTTTATGGTCGAGTGAGTGCTTGCTCGAACTCGAATTAAAGTAACCCTTAGGTATTTTATTTGAGCGAGGACGTTCTCTCGAACTAAAGACAAAAAAATAGCCCTTAGACTTTATGGTAGAGTGAGTGCTTGCTCGAACTCGAAGTAAAGTAACCCTTAGGCTTTTGTAAAAAAGATTGTTTATAGCTTTGTCCCCTTTCCATCTTGAAAGAGTTTCTTATCATTCGTATTTGCGAAACTTGTAATGCCTTGGCATGAAATAGGGAATTGTTCGAGAGTTCGAAAAATTTTGTACTCATTAGAGTTTTTGAGACTTGATATTATCGAAGCTTTTTATGATTTTGCCGGGGGGGACTAGCCTTTTTAACCAGTTTATGATTGATTTCGAAGGCCTTTTTTGTTACGGAATTTGGACGTCTCCGATTCGTGTTAATTTGGCCGTAGCCTCTTTAGTCCGGGATTTGCCTCTTGGGCTTATTTTCCTGTTTTACTTTCGAGCTTGCCCGAAGTATCAGTCCCCGAGTGGGATGGTCGTGTCCTATAAAAATCCCTCTTTAGTTCGGGATTTGCCTCTTGGGCTTATGATCTTCAGAGTTTATATAAATTGACCTCGTTGATTTTTCGGATGGCAGTCCCCGATTTGTGGGGATAATCATTCGAACTACGGTCATTGTCGGGCCTTAAGCCTGTTTGCATAATAGATCGAGAATATGAAGTAGAAGAACCTTTATGAGGTATGAGATATCGGTAAAGAAGAAATTTCTCTTTATAAGTCATTATACATGCGTACATGTTTTATTTCAGGGCTCGAGCAAACTACGCGGGCATAGTTCGTTTGACCATTTGGCTATTATAAATTTTTCCTATCGAGACCCTGTTGCCATGAAGTAACTTCCTTGAATCGAACTAGATATTCGAGGGCAATGCCCCCCAATATTCGAGGTTGATTGTAAAGAGGCCTTGGATACTGTTGAATTGTTCTAAGTTAGCACGATCAATTGTTGCCTCATTAAAAACCTCACCGGAAAATCCATTTGGGACAAAATCGGTCTAAGGGAAAAAGAGTGCAACGCGTGCATTCAGACCTAAAGGCTTTGTGTTGAAGAATACATCCATGTTTCTGGTCGAACACCTGCAAGGGTTAGTTTCGAAATACAAATGAACATGGGAGGGTCGTACCTTAGCAGTAGTATCATTTTAGGTGCAATACGTTCCAATTACTCAGTAGTTGTTTGCCGTTTATCATGCCGAGCTTGTAGGATCCTTTTCCGATGATTTCAAAAACCTGATACGGTCCTTTCCAGTTTGGACCCAGTTTCCCTTCATTCAGATTTCGGGTGTTGAGTGTGACTTTTTTTAGCACCAAGTCCCCGATGTTAAAATGTCGAAGATTGGTTCTTCCATTGTAGTACCTTTCGATCTGCTATTTTTGGGCAGCCAATCGGACGAGAGTGGCTTCTCGTCTTTCATCCAAAAATTCTAGGCTCGTATTCATGGTCTCGTTACTTGACTCCTCTGTTGCATATCAAAACCTGATGCTAGGTTCTTCGACCTCAACCGGGATCAGAGCTTCGGCGCCATAAACCAACGAGAATGGTGTTGCTCCGATACTGGATTTCGATGTTGTGCGGTCTTCCCATAAGACCTCATCGGTCAATCTCTTCTTAAGATTTTGGATGATGGTTTTGTTAATCAATTCGGCTTGTCCGTTCCCGCTGGGATGCTAATGTGTTGATAGGATCCTTTTGATCTTGTGATCCTCGAGAAATTTAGTTACTTTGCTGCCGATGAATTGTTTTTCATTATCACATACAATCTTGGATGGCATCCTGAATCGACATATGATGTGGTCCCAAATGAAGTCTATCACTTCCGTTTCTCTGACGTTCTCGAAAGCCTGTGCTTTAACCCATTTAGAGAAATAATCAGTCATAAACAAAATAAAATGAGCCTTACGTGGGGCTGATGGGAGGGGGCCAACGATATCCATTCCCTATTTCATGAAAGGCCATGGAGATAGGACCGAGTGGAGTAGTTCCCCGGGTTGATGAATCATGGGCACAAGCCTTTGGCATTTATCGCATTTTCGAACGAACTCCCTGGCATCCTTGCCCATATCGGTTAAATAATACCCTGGACTGATTACTTTGTGGACTAGAAAATCGGCACCTGAATATTTCCACAAGTGCCCTCGTTAATTTTCCGTAGGATGTAATCGGTATCTCCCGGTCCCAAATATATTTCCAATAGTCCATCGAATGTCCTTCTAAACAGCGTTTCGTCTTCGGACAAGGTGAACTGTGCTGCCTTTGTGCGCAGAGCTCTCGATTCCTTTGGATCTGATGGAAGCTTCCCGTTCTTGAAGTAACCTATGTATTTGTTTCTCCAATCCCAGGATAAACTTGTGGATTTTATCTCGGCGTGACCTTCTTCGATTACCGATCTAATGAGTTGTACGACAGTCCCCGAGTTGAGTTCGTCATCTTTGACCGATGAACCTAAGTTTGCAAGAGCGTCAGCCTCGCTGTTCTGTTCTCGGGGTGCATGTTGCAAGGTCCATTCCTTAAATCGATGTAGAGTCACCTATATTTTATCCAAGTACCTCTACATTCGATCTTCTCGGACTTCAAAAGTCCGGTTAACTTGGTTTACTACGAGGAAGGAATCACACTTAACCTCTATGACTTCCGCTCCCAAGCTTCTAGCTAGTTCGAGACCTGCAATCATGGCCTCATACTCGGCCTCATTGTTAGTCAATTTTGTAGTTCTGATAGGCTGTCTAACTACATTACCTATGGGTGATTTTAGTACGATGCCTAGTCCGGACCCCTTCGCGTTTGAGGCATCGTCCGTAAAGAGGGTTCAGACTCCCGAAGAGATACCCGATTTTATAAGTAGTTCTTTTTCAATCTCGGGTATGAAGGCCGGCGTAAAGTCATCCACGAAGTCCGCCAAGATTTGAGATTTGAGATTTGATGGCAGTTCGGGGTCGATACTCAATATGATTTCTATGGCCCATTTGGCCAATCGACCTGAAAGCTCGGGTTTTTGCAAAATATTTCGAAGAGGATAAGTTGTTACAACACATATCGGATGACACTGGAAATATGGTTTTAGTTTCCTAGAGGCACTTATTAAAGCAAGCGCTAATTTTTCTAACTGTAGATATCTAGTTTCGGCCTCGCCTAAGGTTCGACTGACATAATAAATAGGGAATTGCGTACCTTGTTCTTCTTGAACCAAGACTCCACTTACCACTATCTCCGAGACAGCTAAGTACAGGTAAAGTTGTTCATCCACTTTTGGGGTATGAAGCAGCGGCAGGCATGACAAATACCGCTTTATATCCTCCAAAGCCTGCTGGCATTCCGGAGTCCATGCAAAGTTGCTCTTCTTCTTAAGTAGTGAGAAAT
This sequence comes from Nicotiana tomentosiformis, assembly GCF_000390325.3. Lineage (NCBI taxonomy): Eukaryota > Viridiplantae > Streptophyta > Magnoliopsida > Solanales > Solanaceae > Nicotiana > Nicotiana tomentosiformis. The sequence goes on along the minus strand of NC_090818.1, from coordinate 74,556,904 downwards.
ATCGGTGGCTCCTATCTGAGGATCTCGAAATGAATCGTCCTAGGGCGGCTATCCGTCCCGTTGCACGGCCTTTACATTATCCACTACCGTGATATCCTCTATAGATTTGATTTTATCGGGGTGAATCTTGATTCCCCGATTGGACACCATGAAACCAAGAAACTTGACCGAGCCTACCCCAAATGCACATTTTTCGGGGTTGAGCATCATATTGTACTCCCACAGTATATCGAAAGTTTCCTATAAATGCTTTAAATGGTCCTCTGCTCGCAGGGACTTGACTAATATATCATCAATATAAACGTCCATTGATTTTCCTATTTGTTTTTCAAACATTCGATTTACTAGGCGTTGATAAGTTGCACCAGAAGTTTTTAGACCGAATGGCATTACGTTATAACTGTAGGTACCGTACTTAGTGATCAACGAGGTCTTTTCCTGGTCCTCCGGGTTCATCTGTATCTAGTTGTACTCGGAGTAGGCATCGATAAAACTGAGAGTCTCGTGGCCGGCCGTGGCATCGATCATACGATCGATATTAGGCAAAGGAAAAGAATCCTTAGGGCATGCTTTATTCAAGTCTTTATAATCTATGCACATTCTAAGTTTGTTTCCCTTATTAGGGGCTACCACCACGTTTTCTAGCCATTCGGGGTATTTTACTTCTCGAATGGATCCTATTTTAAGAAGTTTGGTTACCTCGTCCTTGATGAAGGCATGTTTGACCAAGCTTAGTCTATTAGTGGTGATTTTCAGTGGGATCGCTGTCATGTCAACCGAAATAGTCCATGTTAGCTATAAGAAATTGAATAAGCTTTTTCCTGAGGTCAGGATTTAACCTCGTGCCCAGGTATACCTTTTGCTCGGGCAGATGTCCAATTAGCGTGATTTGCTCTAGTTCTTCAACCGTTGATTTGGTAGCGTCGGGATCATCGGGGACCATGAAGGATCGAGGGATCCCATAATCATCATCTTCGTCAGTCTTCTACTTTTCTAGTTGGGTCGAGGCTGACGTTTGTGATTGCTATTTGGTGTCCCATTTCTCCTTCAAATCTGATCCCTTTCTCGATGATGGAGATGATATCGAAATCACTTCATCGACGACAAACATTTCCTTTGCAGTCGGTTGCTCCCCATAGACCATTTTGATTCCCTCTGGTGTTGGGAATTTTAGAACCTGGTGAAGGGTCGAGGGTACTGCTCTCATGTTGTGGATCCACGGCCTTCCGAACAGGACATTATATCTTATGTCGCCCTCGATCACGTGGAACTTCGTTTCTTGGATGGTCCCGACCATGTTAATTGGCAAAATTAACTCGCCCTTAGTTGTTTCACCCGCCATATTGAATCTGTTTAGTTCCAGGGTTGCGGGCACGACCTAGTCCTGTAGACCGAGTTTCTCTACGACCCTTGATCGAATGATATTGGCCGAACTACCTGGATCAATTAACACACGCTTAACTTGAGTTTTATTAATAAGTACAGATATTACCAGTGCATTGTTATAGGGCTGCATGATTCCTTCCGCGTCTTCGTCACTAAAGGTAAAGGTTCCTTTAGTTATGTAATCCTGAGTTCGAGATCCCTTCTCTATGATAATCGACCTCTTAGTGCGTTTAAGCACCGGCTGGGGGACATCGATCCCTCCGATGATCATGTGGATGACGGGTTATGGCTCTTCTTGTTCGTTTTGTCTATTGAACTCTCTGTTTTTGAAATGGTTCTTGGCCTAGTCACTTAATTACTCTCGAAGGTGCCCTTTATTGAATATCCAGGCTACCTCATCTCTCAACTGCCTGCAATCTTCCGTTCTGTGGCCGTGGGTGCCATGATACTTGCACATTTGATTGGGATTTCTCTAGGCTGGATTGGACTGCAGAGGTCGAGGACATTTAGTATCTTTGATGCGTCCGATAGCCGACACGGTGGCGGATACATCAATGTTGAAGTTATATTCTGATAATCGCGGTGCTTCTTTAGGTCCGGTATGCCTGTCGAACCCATTCTTGTTCATCAGCCCTCGAGACCCTTGCCTCGATCACTTCTCCTTTCGCCTCGTACGAGGTTGCATCTCGGTTTTCTACCCCTATGATCTCCGTTATATGGCCGGTATCGGTCCCTGTTTGACCTTGGTTCACGGTCGATGTCCCTTTTAATAACGGAACCAGAACCCAACTGGTCGTCTTTGACTCTAATCTTCGATTGATATTAATTGTGTACATCGGCCTAGGTGATAGCCGGGTACTAGATCAATTTCTGCTTCAACTGTCGTGAAGCCATCGAGCTTCGTTCGTTCAGTCCTTGGGTGAAAGCTTGAACAGCCCAATCGTCTGTGACCGTTGGTAGATCCATTCGTTCCATTTGGAAATGAGATACTAACTCTCTTAGCATCTCGTTATCTTTTTGCCTTACCTTGAAAAGGTCAGACTTCCTGGTCTCAACCTTTATGGCTCCGGCATGTGCTTACAAGCATAGCAAAAGAATCGATAGAGTTAGGCGGTAAATTATGATACCATATCATTGCTCCCTTTGACAGGGTTTCCCCGAACTTCTTTAATAATACGGATTCGATCTCGTTATCTTCTAGATCGTTCCCTTTAATGGCACATGTGTAAGAGGTGACATATTCGTCGGGGTCGGTCGTTCCATTATATTTAGGAATTTCGGGCATACGAAACTTCTTGGGGATCGGTTTGGGAGCTGCGCTCTGTGGGAAGTGCTTTTGTACGACTTTTTTGTAATCCATGCCCTTCAATATTGGTGGTGCCCCCGAGATCTGATCAACCCTGGAGTTATAAGTTTCCACTTTTTTGTCGTTTGTTTCAATCCTACTTTCTCCTAACTCTATTCGTTTTGTCAATTCCTCGAGCATCTTAATAATTTCGGGATTAGTCCCCGATTCTTATTCATTTGACCTTACTACAGCTGGGCCCCATTTTGTGGGTGACTTCTCGGGGTGGACCGGGCTCGAGCCTGCTCGGCACCTAGGTTTGGCTCTGCAACTGATCTATGAATGCTGTTTTCGGGGTATTTCGAACTGCAGATCGAGTTCCACCATGAATGTTGTTTTCGGGCTCAGAATGATAGGGGCAGATGTGCAGCTCATACAGCAGCTAGAGAAGCACCTGCAGATCCGCCAGTTGCTCCAGCTCAGGAGCAGGTTCCAGATGTAGTTGAGCCAGTGGGGCCAGCTCAGGCACCAGCTGTGCCCATTGTGATTCCATGCCTTTAGGAGGCTCTGGCCTAGATATTGACTATTTGCACTGGCCTTGCCTAAGTGGTTTCGGCTCAGTCTGCACCAGCCACTTCTCAGGCCGGGGGAGTTACTCAAACCCCTGATGCCCGTACTCTAGAATAGGTGATGCAGAGACTTCAGACACCGAGGGTACTACCACCCCAGCTGGTTGCAGTTGTTCGGGCCCAGGTGTCCCGTTATGACTAATGATGAGCAGAGGAGACTTGAGAGGTTTGAGAGGCTCCAGCCTCCATCATTCAAGGGGTTAAGTCTGGGGATGCCCAGGACCTTTTGGACAGATACCAGCGAATTCTTCGCACGGAAGGTATTCTAGAGACCAGTGGGGACTCATTCACCACTTTTTAGTTTTCGGGGTCTACTTACAGATGGTGGGAGGCCTATCAGAGGCGCATGCCAGTCGGTGCAACACCACTTACATGGCATGAGTTCTCCGTTCTCTTCTTGGAGAAGTTCGTGCCACAGTGTCGCAGGGAGGAGCTGCGCAGATAGTTTGAGCAGCTTCATCAGGATGGCATGTCTGTGACCCAGTACAAGATGAGGTTTTCGGAGTTAGCTCGTCACACAGTTTTGTTGGTTCCCACTGATAGGGAGAGGATTAGGAGGTTCATTGATTACCTTACGTATCAGTTGCGGTTGCTTATGACTAGGGATAGGGTATTTGGTGCCACCTTCGACGAGGTGGTTGATATTACTTGGCAAATAGAGATGGTCTGTAGTGAGAAGCGCGGAGAGAGGTAGGCAAAGAGGCCTCGTAGCTCAAGTGGTTTCAGCGCTGTCCCTTCTCGGGGTCGGTTCTACCACAGTAGGGGACGTCCTTATAGGCACGCCAAGATGGCTTGTCTGGTTACTGTGGTGCATTATCCAGCTATGGTTCATACAGTTCTCATCAGGGTCAATCATCTTTCAGTGCCCTTCCCGCTCAGAGTTCGTCTCGTGCACTATCAGCTTAGGGTTCATCTGTACCAGGGCCTTCTGATAGTTATTCTGGCTCTCGGGGTCCGCCTTAGTACTCACTGCCATTTGCAGGGAGGGGTTATTTTTAGTGTTGAGATTTAGGTTACATAACGAGACATTGTCCCCGCCTTTCGGGAGGTCCAGCTCAGTAGAAGAGTCAGACTACAACTTCAGCACCAATTACTTCATCACCCGCCCAGCCAGCTCGTGGTGGGGCTCAGTCAGCTACGGGTCACCCAAGAGGGAGAGGCCGATCAGGTGGCAGTCAGGCCCGATTCTATGCTATTCCTGCCAGGCCAGATGTTGTTGCTTCAGATGCAGTGATCACAGGTATTGTCTCAGTATGCCACAAGGTTGCCTCTCTATTATTTGACCTTGGTTCCACTTATTCGTATGTATCATCGTATTTTGCTCATTATCTGTATATGCCCCGTGAGTCCTTAGTTTCATCTTTTCATGTATATATGGCAGTGGGCGACACTGTAAGGCCCCGTAAAATGTTTCCTAAAAACACGGTTTTCGTGATGCCAAAGTAGGCGTAGAGGTTACAATAGTAGAAATTCTTCGCGGCGAGCTTGCGGTTCAGAATTTTTGGATTGAAAAGTGTGCTGGGAGTTGAAGGAAAATGTTGGGCAGAAGAACGGATTTCTACGGCTGCAGAACCACTCTGCGGACCGCAGACTGGTCGCAGAGTAGGGCAGATTTCTGGGGCATTTTTGATGCCCAATTTCGCGGCCATTATGCGATCGCATAACCGTTTCGCAGGCCGCATTCTTGTCGCATATCCCGCCTTGGGATTTTTCGGAGGGAGTTTCTGCGGTGCACTATGCGAGCGTAGAACCGTTCTGCGGTGTATTATGTGACCGAAGAACATTTTCCTTCAATTCCTAGCGCACTTTTCAATCCAAAAATTCCGAATAACAAGCTCGCCGTGAAGAATTTCATTTTTATAACCTCTACGCCTACTTTGGCATCACGGAAATCGGGTTTTAAGGAAACATTTTATGGGTCCTTACACTGTATAAACCATGGCTGGATGATGCACCACGGTAAACAAGACAAGCCATCTTGGCGTGCCTATAAGGACGTCCCCTGATGTGGTAGAACTGACCCCGAGAAGGGACAGTGTTGAATTCACCTGAGCTACGAGGCCTCTTGGCCTCCCTCTCTCCACGCTCCTTACTACGGACCATCTCTATCTGCCGAGCAATATAGACCACCTCGTTGAAGGTAGCACCAAATACCCTCTCCCTAGTCATAAGCAACCGCAGCTGATACGTGAGGCAATCAATGCACCTCCTAATCCTCTCCCTCTTAGTGGGAACCAACCAAACTGCGTGACGAGCCAACTCTAAAAATCTCATCTCGTACTGGGTCACAGACATGCCATCCTGATGAAGCTGCTCAAACTGTCTGTGTAGCTCCTCCCTACGACACTATGGCACAAACTTCTCCAAGAAGAGAACAGAGAGCTCATGCCATGTAAGTGGTGCTGCACCGACTGGCCTGCACCTCTGATAGGCTTCCAACCATCAGAAAGCAGCCCTAGTAAACTGAAAAGCGGTGAATGAGTCCTCACTGGTCTATAGAATACCTGTCATGCGAAGAATTCACTGGCACTTGTCAAAAAAGTGTCGGGCATCCTCAGACTTAGCCCCCTGAATGATGAAGACTGGAGCCTACCAAACCTCTAGAGTCGCCTCTGCTCATCATTAGTCATAACGGGACCCCCCTGGGCCTGAGCAACTGCATCACCTGCTCTGGAGTACGGGTAGCGGGGGTACGAGTACCTCCCATGGCCTGAGAAGTGGCTGGTACAGACTGAGCCGAAACCACCTGGGCAAGGCCAGTGCAAACAATCAATATATGGGCCAGAACCTCCTAAAGGCATGGAATCACAATGGACACAGCTGGTGCCTGAGCTGGCCCCACTGGCTCAACTACATCTGGAACCTGCTCCTGAGCTGGAGCAACTGGCGGATCTATAGGTACTTCTCTAGCGGTTGTACGAGCTGCACCTCTGCCCCTACCGCGGCCCCTACCGTGACCTCGGCCTCTTGTAGCCCTAGCTAGTGGTACTGGTGGCTGGCCATCCTGTCTGGTAGCACGTGTCCTCACCATCTGTGAGAGAATAGAACAACAAAAATTTATGACCATAATCAACAAATTTGCACGACAAGAATAAAAGAATGTGAAGTTTCCTAAGGGATCGACAACCTCTCGAAGATAAGTACAGACGTCTCTGTATCGATCCGCAAGGCTCTACTGAACCTTTTCATGACTCATGAGATCTATGTAACCTAGGTTCTGATACCAACTTGTCACAACCCAAAACCAACCTGTCCTGGTGACGCCTATCATGGTACTAGGCAAGCCGACTAAGCAGACATTTACAACACTCGAAAAAATTGAAAGATATGGAAGTAGTTAAAAATAAGGAAAACCTTTTAAAAAACACAGTAAGAAATCATAATTAAGTACAAAATCTCTCCTAAAACAGGGGCGTCACTGAGTTCATGAGCATCTACATAAAAACACAGTCTAATACACCATCTAGGAAATAACAACTGAAACATAAAATGGAAGATAAGGAGGGAGAGTCAAGGTCCGCGAACGCCAAGCAGCTACCTCGATTGTCTCCAAAAATCCGAACTCCACAACTCAGCAACCGCCGTGACCGGAAGCACCTGGATCTGCACACGAGGTATAGGGTGTAGCGTGAGTACAGCCAACTCAATAAGTAACAAATCTAACCTTTGGACTGAAAGGTAGTGACGAACACAGCAGGTACAATTCAATATAGAAATAGCAGTACAGAAATATAGGAATGCTTTCAAGTTGAACAGTTAAACACAATTCAAGTAAAATAGATCAAATCATGAATGATATAAGGAGTATGACCTCTCTACATCTGCATGCCAATGCACGTGTTGTATGTGATGTACCACTTTGAAAGCCTCGTGTACTCACACTCTCAGAATACTCAGTCACTCAGTACTGTATATACATCAACTGAGAGTCAGTCACTCAGTACTGCATAACGCCAATCTAGCCCAGGGGAAGATCCATCCCCAAATATAAATGATTCGGACAAGATCCATGTCCAGGGAAGACCCATCCCTCAATATAATCAACTGCGCTCACTAGGGGTGTGTATAGACTCCGGAGGGGCTCCTGCAGCCCAAGCGCTATAATAAGCTAGATCCAGGCATAAATCAATAAAACATGATGCGGCGTGTAGCCCGATCTCATAACTGTCACTCTCAATCAGGCCATCGGTCTCACTCAGTCATCAATCTCTCCAGTCTCTCTCTCTGAGCTCACAATGTCGTGAAACTAGCCTAAGAATGATGATATGATATAGCAATAAATAGCAACGGAGACTGAGATATGATATGCAATGAATAAATATGACTGAGTACGAAATTTCAATGTAATCAATAAGTAGACAACATGAATCGACCACTATGGGTCCCAACAGTACCAACATATAGCCTAAATATGTTTTCTAGCATAATTGGCAGCTCAATTACTTATCATATGATGAAAAACAGATATCAACAAGATAAATCCACTATACAGTTCCATGGAATCGACTAGGTCATAGTTTTTACGATGCACGCCCACACACCTATCACTTGGCATGTGTGTCACCTCAACACCAATCATATAACACATAATTCGGGGTTTCAAACCCTCAGGGCCAAGTTTAGAAGTGTTACTTACCTCAATCCGAGCAAATCTCTACTCCAACACACCCTTGCCTCACGAAATGGCCTCCGAATGCCTCAAATCTAGCCACAAACAATGCGGTACAATCTACACGGGTTAAAGGAATCAATTCCATAAGAAAAGACTAAGTTTTAAATCAAAAGTCAAAAGTCAACTCAAAAGCCGGCCCCCGAGCCCAAGTCTCGAAATCAGATAAAAGTCACAAAACCTGAAAGCCCATTCAACCACGAGTCTAACCATACCAAATTTACCAAAATCCGACACCAAATCATCAACCAAATTCCCAAATTCAACTCTCCAAATCCCTCATCTCAAACTCCTAAATTCCACCTTAAATACATACAAACTAGGTGGAAAATTCAATGGGGAAACAATATTATTGATAAAAAATGAGAACAAGGGATTTACCTCAAGAAACCCCGAAAACATCCTCTCAAGAATCGCCCAAACCCGAGCTTGAAATGAAGCAAAATCGCGAACCCTTGAATTTAAGTGTTCTGTCCAGCCCTTCTGCTTCTGCGGAAACTTAACCGCATATGCGGCATCGCAGAAGCGATATTCCACCCACTTTTGTGGTGACCCACTGGAGTTGGGCCTCCACTTCTACGGTTCTCGCCCTTGCATCTGCACAATCGCAGGTGCGGATTTCCCATTGCACCAGCGCACACATCGCTTCTGCGCCCATCACGCTACACCTATGGCCATGCAGGTGTGGAAAACTCCTCGCACCTATGACCACTGTCCTCCCAAATGTTGTCCGGATATGCGCTCCTCAGCTTGCACCTGTGAGTTTGCACCTGCGATCAAAGCTCTGCAGGTGCGATTACACTAGCAGACTCCCTGCTTCAGCCATGCACCAAGTCCCATTTCTGATCCGTTAACAATTCGAAACCAACCCGAGGCCCTCGGGACCTCAACCAAACATATCAATAAGTCCTAAAACACGATACGAACTTAGTCGATCACTCAGATCACCTCAAACAATATCAAAAACATGAATCGCACCCCAATTCAAGCCTATTGAAACTAAGGAAATATCAACTTCTACAAACGACGCCGAAACCTATCAAATCACGTCCGATCGACCCTAAATTTTGCACACAAGTCACATTAGACATTACAGACCTACTCCAACTTCTGAAATTGAAATCCGACCCCGATATCAAAAAGTCCACTCCCGATCAAACTTTTCAAAAATCTAATTTTTCCAATTTCAAGTCTAATTCCACTACGGACCTCTAAACAACAATCCGGACACGCTCCTAAGTCCAAAATCACCCAAAAGAGCTAAATCCATTTTTTTCCATTTCAAGCCTAATTCCACTACGGACCTCTAAACAACAATCCGGACACGCTCCTAAGTCCAAAATCACCCAAAAGAGCTAACAGAACCATCGAAACTCCATTCCGGAGTCGTCTACACCTAAGTCAACATCAGGTCAATCTTTTCAACTTAAGTTTTCACCCTTGATAGTAAGTGTCTTAGTTCATTCCGAAACCTCACCGGATCCAAACCGACTACCCCAATAAGTCACATAATAGTTATACTGTACAAAATGAGCAGTGAATGGGGGAACGAGACCGCAACTCTCAAAACGACCGACCGGGTCGTTACAATATCCTTACTTAATAGAGTATCTGAAGTATCAGAAATATTTTTCTTTTTTGCCTAGTTACATGAAAATTGGTAAAAGAATTTTTCCATGTATAGTTAGCAAGTTCATATTTTAAAAACATAAAAGAAAACATCAAACCTCGCGGATTAGAACAAAACTTGTTTTGCCAACCGTGTGTGGATACTGATGTTTGGCATATTTCGATATGTGTTGATGTTACTTTGCCCATGTTTTAACCACTTCTTGATGTTATTTAATCTTTAAAACGCCCAACATGGTGTAATTATTGGTTTGATGACTAATTAAGTTATGTGTGACGATTTAAGGTGTTCGGAGTGCAAAATATGAAGAAAAGGTGGTTTAGCCAGAGGAAGAAGGGTTGGATGCGTCGCATCCAACCTAGGAAAACATCATCCTGCATGCAACCTTAGCAGTGAAGTTGGGCCATAGCGTTCGCCATCGCGTGCGAAACTGGGAAGTAGAAGAGAAGGCTGGATGCGTCGCGTCCACCCTCGCATGCAAAGCTGAGAAATAGAGGACAAGGTGGATGCGTCGCATCCACCTTCGCAGGCAAAAATTGAAATGGAGGACAAGGTGGATGCGTCGCATCCACCTTAGCATCAATCCCTGAAGCCGAATTGGACTAGGAATAGGAGAGCTTTGGCCCACGACTTTTGTACGCAATATATAAGCTAAAAACGCCTCTTTTAGGTTATCTAACATATTGGGAAGGGGGAAAAAGCCACGACAAAGCTGTGGAGGCCGGAATTCATCAAGTTTCATCTTTCTCCCACCAAACTTAGTAATTTTTATGTTTCTTTATATGATTTGTTGTTTGGCTACCATGTCTATGTGGAGCTAAACTTCACGTTCTAGGGTTGTGGTTCTTTCATGACTATTGTTATTCGGATATTGATTTTGACTTCTTGATTTATCATATTAGTTTATTTATTCAATCTTGCACTTAATTATTTAATTGCTTGATCACCAATTGAATATTATCTACGAATCTAGAATTGAACTCGAAAGTGGGAATTCTATATTGCATATAGGATTGAGTAGGGCAAGTTCTTGAACTCGGGCATCGGGGAACGGATTCGTGGTTAGGATAGACATATACCTAATTGCCTTGCTTGGTTGATTTACAGGAATTATAAATGCGTTCTTGTTGATTCTCACTCCATAGACATATAGGCGTTAAGTTAGCTGGAATAGGCGAGTAAGAACTCGACAGATTCTTATGAGCAATATTAACCCTGTCAACCAATAAGCTAGATAAATTAGTCGGTCAATTCAATTGAAGAATACAATAGGATTGTTAGATAGACCATAACCCTAGATCGTTTTCATTACATTGATATCATTAAAATCTGCTCTTTCTCTGTTCAAAGTTTATTATTTATATTTTTCTTATTTAATTAGTTGGAATAAAATATTTTTAGATTTAATTCTTGTTTAGATAATTAGGATAGTCTAATTTAGTTAATAGTTAATCATAAGTCCTCGTGGGTTCGACATCCGACTTTTAGTCACTTTATTACTCGACGACCGCGTATACTTGCGTGAGTGTGTTTGGTCGCAACAAGTTTTTGGCGCCGTTGCCGGGGACTTAGAAATTAGCTACGTGACTAAGTTAAGCTTTTATTAGATATTTGTTTTCAAGTTTTAATTTTCAGTTTGCCTGGTTTGTGTCAACGCAGGGTCTTCTCTCGAATGCAGAGGAGTAGAAGTGCAAACAACCTCATTCCTCTTGATCCAGAAATCGAACGAACACTACATAGAGTGAGAAGGGAACACGAAGCTAGAACGAGAATAGAAAGAGAGTTGGACATCGCAGTCCAACCACAGCCAATAGATATGGCAGGCAATGAAGAGCGTCCGGTAATTGAAGCCGCAAGGCCCAATCTTGCGAATATGACTCAGGCTATTATGAAGCCTGATATCACTGGGCATTTTGAACTCAAACAGTACATGGTACAGCTGATTCAGTCCACAGGACAATATGTGGGTCTATCTCATGAGGACCCGCAGAGGCATATTCAGAACTTCTTGGAAATCACGGACACTTACAATTATCCGAACGTCTCCAAGGACTATGTCAGGCTGACACTATTCCCTTTTTCACTGTTGGGGGAAGCTAAAGAATGGTTGCAAAAGGAGCCCGCGAACTCTATCCACACTTGGGATGATCTAGCAAGGAAATTCCTGATCAAGTTTTTCCCAACTAAGAAGACAAAGTCGCTGAGGAGCCAAATTCTTGGGTTCCAACAACGGGATGGCGAGACACTTCGTCAAGCTTGGGAAAGATACAAGAAGCTACTCAGAGACTGCCCGCATCATTGTCAAACTGATGAGGTATTGGGTCACACTTTTGTTGATGGGTTAGATGAAGCATCAAAGATGAATCTTGACTCAGCTTGTGGGGGTAGTTGCATGGCAAGACCGTATAGTGAAATACAACTCTTGCTAAATAATTTCACTGCTAATGACCATAATTGGCAAGGAGAGGGGGATTCACGAAGGGGAATTAAACAGAAGGCCGCCGGTTTGATTGAGCTTGATGACTTTTCCGCCATGAGAGCCGATATAGCAAAATTGGCAAATCAGATGAATAGAATGACAACACAACAAATGCAACATGTACAGCAGATGTCTATTTGTTGCGAACTATGCGGAGACAGTCATATGATTGACATGTGCCCCACGAATCCTGAATCTATATACTATGTGGGGCAACAAAACAGAGGTCCTATGAATCAACATGCGCAATATGGGAACACTTACAACCCAAACTGGAGGAATCATCCTAACTTCTCATGGGGCGGAAGTCAACAGAATCAGTATAGGCCTCAAGGGAATTTTACTCAACCTCAGAAGCCACCCCAACAAATGGAAGAAAGTACGAATGACTTGCTGAAAAAGTTGTTACTAGACAATCAACAGCTCAGGACCGATTTCAGAAATCTTGAGAGGCAAATGGGGCAGTTAGCAGCAAACCAAAATACTAGACCTACAGGCTCACTTCCCAGTGATACAGAGAAGAACCCTCAAATTAATGCAGTTACACTTAGAAACGGGAGGGAACTAGAGGAAGTGCCAAGGAAGATAAAAGAAAAACCTATACCTGGGGGGAGTTGACACCTAAGGCAACACAAGAGTCAAAGGAAGATGATGCAAGTTCAGAGCGAATGGAGGTTACAAGGCCACCACCACCTTTCCCCCAAAGATTGCAGAAAAGGAATGACGATCGCATGTTCAACAAATTTCTCTCCATGTTGAGTCAGGTTCAATTAAATATTCCATTAGTGGATGTACTTCGTGAAATTCCAAAGTACGCTAAGTACATAAAAGACATAGTGGCTCATAAGAGGAAATTGACTGAGTTCGAGACGGTTGCACTTACTGAGGAGTGCACATCAAGGGTCCAAAACAAGCTTCCCCAAAAGCTTAAGGACCCTGGCAGCTTCACCATTCCAGTACAAATCGGTAATATTGACGTGGGACGTGCTCTGTGTGATTTGGGTGCAAGCATAAATCTGATGCCTTTATCCTTGTTTAAGCAATTAGGTCTGGGAGCTCCGAGACCAACCACCGTGATGTTGCAATTAGCTGATAGGTCCATAGCCTACCCCGAAGGAGTGATTGAAGATGTGCTGCTGCAAATTGGAAAATTCATCTTCCCAGCTGACTTCATTATTCTAGACTTCGAGGCTGATGAACAAGTTCCAATCATATTGGGACGACCTCTCTTGGCTACTGGCGATGTAATAATTAAAGTGAGAGAAGGGAAAATGATTATGAGAGTAGACAACGAGGAAGCAGTCTTCAATGTCTACAAAGCAATCCAACTCCCCCGCCACTATGAGGAGCTCTCTATGATATCTGTGGTGGAGGTGGATGAGAAACTTCTTGACACGAGTGTATATCTAGGCGACTGTTTAGAAAAAGCAATCATGATGTTTGATAGCTTGGAGATGGATGATGAGGTTGAGGAGATGATGCATATCCTAGATACATCATGTGGTTACATGCAAGGAATAATCCCGTTTGAGCCCCTGAATAGGCCAAGTGGCCCCCCACCAAAGCCGTCAATTGAAAAAGCTCCAAATTTGGAACTTAAACCCCTACCCCCTCACCTTCAATATGCTTATTTGGGAAGTTCTGACACTTTACCTGTTATTATTTCTGCTCACTTGTCTAAATTACAGGAAGAAAAGCTATTAAGGGTGCTACGTGAGCACAAGCGAGCAATTGGGTGGACAATGTCTGACATTAAAGGCATTAGTCCAGCTTTCTGCATGCACAAAATCCTCATGGAGGACGGACACAAGCCAAGTGTAGAACACCAACGCCGACTAAATCCAATCATGAAAGAAGTGGTAAGAAAAGAAGTGATTAAGTGGCTTGATGCAGGTATTGTATTTCCAATCTCTGATAGTAAATGGGTAAGCCCCGTTCAATGTGTGCCGAAGAAAGGGGGGATAACCGTAGTAGTTAATGAAAATAATGACTTAATTCCTACAAGAACTGTAACTGGATGGAGAATTTGCATAGATTACAGAAAACTGAACAATGCCACCCGGAAAGACCACTTTCCCCTTCCTTTTATTGACCAAATGCTTGATAGATTAGCTGGCCAGGAATACTACTGTTTCCTGGACGGTTATTCGGGGTATAATCAGATTGCTATAGCCCCAGAAGACCAAGAGAAAACTACATTTACATGTCCTTATGGCACGTATGCGTTCAAGAGAATGCCCTTCGGTCTTTGTAATGCACCTGCGACTTTTCAAAGGTGTATGATGGCTATTTTCACTGACATGGTTGAAAGATATGTAGAAGTATTCATGGACGATTTTTCTGTGTTTGGATGTTCTTTTGATAGTTGTTTGATGAACCTTGATAAAGTGCTAGCTAGGTGTGAAGAGACGAACTTGGTGCTAAACTGGGAAAAGTGCCATTTCATGGTACGTGAAGGTATAGTTTTGGGGCACAAGGTTTCAAAAGATGGTCTACAGGTGGATAAAGCAAAGGTGGAGACGATTGAAAAATTGCCCCCGCCGACATCCATCAAAGGCATTCGCAGTTTCTTGGGTCATGCAGGTTTTTATCGTCGTTTCATTAAAGATTTTTCGAAAATTTCTTCCCCTTTGTGCAGGCTTCTAGAGAAAGATGTTACCTTCAAGTTTGATAATGCATGTCTGAAAGCATTTGAGGAGCTGAAGGGAAGATTGGTGACTGCACCAATTATCATTGGCCCCGATTGGGCACAACCATTTGAGTTGATGTGCGATGCAAGTGACATAGCAATTGGAGCGGTGTTGGGGCAAAGGAGGGATAAAATCTTTCACTCCATTTATTATGCAAGCAAAACTATGAATCCAGCTCAGATGAATTATACAGTGACTGAAAAGGAGTTGCTTGCAGTGGTGTGGGCGTTTGACAAGTTCAGATCCTATCTAGTGGGAACCAAAGTCATCGTCTACACAGATCATTCAGCTATCAGATACCTATTTGAAAAGAAAGACGCCAAGCCGAGGCTGATTCGTTGGGTCCTCCTCTTGCAAGAATTTGACTTAGAGATCCGAGATCGAAAAGGGACAGAAAATCAAGTGGCCGATCATTTGTCCAGATTAGAAAGTCGGGACCATGTAGCTGAAGGAGGGTCAATTAAAGAAACATTTCCGGATGAGCAAATATTAGCAATCACCTCAGGTGAAGCCCCATGGTATGCAGATTATGTGAATTTTATCGCAAGTGGGGTGACGCCACTAGAATGGACAGCTGACAATAGAAGAAGATTCCTACATGATGTAAGGTTCTACGTGTGGGATGAGCCATTCCTATATAGGCAGTGTGCAGATCAGTTGGTGAGAAGGTGTGTTCCTGAGGAAGAGATGAAGGCTATACTACATGACTGCCATGCGTCACCATATGGAGGTCATCACGGCGGGGATAGAACCGCCCAAAAAGTGCTACAATCAGGTTTTTATTGGCCAAAATTGTTTAAGGATGCACATGCCTTCGTTAAAAATTGTGATAGATGCCAAAGAACTGGAACTATCACGAGGAAGCACGAGATGCCCTTGCAAAATATACTGGCGGTAGAACTTTTTGATGTTTGGGGGATTGATTTTATGGGACCATTCCCATATTCTAACGGACACAGATACATCTTGGTGGCGGTCGACTATGTTTCTAAGTGGGTAGAGGCCATAGCTCTTCCTACTAACGACGCAAAGGTTGTGGTAGGCTTTGTAAAGAAGCACATCTTCACACGTTTTGGGACCCCAAGAGTGTTGATAAGCGACGGGGGAACTCACTTTTGTAACAAACTGCTGAATAATATTCTTGCAAAATACGGAGTCAAGCACAAAGTTTCCACTGCCTATCATCCCCAAACGAGTGGTCAAGTAGAAGTTTCCAACAGAGAGGTCAAGCAGATTTTGGAAAAGACAGTAAGTATGAATAGAAAGGACTGGGCCGGGAAGCTGGATGACGCATTATGGGCATATCGCACTGCGTACAAGACCCCAATAGGCACTTCTCCGTACAGGTTGGTTTATGGGAAGGCCTGCCATCTGCCCGTCGAGCTTGAACACAAAGCATATTGGGCGATTAAAAAGCTAAATATGGAGATGGA
The DNA here is from genome assembly GCF_000390325.3 of Nicotiana tomentosiformis. Lineage (NCBI taxonomy): Eukaryota > Viridiplantae > Streptophyta > Magnoliopsida > Solanales > Solanaceae > Nicotiana > Nicotiana tomentosiformis. Next base: position 74,540,703 of record NC_090818.1, on the reverse strand, counting down.
CTTGGCCGGTGAGAAGAGATTGCTACAACTCAACGAGCTTGATGAGTTTCGATTGCATGCGTATGAAAATGCCAAATTGTATAAAGAGAAGACCAAAAGATGGCATGATAAGCATATCCAACATCGTGAGTTTGAACCAGGTCAAGAAATTCTACTGTTTAATTCAAGGCTAAAGCTTTTTCCAGGAAAGCTTAAATCTCGATGGTCGGGTCCGTTTGAAGTGGTTAGTGTGAAACCTCATGGTGCGATAGAATTGTGTGATAAGGGGTCCAATACGACATTCTTGGTAAATGGCCAAAGAGTAAAACACTATTGGGGTGGTGACATTGCACGTCACAAGACCACAATGGATTTAGTGGAGGCATGAAGAACATGTTGCGTCGTGCCGCGACGTTAAATCAGGCGCTTCTTGGGAGGCCACCCAAGTTAGTTAGTTTATTTTTATTTTTATTTTTAAATTTTTTTTCTTTTTGTAGGACATAGATCTTATTCAAAAAAAAAATAAATAAATAAATAAAACTAAAAAGTTCCCCAGATATGAGAAAACGAGGCGGATGCGTCGCGTCCCCCTCAGCAAAAAAAAAAAAAAAATTTTTTTGACGGGCCAATTGCTCAAGGCAGTGAAGTCTGCCTATCGCGCCCGTGTCGCGTCCGAAAATTTTTGAAGGAAGACAAGGGGATGCGTCGCGTCAAAGCTCGCACACACAGGTAAGTAATATATATTTTAACACATCTTAAGATAACCTATTCGAAAAAAATGTTTCTTGCGACGCATCCACTCGTCTCTTTTTGGCGACGCCTACGAACGCAGAACAGAATTCTCTCATCGAAATTGTAACGCATACAAACGCAATAAGCTCAAACGCGACAGGTACGCATCATCCTCTTCGTTCTTCCGTTGGCTTCTCTCCTAATTCGTCTCTCCTCCCTCCTTCAATGGTAGCAACAAGTAGGTTTTGCAATTTCAAAAATTTTTTAGGGCTGTCGTTCTTGGTAGTTGTAATGGTTGCGAGATGATAAACTATAATTCCCTTCATCTCGTCCAACTTTGGGAGGGTAGTTGCATTGCTCAACTGATAGAATGAACTAGGCACACTTGTTGCATACCACATGTTCGACGAATTGTCCCTGAGGAAAATTTAGGCGTCGGTGAAGTCTGAGTAACCGAGCAACATTGGTGTATGCTTGAGAATAAGTGTGGGGTCGAGTGAGGGGCTATGTGAAATTGAATTTTTGAAGAGAGTTATCACATACTTGCTGAAAGTCATGAGCTACAATTCCATGAAGTAGTGAATGGCATGACTTTACGAATAAATTGAAGTCTGCAAGCTGTTGCAATTGCTTTCAAGCTGAACTTCGCTGTTTCATCTGCTAATTGTTGAATTCTTTGCATTGCAGGTACTTAGATTCGTAAAATGACAGCAGTGAGTAAACCATCCAAGCAACAAGACAAAGATGGTAACAAGCAACCGCCCAAAAAGCCTACCGGAAGGGCAGCGGGCGGTCCAAATCCACAGAAAAAAAGGAAGCGGACGGAGAAGGAAATGGAACTGCTGCCTAGGCAGTTAAGTGATGATTCAGAGCAAGAGGAGGAGGAAACATTAGTCAGGAGGACAGTGAAGAAGGGTATTACACCAAGCAAAGGAATAGAGATAAGAGAGCCTGTGACATACCAAAGAAAAGCTTCGAGAATGAGTGCTCCGACTGATAAAGGGAAGGAGAAGATTACTACAGAATCTGAATCCGATTCCGATTCGGACAATGACCACCTACAGGTCAACATGAGTGATGAAGACGAGGGTGAACCCATAGACCGAGTTGATTGGGAGAAATACTTTGTTAATGAGAAGGCATTCCGAGCCTATAAGAAGATACTGGTTTCAAAGAAGTATATTCCGGAAAAGCCGATAAACATCGGACCACTTAAGACAAAGTACTCAGAGTTTCTAAAGTCAATTCGAGAGGTGCAAAAATGGGGACCCATTCTGAAAGGTCACGGCAAAGCCAACCTCACCATTGTTAGAGAGCTCTACGCCAATTGGCGTCACGCAAGGGGAAACATTGTGCGAGTCAGAGGGGTAGATATTAATGTGTCAGCTGAAGCTCTGAATAACTTCTTAAGGGTGCCACACACACTTACAGACAGGTTTGACGCCATATGCAAAACACCAGATTATGCACACATTAAGTCTGTCCTATGCCCTACCAGGAAGGATGCAGAATGGAAGCATGGGAGTATGGAGTACCACTCTATAGCCAAGGAATTCATGAGTGCGTTAGCACGTGTGGCTCTAAATTTCATTTGTAACCGCCTGCTGCCATGCCAACATAAAACTGATGTCCCTCGTTACCGCGCACTCGTATTATATGCTTTATTAGAGGGGATACCACTCAACTTCGGAGCCATCATGCATGATCAAATGCAGCGAACCAGGATGAATTACAAGTGGAGGCTGTTCTTTGCTAATACCCTAACGGCTTTTTTAACAGAGATGGGAGTACTATGGGACAAGGAGAATGACGACATTGAGGCTAAAGCTCCAGGACCATATGATGTCACTCATGTTCTAGAGCCGAACAAGGGAAGGTCTTCTAAGCTCACCATTCAACAATTATTTGAGCATATGCAAGCAGATATGCAAGAGAACAGGGCTGAGCTGATAGCGACTCGTGTCGAGTTGAGTGCCACCAGGGATGAGTTGAGACAGACTCGTGCGGATCTAAGCCGAGTTCAGACCGAGCAGGCCACGATGATGAAGGAGATATCATTACTCCTCAGAGCTCTGGTTCAATGTGCAGGTACAGACATCTCCCAGCTGATTGCATCATCCACTGCCGGACCATCCACTCCTGTTCCTCCCATAGTCACTGAGGCTCCACTCAACAGGCCTACTGAGGTCGCTGTAACACCTGATACAGAATCCGCACCAGTTGTTGATGATAGGAATGCTATGGATGCAGACGCTCCTCCACAGACTGCGGATGAGCCCTCCACCTTGACTTGAGGGAGTTCTTCTCACCCTACTTTACCTTGTTTGTGTGCGTTGGGGACAACGCACAGTCCTAAGTGTGGGGTGGGGGTGATTCATGTTTTGATGTATGGATGAATGTACTAAAATATTCACTGGATTAATGGCATAAAATAGCAGTAAATTCATCTATATGGAGTAACTATCAGTTTATCTATCAGTTTATCATTATTATAAAAAAATAAATATATATATATATATATATATATATATATATATATATATATATAGTATCTTTGTAGATAGTAATAATCCCCTGTGGTTTTTCTTTGTGCCTCGGTTCTTTTCCATGGGATGTAGTTTGAACCGGGTAATTTTGTTTTCTTTTTAGAGTAGAGTAGGAATGTAGGGAATAAAAGGAGGAAGAATGATGAACCTAGGTGACCTTGACTTGGTTGATAATGGCATATTTAGGCTTTTACATATGTAATATCTTCCCTTCTCACTCTGAAATTATTGATGATGCCTTGTTAAAACGGATAGCATGTTTTGTGGCGCCTATTTCTCATTTTCTTGACTTGTGTTCACTTTGCGCTTAATGCTTAATATCTCGTTGCTCCGTGAATACTTGCATTGTTTGAGAGTCGGAATGTGACCGTCCTTAATGAGTCATGTGCCATGTGTGGTAAGGTTTTTGTGTAGTCCATGTAGTGTACTTGTGTCTAGAACTTGCCCGGTATGTGAGTTGAAGCGAAATTTTAGGTGATGCTCGGTTTGAAAAATGATTTTAGGCTTTCTTTGATCTTTTTGAGCTTATTGCTTATCACAAATAAAATCTATCCCTAGTTAAACCTTTTGAGCTTGTAGACCTTTTATTTGGTACCCACATTACAAGCCTATACCCTTTTTATTCTTAATTGACATTGTTTTGATCCTTTTACCTCTTAAAGCACTTTAATTGTTAGATGAGCGCTAAAAGAAGTAAGAAGGGACTAAGTGTGGGGTGACTTTTGAGTGGAACCAATGAAAGAAAGAAGGGTGCACTTATTTTGTAAAATAATACACCACTAGCGGAAAGATTCCAAAAAAAAGAAAAAAAAAAAGCAAAGAAAAATATAAATGAATAAATTGTTGTCTTGTTCTTGCTAGTGGGTATGAATTAAAGTAGTGCTTAAAGAAAGAGGAAATATTGTTGGGGTGATATTATTTGTGAAATTGAAGTGGTGTTGAAGAATTTGCGCTTAAGTTATTTGATGATGTGTTAAAGTGCTTAGGAGGGTGAATCACTATTCCTTAAATATATCCTACCCGTCCCTTAGCCCACATTACAACCATGAAAAAGTCCTAATTGATTTTAGATCGAGCGAGCTTACATTAGTAGAGATTTACATTAAGGGCAAGCCTATGGTACCAACTACATGCATGTGACTTCTTTTGTGAGAGTGAGCGATTTTCTTTGTGAGCATGAGATTCGAATGTGTGGATTGATTCTACTCTCTCTGCTTTTGTTGTGAGGGCACATGGTTTCACTAGGGATAGGTAACGTTATTAGACTTCTCTATGATGTTGGTTGTTCAAGCCATGAGTGCATTGTGACATTGAGTCGGTTTTTGAGGTTAGGATTGTTGTGAGCATGTTGTCTTTGTTCGAATATGTTTAAAGAAGGGCATAAGAAAAGGGAAGTGTGTTGATGCATAGTCTAGAGCCTAATTGTAGCAAATAACCATGGTCATAGATGTAGTGTACTTTGAATGATAAGAGCTTAATTTTATTTTGTTTACTATAGTGATGGTTTGTTCGAGGACGAACAAAGGTTTAAGTGTGGGGTAGTGATGTTTGGCATATTTCGATATGTGTTGATGTTACTTTGCCCATGTTTTAACCACTTCTTGATGTTATTTAATCTTTAAAACGCCCAACATGGTGTAATTATTGGTTTGGATGACTAATTAAGTTATGTGTGACGATTTAAGGTGTTCGGAGTGCAAAATATGAAGAAAAGGTGGTTTAGCCAGAGGAAGAAGGGTTGGATGCGTCGCATCCAACCTAGGAAAACATCATCCTGCATGCAACCTTAGCAGTGAAGTTGGGCCATAGCGTTCGCCATCGCGTGCGAAACTGGGAAGTAGAAGAGAAGGCTGGATGCGTCGCGTCCACCCTCGCATGCAAAGCTGAGAAATAGAGGACAAGGTGGATGCGTCGCATCCACCTTCGCAGGCAAAAATTGAAATGGAGGACAAGGTGGATGCGTCGCATCCACCTTAGCATCAATCCCTGAAGCCGAATTGGACTAGGAAGAGGAGAGCTTTGGCCCACGACTTTTGTACGCAATATATAAGCTAAAAACGCCTCTTTTAGGTTATCTAACATATTGGGAAGGGGGAAAAAGCCACGACAAAGCTGTGGGGGCCGGAATTCATCAAGTTTCATCTTTCTCCCACCAAACTTAGTAATTTTTATGTTTCTTTATATGATTTGTTGTTTGGCTACCATGTCTATGTGGAGCTAAACTTCACGTTCTAGGGTTGTGGTTCTTTCATGACTATTGTTATTCGGATATTGATTTTGACTTCTTGATTTATCATATTAGTTTATTTATTCAATCTTGCACTTAATTATTTAATTGCTTGATCACCAATTGAATATTATCTACGAATCTAGAATTGAACTCGAAAGTGGGAATTCTATATTGCATATAGGATTGAGTAGGGCAAGTTCTTGAACTCGGGCATCAGGGAACGGATTCGTGGTTAGGATAGACATATACCTAATTGCCTTGCTTGGTTGATTTACAGGAATTATAAATGCGTTCTTGTTGATTCTCACTCCATAGACATATAGGCGTTAAGTTAGCTGGAATAGGCGAGTAAGAACTCGACAGATTCTTATGAGCAATATTAACCCTGTCAACCAATAAGCTAGATAAATTAGTCGGTCAATTCAATTGAAGAATACAATAGGATTGTTAGATAGACCATAACCCTAGATCGTTTTCATTACATTGATATCATTAAAATCTGCTCTTTCTCTGTTCAAAGTTTATTATTTATATTTTTCTTATTTAATTAGTTGGAATAAAATATTTTTAGATTTAATTCTTGTTTAGATAATTAGGATAGTCTAATTTAGTTAATAGTTAATCATAAGTCCTCGTGGGTTCGACATCCGACTTTTAGTCACTTTATTACTCGACGACCGCGTATACTTGCGTGAGTGTGTTTGGTCGCAACAGATACCTCAACTTATTTTGATTCTCGGTATTAGTTTTTGACCTTTTCAGCAAATAAACGAGTCAACCAAATAGCAGCCAACGGTTATGCCTAGTGAATTTGTTCCTTCTAGCTAAGTAGCTAGGAATAATATCATGTGTGCTACCTCCATTGCGCAACCAGTTTGATTAAACTTACAATTCAGCAATATTATTGATAAAACATTTCAAGAAAGAGAGCAGCAAGTCAATAATAATTAGTGCAATCAACTTACCATACTAATTCAATGTTGTTGTAACTTTACATAATTAACAGATGCCAAAAAAGCAAAAGGATAAGCCCTAAAAAACTAATCTTGTAATAATTCTAGCACATGAAGAACAATTTCAGCCTCATTTACAAGTTCCAATCCACACCTGTAACGACCCGACCAGTTATTTTATGTATTTACGCCTCCTTTCCACTTTTGATACTTTACACATGTGTATTTGGGGTTTTATGACTTACGAGATTGGTTAGTTTCGTTCCGGAAAGGTTTTGGGGTTGATTTAGACCCTTTGGTTCATGGGTTAGAATCCTAAGTTAGAAATGTTGACCAAAATTTAAATTTTGTAAAAACAACCCAGAACATGTTTTGATGGTCTTGATAGGTTCGTATCGTGATTTGGGACTTGGACGTATGCCGGAAATCGGATTCATAGGTCCCTAGGTTGATTTGACTTGTTTTGCCGAAAGTTGGCAATTTTAGGTTTAGAAGATTTTTCAAGTTTGAATGTAGGTTGACTTTTGGTTATCGGGTTCGGAATATTATTTTGGGACTTGGAATATGTTCTTTATGATATTTAGAACTTGTCTGCAAAATTTGGTGTCGTTTGGAGTTTGCTTGATAGAATTCGAACTCTTGGTTGAGATTATAGAGGTTCTTGAACTTTTCTTTGAAATTCATGCATTTTGATGTCCGATTCGTAGTTCTAGAAATTAATTTTGTGTTTTGATTGCGAGAGCGATTTCGTATTATTTTTTATACTTGTGTGGATGTTTGGGTTGCGGGCTCGGATGAGTTTCAGACATGTTTCTGGAAGGTTTCAGACATAATTTGTTGCATTTGTGATGGGAACAAGATTCACAATTGCGAACCCATTGTCGTATTTGTGAAGTATCCCTTAGGCTGTCAGTAGCCGCAATTGCGAGAACTTCTTCAAAATTGCGAGGGTTCAATTTCAAACCCAGTGTCGCAATTGCGAACCCAGTGTCGCAATTGCAAACCCAGTGTCGCAATTGCGAACCCAGTGTCGCAATTGCAAACCCAGTGTCGCAATTGCGACATTTACAACTAAACATAAGGGCTGAAAAGTCGAGATTAAGTCTCATTTTTCATATTTTAGAATCCTAGACTAGGTTGGAGGGGATATTGAGAGGGGAGTTTTATCTACAAATAATGGGTAAGAGATTCTAATTAATTTTCTGTTATATTTCATGATTATAGCTTAGATTTAATATCAAATTTATGAGAATCAAAGAGGAAATTTGGAGATGTTTGTTAAAGTTTTGAAAATAAAGATTTGAGTATTGAGAGTCGATTTGAATTAAGATTTGAAAACAAAACACATATATGAACTCGTGGGGTTATGAGTAGTCGGTATCTAACCTTGGACCCGAGTTTTGACTAGGCGGGCCCGGAAGTTGACGTTTGTTGACTTTTTGAGAAATGTGTAAAGATTATATCTTTATATATTCTAATTGGTTTCTCTTGCATTGTTTAATATTATTTAGTCATTTCTGATTAGATTTGAGTCGTGTGGAGGCAAATTTTTAGGTAAAAGCTATTTTTGAGGGTTGATTTGGCCTAGTTGATGTAAGTATCTTTCCTAACATTGTGTGGGGGAACTACCCCAAAGGATTTGGATTGTTTGTGTTAATGGTACTATGTGGAAGACGTGTACACAAGGTGACGAATGTGTACATGGGCTATATGTGGTATTTTGACCGGTTTATACTTTTAGACTTCTCCATGCATTTAATTGAATTTTTTATAACATATTACATCTTTCATTGTTAAATTTCCTCTCACATGCTCTAATTGTCATTGTTAGTATTTGTTCTATCCTTTGTTGTTGTAATTGCTCTCATATGCTTTAGTTTAAGTTACTACCTCCCTTATTGTCTTGTTACTCCTTTATTGTTAATTACTGTTACTTGAAGTTGTTATTTCATGGAATATCTTCTTGTTGGATTATTGATGTTGACGTTGTGGAAGCCATTATCACATTGATGTTAAAGTTGTTAATTGTTGAGATATATTTCCATGTTGATTATTCCTCATTCATTTTGTTGTTATTGAGATTCTTGTACACATTGTGATTGAGCCATGGGCTCTACGTTATGGTAATACTTGTATTGTTGATTTGGCTTGTGTTGTGGCATATGGGCACATGTGATGCTAGTTGATTATTGTCTTGTAATATTGATACGCATGCGGTGGTATAAGGATAGGGTTTGATACGCATGCGATGAGATAAGGTGGGATTTATACGCGTTGTGCGAGAATTACTTGAAGCCATGCGGTGAGATAAGGGGGCTAAAACGCATGCAGCTATTTCGAAAAATATTTTTAAAAATAAATGCAAGGGTCACGCGGTGATATAAGGAAAGATTGTGATTAAAATGGTTAAATATGAATATGAGGCATGGTACCTCAGTTGTGATTCTTGTTGTACATTCTGTGATTAAAGATCCTTATTGGTTGAACAGTTCTTGTTGTTTTCTTCATTGTCATACTTATATTTGTCCGTATTTGATTACCTGTTGTTCACATTATGTGTTCACTTCTCGTTGCCTTTCTTTCCTTAAATTCGATTATTAGTCTACATTATTATACTGGTTTATTATCATTCATTTTCTCGTTCTCCGTTATTGGTCTTTATTATACTCTGTTCAGTTCATCTTGTCCTAGTAGGTGTCTTGACTTGGCCTCGTCACTACTCTACCAAGGTTAGACTTGATACTCACTGAGTACCGTTATGGTATAATCATACTGCATTTTTACATATTTTTGTGCAGATCCAGGTAAATCTGCTTGTGCCGGACGCTAGTGATGATTCAGCTATTCTCAGAGACTTCAAGGTATACCTACTCGACGTCCGCAGGCCTCAGAGTCACGTTCTGTTATCTTCTCATTACTATTTATCCCTTTTATCAGACAATGTTGTATTAGAGATTTAAAGCATTATGTAGAGCTTATGAATCAGTTCTATCGATTTTGGGATTATGTTGTTGATGTTCCATTTTGGAGAAATTATGAGCTTATCGGTTTATTTTATTATCTCAACTTTGTTATTTCTGTTAAGCTATCAATGAATATTAGGCTTACCTAATCTTAGAGATTAGGTGTCATGACGACATCCTAATGTTGGAAATTGGGGTCCTGACAACACCAAAAACAAAATAAGCTACATAACTAGCCTTAATCTTATAGAAGATCCCTGTCTTCTCAAACATGGAATGGAAAAAAAGTGTTCTCAATTAGCTATTTCAGTTTGGAATCATTTCTTCTGCTCCTTTGCCACCTCCACCATTTATGCTGCTGTTACTTCGCATTTTAATTCTGCTTGTTCTAATATTCTTGGATTTTATGCCTTCTTCTAGTGTTAGAAATGCATCTTATAAATACGTGTAAATGGTGCTCATAAAAAAAACCATCACCATAGTTTTTTGGGTTACAAAAATTGATTGCTAACTGGGTTCCTTTAATTTCTTATTTGTCTACCTAACAAGCAATATAATGTGGATTTGCTTTTTTTCTTATTAGTTTCTAGTTTTTCAATTCTTTTTTAATTGTTACCAAAAACTTTTCTGCTTTCTGGTAAAATGTAATATGTAAGAGATATATGCATTAGTATACACTGAAGTATTGAATTTAGTGTATGTATCCTCTACCTTTTTGATCTCTATACTTCAAAGGCAGACCAACAAGAAGTCTATATTTTCAGTAGAAATTTCGGATGGTGAATGCTTAGTTGTAATTGATCATGTGTACTTTTATCACATATTATTTTGAAGGATTCGTGGATTGGGTTAGTCAAGATTCTGAGACATAGATGACATAATTTGATTATGATATTGTTTAATGTATACGGTCAAAACCGAGTTTGCCCTTCATGTGACTAATCAAGATTGAAGCATGATGGACTGAGGTTCATCATTATAATATCGAGCTGTGATGTGAAGTTGGATTGTCGAGCTCGAGCCCCAGAGACCGATCAATGCCGAGACCGGTCAAGATCAAGATCGAGCCAAGGTCGAGCTCGAGACCTAGAGACCGATCAATATCGAGATCGAGTCAAGATCGAGCTCGAGACCCAGAAACCAATCAATACCGAGACAGGCCAAGATCGAGACCGAGCCAAGGAACAAAAAAGCCGTTATAACCGCATTTGGGGAGAGAATCTCGATAGAAAACACGGCTAGAATCAAGGAAAATCTTATTAATTAATCTATCATGGGATCCCCACTATGTATTTTTAATTATATCCAAAGTAGTATTTTCCCACTATATTAAGAGTAATTATCATTTGTAAAAAGGACATTCATTCATTCATTCATTCACACATTCAGATTTACATAACATCTAGCAAATATTATCCTTTTTGGGTTTTGATATTGATTCATCCTATTCTCTAATCAATCACTCTCTATTCAATTTAGGTTTGTATTCATTCTTTTTACAGTTAAAATTCGATATATCTTTACTTATTTTTCTAATTTGTACCAAGTTATGCCACATATCCTTAGAACTACGTATAAATTCAACTCTATCTGTTTTTCGGGTAAAATGTTTGGCGCCCACTGTGGGGCTAAGGATAATAATGGTTATTTGGTACGAATCTCTGTAAAACACACTATTTTACACTTGATCTTGGAAGTGTCTTTGATTTCAGGTTAAAAACAACGAACTCTCAATTAATGGCCCTACCTATCGACAACAAAACGTTCCTATTTGTAATATAACTAGTCTTTGTACACGCGGATTGCGCGTGTACCCAAATTTGTGAGAACAGATGTTTTTTTAAAAAGAATATAAATAATATTCATAGCATATGTTTGAATTGTAAAATAAATATTAAGCAAAACTATAAGTTCCTTAAAATGATTATACTTAAGAACCTCTAATGAAAGAAAGAAGTAAGAGAGAAAATGCAGCAAATAGATGTGGGAAAAATAAAAGTGAAGGTAATCTTTTTAATCATTCAATACGTCATGTATAACCACAAGAATGAAATCATACCAAGATATTCACGGAAGCGGGCCCATTGCGTTCTAATTTGTGCACATACTCAATATAGCCATGGTATGAAAAAGATGGAATGAGGTAAAGAAATAGTTGTGAACATACTCACCTAAATGAAAAACAAATGCAATTTTATTAACAATATCCATTATATACTACAAATACCTGATAGAGGACATGATTAATATGTAAAACTATACTACTCCATGAGTCCATGTGTTAAACCTTGATTGGGGAATACTCACTGAAACGGCTAGCAAAGTTAGCCTATGCAAAAGAGATTTTATTCAAGTATTCACTATTAAGCATAAAGTGTAAAACACACCAAACTCAATTCATGCATCGAAATTTGCAATGCGTAGCTAAAAGCAAAGAAAGACTACAGGAGCATTCCAAATGATAACTATAATTAATTCAAGTACAGTAGTTCAATTCTGCAACAAGAAGAATTTCATAGTCGCATAAGGATGTATAGCAGCAAATGACCCTAAAACACCACTCCACACCCACAACTTTCAATTTAATCAATCCTAAACTAGTTACGGCCACACAATACTCTACCCCTACTAATATATCTTTCAACGCCAACTAAGGTTCTCACACCCCTACAGTGAAAGAAAAGTTCTAACCAAACCAAAAGGACTTCTAGAAAAATTTCAATTGCAAGAAAATTCATTTCTTACGACACCAGATATATAAAATTAATCAAAAAATGCAAGATTATTACAGATTTGACAACTACGTTAAGGATCATAGCAATACCAACAAAAAACCATAGATATGCACAAATACCTATACATACATAAGAAAAAATAAGAGGAAAATAAAGAGACTTGGTGAGGTTAGCAAACTCACCAAAGACCTGGCGAGAACAGTAGTGATTAGGAGCAGAGAGAAGGAGTCTCCGCTACAACAATCTGGTGAAACGCCGTTGACAATTTGATAGCATGAATCAGGAGAGAGGCAATATGACTAGGGTTTATTGGGGGAGGGAGACAGTAAGAGAGGAGGTTCTAATTTATGAAAGGTAGATGTTTTAATATTTTTGAAATAAAAAAAAAGTATGTTAGAAATAAAGTACAAGTAAAGGCGGTTCAAACACACCATAATTTGACGTGAATGTGTAGTATGGCGAAATGAAAGTTGCCCAAATGATTTGTATATTGTGGCGGTTTAAAAAAACCTCCACTTTAAAACCACCACAATTTCCCCCTTTTTGTAGTGACCTCGTCACGGCACCAGAGATAATTCCCAAGAATTATGACTTTACCGAGGATCCCCCCCCCCCCCCTCCCTCTACAAAATAGACCCAAAAATTGGGGCTTGTGATACAACGGTGGAGTACATCCCCTCTCTCATCACTCTAGAGATTCTACCTAGGGTTGCAGAAGATTGCTCCTAAAAAGACAAGAGTTTTCGAATCAGGGCTCCAGCCTTATTTGACCGAGTTTCAAGCTTTCGACCCGACTCTCTATTTGTCCACATACCCATTCACCTTGGGATTTGACCCGCCAATCAACCCAGTAATTCTGGATTTCTACCTCCAATACAAGATATCTTTTGCACAAGTTGGTCCTACAATCTGGAGGGTGGTCGGTTGCATCTAGTATTTCTGCACTAAGGCGAATCTTTCTCTTACTCTCGAGCACCTCATTAGTCTCTACAAATCCAAGATCTTTAGAAGCGGTATTTTTAAATTGATCGGATGCGGTGGAAATAACATTCTCACAAATAATGACGATAACAATGATGGGGGTTGGATAGACCAGTTCGTTGTGATCCCGACAACTGACATTATTCGAGAAATATTGTTATGAATACTACTGATGACATAGGCGACACTTTGGCAGCTACGGAGGACAAAAATAATCAACTTGATGCCAATGCTATCAGGAAGAACGAGCGTGTGAAAATTCCCTCTAGAAAGTTAGCGCATTTTGTTGTTGAGACTGGGAAAAGAAAACGTGTAGGGAGGCATGTGCCAAGCAGCATGTGAAGGGCCAAAGTTAGTTATAAGTAGTCAGTCGTAGGCTTTACTGAGGCACGCTATTTTGTTGCAAAAAGTTTCTATCTTCTCACATACTTCTATTAACTCTGTTCTCATCCCCATTCCTCTCATTTCATTAACTATGGGTTCCTTACTATCTGTTGCAATTTCCATTACTAGGATATTGTAATTTTGTTTGAGAAGTTCAAGACTATCAGCTAGTTCTATTATTTGTGAGCTGTTATTTAGATTGTTTCATTTGTGCTTTCATCCAGTGGTCTTTTAATATGGAGGACCCAAAATTACTCAAAGCATTCATAGATGATTCGATTCAGGATTCAATTAGGGAAGTGAAGGATTCGTTGTCCAAGGAAATGGCGGAGATGCGTGAGCTACTAATGGAGGTCGTGGCGCACAAAACTCGGACAGAAATTAACCGACGAGATCCAGTAATGGAGATCGCTCGATAGGAACATGTACCAGGGACCACCGTCCTCCGGCACAAACTAGCATCTGTGAAATTCAGTCGATTCCGTGGTGATAATCTAGAGGCTTGAATATTCTAAGCAAAGCGTTATTTTGATTTCTATCGAATTGAGACCGATCAATAGTTGACCATGGCATCATTCTATCTCGACGGTGAAGCTCTTGAATGGTATCGTTGGTTATTCTGGAACAAACAACTGGTGGATTGGCCGCATTTTGCAGAGAAAGTGAGGATTCTCTTTAAGTAGAAAGGACTCGAGTCGGCGGAGGGAAGGTTAGCAAAAATCCGGCAGGTCACCACCGTGTCGGAATTACAAGGCAGGTTTGAAGCAATCGCTAACGAGACTGATGACATCTTAGAACGGTTGATGGTGAAGCTATTTATTTCTAGGCTTAGGGAGGATATTGAAAATTCGGTACTGAGCCACGAGCCCAATACTTTTGAGGAGGCTCTTAAACAGGCCTACATCCAAAAGCATAGAATCCATGTAGAGAAAGGTCTGATTCGACCCGCTTTCGCCAACAAAGGGGCTCCTTTGTTGCCCAGCCCTAATCAAAACTCCTCTGCAGCCTTCATTTCAGCCACATCAATTCCACAGGGCTTGGCTCGCCCACTTCTCAAACGCCTCACACATGCAGAGATTCAGAGTCGGCGTGAGTGTGGGTTATGTTGTTACTATGAGGAAAAATACACCACCGGCCATAAGTGCAAGTCCCAACCTCAGTTGCTTCTTCTCGTTGATGGCTCTGATATTGAGCCTATCTTACCAAAGCCCTTCGTCTCTGATGATTTCTTGACTGAAGAATTACAGATCCTAGAAGTTCAAGAATAGTCCGCTATATCGTATCACGCACTGGCAGGAGGTAATTCTTCATCCACACTTCGATTCCTTGGGACATGTGAATGGATCTCTAGTCCAAGTTCTAGTAGGCGGCAGAAGTGATCACAATTTTATTCAGACACGTGTAGCTAAGTTTCTTCAGCTAACTGTTGAAAATGTTCCAAGTTTCTCTATTATGGTGGGCAGTGGACAACGATTACGGTGTGAAGGAGTTGTTCGCCATGTTCCGCTCATAATTCAAGGATGTAGTCTCATCCTAGATCTGTATGAGTTGCCTATGCATGGCGCGGATATAGTTCTCGGTGTTTCATGGGTCTCCACACTGGGCAGGGTGGTGACAGATTATGCTGAGCGACTCTTCGAATTCACATGGCAGGGGTCAACTATAAGTTGGAAGGGTGATAGCCTGAATGCGGCACATCCCGTTCAATTACACAACCTATGAAGGTATGCTGCCACTGATGCAGTCTCTTCATATTATTACTTGCAATAAGTCCAGGATGATTCAAATCACACAGAGCCGCATGATCCAGAATTGGTTGGAATTGTAGTAGAATTTGCTAATGTGTTTCAAAAGCCTCAAGGATTGCCCTCACCCCGACCGGAGGATCACGCTATTCATTTGAATCCAGGGGCTGAACCAGTTAATGTCAAGCCATACCGTTACCCTTATTTTTAGAAGCAAGTTACGGAGCAATTAGTCACTGGTATGCTCAAGGATGGGGTTATCAGGGCTAGCATAATTCGATTCTCATCCCCAGTATTGTTGGTTCGTAAAAAGGACGACACATGGAGGTTTTACGTGGACTACAGGGCTCTTAATGCTATCACTGTACGGGATAGATTTCCAATTCCCTCATTGATTAATTGTTTGATGAGTTGCACTGGGAAATTTATTTTTCGAAGCTTAACTTGATATCTGGTTATCATCAGATTAGAGTCAGGTCGGATGATGTCGCTAAAACTGCATTTCGCACACATGATGGGCATTATGAATTTCTTGTTATGCCGTTCGGCTAGTCTAATGCCCCATCTATATTCCAGGAAACTATGAATGAGGTATTCAGACCTTACCTGCATCATTTTGTGTTAGTATTTTTTGATGATATTCTCGTGTATAGTCCGTCCTGGGAAGAGCACCTTAGCCATTTGTGTTCTGTTTTGCTTGTGTTACGACAACATCAACTGGTGGCGAACTATGCCAAATGCTTGTTTGGGAAAACTTCTGTTGATTACCTAGGTTATGTGATATCAGATAAAGGTCTTAGTATGGATCCGACCAAAATTACAGCCATTCAACAATGGCATGTTCCTAAGAATGCTAAACAGAACCGAAGTTTTCTTGGACTTGCGGGTTATTATAGGCAATTTATCCATCTGCTGGAATAGCAGGGCCTCTTACAGATTTACTGAGGAAGGACACTTTTACTTGGAATCAGTCAACTCAGGTTGCCTTTGAAAACTTGAAGGCAAAATTGAGCTTTACACCTGTGTTGGTATTGCCGGACTTTTCGCAAGTGTTTCAAGTCAAAATCGAAGCATCAGGACAGGGAATTGGGACCATCTTATCAAAAAAGGGGCATCCTGTCGCATATTTTAGCCAGAAGTTAAGTGCACGAATGCAATGAGCTTCTACCTGTCACAGGGAGATGTTTGCCATAACTCATGTGGTGAGTAAATGGCGTCAATATCTATTAGGGAGCAAATTTACCATCTATACGGACCAGCAATCCATTAGAAACTTAACTAACCAGACTATCCAGACCCTGGAACAACAAAATGACTTGGGAAGCTCGTTGGCTATGACTTCTAAATCGTCTACCGCCATGGAAAGCTGAATCAAGCAGCTGATGCTCTCTCTCAAAAATCTAAAGTTATTTTTGCTCACTATTGCTGCTCGGAGTTATGAACTGGAGCAAGAACTTTGAGCTCTCAATCAGACTCACTCTGAATTGATAGAAATTCCGTGAATGTTAGTAGAACAACCAGGGTTTCATTATGCCAATCTTTGCTCCATGAGTTTCATGACACTGTTATTGGAGGACACACCGGGGTGGCTCGAACTTACCATCGTGTGGCCTCTAATATCCTTTTGAAGCACATGAGGCTAGATATTAAGAGTTTTGTGGCTTCTTGCCAAACCTTCCAACAAATGAAAGATTTACATCACCATCCGGCGGACTTGTTGCAACCATTACCAATTCCCGACCTAGTTTTTGAAGAGATTGCAATGGATTTTATTACTTGTCTGCCTACCTCCAAGGACAAGTCTACCATTCTAACTGTAGTTGATATCTTGACAAAGTATGGCCACTTTATTTCTTTACTTTCAACCTTCTCCACAAGAACTATTGCTGAAGCATTTATTATTGGGGTCGTTCGTCTCCACGGACCCCCCAGAACCATTGTTATTGATCGAGATCCAAGGTTTCTACATGCTCTTTGACAATAAATCAACCATTTGCAAGGCACGTCATTGGCCATGAGTACGGCGTACCACCCTCAGACCGACGGCCAATCTGAAGCTCTTAACAAGTGCGTCGAGCAGTACCTCCGCTGTTACGTTACTGATACACTACACAAGTGGGTCTCCATATTATCGTGGGAGGAATATTGGTACAACACGGCATATCAGACCTCCGTGGGTATGTCTCCATTCAAGGCACTTTATGGACGAGATCCTTCTACTATAGCTCGATACATACTAGGTAGAAGCCCTAGTGAGCTAGTTGAAGCATACTTTGTGGACAGGGACAAAATTCTAGCCTTGCTTAAGCTGAATTTTCTTAAGGCACAGACTCGTATGAAGAATTTGGCTGACAAACATCATACTGAACTCAAATTTGCTGAAGGGGACTGGGTGTTCGTCAAGTTTAAGCCTTATCGTCAAAATGCAGTGCGTATGTTGCAACATCCCAAACTAGGCAGGCGCTACTTTGGGCCTTTTCGCGTTCTTAAGTGCATTGGGTAGGTGGTGTATATGCTGGAATAAGCGGACACGGATCGAATCCACTATGTCTTCCATGTCTCTATGCTTAAGCGTTGTATTGATGAACCTGCTCAACAAGTTACGCCATTGCAACTCACTGATTTCATCCCTCCCAGTGATAAAGGTCCAGGTCCACTGAACCTTGAGGATAAGGTTCTTTCGTAGGAAGGGAGTATTGCTATGAATACTACTGATGACATAGGCGACACCTTGGCAGCCACGGACGACAAGAATAATCAACCTGCTGCCACTGCTAGGAAAAGAAAACATGTAGGGAGGCATGTGCCAAGCAGCATGTGAAGGGCCAAAGTTAGTTATAAGTAGTCAGTAGTAGGCTTTACTAAGGTAGGCTATTTTGTTGTAGAAAGTTTCTATCTTCCCACATCCTTCTGTTAACTATGTTCTCATCCCCATTCTTCTCCTTTCATTATCTGTGGGTTCCTTAGTATCTGTTGCAATTTCCATTACTAGGCTATTGTAGTTTTGTTTGAGAAGTTCAAGACTATCAGCTAGTTCTATTATTTGTGAGTTGTTATTTAGATTGTTTCATTGGTTCTTTCATCCAGTGGTCTTTCAATATGGAGGACCAAAAATTACTCAAAGTATTCATAGATGATTCGATTCAGGATTCAATTAAGGAAATGAAGGACTCGTTTTCCAAGGAAATGGCGGAGATGCGTGAGCTACTAATTGAGGTCGTGGCGCACAAAACTCGGACAGAAATTAACAGGCGAGATCCAGCAATGGAGATCGCACGACAGGAACATGTACCATGGACCGCCGTCCTCCGGCACAAACCAGCATCGGTGAAATTTGGTCGATTCCGTGGTGACAATCTAGAGGCTTGGATATTCCAAGCAGAGCGCTATTTTGAATTCTATCGAATTGAGACCGATCAACAATTGACCATGGCATCATTCTATCTCGACAGCTAAGCTCTCAAAAGTTGGTTATTCCGGAACAAACAACTTGTGGATTGGCCGCATTTTGTAGAGAAAATGAGAATTCTCTTTAAATAGAAGTGACTCGAGCCAGCGGAGGGAAGGTTAGCAAAAATATGGCAGGTCACCACCGTGTCGGAATTACAGGGCAGGTTTGAAGCAATCGTCAACGAGACTGATGACATCTCAGAACGGTTGATGGTTAAGCTCTTTATTTCTGGGCTTAGGGAGGATATTAAAAATTCAGTACTGAGCCACGAGCCCAAAACTTTTGAGAAGGCCCTTAAACAGGCCCACATCCATGAGTGTAGAATCCATGTAGAGAAAGGTCTGGTTCGACCCGCTTTCGCCAACAAAGGGGCTCCTTTGTTGCCCAGCCCTAATCAAAACTCCTCTGCACCCTTTGTTCCATCCATATTGATTCCACAGTGCTTGGCTCGCCCACCTCTCAAATGCCTCACACACGCAGAGATTCAGAGTCGACGTGAGCGTGGGTTAGGTTATTACTGTGAGAAAAAATACACCACCGACCACAAGTGCAAGTTCCGACCTCAGTTGTTTCTTCTCACCGATGGCTCCAATATTGAGCCTATCTTACCAGAGCCCTTCATCTCTGATGATCTCTTGGCTGAAGAATTACAGATCCTAGAAGTTCAAGAGCAGTCCGATATATCGTATCATGAACTGGCATGAGGTAATTCTTCATCCATACTTCGATTCTTGGGACATGTGAATGGATCTCCAGTCCAAGTTCTAGTATGCGGCAAAAGTGATCACAGTTTTATTCATACACGTGTAGCTAAGTTTCTTCAACTAACTATTGAAAATGTTTCGAGTTTCTCTGTTATGGTGGGAAATGGACAACGATTACTATGTGAGGGAGTTGTTCGCCAAGTTCCGCTTACAATTCAAGGATGTAGTCTCATCCTAGATCTGTATGAATTTCCTATGCATGGCGCAGATATAGGTTTCGGTGTTTCATGGGTCTCCACACTGGGCAGGGTGGTGACAGATTATGCTGAGCGACTCTTCGAATTCACATGGCAGGGGCCAACTATAAGTTGGAAGGGTGATAGCCTGAATGCGGCACATCCCGTTCAATTACACAGCCTACGAAGGTATGCTGCCACTGATGCAGTCTCTTCATATTATTGCTTGCAATTAGTCCAGGATGATTCAAATCATATAGAGCCGCAGGATCCAGAATTAGTTGGTATTGTAGTAGAATTTGCTGATGTGTTTCAAAAGCCTCAAGGATTGCCCCTACCCCGACCGCAGGATCAGGCTATTCATTTAAATCCATGGGTTGAACTAGTTAATGTCAAGCCATACTGTTACCCTTATTTTCAGAAGCAAGTTATGGAGCAATAAGTCACTGATATGCTCAAGGATGGGGTTATCAAGGCTAGCATAAGTCGATTCTCATCCCCGGTATTGTTGGTTCGTAAGAAGGACGGCACATGGAGGTTTTGCATGGACTACATGGCTCTTAATGTTATTACTGTCCGGAATAGATTTCCAATTCCCTCATTGATTAATTGTTTGATGAGTTGCACTGGGAAATTTATTTTTCGAAGCTTGACTTGCTATCCGGTTATCATCAGATTAGAGTCAGGTCGGATGATGTCGCTAAAACTGCATTTCGCACACATGATGGGCATTATGAATTTCTTGTTATGCCGTTCGGCTAGTCTAATGCCCCATCTATATTCCAGGAAACTATGAATGAGGTATTCAGACCTTACCTGCATCATTTTGTGTTAGTATTTTTTGATGATATTCTCGTGTATAGTCCTTCCTGGGAAGAGCACCTTAGCCATTTGCGCTCTGTTTTGCTTGTGTTACGACAACATCAACTGGTGGCGAAGCATACCAAATGCTTGTTTGGGCAAACTTCTGTGGATTACCTAGGTCACGTGATATCAGATAAAGGTCTTTGTGTGGATCCGACCAAAATTACAGCCATTCAACAATGGCATATTCCTAAGAATGCTAAGGAGGTCCGAAGTTTTCTTGGACTTACGGGTTATTATAGGCGATTTATCCATCATTATACTGCAATAGCAGGGCCTCTTATAGATTTGCTGAGGTAGGACTCTTTTACTTGGAATTAGTCAACTCAGGTTGCCTTCAAAACCTTGAAGGAAAAATTGAGCTCTACCCTTGTGTTGGTATTTCCGAACTTTTCGCAAGAGTTTCAATTCGAAACTGATGCATCAGGACAAGGAATTGGGGCCATCGTATCACAATAGGGGCATCCTGTCGCATATTTTAGCCAGAAGTTAAGTGCACGAATGCAATGAGCTTCTACCTATCACTGGGATATGTTTGCCATTACTCAGGCGGTGAGTAAATGGCGTCAATATCTATTGGGGCACAGATTTACTATCTATACGGACCAACAATCCATTAGAAACTTAACTAACCAGACTATCCAGACCTCGGAACAACAAAATGGCTTGGGAAGCTTGTTGGCTATGACTTCAAAATCGTCTACCGGCCTGAAAAGCTGAATCATGCAGCTGATGCTGTCTCTCAAAAATCTGAAGTTGTCTTGCTCACTATTGCTGCCCAGAGTTATGAACTAGAGAAAGAACCTCGAGCTCTAAATTAGACTCACTCTAAATTGATAGAAATTCCGCGAATGATAGTAGAACAACTAGACACCAACTTGGGCTATGTGTTTCGTGATGGATTATTATTCTTTAGAGGTCGATTGGTTATTCCCTGTGATTCTCCGTTGCATTGATCTTTGCTCCATGAGTTTCACGACACTGTCATTGGGTGACACGCTGGGGTGGCTCGAACCTACCATCGTGTGGCCTCTAATATAATTTTGAAGCACATGAGGCGAGATATTCTGTGGCTTCTTGCCAAACCTGCTAACAAATGAAAGATTTACATCACCATCCGGCGGACTTGTTGCAACCATTACCAATTCCCGACCTGGTTATTGAAGTCATTGCAATGGATTTTGTTACTTGTCTGCCAACCTCCAAGGGCAAGTCTACCATTCCAACTGTAGTTGATAGCTTGACAAAGTATGGCTACTTTATTCCTTTACCTTCAACCTTCTCCATAAGAACTGTTGTTGAAGCATTTATTATTGGGGTCATTCGTCTCCATGGACCCCCCAGAACCATTGTTACTGATCAAGATCCAAGGTTTCTACATGATCTATGACAGGAAATCAACCATTTGCAAGGCATGTCATTGGCCATAATTACGGCGTACCACCCTCAGGCCGACGAGCAATCTGAAGCTCTTAACAAGTACGTCGAGCAGTACCTCCGCTGTTATGTTGCTGATACAGCACACAAGTGGGTCGCCATGTTACCATGGGTGGAATATTGGTACAACATGGCATATTAGACCTCTGAGGGTATGTCTCCCTTCAAGGCACTTTATGGACGAGATCCTCCTACTATAGCTCGATACATACTGGGTAGAAACCCCAGTAAGCTAGTTGAAGCATACTTTGTGGACAGGGACGAAATTCTAGCCTTGCTTAAGCTGAATCTTCTTAAGGCACAGACTCGTATGAAGAATTTGGCTGACAAACATCATACTGAACCAAAATTTGCTGAAAGGGACTGGGTGTTCGTTAAGTTTAAGCCTTATCATCAAACTTCGGCGCGCATGCTACAACACCCGAAACTAGACAAGCGCTACTTTGGACCTTTTCGCATTCTTAAGCACATTGCCCAGGTGGCGTACAAGCTGGAATTGCCGAACGCAGCTCGAATCCACCCTATCTTCAATTTCTCTATGCTTAAGCGTTGTATTGGTGAACCTACTCAACAAGTTACGCCTTTGCAACTCACTGATTTCATCCCTCCCAGTGATGAAGGTCCAGGTGCACTGAACCTTGAGGACAAGGTTCTTTCGCAGGAAGAGAGTATTGTTATGAATACTACTGATGACATATGCGACACCTTGGAAGCCATGGAGGACAAGAATAATCAACCTGCTGCCACTGCTATCAGGAAGAGCGAGCGTGTTAAAATTCCCTCTAGAAAGTTAGCGGATTTTGTTGTTGAGGCTGGGAAAAGAAAACGTGTAGGGAGGCATGTGCCAAGCAGCATGTGAAGGGCCAAAGTTAGTTATAAGTAGTCAGTAGTAGGCTTTACTGAGGCAGGCTATTTTGTTGCAGAAAGTTTGTGTCTTCTCACTTCTTTCTGTTAACTTTGTTCTCATCCCCATTCTTCTCCTTTCATTATCTATGGGTTCCTTACTATCTGTTGCAATTTCCATTACTAGGCTATTGTAATTTTGTTTGAGAAGTTCAAGACTATCAGCTAGTTCTATTATTTATGAGTTGTTATTAGATTGTTTCAAACGCACAGACCACTTTCGGAGTCTTGTCTATTATCGTAAGTGCTCTTCTCCATTCCTCCAATTATTGTTGTATTTAGCTCTTAGCATGCTTATTTCACCCTCTTTTCTAGTTTGTCAGCCCAATACTAGGCCCTGGAGGTTATCGTCCCCGATCAGTTTGCTTCGGTACAGACCATTCTAGATCTTCTCGAACTGAATATTCTGGAAGATCTAGCTCGGACTTGTAAGATAAATGTTAGGGATTTAACTCTAGATAATTCACTTCTAATGTTTAAGTGAGTCTCTCGAATTCACTTGGTTATTAGTTCAATTGATTAGTAGAAACTCTTATCTTGATTAAGTCTCAACCTCACAAGATGAACCAATTTTAATCATGTGAAGATATGCACGAATTCATAGTGGACTGGTCTTTAGGAGAACCTCTTTCGATTATCCTCCTAACTAGGTCTTAACAATAATTCAACTAGCCTCTTTCGATTACTAAGAAGAATCAATGAATTCAACCAACAAGATGATGCAAAAACATCACACGTTATGTCTCTCTCGATTACATGAACATGTGAATATAGATGCAATAATTAAATCACCCAAAACAACTCAATACATAAAAACTAGAGTTAATATCTACAAACAATCATCAAAACACCAAATCCATCAATCTCCAAAGAGAACTACTCCATAGATATGGAGTACTTCATCATAAAAATAAAGAAAAGCATTAAACGATCCAAACTCTTGTCTTGAGTGAGGATTGAATGATGAATTCCTTGTGCTTTTGCTTCTCTACCTTCTCTCTAGCCTCTTTAGGTCTTAGATGTGTCAAAAAGTCCAGAAAATACCATTTTTCCAAACATAATAGGTGCAAAGTAGACAAAAACTCATATTTCTAGCCTACCATCACCGCATATACGGCTCGGCATCTACGGCCCAGCCTTCCGCAGATGCAAAAATAGCACAAATGATCATAACACAATCTGAAACACACCTGAGGCCCTTTGGATCCCGTCCAAACATAACAACCAATCCCAAAACATAATGCGGATGTACTAGAGGCCTCAAATCACATAAAACAATATCAAAACGATAAATCGCACCCCAATTCAAGCCTAATGAACTACTGAACTTTCAACTTCCAAAACGCATGTCGAACCATATCCAATCAACTCCGAATTACCTCAAATTTTGCATGCAAGTCGCAAATAATACTACGAACCCATTCCAACTCATGGAACTAAAATCCGAATACGATATCAATAGAGTCATCTCCGGTCAGACCTATCAGCTTTCAAACCTCCAACGTTCCAACTTTTTCTAAAAAGTACCAAATCAACCTACGGACCTACAAATCCACATCCGGACTACGCCTATGTCCAAAATCATCATACGAAGCTATTGGAATTATCAAAATACCATTCTGGAGTCGTATACACCAAAGTCAAACTCCGGTCAACTTATACAAATTAGGCTTCCAACCTTGGGACAAGGTTTCCCAATTCACTTCAAAACCTCCCCGAAACCGAAACAACCACCCCAACAAGTCACATAAATATACACATAAGTAAAGCATCAAATAGGGGGAAATGGGGCTAAAATACTCAAAACAACCGGTTAGGTCGTTATAATTCAACACCAAAGCCTATTCGGGTGCTCCAGCATGGCCTTACTTCAACACCATTTCTGATAGAACCTACTGTCCACCAGCTATTTAGGGTTCCTCCAGTGAGTACTCAGGCTATCAGGGACAGATCCAAAGTCAGTAGTTTCCCGCACCGAGAGGTTGTTTTGAGTGTGGGGAGCTTGATCGTGTGAGGAGTCTTTGTCCCAGGCTTCAAGGCAAGTCACTATAGCAGGGCCACTAGATAATAATTACCGCACTAGTTGTTGCACCGCCCGTCCGGCCGGCCAGAGGTGGAGGGCTGGTGGGTACTCTGGCTAGACTCTATTCCTTTCCACTAGACCAGAGGCAGTAGCCTCTGACGCCATGATCACATGTATTATATCTGTCTACTGTAGAGATGCTTCGGTACTATTTTATCAAAGGTCTACTTATTCTTATCTCTCTTCTCTTTTTTCTCCTTATTTGGGTGTATCTCGTGAGCCCTTGGGTGTTCCTGTATATGTGTCCATGCCGGTGGGTGAATTTATTGTTGTGGATCAGGTTTACTAGTCTTGTATGGTGACTTTCTATGGGTATAAGACTAGAGTGGATCTTCTATTGCTCGATTTAATTAACTTTGATGTTATCTAAGGCATGGATTGTTTTTCTCCGTATCTTGCCATTCTTGATTGCCATGCCAAGATTGTTACCTTGGCGATGCTAGAGTTGCCTAGGCTGGAGTTGAGAGGTTCATTTAGTGGTGCATCCAGTCGGGTTATTTCTTTCTTGAAGACTCGACATATGGTCAAGAAGGGTTTTTATGGCCAATCTGGCCTTTGTTCGAGATACTGTTGTAGAGACTCCCATGATAGATTCAGTGCCTATGGTGTCGCGCTCCGTTTTCTCGTGAAGGCGGATTTTAATGTGTGACAACTCTTTTAAAGGGTATTAAAAGAGAAAAGTCGCCACCTAACGAATTTAGAGTGCGTTAGGGCACTTATTTGCAAATAAATCTTTTTTAACTAATGTGTGTTACCAAGGATTGGGTAAGGGCTCAAATTACCTTGAAGAGAAGGTGTTCGATACTCTTCAAGGTTCACAATTGTGGTTCCCAACCGAATTCTATACTATGTGGGAAAGTGAGTAAATATAACTACCTTATGTGAGCATGCCAATTAAGGGAGAGTAAAAAATCCGAGTAATTGATCATCTATTCAAAGTGAAAATAGGATGAAACAATTGATTAAGAGAAATCGTACATAACTGAAGGAAATAACTTGTCCACTAATAAATAATTGGTACAACTCTTTGGAATTTACAAGATACATCTTAGTCAAATCTAGGTTTCTCAACAAACAAGTACACAAGCAATAATTAGACATGGGGGTCCTAAATGTTTTAGCCTAAAGGATTACCCCGTGCAACATAAATAAAACTTCGCAACCCTTTAAAGTACAAGGGTTGCTCATATTATCTAGCGATCACATACTATCATCTCTTGCTACCCGATTACTATCTTTAAGTTATTTACCTAAAGCGTACTAGTTCAATTCTAAGTCGCGTCCTATGCATGCCTACTCGTCCCATGCCTATGGTCCATGAGGCTTTGGACCATTATACAGGTGGTTCTAGACTCAATCTAGGATGCTCAAAAATGAGACAAACTACGCGTAACATAGCTGAAACAAGTAGGACTTCATGTAAAATGCAAGTAGCACAAAAGGTTTCATGTTCATGTTCACCTCCACACATAGGTTCACATGCTTGTGATTCGCCAAACATCAGCGAAGAATAACAGCAGAACAGTCAAACGAGAGTGTGTTCTTATCAGAATTGAGGCAAACGGTTTTCTTTGCGAGTCAATTAGGCCTAAGGCATGGTTACTAGGTGGACGTATAGACGACCAATTAAACATAATCAAGTTTGGACGGTAAACGGACATGCTGTATTGTTGGAGTCCTATAGGCATGATTTCTTACGATTGAGTCTAGACAGTTTCATGTACGAAGCTGTTGAGTGGTGCAAGTTCTCTTTTTATTGATCCTATAGACATAATTTCTAGGCGAGCCACACAGATGAGGGAAATATTAGTGTAAACACACCCACTTACTTAAAGCGGAGTCCTATAGGCATGTTGTCTATGCGTAGAAGTAAAACAAGCCAAACAAGTAGCAAACAAAGTCAATTTGAATCCTATAGGCATGATTTTTGACAGGACCAATATTCGAGTTAATTAGATTCCCAGATAATGTTCTCTAGGTGAATATGTGAAGTTAATGGCCGATAGGCATGATGTCTTATGCAAGTAGTTCACAAGAATAGAGCATGGCAAGCAAAATAGCAAATAAAGCATTTAGACCTTATAGGCATGTTTTCTACCCATTCATGCGAGAATTAGAGTACCCCCCACACCCCTTTTACTAATTTCCCCATCACTTGTTCTTAAAAATTATTACATACCCAAATAGAATTATTATAAGCCCAAAATAGAAGAATTACAGGCCCAACACAAATACAAAATAACCCATGGATGCTTCTGGGCCTTCAACTAAGCATGGAGCCCTATATGGATGATCAGGCCCACACTCCAGATGTCGGTGTTATTCTTCTGAGCCCAATACTAAACTAACCAAGTGGTCGAGGGCCAAACGATAAAACAACTGCCTTGCTTACACATTGTTAAATACCAAACCAGCCATAAAAATACAAGTGACAAACTATATATTAGGTCGACCAAACAACTTTAAGATGTAGGCATTTATTCCTTAGAAGAGTAGGGATTTCCAAAACAAAGACACACAAACATGATTACACATAGTCCCCTAAAGACACATATCACACACATAGAGTAGACATATGTCGTGGCTTTCTAGAAACGGGTTCACAATGATAGGATTGAACATCATAGGGTAGCAAAAGATTCACAAAGAAGAAATTCAAAGCAAACATGGTCTAAAACTATCTTCAGTGGGACTTCAGACATAGGAGCCTTAGCATGGGAATCTAGAGGAGACATGATCAAGGAACTAATTCTAGAAAAAATAGCAAGTAGCAGTTTTACACGAATGTCTAAACATGGAAATTTAAGGAAAACATGGTCACAACTAGCCAAATAGAAGTTCTCATCATGGAAGTTAAAACAAGCAAACGGGCCGGCATAGTTTACAATCATTCACTTAGTTTCAAGCAGGAAAGACTTAGCATACTTGAGATTCTGAGCAAACATTAGTCATCATAAAAGGTCTTAATACAAAATCCAAAACAGGGCATGACAATGAACTTGTAACAGGCAGCAAATGCAGGATTCAGGTCTTAACATAATAACTAGGCAAACCTAAGAAGGTCGAACATCAAGTTAAACATACATAGCGAGTATATCCTAAAGTTTAGGACTTAGGCAGGTTTGATTCTAGAAAAACATAGAATTGTAGAATAGCATTAAAATGAATAGGATTGCATACAAAGGTAGCACAGTAGCAATTCAAGCTGGCTCACAGAAGTTCAAATAATATTAGGATACAGAACATGAACACAAACAGAAAAAGGAAATAGAATTGCAAGAGTCAAGAGCACTAACCAGGTACAAATAACAAGCAAGTAAATGAGAAGACTAAATTTCAGCAACAACATAGTTAATAGCCAAGAGAGAACAATGAGAACTCCCAAATCTGGTGCTTCAGAGTTCACAAGAGGTTCAAATGAGCTCCGAGTAGTGCTTGCACCGGAGGAAGTCAGTGAGTTGACCACAATCACCTTGGCTTTCAGCCGGCCAAGAATCCAACAATTTCAGAAAATATTCGAGTGTAATAGAGTGAGTTAGTGAAAAAGAGAGCAGTGATTAAGGTCTCCTTAGGGGAATTGGGGGAGGGTTTTATATAGTGTTTGAATTAAAACAAATCAAACACAAATAAGGAAAGAAAATTGCATGCAATTAGTGGCAGAGCCGGTAAAGGAGATAGAACAATTTTAAACCCTAATTTAGTCCAACGGTTGTAAATCAAACCAGGGATGAAAAACTCTGTCCCTTGTTGAGTATATATAGACAGAATATCATCTAAATCTTCACAAAATCGAAGTAAATCTGGCCTCTTCTGGAAAGGTTGTACTTGCTAAAATAGGGCAAGTACTAAGTAACACCACGAAGGCGTGAGTAGTAGTAAGATAGTGTAAATAAGGTAAGCAAATCGTAGGATTCCATTGTATAGCCGGATTCGGAGAGAATTTTGGGGGGGAAGGCGGTTAGGGTTCACATAAGAGAGGTGGGAGATTGAGAAAATGTAGAGGTGACCGGTTAGCGAAAATGTGAACTAGGGTTAAGGGTTTTGGGTAATTAAAAATAGAGGGGTTGCTATGAGCCGTTGATCATTTGAGATCAATATCGAGGATAAAAAGGGAGGTGGGGCGGGTCAACAAATGGGTCCCAACCAGGTCATGAGTAAAGGGGTTGTTTGGCTTGGGTTTGGGGACTGGGCTTGACGTGTTGGGCCTATTTTGGTCCGATTTTATCCTGGTTTTGGGCTGGAATTGAAAATGTCACGACCCAAAATATATTAGTCGTGATAGCACCTAACCCAACCCGTTAGGTCAGCCAATTGACATCTAACACAATCATAATGAAATAAAGGTGATCAACAAATGCTACATGGGGATTTCCATACAATATCCCAAGGACTGGTAATACAAGTCATGAGCTACTAAGACTGGATTATTGCAAAGACTAATATGAAATGGATATAACTTCTAGTCAAAATGTACATAAACAGAATTCAATTTTTAAAACTACTCAGGGATAAGTGGTAGCCACGCCCGGAAGGCACGAGCATCTTCAGAGTTAGCTCCTATCATCCACCGCAGCTCCGCTCCAAGATCTGCACGCAAGGTGCAAAAGTGTAGTATGAGTACAACCGACCCCATGTACTCAGTAAGTATCTTGATTAACCTCAGTGAAGTAGTAACGAGGCTTTTTAGTTAAAGGATACTCACTGATATAACATCTACAGTAAAGTAGCAAAAGAACAATACTACAATATAACATAAAAGAGTACACGAAACGAATATGCGAATCAATAAATGAGTACTAAAAGAGATCACAATTTAATATTTCTCAATATCTCGACCAATCCTTTCCTTAGAGAGATAACCAATAAACCACGATAGTAACTCCATAACTTTCATAGTGTGAGAAATATACTCAAGATATCAAGTCAATGGCACGGCAACACCCTTCGTGCATTTATCTCATCCTTACCAAATATACGTATAACAGTACCAACCGGGTGAAAGAAATGCCAATAACAGTAATGACAAAGTTGAAAATACACAGGTAGGAATAACGAACAAGGCAGTACATATGGACAATGGTAACAGACTAGGTAGAAGGCATAGAATTAATGACAGTAATTAGGAAAGAAGAGTATAAATTTCACTAACTAGCATGGTAGAAGCCCTAGGTGTAGATATAACAAACAAGAAGGAAAGCATGATCTTTATGAGCTAACAACTAGAAGGCATGAATAACTAACATGATAGAAAGCTTATACGAAAGTGCAACAAATGAGGAACGGCATGGATGTAGATATAACAACAAGAAGGAAAATATGATATTTGTAAGTTAAACAAATAGAATGGCATGGGCAACACAACAACAATTGAGATAGAGAAAGACAGAACAACAACAACGACAAGTCACATAGAAAACATAGGCACAACAGTAACAGCTCAAGGTAAAGGCATTAACGTATACACAAGAAAAAGATATCACAACATAATGCATGTCCCTCGTCCTCGCCTGCACGGAAACACCCTTCGTGCCATGAACCCGTGATAATATAAAAGCATGATAATATAAATTAAATGGCACGGCATCACCCTTCGTGCTTTTACACTATCCTCACATGTTAATGTAGATGAGAACATGATAATATAAATGAAACGGCACGGCATCACCCTTCGTGCTTTTACTCTCATCCTCACATGATAATGAAAATGAGAGCATGATAACGTAAGTGAAATGGCATGGCATCACCCTTCATGTTTTTACTTTCATCCTCACATGATAATGTAAATAAAATGGCATGGCATCACCCTTCGTGCTTTACACTCTTCCTCACATGATAATGTATATGTAATGGCACGGCATCACCCTCCGTGCCTTACGCTCTTCCTCACCAAGCATAGGTATACCAATGACAAGCAAGGTAGGAAGCATGAATAACATCAAGGAGAGTTTTTATGCGAATATTCCAAATGAACATCAATCATAGCTTTCAAGCCAATAACAATTCAATAAACCTCAAGTACTTTATCATTCAAGTATTTTGACAAGTCTCAAAAATGAACTTTAACTCAAGTATAGAATCCAATATCTCAAGAATAAAGATCGTAGCGATGTATTAATGATTAAATGTAGTGATGACCGAATTTAACACATCAATGGTTTCACAAAAATCCGTCAAATTTTAATCAAGTTATAATAAGCTAAATCTCGGTTTCTAACATTTAATTTCATATTCTTAGCAATCTAGAAGTCAAGTAAGACATGAAACAAGAATGTCACGTAATTCTACAAGGCACAATTGATCATATAATTTACTCTCGAGCGTGATTAACCATGGAACATGCATATACACGCATCACCTCACATATGCATCACCCTTGCATAATAGCAAACAATGGCAATTAGTAGGGAAAATTCCATCAACAAAGTTAGGCAAGACACCTACCTCAAACAAGCCAAATCGATGCACTAGAAGCGCCATCCAGCTCAAATCATCCTCCGAACGGCTCACAACTAGCCAAAAGTAACTCAAAATCATCAAATAATGCCATAGGAAGCAAACCCAATCGATAAAGGTCGAATATTTACACATTTACTCAAAGTCAACCAAAAAGTCAAACCCGAGCCCGCACCTCGGAACCCGATGAAACACACAAAATCTGATAACCCATTTAATGACAAGTTCAACCATACTAGTTTCACTCAAATAAGACTCTGAATCGATGCTAAAAACTCAAAAATTCACTTTATGAAATTTTAGACAACCCCCCCCCCCAAATTTCAGTTTGAAATTACCAATCAAATGCCAAAAACGAAGATGGATTCATGGAATCTAACCAAAACCGAGTATAGAATACTTACCCCAATCCATGTGGTGAAAACATCGCCTCCAAAATTGCCCTAATCCGAGCTCCCCAACTCAAAATATGACCAAATGAACAAACCCTCGATATTAAATATTTTTGCGGAGTTGTTCTGCCTCATTTCTTGTGCCATACAATATCAAAAGTCACTTTTGATGCCTCCAATGGATTTCTTGTGAAATTTCAATCAAGTTAGGCTTTTGAATCACTCCATTTGACATTATAATGAAGGAGATATGATGTTTCCAAGTTTTAAAGGAAATCTGAAAATTTAAGAGACAAAAATGACATTTTTGTAATTATTTTACACCAGAAAATCAGCAACGAAAGAATTTTCGTTTTAGCACCCAAAACTCATTCGGAATCTCCCGTACACAAATCATATATGTATTTCAATCATAAAATATGCTACGAACCTGCTCGCGCACTCAAAATACCAAAAAGATATCATCTTGACCCGATATTGACCATGGTCAAACTCCAAATCCTTAACTAGTTTCTCAACCAATGATCTAAAACACACCCGAGCCCTTCGGGACCCCATGCAATCATACCAACAAGTCCTAAAATACGATAAAAAATTATTCGAAGCTTCAAATCACATCAAATAATGTAAAAATCATGAATCGCACCTCAAATCAAAGTTAATGCACTTTTGAACTTTCAATTTCCAAAACTCGTGCCGAACCATATCAAATCAACTCGGAATGACCTCAAATTTTGTACACAAGTTTAAAATGACATAAGGAAGCTATGCCAACTCCAGGAACCAAAATCCGAACTCGATATCACCAAAGTCAACTCTCGGTCAAACTTATGAACTTTTCAAACCTTCAAATTTTCAACTTTCGCCAATTAGTGCCGAATCCTTCTAGAAATATCCAAATGCAAATCCGGGCATACGCCCGAGTCCTAAATCACCATCCGGACCTAACGGAACCATCAAAATTCCAATCCGAGGTCAAATGCTAAAAAGTCAAACTTGGTCAACTCTTCCAACTTAAAGCTTCAAATTCATGAAGTTCATTCTTCCAAATCGATTCCGAATAAACTGAAAACCAAAACCGACGATTCACAAAAGTCATAATACATCATGCGGAGATATTCGTGCCCTCAAACTACCGAGCGAAGTGCAAATGCTCAAAACGACTCGTCGGGTCGTTACATTCTCCCCCACTTAAACATACGTTCGTCCTTAAATGTGCCAAGAGACGTTCCAAGGCCATCAAATCATGGTGTAACCTTACCATGCACATACCCGGGGGTGATTCCACGTCACCCCGCTCCATATAAGCCTGTCGACACAACATAACTGGAGATCCTTACTTCAACCTTAGCTCATAAGCCTTAGAACCCAAATTTCCAACATCCGGAATTCCTTACAAGGCCTGAATCTCACATCTACACATTGTATAAGTTTGAACAAGCTGTATTAAGTCATAATAATAACCCAAAATGTAATCGCATGATATACCCCATCACTCAGATACTCACAGCAATAACTGCTTACCATCATGGCTGCCCAAAAACAAATTCGGTACCGGTAGTAAACCTCATATCGATTAAAACCTCGTTCAAAACCTTCATACACTGCCGATAATGAAAGAAACACGTAGAATCTCTTAACCACTCATTTGATCAATAAGCCAAGAAGCTCCCTCGCCCGACCAGGGCCATTGCCCAAATCCTGAGCAGAAATATAGTACCATCCTTCCAAACATTCCTCATCCCAATACGATAGTGCAAATCTCGGGTCTAGAAACTTCATCTCAGCCAATACAAGTAGCCCAACTGACAAGTCTCAACAAAAAAAATCATATGGAGCCCCACACAATGTGGTCCCGTACACCAACAAGTAATAATTTAGACACAACCGATAATAGTAAGAAAAATCAATAAGCAGGCTACTAAGCAAGCTAAGCAGACAGGGTAATTTTAACATTTTCTTATGAACTATTTTCAACAATGTGAAAGAAAAATACACGAAATAAGCATAAGGAGTTACATTTCATCACAGTACTGTTGCGACGCGCAACCCGATCCCATCATATCAATCCACATAGGGTACCCATCGAGCTATAATACTCGGGCTCACTGATCACATGTGTGTCAGCATCAAAAAAGATAGAGTGCACCAATATAACTGTGGAAAGATGATTAGGCACAACAATACTAAGAAAGACAAGCATAACTATGGTGCAATAAGCAAGTCAACATCACGAGGGCCATCTCGACCATAATGCCATAAGGCCGAAACGGAATTACAATATGCGTGTGAAGAATCATGTAACCCTCATAACCCGTCATAGCATAAGAGAGAAACGCATAACTTAGACCAAGGCGCGAATAACATCCATTCTGCCTGATGATATACCTTTGGTAATAGCTACGCATGAGCAAGCAAATATGTTTCGATACAGAATACACATTCTCATTAGGCCCACAAATACTCCCCAAACCAAATTCCAATCATTCCCAAACAGGTAAATAACCTTCCAAAAGTCCATAGCAACCTTTCCATAACACCTACCATCAATCATCCAATCTTCAACATTTCTTCACAACTCGCAATCAAGGAATAGTCTACCAACGAGAACATCCAGTCTTTGAACCTCATGAATACCAGAATCTTCATATCTGATCTCAACACCGCTACTCAAATGGCTGATACGTAACTCATACTCCATCATCTTACAAAAAATACCCACAAGTCAAAACACAATGCATCTGCCAACATGCACACTCTCCTCCAGTGATATCATATAGTACCCACATCCTCTTAAACATCTAAAATCGCATGTGTTATCCAGAACTCATATCTTTCCCTTCAAAACTAAACCGCAACCTTGAACTTTCAACTTTCAACCCCACACGACGCACCGCTATTAACATTCTAACTCGTGATACTACAAAAATCTCATAGTCAACTCTGAACCATAAGCAAATTGAACACCTCATCAACCGAGAACCTTTCATTTAACTCAATCTAGGAGAACATCACCACACGCAATATAGATTCTATACCTGTAGAAAACATCAACTCTGGCCATGATCATAGCCATGGTGAATTCTTCGGAACTCATTAACACATAATCGAGTCATCAAAATTGATCGTCTCTAACTGCCAACCCGAAAGTAACTCAATCTGATATGCTCTCTCTGAAGGAACCTTCTGGGAATCCGAAGCCGTTTCTTACATCTCTCCAATATTGCCATGTAGAATCATTCTTGACATAGAAATACCGCAGATCCGATTACTATTCGCTACTGATTCCAAGCCCTACCCATACATAAATTTAAAAGTCCATATATGTTACATATGATCTAGAACTAGTCAGAACCTTCTCTATAACCACTTACCTTACTCTGATCTTCAATACACAGGTAATACGCACCGAACAACCCGTGTTTCACCAGCACATGACTAGTCAAAGAAATAACCAAGCAATCCCTCAGCCTGAAAACTGATACAACGCATGATCCTATAATTCGATCCTCATTAGCAGACTCCCCCACTTAGCCCGAAGCCATAGAACACACCGTCGGTAATCCAAAGTACCATATATTCATAGCACACCCCGATCCCGCATGGTTATTTAGCTGAATAATCTAAAAACGCATGTAATACTAGTCATAGAACACTCCGAAGACTCTGCCAAGCGCTTGCCCATCCTTGCAATAGTCAAACAACTTCCCCAAATGCTCTGAAATGATAATATATGAATCCCACCGAATGGAAACCTCATACGAAACACACGATCCAAACTTATCACGCAGGAGATATCCCACCGAATGTACTCAAATCAACAACTTACTATGAACCCACCATAATCAGAACGACTAGGCCACTAGCCCGCATTTCCAAGTCTGTGCTTACCAACCAGATATAAGAGCCTACCTTGTACCATAAATGAACGACTGAAAGATTTAACATTGTATCTGTTCTGGAGACTAGACAGCATATCGCGATGATAATCAAGCATACATAGCCTTTCTTAATCCATCTGCAGCATCACATATCATCGGCGCATAGTAATTACTGAGTGCGCAACATCTCATATGAACAAATAGGAAGAATCAAAATCATAGGTTTCAAGCTGAAACAAGGCCGCACGATAAGGAAATAAGAAAGGAAAATTTTCCTAAATTCCCTAATAGCCTCTCGATGATAGTATGGGCATCATCATACCGATCCGCAAGACTTTACTAGACACTTGCTCATGATTCGTAGAACATACGAACCTAGTTCTTTGATACCAACTTGTCACGACCCAAAATGCATTAGTCGTGATAGCACCTAACCCAACCCTTTAGGTCAGCCAGTTGACAGTTAACACAATTCTAATAAAATAAAGGTGATCAACAAATGCTACATCTGGATTTCCATACAATATCCCAAGGTCTGGTAGTACAAAACATGAGCTACTAAGACTGGATTATTGCAAAAACTAATATAAAATGGATACAACTTCTGTTCGAAATGTACATAAACAGAATTCAATTTTTAAAACTACCCAGGGACAAGTGGTAGCCATACCCGGAAGGCACGAACATCTTCAGAGTCAGCTCCCATCATCCATCGTAGCAACGCTCCAAGATCTGCACGCAAGGTGCAGAAGTGTAGTATGACTACAACTGACCCCATATACTTAGTAAGTATCTTGACTAACCTCGGTGAAATAGTGACGAGGCTTTTTAGTTAAAAGATACTCACTGATATAACATGTACAGTAAACTAGCAATAGAACAATACTATAATATAACAGAAAAGAGTACACGAAACGAATATGCGAATCAATAAACGAGTACTAGAAGAGATCACAATTTAATATTTCCCAATATCTTGACCAATCCTTTCCTTAGAGCGATAACCAATAAACCACGATAGTAACTCCATAACTTTCATAGTGTAAGAAATGTACTCAAGATATCAAGTCAATGGCACGGCAACACTCTTCGTGCATTTATCTCATCCGCACCAAATATACATATAATAGTACCAACCAGGTGAAATAAATGCCAATAACAATAATGAAAAAGTGGAAAATACACAGGTAGCAATAACGAACAAGGCAGTACATATGGACAATGGTAACAGACTAGGTAGAAGGCATAGAATTAATGACAGCAATTAGGAAAGAAGAGTATAAATTTCACTAACTAGCATGGTAGAAGCCCTAGGTGTAGATATAACAAACAAGAGGGAAAGCATGATCTTTATGAGCTAACAACTAGAAGGCATGAATAACTAACATGATAGAAAGCTTATACGAAAGTGCAACAAATGAGGAACGACATGGATGTAGATATAACAACAAGAAGGAAAATATGATATTTGCAAGTTAAACAAATAGAAGGAATGGGCAACACAACAACAATTGAGATAGAGAACAAAGACAGAACAACAACGACAAGCCACATAAAAAACATAGGTACAACAGTAACAGCTCAAGTTAAAGGCATGAATGTATACACAAGAAAAAGTCATCACAACATAATGCATGTCCCTC
The DNA here is from genome assembly GCF_000390325.3 of Nicotiana tomentosiformis. Classification (NCBI taxonomy): domain Eukaryota; kingdom Viridiplantae; phylum Streptophyta; class Magnoliopsida; order Solanales; family Solanaceae; genus Nicotiana; species Nicotiana tomentosiformis. The sequence goes on along the minus strand of NC_090818.1, from coordinate 74,503,408 downwards.
GTCCTCGCCTGCACGGAAACACCCTTCGTGCCATGAACCCATGATAATATAAAAGCATGATAATATAAATGAAATGGCACGGCATCACCCTTCGTGCTTTTACACGCATCCTCACATGTTAATGTAAATGATAACATGATAATATAAATGAAACGGCACGGCATCACCCTTCGTGCTTTTACTCTCATCCTCACATGATAATGTAAATGAGATCATGATAATGTAAGTGAAATGGCACGGTATCACCCTTCGTGCTTTTACTTTCATCCTTACATGATAATATTAATAAAATGGCACGGCATCACCCTTCGTGCTTTACACTCTTCCTCACATGATAATGTATATGCAATCCAATGACAAGCAAGGTAGGAAGCATGAATAATATCAAGGAGAGTGTTTAAGCGAATATTCCAAATGAACATCAATCACAGCTTTCAAGCCAATAGCAATTCAATAAACCTCAAGTACTTTATTATTCAAGTATTTCGACACGTCCCAAAAATAAGCTTTAACTCAAGTATAGAATCTAATATCTCAAGAATAACGGTCGTAGCGATGTATTAATGATTAAACATAGTGATGACCGAATTTAACACATTAACGGTTTCACAAAAATCCATCAAATTTTAATCAAGTTATAATAAGCTAAATCTTGGTTTCTAATATTTAATTTCATATTCTTAGTAATCTAGCGGTCAAGTAAGACATGAAACAAGAAAGTCACGTAATTCTACAAGGCACAATTAATCATATAATTTACCCCCGAACATGATTAACCCTGGCACATACATATACACTCGTCACCTCATATAAGCATCACCCCACATAATAGCAAACAATGGCAATTAGTAGGGAAAATTCCCTCAACAAAGTTAGGCAAGACACTTACCTCAAACAAGCTAAATCGATACACTAGAAGCGCCATCTCGCTCAAATCATCCCCCGAACAGCTCGAAACTAGCCAAAAGCAGCTCAAAATCATCAAATAATGCCATAGGAAGCAAACCCAAATGATAAAGGTCGAATCTTTACACATTTACTCAAAGTCAATCAAAAAGTCAAACCCGAGCTCACACATCAGAACTCGATGAAACTCACAAAATCTGATAACGCATTCAATTATGAGTATTTCACTCAAATCTGACTCCGAATCGATGTTCAAAACTCAAAAATTTACTTTATGAAATTTTAGACAAAACCACCCCGAATTTCACTTTGAAATCACCAATCAAATGCCAAAAACGAAGATGGATTTATGAAATATAACCAAAACCTAGTATAGAATACTTACCCCAATCCATGTGGTACAAACATCGCCTCCAAAATTCCCCAAATCCGAGCTCCCCAACTCAAAATATGACAAAATGAACAAATCCTCGATATTAAATTTTTCTGCCCAGTTGTTCTGCCTCGTTTCTTATGCCAAACGATCCTGAAATATGCTTTTGATCCCTCAAATGGATTCCTTGTAAATTTCGAATCAAGTTAGGCTTTTGAAACACTCCATTTGACCTTATAATGAAGGATATACGATGTGTCCAAGTTTTAAAGGAATTCAGAAAATTTAAGAGACAAAAATGATATTTTTGTAATTATTTTACACCAGAAAATCAGCAACGAAAGAATTTTCGTTTTAGCACCCAAAACTCATTTGGAATCTCTCGTACATAAACCATATATGTATTTCAATCATAAAACATGTTACGAACTTGCTCGCGCACTCAAAACACCAAAAAAAGGTTATCTTGACCCGATATTGACCATGGTCAAACTCCAAATCCTTAACTTAACTACTTTCTCAACCAATGATCCAAAACACACCCGAGCACTTTGGGGCCCCATTCAATCATACCAACAAGTCCTAAAACACGATACAAACTTATTCAAAGCTTCAAATCACATCAAACGACGTAAAAATCATGAATCGCACCTCAAATCAAAGTTAATGAACTTTTGAACTTTCAACTTCCAAAACTCGTGCCGAATCATATCAGTTCAACTCTGAATGACCTCAAATTTTGCACATTAGTTTCAAATTACATAAATAAGCTATTCCAACTCCCGGAACCAAACTCCCGACCCGATATCACCAAAGTCAACTATCGGTCAAACTTATGAACTTTCTAAACCTTCAAATTTCCAACTTTCGCCAATTAGTGCCGAATCCTTCTAGAAATATTCAAATACAAATCTGAGGTAAAATGCTAAAAAGTCAAACTTGGTCAACTTTTCCAACTTAAAGCTTCCAATTCATGAAGTTCATTCTTTCAAATCTATTCCGAATAACCTGAAAACCAAAACCGACGATTTACACAATTCATAATACATCATGCGGAAATACTCGTTCCCTCAAACTACCGAGCGAAGTGCAAATGCTTAAAACGACATGTCGGGTCATTACAAAACAATACAAAAATAATTGAAAATAACTAAAAAATGATATAGAAATGCTATTTTGAAATTAATACTTTCAAAATAATAGTGATGATTATAAAAATATAAAAAGAGTTATTTTGACCCTATAGTATAATAAGGACAATTATTGAAAAATGATGGCTATTATTGCAAATGATACAAAAATGCAAATATAGTTATATAAAATGTAGTAAAATATTATAAAATATGCATGTGGGTGTAAGTAATTAATTTTGGACAACTAATCACCCAGAAGTGATTTTGAAAGAATAATTAATTAATATTTATCAATCTAAAATGCCAAAATCAATTTAAAAACCTTAAAAAGAGGTAAAATTATTTGTATGGAACTCTTGTAATAATAATTTTACAAAAGTATAAAAAATAATATTTAAAAAATATATAAAAAAATATTTATAAAATATGAAGGCAAAATTGAGTATCAACAGTTGCCCTTCTTTACCTGGGAATGATGAAAGAATTATCGGGTAAGGAAATTGAGATGATAATCAATTTTGTCTGAATGAATGAGGATGGGGGTATGAGGTGCTTTAAAATGTGGGGGGCGAACCCTGGTTCTTGAGTTGCCTATACATCTCTAGTTTTACGGGAATCAAGCCACGTGTAGTTTTGGATCCAACACCGAATGAGACCGATGGAGTCATTATGAAAAGATTATATGCTTTGAATAATTACTTTCTCTGGATAAAACAGTGTTATGAGTAGTTAATATTTCGGTCGAAGAGTGTGAATGGAAATAATGCAAAATTGATCGTTATGGATGCATGGGACAATATGTTTGGGGACAGTTATGGAAAAGAAGGTAATCAATTATCAGTTATCGATTATTTGGAGACAATCAAGGAATGTCAACATTTGAACAGAAACCGGAGCGAGGATATCTCTTGTTTGGAGAACGGTTGCCTTCTGAGTTACCTGCAAAACTTAAAAATACTGCACACACAACAATATATATATAACAGTTATGATATCATTGTCGTGATTGCGGAAATTAAACATGATGAAAATTCCCTTCAGACCATGAAAATTGTCTTCGGACGATGAGGATGATATCCTTAGACTATGACATCTTGGGTCATGAAGCGTATGATAAAGGGATTCGCAGGCCATGAAATGGTGTCCTCGGGCAATGAGGATGGTGCCACTGGACTATGAGACCTTTGAATAATTATATGCAGTTTTGAGATCCTTAGGCCATGGAATGGTGTCCTCGGGCCATGAAAATGGTGCCTTCGTCCTATGACGCCCTTAGATAATTTGTGCGATATTTCAGCCGATGAAATGCAAAGATGTGGAGATATTGATTGTTTAATAGAGGACATAGGCAACGCGTAGTCATATGAGGGTAACGAAGGAAGTATTCAGCCTTATGCAATGATGGGGACAGATCTTAGCCTCATACAAGTAATGAGGGTAGTGCTTAGCCTAATGCAGAGAAAGGCAACGCTTAGCCATATGCAATGATGGAGGCAATTTTTAGCCTCATACAATGTAATGAGGGCAGTGCTTAGCACTATGCGGAGAAAGGCAATGCTTAGCCTTACGCAATTATGGAGGCAGTGCTTAGCCTCATGCAATGTAATGAGGGCAGTGCTTAGCCCTATGCAGAGAAAGGTAACGCTTAGCTTTATGTAATAATGGAGGCAGTGCTTAGCCTCATGCAATGTAATGAGGGCAGTGCTTAGCCCTATGTAGAGAAAGGCAACGCTTAGCCTTATGCAATGATGGAGACAGTGCTTAGCCTCATGCAATGTAATGAGGGCAGTGCTTAGCCCTAAGCAGAGAAAGGCAAAACTCTTAGCCTTATGCAATGATGGAGGCAGTGCTTAGCCTCATGCAATGTAATAAGGGTAGTGCTTAGCCCTATGCAGAAAAAGGCAACGCTTAGACTTATGCAATGATGGAGGCAGTGCTTAACCTCATGCAATGTAATGATGGCAGTGCTTATCCCTATGCATAGAAAAACAACACTTAGCCTTATGCAATGATGGAGACATTGCTTAGCCTCATGCAATGTAATGAGGGTATTGCTTAGACCTAAGCAGAGAAAGGCAAAACGCTAAGCCTTATGCAATGATGGAGCAAGTGCTTAGCCTCATGCAATGTAATGAGGGTAGTGCTTGGCCCTATGCAGAGAAAGGCAATGCTTAGCCTTATGCAATGCTAGAGGCAGTGCTTAGCCTCATGCAATGTAATAAGGTTAGTGCTTAGCCCTATGCAAAGAAGGCAACGCTTAGCCTTATGCAATGACGGAGGCAGTACTTAGCCCCATGCAATGTATTTAGGGCAGCGCTTAGTCCTATGCAAATGATGAGAAGGCGATTATTAGCCTTAAGTAAATGCGAGAAAGGAAAGTAATTCTTAGCTCGACATATTTGGGCTCAGTAGTGTCTATCTATGTGAAGATAGTGGTCTTGTTGTACATCCTTTGCGGATACTTCTGATAATGTTGTGTCCATTATGCCTGCATCCAAATAAAAATTATAAGTCGGGGGAAAGGTTGGTTCACGCTTTTGATCCCGTGTTTCGTCCTTGCTTCTGGCTTGACCTTTGTGCTAAGCTATCTTGGGTAACATTTGCCTATTACAATAATGGAGTTTTTAAAATATGCATTTTGCAATTAATTAGTTGTAAGAAATGCAGTTATTTAAAACACGTGATAATGCATGAGACAAATAGTGTTTTCGAATCATAAACCGTGACACATATTGAGACATTGAAACGTCCTTGTCCTGTATGGAATTTTGAGGATTCCCTCAAAATTCTGCCCCAGTTCTGATGAATTCTTTTGGCGATACCCTTTCGGCAACCCTTGATGTGATGATATTAAGTCAGATGAAGCTCAGAATCTTGCCCTAGTTCCCGACCACGGAGGAGAATAAAGATTTTATTATAATGTGACCGAACCCATAGGGCTTCCTACGTATCCCCTCTTAAACGGGAATCAGGTCAAGCGTAGTCCATGTTACATCAAGAAAAAGTGCAAATGTAATCTCAAACATAATAACATTTGACGGCGTCCAAAATTATTAGTTTTGGCCATATCTCTCCGTCCATTTCCGCTAGTGTGAGTGCTCCCTCTGTCAGCACTCGGTGAACCATATAAGGACCTTGGTAGTTAGGTGAGAATTTTCCTTTTGCTTCATCTTGATGTGGAAAAATCCAGTTTAGAACTACTTGCCCCAATATGAATTGCCTTGGTCTAACTTTCTTGTTGAAATATCTTGCCATTCTATTCTGGAAAAGTTGGTCGTGCCATACCGCATTCATCCTTTTGCCGTCAATGAGATCCAACTGATCATATCGGCTTTGCATCCATTCTGCATCACTGAGCTCGGCTTCTTTTATGATCCATAGAGAAGGATTTTCTACCCCGGCGGGTATAACAACTTCAGTACCATAGACCGATAAATAGGGAGTTGAACCAATTGACATTCAGACCATGGTGCAGTATCCAAGCAGAGCAAATGGTAGCTTTCCGTGCCACTGTTTGTAGTTGTCTACCATTTTCCTTAGTATCTTCTTATTATTTTTGTTGGTGGCTTCTACAGCTTCATTCATTTGTGTCCTATATGTGGTAAAGTTCCAATGCTTGATCTTGAACGTTTCACACAGGAATTTTATCAGGTCACTATTGAGATTTGCGGCATTGTCAGTTATCGGCAGACATACGATCCCGAACAAAATCTGCTACGACCTTCTTTGTCACGACTTTGTAGGATGCAGCCTCGACCCATTTTGTGAAGTAATCAATGGTTACCAAGATAAATCTATGGTCGTTGGAAGCATCGAGTTTGATTGGGCTGATGACATCCATGCCCCAGGCAGCGAAAGGCCAAGGCTAACTCGTCACATTGAGTTCATTAGGTGGTACTCATATCATGTAAGCATGTACTTGGCACTGATGACACTTTTGTACATACTTGATGCAGTAAGTTTCCATAGTCATCCAAAAATATCCTGCCCTTAATATCTTCTTGGCCAGAACGAACCCATTCATGTGAGGTGCGCAGATTCTGGCATGTATCTCTTCGAGCAACCTAGATGCTTCCTTGGCATCGATACATCTTAGCAATCCCAAGTCGGGAGTTCTTCTGTACAGAATTCCTCCGCTCTGGAAGAAATGGTTACCCAACCTCCATAGCGTGCGCTTTTGAGTGTGTGTAGCATTTTCCAGGTACTCTCCCATTTTCCAAATACTCCCTAATATCATAATACCATGGATTTCCATCGAACTCTTCTTTGATATGAGCACAATAAGTAGGTTGCTTACAGATTTCTATTGGGATTGCGTCAATATAATTCTAATCTAGATGTTGTATCATGGAAGATAAGGTGGCCAATGCATTCGCAAACTCGTTCTGAATTCGGGGAACATGTTTGAATTCTATCTTTGTGAACCTCTTGATCAAATCATGCACACAGTATAGGTATGGCAGTATCTTGGTATTCTTGGTGGCCCATTCTCCAAGTACCTGATGTATCAGCAAGTTTGAATCTTTGATTACCAATAATTCTTAGATGTTCATGTTGATGGCCAAACTGAGTCCCAGAATGCAAGCCTCGTATTCAGCTATATTATTGGTGCATGTGAATCTAAGCTTGGTGGATGCCGGATAATGTTGGTCGGTTTCCGATACTAGGATATCACTCCTTTGAAGTTTGCGACTACATATAAAAACATTCTCCAACCATCATATGCTTCGGCGATATCTTCTCCTATGAAAGACACTTCCTCATCGAGAAAATACATTTTTAAGGGTTTGTATTCTGCGCCCACAGGATTCTCCACCAAGTGATCAGCCAATGCTTGCCCCTTGACTACCTTTTGAGTCATGTAGATGATGCCGAACCCACTTAGAAGTATTTGCCGCTTAGCCACTTTCTAGTAGGCATAAGTTTCTAGAAAATGTACTTTAAGGGATCCATTCTCGATATGAGGTATGTGGTGTATGCACAGAAATAATGCCTCAACTTCTGAGATATCCATGTCAGAGCGCAAGAGATACGTTCTAATAGTGAATACTGAGCTTTGTAAGGCGTGAACTTCTTACTCAGATAGTATAGTGATTGCTCCTTCCTTCCATTCTCATCATATTGTCCCAAGATGCATCCAAAGGCTCCATTCAATACGAACAGGTACAGTAGCAAAGGTCTCCCGGGCTCTGATGGTACCAGCACAGGAGGTTTGGATAGATACGCTTTGATTTTATTGAAGGCCTTTTGACACTCCTCAGTCCAACTTGTTGCAGCATCCTTTCTCAATATCTTGAAGATTGGTTCACATATTACTGTCGAATGTGCTATGAAACGGCTGATATAGTTGAGACGACCCAAGAAGTTCATTACATCCTGCTTGTCCTTGGCGGCTGTAGATCCTGAATGGCTTTTATCTTTCATGGGTCCAGCTCAATCCCTCGTCGCCTTACAATGAAACCTAGTAACTTCCCGACATAGACCCCGAAAGCACATTTCACAGGGTTTAGCTTCAAGTTGTACTTCCGCAGGCAGTCAAAAAAAATTCTAAAATTTGCTATGTGATCCCGGCTTTTCTTGGATTTGATGATGACATCATCCATGTAAACATCTATTTCGTTGTTATCATATCATAAAAGAAAGTGGTCATGGCGCTCATTTAGGTATCCCCGGTGTTCTTCAAACCAAACGACATCATTTTATATCAATACACCCCCCATGGTGTGATGAAGGCCGTTTACTCTGCATCCTCTTCATCTATCCAGATCTGGTGGTATCCCGCGAAATAATCAACGAAGGATTAGAGTTCATGCTTGGCGCAGTTGTCGATCAAGATGTGTATGTTCGGTAATAATCATCATTAGGACTTGCTCTGTTCAGATCTCGGTTATCAACGCACACCCTAACCTTCCCGTCTTTCTTTAATACGGGTACAATATTGGCTAACCAGGTCGAATATTCGACCACTCGGAGGACTTTGGCTTTCATCTGCTTGGTGACCTCCTCTTTTATCTTTAAAATCATATCTGGCTTGAATTTCCTGAGAGTTTCACCGGTGGACACATTGGGTTGGTAGGTAGCTTGTGGGCCACTATGGATGTGCTTAACCCTATAATGTCGTCATAGGACCATGCAAAGATATCCTCGTATTCTTTTAGAAATTTGATGTATTCTTCTCTATCTGACGATGATAGATAAATGCTAATGCGAGTTTCTTTGACTGTTTTGTAATCCCCCAAATTAACTGCTTGAGTCTCTTCTAGGTTGGACTTTGGTTTGTTTTCAAAATCCTTTATTTCCCTAACAATTTCCTCAGGTATTACATTGTTTTCCCATTCTTCTAAATCACTCTCATTGTGTTGCGTCACCTCATTACATGTCAAAGTTGTATATTCAACAGGATAGGAAATAGTTATGCTGAAAAGAATGCAGAGATAATAATATAAATAAACGAAAAGAAATAATGCATTACTTTGAAACTTAAAATATCAAACAAGCACAACTAGATATCTCGAGTATTTATTTCAAAACAAAAATACTGAATGTCTTAAATGCCAGAAAATAATTTAAAGGAAAATCATGTTAGTTCTGCCAAAGCTACCCAGGTGCTCAACGAGCCCGGGATGGTGCAGCAATCCAGTTCTTGAGAAAAGCCCCATCTCCTACCATCTTGATGGTAAGATCTTCCTCCTCCTCCAGCCCTAAGATCACATTGAAATCCATGTCTTCCTCATTCAGAAATAGGTTCATCATGCCAGCTAGGATCTCATCTTTTTCAGAACCCCATACCACGTCAGCCTTCCAGAATGTATGGTACAATGGTGGTATGGGTTTAGGCAATGGATAATAGAAATCATGCCATGGCGATGACCAATCCTCGTATTCCTGCACAGTGTACTCGTACCCGAGGCCAAAAGTGGTGTCCTGAGTACTTGGTTGTATTGGTTCTGTTATCCCTTGAAGATTGGGGCCAAGACCTTGGCCTGGCTCATACCCCAATAAAAGTATCATGCTTAGCACCTTATTGCTCCACCACCATCCCTTCTCTAATGTCTCTCCTCCTAACTTCTTTTTGTTTTCAACTGCTGGTATGGATTGGTTGGTATAGATGGGATTGTTTCTGTCTCCGTGAATAACCACCTACTGATGATTCCACTTGAACTTCACGTCCTGATATAAAGTAGAAGTAGCTGCCCCAGCCATGTGTATCCACGGTCGTCCCAACAACAGGTTATAGGTGGTAGAGATATCTAGTACCTGGAATCAAACATGGTCAGTCCTATCTTCAAACTCAGGTAAATTTCTCCAATTGTAGCTCTTTGGGACCCATCGAATGCCTTTACGTTCATTCTTCCCAACTGTATATCAGATATGCCTATACCCAATCTTTTCAGGGTGGTCAGAGGGAATATGTTCAGACTTGAACCCCCATCAATCAAGACTCGAGCAATGAATTTATTTTCATACTGTACAGTGATGTGCAATGTTTTGTTATGACTCAAACCTTCATGTGGCAACACATCTTCGTGAAAAGTGATCTTGTGTGTCTCTAGCACTTGTCCTACCATATTAGCCATCTTTTTACTTGTGATGCCAGTAGGCATATAGGCTTCGCTTAACACCTTTATCAAGGCGTTCTTCTGTGTGTCTGAGTTCTGCAATAATGACACGATGGATATTCTGGCAGGAGTTTTGTTCAGGTGATCAACAACAGAATACTCCTTTATTTGTATCTTTTTCCACAAATCATCAGTACCCATTTCCACAATAGGTGGTTTTGGCGTTGTCTCCCTGATTGTCCCTCTATGTGCGAGATTTTCCGGTGTGTAAACTATTCCTTTTCTATTCATTCCTTGGGCGGCGCCCACTTTTTTAATCTTAGCCTTTCCGTTCCTTCTTTCTTCAGCCACATAATCCCATGGAACATCATCAGATTGGTAGGATGTCGATAGAGTCACTATCACAGTGAACGGCGGCCTAGATGTAGCCACTTCAACATCGAACGGTGCCTTGGTTTGCACCACATCTGGTGAAAGTGTGACAAGGTATGTGATAGTAGTGTCTCCTTCTCGAATAAGACTGATGGACCCTTCCTAGTCCCATTCTTTGTCAGTCTCGATCATATTTACTCCCTTACCCCGATGGTCGGGAAGGGGGTTATTGCGGATATTCGGTGCAGATTCCTTTGCATGTACTACCTTAGTATCAATCAATGTCTAGATCTTGTCTTTCAACATGTGACATTCTTCAATAGTGTCCCCTTCATGCCTGAGTGATAGGCGCATGTTTTGTTGGGGTTGACCCATTGAGAGGGATTTTCAATCGTGGCTGCAGGAATAGGAGTGGCATAACCAGCAGCCTTCAGTCTCTCGTACAATTGGGTTATTGGTTTGGCGAGAAAAATATATTATCTAGGAGCTTTGCGGTCGAAGTTGGGTCGGGGTTTCAGGTAGTTTTGTTGGGCAGGTGAAGATGATGATAGTAGGCTGGCTGGGTATTGTAGATATGGTAGGTGGTAGCAAGATAATGGTATTTTGGGGGTGAGGGATGATATGTTGGTGGGAGTTCTTGATTGGTGAGGTCAGACATAATCCCTTGGGCTACCATCATGGCACCTACTTATTTCTTCTTAGAAATGCCTCCAGACTAGGAAAGCTTTAGTAGTTGCCTGCAAAGCTTCGAAATTGGTAACCATGCCCTTTTTGATATCCTCTTCATTCTTTCTCTTAACTTTATGATGTCAAATAACTTGTGATTCTCTATGACCATCAATCTTTCATAGTACTGTGGGTCCTGAGCTCGAATGAAGAATTTATTCATTTTTTCTTTCTCCAGCGGCAGCCTTACCTTAACAGGTTCTGATCTCCAATGGGTGTCATACTCACGGAAGGTCTCCGTGGGTTTCTTCTTGAGATTTTGAATATAGAAAACATCCGGTGCATTCTCCATATTGAACCTTAATCTGTTCATAAAGCCGGATGCCATACTTACTCAATTAGTTCATTTCTTTGGGTTTTGACTGATGTACCAGGATAAGGCATCTCCAGTGAGAATTCGCATGTACATCTTCATGAGAATTTACTCGTTCTTTTCCTAAGCCCACAGTTTGTCACAGTAAGTCCTCAAATGCACCTTGGGATCACCGGCGCCATCAAACACTTCAAACATCGGTGGTTTGTAACCTTCAGGCAGCTCCACATCCGGTTGGATACACAAATCTTCATAATTCAAACCTTTGATATCCTTTCCTCCCTTAGCACTATGGTCCCTTCTAGGTAACTTCTTTAACTCTTCAGCTATGTTCCTGATGAGCAGGTCCTTTTCGGTAGGTTCGGGCATGTATAGTGTTTGCTGTGGGGTGTATGGTATAGTTTCCACGTATATAGGGTTGCTTTGGTGGGTTCCAGGGACTTGAGTGTATAAATGATCATTGATGGAGGCTTGGGGTGGATCATGGGCAGGTTGTGGAACATTTTGAGGAGTAGGGTAGGTGGCGGTTTGCAGGTATTGGGTTGTATTATGAGGGTGTTGTTAAGGAGCTTGTAACGGTGGAGGGTTTAGCTTTTGTGGGAGTGTGGGGTTATAGTACATTTGTGTAGTGGGGGATTTTGTGGAGCTTGGAGTTGAGGATTCTAGGGTTGTGGCTGGTTTTAAGTGGTAGTATTCTGGTGATTGATGTCGGGGACGTTCAAGGTGAGAGAGAGGTTAGCAAGGTTTTGGGCCTGCTCGAGCTCACCTTGTAACTCCAAAATCTTCTACTCTAATCGCAGAACCAGATCGTTCTGCTCCGGTGTACTTCTTTCATCTGAAGTCTCCACATTCTGTGCCATATGAGCATTGTCTTTCCTGTGGCCACTCTTCCTGCATAACATATTCAGTTTGTCTAGGGTCGAGGCACTTAGCAAAGGGACCACTAAACATTTTTTGATACAAACTCCCTTCCACCAAACCATAACAAGCAGCTTGTATTCGTAGCTGTTGAGACTGCTTTTTATCTTTAGGCAATATTACATGCTTCAAATAATTTATAAATTCATTTTGACAATCCCACATTAAGCTATTAAAATTTACCTCGCATTTTGTTTGGTCGGGTGATGAATGAAATAGGTGCACCACTATTGCATTTTCAGAGTTGGCTATATCTGCAACTGATCCAAGGTTGCTAACGCGTACGCTTCTGCAGTTCTTCCCTTGGGATTTGAGTAGTTTTCCATTCTCGGAACTGATGTAACAAATCTCGTACCTTGTCAAAATATTGCTGCATTAGTGACTCTCTTGCCATTTAATTTCCTTGCATTTGATTGACTTCTAGCTGAGAATCGCTTTTAATTTTGATCTGCTTGATTCCGATTGCTTTTGCAAATTCCAAACCTGCAACCATTGCTTCATAATCGGCTTCATTATTAGTAATATGATAAAATTTTATCGCTTGTCTAACCATTTCCCTAGTGGGTGTTATTAAAACAATACGCAAACCTGCTTCCTTTACATTAGAGGATCCATCTGTGTACAAAGTCCAAGTCCCCAAGTTAGATATGGTGGAAACACCTACCTCTTTTTCAGCTTCGGGAAGTAGGCTCAAGGTAAAGTCTACTACAAAATCTGCTAGTACATGTGACTTTATGGTAGTTTATGGTTGATAAACAATATCATACTTACTTAGTTTTGTTGCCCATATAGCTAACCTTCCTGATAATTTATGATTATGTAAAATATTACACAATAAAAAAGTTGTCATAATAGATATGGGAAGACATTGAAAATAGTGTCATAAATTTCTTGACGCTATTATTAATACTAATGCTAATTTTCTTGTAACGACTCGATAGGTCATTTTGAGATCTATCATGTCATTTGGCGGTTCGAGACCTTGAGTAACTTCACTTTATGTTTTACGACTTGCGTGTGTAGTCGAATTTGATTTTCGGGAAGTTCGGAGTTGATTTGAAAGAATAATTCTCTATTCGGAAGCTTTAAGTTGGAAGGGTTGACTAAGGTTTGAGTTTTGAGTAAATGACCTCAGAATCAAGATTTAAAGGTTCCTACGGATTCGTAAGGTGATTTCAGACTTGGGCATATGTTCGGGTCGAATTTCGGAAAGTCCGGGAGCGATGCAACACTTATTATCGAAAGTTTGCATTTTTGAAGGTTTTGAAATCTGCTATGTTTGACTTGCAGTGGATTTTAGTGTTATCGGACTACGGGTGGTATTTAAGGACCTTGGATAGGTTTGTTTTATTGATTGGAACATGTATGTGATGTTTGGTCGTGATCCGGAATGTCTAAGTGTGATTCAGACGCGTTCGGCGAAGTTTGAATGTTTGAAAGTTAAAGAAAGGTTTTGATCGTCGATTCGTGGTTTTGGGAATTTATGTTACGCAAATGCGACGTAGGAGTGGCGAACACGGAGAATAAACTGGGGCCAGGGGCTTTTACCCTACGCGAACGCGACAATGGAGTCGTGAACGCGAAGGATAGCAGGCTGGTAGATTTGCCCTTCGTGAATGCGGAAGGTCTATCGCGAATGCGAAGGAGGGGATTGATGCTGCGGGAATTTAGTCATCGCGAATGCGATGGTTGGCTCGCGAACGTGAAGCCCTGGGGCAGGTAGGCCTTTGCGAACCCGATGGTGTTCTCACAAACGCGATGAAGGGCCTGGCGGAGGATTATAACAATGAGCGCGGGGGTGAGATCATTTATTTCAATTTCCCTCTTGTTTATAACAAGGGCAGACTTAGGCTCACACCATGCTTTAATTTTAATATTTGAGTTATTCTTGCATGTTTAAATGCCTTCATTACATTTTGGCCTGAAATTAGACTTGCGTAAGTATAATTGACGAGCTATTGGATTTGTGGTGGACATTATACTTCCTTTTTATAGATTTCTTACGTGTTGTACGTATTCGTCCGAAAGTTTCTTGAATTTTATAACTCACACATATATTCGTGAGTGGGTCCAGTGACCCGTCAAAGTTTCATATTCTAATGGTATTGGGTTGAACGCCTCAACAATATTCTTATGGGATCGGGTCGTTCGCCTCGGCAGGATTATGTAACAAACACTTATGGGATCGGGTCGTTCACCTCGGCAGTATCATGTATCATACTCTTATAGAATTGGGTCATTCGCCTCGGCAGGATTATGTAACACACTTTTATGGGATCGGGCCATTCGCCTCGGGAGGATTAAGTAACACACTCTTATGGGATCATGTAGTTCACTTTGGTAGGATTATGTAACACACTCTTATGGGATCGGGATGTTCGCCTCGACAGTTCTATGAAACACTCTTATAGGATCAGGCCATCTGTCTCGGCAGAATCGTGCGTAGTATTTGATAAGGAGTCAGTGTACCTATGAGTTTTCTTGACTTGAGATGTGACATTTTATTTGGTGTTGACCATTATGAGTTCCATTCGAGGTAGTATCCAGTTATTGAGGACTTCGTATGTATTCTTCTATTGAAGATCGTGTTATGTACATATATTTGCTCTCACTGTCTTACTTACCATGCTTCGTACCTATCTACTTTTATTATACTTGATTTATTGGACCACAAGTAAGTGTCGATGTCGACCCCTCGTCACTATTTTTTTGGGGTTAGGCAAGATACTTACTGGGTATGCATTGATTTACGTACTCATACTACACTTCTTCACTGATTGTGTAGGTACTAAGATAGGTACTTTAGTGGTCGTCTTGGCGCAGAGGCGCAACTGCTGAGGAGACTTGGTGGTGAGCTGCATTCCATGTAAAATCCGCAGCACGCGGAGTCTCTATCTTATTTATTTACTATATCCTGTCTATGTTATATTTCAGATAGATGATGTATTAGTATTATACTTCCTAGTAGATGCTCATGCACTTGCGACACTAGTTTTGGGTGTTTCTAGTGGATGCCCACTGTTGTATCAATTATTATTATCACTTTTTTTAAATAATACTCATACTCGGTATTTTGGTAAAGAAGAACGTATGATTTCATGAGTTTTTAGATTTAACTCGATTTATTAAATGAAATTTCTAGTTTTAAAAGTTATAATGGACAATTAATTTGGAGGTTCACGTGTTTGCTTGCCTAACAACATTGTTCCACGCCATAACGGCCTATTATGGGATTTGGGTCGTGACATTTCTAGATGTGGATATCTTGTCTGAGCTTCTTACAATGCTTTACTAACATAATAGACAGGAAATTGCATACCTTTCTCTTCTCAAACCAAAACCGCACTTACTGATACTTCTGATACAGCTAAGTAAACAAGCAATTGTTTTCCCTCCTTTAGCTTTGACAACAAAGTTGGCTTTGGAACATATATTTTTAGATCTCTTACCATTTGTTGACATTCATCTGTCTATTCAAACTTGTTTTGCTTTTTCATCAATGAGAAAATTTTGAAATATCTTTTAGAGGATTTGGATATGAACCTCCCCAAAGCCGCTAATCTTCCCGTGAGTCTCTGTACTTCTTTTTTGCTTGTAAGTACATCTGGGATTTCTTTAATTGATTTGATTTGAGCTAGATTCCCCTCAATCCCCTGTTAGAAATAATAAAACCTAAAACCTTACTTGATGCAACACCAAATGCGCATTTTTCTGGATTCAACTTCACGTTGTACTTCCGAAGAATTTCAAATGTTTCTTTCAAATGCTCGAGATGATTTTGTGCCTGTGTCAATTTCACCAACATGTCGTCAATGTAAACTTTCATAGACTTCCCAAAATATTCTTGGAATATTTTGGTCACCAACCTTTGATATGTGGCTCCAGCGTTCTTTAAACCAAATAGCATAACTTTGTAACAATAAGTCTCCTTGTGTGTAATAAAAGAAGTTTCGTCCTCGTCTTCGGGATCTATTTTAATTTGATTATATCCAGAATAAACTTCCAAAAAAACTTAAAAGCTCATGACCGGTAGTGGAATCAATTAATTAATCTATATGCGGTAAAGAAAATAAATCTTTACTATATGCTTTGTTCAAATTAGTATAACCCACACATACTCGCCATTTACCATTTGTTTTTGGAATTACGACATTATTTGCTAACCATTTAGGATATTTTACCTCGTGAATGGAACCAATTTTCAAGGGTTTACTTACCTCTTCTTGTATTACCTGGTTTTTGAAAGCACCTTGTTTTCTCTCTTTTTTTGCTTTATCAGTGGGTGTAATGGATCTTTATTTAGCCATTGAGTCATTACTTCCGGTGGAATACCTGTCATATCTGAATGTGACCAAGCAAAATAATCAGAGTTAGCTCGCAAAAATTCAATTAACTTACGTTTTAGCTTTGTGCTTATGTTCGTCCCAATATAAACTTTTCTATCTGGCTAGTGAACAAATAAAATAACAGTCTCGAGCTCCTTTGATTTTTTTCAATAGTATCATTTTCCTCCGGTTTCTAGATCACATCAGTTCCTGCATCTATATCAGCTTCATTTCCCATATCTAGTATTGTGGTCGCTAAGGGCTCGATGGGTTCCTCAGCTTTGAAGTAATTGCTATTTTTCCTCTCCATCCTTGGTTGTACCACTTGCTACAGTCACCGTATTTGTTTCTCGAGCTGCTCGTTGATCTCCCCTAATCTATCGAATTTTCCATTGTGATGAAAATTTAATAACTTGATGCAAAGGTGATGGTACTGCATCCATCTCATGAATTCATGGCCTTCCTAAAATCATGTTATAGGACATATCGGCTTCCACCACCTGAAATTTGGTGTCATTCACCACCCCTTTTGCAATAGTTGATAATGTAATTTTTCCCTTGGTTATTACACTTGAATTGTCAAACCCGACCAGATATCGAGCCTTGGGTGTCAGTATCATGAACAAGTAGGAAAATATCAATGCATCATTGCATCATTGTGGGGTATGACTAAGCCATCTATATCCTCATCATCAAATGTTAAGATCTCCCCCTTCATGATCCGACGAACGCATTTTTCGAGCATCACAGATATTTTGCATGTTCTTTTTGTCATCGTGTATGTTACTCCAATAACCTATTCACCTCCGGGTTATGACATTCAGTGTCCTTTTGGGTGATTGAGGCTTTGGTGATTTTCTTTATTCTTCATGTAAGCCTATTTATCTTTTTCACTAAATAAATTAGTGAGGTAACCTTTATTCAATAAGTAGTCTATATCTCCTTGTAAGCGCCGTAATCTATTTTTCGGTGTCCATGATCATTGTAAAATTCACACCAAAATTTCTGGCTCCTTTTGCTTGGGTCTGACCTCATTTCTCTTGGTCATCGTACCTTATCTCCCATGCCTCTTAATACCGCAACTAATTTTGAAGTACTTATATTAAAATTATAATCTGCTAATTTTGGTGTAGGACTCTGGTCGTTGTATCTCGCTATTTCTCATTCCTTTCCCAATCGAGAAGAAGAACCTACCTCCTTTTGTCTTGACCTTTGATCAGATCGTACATGTTCTAGCTTTGGCATGTGATCTCACTTTGCTGGTCCCATATAGGGTTCGTATCTATTTTTTGCATTTCTTTGTTCTGTCACTAATCTTTTATACCCGAACTTGTCTTCTACCTTCGGCTGAGACACCGTGTCTTCCTCTATTTGGAGCTTAGTATTGTACTTGTTTTAAACGTCATTCCATGTAGTTGCTGGGAATTCTTGTAAACCTTTCTTTAACCTTCTTGTAACTTCTGAACATCTTTCATTCAAGTTCCTTGCAAAACTATTGTTGCCCAATTATCAAGTACAGGAGGTAGCAACATCATTACTCATTGGAAGCGATCTAAAAATTCCCTGAGTAATTTTGTACTTCCTTGCTATATTTTGAAGATGTCCTCCATTCGTTTTTCCTTTATTTGGGATCCCGGATGCGTTTTAATAAATGAATCTTCAAGCTCAACAAACAAATCAATAAATATTTTAAGTAAAAGTGAATGCCATGATACCGCCCCTTTTCTAAGGGTTTCACCGAACTTTTTTACTAGCACTGACTTTATTTCTTGTTTAGTCAAATTATTGCGTTTGACTCCTGTGAAAAATGTAGTCACGTGCTCTAGAGGATCAGAAGTTCCATCATACTTAGGAATATTTGGCATCTTGAATTTCTTTGGTATAGGTAACGGTATTGCGCTAGGTTTTCATAGATGTTGCGAATACTTGCCCATATCCACACCTTAAATTACTGGCGGTACAGCCGAGATTTATTCTATCTGATCATTCTGTTTCTTGAGTTGCTTCTGCAAGGCTAGAACTAGATTTAGCAAATCAGAATTATTTGGTGTACCTGAACCTCCTGCTTCAGAGTTGTTTGGCATTTCTCTACTACCTGAATTTTCCAGCCCTGAATTGGGATTTTCGATATTAGTATTCATTGGTGGCGGTACTGGGACATCGTTTGGTGCATTGTTTGACAAAGCTTGCAATGCCTCACCAATCTGTTGAGCAATGAATTATTTCAACTAATCTTGCAAACCTGATTGTTCTTCATTTCGTTGCTCGATGTTGCGATTAGCGGACCTAAATGGTGAGTTATCACGTGAACGTTGAGGAGAATGTGTAGGTTAATTTCTTGGAGAAGATTCCCCTTGTCCATTCGCCTACTAAGTAAGTTGATCAGTTCCAGACATAATTTGTTGGTAAAATATAAATATAAATAGAAAGTTGAAAGATTGTTAGATTTCTCGGTAACTGAACCAAATTATTTAACCTAAAAATAGCTTTTGAAGTTAAAGCAATTAAATAAAATAATGCGGGTTTCTAACAACCGATTTACTTTAAAAAATTTAACTATAATTGATATGAAAAATAAATAATAATAGTAAAGAAATAAACTGAGAGAATAAAGGAAATAGTAATCTTATTGATGATTGCAGCCTCTCCCGAAAGGAAGGAGATAATCTTCTGACAACAGAAAATAATAAGAAAATTCTATGATTGACAATATGACTTAGTGAAATTTTCGATGGGATACAAGTTATGGAGGTTTAAATAGTTCTACTACTCATAATCATTTGCCTTGTTTAGCTCATGCCCGTTAATATCATTTATTGCATTAATTGTCCGTTACGTGATTGATTTATAACGGTTGAGATAATGATAAAAAATCGTGTATAATTAGGGATTGACTGATCTTTTCCTTGTTTGCAGATATTACTTGTTTCAATTATCAGTCTCGTCGTTATCTCTTATGTTTAGCACCGAGGCTAATCGGTACGATGCATTCATGAACAACCCCGAGGGTATTGTTTCTACTTTCTGAACATGTCATTCTTCTTTGTTGCATTAAATTCCCATTACACCTGTCATTATGACATTGATCCATGCGGTGAGTTTATTTTTAACTAATAGAGAGAATGCTTTATATTTTAGCTTCTCTAATGTTGATTCTTCTGGAAATGGTTGCTGATATTGTTGACATTTCAGTGAATTGTGATGGTTAAATAGCGCTCTTCCTTGAAAATAAGCTAAAAACAGAAAATACAATGATGATAGTTAAATGAGAAGTCGCACAATATTTGATTATTAGGCCATGGTATTTAGATTTGCCAAATACATCATGTTGTAATAATATTTTTACGGTTGTTGCTTCCACCATATTAAAAATTAGTAAAAGAATAGGAAGGAAAATTAAGCATAATAAAGATCCAATTGCTCTAAAGCAATAATGTAATAATTTACAAAATGTGAGTTATCATTACTCATCTGTGAAACATTCAAGCAAAACAACTATATGTATATCAATTGCAATTTGCACATTTTCATGCATCTGTGTGATCAAACATTCTACAAATTCAAAATTTCCATAGTTCAATCTCCAACATATTGGAATAGAGTTGAATCGACTAGGATTATACATGGAGATTAAGTCAAATTATACTTGTATTGTTGTTTACCCGTAAAACTGTATAGTTAAATTTATAACATAGTTTATATACAAGTGAATCGATTTGACCAAAAAATAGTAAATGAATAATAACATAAATAAGATTATAAAATGAAATCAAAGGAGGTACAAGCCTGACTATGAACTTAGCCGTTCCGATGGAGAGAGTGAGAATAATGCTCAAGAACAAAGATTGAGAGTAATGATATAAAATGAAAGCAGAATATAGTTATTTTGCGTACATAGTGTTTCCTGTCTATAATGGATGTTAATTCTCCTATTTATAACTCTATTCAAGGATACAAGACCCCCAAATCAAGATCCTCTTGAATGAAAATAAAATCGTCATTGATGGTTGCATAACGGTTGGTTATAAATGCAGATATTCTTTGTAATGGTCGCTCATTGAATGCTACCCGATGTCAATACTCTGAACCTTTTTAGTCGGCTACTCTATCTTAGGGACCCATCCAGCACTGGTCACATGCTGGCAACTGGTAATGACTATTTGCTGACTCACAATCCTACCTGTCTTTAGCTCCACGTGTCATCTCTTCATTCGTCCAACGGTTACTAACCAATTTTATCGTATACAGATAGTCTCCCTACTTTTCGGTGACAATATTTTAGCATCATCGAAAGTATAGAAAACCTCTTTCCTTAGCGGGCAAGTTTCTGAACAGTTCTTGCCATTTGAAAAGACTCACGTCTCTCTGCATTTAAGGATCCGAACAGGTGTTACCCCACGATTTAGCAAATATTTTTGCCAGTTCTCGAGGCAATCATGACCATGATTTTTGTCGTCTATAACTTCTCCACTTCTCCTCATTTTTAGTCTTTACTTTTTACAACTTCTTCTTCTTCTCTGATTTATCTTGGAACCTTACTGCAAACTTCAACTTTTTTAGTAAAATTTTTCTTCACAAATTTCTCACCATCGTGTCTTCTAACACCGCTGCCTTCGGAAATTCTGGCCTTCTCTTCGATGGAGGTCCGAAAAAGAACAGAACCAAAGAGGTTGATGTCGAATCTGAACCTCCAACCATAAAAACCATTATACCTCTTCACCTTAGCACAAAATCTGAACTTCAGGAATAAAAAGAACCTGCAGATCCCAAAAGTGACAGAAGTTGGTCTGTCAATAGGTATCCTTCTTCCATCCGTCCTCCTAGCATTCTTGTCTTGAAGGAGTATTGTCACTGGGATAACATTGAAATCCTCACTCCTAGCGAGGTAGAAAGAGTCACCTTCTCCGAACCAGGGTTCATGTATGTTTATACATACCCTTTCACTTTGGGTCTTTTCACTTTGAGAGTGGGTAAAGAAGTCGACCCAATAATCTTAGAGTTTTTCCACTAATATCAAATATGCTTGGCACAAGTAGGGCCTTCTATGTGGCTTACGGTGGCTTGCCTCTGCCTGTTGTGTTCTGAGACCGGGGAAACCCTGACTTTTGCACACATGATGAATGTCTACTCCCAAAATATCTTCTGTGGGGGTTTGCTAAAACTTAACAAACGCGGTCATCATGCCCTTTCACCAGCGTCGATGATGATAACGACTGTAGATGGATGGAACGGTTCATTATTATTGCTACCAGGGACATTATCCTGGCCACAAAACCTGCTCTTCCCAATTCATGGAATCTTTTTCGTAAGTCTTCGGATACCCTTTCTTTTTCATGTATAGAAAGACCTTCCTTCGCTACTAACTTTACATTCTCCTTACTCCAACTACTTAGTGGAAGCCACCACGGGTTCAAGCTTTGGCCCAATGGGTACAGAATATTCTGGACATTACTACACCAGAGTCCCGGAGATGGAAAACAATGGCTCCCAAATATGGGTGGAAAGCTAAAAACCATCGTAAACAAGAATTCTTCTTCCCTTCTTTCAATCTTTCAATATATCTTGGAAGCAATTTAACTGTCTTCTTGTATCACACAGGACTTTTGAAGGGATCCATCGTTTGCCCCGACATCGAGGTTCTCGATAACTCGGCGAAAACCAAACAGTTACTGTAGAATGTCCTTAACCGAAGGAGAGCTCGCGAATCTACTCGCACTTCTAGTGAAGGTACCTATTCCGGGAGTCCCCAGCCCAAAAATAAGAAACCAAAGAGGAAACACCCCTCCTCGGCTAGGACTCAGGAGAAAAGAATAAAAGAAACACAAACTGGACCGACCACAATGGTCCTTGATGATAAAGAGGGAGCCGATGATGTAGAGGCTCCCCTTCAAAGAAGAAAAAGATCTTCATCAGCTCAACCGAATTCTCAATCAGTAGAGCTTCAAACTCCACCACTAGAGGAAGTTCAAAAACTCTAGGGAAAATGGAAATGGCCGAAAATACTTCATCTCGTTTTTGGATCCCCACAGTTGCTTCTGGTCAAAGGAGTTCAATTTCTGACCTTCCTCTACAACCAACTTCTGAGCTGACCACAATCACCCCTCCATCTACACAAGTTGCTTCTTCTCCATCGGCCCAGGCTGAACAAATAGAGAGTGCTCCTTCTCCGTGGTCACCCGACCATGGAAATGTGGGAAGTACTTACTCGACACCCACTCAGGACCCTTATAGAAACAAAAGTGTCATTCTTTCGGTTTCGAATGAGTGCCATATGCTTTCCAAGCCGGTGGAGCTTGACAATTATCTAAATTTGTTGGCCTCAGAAAAAGATTGGAGAAAACAGACTCTCTTTCTAGGGAGTGTCTCATAAATAATAGCATGCATTGCTCGGTGCAGGTAACAATCTAACTTCATTTTATCTTCTTTCAATTTATACTTTGCATTAATAACTCTAGTTTTGACCTTTTTCAAGCGAACCTTATTGCTTCCGAGGGCTTGCAAAGGTTGATTCTGGATAAGCAAGAGCTTACTTCATAACAAGATCAACTTATGGCCTGAAAGGAATTAGCTTGCCGAGTGCCTCCCGGTGTTGAAGGAAAAAGTTACTTAAATAAATGACCTTGAGGCTCGGTTGCAGCACTCCAGACAATATAGGATGGTCCACAGCCAGGAAGTCGCCCAATTACATGAAGACCTTAATGATGCTAAGTCTAAGTGGACGAACTTCATGATACTGTAACCGCAGCTGCCAAGCGTGAGTCTGCCTTCATATAGCAAGTTAACAACTTGGAGGCCAGCTTAGGTCCCAAAATTGAGGAGGCCAAAGCTGCCGAGGAGAGGAGAGCAAGAATGGAAGAAACACCCAAAAGAGTCATGGAGCAGAATTAACTTCACTCGACCACCAACGTTGAGCTTGATTCCAAAATCAGCCTTGTTAAAACTGAAAATGAAAAGCTCTAGGCAAAGATTGTGAAACTCCGAGCCAAATTCCAAGATCGGAAAGATTCTCTCCTCTTCGAGAAGACCTACGCCATATAGCATATGAAGAGGAATACTTTGGAGGAGGCCAAAGAAGGCATTGCAAACATTGATAAATGCATTACCAAGGCCCGGGAGCTGGAGACAACTGCTCATGAAAACCTTCAGGCTCGGCCCGTTGCTTCTGATTCTTAGAATACTAATTCGTAGAATTCGGGAACCAAAGGAGAAATCGAAGAAGATGAAGGCCTTGACCCGGAAGCGGAATAGCCTTCTCTCAGTAGAGAAAAAGAAGACCCTTCTCTCCCTTCGGGTTCTGGTAGCAAGAACTGATGTATATATTTTTCTTTACTTTTTGTAATTACGCCGAAACGTTTTACTAAGTTTGGCATTTTTATTAATGAAAGAAACATTTTGCTTAAGTATTGTGCAAAAAGTATTCTTTTACATTTAACTGACAAAGCTTTGGGAATCTTTTCTCATCCGATAGCTTTTGATTACGGGCATAAAAACTTCTGAAACCTACCCTTTACTATGAGGGTTTCATAAGAGAGGGCCATTATGTTTACGGTACTCTTGAAGAGGATGTCTCATGTTCATTCTGGCACAAGCATTTGATGTTTTTGTTAATTTTCAAACAACGAAACAAATTAACTTATCATTCGGACAAGAAATAAGATGAAAATAAAAGGGATTTGAATTATTCCCCCTATCTTTAAAAGTACATTTTCATAAAATTCTTTTGCTTAAGTAAATAATGCTGCTAATACATGTGGCTAACTTGTACAACTTATTTCTACAGGGCTGATAATGCAATCCCCGATCCTGATAAGACATTGATCTCGGTTCTAACAGTCCTCGATCTTCGTAACACTTTTAGTGCCTTGTCATTTATTATCCCCCCCGGTGTTCGGATGCTAAGTATGAGAATTCGAATACTAGAAGTCTTGCATTCACCGATGACCCTGCCTTCGTAGTATGCTTTACATTGCTCCTCATGAATAGAAACAGCTTGTGGACGGGTAAATAATTTGTTTCCAGAGGCCTGTCGAGCCAAAGATTATTTAACCATCCACAAGCTGATTACCACACAAGTTTATCTACACAGAACTATTTATACTCATGCTAAAGTGAAGGCAATAGATCTTCCGCTTGTTGATTCACTAGTGAATACATACTTGCCGATGATCCTTCCTTCGTAGTATGCTTTACATTGCTGCCTCGTCAAAAACCTTCACAGAAAAACCCAATTGCGACAAAAATTGTACGAAGAGAAAAAGAGTGCAGCGCATACTTTCATTACCGGCTAGGATTTTAAGCAATAATACCTGTTGAGGTGAGTCACGTTCTAATTTCTTAGCAATTTAGCTCCATCTTGATCTTCCAATTCATAGAACCTTTACCTGTTATAGCTGAAACCTGGTAAGGTCCTTCCCATGTTGGTCTCAACTTCCCAGCATTAAGTTCCCGAGTATTTTGAGTTACCCTTCTCATAACCATATCCCCAACCTTGAAATATCGAAGATTTTCTCTACCGTTGTAATATCTTTCCATCTTTTTCCTTTGTGCCTACATCCTCACATGTGCCAGATTTCGGTGCTCTTCAAGCAAATCTAGTTTAACCAGTAACGCTTTATTGTTTGTTTCTTTGTTTGCTTAGGAAACCCTTAAGCTCGGTTCCCCCACTTCCAGTGGTATTAAAGCCTTTGAACCGTAAACAAGTGAAAATGGGGTTTCACCCGTGCTCGACTTTGCCATAGTCTGGTATGCCCATAACACACTCGGTGGCTCATCAGGCCACTTGCCTTTAGCATCTTCTAACTTCTTTTTAAGGCTTTAAATAATTACCTTGTTGTTCAACTCCGCCTGTCCATTAGCACTCGGGTGATATGGTGAAGATGTAATTCGTTTGATCTTCAATCCTTACAAAAATTTTGTGACTTTGGAACCTATACACGGTGGCACATTGTCACAAGTAATTTCTTTCAGTATTCTGAATCGGTAGACGATGTGATCCTATATGAATCGATCACTTCTCATTATATGATCTTTTGGTAAGCACCTGCTTCAACCCATTTAGTAAAATAATCAGTTAAAACCAATAGAAATTTTACCTTACCAGGTCCTTGTGGTAAGGAACCGACTATGTACATCCCCCATTTTATGAATGGCCATAGTGACACCACCGAATGCAAACGTTTCGCCGGTTGATGCATTAATTGTGCATGGCATTGACATTTATCACACTTTTGTACAAATGTCTTTGCATCTTACTCTATTCGGGGCCAATAGTAGCCAACTCTGACTAACTTGAGGACCAATGAGTCTGCACTGGAGTGGTTCCTGCAGACTCCTTCATGAACTTCCCTCATCACGTAGTCATCCTCGGATGTCCCTAAACAGCGAGCCAATGGTCCTTGGAATGAGCTCTTGTATAACTGTCCGTCAACAAGACACTAATGAGATGCCTTGGTCCGTAGTGCTTAGATATTCAATAAACTTGTTCCTCCAATCCCAGATCAAATTGGTTGAATTAACTTCACAGTAGTCATCCACATCTAACACCAAATGCAGTAATTGGACTACCGCACCGGAATCAAATCCTTTCAATTCTGTGGACGAACATAAATTGGCTAATACGTCTGCCACCACATTTTCCTCCCTTGGAATGTGGACAATTGACCACTCTTTGAACCGGGAAAGTAACATTTGAACCTTTGTTTAAGTATTATTGCATACGTTCCTCCTTAGTATCGAAAATTCTGTATACTTTGTTCACCACCAGTTGAGAGTCGCACTTTACTTCGATGACCGTGGAACCTAGTCCCCGGACTAGTTCGAGTCTTGCAACCAAAGCTTCACACTCGGCTTCATTGTTAGTTAATGGCATAGTTCTAATGGCCGGTCTCAGGGTTTCCCCCGAATGAGTGATTAATACTACCACGAGACCGGACCCTTTTATGTTGGAAGCCCCATCCGTATACAAGTTCAAAACTCTCGATATCATTCCAATATCAACACTGCTTCTTTAGCAGCTAAAGGCATTAATCCTGAAATGAAATCGACCACAAAGTCAGCCAAAACTTGTGACTTGATTGCAGTCTTGGGCTTGTATTCAATGTCGAATTCACAGACTTCAACTGCCCATTTAGCTGAACGACCCGACAACTCAGGCTTATGAAGGACATTCCTTAAGGCAAAGGATATCACAACAACTATCGGATGACATTAAAAATAAGGCCTAAGCTTTCGATAGGATACTACGAGAGCTAAGGCCAACTCTTCAAGTTACGGATATCGTGTCTCCACTCCCGATAATATTTTACTAACATAATAAACGGGAAATTGCGCACCTTCCTCTTTCCGGACCAAAATAGCACTTACCGCTACTTCTGAGTCCGCCAGATAAATCAACAGTCGCTCACCTTCTCCCAATTTTGACAATAACGGAGGGCTAGACAGGTACCTTTTTAAATCCTTCATTGCATGTTGTCATTAGGGAGTCCATACGAAATCATTCTTCTTCTTGAAAAGTGAAAAGAAGTGATGGCACTTTTTCGAAGACCTCGAGATGAACGTGCTTAAAGCTGCTAATCTACCGTTCAACCTCTGTACTTCCTTCACGCTTGTCATCTGGTCTGGGATATCCTCGATGGCTTTGATCTTATCGAGGTTAACATCGATTCCTCTTTGATAGACCAGAAACCCCAAGAACTTTCCAAAACCCACTCCGAAGGCACACTTCTCCGGGTTGAGATTCATATTGTACTTTCTCAGAACATCAAATGTCCCTTGGAGATGTTTCAAATAATCTCCTGCATTAAGGGACTTAACTAACATGTCGCCAATATAAACTCCCATTGTCTTACCTATTTGTTTTTCAAACATCTTATTAAAAAGCCTCTGATAAGTGGATCTGGTTTTTTTAAGCCCAAAAGGCATCACATTATAGCAATATGTGCCAAACTTTGTGATAAAATAAGTCTTCTCTTGATCTTTCGGGTCCATCCTAATTTGATTTTACCTGGAATAAGCATCAAGAAAACTCATTAACTCATGCCCGGCTGTAGCATCAATCATTTGATCAATGTTTGGCAATGGGAAAGAGTCTTTAGTGCATGCCTTATTTAAATCTTTATAATCTACGCACATCTTAAATTTATTATTCTTTTTAGGTACTACCACTATGTTAGCTATCCAATTGGGGTAACTTACCTCCTGAATTAAACCTATGTTAAGTAGTCGGGTTACCTCTTCCTTAACAAACTTGTTTCTGACCTCTGCTATTGGTTGTTTCTTCTGTCTTACCGGAGGGACGTTTGGATCCAGACTCAGTTTGTGGACCACCACCTCCAATAGAATACCTGTCATATCTAAATGCAACCATGCAAAACAATCAGCATTAGATTTAAGAAAATCCATAATTTTCAACCTGAGTTTGGGACTCAACCCCATTCCTAAATTCGTTGGCCGCATCTATCTCCTTTGGTACCTGAAAAGACCTCGGTACCAGATATAATTCCAATGGCTCCTCGTCTTTATCATCTTCAATTGAGTTAGAAGAAGTCATTAGTTCCTGTAATTGCTATTTGCTCGCTTTTCTGCCCTTGCTACTGCAAACGATTACTGCGTTCATCTCTCTTGCAGCCGGTTGATCTCCTCTGATCTTCTTGATCCCTTTTGGTGTAGGGAATTTTAACAGTTGATGATAATTTTAGGGCACAACCTTCATTTCATGTATCTATGGACTTCCAAGGATTACATTATAGCCCATGTCTCCATCTACCACTTCGAACAAGGTGGTCTTCGTTACTCCGTCGGCATGTGTGGGAAGCAAAATGTCTCCTCGGGTTATCACACTTGTTAAGTTGAAGCCATCTAGAAGCTTTGTCGTCGGAATGATGTTCCCAGTTAACTTTGCTTGCTCCAAAACTCTCCATTGTATGATATTGGCTGAACTTCCAGGATCAACCAAAACACGCTTAATTTTGAAATCTAAAACATTAAGAGAAATAACCAAAGCATCATTGTGCGGTAGAAGAATTCCTCCAGCATCTTCCTCTATGAAAGTGATGTCATCTTCTGTGACTTCTCGGTTCCTCTTGCCATGAGTCACCAATATATTTGTCTTTTTTGCTGCCAAAAATGTCACCCCATTGACTTCGTCTCCTCCGAGGATCATGTTGATTGTCATCCAAGGTGACCCTTCTGCCGGCTTTGGTGGCTCTGCATTATCCCGATTTCTCCCATAGTTTTTCTTGGCGCGATC
This sequence comes from Nicotiana tomentosiformis, assembly GCF_000390325.3. NCBI lineage: Eukaryota > Viridiplantae > Streptophyta > Magnoliopsida > Solanales > Solanaceae > Nicotiana > Nicotiana tomentosiformis. Next base: position 74,474,536 of record NC_090818.1, on the reverse strand, counting down.
TCTTAAAAACTCTCTGAGGTGACTTTTTTTCAACAATGTTGCCACCTCTTGTCGAAGATGTCAACAGTCCTTAGTACTGTGGCCATGAGTTCCATGGAATTCACACCATAGATTAGGATCCCTTTGGCTAGGATTCGATCGAATTAGTTTCAGGAACTTAGCTTTTTTAATATTTCTCATGGCCGACACCAATTTCACCAGGCTGATATTAAAATTGTAATCAGACCACCTGGGATACGATGAATCTCAAGGCCCCGATACCTCTTTCTCCTGCAATGATCTACTACTCCGGCCACGATCCACACTTCTATCGAAAGCGAACCTATCCAATGACTGGAATCCTTTATCACCATGCTCTCCATCCCTCTCGTAAGGCTGAAAACAACTTCTAAAGGGTCTCTGATCAGCATCAAAATCATTTTTCAACTTATCTTGATTTTGATCACGATTCTGTCCTTTAGAAGACACCGAGGAACCAAGTTGATCATCTTTTAATCTTATTTTTGACTCGTAGCGATTGTGAATATCTACCCATGTGGTCACCTGAAATTCAAGCACTCTCTTTTAATTTTCGGGAGGCATCGTAGCTCAACGGGTTGAGACCCTTTGTAAATGCCTTTGCTGCCCACTCATCTGGTACTGCTGGTAACAACAACCTTTCTTTCTGGAACCGATCACGAACTCCCGCAAAAACTAAGATTCTCCTTGAGATATTCTGAATATATCCGCCTTCCTACCTTTCTCGCTCCATTATGAGCTTTGATAAATGAATCTGCATGCATTTCAAAAGAGTCAATAGAATCTCAAGTAAGAGGGAATACCAAGTTAAGGCACCCTTCGTAAGGGTTTCACCAAACATCTTCAACAAAATCGATTCAATCTCATGCTGGGCCAAGTCGTTTCACTTTACTGCCATAGTGTAGGTGATGATGTGCTCCTGTTAATTAGAAGTCCCATCATATTTTGGTATATCGAGCATCTTAAACCTCTTTGGGATCAACTCTGGTGCCATACTTGGTTTAAACGGCAACTGCGTATACTTCTTTGAATCCAGTCCCTTTAATACTGGCGGCGCTCCTGGGATCTGATCCATCTGAGCATGAAATTCCTTTGCATTCTGATCCATTCATTCATTTCTCTCATGAATCTCATGAGCTCGGTTTTGAAAGGGTCATTTAAGTTGGTTTTCCCAAATCCACTACCGGTACCTCCGGCCTCGTCAAAACCGACCTCCTACCTTGGAGTGTTGTTCTCAATTTTTTGAGCCGTTTGATTAGCGAGAACACTGGGAGGAACCAGAGCCCTTCCATTAGCATTATTGGAAGCACCCGATAACGCCTTCTTCAATTCCGTCATCACCCAATCTTGCCTTGAGAGGTGATCCATAATCGCCTTTTGTTGTTCTCTCAAGATTTTGACTTTTTCAACAACGTGCCCATCCTCTGCATCATCAGGAGTTGGGCCCCGCACATGCCGAGGATATAACCATCTCGAACTGGATTTGCTTCATCCTTTTCATTGCGGGTTTCGCTGATCGAATCATCATGCTGGAACATTTCTTCCCGTTCATCGTGTGCTCCAACATTGTAAACATTATTGACATCATTAGCTGCCATACCTGATCTTTCTTTTGCTAAGGAAGGAATTAAAGTTTGTTAGTAACAGATAAATGGATCAAAGCAATTATACAATTATTTATGCCCCACGGTGGGCGCCAAACTGTTTACCTGTACATTGGTACAATTAAATTTGTAACGTGGTTTCTAGAAAAATGAATCGATTTGACCCAAAAAAATAGTAAATGAATAATAACACAAATAAGATTATGAAATGAAATCAAAGGAAGTACAAGCCTGGCTATGAACTTAGCCTTTCCGGTGGCAAGAGTGAGAATAATGCTCAAGAAACAAGATTGAGAGTAATGATATAAAATGAGAGTAGAATATAGTTTTTTAGCGTACAGAGTGTTTCGTGTCCACAATGGATGTTAATTTTTCTATTTATAGCTTTATTCAGTGAGTCAAGACCCCCAACTTATGCTCCTCTTGAATGGGAATAAAATTGTCATCGATGGTTGTATAACGGTTGGTTATAAATGCAGATATGCTCTGTAATGGACACTCATTGAATGTTACCCGATGTAAATACTATGAACCTTTGTCGTCGGCTACTCTGTCTTCAGGACACATCCAACACTAATCTTATGCTTGCAATCGGTATTGACAATTTGCTTACTCACATCCTACATGTCTTCATCTCCACGTGTCATCTCTTCATTCGTCCAATGGTCACTAACCAATTTTACCGTATACAATTGTTCGAATAATCCGAACGTATGCACAATTAACTATTTGAATCAGGAGTGTCAAAAACCAACTGCATGCCTTGCTGTTCTTTTTACCTTAACATAAGGCAATTCTACCAAATGAATAAGGATCCAAGTTATGTCACGGCCCAAATGGGGGTCGTGATGGGCCCTAATCTCTAAAACTAGGTAAATTAATCACTTATAACCATTTAAATCAACAAAACAAGATATAATAAAATAGAGTTTAACATAAATGCAGAAATAGAGGTAATACAAGGGCTTTAATTAAAAATAACTCCCAAAACTATATAGTACAGAGTCACGAGCTTTAACGGAATACATAAGGATATCTCAAAATACAATATTGTTCGGATAATAAAATGACAGTATCAATGCAAGGATAGGACTTCAAGGGACTGCGATGGTCAATGCAACTCTACCTTGAATCCTCACGGTCAAGTAAGCTCTCACTGCCTAGTCTGCTACCTCCAACACCTAGATCTGCCCAAAAATATACAAAAGCTTAGTATGAGTACACCACGGTCGATACCTAGTAATTATCAGAATAGCCAGTATCGATCTGCCCTGACAATATCATAATAGCCACCACGGTCACCACCCGTATCGCTCTGCCCAACATGTCTGCATATGCCATAACAATCCAATAATAATAATGCCAAAGTTTCATCATAAATATGATTTCATAATTTTCATCACGGATATGAGTTCATAATTTTAATCACGGATATTATGGACATGAAAATAGTAAATGACGGATGGATATTTAACAAATAAAGCATTACTTCGGCTAAAACAAGTGTAGTGATTATTTTCACATAGCCACAAAGTGATTGAGCATATTTCATATACATTACATCCCCAAATTAAGTCATATTAATAGCCTCTAATCCGTTCATAATCCACACATAGCACCTGTATATACGCTCGTTGCCTCGTGTGAACGTCGCTTTTCACAAACACAAATAGGCAATTAAGGCCAAATCCTAAAGGGTATTCTTCTACACAAGGTTAGGCAAGATACCTACCTCAAATAAGCCAAATAAATACTTTAAAAAGCTTTTTCCTCTCAAATCGACCTCCGAACGGGTCAAATCTAGGAAAAACAAACTCAATAATTGTAAGGCCCCGTGAAATATTTCCTAAAAACTAGGGTTTTGTGATGCCGGGGTAGGCGTAGAAGTTAATAATAGTAGAAAAAACCGGGGTTCCGTGATGCCGGGTTAGGCGTATAGGTTAATAATAGTAGAAATTCTACGTGGCGAGCTTGCTCGCTGCGGTTCGGACTTTTTGGATTGAACAGTGCGCTGAGGAGTTGAAGAAAAATATTTTGCAGAGATGGGCATTTCTGCGGCCCATTATGCGCCCGCATAATCACTCTGCGGGCCGCAGAATGGCCGCAGAGTAAAGCAGCTACTTGGGCCATTTTTTATGTCAATTTCGCGGCCAGTTATGGGACCTTACAACCATTTCGCGGGCCGCACTTTTTTCGCACAATCAGCCTTAGAATTTTTTCGAACGGAGGTTCTGCGGCGCATTATACGACTGCAGAACAAATCTGTGGGCCGCATAACCACCGCAGACCCAGGTAGATTTTTTTCTAGTTTTTGGCACCAGATTAAGCGGCCGATATGCTGACCGCATATCCATTCTGCGGTCGCATATGCGACCGCATACCCTATTCCGGAGCTTCATTTTTAGGTTTTTATAACCCGACCCTACTTCGTTAAAACATATGTCATAGTCCATTTTTGAGCATATTTCTGACATTTTAGAGTGAGAGTGTCACGCCCCAAACTCGGCGAGCGCGATCGGCGCTCAACCGAGAGAACCCGACCGAGCAAGCCTGTTAGATTTCCTTCTACCCAAACTCATCCATGAATAAAGAGGAGATGTACTCCATTAATCAACACTGAAAATATTTCATTAATAACTTCCATTTCATTTCCATTAGCAACTTCATTTATAAAATCCAAAATATTACGAGTTTATAAAATTAATGAAAAACATGATTTCCAAGTACCAATATTTCTAGTTCAATTCCCAACATCAACCATAACCCATAATCTGTCAACGGAGCCTCTAAGTACAATAGAAGTGTAATATGGAAATGTCGGCAACAAGGCCCCGGCTATACCTCAAAACACGGTACATGAGAAACAAAAGATACACGACCCCGAAATAAAGTGGGGCTCACCAAATCAACTAAAAAGAGTGTACTGCTATCACTGATCAGTGTCTCCTGCTGTGGAACCCCCTGCATCCATTTAAAGATACAGCGCCCCCAGTAAAAGAGACGTTAGTACCGTTGAATAGCACTAGTATGTATAACTAAACACCCTCTCAATAGAATGACAAATAATACAAACAAGATTATCATAATATCAATGAAAGCCTTAATCAATATCAAACCTCAATTTAGGATCAAGACAGTGTTCAAATTAATTTTTATATATTCACATTGGGAGATATTTAGTATCGATATACCATTGTCCACAATACCATTATTCACAAAATAGGTAACACCGTACTCTTAGCACAGAATCCGATCACGACCCAATCGGCTAGGCTATCTCATTAGAGACATTAACCACAATTTCTCTCAATATCATACCACCGTCTTTAACACGGAGTCCGATCACGACCCGATCGGCTAGGCTATCCATTAGGGACATCGACCACAATCATAATTTCAATTACAATTTCCAGCACAATCACCACCATGTGTGCGACATAGTGTCCAATCACAACCCGACCGGCTAGGCTGTCTTATTTGAGACATCAACCTTTTTATATCATTCATCGCATTTCATATTACTTTTACATCTTTTCATTTCATTGGCACTAATGGCCATAATTATAAGATCATTCTTGGCACGTTGGCCATATTCAGTATTTCATGCTCACTTTATCAATTTCAAATTCATTATCATCATCAACAATACATACAATTCAAATCAAGGTGTGTAGTACACATGTGAGCAATTTAGAGTCTAAGGCACATAAAGATATTTCACAAAATTTGGCATAATAGCCTTCATTTGAACTTGACTTAAAGTCGAAACATTATTAATGCACAACCCATATTTTAACACATCCTCAATTGGTAACATAACATGAATAAAGCATTTGGGATACTTGTTGAACATATATCTTTCAACCCAATCTTACTCGGAATAGCCAATTTCATAATGAATCACTCGGGACTTACATAATTTACATGAATATCGTGGGATTCAATTCTAAGAGAAGAGTTTAGCCAACATACCTCACTTGAGCTTCCTTACACTCTAAATGTTCCAGAATTCTTAGCAACTTCAATCTATTTTAGAAATATAACAAATTGCACCAAAATTAGGAAGATGGTCATGGTTCTAGCTCACTTGAGCATTTTATCAAACAGTAGGTGTACATAAGGTTTCAAGGTCCTTTTTATGAAGGATTCCATCATCCCACAACCCAATCTTGACCATTTTTAGCTCAACAATCTTCCTACACCCTTTGATAACACATGCATGTAAAATAAACAACCCTCATGCCCAAAAATTATCTTGCTAATTATCCATTCCTACACAAAATTCAAAATTGAGGGTTATGGTGTAGAATCTTACCTCTAGGATGAAGACCTAGTGAGTTTCTATCCTTAATCTTCCAAAACTTGAGCAAGAATTGAAGAACAATTATTGAAGAACACCTTCTCACTCTAGGGCACTCTCTCTCACTCTAAAGTGTCAGATTATTGCTCAAAAATGGCCCAAAGAGTGTATTTAACGAAATAGGGTCGGATTTTAAAAACCCAAAAATGGAGCTCCGGAACGGTTCTGCGATCGCATATGCGACCGCATATCGGTCGCATAATTGCTGACAAAAATGATCAAAAATATGTCTGTGTATGCGGTCACTATGCGGTCGCATAATACACCGCATAATAGTTATGAGGTCGCATAGTCGACCGCATAGCTGCTTCCAGAATGGCCCTCTCCTGCTCACTTCTGCGGCCATTATGCGGCCCGCAGAGTGATTATGCGGTCGCATAATGGACCGAATAAATGCACTTTTCCGCCAAAAAGTTTCCTTTACTTTTCCGTGCATTTTTCAACCCAATAAGTCTGAGCCGTAGCTCGCAAGCTCGCCGCAAAGAATTTTTATAATCCTCAACACGTAAACCTAGTCCGGCACCATGAAACATTATTTTCCTTGCAAATTTTATCGGGATTTACACTTATGTACTTCGAAATTTTCCGGAGTGTTACAGAGAGAGTGCCCTAGAGTGAGAGAGTGATCTTCAACAAATTGTCCTTCAATTGTTGCTCGAATCTTTGAAGATTAACAAGGAAAACTCACTAGGTCTTCATCCTAAAGGTAAGATTCTATACCCTAACCCTCAATTTCGAATTTTGTCTAGAAGTGGGTAATTAGTAAGTTAATTTTTGGGCATGGGAGTTATTCATCTTGCACGCATGTGTTATCAAAGGGTGAAAGAAGGTTGTGACTTAAATATGGTAGAGAATGGGTTGGGGAATGATAGAATCTTTCACAAAAGGGCCTTAAAACCTTAATGCACACCTAGTGCTTAATAATATGTTCAAATGGGCTAGAATCATGATCATCTTCCTAATTTTGGTTCAACTTGTTATATTTCTAAAATGGATTGAAGTTGCTAAGAATTCCGAAATATGTTAGAGTTTAAAGAAGCTTCATTGAGGTATGTTGGCTAAACCCCCCTCTTCTTAAAATCGAATCCCACGGTGTTCATGTAATCGGTGTAAGTCCCAAATTGATCATACTAGAATTGGTTATTCCGAATGTATTTGTGTTGAAGGATATATGCTCAATATGTATTATAAATGCTTCATCATATCACCTTATCATTGAGGATGTGTTCAAAATATGGAATATGTGTTAAAAATGTTAAGACTTCAAGTCAAGATCGAAATAAAGGTTGTTATGCCAAATTGTATGAAAAGCCTCTATGTGCCTAAGATTCCCAAATTGCTCATATGTGAATTTAATGTCTCAGGTAAGACGACCTAGCCGATCGGGCCGTGATCAGACCCCATGCCGCACACATGGTGGTGACTTTGCTGGAAACTATAATGAAATTATGGTTGATTGACAGAAAAAGGTAATGTCTCGGGTGATACGGCCTAGTCGATCGGGCCGTGATCGGACACCATGCCGCACACATGATGGTGACTGTGCTGGAAATTATAATGAAATTATGGTTATGGTTGATGTCTCAAATGAGACGACCTAGCCAATCGGGTCGTGATTGGACTCCGTGTAAGAACACGGTGGTATTGTGAATTATGGTATATCGGCACTAATGATCACCCAACCTAAAAACATGGAAATTGACTTGAAAACTTATGTGACCCATAACTTGATGTTTTAATTATTATTTGAAGCTCTTATTGAATTCTTGACCGTTCCCCCTTGTATTGTAATTCATTCTACTGAGATTGTGTTTAGTTTTACATACTAGTACTATTCGACAGTACTAACGTCCCTTTTGCCGGGGGCGCTGCATCTTTAAATAGATGCAGGTGGTTCCATAGTAGGCAGTGTTGATTAGCGATAGCAGTACACCTTCCTCCTAGCCGACTTGGTGAGCCCGCCCTCATTCCGGGGTCATGTATCTTTTGTACATTTTGTTATCATGTTTGGAGGTATAGCCGGAGCCTTGTTGCCGGCACTATCATTGTACTCCTTTGTATCTCTTAGAGGCTCCGTAGACATTGTGTGGGTTGTATGTCGGTGTTGGGGGAAGTCAAACAATTCATGTTTATGTTTGAATAAATCATTTGTTCCACTTTAGCCTATAAAAGGGTGTGTATTTTGAGATATTAAAGATGAAGAAACTAATAGAAAGGTTTTGGTATTGTATTCATGATCTCCCTATTGTCTAATTAATGACTATATATCACCTCTTTTTCCATGAGTGAGTTTAGGGTAGATAGTAACTAGAAGGCTTGCTCGGCCGGGTTCACTCGGTTGAGCGTCGGTCGCGCTCCCCGAGTTTGGGGCGTGACAAACTTGGTATCAGAGCCTAAGGTTTTAAAGTGTCCTATGATATCTAGGTGTCGTGTCTAGTAGAGCCCTCCTTATTGGTGTGTTGTCGACTACATCTATAAGTTGGAGGCTACTTGGACATTTAGGAATAATACCCTTCTTTGATATTGTGGATCGTGCGATGAAACGGATTGTGAAACTATTCCTCCTCTAACTCGTGCATTTCTTTAAATTTTAGTACATGGCACCTAAGAAGAGAGCAAGAACTGGCCAATGAGCCAATGTCACCTCAAGAGTGGCAGTTGACCCTTTATTTGATGATGGGGGTGAATACCCGAGGGGTGGGGATAATCCCCCGACTGTTACACTGCCTAATTCCACTACACCTGACCATGCCATGCCAGTTCCTGAACCTACTGAGGGTGCAGCGATTCCTCCAATTGATATTCCGGTTCCACCACTAGCCCCAGCTTCCGGTTTTGGTATTTTCGACGGGTATCTTAGGGGAGCTATCTAGATGCTGACACAGATAGTGGCTTCTCAGGCCCAGAGATCAAATGTTGCACCCACTTCTTCTAGCCAACAAGGGGATTCTAATGGTTCTAGGGTGAACAAGTTTCTTCAGTTGGATCCTCCGGTGTTCACGGGTGCTAATCTCAAGGAGGACCTACATGACTTCATTGATGAGATGCATAAGACTCTCCGGGTTATGCGCGCTACTGAGATGGAGGGAGTGGAGTTGGACGCCTACTGCCTGAAAGGGGTGGCCTATTCTTGGTTTGAGCTATGGGAGGACTCTCGGGAGGAGGGGAGCCCTCCAGCGAGGTGGAGTGAGTTTGTTGACGCTTTCATGGAACATTTCTTACCTACTGAGACTAGGGAAGCTCGTGCCACAGAGTTTGAGAACCTTAAGCAAGGAAGTAAGAGTGTGTGGGAGTATGACATGGAGTTCGTGCGTCTGTCTAAATATTCCATTCTTATGTTGCCTACTACGTAGGCTAGAGTGCGCCGGTTTGTGTAGGGCCTTAGCCCCTTGGTTACCAATGAGGCCGCCACAGCTGCCTTGAATTCAGATATGAACTATGGGAAGATGGTAGCATTTGCTCAAGCTACAGAGAATCGTAAGTTGAAGAACAGAATGGAGCGAGAGGGTAACAACAAGGCCCGGTCCGCGGGCAACTTTTGGGAGTCATTTGGTGGGGGAAGATCAACTTTTAGGGAGGGTCATCAGGGCCATCCTAGTATTTTGCTCAGTCTTCAGCCAGTGCACTGCCAGCAGGGCCCAGTCAGCAGCAGGGGAGTCATTTCAGGCCCAATCAGGGTAGCAGGGGACCCCACCAGCAGAGACAATTAGGAGGGAGATTCCAGCAGCAGCAGAGGCCCCCATGCCCCAGGTGTGGGAAGATGCACTCGGGGATCTGCTACATGGACCTGCTTATATGTTACGGGTACGGATTGAGGGGTCATATTCAGAGGGAGTGTCGTTCATCCCAACACGGTGTGGGCAGTGGCACATCACAGCCATCCAGTTCTGCAGCTGCTACATCTTCAGCACCCCCTCCAGCTCGAGGCACTCCAGCACCAGCAGGGCGTGGTGCAGCTAGGGGTGGTGCGCAGAGTTCAGGAGGACCCAACTGTTTTTATGCTATAAGCGGTCGCCAGAGTGCAGAGGCTTCTCCAGATGTTGTCACAGGTATATTGACTGTCCAATCTCATGATATATATGTTCTTATTGATCCCGGTTCCACCTTGTCTTATGTTACCCCTTATGTTGCTATGGAATTTGGGATAGAACTGGAACAGCTTCCTGAACCTTTCTCTATATCTATTCCAGTTGGCGAGTCTATTGTGTCCGCACGGGTTTATAGGGGTTGTGTTGTCACGGTACATGGTCGGGACACCTTGGCCAATCTCATTGAATTGGGGATGATCGATTTTGATGTAATTATGAGAATGGATTGGCTTTATTCATGCTTTGCCAAGTTCGATTGCCGAACTAGAACTGTGAGGTTTGAATTTCCAAATGAGCTAGTTGTTGAATGGAAGGGGAATAATGTGATGCCAAAAGGTAGGTTTATTTCTTACCTTAAGGCCACAAAGATGATTAATAAGAGGTGTATCTATCATTTGGTCTGGGTTACGGACACCGATGCTGAGGCGCCTACACTCGAGTCTGTGCCAGTTGTGAATGAATTTCCAGAGGTCTTTCCTGATGAGCTCCCTGGGATTCTGCCAGACATGGAGATTGATTTTGGGGTTGATGTGATGCCAGGCACGCAGCCTATATCTATTTCGCCCTACATGATGGCACTAGCAGAATTGAAGGAGCTAAAGGAACAATTGAAGGATTTGTTTGAGAAGGGTTTCATCCGACCGAGTGTGTCACCATGGGGCGCACTAGTTCTTTTTGTAAGGAAGAAAGATGGGTCACTGAGAATGTGTATTGACTATCGGCAGCTCAACAAAGTCACAATCAAAAACAAATACCCATTACCAAGAATAGATGATTTGTTTGATCAGTTACAGGATGTTAGGTACTTCTCCATTGATTTACGGTCCGGGTACCACCAATTGAAGATCAGGGAGCAGGATATTCTGAAAACAGCTTTCAGGGCCCGATATAGGCACTTTGAATTTCTGGTGATGTCTTTTGGGCTAACAAATGCCTCGGTGGCTTTCATGAATATTATGAGTTGGGTTTTCAAGCATTTCCTCGATTCCTTTGTGATAGTATTCATTGACGATATTCTTGTGTATTCACGAGGTCGAGAGGACCATGCCGATCATCTCAAGGCAATTTTGTAGACTCTTCATCAGCACCAATTGTAAGCGAAATTTTCAAAATGTGAATTTTGGCTCGAATCTGTCACATTCTTAGGTCATGTTGTCTCCAGAGAAGGAATTAAAGTTGACCCTCAAAAGATTGCAGCGGTGAAGAATTGGCCTAGACCTACAACACCAATCGAGATTCGCAATTTCTTGGGCTTAGCAGGATATTACAGGAAGTTTGTGGAGGGGTTCTCTACTCTTGCCTCTCCGTTGACTAAATTGACTCAAAAAGCGGTTAAGTTCCAATGGTCCGATGCTTATGAAAGGAGCTTCCAGGAGTTGAAATCAAGATTGACTATGGTACCGGTGTTGACCCTACCAGAGGGTACAGATGGGTTTGTGGTATATTGCGATGCTTCAAAGATCGGGCTTGGGTGTGTGCTAATGCAATACAGCAAGGTTATAGCTTATGCTTCTAGGCAACTCAAGAATCATGAAAAGAACTATCCAACACATGACTTAGAACTTGAGGCGGTGGTTCTTGTATTGAAGATTTGGCGTCATTATTTGTACGGGATCCATGTGGATGTATTCACAGACCACAAGAGCCTTCAATATATTTTCAAACAGAAGGAGTTGAATCTGAGGCAGAGAAAATAGCTTGAGTTACTTAAGGATTATGACATCGATATCCTATATCACCCGGGGAAAGCCAATGTGGTGGAGGATGCTCTTAGCCGGAAATCTATGGGTAGTTTGGCTCACTTGGAGGCATGTCAGAGGCCGTTGGCCGGGGAGGTTCACCAGTTAGCTAGTTTGGGAGTTCGTCTTGCAGACTCTAGTGAAGGATGGGTAATTGTGCAAAATAGGGCTGAATCATTGCTTGTTGTGGAAGTCAAAGAGAAGCAATACAGTGATCCATTGTTGGTACAATTGAAGGAGGGGATTCACAAATATAAAACTATGGCTTTTACTCTTGGTGCGGATGATGGTACACTAAGGTACCAAGGGCGGCTATGTGTTCCAAATGTAGATGGTCTCTGGGAAAGAATTATGACCGAGGCTCACACTTTCAGGTATTCCGTGCATCCGGGCTCTACAAAGATGTATCATGATCTCAAGGAAGTCTATTGGTGGAATGACATGAAAAGGAATGTGGCGGACTTTATGGCAAGGTGTCCGAATTGTCAGCAAGTAAAGGCCGAACACCAACGGCCTGGTGGGTTGGCACAGAACATAGAAATTCCCACGTGAAAGTGGGAAATGATTAATATGAATTTTTTGGTAGGACTACCACGTATTCCGCGCAAGTTTGACTCAATTAGGGTGATTGTGGATTGACTCACGAAATCAGAACACTTCTTGCCAGTTAAATCTACCGACATAGTGGAACAGTATGCTCAGTTGTATATCAAGGAAATAGTCAGGCTGCATGGCACTCCAGTTTCTATCACCTCCGATCGAGGAGCTCAGTTCTCAGCAAATTTTTGGATGAAATTTCAGCAAGGTTTGGGTACTCAGGTGAACCTTAGTACATCTTTCCATCCACAGACCGACGGGCAGGCAGAGCGGACTATTCAGATACTTGAGGACATGTTGTGTGCTTGTGTTCTCCACTTCAAGGGTAGCTGGGATGATCATTTTCCACTCATAGAGTTTGCTTATAACAACAACTTACATGCTAGTATTCAGATGGCACCATCTTAGGCGTTATATGGTAGGAGATGTAGATCTCCCATTGGGTGGTTCGAGATTGGGACAGCTGAGCTGATAAGACTGGACCTTGTGCATCAGGCTATGGAAAAGGTTAAAATCATTAAGGAGCGATTGAAAACTGCTTAGAGTCGTCAAAAATCCTATTCGAATGTTCGTCGCAGAGACTTAGAGTTCAAAGAAGATGATTAGGTATTCTTGAAGGTTTCCCCCATGAAGGGTATAATGCGGTTTTGAAGGAAAGAGAAATTGAATCCGAGGTATGTCGGGCCATACAAAATCATTCAGAGGATTGGTCAGGTAGCGTACAAGCTTGAGCTACCACCCAAGATGTCATTAGTGCACCCGGTATTCCATGTGTCTATGTTGAAGAAGGTCGTTGGAGATCCGTCAGCTATTATGCCGGTTGAGACCATTGAGGTTAATGAATAACTCCTATGAAGAAATTCCAGTTGCCATTCTTGATAGACAAGTCCTAAAGTTGAGGAATAAAGAAATTGCCTCAGTAAAGGTGGTATGGCAAAACAGCAGGTTGAAAAGGCTACTTGGGAGGCCGAGGAAGAGATGAAAAAGAAGTATCCTTACTTGTTTGTATAAGCTATGTCACCTTTTACAAAACTGTCGCCTATGAATTTATTTTGTATCACTTATTCAGATAATGTAAAGGTGTTTCTTTCTAAATATATTGTATGTGAGGCCATGATTGGTGTTGTTATGAGTTATGTTACGTCATTGATTTATGTATATGTTTTAAGGATGTGTTTCTGGGCTCTCTGACAGGTGGATAGGCCTAGTTACATGGGAAACTCTGGCGAAATTTTTGAAAATTTTGGGAATTAGTCAATTTTGGGGTTGTTGGTGTGTGGTATGAAAACTGAGTTGCATAAGATGCTAATAGTGAACCTTGACCCTCATTCGAGGATGGATGATCTTAAGTGGGGGAGGATGTAAGGCCCAGTGAATTTTTTCCTAAAAATCGGGGTTCCGTGATGCCGGGGTAGGCGTAGAGGTTAATAATAGTAGAAATTCTCACCGCGGTTCGGACTTTTTGGATTGAACAGTGCATTGTGGAGTTGAAGGAAAATATTTTGCAGAGATGGGCTTTTCTGCGGCCCATTATGCGGCCGCATAATCACTCTGCGGGCCACGTAATCACTCTGCGGGCCGCAGAGTAAAGTAGCTACTTGGGCCATTTTTTATGTCAATTTCGTGGCCAGTTATGCGACCGCACAACCATTCCGCGAGCCACACTTTTGTCGCACAATCAGCCTTAGAATTTTTGCGGAGAGAGGTTCTGCGGCACATTATGCGACCGCAGAACAAGCTTGCGGGCCGCATAACCACCGCAGACCCAGGCAGATTTTTTTCCAGTTTTTGGCACCATATTATGCGGACCGCATATCCATTCTGTGGTCGCATTTTCTGTTCCGGAACTTTATTTTTGGGTTTTTATAACCCGACCCTACTTCGTTAAAACATATGCCATAGTCCATGTTTAGCATATTTCTGACATTTTAGAGAGAGAGAGTACCCTAGAATGAGAGAGTGATCTTCAACAAAGTGTCCTTCAATTCTTGCTCGAATCTTTGAAGATTAACAAGGAAAACTCACAAGGTATTCATCCTAAAGGTAAGATTCTACACCATAACCCTCAATTTCGAATTTTGTCTAGAATCGGGTAATTAGTATGATAATTTGTGGGCATGGGAGTTGTTCATCTTGGATGCATGTGTTATCAAAGGGTGTAAGAAGGTTGTGAGCTAAAGATGGTAGAGAATGGGTTGGGGAATGGTGGAATCTTTCACAAAAGGGCCTTAAAACCTTAATGCACACCTAGTGCTTAATAATATGCTCAAATGGGCTAGAATCATGGTCATCTTCCTAATTTTAGTTCAACTTGTTATATTTCTAAAATAGATTGAAGTTGCTACGAATTCCAGAATATTTTAGAGTTTAAAGAAGCTCCATTGAGGTATGTTGGCTAAACCTCCTTCTTCTTAGAATCGAATCCCACGGTGTTCATGTAATTTGTGTAAGTCCCAAATTGATCATAATAGAATTGGCTATTCCGAATGTGCTTGTGCTGAAAGATATATGCTTAATATGTATTGTAAATGATTCATCATATCACCTTATCATTGAGGATGTGTTCAAAATATGGAATATGTATTAAAAATGTTAAGACTTCAAGTCAAGATTGAAATAAAGGTTGTTATGCCAAATTGTATGAAAAGCCTTTGTGTGCCTAAGATTCCCAAATTGCTCATATGTAAATTTAATGTCTCGGGTGAGATGCCCTAGCCGATCGGACCGTGATCGGATGCCATGCCGCACACATGGTGGTGACTTTGCTGGAAATTATAATGAAATTGTGGTTGATTGACTAAAAAAGTAATGTCTCGGGTGAGACGGCCTAGCCGATCGGGCCGTTATCGGATGCCATGCAGCACACATGGTGGTGACTGTGCTTGAAATTATAATGAAATTGTGGTTATGGTTGATTTTTCAAATGAGACGACCTAGCCGATCGGGTGGTGATTGGACTCCGTGTAAGAATATGATGGTATTGTGAATTATGGTATATCGGCACTAATGATCACCCAACCTAAAAAAATGGAAATTGACTTGAAAACTTATGTGACCCTTAGCTTGATGTTTTAAGTATTATTTGAAGCTCTTATTGAATTCTTGACTGTTCCCCCTTGTATTATTATTCATTCTACTGAGATGGTGTTTAGTTTTACATACTAGTACTATTCGACAGTACTAACGTCCCTTTAAATGGATGGAGGTGGTTCCATAGCAGGCAGTGTTGATCAGCGATAGCAGTACACCTTCCTCCTAGCAGACTTGTTGAGCCCCACCTCATTCCGAGGTCATGTATCTTTTGTATGGGACTATGGGTAATCGAGATCTACCCTTCGACTCGACTTTTGATCGAACGGGCCGAAGTTGACTTTTGTTGAATTTTGTAAATTGGATAAAGATTATAACTTTATTATTTGTAATTGATTCATTTTGCATTGGTTGATGTTATCGAGTCATTTTGCATTGGTTGATTCATATATATATATATATATATATATATATATATATATATGAGGCGACGAGCATATATATGTGTGTCATGGGTATTCATTCTAGGGGTAGATTCTAGCTTATACTATACCTTATTTGGTAGTGTGTTTTACTTGATCCAATGTGTTATTAAATTAACCGACTTCGTGAGTACTATAAACTATGCTAGAGAAATGTTGAGGCTATTGGTACTTTATGTTGAACATGATGAACAAACCTTGAGGCTTATGCTATATTTGCCTTGGGGATAGACACACGTAGGCTATAAATACACACCCAGATTTGATTTTGTAATGTGCCTTGAATAGGACGTGTACACTCTGTGATGCATATATGATCCTTTGAACGACTACTTGGACTTGGTTGCTATACTTGATTTAACCATGATTTTGCTTTATCCGCACTTTTGTTGTTATCATGTCCTTGTGTACTTTTTGATGAGTTATGGGAATGTGCCTCTTGATGATAATTTGTTCTATTGCATCGTTGTGTAATTGTGTGACATGTGGACATGTTGTGAGGATTTATTTTAGACGTGCATGTGGCGACATAAGGGAGGTATTTCATTTGTGAAGTGCATGCGGCGAGATAAGGGTGGCTAGATGTGAGTGCGGTAGCATAAGGGTGGTGTTTATAGATGCGCACACAGCGAGATAAGGGTGGCTTATGCGTATGAAACAATATTGATCTCACACGACGAAATAAAGGTGGCATTGTGGGAATGTTATGTGATAGCCCGGGGGCCAATATGTATTGATTATGTGTGTGGTGGTAAAATAGGGGCATTCTTGTTGTGCTTATAACTTCTTTATTTATGTCATGCATTTTTACATGGCTTGCTACGTTATTTCTAACATGCTAATCTATGCCTCTGTCATTACTTGATGATTGGTTGCCAAGATGGATTTACCTACATGGAGTTATTACCTTATAATTTGTTGAGTTGTTGGAAACGCAATGGATTGTTGTAAAAAGAAAGATGTTTTCATGCATTGAAATATTTGATCGTTGAAAAGTTCTCTTGAACGTGTTATTTGGCATTTGATGCAGAATCGGATTTATATTGTGGCACAAGGTCTTTGCCGTGCTGGTGTGACTTATATTGTGGCACGAGGTCATTGTCATGCGGGTGTGACTTATATTATGGCACGAGGTCTTTTCCATGCAGATAATGGATAATGAGGGCACGAGGTCCCATATGTGTGTTTCCATTGGATGTCTTATTGTTGAAGTTGAGCCTTTACTTGTTTTGAATTGTCATCACTTGTTCTAAAGAGGTTTTAATTGTTGTATTTCTGTTATACATCTTGTTGCCAGATTTATATATATATTGCACATGTTATTTGACTAGTGAGTATCTTTTGACTTAAATCCCTCGTCACTACTTCTCCGAGGTTAGTCAAGATACTTACTGAGTATATATGGTCGGTTGTACTCATACAATACTTCTGCACCTTGCGTACATATTCTGGAGCGGAGTAGCTGTAAAGAGGAAGCTTTGAATTGGAAGCGTAACCACGTGCTGAATTCATGCTACTTGTTGTTCCGGGTAGCTTAGGACTTTATTTATATTTATGAAATTATTAAACAGATGTTGTATTTAAATCATTTCACCACCTTTGTAAATCAACATCTTAGTGGTTCTTGACTTGTATTACCAGTCCTCAGGGTAGTTATATATTGAATTATGTTACAAGTTTACTAATATATTGATAATTTCTCAGTTTAGTAGTAATTTATATCGTTTGGCATACCTAGCGGGCGGGTTAGGTTCCATCATGACATTGGTGGGATTTTTGGGTCGTGACAACAATAATCAACGCTAACTTGTGAAAATTCAAAAATCTCATAATCAACTCTAAATCACAAGTTGGATAAACATTCCATCAACCAAAAACCTTCTACTTAACCTAATCCAGGAGAACATCATAACACACAACAGACCTTCTATACTTGTAGAAGACATCCACTCCAAACTATGGTCATAACTGTCAAGAACTCTTCGAAACTCGTTAGCACATAACCAAGCCATTAGAACTGAGTCTATCCAATCATCTAAGCCACGCAGATTGCCAAACCCAAAAGTAACTCAAATCGAAATGCTCGCTCTAACAAGATTTTTTGGGAATTCAAAGCCGTTTGTTGCATCTCTCTAATACTACCATGTAGACTCAATAGTTATATAGAACTATCGCAAGTCTCGCCACCATCAAATTCATATCTCAACTCCTAGCCATACACAAATCCAAAAATCTTTAAATACCACATATGAATCTTGAACTCATCAGAACCTTCTCGGTAGTCATCCACTCCACTCCAATCTTCGATGCACAGCCAATATACACCGTACAACTTGTGCTCCACCAGCACATGACTATCCAAAATAATGCAACCCAGCAATTCCTTTTCCTTGCACACTACATCCACAATGAATATCAAACTTGAATCATTCCAAGATTTCCATATACCCAATAAGTATCGTACATCATGCATCCAGCTAATCCCTTGCTCAAATTATCCTCGAAGTCAGCCTTTTCAAGTTATAGCTAATCCACAAGCACCCCTTAGTCCAGAAACTGATATAACACATGACCATGCAATTCGATCGTCGATAGAAGGCTCCCCCACTTGTCTCGAAGCCATAGAACACATCATCTGTAACCCACAGTACCCTTCTTTCACAGCTGCCCAGATCCCGCATTGTTAATCAACTGAATACTTCATAGCCGCCTCGATCCCGCATTGACTGTGGAAGAAACCTTAACATTGAATATATATGTATACATCTGTTGCCAGCAGAGTCATAACTATATTTACATACATACGGGACACTAGTCTGCAAGCCTTTAAGAGTACCTTAATATACAACTTAATCGGGATAGGACCCCACCATACCCAAAATGATAGAGACACATACTCCAGTACTTATTGACTTTTGTACATCTACTCCGAAGAAGTGGAGTTCTACAACCAACCGCTGAAATGAACACCCTACTGGGGAGGGACGTCACCAGGTCTATCTATACCTTTGTGCATGGATACAACGCCTAAAAGAAAAGGGCGTCAATACGAAAGATGTACTGAGTATGTAAAGATAATAATGTATGTAAACCAATAACATACCATAAGAGATATGAATACATAATTTCAACTTGAACACGGAAGACAAGCCACTGGGGCATGTACTGCAATAACTATGAATCAAGAATGTATGCAAGTTTTGTAAAGGTTAAGCCACTCATTGGGGCTATGCATAAAATGTAATGTAATAATATTCAGCCACTCTTTGGGGCATATCACCTCATATCGTACCCGGCCTCAAAGAGGTCTCGGTCGTACCTAGCCTTAGGAGAACTTAACTGTACCCGGTCTCAACAGAACTTGGTGTACCTGGTCTTAAGAGCACTCGGTAATATCTCTTAATACATCATTTTGTACCTGGTCTAGTGGAGGACTCTTTCATACCCGGCCACACAAGGGCACGGTAATTACTTCACATCATTTCTCATATTACCTAACTGATCAGTGGTTGCACAATAGGTGACATACCCGGGTGACTATAATGCGGCTAGATAAAGTAAAATAGATATATATATATATATATATATATATATATATATATATATATATATATATATATATATATATATATAAGTACAATGCAAGATCCTTTTCAAGAGGTGTTAGGATTAGACTCGGAAGGAATTACACTTTACAACCTCACGATACTATCCGAGAACATTTCAAGCTTGAAAGAAGATGTCACTGGTAAAGAACGAATAGGGACATGGACATCATAATGCAGAAAGGATTAGAATAGTTCAAGCTTACAACATAAAGATCATATAGAAAGAAATGTTTACATCAAGTAATTCCAATGAAAGAAGATTTTCTTACTGTTACACCCCATGTTTTTGTACTTAAAAGTACGCCGTAAGTCAATTGATGTAAGCTCAAAAATGAGATCATCTTTGAAAGTACATAAAGTAAGTTAATCATGTTACCTTGGAGGCTACAATTCTTTAATATCATGGATAACAAGTACCAAGAGGGTTGGAAGGATTAGAAGCTAAACAAATTGAAAAAAATAAGCTTCGTCGAAAGTCGACAAGTTGAAAATATTATAACATGTAATTTTGGGGTGAGACTAGGGTGCTTAACATGATAAGGAGGTTATTTTATGAGTTATTTTAGTTGTATGATAGTCGTGTGTTATGTTTTGAAGTCAAGCGAGTTGTGAAACAAAAGTTGGCAAAGCTTATCACAAGTTACATTCATAAATGTGCTGAAAATTAGGTCAAATATAGCTGAGTCTTTCTCCCAATATACTTGGCAGGATGATCCACCTATCAAATTGAAGATCTACGAGTTTATTTTCTACCACACTAAATTGTTTGTCGATACGACATCAAACTAGAGAGATATTCGCATTTTTACGAGATTGCGCAAGCAGCTCCCAATGGGACCCACTTAGGCGGTGGACAAACCTGGAACATTTTTTAGGGGGTTGGACGGCTCATTTTTGGTCAGTTTCGACCAAGGAAAGTTACCAAACTCTCTCAACACTTCTCTAATAGTTCTCCAAGGTTCCAAATCGAATCCAAGGTGGTTTTACCTAAACCTAACCTCAAACGTTATCCTAAGTGAAGAAGAGAGTCTCTATGGTGTTGTGATGTCATTAAGGGTGCTTGTAAGCTAAGGGAAGCTTTGGTTCGAGTTTGTTCTTATTATTAAGGTATGTATAACACCCTATTGCTTGTGCTTAAGCTTATCTATGTGTTGGTTAAGTTATTTGGATGAAGGATTACAAGATAGCATTTGAAAGGGCATAAGAAGTTGTTGTCTCTTATTGGACTATTTTGGAGTTGTATATATGACTTCATATGGCTGGAAATCGTGTGGAATAGCTTGGTTATAATGTTGATATTGTTGTCATGCTTGTCAATATGTTGTGTATGTTGATTATGTTGTAATTAGGAGAAGAAGCGACCATACAATACCTAGAAGTTGTTCATGTCATTGTTATATCTTGTCGATGTTACTTTTATGATGGATATAAGGTTAGAATGTCATGTCAGTATATATGTTTATATGCTGGACCTGTTGATGGTGTTGTAAGTATAGGGGAGAAGGGAAAAAGAGTTGGGGGTTTGTTCCAATCCAAGCTTGCCGCTCGTCGTGTTAAATAGTAGTTTCGTCATTGACATTTTTGCACTTGTTGTTGTGTAGATTGATTGATGTTGTTGGGCTGTTGGGTATGTTGCGGTGCTGAAGGTTGTATGTGTTCTTGTTGTTTTTATGAACTTGGAGAAAGCAAGGAAAACAGGGGAGATGTCGTCCATTTTAATATAAAATAAGCTTGTCATTTGTTGTACGATAGTTGCACCATTCGTGGCTTAATCATAGTATTATTATCATTGTTGTAGATTAAAGTGCAACGAGATGAGTTCAATGTGGTCATTGGACAGACTGTGATACGGTATGTTAAGACTATCCCTTCTTTTCTTTTGGCATGATCCATATGATACAAATGAAACGAGCAAACGCACAACTTTCACAAATGACTCTATTCTTAGAAGCACTAGGGTTGCCTATGTTCTTGATTCCCCATGTGTATTGTTATTATATCGTCTGTTCATGGGTCTTAGAAAATACGTAAGTTGATAAAGTTTATTTCGTGATATTAACCGAAGGCATATTGATCTTATGACATTCCGAGAGATCTTATTGACTTACTTCATTATGCATTGCATTCATTTATACATGTACATTGACCCATGACTAGATGGCGTTATATACGAGTATATTATATGTATATGGGGTATGGGGAAAGGTTACGACGTTATATACGCACCACCAACTGATCAGTTGGCATACATTGATGATTTCGCCCACTGAGGCCGAGATGATATGATGGGATGCCCTCAGATGCTGGATGATGTTATTTACGTATATACCTATGCGTGATATGACATATATACGCATATACATGACACTATAAATGTTTCATGATTCACTGAGCTATTCAGACTTACAGGTTGAGCCCTTTACTCTAGGTTTCTTTCATGTCTTTTATATATTGCTTTTCATGCCTTACATACTCAGTACTTTATTCGTATTGACGTCCCTTTTGCCTAGGGACGCTGCATTTCATGCCCGCAGGTCCCGATAGATAGGTTGACGGTCCTCCTAGTAGGCTATCAGCTCAGCGAAAGGTATTGGTGCACTCCACTTGTTCCGGAGTTGCCTATTTGGTCAGTATGCTTTGGACATGTATTATTGGTATGGCGAGGCCCTGTCCCAACCTTTATGACGTTTATGTACTCTTAGAGGCTTTTAGACAGATGTCATGTATATGGATAATTTTATGGCCTTGTCGGCCTATGTTTTGAGTGTACAAATAATTATTTCGGCCTTATAGGCTCGTATATCACATGTATAAGTTTGTATATGATACTGGGTCATCCTATGTTGAGTATTCCCTAATGTTTTATTTTGGTTATCTCATAACGGCTTTTTCGGCTCATTTACCCTTGATAGTATGATAAGAAAGATACGTTATGTTGGTACTCGGTTGAGTAAGGCACCGGGTGCCCGTCGCAGTCCATTAGTTTGGGTCGTGAGACTTACATACCTTGTTGAAGAACTAGCTGCGCTTCCTAAATTCTCACACTTCTAAGGCGATTATCTCCGCCTCTAGGAAATCTCAAGAATCAGTGTAACAAGAAGACAAAGAATACAGTGATGATCACAAGATTCTTTACGCTAAGTCCTACTAGTTTCGCCTTTGATTTGAC
This sequence comes from Nicotiana tomentosiformis, assembly GCF_000390325.3. Lineage (NCBI taxonomy): Eukaryota > Viridiplantae > Streptophyta > Magnoliopsida > Solanales > Solanaceae > Nicotiana > Nicotiana tomentosiformis. The sequence goes on along the minus strand of NC_090818.1, from coordinate 74,451,841 downwards.
CTTGAATTGTTTAGAAATTCTTAAAGGGGTTGAAGAGCATTTTGTGTGAGCTAAAGCTGGCAATATTGTCTAGAATGGAAAGGAAGAAAGCTATAATGCCTTTTTATACCATGTCTAGAAATTCCACCGCCCTAAGCGCCAAAGGGGTCGCCCCGCACCGGCCACTGCGCCCAGTAGGGCAGCTGGCGCAATTTGATCAAATGTAATCACCTATTTGTCCTCATAACGTGTCGCCGGCCGATTGATTGTGCCAAAACCTCATTAATCTTCAACTTATTATGTAGGAGAAAGTGTGGGGTGTAACATCTGCGAAGTGCATACTAATTCTTGTGACAGTCAAGCCAACTTCCTCAAGTGCTCCTAAATGATAGTATATGCATTCCACTGAATAGAAGCCTCATACGAAACACACAACCTCAAATCTTATCGCATGAGATAATCCACCAGCTAGCCTCAAATCCACATCTTCCCATGTCGCTACCATGGTCACAACAACTAGGCAACTAATTAGTCATTCTGATTCTACACTCGTTAACAAGATATAAGAATCAACTTCATTCCTCAAATCAACAACTGAAAGATCCACCAACACGACCACTTCTCAAAACTATACAACACATCAAAACGGTGATCAAGTATCCATAGATCTTCGCATCCCATCCGCGACACAACAAGCCATCGGTGCACTAATGATATCGAGTGCTCAACATCACATATGAGTGAATGGAATGAAATCAAAGGTATAAACTTCAAGCTGAAACAAAGTCGCACGATAAGGAATGGGAAGTTTCTTAGATTCCCTGTAGCCTCTCAAAGATAAGTATGGACGTCATCATACGAATCTGCAAGACTCTGCTAGATACTTACTCATGACTCGTAGAACCTATGAACCTAGGGCTCTAATACCAACTTGTCATGACCAAAACATTTTACCAAATCGTGATAGCACCTAACCCAACCCGCTAGGTAAACCAAGTAATATAAATCACTACTATAATGAGAAATCATCAATATTATTAAAACAATACGAAAGAGTTCAATAGAACTATCATGAGGACTAGTAGTACAAGTCATGAGCCACTATGATTAAGATTTACAAAGCTGGTAAAAGAAATAAATACAAAATATGTTTGAAGGTTATATAAATAAAAATAAAGTCTTAATCTAACATGGATAGATGGTAGCTTGAATCTGGGATGCAACTACAACTACAATGCCTACCTTCATCACCTACAGCAACTCAGCTCCAAGAATCTGCATGCAAGGTGAAAAAGTGTAGTATGAGTACAACCAACCCTATGTACTCAATAAGTATCTTGACTAACCTCAGAGATGTAGTGACGGGATTTTTAAGTCAAAAGTTACTCACTTTGCAGAACCTGTGCAGCTCAATAACATATATAATACATAAAAAAAATATTCCAGAGAGACAATTATGGAATAAAGATTATCAACAGTAAAGGTGTACAACTGGGATAGGGTAAAAAACAACTCTACCAATTAGACATGCTCCACAGATAGAACCTGCACCAACCCCGCTAACAAAAAGGTATGCACTATATAATAGGTATTCTCAATACTCACACATGACTGTAAACCTGTGCCCAACATAATCCGCTTCCGTATCAATTGCCAAATAATATGTTCAAGAGAAATTTTCAAGAATCAAATATATCAATGCATGATGAAAACTTTCTTATCACGTCAATCTAATATGCTACCAACAAGTCAACAAGAAGACATGAGATATCAACTCAATATAGAAAAACTCATCTTTGTCAAAAAATCATCAAGTAAAAGTTGGGGCATGTGATAGCATGTCAAATTCAACTAACAAGCCATTAAAAATACAAGATGGAGTTTTAATAAAATATGCATATGATCAGAATGTCAACCCCGTTGAAACACATAAACAACATCAAGGATGACTCCCCCAAATTATCACATAACATCATCAACAATGCCACCCTTATTTCGTTGCATGTGCACATAACAATAAAATTCCCTCCTTATTTCGTCACATGCGCGTATCACCACCCTTATTTCGCCACATGGGCAACCCGAGAAAATGCCACCCTTATTTCTCCCCACTCGCATAATAATAGACATAATCACACGCAAAGACCTCGTGTTGACACCCCCAATCAATCCGCTCAACATGTCCATATGTGCTACAATATCATCAAAATCGGACGGCAAAGACCTCGTGCCATAATCACAATAATGCAAGATAACAAATTATCATCGAGATACATATCCTCATAACACATCAATAAAGTGCACAAGGACATGATAACAATAAAAATGCAGATGGGGTTCAATATATAAAATATGACTATGACTAAATAAATTATAGTAACGAGGTTCAAGTATTAATACAAATGATCACATATGTGTCACAGAGTGTACACGTCCCAATCAAGGCGCAACACAAGAACAAGTACAGATGCGTGTTCATAACATATGTGTATCTACCTCCGAGGCTAGTGTTGCATAAATCTCAAGATTAGTTCATCATGATAAAACTAAGGCACCAATAACTTTAACATTAGCACTGGCATGGTTTATTATGCTCACGTAGTCAATGAATTGAATAATACATATAATCAAGTAAAAACACAACCAAATAAGGCATAGAGTAATCTACAATCTACCCCGAGCATAGATACATGACACATGTATATACGCTCGTCACCTCATATATACATACCCCCACATGTAGCAAATAATACCAATTATTAGAAAATATTCTCGCAACCAGTGCTAGGCATGACACTTACCTCAAAAAATCTAAATCAATACTTTAAAAATGCCTTCCAATATGAATCAAACTTCAAACAACTCGAATCTAGCCAGATATAACTCAATAACATCAAATAATGACATAAGAATCAAACCCAACTAATAAAGGTCGAATCTTTAATCAAATATTCAAAGTCAACCAAAACATCAACCCGTGTTTGTGTCACGTCCCAAACTCGGGGAGCGTGACCGGCGCTCAACCGAGAGAACCCGGCCGAGCAAGCCTGTTATATTTCCTTCTACCCAAACTCATCCATGAATAAAGAGGAGATGTACTCCATTAATCAATCACTGAAAAGATTTTATTAACAACTTCCTTTTCATTCTCATTAGCATCTTCATTCATAATTTCCAAAACATTACGAGTTTATAGAATTAATGAAAAACATGATTTTCAAGTACCAACATTTCTAGTTCAATTCCCAACATCAACCACAACCCACAACCTGTCTACGGAGCCTCTAATACAATAGAAGAGTAATATAGAAATGCCGACAACAAGGCCCCGGCTATACCTCAAAACACAGTACATGAGAAACAAAAGATATATGACCCCGAAATGAAGTGAGGCTCACCAAATCAGCTGAAAAGAGTGTACTACTATCACTGATCAATGTCGCCTGTTGTAGAACCACCTGCATCCATTAAAGATGCAGCGCCCCGGGCAAAAGGGACGTTAGTACTGTCGAATAGCACTACTATGTATAGCTAAAAATCCTCTTTCAAAATAGAATGCCCATATAAGAAAAGGCAACACATAAAAACAACAAGTCACAATCAACAATATCCAAACATCTAGTTAAAACATAATAATTTTTAAAATACGAACTTGATATATAATTTTGGTTGGGAGATCATTAGTACCGATATACCACTGTCTTTGTTAGCACGGAGTTCGATCACGCCCAATCGGCTAGGTCATCTCACCACGAACAATGTGGTTTGACATGTGATGCGAAAGAAAGTTGTTACCAAGAGTAGTACCACCATATGCGCAATATGGCGTCTGATCTCCACCCGATCAGCTAGGCTGCCTTCCCACATATGCCATGTGGGTTGAGTTTTCCAATCCACAAAGGTTCCTGTTTCATCCCAATTAAAGGGAATAATATCACAATTTCCAAAGGTTCCAATTTCATCCCAAATAAGGGGAATAATCCCAATCCACCCCTACACCGGCACGTGTAGTTTCAGGTGTGGGCCTTATGACCCACCCTTCCTCGCTTTTGCTAATGATGCTCCCAAAAATATTTTTGATTTGATTTGCAAACAGAAATATCATAAATACAATTGTACTCACCTTAACATCTTTCACATTGTACAAATTCTCATTAGTATTTCCAATCATTCACAACGATAATATTTCCTTGGCTCATTAGGCCATTCACAAGATTCTTTATTCCTGGCACGATGGCCGTATTTCATATTCTACACTTTCACCTCTTTCAATTTCAAAGATCACCATCAAATATCAACATATAGAAAATTTCAGAAATCATATACTTCCAATCCATTTGAAATGGGAACTTCAAACACAAATGGTTTCTTCCCAAAGAATGAGGCATACCAACCAACAATATAAACATACATGAAAAATCATAAACAATAAATACCCCATTTATTCTTGCAATACTCTTCCCCAGAAATGACAATGTACAATTTCAACAGATGAGTATATAGAAAACGAATCACACTGGATATATTTATAAAGCAAAGCATTAGTTAAAGCATCCACTAATGGGCATGAATTGAGTATAAAAGCTCTTAGGCAAATTCTATTTTTCCAAATCACTTTTAAAACGGTGGAGTCGAGGCTCATTTCATATTCTTTATTGCATCTTCTAAAATCATATGCACTACTAGCCACAACATAACTTAAATTCTTGGCACGTTGGCCACACTCTATTTCTTCAATCTGCTTATTTCATTTTCAAGCATCTTTAAAGATTATCAACAACAAGACACTTCCAATCAAGTCTTTAGGTACACATATGAGCAATTATGAGTCTTAAGCATATCGAGTTTTTTCTCACCCAATTGGTATACTAGTTCTCATTTAAAACATGACTCAAAGCCACAATATTTTAATACGCAAACCATACTTTGAACATCTATCTTTCGGCATAAGTCTCATTCGGAATAAACACATTTATAGGAAATAACTAGGAATATAGAAGTTAGGAATCTTGATCCAATCATACTTGATCTTACGGAAACATTATGGATATCTATTCTAAAGAGAGAAAGTTTAGCCAACATACCTCGCTTTGAGCTTTTCTTAAATTACTACAACGTTCTGGAAATTCTAGCAATCCTACTCTATTTTGAGACATAACAAAATTGAACCATAATTAGGAAGATATTTATGGTCTCAGCTCATTTGAGAATTTATTAAACACTAGGTGTGCAAATTTAACTACAAGGTTCTTCTACAAGATTTCCTTCACTCCACAACCCAATCTTTACTTATTTGTGCTCAAGAATCTTCCCACAAACCTTATTAGTACAAGCATGTCAAATAATACTCTTATACCCAAGAATTATACTCCAATTCAACCTTCTTTTACCCAAATTCAAAATTAAAAACTAGGATATAGAACTTTACCTCTTAGATGAAGATCTTGTGGGTTTTCCTTGTTAATCTTCCAAGATCTGTGCAAGACTTGATGAATAATTAACCTAGGGTTTCCTCTCTCTCTAAAACACTCTCCCTGCTCTCTAAAACATCAGATTTTTGCTCAAAAATGACCCAAAGCGTATATTTAACGAAGTAGGGTCGGGTTTTAAAAACCCAAAAATGGAGCTCCAGAATAGGTTCTGCGGTCGCATATGCGACCGCATAATGATTATGCGGACCGCATATCGGTCTCATAATTGGTGTCCAAAATGACCAAAAAATCTGTCTGAGTGTGCGATCACTATGCGGTCTGCATAACTGTTATGCGGTGGCATAATGCACCGCAGAACAGTTATGCGGTCGCATAGTCAACCGCATAATTGTTCCCAGATTAACCCTCTCCTGCCTCACTTCTGCGGCCCGCAGGGTGATTATGCGGTCGCATAATGGACCGCATAAATGCATTTTCCGCCAAATATTTTCCTTTACTTTTCGGTGCATTGTTCAACCCAAAAGGTCCGAGCCGTGGCTCGTTAATTTCTAAAATCCTTAAACACGTATACCTACTCCGGCATCACGAAACCTTGAATTCATTTGCGAAATTTTACGAGGCTGTACACTTAAATACTTCGAAATTTTTGGGGTGTTACAGTTTGCACCCCGAAACCCAATAAAACTCACAAATCTCAAAAACCCATTCGAATACGAGTTCAAATATACAAGTTTCATCCAAAATTGAATCTAAATCGGAGTTCAAGTCTCTATTTTCACTTTTAAAAAGTTTTACCAAAACCCTCTTTTCTTCTTTATGATTTCTTGATTTAGAGCCAAAATCAATGATAGATTCATGTTATAATCATATATTCGAGTTAGGTTTGATTACCCCCAATGAAGTAGATAAAAAATCCCTCAAATATTGCCTCTTCCTGAGCTCCAAAACCTTGTGAGAAAAAGTAACTAAATTCTGAAACGAGTAAAAAATGCCGCAGTTGTGCTAGTCCGAATCAGATCCTAGATAATTTTGAAACTCACATTTAATAACCCTTGCATAATTCTTGCAAGATTACAATAATGATAGCCTTTTGAATCACCTAATTTGCCTTTAAAATAAGGCAGATATCATATTTTGAAGTTTTAAAGGAGGTCTGAAAATTTCAGGGACATAATCAGTATTTTCGGAATTGTTGCACCAGAAAATCAGCAATCGCAAAATCTTTGTTTTAGCACTCAAAACTCATTCGGAACCTGCCGGACACAAACCATATATGCATTTGAATTATAAAACATGTTACAAACCTACTCGCGCACTCAAAATACCAAAAAGAGGTTATATTAACTCGATAATGATCATGGTCAAACTCTAAATCCTTAATTTAACTAGTCTCTCAACCGATGATTCAAAACACACCCGAGCCCCTCGGGACCCCATCCTATCATACCAAAAAGTACAAATACATTATCCAAACTTATCCAAAGGCTCAAAACATCCAAGGGACCATCACAACAAAGAATCGAGGCTCAAATCGAATAGAATTTCTCTTTAAGTTATTAAATTTTCATTCCTTCAAAAAAGTGTCTGAATTAAACTTACACACTTCGAATTACTTTCGAACTTTGCGTACAAGTTTAATTCAATTATATAGACTTATCCAAAGTCTTGGAACACCAATTGGAGTCCAATAACATTAAAGTCAACTCTTGGTTAAACTTACGAACTCTTTAGTTCTTCAAATTGCCAACTTTTGACAAATAGTATCGAATTCTTCTAGGAACCTCCAAAATAAAATCCGAACATAAGTAAAATTCTAAAATCATCATACAAACCTATCAGAATAATTAAAACCCGATTTCGAATTTGTTTATCCAAAAGGTAAACCTTGGTCAACTCTTTCAACTTAAAGCTTCTAAATCGCGAGTAATTCTTCAAAATCAATCTCGGACCACTCGAAAACTAAAACTGGCCATACATCCAAGTCATAATACATCATATGAAGCTACTCAAGGGCTCAAACTACCGAATAGAATGCTAAATATCAAAATGACTGGTCGGATCGTTACAAACATGAAGATCATAAATTGGATAATAGTTGATATGAGTTAATGCATCTAATGATCTTGTCATACTTTGATGAATAATGAAATATTTTTCTGGTATGTTGAAATTACACCTAACACTTTGATAGATTGAAATAATTATTTAATATTTGCTTATTTTAAATGCTTTGATAAATTGAAATTATTTATTAATTTACTTTTCATGTATTTGATTTTTTTATATTTGTATATCTCTTGATCCACCATGAGTGGAGGCTATGATACTTATCCGAGTATTCTAATACTCGTACATAATTTGTTTAAATGGTATTTGGTTTAGCAGTTGATTAGGAGTAGGATGGTCCGCATGCGAACTAGGATTCCTGATGTAACGATCTAACTGGTTATTTTGTGTATTAGAGCCTCATTCCCTTATTTGACGCTTCTCGTATATCTTATTGATATTTTGTGGGAATGGTTGATTTGGTTTAGGAAAGTTTTGGAAGTGAATTAGAACACCATCTTTGGAAGCTTAAGTTGTAAGAGTTGACCAATGTTTGACTTTTGAGTATACAACCTTATATTGGTGATTTGATGGTTCCAATAAGTTAGTATGGTGATTTTGAACTTAGACGTATGTTCATATTTGGATTTAGAGGTTCCTATAAGGTTGACTCTATTTACCAAAAGTTGGCAATTTAATGGTTTGGAGAGTTCATAGGTTTGACAGAGAGTTAACTTTGATGTTATCGAACTCCGATTGGTCTTCTGAGACTTTGGATAGTTCATTTAGTTGATTGAAACTTGTATTAAAAGTTTTATTTTATCTAGAATATCTAAGTGTGATTCGGACGCTTTCGGCGAAGTTGGAATGTTTGAAAGTTAAGAGAAGGACTTTGATCTTCGATTCTTCGTTTTGTTGTTGTTATTTATGTTTCGATCCTTTAGACAAGTTTGAATTAGGTATATGAACTTATTCGTATGATTGGACGGGATCCCATGAGGGCTCGGATGTGATTCGGTGTGGTTTTGGACCATTTTCTTATGTTTTCCAACTACTGATGTGCAGGTATACAAATGTGCTTCGCGACTGCGGAGCAAGTCTTGCGATCACAGAGAAGGATTTTTAGTCGCCTAGTTTTTGTTTGTTGTGCTTGCGGATGGTAGGTCGCATTCACGAAGGGTTGTTGGCAGGTGCTTCACATTGCGTGTGGTTGATCGCATTCGTGAAGGAGTAGAGCCAGATGGGAGGCTTGGCCTTCGCATTTCCGGGGGAAGGCTCGCGTTCGTGTAGAGGAGATGAGATGAGTGGACCTCGCGATGCGTACCCCTGGGAAGATTATTTAAGACGTGAATTTTGGGATTTAGCTCATTCTCTCATATTTTGAATCCTAGACTTGGAGAGGGGCAATATTTCGAGGAGATTTTCATACTAGAAAAGTGCGTAAGTGATTTCTACTTATTTGTTATTATTTTACAAGAATCTACATATATTTCTAACCCCTAAAATAATGATTTAAAGTATAGAAATTAGAGTTTTTGGTATGAACTTAAGAGAGTAATTTTGGGAGTGTTGATTATGCAATTGGACTCCGATTTTGAATCTAATCATATATTTGGAACCGTTAGATTATGTGAACTATATCTGTGATCAATTTCAGATTTCGGGCTCGAGGCCCGAGGTTGACTGTTTGTTGACTTTTTTATTTGGGTTAAAGATCGAGGCTTTATTGAATGGAATTTATTTCTATAGTATTATTTGACTCGTTTTAGTAATATCTTACTAGATTCGAGTCTTTTAGAGGTGAATTTGAAAGGAAAAGCAGTTTTGGAAGGTTGAAGATGTTACCGAGTGGAGGTAAGTCTCTTGTCTATACTTGTAAGATGGAATTCTCCCCATAGGTGATCTATGTGCTACATGTTTCTTGATTTAGGAGCCACATATATGCGAGATAACAAGCATATATGTGTATCTAGGTTATGGCCATATCTTATAGAGCTTAGTATTCCTTGTTTGAACTATTTGAACTCATTATCCATGTTTCATTGATTCCACGACTATGCGAGTACTCGTAATTGTGGCTTAGAAGGATGCTTAAGGTTATGACTTGTTGAATTAGGTATAAATAATTATTTTGTCATATTGAGCTTCCTTGTTTAGCCACAGTCATACACATGTCTTATTGATTAATGATTTGGTGCTTACATGGCTTAATATATTCATGTTAAATATTACGAAAAGACTTTTTAATGTTATATTGCTAATTGAATTATTCAGATAAATTAAATTGAATTACATGATTAGCCATAACTATCTTTTATTCGCATTTCTGTTGTTATGATCTAGTGCCTCTTAATTATATCATTCCATATGTATGTTCATGAGTCTGAGAGTTGGATATTGTGAAGACTTTAGAATTTTGAGACCAAGGACATTGTGAGCGGATATTGATGATGGATGATATTGTAGTTGTATCGGGTTGCATGCTGCAATGGTAATGTGAGTTGATCGGGTTGCACACTGCAATAGTATTATTAGTGGATCACGTTGTATGCCGCAACAACACTTGGATATGGATATGTCCCTCTGGAGTCAAGTGATTACCCATATTACTTTGGGCCCTATGAACGCTGCCACCCATATTGGTGCTAGTTTGGACACTTGGCAAGTGTCGGATATGTGGATTTGTGTAGTGAGGTTGGTATTAGATCATGAGCATGCATTGGTAGCCTAGACTCATGTTGTGGCTTTTATATGTATGAATGTTGACTAATTCATAACATGATTACAAAATGAATTGAGATAACTGAAATTGTATTCTATCTCTTGGCTAAAAAACATGCCTAAAATCTAGATTTATAGTGTTTCTACTAGTGGACTTGATTGATGATGGCATACTTTATTCCTTGTTCTAGTTATGTTTCATATGCTTATTGAGCTGTTAGTAAGTTTTAGCATTGACCCCTCACCACTGCTTCTTCGAGGCTAGACTTAATATTTACTGCATGCCGTGGTTTTGTCTCATACTACACTTCTGCATATTTTTGTGCCAGTTCTGAGGCTTATGTTATCAGTACCCATTGAGATGAGTCAGAATATTTCATTGCAGACTTTATAGTGAGTTGCTTACTTGATCCGCAACACATGGAGTCCTCTTTCCCTACTTATTTATGTAGGTCTATGTATTATTATTTTCAGATAGATGTTATGTTCAATTGAAATTGTATACTCTTGTTAGATGCTCGTAACGATATAGTGACACCGGGTTTTTGGCATTTGGTTAAATAGTTAAGGTCGTGTTCAGACCCTATCATTGGTTATACACTTATTATAATGAATTTAGTCTTATTCCACGTTATTATTTATATCATAAATTAGTTAATGATTTAATAATTGGATACTACTGTTGTTGATGAGTGTTGGCTTTCCTAACAAGCGGGTTAGGCGCCATCACATTCTTTGGTGGAATTTTAGGTCGTGAAAAGTTGGTATCAGAACTATAGGTTCTAAAGGTCTCACAAGTCACGAGCAGGCCTAGTAAAATCTTGTGGATCTAAACAAAGATTTTAGTATCTATTTGCAAGAGGCTATAGGGCTTTAGGAACATCCCTCTTCTTGATTTCTTGTTGTGCGTTGATTATTGTCTGAGCTAGAATTCTCTCTTATACTCTCTCGCATATGGTGAGAATGCACGCTTCAGTAGAAATAGGTGACAAAGAGGTAGCACCACCGGCTATATGCGTTATAGGTAGGTCTCGGGTAGGGCCAAGGATTCCACCGACGGTCACATAGTGGCGGCTCGTAGCATAGCACCCACCAGAGCCCAGGAGCATACTTGGGCAGTATCAGTGGATTCACCTGCAGATCAGGTAGAGGATAAAATTATCGATAATCTTGTTGAGGCTCCATTGCCAGCTCAGCATCCAGAGGATTTTCTAGCTGCACCGGTATTCTAAGAGGCTATGACCAAGATGGTCAATTTTGTTGATACTTTGACTCAAGATGGAGTGGTCCCTGTGGCCCCAGCAACATCTCAGGATTGAGGAGAGTTTAGACCTCTGCTACTCATACTCCAGAGAAGCCTATTATAGCAAGTAGACGTGTGTTTGTGCCTTCTATGTCTTCTAATAAGGAGAAGAGGATGAGAGGTTACAGAGGTTATATCCTCCATACTTTGATGGTGATACTTCAGAGGATGCCTAAGATTTTCTGGGCAAATGTCATCAGATGCTTTGCAACTTGGGCTTGGTAGAGTCAAGCGGGGTGGACTTCACTACATTTCAATTTAGAGGGGATTCCATGAGATGGTGGCAGACTTTTGAGCTGGACAGTTCAGCATGTTTACCTTCTCTTACTTGAGCTCAGTTCTCACAGTTGTTTATTGAGAGGTACATCCCACACACCTGGAGGGATGATTTGAGAGGATAGTGTGTGATCCTTCAGCAAGATTGTTTGACTATGACTGAGTATGAGGTGAGATCCACAAAGTATTTATGTCATGCTACTATCTTGATCCCCACCGAGGTAGAGAAGGTGATGCAATTTATTGAGAGTTTAAATTATGGCATCAGGATTGCTATGGCTCGAGAGTTTGAGATTGGGACTTATTTTCACCAGGCCGTGGAGATAGCTCGGAGGATCAAGCATATTCATAGCCGAGGGAGAGAGGCTATGGTGAGAGATACTAGATCTCGTTGTTCTGGTAGATTCAGTGGTACCTCTTCTAGAGGTAGGGGTCAGTTTGATAGAGGTCATCATAGTAGGCCAACCCATTCTATACAGCATGTAGCCTGTGGAGCAGTGGCTCAATTTTATACTCAATTTTATCCTCACAATATCCTATTCGACTTCTTTTGGCTATTTATATTTTACAATAATTTAAGTACTATTTATATCACATTCATGTTATTACCCTATATTACAAGTTTAAAATAGTAATTTATCATTTATTATTACCTCATAGCATTTTTAAAATTATTATATAGTAGATTTATATATAAATAATTTTGTTGTATATTTTGTAAGTATTTTGGTAAATAATTGATTGATTTTAGCATTTTTCTAAATGATAAATAATTTATTTATTATTTTCTAATTTATGATTGACCAATTGATCAAAATAGAATATTTATATATTACAGTTTTCCGTATTATTTTTCATGGCATTTCAAATAACATTTTCTTATAATTTTATTATATTTTATGAATTATGCGTTATTTATAATAATAGCCTATTTTACTATTATTAATTACATATTATTTACATTTTATTGTCTAAATAATATATATTATCTTAGTTTCTTATATTTATACTATTTAATTCCATAAAAAAAGCTCTTATGCCTTAATATGATATTTTATATATTATTTACACTGTAATTATAGATATTTTTAATTTTAACTCAATAGGAGGCTTGATTTCGGACAAACCTGAGCCCAACAACCTCCAACCAATGCCAAATGACCCAGATAGCCAAAACCCAACCCTTGACCCAACCGGATAGCCCAAATACCAACAACCCGGTCTCTCAACCCACTCACACCGACCCGCTCTCAGATAGATCTCAATCGTCCATCTTGTCCATCCTACACCCCTAACCATATATAAACTCAACCCTAAGACCCCTCCCCCCTTCCTGTTCCGTCGCCTTCAAACTCTCTCCCCCCTTCTCAAAAGAAACCCTAGCCGCTCCGAAGATCCTCTTTCCTTTTTAGCCTCAATCTCAATCGAATATCCTTAATATATTTTAGCCCCCTTTTGTTACTGCTCCAGTTATGGGAAATCTCAGATCTATTTTGGAGAAGAATCTCCAACTTCTCTCAACTCCGAAAAGGAAAGGCTTTCCTTTTCACGACTCCAGTTCACCGGTGGAAGATTATATATTGGCCCATTTTGAGACCCTATATAACGACCTGACCAGTTGTATTGAGCATTTGCACTTCGCTCGATAGTTTATGGACATGATTAACTCCGTATAATGTATTATGACTTATGTGAATAGTCAGTTTTGGTTTTCAAGTTATTCGGAATCGATTTGGAAGGATAAATTTCATTGTTGAAGCTTTAAATTGAAAAAGTTGACCAAGTTTGATTTTGTGTGAATTTGATCCCGGAACAGAGTTTAGATACTTCTGTTAGGTCCGGATGGTGATTTTGGACTCAGGCGTATGCTCGGATTTGCATTTGGATGTTTGTAGAAGGTTTCGGCACTAATTGGCGAAAATTGGAAATTTGAAGGTTTGGAAAGTACATAAGTTTGACCGAGAGTTGACTTTGTGGAAATCAGGTTCGGATTGTGGTTCCGGGGATTGGAATAACTTCATTAGGTCATTTGGGACTTGTGTGCAAAATTTAGGTTCATTCCAGGTTGATGTGCTATGTTTCGGCACGAGTTATGGAAGTTGGAAAAGTTCAAAGTTTATCAAGTTTGATTTGAGGTGCGATTCGCCATTTCATTATTGTTATGTGTGATTTGAGGCCTCGGATAAGTCCATGTTGTGTTTCGAGACATGTTGGTATGTTCGGATGGGGTCCCGAGGGGCTCGGGCATGTTTTGGATTGATTTTAGACTATTTTTCCTTCATTTTGCATTGATGGTTCTGCAGAGCTCAGGGTATCTGGTTTTCTTAATTGCGATCGCGGAGCAAGGATCGTGATCGCGTAAGTTTGTTTGATGGCTGGGGTCAAGTTGTTCTTCGCGTTCGCGGGTTCTCAGACATGTTCGCGTAGGTTACTGTAGAGTAAGCATTGCGTTCGCGCCAGTATGCATGCGTTCGCGTGGTTTGTTTGACTGAGCTGGGCAGTCAATAGCTTTCTTCTTCGCGTTCGCGTGGTGTCTACCGCATTCGCACAATTCCATCTCTTGTGTGTATCGTGTCCGTAAGGTTTGTGCCACGAACGCATAGAGTAATTTGGTGGCAGATTAATTTTGTTCATCGCGAACGCGATGGGTTTTCCGCGTTCGCGTAAGAGAATGCCCGGGCAGAAGTATAAAGTACTCTATTTCGGTGGTTTCGGCCATCTTTGCATTTTTGGAGCTATGGAGCTCGGATTGAGGCGATTCTTGAAGCAATTTTGCGCCATGTGGACTGGGGTAAGTGTTCTCTACTCATTTTTTATTTTATATCATGAATCTGTCTTCGTTTTCGGCATTTGATTGAGGGTTCCAAAAGAGAAAATTGGGGGTTTTAGCCTAAAGTTTCATAAAGTGAATTTTTGAGTTTTGAACATCGATTCGGAGTCAGATTTGAGTGAAATTAGTATGGTTGGACTAGTAATTAAATGGGTTGTCGGATTTTGTGAGTTTTGTCGGGTTCCGAGGTGCGGGTCTGGGTTGGACCTTTTGGCTGATTTTGGGCTTTTGATTAAAGATTCGACCTTTATCGATTGGGTTTGTTTCCTTTGACATTATTTGATGTAATTGAGTTGCTTTTGGCTAGTTTTGTGCTGTTCGGAGGTCAGTACGCGCGAGATGGCATTTTTGGAGCATCAATTGGCTTGCTCGGTATTGGAATTTGGCTTCTTCGAGGTAAGTAACACTTTTAAACTTGGTGCTGAGGGTATAAAACCCCGATTTACGTGCTATGTGTTTGGTGTTGAGGTAACGCACATGCTAGGTGACGGGCATGTAGGCGTGCACCGTGTGAATTGTGACTCCGTTATTCCTGTGGTACTGTGTTGTTACCTTATCTTATCTGTAACCATGGAATCTTTACGTACTAGAGCTATTGAGTTGTGATCCATGATAGAAACTATGTCTAGGCTACATGCTTATCCTGTTAGGACCCACTGAGGTCATTTCTGTTGTTGTGTTATCTGCTTTCATTACATTACATACTCAGTCATACGCATTCATATGTATATCATATCTCAGTCTCTGTTACCACTTATTGACACATCATATCATCATTTTGGGCTAGTTGCATGGCATTGTGAGCCCGAGAGACTGGAGAGATTGATGACTGAGTGAGGCCGAGGGCCTGAGTGTGAGTGATATTATGGGATCGGGCTGCACGCCATAACATATTATATTGATTTGTGCCATGATTGGCTTGATATAGCGCTTGGGCTGAAGGAGCCCCTCCGGAGTCTGCACACACCCCTAGTGAGCGTGATTTATTTATATTGAGGGATGGATCTTCCCTGGACATGGATCTTGTCCGAAGCATTTATACCTAGGGATGGATCTTCCCTACGGGCTCGATTGGCCCTACTCGGTACTGAGTGGCTGATGGTCAGTTGATGTATATATTCCGGGATGGATCTTTCCTGGGCCGGATTGGCCATATACAGTACTGAGTGATTGAGCATGATGAGTTGAAAGTGTGAGTCGGTGAGATCGAGTACTCTGAGAGTGTGAGTACATGAGTTCATCTCTGAGATACATTGCATTGACATGCACACATAACATACAGGCATAGAGATGTATTTTACACTTGCTATCTCGAAAGAAAAAAATGGAACATATTATCTATTGTTGAAAGGATTTTTGGGAAACATTACTGTGTTCAAATTACTTATATTTTTGGCAACTTCGGTAAACGACTTGGGTTTTCACTGATATACTTGAAAGGCGGAACTATTTTCAGAAATCATGATTAAGCTGAGCATTCTATCTCCGAGTTACATCTTTTATTACTTGCTTTACGTTGTTATGGATTGTTGTTGGCTATTGGTGTTGGACCCGACCTTTGTTCCGGCTTGTCACTACTTTTAACCTAAGGTTAGGTCTGTTACTTGTTGAGTACATGGGGTCAGTTGTACTCAAACTACACTTATGCACCTTGTGTGCAGATGTTGGTTGCTGATGTTCCTGTGATCGACGGGAGCTGGAATTGAAGACGTACCTGCGTTCCGGTTGTAGCTGCCTCTTGTTCATGGTAGCCTTAGATTCATAAAAAAAATGTTTATGTATATTTCGAACAGATGATGTATTTATTTCATACCAGCTTTGTATATTCTAATCTTAGAAGATCAAGATTTGTACTACCAGTCCTTGTGAAATATATAAGATTCAGATAATTTATTTTTACTTAATTGTCTTATTAAATATTATTGGAATTGGATAGTTATTAGTTGGCTTACCTAGCGGCTTGGGTTAGGTTCCATGACGACTAGTTGGATTTTGGGTCGTGACAAGTTGGTATTAGAGCTCTAGGTTCATAGGTTCTACAAGTCATGAGCAAGTGTCTAGTAGAGTTTTGCGGATCGGTTCGATGACGTCCATACCTATCTTTGAGAGGCTACAGGACATTTAGGACATACTTCCCATCTTCCTTTCCTTATCGTGCGCCATTGATTTAGCTTGAAGTGTAACTCTTTGAATTCCTTCCATGCATTCGTATGTGCATGTGAGCGCTCGGTATCAGCTGTGCATCGATGGCTTGCGATTCCATGGACAAGGTGCGAGACGTGATTTCTATGTGCTGATGATGGGCTAGTCTAGAAGACTTGAGGCCAGGTATTGACTGTAGCTTGAGCACGGGGATTTAGGTTGTGTGAGCATATGCTTTTGGACTTATACGTCTAGTAGTGTCCCTATGAGTGGAATTCGTGACTCGATGAGTGGCCAGATGGCTACGTGATGAGTATGATGTGACTGCGAGATGTGTTTATATGTTTGAATGTGATGAGAAGAGTTTGCTTGAGATGTAAAAAGGACTATTGGGTGTTTTATATTTTCTTGATTTGATGTATAGTCTCGAGTTATGAGTGCATTGGAGTTTCTTTCATGTTGTTTAACTGTGGAACGAATTAGGTTCTCATGCCTTGTTGGTGAGTTCAGACTCAGGAAGATTAAGTGATTGCGTAGTAGCTGTGGCTGTGAAAGGGTATAAAGAGGTGTCAGTTTGAGGCTAAGCAGGTGGGTTACAACCTACGAGGTAATCTACGGATGTGTGATCTTTATGATGTTGTGTGGAGGATTTCTTATCTACCAGTGGGTTATATTTGTGTGATTTAAGTTTGGATTGGTTGTAATAGTTGACCTGACCGTCACAAGGATGAATGCGAGAGTTGCAGATGATTTGAGGTATTAGATGGTTTGTATTACATGAGCTTATGAAGGATTTAGTTGAACCTCACTGCGGTATTATGGCAGTAATGGGGTATGGTTATTGTAAGTTATCAGATGTTTTATTCCATGGCTTTGAGCTAAGTAGGGGAGTCTGCTATCGACGAGTTAATTGCACGGTTATGTGTTATATTGGTTTCGGTTTGAGGTATACTGGTGAATTAGTTATGACTTGCAGAGGTGGAGATCAAGGATGACTCGAATAAAGGAATTTTTGGGTATGGGTTGTATTACACTTTATGGGTATATGAGAATCATGGAATGATTTGAATTGTTATTCGTGGAAGATGTAGTGCGTATGGAGTAGGAATTTCCTCGGTTGCTTAGAGATGTGGATTACTTCTTTGGGCTCTATTGTGCCAATGGAGCACAAGTCGTTCGACCGTTTGATCGGTGCAATTGAGATTCAGACAGAATGGATGACTCTCGAGAAGGTTCTAATGGATTCAAGACTTATATGTGGCAATTGATAATTTTACGGATTGGTATATGGCTAGAGTGCGAGATTTACATTGGATAATGTCGAGACTTGCGGTATTTCTATATCATTATGAATTTTATACTTCAGTATCGAGGAGGTGAAGGAAACAGTTTTAGGTTCATAAAAGGGTTTCTTCGAAGTAGGTATCTTGGTTGTGGTACTTTTGGGGTGCGTAAGAGAGAATTCAACGGCTTATGGGCCTTAGAGCGTTGTGGTTTTATGTTAGGATCTCATGGAGTGAGTTTTGGTTAAGGATCGTGGTGTTCTGCAAGGAGAAATGTCAACTTGAGGATAATCTGGAAGGAACTCGGAGAAATAGGACAGCTTGGTAGTAGGTTGGATCAGCACAGTAATGGATATAATCGGTTCTTTGGGTACTATGATGTGGTGAGTTTCTACAGGTGTTTTGTTGCAATGCTCTTGGGTTTTGGCGACCTGCATGGCTTGGTTGAGTTAGAGGGATTCAGTTCTAATGGCTTGGTTACGTGTTAATGGGTTTCGAAGAGTTTCGATAGTTTCTACCACGGTTAAGATGAATATCTCCTACCTACGTGAGGAGCATGTTGAGTATTGTTATTTTCTCCTGGATGAGATCAAATGAAAGGTTCCTAGCTAATTGAGTATGTAGTTTGCTTGTGACTAGGAGGGGATTATGAGATTCTCGTGCTTTTCATATGATGGTATGATCGATATAGTGTGTTGTGTGGGATCAAGATTTGCATGTGCAAGGTCACGGGTCAGTTTTGAAGGGAAGGACATAAATTCTTAGGCAGCATGGACAGTTTTAGATGACTAGGTGAATGATATTACTACTTGGTATTGCTTGAGAAGGGTGCGCATTTTAGAAGGCGCATTGTGTTTTGACTTACGGATGCTTCATTGGTATTGTGGTGCTCGCCGGGTTGATCTATTATTGATATTCATATTTTTCTATGTGGCACGAAAGAATTATAGAGGTATTCCTCGTGGGGTGATCGTGTATGAGAGATGTGTTAGACATTCGGGCTGTGGAGTTGGGATCAGATATGGTGATTCATGTGTTCTATGGAATTGGGGACCGGGAATTTTGAGAAGCGGATTGTTTCGCGGTTGTGGACTATGAAGATGTAGCCAAAGCTAGCCAGAGGATAGTATGTGTTAGGATGTGCCATTCGGTTAGTGCTGAGCTTATTCGTGCTCTGATATGTTCTATGAGTTACCCTTCTATGCTACGAGAGGTTGTGATTCGTTGGTTATATGCGCACATGGTGCGATTCTATTTGGGCTTTATAGCAGAATTTGAGCGAGATGGGTATTTAGGTGTTGCATGATTGATTGCGCATTGGTTATGTTCTTTCGGGCTTATGTGGAATTGCACCATTTGCTTCTTCGTAGTTATGGTAATGCACTTTGGGTACTTGATGTCGAATTGTGCGTGGTTGTCGATTTTGAGCAGGGTGGCTTGAGGTATTCATATGGACCAATATTTGGATGGGGTCACGCATTGCAGCTGGAGTATGTCGGGATATGATCCTTTGTGATTGATTCGTATGTTTTGGTTCTACGGTATGTGATGGGTTCTTAGCATTGCGTTGTGGTGGTACTTGTTGAGCTTGTGGGACGACTCTCTCGTTTGAGCCATTTTCCAGGTTTGAGTACATTTGAATTGTTGCGTATTGGTGCATGGATTGCACTGTTAGTGGCTCTGGTAGTATGGGTGTGGCATGTCAGTAGAGTAGTTGGTATTTGATAAGATGAGGTCGTCGGATCTAGGATGGGTGCTATTGGATTTGATTGCGGTATATTTGGAAGGGTAATATCGGAACGGCTTAGAAATTGCTATAGTTATTGTCGAAGGAGAGGGAGCTCTATGACTTGTTGATCTGATGAATGGTTCTGAGTTCTGCATGTTTCTTTCATCATAGGCAGTGTACGAAGGTTTTAGAGCGAGGTTTTGTTTGATATGAGGTTTATTACCGGTGTCGGGTTTATTTTGAGCAGGTATTGTGGTCAGAAGTTATTGCTACAAGTACGCGAGTTAAGCGGTATATCATGTGATTACATCTTGGGTTATGGTTATGGCTTGATACAATTTGTTCAAACTTATGTAGTATTTAGATGCGATATTCAGATCTTATAAGAAATTCCAGATGTTGGAAATTGGATTCTGAAGTTTACGGGCTAAGGTTGAAGTAAGGATTTTCAGTTATGTTGTGTCGTCAGGTTATATGGATTAGGGTGACGTAGGATCACCCCCGAGTATGTACATGATAAGATTACACGATGATTTGATGGCTTAAGAACAACTCTGGGCACGTTCGAGGACGAACATATGTTTAAGTGGGGGAGGATGTAACGACCTGACCGGTCGTGTTGAGCATTTGCACTTCGCTCGGTTGCATGATTAGCTCCGTATAATATATTATGACTTATGCAAATGGTCGGTTTTGGTTTTCAGGTTATTCAGAATCGATTTGGAAGGATGAATTTCATTGTTGAAGCTTTAAATTGGAAGAGTTGACCAAGTTTGACTTTTTGTGAATTTGACCACGGAATGGAGTTTTGATGGTTCCGTTAGGTCCGGATGATGATTTTGGACTCGGGCGTATGCCCGTATTTGTATTTGGATGTTTCTAGAAGGTTTCAGCACTAATTGGCGAAAATTAAAAATTTGAAGGTTTGAAAAGTTCATAAGCTTGACCGAGAGTTGACTTTGTGGATATCAGGTCTGGATTGTGGTTCTGGGAATTGAAATAGTTTCGTTACGTCATTTGGGACTTGTGTGCAAAATTTGGGTTCATTCTGGGTTGATTTGCTATGTTTCGACACGAGTTATGGAAGTTGGAAAAGTTCAAAGTTCATCAACATTGATTTGAGGTGCGATTCATCATTTCTTTGTTGTTATATGTGATTTGAGGCCTCGAGTAAGTCCATGTTGTGTTTCGAGACATGTTGGTATGTTCGGACGGGGTCCCGAGGGGCTCGGGCATGTTTTGGATTGACTTTAGACTATTTTTCCTTCATTTTGCATTGTTGGTTCTGCAGAGCTCAGGGTATCTGGTTTTCTTAATCGCGATTGCGGAGCAAGGATCGCGATCGCGTAAGGTTGTTTGATGGCTGGGGTCAAGTTGTTCTTCGCGTTCGCGGGTTCTCAGATGCGTTCGCGTAGGTTGCTGTGGAGTGAGCATTGCGTTCGTGCTAGTGTGCACGCGTTCGTGTGGTTTGTTTGACTGAGCTGGGCAGTCGATGGCTTTTTTCTTCGCATCCGCGTGGTTTCTACTGCATTCGCACAATTCCATCTCCTGTGTGTATCGCGTTCGCAAGGTTTGTGCCGCGAACGCGTAGAGTAATTTTGTGGCAGATTAATTTTGTTCATCGCGAACGCGATGGGTTTTCCGCATTCGCGTAAGATAATGCCTTGACAGAAGTATAAGGTACTCTATTTCGGGGGTTTCAGCTATTTTTGCATTTTTGGAGCTATGGAGCTCGGATTGAGGCGATTCTTGAAGCAATTTTCGCCATGTGGACTGGGGTAAGTGTTCTCTACTCATTTTGATTTTATATCATGAATCGATCTTCGTTTTTGGCATTTGATTGAGGGTTCCAAAAGAGAAAATTGGGGGGTTTAGCCCAAAGTTTCATAAAGTGAATTTTTGAGTTTTGAACATTGATTCGGAGTCAGATTTGAGTAAAATTAGTATGGTTGGATTCATAATTGAATGGGTTGTTGGATTTTATGAGTTTTGTCGGGTTCCGAGGTGCGGGCTCGAGTTGGACTTTTTGGCCGATTTTGGGCTTTTGATTAAAGATTCGACCTTTATCGATTGGGTTTGTTTCCTTTGGTATTATTTGATATATTTGAGTTGCTTTTGGTTAGTTTTGAGCCGTTCGGAGGTCGGTACGCGCGAGATGGTATTTTTGGAGCATCGCTTTGCTTGCTCGGTATTGGAATTTGGCTTCTTCGAGGTAAGTAACACTTCTAAACTTGGTGTTGAGAGTATGAAACCCCGAATTACGTGCTATGTGTTTGGTGTTGAGGTGACGCACATGCTAGGTGATGGGCGTGTGGGCGTGCACCCTGTGAATTGTGACTCCATTATTCCTGTGGTACTATGTAGTTACCTTATTTTATCTGTAACTATGAAATCTTTACGTACTAGAGCTATTGAGTTGTGATCCATGATAGAAACCATGTCTAGGCTACATGCTTATCCTGTTGGGACCCACTGAGGTCATTTCTGCTGTTGAGTAATCTGCTTTCATTACATTATATACTCAGTCATACGCATTCATATGCATATCATATCTCAGTCTCTGTTACCATTTATTGACACATCATATCATCATTTTGGGCTAGTTTCATGGCATTGTGAGCCCGAGAGACTGGAGAGATTGATGACTGAGTGAGACCGAGGGCTTGAGTATGAGTGGTATTATGGGATCGGGCTGCACGCCGCAGCATGCTATATTGATTATATTATTGGATCGGGTTGTACGCCGCAGTAGGTTATATTGATATGTGCCATGATTGGCTTGATATAGTGCTTAGGCTAAAGGAGCCCCTCCGGAGTCTGCACACACCCCCAGTGAGCGTGGTTGATTTATATTAAGGGATGGTGTCACGAACCAAACCGATGGGCCGCGACGGCACCCGGTACCTTACTCAACCGAGTACCAACGTAACATATATTTTGTACCATACTATCATAGGTAAATGAGCGATAAAGACTGTCGTGAGATAACTAGAATAAAACATGAGGAAATACTCGACGTAGGATGACCCAACATGATATACCGACTTATACATATGACATACGGGCCTATAAGGCCGACACGATCCTTTAAGTACTCAAAACATAGGCCGACAAGGCCATACAAGTATCTATATACATGACATTTGTCTATAAGCCTCTAAGAGTAGATAAATACCATAAAGGTCGGGGCAGGGCCCCACCATACTAATCAGTACATGTTCAAATCATACTGACTAAATAAGCAACTCCGGAGCAAATGGAGCGCATCAACACCTTCCGCTGTGCTGATAGCCTACTTGGAGGACTCTCAGCCTGTCTATCGAGACTTGTGGGCATAAAACACAGCATCCCCAGGCAAAAGGGATGTGAGTACAAATAATGTACCGAGTATGTAAGGAATGAAAATCAGTAAATAAAAGACATAGAGAAACATGGAGTAAAAGACTAAACATGTAAGTCTGAATAGCTCAGTGAATCATTTCATATTTATAATGTCATGCATATATGCATAAATGTCATGCCATGCATAGGTATATGCGTTCATAACATCATCAAGCCTCTGAGGGCATCCCGTCATATCATCTCGGCCATTGTGGGCAAATCATCAACGTATACTAGCTGATCATGTGGTGGTGCATATATAATATCGTAACTTTTTCCCATATCCCATATACATATAATATACGTATATATAACGCCATCTGGTCATGGGTCAATGTATATGTATAAATGCATGAAATGCATAAGAAGTGCGTTAATAAGATTTCTCGGAATGTCATAAGATCAAATATGCCTTTCGGATAACTTTATCAACTACATATTTTTCTGAAACCCATGAACAGAAGATATAATAATAAGACACATGAGGAATCAAGAAGATAGACACCCCTAGTATTTCTATGAATAGAGTCATTTATGAAAGTTGCGTATTTTACTTGTTTTGTTTGTATCATTTGGATCATGCCAAAAGGAAAGAAAGGATAACCTTAACATACCTGAGCCGGTTCTCTTGGCAATTCCTCTAACACACGACAATCGCGACAAAACACGTGACGGCAAGATCGGAGTAGGGAAATATCCATATGATATTTTTGAGCTATTTGAACGAGCTATTATGAAGTTTCAAACGAGCTATTTGAACTCCATCCGTTAGCAAGCTTAGCATCCAACCTAAATGAGGTAAGGAGATTTCTCAAATTTGTTGGTTTGTGAGCTTCATCTGTTAGCAAGCTTAGTATCCAACTTAAATGAGGTAAAGAGATTTCTCAAAATTGTTGGTTTGTGAGCTTCATCCATTAGCAAGCTTAGTATCCAACCTAAATGAGGTAAGGAGATTTCCTAAAATGGTTGATTTGTGGTACCTACTTTTGTGACTAAGTTTTGCTTAAAGGCTCCTAATTATGCCACCTATTTTGATGAACTAAGAGTCATTACATGAGCCTTGATCAAGACCTACTTGGGCTGCCATGTTGGGGGGCAGGGGGTTTAGCTTATCCAAAAATTATAATTAATTAGTTAATCTCCCACCAAAAATTATTAATTACCCAATTATCCACATAATAAGGAATTATCTCAAATTACTTAAAATATTACTCACTTTTAACACACTTTATACATCATACTATCATGGTCATGTGGTACCTTGTATGGCACTAGTTCATAAATACGGGGTATTATAGCTTGGACCGTATTTTATCTCAAAATGTCAAACTTCGACGAAACTCATTTTCTTCGATTCGCTTAACCTCTCACCTTTATGAATTTACTCATCACTTGCTTGAAATAGCATAATACTTATAATCTCAAAATAATCACATTCCCGAGCTTACGCCGATTAACTTACGACGAAACTTTAATGTACGAAAATGCGGGATGTAACATCTCATTTCTAAGCTTTCATCAATTTACTTATAGCGTACTTTCACATACAAAAACATGGGGATGGATCCATTTGTTACACCCCATATTTCCGTACGTGAAAGTACGCCATAAATGTTTTCCAAAGCATTTATACCTGGGGATGGATCTTCCCCACGGGCTGCATTGGCCCTACTCAGTACTGAGTGACTGATGGTCAGTTGATGTATATATTCCGGGATGGATCTTTCCTGGGCCGGATTGGCCATATACAGTACTGAGTGATTGAGCATGATGAGTGGAAAGTGTGAGACACTGAGATTGAGTACTCTGAGAGTATGAAAACATGAGTTCATCTGTGAGATATATTGCATTGACATGCACGCATGACATACAGGATTAGAGATGTATTTTACGCTTGCTATCTGGAAAGAAAAAAATGGAAAATCTTATCTATTGTTGAAGGTATTTTTGGAAAAAATTACTGTTTTTAAACTTACTCATATTTTTGGCAACTTCGGTAAACGACTTGGGTTTTTACTCATATACTTGAAAGGCAGAACTATTTTCAGAAATCATGATTAAGC
This sequence comes from Nicotiana tomentosiformis, assembly GCF_000390325.3. Taxonomy (NCBI): domain Eukaryota; kingdom Viridiplantae; phylum Streptophyta; class Magnoliopsida; order Solanales; family Solanaceae; genus Nicotiana; species Nicotiana tomentosiformis. The sequence goes on along the minus strand of NC_090818.1, from coordinate 74,426,656 downwards.
TGAGCATTCTATCTCCGAGTTACTTCTTTTATTACTTGCTTTACGTTGTTATGGACTGTTGTTGGCTATTGGTATTGGACCCGACCTTTGTTCTAGCTCGTCACTACTTTCAACCTAAGGTTAGGTATGTTACTTGTTGAGTACATGGGGTCAGTTGTACTCATACTATACTTCTGCGCCTTGCGTGCAGATGTTGGTTGCTGATGTTGTTGTGATCGACGGGAGCTGGAATTGAAGACGTATCTGCGTTCCGGTTGTAGCTGTCTCTTGTTCATGGTAGCCTTAGATTCATAAAAAATTTATTTATGTACATTTCAAACAGATAATGTATTTATTTCATACCAGCTTTGTAAATTCTAATCTTAGAAGCTCATGATTTGTACTACTAGTCCTTGGAAAATGTATAAGATTCAGATAATTTCTTTTACTTAATTGTCTTATTGAATATTATTGGAATTGGATAGTTATTAGTTGTCTTACCTAGCGGGTTGGGTGAGGTGTCATCACGACTAGTTGAATTTTGGGTCGTGACACCTTAGAACTGGTTTGAATCTTAAATTATGTCTATATTAGGTTTGATTCATTATTAGGATTTTTATATTTCCGCCCTAATTTGATTTGGTTTCAGTTGCATGCATATTTTCTTACCGTATTTGTTGCCTAGGGTTTCTAATTGGTTGATTCGTATATCAATTTAAACTTAATTGATTCTTTTCCTTCTCGTTATGTGATTAATATGCTATATAATTCTCTGTTCCTTTCCCTTTATACTCAGAAGAAAGTCATATTTCTCACTCATCTCTCTCTCTCTCTCAGTGTCATTCACATTCACTGGTTCTCGTTTGCTCCAGTCTTTGAGTATTCTATTAGTGGAGTTTAACACCTTTCATTATTTGAGGTTTTGCTAATGCTCTCTGATTGTGTTGTTCTTGGCCGGCTGAAAGCCAGGCCTTTGGATCTTGTTTTACAACCTCCTCAAACACAAGCAGTGCTCAGAATCCTTAGAGACTCCCGTGAACTCTGAAGTGCCGGAGATCTGGGGTTCAATTCGCTTGGGCGATTTCAATCGCTTTCAATGCCATTAATTAGTGTTTGGTTCTAGATTTCTGGTTCTCTTGTTTTTCTGTTATCATTCTTCGAGACTAGTGAGTCCCCTTAACTATGTAAACTCTATCTTTATTATGTGTTTTATTTGCTTTCATACTTGTTAATGTATTTAGGATTCGCAGAGATATAAATCTTGACAGTATTGCTTGATAAGTCACCTATCACTATATTCAAAATGCATGCTCATTTCACTGTCTACTTGTGTCGAGTTTTGAAACTTTAGCCATAAGATTCCTTGATGCTTCTGTAAAATCTCTTTTCTATGCCTAGTTAATTTTGTCCTATTGTCATGAAAATTTGGGATATCAGTCCTCTATTGCTTTATGGGATTGCTATGCACTTGTTACATTTGCATGAATCCTATAATACTTGCCCTATGTGTCACCCTTCATGCTTTCTCAGTTATGCCCACTCCTAAATGTTGTCTTACACTAGTTTTTCATCTCCCTGTGATCATGTGAGTCTAGTACCAGGCTATGTCTATATGAATATTTGAAGTATATGTTAGGAATCTAAAGGATTCTCCTCCGCATGTTTTTATGAACTCTACTAAACTTATTTCAGAGTTCACTGGAGTATATATGATTCAGTTGTGTTCCTATAACCGCACACAGGGTCAATCAACTAGCCTATATTTGCCAATTTTCAACTGATTACAAGATCATGATCTTCCATCTTTGTTGTGTTTGCTTGACTTTGGAAAGCATGTCTAATGTGTATAAATGTCCTTCTCTTCACCCCTACCTTTAGAAAATCTTGCTCTAGGATTTGGAATTCAACTGTCTCTTTGTCTGCATTAGTTAATAGTTGAGAATGAACTATCTATTCCTATGCTATGTGTATAGGGAAAAGGTTTCTGAATGAATTTTTTTGGAATCCGGCCCTTTCAATACTGGAGGCATTCCCGGGATCTGATCGACCCTCGATTTGTAAGTTTCTACCATCTTGTTATTTGCCTCTATCTTTTTCTCACCAGACTCCGTCCCCTTTGTTAGTGCTTCGAGCATTTTCATCACCTCGCAAGTTTCTCCAGGCCCGAACTCATTCGGTTCCACGACAATCTGTTCTTCTCTTCGAGAGTCTTCTCTAACCCGATCGGATTCGGTCTTGTTCTAGGTGTGATTTTGGGTCTGTAGCTGTGCTATTGCTGCTTGCTGAGCTTGTAACATTTCAAAAAGCAATCGTAAGCTAACTCCATCACCTTCCCCTTCGGGTGCTTTCCGAGCCGATGGTCGGGGTGCCCCACGAATGTTATTTTCGGGATCAGTTGGCAGGTTGATGTTGATGGCAACTTGTGAGTTAGTGTCGATCAGGTCAGCGATTGGGACACCATTAGGATTAACAGGGGGTATGTCATTGCTTGGTACCACGTTATTGTCTTCACCGTGGTTGCCTGATTCGGCGTCAACGTTCAAGTAAACAGACTGAGAATTTGACATTTTTAGGTTAACCTGAAATCATACTTCAAAGAGCAAGTGTAAAATAGGGTGTGTCATGGAGATTCGTATTAAATCACCACTATTATCCTTGGCCCCACGGTGGGCGCCAAACTAATTACCCTTAAAATGAGTAACAATTAAATTTATACGTGGTTAAAGGATATGTGATTTAATTTAACAAGAATGAACTATGAACCGTAAATAATTAAATTAAAAAAAATCAGAGCAATCAAACCAAGTGTAATGGATGAACTAATTCAGCATTTCTTTAGACGTCTGGAATTTGATTCCAATTTATCCCTTGGAACGATCTCGGTTATAACTTAACAAACAAACAGCTGAATAACACTTTGAACAATAGCTAAAGGACACAAATTAACTTTATTGCTTTGATATGCGTGCTAACAGTGGTTTTAAAATAAAAAGGTTCTCCCCTTTATATAGTAGGGGAGGTTCAATCCTAATACAATTCTAAATAAGGTAAAAATCTACTCCTTCCAGTAAACGTTGATATGCACTTGATGTCGGGCGAAATTTGTGCCGTAACATCCGGTTAAGGATGGATATACGGCTCCTCGCTTATCGTGTCTAACCGTCTTTACCCCTAGTCGTGGAACTACACTCTGCTCGAACCCGATGCTCGGCCGTGTCCGGTGCCGGGTGCACCATTTGTCCTCCTCAGGCTCTGAGGTGTGGATGCCCTCGGCACTACTCGAGGTCATATCGGGTCGCACAGTCCTCTCATTTCTTTACCGAAAAATTGGAAGTAACTTTTATCCCTGATTTTACCCGTATACTTTAGGACTTCCCAAAACAAAAGTAGCAAGGGACTCGCAGAATACGAAGTTTGAAGTCTTGACAAATTTTGAAAGTTTTATGACAAATTTTGAAAGTTTTACGAGGAATCACACTGTCTCATGAAAATAATTTACTTTGTACAAAATATGGTAATTGATCTATTTTTCATTTTCAAGGTTAAAGTTGAAGGTTGGAGTATAATTGTAAATAATATTTCATTTCAGGTGATGCAGACTAAGCTTCTCAAATAAAAGTCCAAAAGTCCCCCCAAAAAACACCAATGAAACTCTCGATAAGATTTGGAAGCTTCTATGAAGAAACGCATGCAAGAAAAAACTCCGATAAGCATTAAGCATCTGGAATCAAATTTTAGCCAAACTTGATAAGTTAAAGCATATTGCTGCTAGCTGACTTGTTCACGCGAATGTTCAAACTTTTAATAGAGAAAAAGAGCTCGAAATTATCACGACCCAAAATCCAACCAAAGAATCGTGATAATGTCTAACACACTTGCTAGGCAAACCAATACTTAACACTAATAAAAGAAATAAAGCTAAATATTTAACAACATAATATCATAAGTAAAGAGTAAAAGCTCCAAAATTACATAATAAGTCTAAAACCATTACAACTATCTAAGCAACTCCCCAAGATTGGTGTCACCGTGTACATGAGCTCTAAACAGTGCTAAATACAAAATTTGAAATCAATACAATATTGTATGAAACAAGGGAACAACAATAGAGATATAGGAAGGTGAATTCGAGGCCTGTAAATGAATATGCAACACGATCTCGAGTCTCCCAAGTATATAAGCTAAGTACCTAGCGGGACTCTACTGGTACCAATACTTGAATCTGCACAAGAAGTACCGAAGTTTAATATGAGTACAATGGATCCAATATACTCAGTAAATATCAAACCTAACCTCGATGAGGTAGCGACGAGACTAAAACAAGACACTCACTTAGTAACTGTGCAGATAATAAACATGAAAAAATGCAAGGAAACAACAAAAATTATGTAAACGAACAGATAAGTGAACAAGTAAGCATGTTTCCTTAATTCCACAATTTCTGCATAAATCCAAGAACCAAATCCACATAGAAGAAACGGCATACAAGAGCAGTATGATACAAGTTTCCAAATCGCATAATGATTAGGCACAAAATAAAATCGCAAATTGCACGGAAACACCCATCATGCATATGTCTCTCACCCTATATGTCTCCCACCCTCACCGCACAGAAATACCCATCGTGCATATATCGTTCATCCTCACTGCACGGAAACATCCCATGTGCATATATCATATCAAATCTTACAGAAACACCCATTATTCCAATTTCTCTCATCCTCGCCGCATGGAAATACCCATCGTGCAATGGCTTTCATCCTCACCAAGCATATGAATATCGATAACAAGTATGGTGGAATGTATACGTGAGCATGAGAGAAGAATAAGTATGATAAAGTATGTGGGAGATAAGTATATTTTTGACATCAACATGACAAACATCATCACAAGGCCTCAGCATAATCTTTAACAAGAAGAAAAATAATCAAGTGATCTCATGATCAATTAAGGCATAAGAGAAAATACATGAAGCAAAACAAGGGATGAATAGTCTAGTTATATTGGAACATGCGATGACTGTAGCAAACACATATACATACATCAACTTGTATATACATCGCCCCAACACAATTAGCACATAAAAAATAAACCAAATACGACCTAATTTCCTTAAGCTAATGTTAACCAAGATACTTGCCTCTTTCCGGAACAGTTCAACACTCCAATACCATTTTTCTTTAAAACAATCCTCCAAATAACTCGAATCTAGTCAAATAATACTTAAATAAATTAAAATAAGGCTTAGGAATCATCATCAAATAAAAAAGGTTTGATTTTTCCCCTGTTAGGAGAAGTCAACAAAAAGTCAACCAGGACGCACATGGTTGAAATTCGAAATCAAGAGTAAATCTCAATAAACAATTCATCCCTTAGTCAAAATATGTGATTTACATCAAAATCGAGGTCCAAACCCCCAAAATTAGCTCTCTTAAGTTTTATCCCATAACCAAAATTTCTACATTTGAATACTCTAGATTTAGGGATTAAATCGATAGGGAATCATAATAATTAATCAAAACTAAGTTAAAATTACTAACCTTTGAAGTTGGGGTGAAAATCCTCGAAAAATCACCTCCTTACGTTGTCTAGGTCTCAAAAATAGGATAAAATGAGCTAATTCTCGAAACTGTTCCCCTTTCTAGGCCTCAGATGTCGCAGGTGCGACATGATCATTACATGTGCGAGAGGTACATTCTGCTGAAACTACCCACGCAGGTGCAAGAGTGCATCGATGCAGATACCGCACGTGCAGCCCATGCTTCATAGATGCAAAATCGAATCTGCGACCAAATAGCTTGCAGGTGCGACTCAAGCTTCTGCTAGCCCAACGTAGATGCGAAGCAGCACATGCAGGTGCAACCTCGCACCTACGCACCATAGATATGCAAGCGCGATACCATCCTGAGCCCCCAGCCCTACAGATGCGTACCAGCATCTCGCAGATGCAACCTCACACCTGTGCACCATTGAGTCGCAGGTGTGACACACAGTCTGGTCAACATCCCTCGCAGATGTGAGCCAACCCATGTAGGGGTGGCCTTTCCCCTGCGAACCTGGTCATTTCAGGTGTGATAACTGCAGGTTAAGCACACTAGCAGCAACAATTTACAAGTAACCTCGTCCAAAACCAATTCCAAACTCACCCGATCCCCTCGGGCCTCGGTCCAAAAATCCTAACAAGTATATAAACCTTACACAATATCACCCGAAAGCTCAAAATATCAAATAACATCAAAAATCAAGAATCAACCATCTAACCAAAATTTTAAAGTTCATAAGTTCAAATTTTCCAAACTTTCAACTATAAAGGACAAAACGACCTTGGGACACCTGGGACCCAAACCAAACATATGAACAAGTAATAAATCATCATACAAACCAATTGGAATCGTCAAAATACCAATCTGAGGTTGTTTACCAAGTCAACTCCAAAAACATCAAAACTCTAGAACTAGAATTTATCTTCCAAAACACATCTAAACCTTTTGGAAATTGAAACAAATCATGCACATGACTCATAAAAGATCAAATGAAGTTATTCAAGGCCTTAAATCATGAAATAGAGCACTAGAATTCAAAATGACCTACCAAATCGTAACATTCTCCACCTCTAAAAGAAATATTTATCCTCGAACTGACATTGAAATGTACCTGAACTAGCAAAAAGATGCGGATATCTACTCCTCATGTTGGACTCATACTCCCAAGTAGCTTCCTAAGTCGGTTGCCCTTTCCAAAGCACCTTCACGGAAAAAATCTCCTTATATATCAGCATTAACCTGCTTATCTAAAATAACTATTGGTTCTTCTTTATCAGTCAAATTCTCATCAAGTTGCACCATGTTGAAGTCCAGAACATGCGACTTATCTTCATGATACTTCTGAAGCATCAAAATATAAAATACCAAATGTACCCTCACTAGGAGGCAATGAAAGCCTATAAGCATCTTCATCAGCTCTATCTAACACCTTAAATGGACCAATGAACCTCGAGCTCAACCTGACCTTCTTCCCAATTTTCATCACACCCTTCATAGGCAAAACTTTCAAAAGTACCTTCTCGCTATCCATAAAAGCTACATCACAAATCTTCATATCAACATAACTCTTCTACTTGGACTGAGCGGTGTGAAGGTACTCATGAATCAACTTCACCTTCTCCAAAGCATCACGAACCAAATTCGTACCCGACAACCTAGCCTCACTAGGCTCGAACCAACCAATAGGAGAACAACACCTCCTACCGTATAAAACATCAAATTGAGCCATCTGAAAATTGGAGTCGTAGCTGTTGTTGTAAGTAAACTCTGCCAGTGGTAGAAACTAAACCCAATGACCTCCTGAATCAAAAATATAGGCCCTCAACATATCCTCCAAAATCTAAATAGCTCGCTCAGACTGTCCATCCATCTCTGAGTGGACTGTCGTGCTATGCTCCACCTCCACACCTAACTCTCACTGAAAAGCTCTCCAAAAGTATGATGTGAGATTAGTACCCCGGTCCGAAATGATAGAAACATGTACACCATGCAAACTGACAATCTCTCTGATGTAGATCTAAGCCAACTTCTCTGAAGTCTAAGGAGTCATCATTGGAATGAAATGTGCAGACTTGGTCAATGTGTCCACAATGACCCAAATAGCATCAAACTTCCTCAAGTCTGTGGTAATCTTTCATCTTCCACCACCATCAATTCTGCTTCAAGTCTTGATATATCATGATACCTAGACGAATGGAATACCTTGAACTGTTGGCCTCCTCAAAAATCAACTCTGTCAAACCGTCAACATTAGGAACACAAATCCAACCCTGAAGTCATAATACACCATCATATCCAATAACCATATTCGTGGCACCACCTATTTACACTATGTCCTTAAGAATCAACCAATGTGGATCATCATATTGCCGAGCTTAATATGCTCAAACAAGGACGACTGTACAATAATACAAGCAAGAACTCTACTAGGCTTAGAAATAACAAATCGCACAAATCTGTTAGACAAGGCCAGAACATCTATAGCCAAAGGCATCTTCTCAGCTGGAATAAATGACAAACTCCTCATAATCTTGACCTTTCTACTCAAAGCATCTGCTACCACATTCGTCTTACTTAGATGATACAAGATAGTGATATCATAATCCTTAGCAACTCAAGCCACATTCGCTACCTCAAATTAAAATCCTTCTGCTTGAACAAGTGTTAAACACTATGATGATCGGTATAAACCTCTCATGACACACCATAAAACTATTGCCTCCAAATCTAGAGCTTGTGCATAATAGCTGCCAACTCCAAATCATGAACTAGATAATTATTCTCATGGGTTTTCAAGTGCTGATATGTGTAAGCAATAACCCTGCAATCCTTCATCAACCGCACCTAGTCCAATGCATGAAGCATCACAAAACATCGTGAAGGGCCCAGAACCTATGGGCAACACCAACACTGGGGTTGTAGTCAAAGAAATCTTGACCTTTCGATAGCTCTCCTCACAATCATCAAACCATCTAAAAGGAACACCTATCTGAGTCAAGTTGGTCAATAGAACTGCAATAGTTGAAGTCAAGGTTGACCACGACACTGGTGTTGGCCTTATTGGAGGGTACGAATGGGCTTGTCGTGTATTGTGATGCTTCAAGGGTTGGACTTGGGTGTGTATTAATGCAACATGGAAAGGTGATCGCTTATGTTTCCAGGCAACTCAAGAACCATGAGAAGAATTATTCAACACATGACTTAGAGCTTGCGGCGGTGGTGTTTGCATTGATGATTTTGTGTCACTATTTGTATGGGGTCCATGTGGACATACTCACGGACCATAAGAGTCTTCAATATATTTTCAAGCAAAAGGAGTTAAATCTAAGACAAAAGAGATGGCTTGAATTACTCAAGGGTTACGACATCGATATTTTATATCATCCGGGGAAAGCTAATGTTGTGGCGGATGCACTTAGCCAGAAATCCATGTGTAGTTTGGCTCACTTTGAGGCATACCAAAGGCCGTTGGCCTAGGAAGTTCATTGATTATCTAGTTTGGGAGTTCGTCTTACGGACTCTAGCGAAGGTAGAGTGATTGTGCAAAATTGAGTTGAAACATCACTCGTAGCGGAAGTCGAGGAGAAGTAATATGATGATCCATTATTAGTGAAATTGAAGGAGGGGATTCATAAACATAAGACCATGGATTTTTATCTTGGCATGAATGATGGTAGACTCAGGTTCCAAGGGCGATTATGTGTTCCAAATGTGGATGGTCTCAGAGAAAGAATCCTGACTGAGGCTCAAGGCTCCAAGTATTCCGTGCACCCAGGATCTACAAAGATGTACCATGATCTCAAATAAGTCTACTAGTGGAACGACATGAAGAAGGATGTGGCAGACTATGTGGCATGATGCCCGAATTGCCAACAAGTGAAGGCCGAGAACCAAAGGCCCGGTGGCTTGGCACAAAATATAGAAATTCCAATGTCGAAGTGGGAGATGTTCAACATGGACTTTGTGTTAGGCTTTCCTTGCACACCTCATAAGTTTGATTCGATTTGGGTGATTGAGGACCGAATCACGAAATCAGTACACTTCTTGCCTGTCAAGGCTACTGACACAGTTAAACATTATGCTCAGCTGTAGATCAAGGAAATAGTCAGATTGCATGGATATCCAGTTTCCATTATCTCAGATCGAGGGACGCAGGTCACTGCTAACTTTTGGCAGAAATTTCATCAAGGTTTGGGCACTCAAGTGAATCTTAGTATAACTTTCCATAAACAGATCGACGGGCAAGCAGAGCGGACTATTTAGACGCTTTAAGATATGTTGCATGCTTGTGTTCTTGACTTCAAGGGTATCTAGGATGATCATTTGCCGCTCATAGAATTTTTCAACAACAACAGTTATTATGCCAGCATTCAGAAGCCACCATTCGAGGCCCTATATGGTAGGAGATGTAGGTCTCCCATTGGTTGGTTTGAAGTTGGAAAAGCAGAACTGATAGGGCCAGACCTCGTGCATCAGGCTATAGAAAAGGTCAAGATCATTAAGAAATGATTAAAAACTGCTCAGAGTCTCCAGAAGTCCTATTTAGATGCGCGCCACAGAGATTTGGAGTTCAAAGAGGATGATTAGGTGTTCTTGAAAGCTTCCCCCATAAAGGGCATAATGCGATTTAGGAAGAAAGGGAAATTGAGTCCAACGTATATCGGACCGTGCAAAATCTTACAGAGGGTTGGTCAAGTGGCCTACAAGCTTGAGTTACCTCCAGAGATGTCTTTAGTGCACCCGGTGTTTCATGTGTCCATGTTGAAAAAGGTAGTTGGAGACCTGTCGCTCATCGTTCCAGTAGAGGCTATTGAAGTTAATGAAAAATTGACTTATGAAGAGATTCCAATTACTATTCTTGATAGGCAAGTTCGAAAGTTGAGGAATAAAGAGATTGCCTCTATGAAAGTGTTGTGGTGAAATCAACAAGTTGAAGAGGCCTGGGAGGACGAGGAAGAAATGAAAATAAAATACCCTCATTTGTTTGTGTAAACAAATAGTTGTGTTTATGGGAATGTTAGAAGTTTAATTACTATGGGTTATGTTAAACCTGTATAGTTTATGCTAAAAGCATCTTTTGGTAATATAATGCCTATGATGTTATGGTTGGTGTTGTTTTCATGCTATGATATGTATTTGTGTTATGAATATGTTGTTAGGACTGGTTTTGGGGGCTCTCTGATAGGTGGTTAGACCCAAATACAGGGGAGACTCTGCCGAAATATTTGGAAATTTTGGGAGTTAGTCAAATTTGGAACTTCTGGTGTGTGAATGAAGAGTTGGGTCAATTAGGGTGTCTATGGTGGACTCTGGCCCTCATTCGAGGACAAATGATCTTAAACGGAGGAGGATGTATGGCCCCGTAAAATTTTGCCAAGAATTTGAGGTTTTATGGTGCCAAGGTAGGCTAATGTGTTTGGAAGGTTGTAAATAATTTTCGCGGCGAGCTTGGGTTGTGAAATGCATTGTGGAATTGGTGGAAACTTTGCAGAAAAATGGCAATTCTATGGTCTATTTTGCGGCCGCAAATCTATTCCGCTCACTATATAACCATCGTAGATTGGATTAGGAGCAACTTAATTTTGAGGGTCTTTTAGCGAGCCAATGTGTGACTGCGGAATCGATCTGCGGAATGTGGAATCGATCGCATATTTGATCAGCCCAGTTTTTGAGAATCAATTCGCGGTCCACTTTCCAGACCGCATACCTGTTTTGCGGTCCCATCTGTAATCGTAGTCCCGGCTCAGAGGTTAAATTTATAGGAAATCTTTACCCGACCCTGTTTAAATAAAAAGGCATTGGGCGTTATTTTAGAAGGCTTCAGCTATTGTTTTAGAGAGAGAGAGAGAGAGAGAGAGAGAGAGAGAGAGAGAAAGAGAGAGAAAGAGAGAGAGGAAGGAGGTCCTACTACTTACTCATCAAATTTGAATGTGAGGAGTGGGAGGTATGATTCTAGAATTAGGAGTTGGTCATTTGTGCATGCATGTGCCGATGAAGGTAGCGTGGAGGTTTTTGAACTAATATAGATAAATTATTGAGTTGGGGAATTGGTTGTGGGTGAAGGGTTTCCATTATAGAACCTTGTAGTCGCCTTCGCACATTTGATATTTGATGAAATTCCTAAATCAGCTAAACCTATGGGAGCCTTCCTAATTATTGTTCAATTTGGTTATGTTTCTATATATTGAAGTTGCTAAGAGTAGGGGAACGTTGTAGTAATTCTAAGAAAAGCTCCATCGAGGTATGTTGGCTAAACCCCTTCTACAGAATCGGAATCCATGAGTTCCTTGTAAATTCCAAATGTGGCTTGTTCAAGACCTATTCTTATTGTTCCAAATTGCCTCTAACAATTAATTTATCCGGATGCTTATGTACTCAAGTCATGTTCCAATTGCCCTCTCATGTTGCTCTCTATTGGGAAAATATTCCAAATATGGTTATTGTATCTAATACTTGTGAATTGAATTCATGTTTCAATTGCAAATCATTATGCTCTCTTTTGGGAAGAAAATTCAATGTGTTTAAGACTCTTATTACTCATGTATTTAAAGCCATTATTTCCAAATGTTCTTTATGTTGATGACTTATGATGATCTTTGAAAGTGATGGAATGATAATATGAATTATGAAATGCGGTCATCGTGCCAAGAATAAAGAATATCATGTATGGCCAAGAGTGACAATGGAACAAAAAGGGTTATAAAAATGCTACGAGATGCATACTTTTCTTTTATATATAAACTGTTTTGGGAATATCATTAGATCACCGAAGAAGGCTGGGTTATAAATTTCCAATCCCGAAACTACTCATGCCGATGTAGGAGTTGATTGAGGGGTGAGTCCCCATTATGTTATATTGAGATTATTCCCCTTGATTGGGATGAGTTTATAGATAGTAAGGACCATGTCGACCCATACGACATTGTGGTGATACGGCCTAGTCGATTGGAAAGAGATCGGATGCCATGTCCCGCACATGATGGTATTGTGTTTCTATGTTCACCCGCATACATTGGGGTAAGACAACTGAGCCGATCGGACGGAGATCGGACTCCATGCCATGTGCATGGTGGTGTGTCGGTACTAAGGATCTCCCAACCTAAAATGAAAATGTTTACTTGAAGTTTTTTTAACGTGCCAATTAAATATGCTTGACTTACTTATTGCTTCCACATTTCTCTCCATTTATGTGGATTCCATTCCATGAGAGGCTATTTAGGTTTACATACTAGTACTATTACATATGTACTAACGTCCTTTTTTGGTCGGGGGCACTGCATCTTTAATGGATGCAAGTGGTTCCTCAGCAGGAGGCACTGCATCTTTAATGGATGCAAGTGGTTCCTCAGCAGGAGGCACTGATCGTTGATAGCATCATACCCTCTTCTCAGCTGACTTGGTGATCCCTAATCTATATTGGGGCCTTGTGTCGTTTTGATTCTCTTGTACATTAATTTTGAGGAATAGCCGGGGCCTTGTCACCGGCACTTTCTATAACCATCCGACCGATCGTTTTAAGAATTGTATCCCTGTTCCCCCATTTATTACTTATTCTATGCTTATTTGTTGTTATATGACTTGACGGGGTAGTTTGTTTGGTTCCGGGAATGTTTCGTAATGAATTGGGACACTTAGTCCCAAGGTTGGAAGCCTAAGTTGGAAGAGTTGACTGGATATTGACTTATGTGTAAATAATTCCGGAATGGAGTTTTGATGGTTCTGATAGCTTCGTATGGTGATTTTGGACTTAGGAGTGTGTCCGGATATTGATTTGGAGGTCAGCAGGTGATTTTGGTCTTAAATTGGCGAATGTTGGAAAAATTGAAGTTTGGAGAGTTTAGAGGTTTGACCGAGAGTTGACTTTGTGGTTACCGGGCTCGAATTTTGGTTCCAGAAGTTGGAAAAGGTCCGTTGTGCCATTCACGACTTGTGTGCAAAATTTGAGGTCAATCGGAGTTTGTTTGATAGGTTTCGGTATCGATTGTAGAAGTTGAAAAATTTATTAGTTTCATTAGGCTTGAATTGGGGTGCAATTCATCTTTTTGATGTTGTTTGATATGAATTGAGGCCTCGACTAAGTTCGTATCATGTTTTAGGACTTGTTGGTATGTTTGGATGGGGTCCCGTGGACCTCGGGTGTGATTCGGATTGGAATCGGAGTGAATTTTGGACTTGTGTTATTGCTGATGTATCAGGTCTGGTTTCCTTATCCGCGATCGCGTGAGAAGGTTCGCGATCGTAAAGGCTTGTTTGGGCAACTAGGGAAAATGTTCTATGCGTTCATGGGAGTTGGTCCGCGATCACGGAACTTTGGTCAGTGGTACTACGCGAACGCGAAGGTTGTACCACGTTCGCGAAGAAGGAAGGAGGGGTGGCCTGAAGCCACGCGTTTGTTCTTCGCGATCGCGTGAGGAGATGTGCGATTGCGTAGCTTTGAGTTCCTATGCATCATGTTTGTGGCTGGATTTTTGCGTTCGCAAAGGTCATCTGTGAGAGCAGCATTCTTTTGTTCTTCGCGATCACGAGGGACTTTCCGTGATCACGAAGAGGAATCACTGGGCAGCAGTGTTAAATATCAAAATTGAGGGTTTAAACCCATTTTTCATATTTTGAGCTAGAGACCTCGGATTTGGGAGATTCTTGAAGGGATTTTCAGCGAGTTGATTGGGGTAAGTGATTCTAACTTGGATTTGGTTTTTATATATGAATCTATCATTATTTTTACCATTTAATTAGTGTTTTGGGTTGGAAAAATTGGGGAAAATTTGTGAAACTTCATGGACTATAATTTGGGGACTTGAAGGTCGAGTTGAGATCGGAATTGAGTAATTTTGGTATAGTTGGACTCGTTGTTGAATGGGTGTGTAAATGTTGTTAATTTTGTCAGATTTCGAGACGTGGGCCCCGGGTTGCCTTTTTGGGTTGACTTTTTTACTTTTGTTAAAGAACTTAGCTTTATCGTAAGGAATCGATTCATATAGCTTGTATTGATTGTATTAAGTTGTTTGTTGCTAGATTCGAGTCGTTCGTAGGCCGATTCACGAGGCGAGGGCTTGTTGGAGTAGGGATTTGCGCGGTTTGAGGTAAGTAACACTTCTAAACTTGATACTGAGGGTATAAATCCCCGAACTACGTGTTATGTGGTTGGTGTTGAGGTGACGCACATGCTACGTGACGAGCGTGTGGGCGTGCACCGTCGTAATAGTGACTCGGTTGATTTTGTGGAATCGTGTAGATACCTAATCTAATTATTATTCATGTATTCTCCATGTGTTAGAGATATTGAGCTGTGATTCATGTTAGAAATCATGTTTCGGCTATATGCTGGTACTTTTGGGACCCACAGAGGTCATTTTATTGTTGAGTTATTTGATTAAATTGCAGTTATATACTCGATCGCATTCATCATTTGCATATCATATCTCAGTCTCGGTTATCATTATTATTACATCATGTATCACTGTTTTGGGCTGATTGGCATGAGTTTTGTGAGACCGAGAGACTGGAGAGATTAATGACTGAGTGAGGTCGAGGGCCTGATTATGAGTAATATTTATGGAATCGGGTTGCACGTCACAGCATACCATGATTGGCTTATATTAGCGCTTGGGCAAGATCCGCTCCTCCGGAGTCTGACATACCAGCTGTGAGCACAGGTACCGATGATTGCGAGTGTCGAGTGATTGAGAATTCTGAGTGATTGACAGTGCTAAGTGATTGGGAGTGCCGAGTGATTGAGCGTGCTGAGTGAGGATTAATACTCCGAGAGTATGAGTATATGACTTTATCACTGTGTTGCATTACAGTTTACATGCCTACTTGACATTTAGATATCGAGATGAGACATTCCTCATATTAGTCATACTTGGCATATTCTATCTGTGTTATGCTCAGACTGTTAAAAACTAGAAACATGTCTACATTTTTGTACTGTCTACAAACTAATTATTGGATTTCTCTCTGAGTTATTACTGTTATTATCTGGATTTGCACTGTACCTATCTGAGCTTGTCACTACTTTCAGCCCAAGGTTAGTCCGGTTACTTATTGAGTACATTGGGTCGGTTGTACTCATACTACACTCTGCACTTCGTGTGCAGATCTAGGTACTTCTAGGCACGGGGTTGCTAGATTTGGAGCATCATCTGCTTGGAGACTTTTGAGGTAGCTGCTTTGGCGTCCGCAGACCTCGACTCTCCTTCTTTTCAATTATTTAGCACTTTTCTATCTTTCTAGACAGTTGTATTAGCAGTTTGGCTGTGTTGACATTTTAGTAGCTCATGTACTCAGTGATACCCGGATTTTAGGAATTTTGTACTGAGTTGCGGTATTTCTTATTGGTTATTTATGAGAATTTCACTTTTAAACTTATTTCATCATGTTTTCAAATTCAAAAGCGTAGTTATTTATGATTGTCGGCTTGCCTAGTTTTGTGATAGGTGCCATCACGACATGTTGAGTTTTGGGTCGTGACTAGTTGGTATCAGAGCCTAGGTTACATAGGTCTCACGAGTCATGAACAGGTTTAGTTGAGTCTTGTGGATCAGTACGGAGACGTATGTACTTATCTTCGAGAGGCTACCGAACCATTAGGAAAAACTTCACTTTCTTGTATTCTTGTCGTGCGGATTTGTTGATTCCGGAAATTACACTTCTATTATTTTATTCTTTCATAGATGGTGAGGACACGTGCTAACGGATTGGGGGGACGGCCACCAGTACCACCAGCTAGGTCCATGCGAGGTCAGGGCCGCAGTAGAGGCTGAGGTGTAGCTCGTACAGCAGCCAGAGCAGCACCCGTGGAGCCAGTAATTGCTCCCGCTCAGGAGCAGATCCCAGATATGGTTGAGCCGGTAGGACCAACTCAGGCACCAGTTGTCCCCATTGTGATTCCAGGCCTTCAGGAAGTTTTGGCCTAGATACTGTCTGTATGCACTAGCCTTGCTCAGGCGATTTCAGTTCAGGCCGTACTAGCCACTTCTCATGCCGGGGGAGTGATGGTAGGCTATAATCTCATGTTTTAGTCGCTTATCGCACTCTAATTTACTACACTTTAATTGAGTTGGAGCTTTAATCGCTAGTGTTTTGCACTAATTGTGTATTTTATGCCTTGTAGGAGTGATTCCGATCTATGTAGATGTTATGGAATGAATTCAAGCTAGTCGGGAGCTTTTAAGTCTGAGTAAAAGCCCAAGGATTAAGTTGGGATCATGTTCGGGGATCAACGGATGATAGTGGAACGAAACGAAGAATCAAGCAGGCATATTGCGTAGTGTCCAGTAAAATGCACATAACCTTTTGCTCGTAACTCCGTTTAGGCTCTACAATATATCGTTGGAAATCTATTTAAAGGGGCTACAACTTTAGTGTTTTACATTTTCCCAAATTCCCAACAGAACGCCACCCACGTGCGCAGCCGCGCACTACGCGTGCATTGGGCGCGCATATGAGGCAGAATAGGGTGAAAAATGCGCAGCCAAGTGCGCGAGCACACTTCCAGGTGCGCGGCCGCGCATGTCTAACTTCGAAAAAGTGTCCTATTTTGCATAGGAGAAGGTGTATTTGTTTGGTCCCGACCCTACTTGGTATATATACATGAAAAAACGGTATTTTGAGAAGTTTGGACATAATTTAGACCTAAGGAAGCTAAGGAGAAGAGGGAAAAGCAAGAGCACAAGGATTTCACCATTCATCCTCACTCAAGACAAGGGTTTGGATGTTTTAAGTTTTCCTTTGACTTAAACTTAATTGTGATAAATTTCTCCATATCCATGGAGTAATTCTTCCTTAGGGATTGATGGATTTGGTGTTTTGAGAATTGTTTGTGGATATTAACTCTAGTTTTTATGTATTGAATCGTTTTGGGTATTTTTATTGTTGCATATATATTCACATATTTATGTAATCGAAAGAGGCATAATTTGTGATGTTTTGCATTATCTTATTGGTTGAATTCATTGATTCTTGTTAGTAATCGAAAGAGGCTAGTTGAATTAATGTTTAGACCTAGTTAGGAGGATAATCGAAAGAGGTTCTCCTAAGGATCAATCCACTACAAATTCTTGCATATCTTCACCAAGCTTAACTTAGCTCATATCGTAAGGTTGAGACTTAATCGAGAGAGGAGTTTCTACTGAATGTTTGAACATAATAGAGTGAATTTGAGAGACTCACTTGAACCATAGAAGTGAAGTAACTAGAGTTAATTCCCAAACAAGTATCTTAGACCAATCCAATCAACCCCTATTTTCTCCCTTTGATGTCTTCTTGCTTACTCTTGTTGCGATTGTCATTAGCCAATAGTTTAGACTTCTAGTAAATTTTAGTTTTAAATCATACAACTCTAAATTGTTGATCATCTTGGATAGCAATTAAAACTATAAGCTACGAAAACACTGTTTAAATCCAATCACTACGGATACGATATTTTCTATACTATATTTGACTAGCGAGCATAATTTTGTGTTGTGTTTTTAGCTCATCAGGGAGGTGCTCAGACTCCCGCCGCCTGTACTCCAGAGTAGGTGGTTCAGGGACTTCAGACACCGGGGGTACTACTAGCCCAACCGGTTGCAGTTGTTCAGGCCCAGGTGGGTCCACCAATGAGTGGCGAGGAGCAGAAGAGGCTAGAGCGGTTTGGGAGGCTCAGGCCTCATCATTCAGTGGGGCTGAGTCAGAGGACGCCCAGGACTTCTTGTACAGGTGCCAGCGGATTCTTCGCATGCCGGGTATTCTGGAGACTAGTGGAGTCTCATTTACTACTTTTCAGCTATTAGGGGCAGCCTTCAGATGCTGATAGGCCTATGAGTTGAGCAGGTCAGCCGGTGCTGCACCACTTACGTGGCATGAGTTCTCCGTTCTCTTCTTGGAGAAGTTTGTTCCACACACCCTCATGGAGGAGTTGCGTAGGCAGTTTGAGCGGCTACGCTAGGAGGGTATGTCTGTGACCCAGTATGAGATGAGATTTTCAGAGTTGGCTCCTCACGAGATCTGGTTGGTTCCCACAGAGAGGAAGAGTATTAGGAGGTTCATTAATGGCCTCAACTATGGGCTGCGTTTTATCATGACTCGGGAGATTACATCAGGTGCTAGGCTCGATGAGGTGGTTGATATTGCTAGGCGGCTAGAGCAGGTCCGTAGTCAGGAGCATGAGGAGAGGTAATCCAAGAGGCCTCGTGGTTCGGGTGAGTTTCAGCGGTGTTTCTTCTGGAGGGAAGTCCCACCACAGTAGGGGTTGTCCTTATAGGCCCTCTCAGATGACTCGTCTGGTTCATCATGGTGCATCATCCAGCCATGGTTTATACAGTGCTCGTTTGGGTAAGTCATCACAGTTCCCTCCAACTCAGAGTTCATCTTGTTCTCCATCAGTTTAGGGTTCATCTATACCAGGTCCTTCTAGTAGCTATTTAGGCTCTCGAGGTCCGATTCAATCTCCATAACCATCGAGGAGTTACTTCGAGTGAAGGGAGATTGAACATGTGTGGAGGCAGTGTCCCCGAAGTTTTGGAGGTCCAGTTCAGCAAAGGGGTCAGGTTATGACTTCTGCACCAGTTACTTCACCACCAGCTCAGCCAGCTCGGGGTGGGGCTCAGGCAGCTAGAGGTCGCCCTAGAGGGGGAGGCCGATCAGGTGACAGTCAGGCTCGATGCTATGCTTTCCCTACCAGGCCAGAGGCCATTGCTTCAAACGCAGTGATCACAGGTATTGTCTCAGTATGCCATAGGTATGCTTCCATATTATTTGACCCTATTTATAGTTATTCATATGTATCATCATATTTTGCCCGTTATTTGGATATGACCAGCGAGTCCTTAGTTTCGCCTGTGCATGTATCTACGCCGGTGGGCAATTTTATTATTGTGGACCGTGTGTATCGATCGTGTGTGGTGACTATAGGGGGATTTAAGACTAGATTTGATCCCTTATTGCTTAGCATGGTCGACTTTGACGTGATTCTGGGCATGAATCTGTTGTCCCCGTGTCATGCTATTATGGATTGTCATGCTAAGACCGTGACGTAGGCGATGCCGGGGTTACCTAAGATCGAGTGGAGAGGTTCTCTGGACTATGTTCCCAGTAGGGTGATTTCATATCTAAATGCCCAACAGATTGTTGGGAAAGGGTGTTTGTCATATTTGGCCTTTGTGAAGGATATTAGTGTTGATACTCCTACCATTGATTATGTGCCAGTAGTGCGAGACATTCCGTATGTGTTTCCTATAGACCTGTCGGGCATGCTACTAGACAGGGACATTGATTTAGGTATTGACTTGGTGTCAGGCACTCAGCCCATTTCTATCCCTCCATATCATATGCCACCAGCAGAGTTGAGAGAATTGAAAGAGCAACTTCAGGAGCTTCTTGATAAGGGGTTCATTAGGACTAGTGTATTACCTTAGGGTGCACCATAGTTTTCCCGGCTTGGCCAGATATTATCGTCACTTCGTGGAGGGTTTCTCGTCCATTTCAGCGCCTTTGACCAGGTTGACCCAGAAAGGTGCTCCATTTAGGTAGTCAGATGAGTGTGAAGAGAGCTTTCAGAAGCTCAAGATTTCCTTGACCACAGCTCTAGTTCTAGTTTTGCCTTCAGCATCGGGTTCTTATACAATGTATTGTGATGCTTCTCGGATTGGTATTGGGTGTGTCTTGATGCAGGAGGGTAGAGTGATTGCTTATGATTCACGCCAGTTGAAGCCTTATGAGAAGAATTACCACGTTCATAATTTGGAGTTGGAAGCCATCGTCCATGCATTGAAGATTTGGAGTCATTATCTCTACGGCGTGTCATGTGAGGTATTTATGGATCATCAGAGTCTTCAGCACTTGTTCAAGCAAAAGGATCTAAATTTGAGGTAGCAGAGATGGTTGGATCTGCTAAAGGACTATGATATTACCATTTTGTATCATCCCAGGAAGACCAATGTGGTGGCCGATGCCTTGAGTAGGAAGGCGGTGAGTATGGGTAGCCTTGTATTTATTCCTGTTAGGGAAAGAATACTTGTGTCAGATGTTCAAGCCTTGGCCAATCAGTTCGTGAGGTTAGATGTTTTGGAGCCTAGTCGGGTTCTAGCTTGCGTGGTTTCTCGGTCTTCCTTATATGATCGCATCAGATAGCTTCACTATGATGACCCCCGTTTGCTTGTCCTTAAGGATATAGTTCAGCACGGTGATGCCAAGGAGGTTTCTATTGGGGATGATGGGGTGTTGCGGATGCAGGGTCAGATTTATGTGCCCAATGTGGATGGGCTACGTGAGTTAATTCTTGAGGAGGCCCACAGTTCGCGGTATTCCATTCATCCGAGTGCCGCAAAGATGTACCAGGACTTGAGGCAACACTATTGGTAGAAGAGGATAAAGATAGACATAGTGGAGTTTGTAGTTCGGTGCTTGAATTGTCAGCAAGTGAAGTACGAGCATCAGAGGCCGTGCATTTTGCTTCAGAGGCTTGAGATTCCGGAGTGGAAATGGGAGCGTATCTCCATGGAGTTTGTAGTTGGGCTCCCACGGACTTTGAAGAAGTTCGATGCTATTTGGTTAATTATGGATCAGTTGACTAAGTCCGCACATTTCATTCCAGTTGGGACTACCTATTCTTCAGAGCTATTGGTTGAAATCTATATCCGCAAGATTGTTCGCCTTCACAGTGTGCTAGTGTCTATTATTTCAGATCGGGGCACACAGTTCAAATTGCAGTTTTGGAGAGCAGTGCAGCGAGCGTTAGGCACACGGGTTGAGTTGAGTACAGCATTCCACCCTCAGACGGATGGACAATCCGAGCGCACCATTCAAATACTGGAGGATATGCTACGCGTTTGTGTCATGGAATTCGAGGGTGCTTGGGATCGGTTTCTACCGCTTGAAGAGTTTGTCTACAATAATAGCTACCAATCGAGTATTCAAATGGCTCCATATGAGGCCTTGTATGGGAGGCGGTGTCGGTCTCCGATTGGTTGGTTTGTGTCACGACCCAAACCGATGGGCCACGACGGGTACCCGGTACCTTACTCAACCGAGTACTAACGTAACATATCTTTCTTATTACATCATCATAGGTAAGTGGGCCAGAAGGGGTGTCATGAGATAAACAGAGTAAACATGAGGGAATACCCGATATAGAACGACCCAACTTGATATAAAAACTCATACCTGTGACATACGAGCCTATAAGGCCAATGTGATCCATTATATACTTAAAACATAGGACGACAAGGCCATACAAGTATCTGTATACATGACATCTGTCTTCAAGCCTCTAAGAGTATATACTTATAATAAAGGTAGGGAAAGCCAGACAGGGCCCAGCCATATCAAACAATACACGTCCAAATCATACTGACCAAACAAGCAACTCCGGAGCAAATGGATCGGACCAACATCTTCCGCTGAGCTGATAGCCTACTTGGAGGACTCACGACCTGTCTATCGGGACCTGTGGACATAAAATGCAGCGTCCCCATGTAAAAGGGATGTCAGTACAAATAATGTACCAGGTATGTAAGGAATGAAAGTCATTAAATAATAGACATGAGAGAAACATGGAGTAAAAGACTCAACATGTATGTCTGAATAGCTCTGTGAATCATTTAATATTATAATATCATGCATATGCGTATAAATGTCATACCATGCATAGGTATAAGTGTTCATAACATCATCAAGCCTCTGAGGGCATCCCATCATATCATCTCAGCCACTATGGGGAAAATCATCAACGTATACCAACTGATCAGGTAGTGGTACGTATATAACGCCGTAACCTTTTTCCATATCCCATATACATATAATATACGCATAAATAATGTCATCTGGTCATGGGTCAATGTACATATATAAATGAATGAAGTGCATATGAAATATGTCAATAAAATCTCTCGGAATGTCATAGGACCATTATGCCTTTGATTAATGTCATAAAATAAACTTATCAACCTATGTATTTTCTAAGACCCATGAATAGATGATAGAATAATAAGACACATGGGAAATCAAGAATATAGACATTCCTAGTATTTCTATGAATAGAGTCATTTATGAAAGTTGTGTATTTTGCTCGTTTCATTTGTATCATTTGGATCATGCCAAAATAAAGAAGGGATAGCCTTAATATACCTGAGTCGATTATCTTGACAATCCCTCTAACACATGACAATCGTGACAAAATACGTGACGGCAAGATCGGAGTAGGGAAAATCCGTATGATATTTTTGAGAAAGATTTTATCATGCTCTCTTAGAATTGCAAATCCCGTTACTAGTACACAGTATAATTTCGTATGAAAATTCTTGCTGAAGACCCGTCACTTAGAAGATGTAAATATCTTCATTTTGTTGTGAATCTCGTTGCTAACACATTTTGTGTGAATCCCGTTGCTAACACATGTCTTGGAGATTTTGATGTAAGCATCTCCATTTTGTTGAAGATGTTATGAAAACCTCACGTTACTTATCACATATGCATCTCTCTTTTAAGTTAGAGATGACTTATGTTAGAATGGATGTGGGGCCCACATACTAATGACTAAGCCACATAATCTACTTAAATGTGCCACCTCTCAATTTATAATTTAAGAGTCAACATTCTGAAATAGGGGGGCTGCCACGTTTAAGTCTTATCCCAAGCCTTAATTAAGCACCCATTAATCTTTAATTAACTTGTTAATTCCCCCATTAGCCAATAATTAATCAATTACCCACATAATTAAGAATTATCTCAAATGACTTAAAATACTACTTAATTTTAATACACCTTATACACCTTACTATCATGGTCATATGGTACCTTGTATGGCACTAGTCCATAAATACGGGGTATTATATCTTGGACCGTATTTTATCTCAAAATGTCAAACTTCGCCGAAATTCATTTTCTTTGATTCGCTTACCCTCTCACCTTCACGAATTTACTTATCACTAATTTGAAATAGCATAATACTTATAATCTCAAAGTAATCTCATTCCCGAACTTATGTCAATTAACTTACGACGAAACTTTAACGTACGAAAATGCGGGATGTAACATCTCATTTCTAAGCTTTTATCAATTTACTTATGGTGTACTTTCACGTACGAAAACATGGGAGTGTAACATCATTCCCCCAGTTGGAACGTTCGTCCTCGAATGTTGACTTATGCACTTATCATTATCATAACCTATAGCTCTTGTGAATACTTTAGTACTCTCCTTGCTATCTAGGCAACTGTTCTGTGAATAAATCCAACGGCCAGGGCATCCCCCCTTTAGGCCTCTTTCTCATACCATGACTTGCGGTCGGAATTCTTTCAATCTCGTAACTATTGCTACCTTCTATCATGCAGCTTGTACGACTTTGACCTTGTATGTGCACCTATGCAACTTTTCTCTCCTCTTTCCTCCAGCTTTTAGCCAATCTCTAGGCCTTACTTTGTGAACATATACAAAATTATGACAAGTTTTTTTCTCTGGGCGTCATTAGTCGTACTACATCTGAGTAGGCCATACTATTCCATAACTCTTACTTCAATTTGTCGTTACTGAGGTCTGCTACCAAACTCCAAGTTACTTTTGTTGCTTATTCTATATGTATAAATCTAAGTCCTTTAATGCTTCTTCGTTATTGTTCATCTTAAGAATGGCAGGCTGATCTCATCTCATACCGTTTTAACTTTTATCCATCCATTGTTGATTCACCTCAATGTTGATCTACCATCTACTACTGATAACTTGAAACCTCTTACGTAATACATTGCCACTAGGGCTTACGTTGCATTGAGGAACATTTGAAGTGATTTTTCTAATCCACCTGGGGGCGATACCATACATCCATAACCGTATTTCATAGCATCCCAATGTGGTTCACCTTATGTGGGTATTTTAATCATGTACAATTTATGAAATTATTACTCAATCGAAGGCCCAAACGTCATTCTTTATCTATCACAATTACACCCTCATTCTACTACCAGGGCAGCATTCCATTTCTTCTAAATGCTACTTAGTCTTAGACTCCTTTGAGTTCATTCAGGCTATACTGAGCTTTCTATAACTTAGAGAAACAATCAGCTCTCTTGTTTTCATGGGCTTAACCCCGAGGACTTATCTATTCTCGTCACCTTCTCACTCGACCTTTCTTATCCTTACTCATGTCTTCCTAAAACCTTGTCTCTTTACCATACTTTAGCTTGCGACCTACACATATCTATTTATACTACTCGCAACCTTCCTTCAACTTACTTTCATCGTAGATTTCCTTATGTCATCCTGGAACATCAAGCGAGACATCACATTATTTCTAACTCTTCTTCACTCTCTTAACTAGACCTCTCGATACTTAGAAACCATAGGCTAGAAGATATGCCACTGACGATGCCGCTACCATTCCTGGATACTGAATCCCAGCGCTTCTAGCCTTCTATCTGTAGTATGGATTATTTGCAACCTTCTGCATTTGAGTATCTCGTACGTTGTTCATATTTACCTTACTTACCTTAAAATCTTACATCACATCTTCTATCTCTTTCATGACCTCCCTTCCACATAGATATAATTTACATCCACAACTTGAAGCTCTATTATAACACTTGCCCTCTGGTGCATACGTAATCCGGTGGGAGCTTCATACTGACTTCTTATGAGGCTAGTACTCTTCTAACTGGCTTTATCATAGAGCCGTTATAAAATATGGTTGTTGTACTATCTATCTTGTACCTCTGATATTAAGAGGGATTCTTCTATGTTCTCAATCACGATTACTGTAATTTTTTGGGTCCAATAATCAGACTCCTGATTTACTTAGTTGATTAAACTCTTTAGTTTCCTCTTCCTTCTAATCAGCCTTCATGTAGGCTTAAGTGGTCTTACGATCTGTGGCTCCTGGTATTAGTTATTACTTTAGCCTTTCATAGACACTATGGAATATCCGTGATACCATCATCTAACAATTCGATCCCTTGTCTATGACCTGGACTTAATTCTTTCTTTTAACTTATACCAGAGTCTTCTACAGCTGTATGATTGTAAACATACATGTTGCATGGTTAATACTCCAAAATCTTAAGTGCATTCATAATGTAACTAACTCTAGATCATTGATCGAATAATTCCTTTCGTTCCTTCTCAACTTTTTTTAAATGTAAGCAATTACTTTTCCTGGTCTTTCTGCCCCTTATTGCGAGCATACTTAGATTATCTTAGTTCCCATGTATGTCGGAATTTTGTGCAATTCATATGGTCTCGAATATTACTTTTGGTTTCATTTACCGCTCATTAGCCACGCTAGGTCCCACTTCCTTATGAGGTGCATACAATGTTGTTGTGAGACTATTGTTACAAGACCATTTCCTATTTAGGTCACTGTGCTTAGGTTGAAGCCTTCTTCCTTATTTCCGCAGCTATTTCGTTGTAGTATTTAGGGAGACCTTCTAGCTCTTGTAAAGTTACAAGCTTATCACATCGTATACTTGACGGAATTTTTGATGTTCTTCCCCACCTATAATTATCCGTAGTTACTTATTTCCACGCTCTTGTTCTTGTAGGGTTGCTTCTGAACTAATATTTTGACTTTCTTACCAATGGCATTCTCTTTTATTTACCTTTAACTACCCCAACTCTTATATGAATATATCTCAAGGATCACGATGTCATATCTACGAGACTGAATTTCCTATGTTGGGGTTCCTATGTTCACCTTGCACAATCTGTTGATTTGTCTTTGTCCTCTTGTTTAGCCATAATTAGGCTCTTCCTGGATCAACTACTAACTACTCGTTGGCCCATTATCATCTCAATATTCCGCGTAATCTTCTTGGGTTATTCCTTTTGTCTTAACTTACCTCTCGCACTGACTCCTTATTTATCAAAAACATCCCGGGCTGGAACCCTTACTTCCTCTCCTTAACGTCGTGCTTGCATAATGTTCTGGAATCGTACCATATCTTTAGGATTTGAATAAGTGCAATCTCATCCCTTTCTCATTTTTATCGCATTCTTCCTTTATCATTCCATAGTTACTAGAACCACTTAATTCTGACTTAATGCCACATTACTCCATATTCTCCCATTTTGGGGAGTACTATGATTTAGTGCTACGATGATCTACATATAGATGGTTTACCTCTTCATCTTTGGGGTCTTTTCACATCATCAATGACCCTTACCCGCCTTGCGGTAATCCTTCTGTACTAAGGATAATAAATCTCCTTACACGCGAGGGTGACACTTAGTATAACTGGTACATACAGTCCCTTAAGCTGAACTTTGCTCACATTGCTTGCTTTAGGAAAGCGTCTTCCTGAATGACCATTCTCTGAATTTTCTCATGAATCTTCTTCTGTTGTCCATTCTATTATCGCCGAAACAAAATCTGAAATTCTCATGATGTCGACCACTATCAAATCATTCAGTCCCTAATTCATGTTTAGTTTATCTTGTTAACCAATCCATACTGATTTCTATTATTCTGGGGTCTAACTTTTCCTTCTGGTAATCACGTTAGAGTCACGAACTTATTTCTCGAAATGAGGATGTTACTTTATGGACTATACTTTTTTGTTGTCTCAAGGCCTGTCACCTCTCATCTTTTCCTTCACTTAACTATACACTCTGTAATACTGTCATCTTTTTGATCTACCGTTGTCATCCATATATCACATCTTACTCATAATGCTTCATTAACTATATGCTTATTTCCCTGCTAACATTTCTGTCTATCACTTTATTCCGAAAACTTCAACAAGACATTCTTTTGCTTTTAGCTCCCCTTGCTCTATCCACTGGCTCTTCGGGTTGTCTAACATTCTCTTTATACTAGGGATGGGAGTCATACTAAGATAATATTTATCCCTTCCAGGCTTCCAGTGCCTATCTTTGTAGTACTCATATCTAGTTGTACTATTTTAGAGTGCACCATCTGGGCGTCTCACAAGGAGATCTATTAGTACATTTGCAATATCCTTCGGAAATGTCAGCTAACGCTAACAATCCATCCACCATTTTGGGTTACCCTAACCCCAGCTAGATCCTGATATCCTACCTTCTCTTATATTACTTCTGTTAGCCCCCATAGGGCATAAATGAGATGGGTGTGGCCAATTGTACATACCTCTATTATTGTTGAAGGTAACTCAAAAAGCTTATATTCCTCTGCGATAATCTTCATTAGCTGGGTAGCTCGTACCCTTTTTCATCTTGCTTATTTTACTTGTTGAAATTTGTATCTATCTTTTGAATATCTCATTGCCTTTTACCATAGGGGTGGATAGATATTCTTGCCTTAAGGCTCCTTATCAAGAAGCTTACACGTCTTAGTACACACATGTTCCGCTGAAGACCTCACATTTATCCATCATAAGAATGACGAATCGAGTTCCTCTGACTCAATTCTTCCACAACTACATTCAATTTCTACCAATTGTCTTTCTGGATGTAGGCATCGTTGTATTATGAATAAGATAGAGTTTAGAAAATTGAGTTCTTACAACTGAGCTCTACCACACGATCTAGAGTAAGAAGAAAGAGTGATAGTCCTAAATGCCCAGTAGCCTCCTGCTTATAAGCGTGGTGCACAACACACCCATAAACAAGACTCTACTAGACATGGCTTGTAGACTCCCTAGGACAGACCTGCTCTGATACCACTTTTGTCACGACCTAAACCGATAGGCCGTGACGGGCACCCGGTACCTTACTCAATCGAGTACCAACGTAACGTATCTTTCTTATTACATCATCATAGGTAAGTGGGCCAGAATGGGTGTTATGAAATAAACAGAGTAAACATGAGGGAATACCCGAGCCTATAAGGCCAATGTGATCCATTATATACTTAAAATATAGGCCGACAAGGCCATACAAATATCTGTATACATGACATCTGTCTACAAGCCTCTAAGAGTACAAACTTATCATAAAGGTAGGGACAGGGCCCAGCCATATCAAACAATACACGTCCAAATCATACTGACCAAATAAGCAACTCCGGAGCAAATGGATCGCACCAACATCTTCCGCTGAGCTGATAGCCTACTTGGAGGACTCACGACCTGTCTATCGGGACCTGTGGACATAAAACGCAGCGTCCCCATGTAAAAAGGACGTCAGTACAAATAATGTACCAGGTATGTAAGGAATGAAAGTCATTAAATAATAGACATGAGAGAAACATGGAGTAAAAGACTCAATATGTATGTCTGAATAGCTCTGTGAATCATTTAATATTATAATGTCATGCATATGTGTATAAATGTCATACCATGCATAGGTATAAGTGTTCATAACATCATCAAGCCTCTGAGGGCATCCCATCATATCATCTCGGCCACTATGGGGAAAATCATCAACGTATACCAGCTGATCAGGTAGTGGTGCGTATATAACGCCGTAACCTTTTTCCATATCCCATATACATATAATATATGCATAAATAACGTCATATGGTCATGGGTCAATATACATGTATAAATGAATGAAGTGCATATGAAATATGTCAATAAAATCTCTCGGAACGTCATAGGACCATTATGCCTTTGATTAATGTCATAAAATAAACTTATCAACCTATGTATTTTCTAAGACCCATGAATAGATGATAGAATAATAAGACACATGGGAAATCAAGAATATAGACATTCCTAGTATTTCTATGAATATAGTCATTTATGAAAGTTGCGTATTTTGCTCATTTCATTTGTATCATTTGGATCATGCCAAAAGAAAGAAGGGATAGCCTTAACATGCCTGAGTCGATTCTCTTGACAATCCCTCTAACACATGACAATCGCGACAAAACACGTGATGGCAAGATCGGAGTAGGGAAAAAATCCGTATGATATTCTTGAGAAAGAATTTATCGTGCTTTCTTAGAATTGCAAATCCTGTTACTATTACACAGTATAATTTCGTATGAAAATTCTTGCTGAAGACCCGTCACTTAGAAGATGTAAATATCTTCATTTTGTTGTGAATCTCATTGCTAACACATTTTGTGTGAATCCCGTTGCTAACACATGTCTTGGAGATTTTGATGTAAGCATCTCCATTTTGTTGAAGATGATATGAAAACCTCACGTTACTTATCACATATGCATCTCTCTTTTGGAGAGTTGAAAGGTTTGACCGAGAGTTGACTTTGTGATTACCGGGCTCGGATTTTGGTTCCGAAAGTTGGAATAGGTCTGTTGTATCATTTACGACTTGTGTGAAAATTTTGAGGTTAATCAGAGTTGGTTTGATAGGTTTCGGTATTGATTATAGAAGTTGGAAATTCATTAGTTTCATTAGGCTTGAATTGGGGTGCGATTTGTGTTTTTGATGTTGTTTAATGTGAATTAAGGCCTTGACTAAGTTTTTGTCATGTTTTAGGACTTGTTGGTATGTTTGGATGGGGTCTCGGGGGCCTCGGGTGTGATTTGGGTTGGAATCGGAGTGAATTTTGGACTTGTGTTATTGTTGATGTATCAGGTCTGGTTTCCTTATTCGCGATCGCATGAGAAGTTTCGCGATCGCGAAGGCTTGTTTGGGCGACTAGGGAAATGTTTCTATGCGTTCGCGGGAGTTGGTCCACGATCACGGAACTTTGGTCAGTGGTACTACGCGAACACGAGGGTTGTACCGCGTTCGCGAAGAAGGAAGGAGGGGTGGCCTGAAGCCACGCGGTTGTTCCTCGTGATCGCGTGAGGAGGTCCATGATCATGTAGCTTTGAATTCCTGTGCATCGCATTTGCGGCTAGATTTCCACGTTCGCAGAGGTCATCTATGAGGGCAGCATTCTTTTGTTCTTCGCGGTCGCGAGGGACTTTCCGCGATCGCGAAGAGGAACCAGTCGGCAGCAGTAATAAATATCAAAATCGAGGATTTGAATCCATTTTTCATATTTTGAGCTAGAGACCTCGGATTTGGGCGATTCTTGAATGGATTTTCAAGGAGTTGATTGGGGTAAGCGATTCTAACTCGGATTTGTTTGTTATACATGAATCTATCATTGTTTTTACCATTTAATTAGTGTTTTGGGTTGGAAAAATTAGTGAAAGTTTGTGAAACTTCATAGACTATAATTTGGGGATTTGAAGGTCGAGTTGAGATCAGAATTGAGTAATTTTGATATGGTTGGACTCGTTGTTGAATGGGTGTTTGAATTTTATTAATTTTGTCAAATTCCGAGATGTGGGCCTGGTGTTGACTTTTTGGGTTGACATTTTGATTTTGGTTAAAGAACTTAGCTTTATCGTATGGAATCGATTCATATAGCTTGTATTGATTGTATTAAGTTTTTTGTTGCTAGATTCGAGTCATTCGGAGGCCTATTCGCGAGGTAAGGGCATGTTGGAGTAGGGATTTGCGCGGTTTGAGATAAGTAACACTTTTAAACTTGATACTGAGGGTATAAATCCCCGAACTATGTGTTATGTTGTTGGTGTTTAGGTGACGCACATGCTAGGTGACGGGCGTGTGGGCGTGCACCGTAGTAATAGTGACTCGGTTGATTCTGTGGAATTATGTAGATGCCTAATCTTGTTATTATTCATGTATTCTCTTTGTGTTAAAGATATTGAGCTGTGATTCATGTTAGAAATCATGTTTAGGCTATATGCTGGTAGTGTTGGGACCCACATAGGTCGTTTTGTTGTTGAGTTATTTTCTTAAATTACAGTTATGTACTCAATCGCATTTATCATTTACATATCATATCTGAGTTTCTGTTATCATTATTGTTACATCATGTATCACTATTTTGGGCTGATTGGTATGAGTTTTGTGAGACCGAGAGACTGGAGAGATTAATGACTGAGTAAGGCCGAGGGCCTGATTGTGAGTGATATTTATGGGATCGGGTTGCACACCGCAGCATGCCATGATTGGCTTATATTAGCGCTTGAACAGGATCCGCCCCTCCGGAGTCTGACATACCAGTAGTGAGCACAGGTACCGATGATTGCGAGTGCCGAGTGATTGAGAATGCTGAGTGATTGACAGTGCTGAGTGATTGAGAGTGTTGAGTGATTGGGAGTGCCGAGTGATTGAGCATGCTGAGTGAGGATGAATACTCCGAGAGTATGAGTATATGACTTTATCACTGTGTTGCATTACAGTTGACATGCATACTTGACATGTAGATATTGAGATGAGACATTCCTCATATTAGTCATACTTGGCATATTATATCTGTGTTGTGCTCGGACTGTTAAAAACTAGAAAGTATGTCTACATTTCTGTACTGTCTACAAACATATTATTGGATTTCTCTCTGAGTTATTACTGTTATTATCTGGATTTAGACTGTACCTATGTGAGCTTGTCAATGCTTTCAGCCCAATGTTAGTCTTGTTACTTAATGAGTACATTGGGTCGGTTGTACTCATGCTACACTCTGCACTGCGTGTGCAGATCCAGGTACTTCTGGGCACGACGGTTGCTAGATTTGGAGCTTCATTTGCTTGGAGACTTTTGAGGTAGCTGCTTTTGCATCCGCAGACCTCGACTCTCCTTGTTTTCAATTATTTAGCATTGTTCTATCTTTCTAGACAGTGTTATTAGCAGTTTGACTATGTTGACATTTTAGTAGCTCATGTACTCAGTGACACCCGTATTTTGGGAAATTTTTATTGAGTCGCGGTATTTCTTATCGGTTATCTATTAGAATTTCACTGTTAAACTTATTTCATCATGTTTTCAAATTCAAAAACATAGTTATTTATGATTGTCGGCTTGCCTAGTTCTGTGATAGGCGATATCACAACATGTTGAGTTTTGGGTCGTGACACTTTTGTGCTACACTTCTGTTTCATTTAGAGGCTCCGTGGACATATTGTGGGATGTCATAGGAATGGGGAAAATCAAATCTAAAATGATGTAATTGTCGTATGTTTTCACTTTTAACTATGAACTTGTAATATTTTGGTAGTCATTAATGAAGTTCCTTAAGTAATGAAACATGATGTTGTACTCTTTCATTCTCTCACTATCTATCTCTTGTAATTTATTCTCGAATTGGTAATGGGCATGGTTAGAGGGTAGGCACTAAGTAGGCTTGCTTGACTGGGGTAACTCGGTTGAGCGTTAGTCCCACTCCCCAAGGTCGAGGCGTGACATTCATCTTGTCATTTGGGATTGTGTGCTAAGTTTGGTTGTAATCCGGATTGATTAGGCTTGAATCAGGCTCATGGTTTGAAGTTTGAAGGTTCTTGAACTTAAGATAAGTTCAATTTGCGATTTGGTCTTTGATTCGTTGTTGTGATGATATCGTATATGTTTCGAGGATTTGCATAGGTTTGAGTAGCATTTATGGACTTGTTGGCTTGATTGGACCACCTGGAGCATTTTGAGAGTTGCGTATTTTTGCTGGTGTCAGGCCCTTCTTCGCGATTGCAGAAATTTATGGCGATCACGGAGGGAATTTTTGTGCTGGGTAAATTTTCTTCTTCGCGTTCACGATAGGTGAGGCAGTATGGTCTTTGCATTGAGTTGAGGCAGCTGGGGACTTTGCCAGGTCTTGGACTTTACATTCGCATGGGGGGGTCCCATATTTGCGTAGGCCAATGAGTGTTATTCATCGCATTCATGGGTTGGGGGCCGCATTCGCAAAGGGTTAATCTAGGGCAGAGTAATTTTGTGCTTCGTGAACGCGAGGCAGTGGCCGTGTTCGCGAAGTGTATCAGTGGGCAAACTCATTAGTGATATAATTTCGGGATTTTACCCATTCCCCCATATTGTCGAGAGGTGAAGATTTTGGAGAGAAAATTCGCTACTACATTGAAGATAAGCAATTTTCACTTATCTTTGGCTTTATATCTTTATCCACATGGATTTCTATAGCTTTGCATACTAGTATTATTCCATATAAAGTAACGACCCTTTCACCGGGGACGCTGCATCTTTAATGGATGTGGGTGGTACCTTGACGAGCGCAAAACACAACATGAAATTAATGCTCGCTAACCAAAGATAGAATAGTTAAATTATCGTCTCCACAGGAATTGGATTTAAACAATGTTCGAGTAATTTCTGGCTTGATTGCTATCCAGGAGAATCAACAATCAAGGTTTTATGATGAATAACTAAAATTAACTAAGAATCTAAAGTTATTGACTAATGACAATCGAAACAAAGGTAAGCAAGGAAGTTATCAATGGGAGAAAATAGGGGTTGATAGGATAGATGCAAGATAATTGTTTGGGATCTAACTCTAGATAATTCACTTCTAATGTTTAAGTGAGTCTTTCGAATTCACTCAATTATTAGTTCAAACGTTTAGTAGAAACTCCTCCCTCGATTAAGTCTCAACCTCACAAGATGAACCAATTTAAGCACGTGAAGATATGCAAGAATGCGTAGTGAATTGGTCTTTAGGAGAACCTCTCTCGATTATTCTCCTAACAATGTTTAATAAATAATTCAACTAGCCTGTTTCGATTACTAAGAAGAACTAATGAGCTCAACCAACAATATAATGCAAAGATATCACAAGTTATGCCTCTCTCGATTACATGAACAAGTGAATATAGATGCAACAGTTAAATCATCCAAAAACGCTTCAATACATAAAACTAGAGTTATAATCCACAAACAAATATCAATAAACCAAATCCATCAAATCCTAAAGATAACTACTCCATAGATATGGAGCAATTCATCACAAATATGTTTAAAGTAAAGGAAAACATAAAACGATCCAAACTCGAGCCTTGAGTGAGGATTGAATGATGAACTCCTTGTGCTTTCGCTTCTCCAACTCCTCCTTATCCTCCTTAGGTATCCAATATGTCAAAAGTCCAGGAAATAAAAGTTTTCCATGTATTTATACCAAATAGGGTCGAGCCCAGAAGAAATCACCTTCTCCTAGCCGAAATAGGAAAATTACTCTGTAGAAAATACACAGGCGCGCCGCATGGGGTGACGTGCCATGCGTAGCATTAGTGGGAAAATCCAGAGAGTTGATTTCTGACAGACATCAGGAAAATGGGCAGCCGCGTCGCCCCACGCGCCGTGGCAATGAACTTTTCTCAGAGTACGGAATTTTCTTGCATTTTGACGTCCAGACTTGGTCCTCGACCCCCAAACACGATCCCAGCTTAATCTCTTGGGCTTTTACTCAGACTTCAAAGCTCCAAATCACTCAAATTCATTCCATAACATCTACGTAGCTCGAAATCACTCCTACAAGGCATAAACACACACAATAAGTGCAAAACACTATCAATTAAAGCTCAAAACAAGTGAAGTGCAGTGAATTAGAGTGCAATAAGCGACTAACATACGAGATTATAGCCTACCATCAACACCCCACACTTAAACCATTGCTCGTCATCGAACAATCAAACTATACTTCACATAGAACACGACCTTTTTTCAACAACTCTCATAACTCATCACACCAAGACTTTTTAAAATAGATTAATCACTCTAACGTAACATCCTCGCCTCAAGATTTGACTCACAAGCACCATGCATTTTTCACAACCGGCTCACTTACTCTAACACAGAAGTCAACGACATTACCTTTCCTTCATGAATCAAGTGCCCTCACACAACAATAGAGAGTAGTTTCACACACAATGAAAATTAAGTTCAATTAGAAAATCAAGATAGAAAGAATTTGCTCACTCTCAGAAACAACATTCATAAGAGTGACTACACCTCCCTAAGCACTTTAATACACATACATTTAACCATTCAAAACTCCACACTTATGTCAAACCAAAACTCCACCTTCACATCAATATACATTAACTCCCTACTTCTTAAAGCACAATTACATCAAGAGTCACCACTATCAAGGAATATTATTCACAATCATACAATTACATTTTTTTTTCTTTTCTTTTTCTTATTCAATTCAAGTGGGTCTTACTTTTTCAAAACAGTGCACCTTTCTTCCTTATTTCAATAATTCCTCTCAAAAGCCAAAACAACCACCACACACTTCAACTTTTACAAAGTTCATAACAAATTCAAGTGCTCACGAGAGGTAAAAGGTTCAAATAGATGGTCAATTCAAACAAATGGGTAAGGCTTGTAATGTGGTTACCAAAGAAACAGGATTACGGGCTCAAAGAGGTTAACTAAGATACATAACAATTAGGTGGGTAATACCTTATAACTGGCTCAACAAAGAAATGCCTATATCACTTCCAAGACTGAATAAACTACTATTTTGCTTTGCAAACACACGAGGAAAGTTCTAGACATCAAATTCAATGCACGGAATAACACAAAACCTGACACCCACATGGCACATAACTCACTCAGGATCGGATTATCAAGACACTCTAGTCAAAGTAGCTAAGCAAAGTTAAGATCATACAATCTAAGGTACTTATGCAAGAGTCAAAAACTAAGCCTAAGTGTTACATTAAAGCACTCACTATTCTCAAGGAATAATAAAGTCAAGAGACATTGCTTTCAATTCAAATCATAGCACAAGGTTTCCTACTCCTAAAAAAATAAAAACTAACTATACCCGGTTCAAACAAAACCCTTGAAAAAGAACCGCGGCACAAAGAAAAACCAAGGGAGAATTAATACACTACCTAACAAAAGAAAATCTTTTTGTCTTTTTTTTCAACTTTAATCCCTCAAGAAACCTGTCGGTGATATCCATCGTCAGGAAAAAACGAAAAGTTTAAAATTTTTATGTTTTTTCAAGTTTTTTCTATCTCTAACTACTAAAACAAAAACTAAACTAACATATATACATACAACATACAATTATCCCCCACCCCATACTTTATGTTGTGGCATGTCCCCATGATACACAATTAAAAAACATAAGGTAAAGGAAACTTCCCGGAATATCTAGTCTCGGTCTGAGTCAAAGTCGGGATCCATTCCTCGCCTTCGAACTAATGCGCACATCCATGCAGACAGCTTCTTCTCCGCCTTCATAGGGTGCACCCCACACTTATCTTTCTCACTCGCCGTAGCCTTCTCTTTTGAGCCCTTCACTTTCCACTCAATACTTGCAGCTGGCTTCTCCTTTTTTACCCCCATTTCTACATTCATCTCGAAAGTTACAGTCTCA
Source organism: Nicotiana tomentosiformis (assembly GCF_000390325.3). NCBI lineage: Eukaryota > Viridiplantae > Streptophyta > Magnoliopsida > Solanales > Solanaceae > Nicotiana > Nicotiana tomentosiformis. Next base: position 74,390,146 of record NC_090818.1, on the reverse strand, counting down.
TCACCCACTCTAAGCATGAGCTTTCTCTCGTGTATATCTAATATTGCTCTACTCGTTGCTAAGAATGGTCTTCCTAAGATGAGGGGGACCTCCTTGTTCTCCTCCATATTCACTACTATAAAATCTACAGGAAATACGAACTTATCTACCCGAACTAAGACATCTTCCACTATCCCCTCGAGTATCAGAGTCATTTGGTCTGCCAGCTGCAAAGATATTGGCACTGACCTTATCTCTCCAATTTCCTTCTCCAGTTTCCTATAAATAGATAGAGGCATTAAGTTAATTGAGGCACCAGAATCACATAAAGATTTATCAAAATTAATAGAGCCTAAAGAGCAAGGTATAGTAAAACTCCCTGGATCTCCACACTTTTGTGGGAGTTTGTTTTGCAATATCGCATTGCAATGCCCTGTGAGCTTGACTACTGAGGTCTCTTCTATCTTCCTCTTCTTTGTCAGGACCTCCTTCAAGAATTTGGAATAAGCTGGCATTTGGGAGAGCACTTCTGTGAATGGCAAATTTACATTAACCTATTTCAGCATATCCAGAAATCTCTCAAATGTTTTGTCCAGCTTTTCTCTATATAGCTTTTGAGGAAAAGGTAGAGCGGGCATATGCTCGCTCTCATTAGATCCATCCCTTCTCGAAGTTTCCTCCTTCTTCTTTTTGTTAGCTCCCTTCTTGCCTTTCTTCTTCTTATCAATATCATTCTTTAGATGCTCCCCATTTTCCTTTTCAAGTACCACCTCTTTTTGGATTGGAGTGGTATCTTTCAATACTTGCCCGCTTCTCAAGGTCATAGCATTCACTATTTCTTTGGGATTTCTCTCAGTATCAGCTGGCAGAGTACCTGGGACTCTCTCAGATAATATTATTGCAATTTGTCCCACTTGTCTCTCCAAGTTCTGAAAACTAGTGCCCAATTCTCTGATAGCTGCCCCGTGAGCGTCCAACCTCTCATCTATCTTGATAATTAAGGCCTTCATTAGATCTTCTAGACCAGGTTGATTGGACTGTTGAGGCTGAAATTGCTTCCTCTGCTAATTTTGGAAGACTAGAGCTCCTTGTCCCTGAGGTCTAGAGTTATTTTGTTGCCACGCATTTGCAGTACCTCTAGGTGAACTCCATGAAAAATCGGGGTGCCTCTAATCCATTGCATTATAATTTCCCACAGCATTCACTTCCTCAGTTGAGGATGGACACTCATGAGTAGGATGTCCTCTTCCACATATATCACAAGTTGTATGAGGCTCACTTTGTATTGTAGCTAAGGTCAGCTTCCGTAATTCTTTAGCCATAGCATCAAGTTGTACATGCACAGATGTGTTAGCATCAACTTGGTGAACACCTGTCGATCTTCTTCTTTCACCGATCTCATAAGGCCACTGATTTGCATCTTCAGACAACTCATCAAGAATTGCGACTATCTCCTCTGGAGTCTTCTTCATCAAAGGGCCTCCAACTGCATTGCTCAATGTTCTACGTGAGGCCGGTGTCAATCCATCCCAAAAGTCCTAGAATTGCATCCAAAGTTCAAGTTTGCTATGCTGACACTTTCTGACTATATCCTTAAGCCTCTCCCATACTTCAAACACAGTCTCAGTATCTTTTTGGCAGAAGTTATGGATTTCTCTTCTAAACTTGCACGTCTTAGCTGATGAGAAATATTTATCAGGAAATTTTCTGGTCATCTCATCCCGTGTTCGAATCGATCCATTAGGTAAGCTTCTAAGCCACTGCTTTGCATCATCTTTGAGTGTGAAGGGGAATGCCCTTAAATAAACTGTATCCTGTGACACACTATTGTATTAAAAGGTGTTCATAATCTCCTCGAAGTCCATTATATGGTTATTTGGATCTTCGTTCATCTTCCCTCTGAAGACACGGCAGTTTTGAAGGGTTTGGAGCAACCCTTGCTTCAACTCAAAATCATTAGCTGCAATTGGAGGTGGTCGAATACTGGATAATCCTTGATTGTATACTGGTCTAGCATAATCGCCAAGTGGTCTCCTAGGCAAGGGTTGATGTTGATTAAGTCTGAGACCCCTTTCTTCTTCATAGATGTGAAGGCGCATCTCTAATAGTTGCTTCCTCAGCATCCTGTGCAACTTGTTCTCTTCGTTGGGCTGCTTCTCTCGCATCCAAATCTACATTATCTTCACTGTTTCCAGCCATAAGTTCTTTAGTTGAGGACTGCCCAACCTTTTCTGATGTCTCGGTGAGATTTCTTTCCTTCCTCAGCTGTTGCAGTTATTTTTCTATCTCGGGTTCGTATGGTAGCACTTCCTTCGTAGAAGTTTTAGTCATGCACCACTCTAGTCCTGTAACATGTGCACAGTCAAAGAACACCAAACGTAAAAAGGGAAAATAGAATAAAATAAAAGGAAAATTCCTAAATTAGCACCAAAATGTATTTTGAACACTATTGATTGCCAATCCCCGGCAATGGCGCCAAAATTTGACGAGCGCAAAACACAACACGAAATTAATGCTCGCTAACTAAAGATAGTATAGTTAAATTATCGTCTCCACAGGGATTGGATTTAAACAATATTCGAGTAATTTCTGGCTTGATTGCTATCCAAGAGAATCAACAATCAAGGTTTTATGATGAATAACTAAAATTAACTAATAATCTAAAATTACTGACTTATGACAATCGAAACAAAAGTAAGCAAGGAAGTTATCAATGGGAGAAAATAGGGGTTGATATGATAGGTGCAAGATAATTGTTTAGGATCTAACTCTAGATAATTCACTTCTAATATTTAAGTGAGTCTCTCGAATTCACTCAATTATTAGTTCAAACGTTTAGTAGAAACTCCTCCCTCGATTAAGTCTCAACCTCACAAGATGAACCAATTTAAGCACGTGAAGATATGCAAGAATGCGTAGTGGATTGGTCTTTAGGAGAACCTCTCTCGATTATTCTCCTAACTAGGTTTAATCAATAATTCAACTAGCCTCTTTTGATTACTAAGAAGAATTAATGAACTCAACCAACAATATAATGCAAAGATATCACAAGTTATGCCTCTCTCGATTACATGAACAAGTGAATATAGAAGCAACAGTTAAATCATCCAAAAACACTTCAATACATAAAACTAGAGTTATAATCCACAAACAAGTATCAATACACAAAATACATCAGACCCTAAAGAGAACTACGCCATAGATATAGAGCAATTCATCACAAATATGTTTAAAGTAAAGGAAAACATAAAACGATCCAAACTCGGGTCTTGAGTGAGGATTGAATGATGAACTCCTTATGCTTTTGCTTCACCAACTCCTCCTTAGCCTCCTTAGGTCTCCAATATGTCAAAGTCCAGGAAATAATGTTTTTCCATGTACTTATACCAAGTAGGGTCGGGCCTAGACGAAATTACCTTCTCCTAGCTGAAATAGGAAAATTACTCTATAAAAAATACACAGGCGCACCGCATGGGGCGACGCGCCATACTGGGCATTAGTGGGGAAATCCAGAGAGTTGATTTCAGACAGACAGCAGGAAAATGGGCAGACGCGCCACCCCACGCGCCGCGCCAATGAACATTTCTCAGAGTACAGGATTTTCTTGCATTTTGACGTCCAGACTTGGTCTTCGACCCCCGAACACGATCCCGGCTTAATCCCTTGGGCTTTTACTCAGACTTCAAAGCTCCAAATCACTCAATTTCATTCCATAACATCTACATAGCTCGGAATCACTCCTACAAGGCATAAAACAAACAATAAGTGCAAAACACTATCAATTAAAGCTAAAAACAAGTAAAGTGCAGTGAATTAGAGTGCAATAAGTGACTAACATACGAGATTATAGCCTACCATCATACCTCAGAATGTGGTGTTGATTCTTGATAGAGTGTATCCTTCATTCCAACGGATTTTGGTGAGGTCTATTCCATATTAGGGCCTTATGTTGTATTGACTCTTATATATCATATTGAGGTATAGCTGGGGCCTTGTCACCGACATTTTCATTCTATTCTCATGTTCACTTATAGGCTTTGTAGAAATAATGTGGGTTATGTTGGTATGGAGGGAACTTTAAAATGTTATTTTGTCATTTACTCCCACTTTAAAACCAGGGATTTGGAAATATTTTGTCACCTACTAGAGAAACATCCTAATTAATGAAAAATCGGTATTGTACGTTTTTATCCTCTTGATCAACTACCTCTTGTTATTTAATCTTGAATCATTCATGGCAAGGTTGGAAAGTAGGCACTAAGTAGGCTTGCTTGACTGGGATATCTCGGTTGAGTGTCGGTCTTGCTCCCCTAGGTCGGGGCTTGAAGAAAAGCCCTATAAGCCTCAAATAAATAAGAAAATATCCTATACATGATTTCTATCATAAATGATATTTTAAGTAGTATTACAAATGGAGAAAAACGATATCAAAGAAGCATGATAGCAAAACAAAGCATACAATAGCCTAAGATCTATCTGAATCATGAACACACATGGGGACGCATATACACTCGTCACCTCGCATATACATAACCCCCAACATATAAGAAATATCATAGCCAACGGAGAAATACCCTCAATCCAAGCAAAGGCAAGATACTTACCTCATCTGGGCTAGTCTTCAACCTAAAATCGCGTCAAAACCTCACTCTAGTCCTCCAACCGCGCAAATACAAGCCAAACATCATCCATGTAAGTCCACAATGCCATTAGGAAGCGATCCCAATCCATAAAGCTTCGATCTTTGAAAAAAATTCCAAAAGTCAATAAAAGTCAAATCGGGCCTGCCTGTCCGAAATCCGAAGCCCATACCAAAATTCGATGACCCATAACTTGCCGAGTCCAAATATATAATTACTTTTCAAAATCGAGTCCAAATCGGTACTCAAATTCCCAAAATACACTCTCTTAAAGTGCAGACAAAAACCCCAAATTTTCTTCCTTAGATTCACCAATCAAATGACAAAATCGAAGATAGAATCATGAATAATAATCAAATTCGAGTTAAGAACACTTACCCAATTCACGTGGGTGAAAATCTCCTCACAAATCGCTCCAAACTGAGCTCACTGTCTCAAAATATGATAAACTGAGCTCATGCTCGCATCTGCGAACCACTCTAGGAACACCAAACAACATCAAAACTAGGAATCGCACCTCAATTCAAGTCTAATGAACTTTCAACTTCTAAAACTCATGCCAAATCAACTCGGAATGACCTTAAATTTTGTGTACAAGTCCCAAATGACACAACGGGCCTATGCCAACTCCCAAAACCACAATACGAACTTGATATCAAAAAAGTCAACTCCCGATCAAACCTCTCAACCTTCCAAATCTTCAACTTTCCAACTTTGGCCAAAACATATCAAATCAACCTATGGACCTCCAAATACAAATCCGAACATACGCCTAAGTCCAAAATCACCATATAAAGCTATTGGAATCATCAAAACACCATTTCGGAGTTGTTTACACAAAAGTCATACTCCAGTCAACTCTTACAACTTAAGCTTCTAAAATGAAATCACTCTTCCAAATCCATCCCAAACCGCTCGGAAATTGAAACCAACCACACGCACAAGTCACAATACATAATATGAATCTACTAAAGATCTCAAACCACCGAACGGAATGTTAAAGCTCAAAACGACCGGTCGGGCCATTACACTAGGCAAGCCAACATTCAATATACAGAAATAAACTTCAATGGCAATAAGGAATACTTTCAAAAGCAGAATAAGATAGATAACAGTAGCCAACATTGATACAACTGAAATACCATCCCAAAATCAGGTGTCACCGAGTACATGAGTTCTATAGAATAGATAAATACAACGGTTTGAATAATGATACAGTACTATCTGAAATACATAAATATTAATAACAAAAGTAAGGAAAAGGGACTCCAAGGCCTGCAAACAGAAACAACAGTGCTACCTTGAAATCACTAATGGGTACCGGTACAACTCTCTAGCAGTTAGCTCGATCAGCAGCACCTGGATCCATACGTAAAGTGCAGAGTATAATATGAGTACAACCAACCTCATGTACTCAGTATGTAGAAAGCCTAACCTCGGGTTAAAGATAGTGACGAGATTGGCAAAGTCTGTTACTCACTTTCAATAGTCAACAATAATGGTAACAACAACAACATAATAATAATAATAATAATAACAATAAAGGGAAAGCAGCTCAAAATAACAAGTTCAACTTATTCACATTAGCAGGAAATAGGCATGTTTTCCAATCAAATTAGTTAAGTCATCAATCTCAAGATATAAAGTATCAATTAGCATAAGATGCATCTTTATGCTAACATGATAAGTATCAATGCCAAAATCAACAAATTCACAATTAAATCATCAAGTAAGCACAATCTCAGCACTATATGTGTGCCTGGCATAAAGCCCCTCACTCAGCACATACCAAGTGCCTGCACCCATAGGGCCCAAAGCAATATGGGTTATCATCTGACTCCGGGGAAGCGGAACCTAGCCCAAGCGATGATCAGATCAAAAGTCAACGATCATAACTTAGCCCAAATGGTCGTGCGCATGCGTCACCTTAATTTCAATACTACTTAGCCCAATAGGGGGGCCTAGCATATGCGTCACCTCAATATCAATATTAACACGGCTCTATGGCCCCATTTCTAGCATTATTCCGCTCAAATCTTAATATACCAACATCTCACAGTATCAGAAATCAATATACCACACAAATAATACCAACATGCCACAAATCCACTCAAACCCGTGTCACACAAGTAAGGGCGCCAAAAATATGCGAGATAACATGTGAAAAATATACATAGATGATGATGTAACATGCAGATATATTATCATGACTTAAGAAAGTATGACGACAATCAAGGCAAACATCTCAACATAATAAAATAGCACTATCATGTCTCAAACGGATAATCGCAAAGCCTAGACATGATTTCTAGCATGAATAATAGCTTATGTAGTCATACAAGTAGAGAAAACACAATAACACGAAGATATGTTAGCAAAACAAGGCACATAATAGCCCAGAGTCTACCCTGATCATGAATAACTATGGTGTATACATATAGCTCGTCACCACGCACGTGTATCACCCCCATCACATAGCAAGTATCGTAGTCTATGGGGAAAATACCTTCAAGCGGAAAGATACTTACCTCAAAGCGAGAGAATCAATACTCCAAAAAGCCCTTGCCTCTGAACGGGTCAAATCTAGCCAAAAACAACTCAATAACGTCAAACAAGGCTATAGGAATTGATTCCAAGTAATAAAGTTCCAATCTTTATCAAATTGCAAAAAATCAACTCGGGCCTGCTCCCCGGAACCCAACAAAAGTCACAAATCCCGACTACCTATTCGAATACGAGTCCAAACATACAAGTTTCTTCAAAATTTGATTCCAAATCGGGGTTCAAATCATCATTTTCACTCTCCAAAACCATAGTCAAAATCCCCAAATTTCTCTTTCAGATCTCATAATCTATGTGTAATAATCCATGGATAAAAAGATATAATGTTAAAATCAAGTAGAAATGACTTACCCTCTTGCCTTGTGTGAAAATCCCCTTCAAAAATTGCCTATCTCCAAGTCTAGGGCTCAAAATATGAAATGATGGGTCTAAGTCCCAAAACAAGGACTCTTAAAAGTCTACCCAGTGATACCTTCGTAAACGTGGCCACTGCCTCGCGTTCGCAAAGCACAAAAATCCTCAGTGTCCAGTTAACCCTTCACGAATATGACTCCTACCCCATGAACACGATGCACAAGACCCACAGGCCTACGAGAACGTGATCAACACATTGTGAACTCAAAGGCTTAACTCCAGCCGGCTCCCAGCCAGGCTCTCCACTATGCGAAGCGAGCCTTCGTCTGCGGTCACTGCCTCGCGTTCGCAAAGCACAAAAATCCTCAGCGTCCAGTTAACCCTTCATGAATGTGACTCCTACCCCATGAACGTGATGCATAAGACCCTCAGGCCTACAAGAACGCGATCAACCCATTGCGAATGCGAAGGCTTAACTCCAGTCAGGCTCTCCACTATGTGAAGCGAGCCTTCGTCTGCAAACATGAAGACTAAGACTCCAACACTTTGCGAATGCAACACCCTATTCGTGAACGCAAAGGACAAAAACTCAGCTGCCCAAAAAGGAGACTTCGTGATCACGAGGCTTGCTCCGCAATCGCAAAGCACACCATACACCAGCAGTCACTAGCAATTCCAACCAAGCTCTAGGTGGTTCAAAACTCACCCGAGCAACCTGGGACCCCTTCCAGCCATACCAACAAATCCGTAAACACTACCCGTAACTATCCAAATCCTCTAACCACATGTAAGATCACCACATCTACAAATCAACGATCAAACTATCAACTGAGCTTCTCTTAAGTTCATAAGCTTCTAAACTTTGAACCAACATCTGATTCCTATCGAACCAACTCAGAAGGTAACCAAACTTTATACACAAGTCCCAAATGACATAAGGAACCTACTCCAACCTCAGGAACAACAAGCCGACCCCAAAAGTTTCAAAGTCAACTTCTGTTAAACCTATGAACCTTCCAAACCTTCAACTTTTCATCTTTATACAATTAGAGCCCAATCACCCTAGAACCTTCAAATCCAAATCCGGACATACGCCTATGTCAAAAATCACTATACGAACCTATTGAAACTATTAAAATACCATTCTGGGGTCGTTTACACAAAAGTCAAACCTTGGTCAACTCTTATAACTTAAGCTTCCAACCATGGAACTAAGTGTTCCAATTCACTCCAAAACCTTCTCGTAACCAAACCAACCATCCCCATAAGTCATAAAACAATAAATAAGCATACCGGAAGCATCAAATAGGGGAACAACGCTCAAGTACGCAAGACGATCGGCCGGGTCGTTATATTCTCCCCCTCTTAAACAAAGTTTTATCCTCGAACAAGTTTAGAATCCTACATGGGATATAAAAAAAGGTGAGGATATCTGCTCCGCATATCCTGCTCGGTCTCCCAAGTTGCCTACTCGACCGGTTAACCTCTCTGTTGAACCTTTACCGATGAAATATTCTTTGACCTTACCTATTGAACTTGCCTATCCAAAATTGCCATTGGCTCCTCATCATAAGTCAAATCCTTGTCCAACTACACCGAGCTAAAATCCAACATATGTGATTGATTCTCATAGTACTTCTGAAGCATGGAAACATGAAACACCGGGTGAACTCCCGATAAGCTGGCCGGCAAAGCAAGTCTGTAGGCCACCTCTCCCACTCTCTCTAACACGTCAAATGGACCAATATACCAAGGGCTCAATTTGCCCTTCTTCCTAGATCTTATTACGCCCTTCATAGGAGAAACTCGAAGAAGAAACTTCTCACCCTCCATGAAAGCTACATCCCAAACCTTTCTATCAGCATAACTCTTCTACCTGGACTGTGTTGTATGCAGTCACTCCTAAATCAATTTCACCTTCTCCAAAGTATTACAAACCAAATATGTGCCCAACAACCTAGCCTTACCCGGCTCAAACCAACCAACCGGTGAACGACATTGCCTCACATATAAGGCCTCATATGGATCCATCTGGATAATCAACTAGTAGTTGTTATTGTAGGCAAACTCCCCTAATGGAAGAAACTGATCCCACTAGCCTTTGAAATCTATGACACAGACTCTCAACATATCCTCCAAAATTTGAATAGTCTGCTTGGACTGCCCATCTGTCTGAGAGTGAAATGCGGTGCTCAACTCAACTTTCGTGCCCAACTCACGTTGACGGTTCTCCAGAAGTGTGAAGTAAACTAAGTGCCTTGATCCAAGATAATAGACACAGGAACAGTATGCAAGTGGACAATCTCCCTGATATAGATCTTAGCCAACTGCTTCGAAGTGTAGGAAGTCGTGACTGGAATGAAATGCGAAGACTTGGTCAATCTGTTCACAATGACCCAAACAACAACAAATCTCCTCAATGTCCATGGCAAACCTACCATAAAGTCCATAGTGATGCGCTCTCACTTCCACTCCGGTATTTCAATCTTCTGAAGCAACCCACCAGGTCTCTGATGCTCATACTTGACCTGCTGAAAATTCAAACACCGAGCAACACAATGTCTTTCTTCATCCTCCACCACTACTAATGTTGTTTCAAATCACGGTACATCTTTGCAGCACCTGGATGAATAGAATATCGTGAACTATGAGCTTCCTCAAGAATTAACTTTATCAACCCATCCATATTAGGAACACAAATCCGTCCCTGAAGTCGTAATACACCATTATCACCAATAGTCACTTCCTTAGCACCACCTTGTTGCATCGTGTCCTTAAGGACAAGCAAATGGAGATCATCATACTAACGAGCCATAATGCACTTAAACAAGGATGACTGAGATACAACACAAGCAAGAACTCTGCTATGCTCCAATATATCCAATCTTACAAACATGTTGGCCAAAGCCTGAACATCCGTAGCCAAAGGCCTCTTCCCATCTGGAATAAATGCTAAACTCCTCACACTCTTCGCCTTTCTACTCAAGGCATCTACTGCCACATTCGCCTTCCCCGGATGATAAAGAATAGCAATATCATAGTCCTTCAATAGCTCCAACAACCTCTACTGCTTCAAGTTCAAATCCTTTTGCTTGAATAGATGTTGAAGACTCTGATGATCTATATACACGTCACAAGACATGCCATATAAGTAATGCCTCCAAATCTTGAGTGCATGTACAATACCTGTTAACTCCAAATCATGCATTGGATAGTTCTTCTCATGGGGCTTCAACTAGCGTGATGCATAGGCAATCACCCTACTGTCCTACATTAACACACACCCAATGCCAAACCGCGAAACATCACAATAAACCGACCATAGTCCTGAAGGCAAAACCAACACTAGAGTTATAGTCAAAGTTGTCTTGAGCTTCTAAAAGCTCTGCTCACAATCATCTGACCACCTAAACGGAGTGCCTTTCTGAGTCAACTTAGTCAATGGGGATGCAATAGATGAAAATCCCTCTACGAAGCGACGGCAGTAACCAGCCAAACCCAAGAATCTCCTTATCTTTATAGCGGTAGAAGGTCTGGTCCAAGTCTTAATTGCCTCAATCTTCTTCAGCTCCACCTTGATCCCATCACTAGATATCACATGACCCAAGAATGCCACCGAGTCCAACCACTCACACTTAGAGAACTTAGCATATAGCTTTTTCTCCCTCAAAGTCTGAAGCACGGTCCTCAAATATTGCTCGTGCTCCTCCATACTATCGAAATACACCAATATATCATCTATGAATACAATGACAAACGAATCCAAGTAAGGATGGAATACATTGTTCATCAAATGCATTAAAGTTATTGGGGAATCAGTCAACCCAAACGACATCACCAAGAACTCATAATGCCTACAGCGAGTCCGGAAAGCAATCTTAGGGATGTCTAAAGCCCTAATCTTCAAGTGGTGATACCCTGATGTCAAGTCAATTTTCGAGAACACCCTGGCACCCATAAGCTGATCAAACAAATCATCAATGTGCGACAGTGAATACTTGTTCTCGATTGTCACCTTATTCAACTATCGATAGTAAATACACATTCTCATAGACCCATTCTTCTTCTTAACAAACAACAAATGCGCACCTTAAGGTAAAACACTAGGCCTGATGAACCCCTTATCCAGCAACTCTTACAATTATTCCTTCAATTCCTTCAAGTTTGCTGGAGCCACACAATATAGAGGAATAAAGATAGGTTGCGTTCCCTGTGCCAAATCAATGCCGAAATTAATATCCCTATCGGGTGGCATGTCCGGTAGGTCTGCTGGAAACACTTCTGTAAACTCCCTCACTACTGAAACTGCCTCAACAATAGGAGTATCTGCACTAACAACACTGACAAAGGCTAAATACGGCAATCATCCCTTCTCAACCATCCATTGAGCCTTCAAAAATGTGATCACTCTACTAGGAGTGCAACCAAGAGAATTCGTCCACTCCAACCTCGGAAACCTCGGCATCGCCAACGTCATGGTCTTAGCGCGAAAATAAAGAATAACATGGTACGAAGACAACCAATCCATATCCAAGGTCACATCAAAATCTACCATATCTAACAATAGAAAGTCCACTCTCATCTCAAAACCACAAATAGTGACCATACAGGACCGATAAGATTGATGCACTAGTATAGAATCACCAACAGGTGTAGGCACATGCCTAGAGGCATCAAGAGAACCATGAGGCATATCCAGATAAGAAAAAAAAGTATGATGACATATATGAATAAGTGGAACCAAGATCAAATAATACCGAAGCATCCTTGTGGAACATAGAAACAATACATGTAATCACAGCATTAGAAGCAATTCCCTCGGTCCTTCTAGGGAAAGTATAGCATCTAGCTCGGCCTCCACTAGACTGAGTTCCCTCTCTAGGTTGACCACATCCTGGATGACCTCTACCCCGAGCTGGCTAAGCAGGTAGTGTAGCAACTGGTGCAGGAATCATAGTCTGACCTCCCTGCTGCACTGGACCTTTGCGAAGATGGGGGCAATACTTCCTAACATACCCCAACTCTCCACACTCATAGCAACCTCTGACTGAAAATGACTGCGAGGCCTGAATCGAACCTCGTGAACCAAAATAACCACTAGAAGAACCTAGTACCTATGAACCCTAAATAGATGGAGTGTGGAGAGAACTCTATGTTGGAAGTACACGAATGAAGACTGTACAGAAGCTCCTTAACTGGATGGCGGTGAATGATAAGTTGGTCTGATAGAATGGCCTCCAGATGATGCACCACTGAAACTCCATGAACGTTAGGACCTCTTGTCCATACCCTTTATCATTTCTCTGGTCTCAATGTGAATGCACTCAATACGATGTGCTATCTCTACAACCTAGTGAAATGCAGTCCCGGACTCCACATCTCTAGCCATAGCAATGCGAATACCATGGTGAAGACCATCAATGAATCTCCTCACTCTCTCCTCCTCAGTGGTTATCAAAATAGTAGCATGACAGGACAGCTCCGTGAAACTCATCTCATACTTAGTAACCGACATCAGACCCTACTGAAGGTACTCAAACTGACTCCTCAACTACTCTCTCCTGGTGCAGGGTATGAAATGCTCCAAAACTTCCCTGGAGAACTGATTCCAGGTAAGAGGAGGTGATCCTGTAGGTCTGCCCATCTCATAAACCTGCCACCATTTCTTGGTCAGACCGTACATATGGAAGGCAATTAAATCAACTCCATTTAACTCGACCAGTCCCAAATTATGCAGAATCTCATGACAATGATCCAAGAATCCCAAGGCGCCCTCTAAAGGTGTACCACTAAAGTGAGGAGGATGCAACTTGTTGAACTTATCTAGTCTCTTCAGCTCATCAGCTGACATCGCGAGCCTATCCTTAGGTGTGCAGCAATAATAGGTTGAACTCCCCCAATTGGTAATACTTCAAGAGTCTGATAACCATGGACCACCTGTTCTGGTGTACGGGTAGCTAGAGTCTGCGCTCCGCCCCCTACTTGGGAAGTAACTAGTACAGTAGAAATGTCCCGGCCAGAGCCAAACTCTCGAACAAGCTAACCATACGGACCAAAGCATCCTGAATAGCTTGTGAAACAAATAGGCCCTAGGGAACTTGAGTTGGTACCTCTGGGTCATCATTGTCAAGAACCTGCTCCTCAACTGGAGCTATTGGTGGATCCACAGCACCCACTCGAGCAGGGGCTCTAGTTGTGGCGCATACTCCTCCCCTACCTCTTCCTCGACTCCAGCCTCTCACGGCCCTATATTGGGTACTAGCGCCTGCTCAGTTGCACCCGATGATCGTGTCCTCGCCATCTATGAGAAAATAGAAGAGTAAAGGTTAAGACATAAGGATAAACATATCCGCACAATAGAGAATGAATTAGAGAAGTTTTCCTAACAGCCCTATAGCCTCTAGAATATAAGTACAAACATCTCCTTACCGGTCCACAAGACTCTACTAAACTTGCATGTGACTCTTGAAACCTAAGCAACCTACTCTGATACCAATTTCTCACGACCCGAAATCCCACCGAAGTCATGACAACACCTAACACTGCTTGTTAGGCAAGCCAATATTCAATATACAGAAATAAACTTCAATAGCAATAAGGAATAGTTTTCAAAAATAGGATAAAATAAATACAGGTAGCCAATAGTGATACAACTGAAATATCATCCCAGAACCAGGTGTTAATAAGTACATGAGCTCTATATAGTAAATAAGTACAACGGTCTGAATGGCAATACAATGTTGTCCGTAGTACACAAACATAATAATAAAAGGGACCCCACGGCCTGCGGACGGAAACAACAGTGCTACCTTGAAATCACAAATGGTAATGATACAACTCTCTAGCAATCAGCTCTATCAGCAGCACCTGGATCTAAATATGAAGTACAGAATTTAGTATGAGTACAACCGACCCTATGTACTCAGTAAGTAGCAAGGCTAACCTCGGGTTCAAGATAGTGACGAGATTGTCAAATTCCGCTACTCACTTTCAACAATAAACAACAACAGTAATAGCATAATGATATCAATAAAGGGAAAGCAGCTCAAGAATAACAATTTCAACTTATTCACATTAATAGGAAATAGGCATGTTTTCCAATCAAATCAGTTAAGTCATCAATATCAAGATATAAAGTATCAATTAAAATGAGGAAGATACATCTCTATGCTAGCATGACAAGTATCTATGCCAAAATCAATGAATTTATACTTAAATCATCAAGTAAGCACAATTTCAGCATTGTACGGGTGTCTGGCATAAATCCCCTCACTCAGCACATACCAAGTGCATGTACTCACAGGGCCAAAAGTAATATGAGTTATCACCTAACTCCGGAGGGGCGGATCCTAGCTCAATCGCTGATCGTATCAAAAGTCAATGATGATAACTCAGCCCAAATGGCCTGGCGCATGCATCACCTAAAAATCAATACCACTTAGCCCAGTGTGGGGAGGGTTGGCGTACGCGTTACAACAATATCAATATTAATACGGCTTTATGGCCCTAGTTCAGTCATTAATCCGCTCAAATCTCAGTCAAACCTATCAACCTTCTAAACCTTCAACTTTTCAACTTTAGCCAAATAGCACCAAATCAACCTACAGACCTCCAAATCTACATCCGGATATACGCCTGAGTCCAAAATCACCATACGAACCTATTAGAACTATCAAAATATCATTCCTAAGTCGTCTACACAGAAGTTAAACTTCAATCAACTCTTACAACTTAAGCTTTCAACCTTGGGACTAAGTGTCCCTGAAACCAAACCAACCACACTGGAATGTCATGTAATCACAATTACACATAAATAAAGTATCAAATAGGAGAAGCGGGGCTAAAATACTCAAAGCGGTCGGTCGGGTCATTATAGAATAAGAAAGTATTTTGACTAAATCATGATTACTTTGTTGGGGGATAGTCAGAAATACTTCCTTAGTATTGTGCCGGTGTAATCATACTATGTTTCTACACCATGCGTGCAAATATTGAAGCTGAGTTATTGCAAATTTTGAGTGCAAGCATTAGAGATATATGATCGTTCTAGTTTTTAGCTACCATTTATTAATGGTAGATAAATACCTTGTATTCTATTTATATAAATTTAAACAGATAATATATTTCTTCATATCAGCATTGTATTTTATTTCTTATTTGCTCATGACTTGTGACACCAATTCTTGAATAGCTTTTACTTTATTATGTATATATAGTCTTCAGTTCGGATTATAATTTTATTGGTTGGTTCGCCTAGCGGGTTGGGTTAGATGCCATCACGACTTAATGAGATTTGGGTCGTGACTCTCCACGACCTCCAACTCTTTTTAACTCTTGCTAGTTATAACCAACTTTAATGTTGATTTCAAAGAGGTAGATCACACCCCATGGTGAAATATTAGGTTTGTTAAATCCTTGTCAACCAACCACGTATTTGATCCACTAACTCTTCCAACTCACGAAAAATATTTATATAACAGTATAGAAATATGTTGAACCTTTAGCAACACATCACGTTAGAATTATGTTACCTCTTTAGATGAAATATCACGTAAGTCCCGAAGTATTCCCTTCGAACACTTGTAACCTATGGGACCGTCTCAAGAGTCAAAACTCTAATCTATTGTCCAAGATATAATTACATATATATCAAATACATTCTTCTCAACCTTATTAAACTTGTCATAAAAGGATCAACCTTGCCTGTAGGCAACTGTGAACTCATTTTCATATGAGGCTAAGCTCCAATCTAGTGAAATCAATCTAATTTGGTGAAATCTCAAGTCTTTCTTTAGCTTGAACTGTGGCCATACATACACAATAGGCCCGATCTACCATGGCACAGTCCCCCACTTAGGGCTGAAACTATAATAACTCATATAGAAGTCAAGTTCCATCTCCTTTCATGGATAGTACACTACCTATCAATGTTCTCGTTGTCTTCCTCAATTCATGTCATGCAAACTGTTTACCCTAAAAATTGAGTAACAATTAAACTTATATTGTGATTTTAAAGATATGCGATTTAAACCAGCATCAATTGATAAACAACGAATTAAATAGATAAATTGGACAATAAAATAAATCAAACCGGTCTGCAAAAAATGCCTCGACCTCGATTCGAGATAGTCTCGAGGTTAGTTAATAAGAACAGCAGAGGATGGACAGTAAGTAAGACAAAGAAAGCAGCGTATATGTATATTTTTATCAGTAAATCATGATGCCCTACAAATGATTGGAACTCCTCTTTATATAGTAAAGGAAACCTAATTATGGTATGTCTCTAATTACAGAAGAAAATCGTATAAACAGCTAGTTAACCGCTTCTGATTTGGTCCGTTCCGAGATTTGCGCCATGATCCTCGACCAATCACGGATATCCATCCCGAGAATCACGTCGTGATCTTCGACCGGTTACTGATATCTCGCCATTCCGTTATTATGCTCCCCTCGAAGTCGGTCATACTTGATCTCGATTGTTGCCGGCCTCGGTCTCAACATACACTTTGATCTCTAGGCTTGATGTCTCATCTTTGAGCTCGGGTCTGATTTATTACGAGGCTACCCCTAATGCAACTCCCTTGTCTCGATCAAACAGCAAAATCGGGTAGGCCCGATTTGACCGTATATAGATAGTCCCCTCATTTCTTGGAGTGTAACGAGAAGAAACAAATTGAGCCTTTGATTTAGTACCTCGATCAATTATGACGTCAACATCATGACGTAAGCGACAGAAGCTATTGAAGCGTCGCGTCTGCGCAGTTCCCAAGGTCATTAATTAACACCAGTTGATGGTCGGCCACCAGTGCCTTCAAACCGCCAAAGTGGCTATTATAAATAGACCACCTTCATAATCTTTTCAAACTTTACTTTCAAACTTCTTCTAATCTTCAAAATCTCTTTTATTCTCTTCAAATCCATCAACTTTGTCGGTTTCCGTTTGCCAATCTCTTATTAAAACGCAAATTCCACCTTTTCCTTCCTTAAACCTTATATAGCAATGGCAAAAACATCAAAGACCATTCCTCAAGAAGAAAAGGCCTCCTTATCGCGGTCGGCCGGTGGCAAAACATCGGTGGAGCCACGTATCGAAGAGTGCATCCCCGGACCATGTGAACTTGCTTCCGACTTTAAAGTCAAAAAACCCTCTTCGGTTCCTGGCCGATGCGAGCCCATGTATAGATACATCTGTTCGATATCTGAAGGCAATCTCAAGCAGGTGAAAAAGGACTGCCACTGGGAGAATAAAGAGGTGGTGATTCCTACCTCGCAGAGGACATCACCACTCATGTGAAAGGGTTCTTAAGTGTGTATACTTACCCTTTCATACTGGGTTCCGTTGATCCCATCATAATCGACTTCTGCTGCCAATATCGGGTAACCCTAGGCTAGATCTACCCCTCTTTTTAGCGTATTGTCATTTTGCTCAGATTCTTCTCGAGCAAGATCGAAGGGATGTCCTTCACCCTCGGTCATCTCATTAGGCTATACAGCCCCCATCTTTATCGGGATGGACTAATAAGGCTTCGGCGCCGGGCCACGAAGGTTCTATTCTCGAGCATAGACGAGGACAAGGACCGAGTATGAATGTGCCGGTTTTTCCGAGTCAGGACCTCCGATTTAATCCCCGCCGAGAAGATGCCATTCCCCGAAGAATAGAACATGAAGCGTAAGTAGAACTTCACCGATAATATTTGATTACTTGTTATGTTTCCTTTACCTCTTCTCATCTATATTCTTATTTATGGTGCAGCTTCCCCCTGGTTTCCTGGTGCAGTCCCGGACCCTGCAGGTTGGGTTCGATAACTGGTTTCAACCTCTTCGTATGCTGAGAGCTCGTGGCGTGATTTGGCCAAGGGTCGATGGGAGGCCAAAAATCATGGTAAGTTCCCATGTCCGTGTTTGATGCTTTCCCGTGAAATACTTCCTTTTAACTTGATTTCTTCTCATACAGGTCTTGCAGATAATGTCGTTATGAGGCCCCCTCCCCTCGGGGAAGAGGAGGTCCCGAAGCCGACCGAAGATAAGAAAAGGAGAAAGGCCTCGCCACCATATACCCCAAGGCCCAAGAAAAACAGGGCTCGAAAGTCGAAGATTGATCTCACCGTTCTGCATGCCGATGTAGTCCAAATGCTACGAGATGAAGACGAGGAGGGAGAAGATACTGACGATTCACCGCCCGGCCCCACGTTCTTTATGGGGTAGTTTCGGGGTGCCCGATCCATGGGGAACCCCCGATGTGGGGACGGCCCCCGAAGGGGATGATATATTTCATGGTTTCTTCACGGGGGTCGATGATGTTTCCGACCTTGACGCATCACTCATTTTTTATGAGGCTCAGCGACTTCTGAACCAAGTGAGTTTTAGCCTATGCTACCATGCTTGTGTTTGTTCTTATTTCTCTAAGTCTGATTTCCTTTCTTTCTGTACAGGCTACAGCGCTCCATCGAGAAACATCTTCCAAGTACCGAGCTGAGCTGGCCCGATGTGAGGCTGATCTCAAAAAGCTTACGGAGGAGAGAAATGCCCTCAAAATCCTCTATGTGCAAAAAGAGGAGGAGATCATGAGCATTCGAGCCGAGCTGACAAGAACTCATCGAGATCAGACCGAGTTCATTGAATGGGTAATGTAAAATTTTGGGAGCTTGTTACGTATTAACTTGATATTGGCAACTAACACTTTGATCCTACAGGTTCAGCAGAAGGCCGAATTAGTTGAGCAGCTTTGTGAGGAGGCCAAGATGAAAGAGGCAGAGACTTTGGGGTGGAAGCAGAACATGGACCGTCTCGCCTCGGAGAAAGAAGCGGTTCGGGCCCAACTGTCTTCGGTTGAGCATCAACTCTAAAGTGTGAAGGAGGAGAACTTGGCCCGAGCCCAGAAGGTTGAAGAGCTCGAGACTCGATTGGCCGCTGAGCTTGCAAGGGCCACATCCGAGGCAGAGGCGCTCGTGGCCTCCTATCGAGCTGACGCCGAAGCCGCTAACACTCGGGCAAAAGAAATTTCTGATGCTGCTGAGGTTAGATTATCCCGTGTTGCCGAGCATGCTAGTCGCCAGTCTCGAAGAGAGACTCTTGAGGAGGTACATGCTCATGGCTTTGACCTCACGGCTGATATCGAGAATGCGAAAGTTTTAGAGGACGAGGCCAGAGCTTTGCTTTCCTATGAAGAAGACTCTCTGAGTGGATCCAAGAGCGGAGATGAAGATGAAGCTCCTGAAGATGTGGCTCCCGAGGCGGACTGGGCATTTAGGATTTTTCTCTCCTTTTGTTTTTTGTGTAAGACCCTGAGTGGTATTTGTAAATACTTTGCATATATGAAAGATTTCTTTTCTTTCCATTTCGTCTCCGATTTCTGATTTATGATAAATTTTGTTTTGCCTTTGCCTTGTGAAAACTTTGTTGCAATCGGGTTACTATAGCCTCTATAATCGAGTGAGCAATAGCTCGAACTCATAGTAGAACAAACCCTTAGGTTTTTTAGTTAAGAGAGAGCGAGTCCCCGAGCTTAACAATATGTTCGGGATTTTAATTTCTGATGGCTTGATCGAAGCTGTAAATGTATTGCCTTTATAGCCAAGTTCGAGTAAGTTTCGAACTCACAGTAACATACCCCTTAAGGTTTTATATCAAATAATGATGAATCCTCGAGCTATATTTTATTTGAGCTCGGAATAGTGGAACCCTTAGGTCCAAATTGAGTGAGAACAAAATCTCGAACTCTAAGTGTATTGGCCCTTAGGCTCTTTAGATTGGGCCGATATGGCCTCTAAAAGATGGCTATTTTTTTCCTTTTTCGGCTTAGAAGACTTAGTAAAAAAAAATTCATTTATGTCTTAACACGTATTCTTTACCCATTGGGTTTTTTGAGGGTTCTATGCCGATTGAAACCCCTTTGCTTTTTGTGCCTTAGCACGTTTGTGTTAAGATAATTTGATACCTCTTAAGGTTTTTCGAGGGCTGATTTTATCGAAACCCTTTTGATTACATGCCGAGTATAGCCTTTTTTAACCAAGTTTTCAAAGAATTCAAAGGCCTATTTTTATTGCGGAATTCGGATGTTTCCGAGCCACTTTAATTTGGCCTTAGCCTTTAGGTATGCCTCTTGGGCTTATTTCCCAATAATACTTCGAACTTATTCGAAGTGTTAGTCCCTGAGAGTGATGCCCTTGGCCTATAGATCGAGGGGTGCCTCTTTGAGGTCTTATGAATTTGAGTTTAGATTACTCGAATATGTCGATCGTCGATGGCAGTCCCCGAGTGTACGAGGTATATTTTCACTTGGCCTTTGAGCCATTTCTCACAAAATCATAAGTATGGAGCTTGTATAGTAGAAAATTTTCTTTGAGACACAAGGTGTTTGATATAGAAATAATGCTTCTTTGTATAATTTATACATGCGTACATGTTTTTCCATCGGGGTTCGACTAATCTATACGGACACGATTCATTCGACCGTTTGGCCCATTACAAAGTTTCTCTATCGAGACCCTCTGACACGAAGTATTTTCCTCGAAAATATAACATCCGAGGGTGATGCCCCCCAATATTCGAGGTTGATTGTAAAGAAGCCTTGGATACTGTTGAATCGTCCTCGGGTAGCACATAATTATTGCCTCGTTAAAAACCTCGCCAGAAAAACCCATTTGGGACAAAAATCGATCTAAGGGAAAAAGAGTGCAACACATGCTTTAAAACCTGAGGTCTTGATATCTTCGATCGATCATCTGCAGTGAGTTAGTGTCGAATATATAAATGAAAAAAAGGGAATAAAGTCATACCTTAGCAATAATACCATTTGAGAAGAGATATGTTCCAATTATTTGGCAGTTGTTCGCTGTCCATCGTGCCGAGCTTATAAGATCCCTTTCCGACAATGTCGAGGACTTGGTAGGGTCCTTCCCAATTTGGGCCGAGATTTCCTTCATTAGGATCTCGAGTGTTGATGGTGACTTTTCTCAGGACTAAGTCCCCGACTTTGAAGTGGCGAAGGTTGGTTCTCCTATTGTAGTATCTTTTGATTCGTTGCTTTTGTGCAGCCATTCGAACGAGTGCGGCTTCTCATTTTTCATCCAATAATTCAAGGCTAGTATTCATAGCCTCGTGATTTGACTCTTCTGTTGTATGTCAAAACCTGGCACTAGGTTCCCCGACTTCGACTGGAATCAAGGCTTTGGAGACATATACTAAGGAGAACGGGGTTGCCCCCATACTGGATTTTGACGTTGTTCGATATGCCCAAAGGACTTCGGGTAGAATTTCTCTCCATTTTCCCTTAGTGCCATTCAACCTTTTCTTTAGGTTTTGAATAATAGTCTTGTTCATCAACTCGGCCTGTCCGTTCCCACTAGGGTGATACGACATTGATAATATCCTTTTTATTTTGTGGTCTTCGAGGAATTTTATCACTTTGCTGCCGATAAATTATTTTTCATTTTCATACACTATTTCGACAGGTATCCCAAATCGACATACGATGTGATCCCAGATGAAGTCTATAACCTCTTTCTCTTTCACTTTCTCGAATGCATATGCTTCAACCCATTTAGAGAAATAGTCAGTCATAAATAAAATGAACTTGGCTTTACTTGGGGGCGATGGCAGAGGGCCGACGTTATCCATCCCCCATTTCATGAATGGCCATGGGGATAGGACTGAATGAAGTTATTCTCCGGGCTGATGGATCATCAGTGCAAACCTTTGACATTTATCACATTTTCGAATAAACTCCTTAGTGTCTTTTTCCATGCTATCCCAGTAGTATCCTGCTCTAATGATTTTTTGAATCAATGATTCGGTGCCGGAGTAGTTCCCACAAGTGCCTTCATGGACCTCTCGTAGAACATAATCGGTGTCTCCTGGTCCTAAGCATACTGCCAATGGTCCATCGAATGTCCTTCTGTATAATATTCCATCTTCAGCCAATGTGAATTGAGCAGCTCCGGTTCGTATGGCCCTTGACTCTTTAGGGTCCGATGGGAGCTTTCCGTTCTTCAAGTATTCAATATATTTATTCCTCCAATCCCAGGTTAAGATTGTAGAGTTTATCTCGGTGTGACCTTCCCTGATCACAGATCTAGAGAGTTGAACGACAGTCCCCGAGCTGATCTCATCTTCCTCGACCGATGACCCTAAACTTGCAAGTGCATCGGCCTCGCTATTTTGTTCTCAAGGTACATGCTGTAAAGTCCATTCCTTGAAACGGTACAAGGTTACCTGTAGCTTGTCCAAATACCTTTGCATTCTATCCTCTCGAACTTCGAAAGTTTTGTTTACTTTAGAAGTTCATAGAGGGACATGCAATCGCGAAGAGAAGCTAGGTGGATCCTATGTGATCGCAACCACTGGCCACACGACTACGAAGGCCATCGCTTGAACACCTTACGCGATCGCGAGATAGAGCTCCACGACCGCGAGGCACTGTTGTGCACCAGTAAATTTTAGCTTTTCCAACTTGCTTCTAAATTAGAAATACCCCGAGCCCCTCGGGTCCTAATCCGAACATACGTACATGTCCAAAATTACTATACAGACCTATTCAAGGTCTCGAAACACGAAATAGAGCTCATTTACTCAAATTAGGGACCTAAGTCAATCTTATGAACTTCTAAAGTTCAAGTCAACATTTAAGTGCACCAAAACACTTTCGAGCCCTTTGAGACCCGACTCATCCATACCCGCAAGTCCCAAATTATTATACAAACCTGCGGGAAGTCTCAAATTAGGAAACTCAATGCAACTGATTAAATCGTTGCATGATCACGCCCAACCATGGGAGTGACGTTGTTCGACAATAACCTAAATATATACTCTTTCTCAAGCAATACATAATAAATAGGCGCAGTCAATTGAGAACTCTTCAATGAACTAAAATAAGCACGTAGTTGAACAAGTAGGTATATTCAAAGGCAAAATTATAATAAAACATAACAAGAATTCATCCTCCAAAAGTTCCATAAAAAATCTAGATAATAAATTAGCTACTCATAATAGTATGTAGAATTACAATATTAAAATCATAACCAACAATGAAAAATAGGAAGAAGAAGAAAGGAAAAACTCGTGGTTGAATCTTCCTCCTTGCTCCTAGCGTGTTCTCCCCTCCTTAGGTGTTGTCTAACCCTAAAGTAGTGTCTCTCGCTTCAAAAGGATATTTTATGATGCATTTATATCAATTAGGTTTTGTATGGGGCGACCTTGAGCACTCCTATCTCGAAAAGGAGAAGTTGAGTTGCGTGTTAAGGGTTGGTGCAACGCGCGACCCCTGACATACTCCCAACTTTTTTCTTCTTCTTTGTTTCTTTCGCGTGCTGGGGGTTGGTAACAAAGTGCCATACTTCACTGGTTTTGATTCACTTCCTAGGCCATTTTGTTCCTACCTTTTATGCAATGCACCAATGATGGCATGCTCCCATCTCTTGCCTCTCAACTTCATTTTGCATCAAATCATCCGTTTTTCACCAACTTCCATTCAAACTCATTCCTACACACAATAAACATATAATGATCATATTTTATGTTTATAAACATGTAATATCCCGCAACTCACATTAAAAATAATATGAAGCTATACCAAAAATCATGCATTTTTCATCATTTATCATTACACTTGGCTATCACATATCTCTCTCGTCCAAGAAAATATTTCCCTATCATGAATCGTGAAAACTAAAAAAGTAATATAATGGTTTTGCATCTTAATATCTTAAGAAGTCACTTTTAAAGGGACAATTGTTACCATCTTAGGAGATAATGTTTCTTAACTTATTGGTAGATATATTTAACCGAAAAGTCTATTTGTTTAATCAACAAAAGTAAAGGTAGGGTACGATAAAGTTATCAGTAAGTATACCTTTTTGGTTTTTACTCTCTCTTCCTTTATTAAATAAAAATATTATATGTAATGGCACTATAATACTGTTTAGTCAATTTTTGTTTTTGCCAAAAATATTATTTTGGGCCAAAAGTGCTCCCTCTCCGTAAAATTAAGGTGTTTGACCATAGTTTTAGAAGGAAAAAAAAATACTTTTGCATAGAAGTAGAAATAGTTTTTGAGAAGCAGAGAAAAATAGTTTCTCCCCAGAAAATACTTTTTGAAAATTACTTTTGAAAATACAAATAAAAACTAATTTTTAAGAGTTTGGTCATACGCTAAATTGCTGCTCAAAAGTATTTTTTAAATTAAGTAGCCAAATATAAATTATCTCTCCTTAAAAGTACTTTTTTGAAAAATACTTTTGATAAAAGTACTTTTCAAATATAGGAATTTTCATAAAGCACTATAGTTTAGAGCCTAGCAATAGTTTATCTAATTACCATTAGTAGCTACTGCTCAATTGTTACCAGCTTGTATCACTTGTATTCAAATGTGCAACGAATAAATCCCGTGTCAACTATATTCGTTCGCGCAACGAATACAATATCAATTATAACCAAGATAAAATACACGGATACATACAAAGTATATAACCTGTATTGACTGTATTCATTTTACGCAATAAATACAATCAAGGCGAAATACAGAAATATAAAAAAATAAAATGTTTTTGTTGAGAGCCAAACTCAAGACCTCCGCTAACTAAGCGGGTGCTCTAACCAATTATTGTTGCTCTTGTTTTAGTTCCAAACAATTAATCTCTTATTTTATGGATTTGGTATACATTCTACCAATGATAAATTTGGTGAATTTATAGCTACTAATGGTAAATAGTATATGTTTGAGGTGTATATTAACTATATAATCATGGTTATCATCAGTAGTACTCCTAGTGTGGAAATACGATTCAAGTTTAAACGGCCGCCGTTTTATCCACTCGTGTTAAATGCCTTCAACGATGTATCTTCCGTTTCCGTTTATATTTGTGGTCGTCACACACCGGCGTCAACAGCACTGTGCCTCCGCTTTTTAGGACTAAATTAAAAATGAATTCTCCGGCGACTCTCCGAGGTCATAGCCCTATTTCAACCTTCAGGAAACCTAATTACTCTGGCAGACGATTAGTATGCAACGTGAAGTTGCCTTCAAACTGCAAATTCTCGTCGAACCACAACTGTTTCAAATCGTTTACTGCTAACAGAAGCGAGTTTGCAGCTCATCAGAGTATTGGGTATTGGCGAATAGGAGGAGCGTCTTCGTCTTCAAATAATGCTCAATCAGTCGAAGAGAGCTTTGGGGAGTTCATCACATCGGAGAGAGTGAAAGTAGTGGCAATGTTAGGCTTGTCTTTGGCTTTATGTAACGCCGATCGAGTTGTTATGTCTGTCGCTATTGTTCCCCTATCCCTTTCTCATGGTTGGCGTCAATCTTTTGCTGGCGTCGTTCAGGTAAACTGAATTGATTTAGTTGTGACTTTTCTCATGAAACATAAGCATCCAATAAATGTAATTTCTTGGATAGATAACTAATACAAACCACCGACTGCAGTTAATTGGCTTCAGAATATGGAGTATATATTGAATTACTTATTCTCTGAAATGTCTAGTGTATAAACTAGCAAGTTCAAAATATTGGCTTTAGAAAATTGAGTCCGCAAGTCTATTGGCATAAGATGTTAGATGCAGCATTCTCTTGACTGAAAGAAAGAAAGAAAAAAATTCAACTAGGATATTCTGTCTACATTGGCTTAGTGTCAGTGCTGACTTTCATATTTATTCGTCAACAATGCAAGTCAAAATTTAATCAAGTCAAGTGAGTCATCTTTTACTCTGCTACGTTTTTAAAGTCATGATATTGCGTCATTCATCTTTTACACTAATAACTGTTTCTTTGAAATATTAGATGGTGGATCTGGTGTAAGAAAAGTTGGTTTGATTCTTAAAGTCTTACCTTTTCTTAGATCCTAGGTGACTACCTACTTGGAATGCAAGTCAGAAATGGTATTAAAGTATTGTCAAGGTGTAACGTATCTTATAAAATAATCTGATTTCATTAATTTTTAGATCCAAATTTAATGTTCTAAAAGAAACAAAAATTAATTTCTTTTGTTGTGGTCTGGCTCTTTCATGATCGATTTGATCTAACATTTTATATTTTCTCTCTGCTTTCTTTCCTTATGGGGGAGGAGAGGGTGAACGGGAGGAGGGATTAAATGTGACAAAATCTAAGGATACAAATTAGATATTCTAGCACATGTCTGTTTGAACAATCTATAAACTGCTAATACAACATAAATCAAATCCAAACAATCACCTTCCCCACGGCCCACCTCACCGTATAAAGTCCGTGTTTGGGGGAGGGGAGAGGGGGAGGGGTTTCTTGATTCCGTTTACAAGATCCAATGGTTTCCATGGAACGACGCTCACATGAGGCAACCTGCATGTTATAAATGCCAAAAGCTTTTCATAGGCTTTTAGGTAGAGAAGTGGGAAGACATTCCAACCAATTGAATTCACTTATATTGAACAACTTCAACTTATATGTTATAAATGCGAAAAGAATTTCATATACTTTTTGGTAGAAAAGTGGGAATATATCCCAACCAATTGAATTCGCTTGTATTAAAAATTGCTCAAAATTGTATTTGTTTCAATGCTCGTATTTTCTGGTGTGAAAATTTCAAAGCTAAACCTTTTTGTTCCAATTACCTCTTATGTTGGACACCTACTAAATGTGGGTTGAATTTGATTGTTGGAGTCTTTTTATGGTAAAATATTTTCCTGATAAATATGCATTTCTACCTTATCAAAAAAATAAAAATAAAAATAAATATGCATTTCTAGAATCATCCAAAGAACTAGATTTTCAGAGGTAGTGACCTATTTCTGAATTCATGTGTTACTACAGAAGCTATAATAATACACGTACAAAGTCTGTAACTTATAACAAAAGAAATAGTATGAATGGTGTTACAATTTCTATTATGACCTTGCATTTGATAATCAATGTTTTGATTGAGAAATAGTCACTAATGGCAGTCATCATTTCTCTGGGGATACTTGATCTCGCCAATAGCTGGGGGGACTCTGGTGGATTACTATGGAGGTAAGTTAGTCATGGCATGGGGTGTGGCTTTGTGGTCCATGGCCACTCTTCTAACTCCTTGGGCAGCAGAAGCATCGTTATGGGCATTACTTGCCGTGCGGATGCTGCTGGGTGTTGCAGAAGGGGTAGCTCTTCCTTGCATGAACAATATGATTGCAAGGTATTGAAGTCAAGAACCTGTTGAATTTATAATATGATCTCTATGATATACTATTCAGTAGTAGTCTGCACAACTGAATGATCTGGTTTAACTTATTAATTATTATAGCTTTAAGATTCATTGGTGCTTTTCCTTGTAGATGGTTTCCTCCTACTGAGCGCTCGAGGGCTGTCGGACTTGCCATGGCTGGTTTTCAGCTTGGCAGTGCTATTGGACTTACCCTTTCTCCTATTCTTATGTCACAAGGTGGTCTATTTGGACCATTTGTGATATTTGGCTTGTCCGGATTCCTATGGGTTTTGGTCTGGGTTTCTGCTACTTCTAGTACTCCCGAACAAAGTCGGCAGATATCCATTCATGAGTTGAGGTATATACAGAACAAGGGGCAGATCCGCACTGTAGTTGAGGGTAAATCCAAGACCAGCAAAGGGATCCCTCCTTTCAGGCGTTTACTCTCCAAACTACCGACATGGTCTATAATTGTTGCAAATGCCATGCATAGCTGGGTACATATATCTATTTCTAATAGTACAATTAGCATTTTAACAATGCACCATTTTCTACTTCTATGTTAGCTTGTTTAACTTTATAGAGGTGCTAATCTACAGTGCCTTATCCAGAAGTCCATATCTTAGTGGATCAAGAATCTATAAAGCACCATGGTATTGGGTGAAAAAATTGAGAACTAATTGTATCCTAAAGGAAGTTCTCTTTGTTTCAAATTATTGAGTTTCATAACTTGCTGTAAGGCACTTCCTGTATGTCTCCTCTTAGTGCAATATGTATCTATTGCACTTCTGTTTCTGAACATCTGTCGAAGTCTTCTGATTTGCCAAACTTTAAAACTCTGCAGCAAGTGGCTCTTTGCTTATGCATGTGTCTATTGCCCCGCAACCATATCTAAGTTGAACTATATGTACTTTTTATATCTTATACTTCGTTTCTTGATTAATCAGTCTTGGTAAATTTTTTTGCTCTATGCAGGGATTCTTTGTTATACTATCATGGATGCCCATTTACTTTAAAACTGTGAGTACATCCTCAGATAGACTTCAATATATTTTTTGTGATGATTGTAGTGATATAGCTGCTTCTGTCCTTATAGATATATCATGTTGATCTTAGACAAGCAGCATGGTTTAGTGCTGTTCCATGGAGTATGATGGCATTGACTGGCTATTTTGCTGGGGTTCTGTCGGACATGATGATCCAAAGAGGCATAAGTGTGACCCTAACCCGGAAAGTTATGCAGGTATGTTTTCTCTCTATCCCTTGTTATTTTTTCCCTTTGGATCACCATTTTTGATAACACATTATTTGTGCTTTTCTCACCACATTGAGCTAGTCTCCCCACTGCTTCGAATATCTGCTCCATATAGTAGAATAGGTGTTAACATCTCTGCGTCCCCCAACACAATTAAAAGAGATAAAAGTAAGCAAAGTATCTCAGACAAGAATCACAACATCTTGCAAGTTCGTCACAATTGTCTGTCACATTATGTTGAGCTTGGCAGGTGCTTAATTGTGGAAGCAAAGACATGTGGAGATATTTTATATTTATGGTACCTCCAAAAGGATAAATGGAAATTCTCTCTTCATTTGGTAGTTAACTGGAATGGAGAGTTGGAATTAGCAGATTATATGTCTAAATTGAAAGCAATTTTAACCTTGAGTGCAGACTCATGCACATTTGGAATAACCACCTAGGTTGGTGGGGATCAAGTGTTTAACTCACAATGGAGATCTAATCACTTCATTACTACAAATTATATGGTAAAGTTTTTTCAGGAGTAAGGGGATGGAGAGAGAGGTTTGAAGGAGAAGAAAAACCAGATATCTGGGAGAACCTGCTGAAATAGCTAACTATTGCCTATTAGTCATGCTGATAATTCTCTGGTTGTGAGTCTAATGTTAAGAGGAAGGAGCCATCTAGAATACTATAGAGTTGCGGCTTTCAACTTCATTTGAAGTCATGAGGCTTGCTGGCTCCAAAGAATATGCACTTTGTTGCTCTGAGCCAGAAATGATGGTGTTGCTTCTAATCAGTGCAGGCCTCTTTCCGAATGACCCAATCACATTGCAACAAATGAAAATAAATGACAGTAAACAATCCATTTGGTGAATTGCTGGCGCATTTAGAATGGACCAAAATGTTTTCAGACTTGCAAGTGATTCAACAGATAAAGAAAGGAAGTAAATCTAGAGCATGTAAGAAATGTGGAATTTGGTTTACCAATCAAACAAAAAGAGACATGGAAATTGGTGAAAATGACAATAGTCGAGCATAAAAGTGGTCCATATGCTTAATTAGCAGTAGGAGCTTTGTATAAGTTCCCTTGCTCATAGGATGTAAAGTCGCACAGAAATACAAGAAGTCTTCTACTTCTTGAGATCTTCATGGTATCAGAGCCATTGCTACCTTTTGAGGTGAGTTTTTCTCCCCCAGTAATAGGGTTTCATATTTGTAGGAGTTTCCTCCCTCAAAACAGTTTTTTCCGGTGACCTTAAGAAGTTGTCTCATGAAATTCTTTTCCTGGCAGTTTTGGAGTAAATTCTCTCCCCGTGGTTCGCAGGCTTATTCCGAACCTACCCCAGTCAGGTTCATAATTTTTTCGATCACCGGAGCTGGGTTCTGGCGAGGCAGACCTACTATTTCCGGCAAAATAGTGATTTGCTTCAGTTTTTTCCTTATTCTTTGGGGACAAGTTTGAGGTAGTTTCTTTCTGATTTCTTTTGAAAGAAAATGTGAATGAACAATGATCCTGCTCCAAACGGGAGTGAACATAATCTCGTTCCAAGTGGGAGCGAGACAAATGATTTTGGTCCAAGTGGGGATGAAGTTGGTCTAAACGGGGAAAATTTGAGATTCAACCAATCCCAAATAAGACATAGTAACCGTCAAAGAATCCGGTCGTCATTTTGGCATTGAAGGGGGAGAACTTTCACGGTGCTCCTACAGGAGGAAAATGAGCCAAGAAATGTGAAAGAGGCTCTTTCCTACCCTTCGAAGGATAAATGGATAAATGCAATGGAAGAAGAAATGGAGTCCATGAGAATGAACCAAGTTTGGGAACTAGTTGATCTCCCAAAAGGCTATTGGAACCAAATGAGTTCTCAAAATTAAGCACAAGGCTAATGACACAGTTGAGAGATATAAGGCGAGATTAGTTGCTAAAGGGTAACCACAACAGGAAGGGATTGACTACGACGAGACTTTCTCACATGTTGTACAATTTACCTTTATTCGCCTTATTCTGGCTATTGTTGCTAGCTTGGATCTAGAGTTGCATTAAATGGATGTAAAAACTACCTTTTTCAAAAGAGAACTGAGTGAAGAGATTTAGATGGAACAACATGAGGGTATTATCCAAAAAGGCCACGAACATAAGGTTTGTTGACTTTTGAAGTCTATTTATGGTCTTAAACAATCTTCAAGGCAGTGGTGTGGTATATACGCTTTCATAGTGTAATCACTTCTAGTGGCTTCACATTGATTCATGAAGATCATGTCACGACACAAAATTCGCCTAGTCGTGATGACACCTAACCCCAGTGCTAGGTAAGCCAAACATAGAATAAGGTAACTCAGGTGAAAGACCATTAATAACAAGGAATAAAAATGACTGAATTCTATACTACATCCCAAGAGCTGGTAGTACAAGTCATGAACCACTAAATCTTAAGATTTAGATTTACAAAACTGGTACAAAAATAAATACATCATCTGTTTGAGATACATAAACAGAAGTACAATCCGAAACTATCAAGAACAAGTGTTAGCTTATATCCGGAACGCAAGTACATCTTCAATGCAAGGCTTCGTCCTCCACAGCTACTCAGCTCTGCACGCAAGGTGCAGAAGTGTAGTATGAGTACAATCGACCCCATGTACTCAGTAAGTATCTTGACTAACCTCGGTGAAGTAGTGACGAGGTTTTAAGTCAAAAGATATTCACTTACTATGTACCTGTGCAAATAATAAGCAGGAAAACAAGGCAAGAGATATGTCGAATAATGGTAAGAGCATTAACTGGAGAGCTATGGAGCTAGTTAAGAAATATGGCAAACAAGACATAATTGTATAAACCATTTCTACAAAGGAAACAATAATCATGAAGTATGCGCAAGGATCATAACCAAATATCACTAACAAATACCTTTGCAACGCGCAACCCGATTCCAATATCAATATATATATACACACACACACACCGTTGCGGCGTGTAACCCGATCCAAATATATATACCGTTGCGGCGCGCAACCCGATTCATATATATATATACTGTTGCGGCGTGCAACTCGATTCATATATCAATACATATACCGTTGCGGCGTGCAACCCGATCCAAATATATATCAGTTCATATGAAATTATTCAAGAACAACCAAGCACAGGAAAGTTCATAACATAACATCAAGAAAACGAACATGCAAAATTCAACTAGGAATTACACACTCAAACAAAGTAAGATAAGCAACCCAGCACCCTAGAGCTAGTCTCCTATATATTATGACAAGGCTTCCACAAAGCATCACAACCAGTCTAATAGTCACCCAATCCGACTAAGCATAGAAGAGTAGGACATGAAACGAGTAAAGGTGTATGGCAAGTAAAAAGACATGTATCAAGTAGAGGCATTTAATAAGTGAGATCATATGACAAGTAGGGACATGCAGCAAGTAAAAGCATATTGTAAGTCTTTTTTTAATTTTAAATCCCCCTCTATTTAGGAGGATCTACAGTGTTTCCACACTTCCCTTCCAGCGTGACTCGAACCCATGACCTTTTTTTTTTTTTTTTAAATCCCCCCTATTTAGGAGGATCTACAGTGTTTCCACACTTCCCCTCCAGCGTGACTCGAACCCAGGACCTAACGATCGTGGGTGGAGGTGCTTTACCAACTGAGCAAGCCTCACTTGTCAAGTGAATGCATGTAGTAAGTGAAGACGTGTGGCAAGTAAAGGCATGTGACAGGTAAAGTCTGGTGATTGGTAAAGGCAAGTAATAGCACGTAACAAGTAAAGGCATGAAATAGGTAAGAAAATGTAACAATAATAAATCAAGTAAAAAGCGTAGATGTAACGGTAACAAACAGGGCAGGGACATAAATCTGTAGTAACATACCAAATAGGAACATAGAGGTAAACTAAGTAAGGAAACATAGACATGAAAGTAACACACAAGATAGAAAACATAAATGTAAACCAAGGTAGAGTACATGTATGTGTCTAAGGAACGAGTAACCATAACGTAAGGTCCAACACCCATCCTCTCCGCATGGAAACAATCCACGTGCCAATCTCATTTCAAACCGCACGAAAATACCCATCATGTCAACATCATATCAATCGCATGGAAATACCCATTGTGCCAAACATTGCCCTAAGGCCCAAATCGTAGTCTCTTATTACGGATAAAGAAGCTCAAGTAACATGAAAATAACAGGTACAGATGTGTCTTCATGATGTAAGAATTTCTCCTGCCAAGTTAAGTACGTCAACAATCTCAAAAATAGCTCATTAAATTCCTTTAAGTTGTCATATGTTTTAACAGGATCTCTAGGATGGATAAATTAACTCACTTAGTCATAGAAGTAAATATAGCATAAGTCAAAAGGTCACAAAATTCAACAATGCACAAAGAAGCATATAATTTACCCCAAGTATGGATAACCCTGGCATATGCATATACGCTCGTCAGCTCGCATATGCATCACCCCCGCATGTAGCAAATAATATTATTTATTAGGAAAAATTCCCTCAACAAAGCTACGCAAGACACTTACCTCAAACGAGCCAAATCAATACTCTAAAAATGCCTTGCGAATCGACTTCGAACGGCTCGAATCTAGCCAAAAACAACTCAATAATATAAGATAATGCCATAGGAATCAAACCAAAACGATAAAAGTCGAATCATTAGTCAAATACTCAAAGTCAATCAAAAAGTCAACCCAAGCCCGCACCCCAGAACCCGACAAAACTCACAAATCTCGAACATCCATTTGAATACGAGTCCAAATACAAGTTTCATCCAAAACTGACTCCAAATTGGGGTCCAAAGCTCCATATTTCATTTTAGAAAAGTTTTGTCACAACCCCCAAAATGCACTTTTTTTAGCTTTCAAGCCAAAACATTCTTTTCTTCTTTAAGATTCCTTGATTTGGAGCCAAAATCAATGATAGATTCATGTTATAATCATAAATTCGAGTTAGGTTTATTTACCCCAATGAAGTAGATGAAAACTCCCTCAAAACTCGCCTCTTCCTGAGCTCCAAAACCTTGTAAGAAAAAGTAACTAAATTTCAAAACAAGAAAAAAAACGCAGCAGCTGTCCCAGCTCGAATCAGATCTATCCCGAAACTCACATTTGATTAGCCCAACACAATCTTTGCGAGATTACATCCAAAATAGCCTTTTGAATAACCCAATTTGGCCTTAAAATGAGGGAGATATGATGTTTTGAAATTTTAAACGAAGTCTGAAAATTTCAGGGACATAACCGATATTTTCGGAATTGTTGCACCAGGAAATCAGCAATCGCAAAATCTCTGTTTTAGCATCCAAAACTCATTCGGAACTTCCCGTACACAAACCATATATGCATTTCAATCATAAAACACGCTATGAACCTGCTCGCGCACTCAAAACACCGAAAAGAGGTTGTCTTGACCCGATATTGACCATGGTCAAACTCCAAATCTTTAACTTAACTAGTCTCTCAATCAGCGATCCAAAACGCACCCGAGCCCCTTGGGACCCTATCCAATCATACCAACAAGTACAATTACATTATCCAAACTTATCCAAAGGCCCAAAACACCCACGGGAACATCACAACAAAGAATCGAGGCTCAAACCGAATAGAATTTCTCTTAAGTTGTTAAATCTTCGTTCCTTCAAAAGAGTGTCCGAATCACACTTACACACTTCGGATTACTTCCAAACTTTGCACACAAGTTCAATTCAACTAGAGCTATCCAAAATCTCGAAACACCAATTGGAGTCCAATAATATCAAAGTCTAACTCTTGGTCAAACTTATGAACTCTTAAGTTCTTCAAATTGCCAACTTTCGACAAATAGTGTCGAATTCTTCTAGGAACCTCTAAAACCAAATCCGCATATACGTACAAGTCCAAAATCATCATACAAACCTATTTGAATAATCAAAACCCGATTTCGAGTCCGTTTATCCAAAAGGCAAACCTTGGTCAACTCTTCCAACTTAAAACTTCCAAATCGAGAGTCATTCTTCCAAATCAATCCCGAACCACTCGAAAACCAATACCGACCATACACTCAAGTCATAATACATCATATGAAGCTACTCAAAGTCTCAAACCACCGAATGAAACGCTAAAGCTCAGTCTTTACGGATCATTGCGTTTATAGCAAAAGATCTAAGGGCAAATTTGTGATTATATCATTATACGTTGATGACATACTAATAACAGGAAATTATATGGAGTATTTAAACGAGGTTAAGGCCTGGTTATCATCCCATTCGAAATGAAAGACATGGGTGAAGCACATATATTCTCAGAGTAAAGATTTTGAGAGAACGTTCAAGGAAATTGTTGTCTCTTAATTACATCAGAAAGGTTCTTGAACGATTCAATATGCATAATAGTAACCCTATTGATACTCCAATCAACAGAGGCAATGCCTTGAGTGCTATAATGTATCCTAAGACTCCAAAAGAAGAGGAGCAAATGAGCTGAGTTCCTTATGCCAGTGCAGTTGGTAGTCTAATGTGCGCCATGTTGTGCACTAGACCTGCTATCTGTTTCGTAGTTGGCTTGGTAAGCAAATATCAATCTAATGCTGGCCCAGCACACTGGAAAGGAAAGCAGTTAAAAGGATCATGAGGTACCTGAAGGGAACTTCTGATTATGCACTTTGTTATGAAGGCAATGACATGTGCTTGAGGGGATACACTGATGCTGATTATGGAGGAGATATGGACGAGAGAAAGTCCACCTCTGGATATATTTTTCTGCTCAATAATGGTGCTATATCACGGAATAGTAAGAAGCAATCATGTGTGGCCTTATCCACAATAGAAGCCGAGTTTGTGGCTCTCTCCTATGCTGCACAAGAAGATATTTGGTTAAAAAGATTCTTGGGGCATTTGATTGGTGATGCAATAAGTGCTGATCCAATGACTGTCGATTGTGATAGTCAAGCTGCGATTACAAGCACCAAGGATCCGAAATATCACTGTAAAAACCAAATACATTGATCTCAAGTTCAATTATATGAGAGACAAAGTAACACGCGAGGAAGTGAACGTACAATATATCTGCTCAAAAGAAATGGTTGTAGACCCTTTGACTAAGCCAATTCCTAGAGATGTGTTTATTGAACATGCTAGATCTCAAGGGTTACATAGGCTTTGATATGTTATTGGTTTATTATTTCATTTTCCCAAACGTTTCAGATGTTTATTGTTTTTTGATGTCAAATAAAGTTTTGATTTTGTATAAACTTATTATTTAAATGTTTATGTACATTCTGATTATGAATGTTTATTATACATTTGTATTATAAATTCTTATTGTGTATTTTCTTAATATTATTGAAAGGTATATCAGGTAGATAGAGGTCAACATTCTCACACATGTGGCCCCTTCCATCAATTTAGTATTGATGGGAGATGAGACGAGATTTTAGGCAAATTATCATACGGATTATTTGAGAGCACGTCTTAAAAATCTTTAGCGTCGCACAAAGGAATGGCAAAGGTCATTTAGTGTTTTTGGTGAAAATAGGTTTCACCTAATCTACCTTAAGAGGCCAGATGTGAGTTCACATTTATTGAGTAAATCAAGGAACTCAGTTCGGATACATATGGTGTCTGAACATTATCTGTACAACATTATCGTGTGAGATAAAGACATGCTCCATGTGAAAGGAGAAAATATTGTAGCACATGTTTTCATACCATGCGTGCAAATGTCAAACTAAAATGATGAAAAGGAAGAATCTATGTTAGATTTTATTAGTTTTGCCCAAGATCATGTTTTAGAGCTCAAGTCTAAACATATAGACTTATTTTCTAGAAGCGCAAGAAGTCCAAAAAGCTCAAGGATGATCTTAAGAAGCCAAGATTCTTTTCTTCTTAAAATAGGATTTATTGTTTCTTTACAAGAAAGGATTTCGTGTTTCCTTTTATTGGTAGGTTTAGACTTTCTTTATTGTCTTCCTTTTAGAATAAGGATTTTCCTTTTAGTAGGATTCTAGTTTCTTTCCTTGTAGAATAGGGATTTTACTTTCCTTGTCTTTAGCTATTTTATTTCCTTATTAGAATAGGAATTGTAGTCATCAAAGAAGAGACCATAGGCCTATATAAAGGGTTCTCATGCTCTTCCTAGAGGATTCACGTTTTTGGAGGTTTGCCCTAATTTGCAATAGAGTGTTTTTCTCTATTTTGTCTTCTTTATCCTTGTTTTTGGTTCCAAACAAGGTGGCGATAGTCTTTATCTAGTTTTCAATTGCGTATGGTGTTTCTTTATCATGTTAATTGATTCCAAGTGGTGACTTGAGGAACTTTTTAGTTCTTGATTATTCAAGAACACGTTTCTTGATCTAACTTCGTTCTTTTGATATCATAGAATCATTGCTTTCATTGAACTGGTGCAGCACCAATATTTACTTGTTTTGAACGAGTAAATAGTCTTTCTTATAGTTTAAATCGTCATCTTTCACCTCGTTTTTGAATCATCATATTCCGAGTCCTAAAATTTGAGATACGCTGTTTCTTGAAATCGGCCCACAAACCACGTTTTCATTTCAAGATCTTGATTCTGGTCGGTTGGTTCTTTATTAACTCGAAGAATCACATCACAAAAGGGTTAACATAAGTTTTATCTCAACTTATTGCTGTGTGAGCACCCCAAATTGAGTACTCTTATTAGTGGCACGAAACTTGGTTCGATATTCGTTATCTTAGCATGTTACGAAATGACCATGGAAGATTTGGTTTGGCAGAGCATGACTAGAAAAGCTAATTGAATTCAAGTTGAGAGACTCGTGCGAAGAGGAAGATCTTTGATGGAATCTCATTCATTTTGTGTTTGTTGGTACCTGTTATGATTTATGAGTCATAATTGTGAACACAAGAAACTATGATACATGAGATCTCGAGGATGTATCGATGTGATTCAAATGATCTAGGGCACTGAGCATACTTCATATGATCTACTTGAAGGCTATCATGATGACGACGAGAGGCTATATATTCCTAACAGATGTATAGCAACGTGCTCTCATAGTGTGCTGGTCGCATGACCTATTTATCCGGTATGAATGATGCAAGAGAAAGATAAGGAAAATGTGTTCTTCCCTTAGCTTGATGGAGCTTAAGCACTCCCTTATGTGTGAGTGGGAGATGTTGGAAAAATATAACCTTTTGGGAAGGGGTGCTAGCTAATAAGATGGCCCATTAGGCAATCTAACCCTAATTCTAAATATAGTCTATATAAACACCATTATCGGTATTTGGAGTCTGATACACACAATAAAAGGGTGACTAGGGTTAGTAGTTCTTTGCATCCAACAAAGAGGGTTTTAGGTTGTGGCAATAGGGGGTTATTCCACCACGTGAGGATTCCCGACGACCAATGATTCGAGCCAAGTTGTTGCACTCAATCTGCTTACGCTTTGGAGAAAATCCGTAAGTCTCCTAAACTAGCGTCTCCTCGAATTATTACACTTTCCATCCAAATGACCCACCAGACTGCTGAAGGAATTGAATTCCATGTTTACAACTTTGCCTTTCCCATCCCTTTAATGCTCCAGCGTTGCAGCAACTCCATTGATGAACTTGGCATATCCAATTAATTCCTACAATGCTCAAAATGCAATCCCAGATTTGTTTTGTGAAAGAGCAATGTATGAAGAGATGATTAATGTCCTCATTTTGCCTTTTGCATAGTGAGCATCTACTACAAATATTGATCCCTCTTTTTTGAGGATTCTCTTGAGTTAAACATGCTGCATGTGACCAACCAAGCAAAGCATTCCACCTTTAAAGGTGCTTTGTTCCTCCAAATACACTTCCATGGCCAAAGAGGAATGGAGGCAGATAAGTCCCTTAAGTGTTTATAGCAAGCCTTGACAGTGAATTTCCCATTTGTATCTCCCTTCCTCAATATAGCATCAGTTCTGGAGCTTAAAGGCCTACTGTTATGCAACTGGAGCAAAGAGAGGACACTGAATTTACTTCCCAATCGTTCAAGCTGCGCCTACATTAATAATATTAGAATAAAAAACAAATTACATAATGTAAGTCATACAACAACTATGTCGCAGCCCTAAGCAAGTCGAAGAGGAATACAAGCAAAAATTACCCTCTTACTTGGAGAGAAAAAGATTATGTAACACAAGTCCTCTTGCCTTCCCTTCCTATTTAAATGTTGTTAAATAATAAGCGTATTAATTATTGTAAATGATAATAATTATTAGTGATAGTACGTACATTTAAATATTGTTCATAAGTAACATTTATTAGTAATTTTATTTGGAGACTTTTTGAGATTTCTAAAATAAAGTAAACAAAAAAGGGGGAAAACCAAAAAATTAGGAAAAAAAAATTTCATTCAAAAGATAGATGCCATGCTACCTTCTAGTCCATCATTTTTTTTGACCCTCTATTGAATTTCTTATTGATTTAATTACTAATTACATCCTAAGGTATTTCATTAGTTAACACAGAACTAAATGTATTAAAAGTGGGAAAATGCATAGTGATATAAGGAGAAAAGAAGGTGAGAATGGCGATACGAGCAAAAGCCAAGATTTAAAACTGAAATTGCTTAACTAAGGAGAAAGAAGCAAAAGAAAATTGAGAAATTGCTTGATCCGAACTCAGTATATAGGCTACTTCTACACCAATGACACTTCTCTTCACCATGCTTAGATTCTTCCAATTCCTAGCAAATGGAGAGCTAATCACCAAAGTATACCCAAATTCATTACAAAAGTTATCATGTAAACACGACAATATCAAACAAAAGCTCATAAGCAAAAGGAAATGACCTGAATTAAATTCTCTACAGGTGTAGAAGGAATAGCCGTACAGCATTAGGGAATTGTTTCATCAATTTAACTGTATCATTATCATTTTGCTCAGTCTTCTATTACTGAAGCTGGCATGGTTTTAGTAACTAAATTAACCAAGATTAGTTACTACAAATTATCTCTCCTTACCACAAAATAAATCACTAATTACATAGACAAAGGATAATATACCTTGAATAGGAGCTTCAGATAAAAAGTTATACTAGCACTTTTTTGAGTCGAGTACAGAACTTTTGGCCTTGTATGATTAGAAAAAAAAACTAAAATATTCTATTTCCAATGGTTTCTAATGTAGCTGTATTCATGCCAAAGAAGTTACAGCTGCTTCTTGAGTTCAAATCAAAACTAATGGAAGCTTCTTCGAGCTTTATATTCATATTGTTCCTTTGTTCTTCCTCTCTTAAGTATGTAGTCCATGGTAAATCCTTATTAGTATCAACATGTGTCCTTTTATCTGCAACAGTTTCATCCCTATTAGATAGTCATATACAGAGAGATACGAAGCCGTGAAGTTGCACCAACCACAAGTCACTCTTTTATTGACCTTAGATGAAATTTATATCAGCAAACCTGGAAAGAGAACGTCCCCAAAGCGAATCATGTCATAGCAACAATGAGGATTAGATAGTCGAGGAACTTTCAGATGCTGCAAAAAACTTCAAAAAATAGTCAGATTTCACAGCAAATTGTCATAGCAACAATGAGGATTAGATAGTCGAGGAACTTTCAGACACTGCAAAAAACTTCAAAAAATACTCAGATTTCACACCAAATCATATCAATTTATCATAGTTTAGTGATATAACAAGGTGAGAAAATATATTAATCATCCATTAGCTGGGAAAAGTTTATGTACAAACAATGTCATGCACCTATTGTTTGATTAAAAACTCAAGTTCCTAGCATTTACCCTTTGTTTACAACACCCTTTGCAGTTGGAAAGTTATTTACTCCTCCGTCTCAAATTATTTGTCGTGACTTTTAAAAATAGATGTCTCAAATTATTTGCCATTTTAGAAGTTCAAGACAAAAGTAGTTATTTTCCCCCATTTTACCCTTAGTAGTAATTGTTCTTGAAGATGGAGATGACACATAAATAGAATAAATATTCAATGAATAGATTATATCTTAAGATATAAATAAGGGTAAAATAGTCAACAACCCCTCCTAATTAATGTTTCTTAAGGGGCGTGTAAAAGAGAAACACGACAAATAATTTGAGATTGAGGGAGTAAAGTATTGTACTACCATTTAAAACATTCTTTGATGATGCACACAATCAATTGAGTAACTGCAGCATTAAAGATATAATTATACACAAGTTAATTGAGGAATAAAAACCATCAAGTGTTCACATAACATTCAAAATTTTAAAAAAATCAGTAAAAGATGAACTCAGAATAAGTAACGGAATCAAAACTACAGTAATTGAGTTTGTGAACATCATAAAAGTAAAAAAACAATTATTGTTTGACAAATAATCATGAATTTCACTAATTCTTACAAAGATAGTCCTATCAGTTTACAAATAGACTTTAAAGAAGAGAAGGAACCAAATGTTAATTTTGTGTAATTCCTACTAGCTAATATACAATGGACTACGTAGAAGATATTTATGACCTTGCAAGTTCAAACTACACTGAACCTCCACTTCTTTCCATCTCAAGGGTAATCACGATGCTTGCTCGCTCATTGCCAAGCTTACCTACTTCTTTTATGTATAAAGGATAGCAGCTTCTAGCAGCTTCTATCTTCTTTTATTTATAAAGGATAGCAGCTTCTATCTTCTTTCCATAATGAATAGATGAGTACTGGCATTTCTTTCGGTAATTAGTAAACTGAATTTTGCCAAAAATGTCATTGTTGAAAGATTTTGGTAGATCACAAACACAAATTATTAGACTATGATACACATCAATGAATAAACGTAACAGGCAGAAAACTAATCACAAAATTTTGTGAAATACGCTAGAAGTGGAATAACAAAAAGGCAAAATCTTAAATATTAAAATTGGGAATAGATAATAATCAGAGATACCATCTCTTCATCTTGAATGCGGAGAAAACAAACTAAACATGAAAGAGAACAACTATATTCCAAAATTATAAAGAAGAGATTTACCTTGAGAATTGAGAGAAATAACTCCTCTGTGGCAAGTGGAAAAAAAGAAGAGTACTCAAAAACAGAAGATGAAGAGAAAGACAAGTATGGTAATTAAGAGGGCAAGAGTGAGTGACTGTTAGAAAAGGAATTTAAGAAGAAGCGTCTGTTGGCCTGTTGGGGGTTTTTCACCTTGACAGAGTATTGTAACCAATGGAATTGTAAAAGACAGGACTGTTTGTTTATTTTTTCCAACATAGGACTATATTTTCTTCATTAAAAAGGCAAAGCTCTAAGAAAGGAGATAAATAGAAACCCTGACATTTGAGAGATGCCACATCAGATTGTATTACCCTGCTATATATATTTAATATTATATGCATTTTCTGCGCTTGAGTTTTATCCAACCTATAATGCATTTCATAATTTTTCATAGTTTATACATTTTTAAACTTTATTCTTCTAAAAGAACTAATATAAAAATTAAATGAGACTTACATCTTGTCTCGCGGGAATGTCCAACCCCTTTATAGGAAAAATGGTTTCCGCCCTTGTGGCTCCACCTTTTAAACACTGGCTACTAAAAAATGGGGCTCACAGTTATTTCGAGGCACATCTCTTTACGTGTCAAAAGTTGAATATTTTCGAATAGCATGTTGACAGAAAATGACTGGTTAACCGAAACCACTGGTTCCGCGGGATTACTCAGGTCAAAGTGTTAGCTGAAAGCAGCCCTACTCAGTAGAAACTGTTGTTTTACCTCTTGATAAATGAATTTTTGTTCAATGCTCAGTTAAAGCTTGTTGAATGTTATTGATTCAATGGAATATTCAAATTGTTTTTTTTTTGCTTTGTTTCGTTTTTGTGACACACTAAGTAAGACTATCATCTAACACAACTTTTCTTTTCCATTTGCAGTCAATTGGGTTTTTTGGCGCTGGTTTTTCCCTTATTGGTTTAACTATGGCACCAAGCCCCTCCATCGCATCTGCTTGGCTTACTTTAGCTGTAGGGCTGAAAGCATTTAGTCATTGTGGCTTCCTTGTCAACCTTCAGGTTAGAATGTAAAAATATATATTTTATGAATCAGTAAAGCAAAAGTTTTCATTTATGGAACTGATCTTCCATTTACATCCATTAACAGGATATTTCACCACAATATTCTGGCGTTCTCCACGGTAATTCTTGTCCATTTACTCGTGCAATTTGTGCCAGTTGCTCGAATGATCTTGCCCTGTCTCCTGAATTTAGTTACTTGTTCTTATGCAACTATTTATCTGGCACACACGAAACAGCATATTGTGGTTATTGTATAATGTGAGCTTATACTGGTTGAGAAGTTTTCACATTTTCTGTCTGTCTGCATCCGCTTCTCACGTGATAAATCAAACAATAACAACAACAAATCCAGTGGGATTCCACAAGTGGGGTCTGGGCGAGTAGTGTATACGCAGACCATGCCCACCTTGTGCAGGTAGAGAGACTGTTTCCGATAGACCCCGCTCAGGCCAGCATAGCCACAGCAATAAAGCAAAAGAAAAATAGTAATGAAAAAGTCCTGGAAAAAATAGTAACATGTAACATCCCAGCCCACTAGTGATATTGTCTGTCTTGGGCCTCGGCCCGTAGGGTTTTAAAACGCGTCACTAGGGTCTAAGGCTTGTTTTACTTATATACCCAGCATCTCTCCCGTGTTTTGTCGATGTGGGATTCACCTGGGATGTCACATATGACGTGTTTTAAAACACTACGGGCCTAGGTCCAAAGCGGACAATATCACTGGTAGGCTGAGCTGTTACATAACAACAGTGATATAGTAACAAAGCCGGAGCAGAAGCAACATCAGATACGGATAGACATCCAAGAATAAGACAAAATAAGAGTAATATTAAAACCGCCGGTAAGGGCAGGAAGCAAGCTCTACTACCTACTAACTTTCCATCCTAATTCTCGACCTCCACAACTTCTTATCAAGGGTAATGTCCTCGGTAAGTCAAGTCTTGCCTAATCACCTCTCCCCAATACATTTCAGCTTCCCTCTACATCTCCTCAGACCCCCCATATTCAACTTGTCACACCTCCTCATTAGGGCGTTAGTGCATATCCTTCTCACATGTCCGAACCATATCAACCTCACTTCCCACATCTTCTCCTCCATGGGCCTCCCCCACCTTTTCCCGAGTATCTTCGTTCCTGAGCCTATCCCTCTTCGTATGCCCACACATCCATCTCAGCATCTTTATTTCTGCTACTTTTATTTTATGGGCATGAGAATTCTTGACTAGCCAACACTCCGCCCCATACAACATAGTCGGTCTAACCACTACTCTATAGAACTTACCTTTAAGTTTTGGTGGAACTTTCTTATTGCACAAAACCGGATGCAAGCCTCCATTTCATCCACCCGCTCCAATACGGTGTGTGACATCTTCTCTCCCCGCTATTTTGGATTACTGGCCCCAGGTACTTGAAACTTCCTCTCTTGGGGATGACTTGTGTATCAAGCCTCACTTCCACTTCAATTTTTGAGTTATTTCACTTGCACTCCATGTACTCGGTTTTAGTCCTGCACAACTTGAAGCCTTTGGACTCGAGGGTCTATCTCTAGACCTCCAACCTAGTGTTAACTCCGCCTCGCGTCTCGTTTGTCAGCACAATGTCATCTGCAAATAACATGTACCGTGGCATCTCCACCTGAATGTGTTGCGTCAATACATCCATCGCCAAGGCGTAAGAACGGGCTAAGAGCCGACCCCTGGTGCAACCCCATCACAACTGGGAAGTGTCCCGAGTTTCTTCCCAGTGGCCTTACT
Source organism: Nicotiana tomentosiformis (assembly GCF_000390325.3). Classification (NCBI taxonomy): domain Eukaryota; kingdom Viridiplantae; phylum Streptophyta; class Magnoliopsida; order Solanales; family Solanaceae; genus Nicotiana; species Nicotiana tomentosiformis. The sequence continues at coordinate 74,345,474 of NC_090818.1, read as the reverse complement.
TGGGTCTTAACCCCGTCATACATGTCCGTAATCGCCATAATGTACGCTATAGGAACACCTTATGCCTCCAAGCACCTCTATCGAACTTCTCTTGGGACTTTGTCGTACGTTTTTTTCCGGACCAATGAACACCATATGCAAGTCCCTTTTCCTATCCCTATACCGCTTCACCAATCTCCATATAAGATGAATGGCTTCTGTAGTCGATTGCTCCGGCATGAAGCCGTACTGGTTCTCAAAAATAGACGCACTCCTCCCCACCCTCATCTCCACCACCCTCCCCTAAATATTCATAATGTGGCTTAGCAGTTTGATTCCGATATAGTTGTTGCAATTTTGAATATCATCCTTGTTCTTGTACAGCGGAATCATCGTACTCCACCTCCATTCCTCGGGCATTTTAGATGTCCTAAAAATGACATTCTCATGTGATAAATAGTGAAAGAAAACAGGAGCATTTTGGAAGAGGTTACTAGAAAAATAAGAAAGAAAAACATGGCCAAGATCTTTCAAAGATTATTTTTTTGGTCATTGTGCAGAAAGTATTCTCAAAGAGATGTCCGCAACACCCTCATAGTATTTTCTCTGGTCTCAATTATTTTTCCTAGTTGTTTACTTAGTATTGTCCCCAGATAAGGGTATATATGCACAACCAGGTTATTCAAGATTTCATGGCACCTCTATGCCACTGCCGTATGGCCATTGTTTGCCATTGTTGCTGTGATCTTTTTACTCCTCTTTTCTTGGTTCTCTTTTTTGTTTTTCGTTTTACTGGGTTTAACTTTGAACAGCTTATTAGCAGATCAGTGTACATTTAATAAGGAAGTCTGATTTGATTATTTCAATTGAATTAATGATCATGTAAAAGCTTAACATGCTTCCTTGGCGCATAACTGTACAACGGCTGTATTACTACCTCAACACCATCTTATATAGCATTGTTTCCCCTTTGGTCAAACATATGAACATCTTCTTTTATCTAGAAACTCTTCTATTTTAAAAATTCCATTTGTTCGTATTGACATGCTCTTTTAGGAATTGACAGGCATGTTGAAAACCACTAGATGCTACTTAAGGCACTTTTGGTAATTATATATGTTTAGTTTATATGTCAAGCGTGTTCCTTTCTGTCTTAAAAACCATGTCTAGTGCATATAACATTAACTGAACGGAGTACTAAATCGTGAATTCTTTAACAGATCTTGTTCTTGTTTTTTCCCTTGATGTTTCTCCTAGAGCTTTTAACTTTTTCAATTGTATTTGGTGTCTTTACTTTAGGGTAAACTATTTTGGGTTTTGTGCTCCATCCATCCCAAATAGATACCTTTTTCTTCTACTATCATTATTATGTCAAGTTTGCCTCAATCCGAAACTAGTAAGGGTTGGCTATATGAATCCTCTATATCTATTTCAGTTTACTCGACCGGTATCAGTCAAATACTAAGTAATTCTTCCTTTTAAGGCAAATTAGGGGTTCTCTAAACTTAGAATTCTCTATATCTTACAGTAATATCTGTATCACATACAAATTTATAACCTGGTTAAAAAATTATTCTATTTCAAAAATTAGGTACACGCCACTTTTATCTTATGAAAATTCAATTTTTCCATGTAACATAACAATGTCATAATTTTGTGCCACCCCTCTCCCCTAAGTTCCCAATAATTCGGACTCTGCTCTAGAGATCCATACCTGGTCAAAGTGAGATTATATATTTAGATCTTTTGTAAACTTAAAATCATTTTTTTTCAAGCATTTGCACCCCTGCCTATTTTTTTCGAGTTTGAAGATATTTCTATCAAAATTTAAGGATGGTCCTTTTCCCTATTCTTTTTCTATATCTGAATGCAAAATGGATAAGTAACATAATTATAATAATAATGAATCCATATCCCAGTCACCCAAGTCATTATCAGTCTATTTTATCAGGAAAAATCACAATGGTTGTATCTGACCCCAACTGCCCAAATCCCTAACACTCCTGCTGCAGCACCTTTTTGCACCTTCACCAAAGTCCATTCCTAAAACCTCAAGATATACTTTCATCTTTCTTTCTTCCTTTCCTTGTTCCTCTTCTGTTTTCTTTATGTACTACTCCTTAAGTTTAAAAAAGAATGAACCTATCTGACAGGGCACAGAGTTTAAGAAAGAATGAAATGCTTTTGAAACTTGTGGTCTAAAACAATCTATATATATATATATATACACACACATATATATATATATATACACACACACACTCCCTCGGTCTCAATTTGATTGGGCACGGAGTTTTGGAAAGAAATGAAGACTTTTAAAGTTTGTGGTCCTAAACAAGTCATAACATTTGTGTGGTTATAATTCTTTTGAAACTTGTGGTGTTATACGTGCCAGAGTATTTGTGTAGCTGTAAAAGATTCTCATTGAGGATATAATTAAAAATTTAAGTTAAAATGTTTCCAAATTTAGGAAGAAGTCAATCTTTTTGGAACGGACTAGAAAAGGAATAGGTTCAAATAAATTGTAATGGAGGGAGTGTGTGTGTATATATATATATATATATATATATATATATATATATATATATATATAGGGTTTGCTAACCTACTCCATCGATGTAGTAGGATAGCAATGTATCCGTTTCTTCTTTTAACAATTTACCTCTAACATCTCATTGCCAACGTACTAATAAGGTGGCTTTTCGGTCTTTGCGACGAAAATTGTACTTGAATCCAACTCTACCTATTTATTTGGTTCCCAACTCTCTCCCTTCTCCTCTCTCCTCTTCATGTGCCCATGGAATATTCGGAGGTGCAAATGCAGAAGATCTCTTTGCACCTCTATATGCAAACTAAGCCACACCTCGATAGTTCAATGAAAGCACTGTTAAGGTCACCTCTACTACTTTACTTTTAGACATTGGAAAATCAGAGCAAAGCATTCAAATTAATTGTTTAGATAGTGCACATTTCACAAAAGTATGAAGGAACTTATCTGTTACAGCCTTACAGGTAACACTTTTGCTTTACTCGGGCCATTTTGTCTTTTCTTTCTTTCGTTTTCATTATGTCACTGGTATATCTATTTTACTACTTCAAGTCTTAATAGTTTAGCCCCTTTATTCCAAATAGCTAAGAAGGCCAATGAAAAAAGAAAAAGAAAAGGTAAAGCTACCATTGCTTCAATGGTGTGAAGCGTGACGTGTATAGAACTCTTTTTGGCCTCGAGGTTACCTAAATCCCATCAAATCGTGATGACACCTAACCCAATCCATTAGGAGAACTAACCAACACAGATATAACTCAAGCGAAAGATAATTATATAAATAATAAAGTTAAAATCCGAAATTTAACATAAACTACCCCAAGAACTGGTGTCACAAGTCATGATTAAGAATAGGAATACAATGCTGATATGTAAAATACAACATCTGTTTGAAATATACAAAACGGAGGTGATGAGTACACCGTTCAGCTCCAATATATGGAAGCTCCAATGTCAGAACTGTAGTATGAGTACACCGACACAGTACTCAGTAAGTATCACTTACTATTTCCCTAAGAAAGTAGTGGTGATGGTTTAGTCAAAATATTCTCTTATTAACCAGTGCAGTTCAAATGCATAGCAACAATAGAGAAAGTGCATAAAAGCAGTACAATAAGCTAATCACAACCAAAACATATAATAATATGCACAGATAGAGCATATAAAGTGATGCGCCCTATTTCAACTAACAAGTTCAATGCATGTATTAATACATCAAAACAACATATATAATGATATGCACAGTCTAAGCATGTAATGATACATGCTTTCTCATCAAATAACCTAATGCATGTGTAAAAACAGGGGGCAGAGCTAGCTCTTCACTTACGAGTTCTGCCGAACCCAATAGCTTTTGTTCAACTTCTGTATTTGTCTTATGAAATTCATTAAATTTGTACAAATTATTAATTTAGAACTTAGTAACTCAATTGAACTAGAATCTTGCACCCATAAGCTTCAAATCCTAGCTACGCCTCTGTGTAAAAATACATTGAAAAAACATATATCTAATGATATGCACCAGTTAACCTTTATGTAAAAATGCAACAAGAGTCTACGAATGCATATGCATGATAAAGACTCGAACTTTACATCAACCGATATCGTCAGAATGTCCAACAAACTAAAAACTCGTTAGATTCTTACAAACCCGCGTTACGCTACCAAGAGTGAAACAAGGGAGGACGACTCTAGAGTGATGGATCCTAATCCACACGCAAATAGGATTGTAAATCCTTTACGCGCTACCGGAACATGATGTAACATGTCCTAACTAATATCTCAACAAGAACGAGGATCTACACGTCTTAACTGCATAGCTAAATCAATATACACAAAGCAATCTGCACGTACTACTCAATGTGCATCTCATAACCGGCACGGATAACTCAATGTGCCATAACTACATCTATGTGTAAAACTCACATGCAAATGATAATATGCACATGTTCCATGCATGACTAACAATTTAAACATGTAATCTGGCATACACATCAACTATAATGTTAGCATGTGAAGGATCCCTGCTACATTATACTAGTATAAGCGAAATGCTTAGATAGTCATGCTACAACTAGTCATGGCATACAATGTTCAATCATGTTAAACTAGTATATGAGTGATGCCTATGGCATGATAATAGCATGGGAAGCTGCAGAAATAGTCATGAAACAAATTAAGTAATAGGTATAGCATACAAAGCTTATTATTCTACCCAAACATGGAATCACATGGCGTTTACATATACGCTTGTCACCTCTTATATATATTACCCCCAAACACGTAGCCTGTAGAAAACAAGATAATTTGGGAAAATTTCCTCATTGAGGTCAAAATCTCAACTTACCTCGGTCCAAGCAAACTCTACTTCTCAAGAACACCCTTGCCTCGGTTCAAATCCGCCAAACTACCTCGATCTAGTCATAAGGGTGTTCAAGGATGTCAACAAAGCTATTCCACTCATTAAATCAATCAAAATCTAAGGTTAAGTCAAAAGTCAACTCAAAGTTAAACCTGAGCCCACATGGTCAAACTCGAAAACTAATATCAAATCCTATTGACCATAACCTCACGAGTCCAAATCTATGCTTCGATTTTCAATCTAAGGTCGTTTAGGCATTCAAATCTTCATTTAGATGATTTAAGGTTTTCTATAAAATTTCACGTGTGTCACGCCCCGACCTTGGAGAGCGGAACCGGTGCTCAACTGAGATATCCTAGTCAAGCACGCTTTATTGATGCCTACTACCCAACCTTACCCATGAATGATTCAAGAATAAACAAGAGTAAGACAATCGGGAGGATGTAAATGTACAACACAAAATTTTCATTACTTAAAGGAACTTCATTGATAATTACCAAAATATTACAAGTCCATAGTTAGAAGTGGAAACATCCGACAAAACGTCATTTTTAGTTTGTTTTTCCCCATATAAGACACGTCCCACATTATGTCTACGGAGCCTCTAAATAAACATGAGTATAGTATGGAAGTGCCGGTGACAAGGCTCCGGCTATACCTCAAAACATAATGTACTAGAAATCGAAACAGCATAAGACCCCGGTGTGGAGTAGGGCTCACCAAGTCAGATGAGGAGAGGGTACACCTATCAAGAACCTGTGCGGCTTGCTAAGGAACCACCTGCATCTATTAAAGATATAGCGTCCCCGATAAAAGGGACGTTAGTGCATATGGATTACTACTAGTATGTAAAGCTAAGTACGCTCACATGGAATGGAATGTCAACGTAAGAAGATAGAAATATGGAAGCAGTAAGAAAATCAATAATATTTAAATGCCAAGTTAAGACATAATCAATTTTCATATAAGCATTAACATGTTTGGTTGGGAGTTCATTGGTTACCGACACACCACCATGCACGTGGCATGGAGTCCGATCTCGGCCCGATCGGCTAGGCCGTTTCTCCACAATGCCGTGTGGGTCGACATAGTCTTTGCTAGCAATCAATTCATCACAATCAAGGGGAAATAATTTCAACATAATACAAAAGGGGATATGTTCCTCAATCATCTCCTACACCGGTACGTGTAGTTTCGAGCTTGGGCCTTTATAACCCACCCTTTCTCGGTGACCTAACAATACTACCAAAAACCATTTCTATATAAAAGAAATGCATTCATCTCCTAACCTTTCATAGAATCTTTTAATTTCTTTAGCACTCTTGGCCATACATGATAATCTTCATTCTTGCTGCAATGGCCACATATCAAATGCTTTCTTTCATTTCATAACATATGCATTGCGTCATTGAAATCATAGAGATGCATAACTTCATGTTCATGTGCATTTGAAAACTAATGACGTTGAAATATTTTGAAGGAATAGAGCATGGCATTAGCAATACGAAATATGTAGAGCTTCATGAGCATTTGGTAATTCAATCTTTAAAGCATTTCAAATACGTAGTTTCGTAGCATAAAAGTCATGACTTGGGAAGGAACACATGGATATCATATAGTTACTTCTCACCCATAATCATGTTCTAGCAATTTGGAAGCTAAGGCATGAAGCATGTGGAAATCATACTTTGGAAGATCAAGGAAAACCTCATAGAAATCAATTCTATGGGAAGGAGCTTAGCCGAACATACCTTGATTAAGCTTTCCTTAGGATCATACAACATTCCACTACTTTTAGCAACTTCAATCTATAACAACATAATAATATTGAGCCATTCCCCATAGTGTGCATTCTTGACTACAGCTCCCTACTATGAGATATCTTCACCCCACAACCAATACCCAAGTCAACAATTCACCCATAACAGTTCAACAACCCCCACACCACCTTCAGCGGCACATGCATGCCTAACGACTTACTCCCAACTCAAGAATCACACCTCCCACTCTTCACATATACCCAAATTCGAAATTAAGGGCTTATGGCTTCCAATCACCATCCCATAAGCCCTAACATAAAAATCGTACTCATAGATTCATTATAGAACATTGCATGTGAGCTAGGGATAAATTCTTACCTGTTTAGTAGAAGACCTTATGAGTTTTCCCTCTTGAATCCCCAAGATTTGTGCAAGAATTTGAAGTGTAGAAGTGTTAGACCTTTCCCCACCCCCCCTCTCTATATATGCCAGATTATGCCTTCTAAAATAACCCCTAAGGTCTTATATCAAAATAGTGTCGGATAAAGATATTCTCAAAAATAACCTCCGATGTCAAATCCACGATCACGGAATGCATTGCAGAAAGGTTATGCGGTCCGCGAAATGGGCCTCCAAATTTGGGTTGGGTCCGGTCAGGTCCGCGACGGATCCACGGTCAGCGGAACGATTCTGCGGTCGCATATTGGACCGCAAAGTCTCCTTCCAAAAATTCTCATGCTGATTATGCAACGGATATGCGCTCCGTAGAATGGCTATGCGGTCCACATAACCCACTGCGAAATGATCCTCAAAATTAAGTTGCTTCTGACGCGTTCCGCGATGGTTCTACGGTCAGCGGATCCGATCCGTGGTTAGCATAATTGACCGTAGAATCGCCATTTTCTACAAATTCTTCTACCTACATCACGATGCATTGCATAGTCCATAAACCTGTACCGCGGCGAGCTACAACCTTCCGAACACATTTGCTTGACGTTTGGCACTGTGAAACCTTATATACTTGGCGAACTTTTACGTGGCCTTACAACTTGCTTTCCCCTTTAATTCATGTTTCCAAGATGAATTTGATGATATAGTTATAGATTCGAGTTATAATCACTTACCCCAACATTGTAAATGAAAAGCGCTTCAAGAATCGCCTCAACTCGAGCTCTCAAACTCCAAAAATAATGAAATAAGCTCAAAATATGAAATGAGGTTATTTATACCTATATTGTGCCGACTTTCCAAAATGTTTTCGCGCCCGTGTTGAATCCTCCAAAAATGCACTACTTTTGGAGTATTTGACACATACCTGACGATATTTTCGGAGAGTCTGAGCAACATAGATTTATGCAAAAGGACAATTTGCAGACAAAATAACCTGTTGTGCCGCGCCACGTGATGCGCCAGATCTGCATAGGTTTTTCACTTAGAACCTTCCCTGAATGCCGAATCTCACCCTCTCCCCCTCCCTCGATCCCTCGAAACCATCCGACAAGTTCAAATACTCTATATGGACTTGTCTAAAGGCTCGAAACGTGAAGCAAAGTGCTACAAACCAAAACAATGACTCAAGAGGGTAAGGGTAGTAAAGAAGCCTGTAGAGTTAGCGAAGATTCTCCATAAGAGCAAGGTCAATATAGCTTGTCTACAGGAGACTAGATGGGTGGGTGATTAGGCACGGGATGTAGATGGGTTTAAGCTTTGGTACTCTGGACGCGTGGGAGGCAAGAACGGGGTAGGTATTTTGGTTGATAGGGATCTTCGGGAGCTAGTGGTGGAGGTTAGGAGGGTGAACGACAGGTTGATGGACATTAAGCTAGTTGTTGGGGTTTTTACTCTAAACGTGATTAGTGCGCACGCACCTCAAGTGGGCTTGGACGAGGAGGTCAAAAGGCATTTTTGGGAAGATTTTGATGAGGTTGTGCATGGTAATCCGCACACTGAGAAGCTTTTCATAGGATGAAATTTCAATTGCCACATTGGGTTGACGTCTGGGAGCTACGATGATGTGCATGGAGGTTTCGGTTTCGGAGTTAGAAACAGAGGTGGTACGTCCTTGATGGATTTTGCTAAGGCTTTTGATTTGGTGATAACTAACTCTAGTTTCCCGAAGGAGGAGCACTTGGTCACCTTTCAGAGTTCGGTGACCAGGACCCAGATTGATTATCTACTCTTCAGGAAGTCTGATAAAGGTCTGTGCGCGGACTGTAAGGTCATCCCGAGCGAGAACCTCACGACTCAGCATAGGCTTTTGGTCATGGACTTGGAGATTACGAGGAAGCGAAAAAAGAGGGCTGTGTTTGGTCTACCTAGGATCGAGCGGAGAGGCTTGACTAAAGACAGAGCACAGGAGTTGGGAGATAAGTTGCTGGCTATGGGAGTATGGAGGAGTAGTGGGGACGCAAGTAGTATGTGGACCGCGACTGCGAATTGTATTAGGGAGGCTGCTAGAGAGGTTTTGGGGATCTCAAAGGGCTCAACTGGTGGCCGTAAAGGGGATTGGTGGTAGAGTACTGAGGTTCAAGATAAAGTGGAGGCCAAGAAAGCGGCATATCTGAAGCTTCTGGAGAGCGTGGACGTGGAGGTGAAGAGGACGAATAGGGAGCGGTATAAGATGGCCAAGAAGGAAGCGAAGTTAGCAGTTACTACTGTTAAGACCGCTGCGTTTGAACGCCTGTATGAAGAACTCGTAGGTAGAGGAGGGGATAAGAAGTTTTACAGGCTAGCCAAGGTGCGAGAAAAGAAGGCCCGTGACCTGGACCAAGTGAAGTGCATCAAGGACGAGGACGACAGAGTTTTGTTGGATGAGGCACTTATTCGACGTAGATGACAGACTTACTTCCATAAAACTCTTGAACGAAGAGGGGGATAGGAACATTGAGCTAGGCGAATTAGAACACTCTGAATGTCGTCGGGACTTTGGGTATTATAGGCGTATAAGAGTCGGGAGGTAAAGGGGGCTATGCGTAAGATGAGTAGGGGGAGAGCGACCGGCTCTCGCCAAGGTGCGAGAAAAGAAGGCCTGTGACCTGGAACAAGTGAAGTGCATCAAGGACGAGGACGACAGAGTTTTGTTGGATGAGGCACTTATTCGACGTAGATGACAGACTTACTTCCATAAAACTCTTGAACAAAGAGGGGATAGGAACATTGAGCTAGGCGAATTAGAACACTCTGAATGTCGTCGGGACTTTGGGTATTATAGGCGTATAAGAGTCGAGGAGGTTAAGGGGGCTATGCGTAAGATGAGCAGGGGGAGAGCTACCGGCTCTGACGAGATCCCGGTGGTATTTTGGAAGAGCGTGGGTAGGGCGGGCTTGGAGTGACTCTCTGGGTTATTTAATGTCATTATTAGGACAGAGAAGATGCCCGAAGAATGGAGATGGAGTACGATGGTCCCGTTGTATAGGAACAAGGGTGATATCCTAAGTTGCAACAACTACCGGGGCATCAAGTTACTAAGCCATACTATGAAAGTCTGGGAGAAGGTGGTGGAGTTGAGGTTGAGAAGGATTGTGGATATTCTGAAACAAATTCGGATTTATGCCTAAGACGTTCGACTACAGAAGCTATTTATCTTGTTAAGAGGTTGATGGAGCAGTACAGGGAGAGGAAGAAGGATTTACATATAGTGTTCATCAACGTAGAGAAGACTTACGATAAAGTGCCATTAGAAGTTTTGTGGAGATGTTGGAGGCTAGAGGTATTCCTGTGGTTTACACTAGGGCTATTAAGGACATGCATGATGGAGTTAAGACTCGAGTGAGGACCGTGGGAGACACTCGGAACACTTTCCAGTTATGATGGGGTTACATCAGGAGTCGGCCCTCAGTCCATTTCTATTTGCCTTGGCGATTGACGCTCTGACGCACCACATACAAGGAGAGGTACTGTGGTGCATGTTATTTGCAGATGACATTATTCTGATTGACGAGACGCGAGGCGGTGTTAACGGGAGATTAGAGATTTGGAGGCAGATCATGGAGTCTAAAGGTTTCAAGTTGAGCAGGACCAAGACAGAATACTTGGAGTGCAAGTTCAGTGGTACGACTCAGGTTGTAAACGGAGAAGTGAGGCTTGATTCTCAAGTCATTCCTAGGGGAGAGAGCTTTAAATACCCTAGGTCGGTTATACAAGAGAATGGAGAGATCGCCGAGGATGTTACACATCGTATTAGGGCGGGATGTATAAAATGGAGGCTTGCTTTAGGTGTTTTGTGTGATAAGAATGTGCCACCTATAAGTTCTACAGAGCGGTGGTCAGACCGACTATGTTATATGGGGCGGAGTGTTGGCCAGTCAAGAACTCTCATATCCAAAAGATGAAGTTGATTGGAATGGGGATGTTGAGATGGATGTGCGGGTATACCAGGCTAGATAGAATTAGAAATGATGTTATTCGGGACAAGAGTGGGTTGCTCTAGTGGTAAGCGCCCCCCACTTCCAACCAAGAGGTTGTGAGTTGGAGTCACCCCAAGAGCAAGGTGGGGAGTTCTTGGAGGGAGGGAGGGAGCCGAGGGTCTATCGGAAACGGCCTCTCTACCCCAAGGTAGGGGTAAGGTCTGCGTACACACTACCCTCCCCAGATCCCACTAGTGGGATTATATTGGGTTGTTGTTGTTATTCGGGACAAGGTAGGTGTGGCCCCTGTGGAGGACAAGATGCTGGATGCGAGACTTAGATGGTTCGGGCATGTGAAGAGGAGAGACACGGATGCTCCAGTGAGGAGGTGTGAGAGGTTGGCCCTGGAGGGCCTAAGGAAAGGTAGAGGTAGGCCAAAGAAGTATTGGGGAGAGGTGATTAGGCAAGATATGACGTTGCTCCAGCTCACTTAGGACATGACCATGGATAGGAAGGTGTAGAGGTTGAGAATTAAGGTAAAGGGTTAGGATAGGTCGCCTAGCGTTGTCCTTGTCTGTGACGGTAGCTTTAGTACATGGGTTAATGTTATTTATGTATTTTCGTATTCCTTGGCTTCTGTGATTATTTGTCGTTGCTTTCGCCCCGGCCTTCTGATTGCAGTACTCAGTTTTAGTTTTGTATCTTTGTATTTTTGCTTCGGTTTCTAATTGATGTGCTTGCTGTTGCTCTTCCTTTTATCTTTCCTAAGCCGAGGGTCTCCCGAAAGCAACCTCTTTGCCTTCTTGAAGGTAGGGGTAAGGTCTGCGTACATATTACCCCCAAGACCCCACTTGTGGGATTACACTGGGTATGTTGTTGTTGTTAAAATCCCAACTTTCATGATGTAGTGGCGGAATGTTTTCGAGCCCCTTGGGTCCTAATCCGAACATACATACTAGTCCAAATACATCATATAAACTAATACTTTAAAACATGAACCAAAGGGATATTACTAGAATCGAGGGTAAGGTTCTATCTAATAAGCTCTTTAAACTTTCAAATTGCATGATAAGGTTTCAAATCTTCCCCGAGCCCTTCGGGGTCCAGACCGCCCATGTTGGAAGTCATAAAATATCATACGAAATTACTCAAAGTGTCAAAGCAAAGAACGGGATGCTAGAACTCAAAACGACCGGTTGGGTCGTTACAGTGTCCAGATAGTGTATTATTGAATTAACTAAAACTCTACCTCATGGTATACGTCAGAGTGTCAATTTATCGAGTAAATTGGCCTAGTTTTTTTTTTGTGTTGAGCTGATGTTAGTATAACATATTGGGTTTTTAGTATGTTCTAACATGCATGCTTGCCCATGAAAGCAATTTGTGTTATGGAAAATCACATCATGTGTTGGCAGCTCAATTGCGGACTAGACAACGGCTGTATGCATATATCTTGTTTATGCTGTTTCAGTGAGCTAACCAGATTATTTTTTTTCGCTGTATAGGTCTATCAAACACTGCTGGTACATTTGCTGCGATAATTGGAACTGTTGGTGCTGGATTTTTTGTTGAACTGGTGGGATCATTCAAGGGATTTTTGCTGCTTACAGCATTCTTGTATTTTTCTGCTGCTGTCTTCTGGAATATATTTTCTACAGGGTTGAGAGTAAACTTTGATGATTCCACTTAGATTAGATTTTTGTCTCTTTTTTTTTTAGGTTAGGTGGTTTCTTTTCTTGTTTACTTCATCAGTGTAAAAGGATGGATAGGTCTATGATAGGTTATAGTGTTTCATTATCAAACGAGGGAATGGAAGTACCATATCCCAGTTTCTTTCTTCACTATAAGAAGTGCCAAACAATGTAAATACCAGTCACCTTTCAGAGTCTTTTGCTATTGCTGTTTTTATTTTTTACAAGTTCCTGTAGCCTTTCTGCATAAGTCATACCGGATAATATGTAATACTAACACGTTTAGAGTTTCTGGTATGTTTAACTTCATTGGTACCTCTCTTTTGATCCTTAAATGGTTGCTTATATTGGCACTTCTAATATCAAAGTTTCGCTAATTCTGCCGTTTTAAAATGATTACATTTTAAGTTACACGTCAAAATAACATGTATTTTGATCAAGCCCAGCTATGCTATATAAAAAGGACTAAGTGATCGCTATAAATATAACCTGGTTTATGAGTCCAAGGTTGAGTTTCACAGGAAATTAACGTATCCGTCACAAATTTTACTATCGCCAAGAAGTCAAGTAAACCAATTTTCCAGCTTATCAAATGGTGACTTCGAGTTTTTAAACTAAAATTATTGCAACTAAAGAAATATACTAAAATTATCAACTAATTAACAAAGTTATATGCAAGATTAAGGAGGTTTAGAGTTTTGACTTCCCCAATTATTGGATTCCTTAACTTACCGCATTTATCTCTCGATCAATCACGATAATTTACAAGATGTATTCTCTCGAACTGCTCTAACTAGCAATTTCTCTCAGCTCACTATTACCATGTTAAAGCTTTGTTATTTCTAAGCCCACTTTTAAACCTGCAATATTGATCTCTTATATACCTAGAAATTGTGCAACATCAACCTAAATATTCATTCTTTCTCAAGCTATACATAATAAATAGGCACCGTTAATCGAGGGCCCTTCATGAGGCTAAGATAAATATGTAGTTGAACAAGTAGAGAAATTTTGAGGCTCAATAGTATCAAGAATATGGGTGTCCAAAGCAACGGGGCGGCCAGACCCGACCTGATCCCGGACCGGCAGGGGAAGGTGGGATGGGTTGTGTGTGTGTGGGGGGGGGGGGGGGGGGGGTTCAAGGGGCGCGAGATGGGATGGGATGACCATTTTGTCCCGACGGCCCGGCGCAGTTATGGCCTGGTCCCGACTCGACAACCCATTGAATTTTTTTTAAATGAAAGTATTCGTTGGCCAACGGCTTTATTTTCAAAAAGAGCCGTTGGCAACAGCCAAAAGCAGCAAACGTGCTCCCCTATCCCCTCCCCTCCCCCCCCCCCCAAATACCCCTACCACTCCTAAACTTTTAATTTAACCCCTAAGTTTATTAAATTATACTTTGGCCCTATTTTTAACTAAAAATACTCTCCATCCTTCTTCATTTTTCCACACAAATTCTATCATTCTCTCTCTAATCTCTAACTTTCTATCTATATTCTTCTCTCAATTTTCTCATAATTATCTACGTTTCAAGCATTTTGGCAAATATTTGGAGCAAGTTTCAAGCTTTAAATTAATGGACAATTTCTTCAAGTTTTAATATTTAATCACGGTGCGCTCATTCCATCTCTTAATTTTTATATTTAATTTTTGCGTATTATTTTGGTGTTTACTTTTCGTGTTTCATTTTCGCATTTAATTTGTGTGTTTAATTTTTGTTTTTACATTTCGTATTTAAATTATGGCTCCTAAAAAGGTATTTGGCATAACCAACCTATTTACAACTTCGGTCAACGACTACCACATAGGAATTCTACTCAAAGAAGGCATAATTTCCACTAACAATCAAGTATTCTGCCAAAACTCAAGATAATGAAGCTCGGTCTCATAAAATCCCTATCCAATTTCAATTATAAATTCAAGTAATTAAACTAACAAGTTGGGTTCAAATAATACAAGTATCGCATGGTAAAGTCCTAAGTCTGCAAGGATATAAGCATGAATTTTAGCTACGTACGGACACTCGTCACCTCGTGCGTACGTAGAACCCACAATTATTATCAAATAATCAATTTAAACACCTGCAGGGATAATTTCCTCTTACAATGTTAGGCAAGAGACTTGCCACGCTTTCAAGTTCACTACTCGGCTCTTCAACCATACTAATTGCCTCAAATTGGTGCCAAGCAATCCGAAATTAGCCAAAGGTCGTACAAACTAATCAATATATTCTCAAAAGTTTATAATTTAACTATTAGAGTAATTACCCAACCCAATTTGGAAAACTTCTAAAAGTCACCACCGGGCCCACGTGCCCGGATTCCAAAAAATTTTGTAGATAAATATTACCTATAACGTCACAAACACAAATATATAGTTTTTACTCAATTCCATAATTATTTTCGTGGTCTAATCCCATATTTTCAAACCTAGGTACAAAATCTTAAATTTTTCACAATTTACATGTTAAAATCTACCCATAATATATGTATTAAACTCACATTATGTAGAAATTATTTACCTCAAGTTGCTAGGTAAAAAACCCTCTCCTAAGAGCTCTAAAATCGGCCAAGAGTTAAGAGAATGAACAAAATGAGCCTAAGTCCTGTGTTTTAAAAATGCTACTACCCCAAAAAAATGCACTTCACAAACGCAAAGCAAGCCTCACGAACGCGGAGTCTTGCCTGACCTACCCTTCGCGAATGCGTGAGCCTCTTTGCGAACGTGAACACCAACAACCTGACCCCTCCCCAGCTGGCCTTACCCTACGCGAACGCGAACACAAACACGATGGCCATTGGCCCAGAGCATCGCGATCGTGAGCTCTTTATCGCGAATGCATAGAACAAAATTCCCCCCAACCCAATTCCTTCATCGCGAACGCGAGGTCTTCTCCGCGTTCGTGAAGAAGGAAACCAGAACAACGAATTTTCAAAAATTTGAACTTAGCTCTGGGTGGTCCGAAATTTACCCGAGTAACCCGGGACCTAATCCAACTATACCAACAAGTTCATAAACATAATACGGACCTCCTCGAAGTCTCGAAACTAAGAATCGCACCCTAAAACCAAATTAATCAACTTATGAACTTTAAACTTCTTCAACTAGCTTCAAATGCGACGAATCATACATAGACAACTCAGAATGGTGCCAAATTTTGCGTTCAAGTCATAAATCACCATACAGACCTATTCTTAGGCTCAGAATCCTAAACGGATATGGATTACACCAAAGTCTACTTCAAGCCAACTTTCAACATTAAGCACCGAAATGCCCCCGAATCACCTGAAACTCAATCCAAATGCACGCGCAAGTCCAAAATTATCATACGAACCTATTGGAACCATCAAATATCGGTTTCGAGGTCAGTTACTCAAAATGTTGACTCAAGTGAAACTTAGCCATCTTAGGACACTATTAAGGAACTAAGTGTTCCGATTTCATCCTGAACCCTTCTAAAAATAAACCAACTATCCCCGCAAGTCATAAAACAGTAAAAGCACATACGGGGAGTCTTAATTAGGAGAACGGGGATCTAGAAAGTAAAATGACCGGTCGGATCCTTACACTATATTTCAATATCTTGATAGGATAATCGCCCCGGTTAACAACCGGGGACAATCACCAAATGGTTCTTGTGAACAGTGGGAAGGTCGCAACATGACCTCCCTGTATTCAAGCGGGAGAAAACCACAATGACCATCTCGCAAACAGTCAGGGGCATCGAAATAATTGTTCGAAAGAGCAACTGGGACACATCTTCCGGAGAGAGTCACTCTTCAACTTCAGAGGATACAACGTCCAACCACGGACACAATGAGGCATCGCTCTGAGTTTGTCTATACCCTTGCATTTCGTACATATATCTGATGCCATTAATATTGTTAGTTGCAATCTTTGAAATATAAGAGTAAAAGAAATGTTGAGAACCATATATCTCATACTCTCCACCCTTCACGAACTATGCGCACTAGATTCTTGACCTTGTGTCAAGATACATAGGCAACCTATCATGGGTCCGTTTCCTCATCCTTAGCTGGACGAATTGGTCAAGTCTGACCACTTGGGTCAGAGTTGATCGAAGATCCTTACGAAAGGATCATTCCAAAACGTAAAAAAATAAAAATGAAGCATGTATATATCTTCCTCAGTTGCTTCTCTAGAAGTTTTTCCATGAGACATCAAAATCCAAAATATATTCTTCTGTATAATTTCCCCCTTGAGGAAATTCAAAAATCCAAAATAATTTCCTTTATCTCTATTATTCACGAACTACGCGTACCTGATTCTTAACCTTGTGTCAAGATACGTAGGCAACATGTAATGGGTCCGATTTTCCTCGTCCTTAGCTAGGCGAATCGGTCAAGTTTGGCCACTTAGGGCACAATTAACTGGAGATCTTCACAAAAGATCACTCCCAAAAGTCAAACAAACTCAAAATATATACATATGTTCCTCCATTTCTTACTTAGAAGTCTTTCCTTGAGACGTCGAATTCAAAATCCAAAATATTTTCCTTTATAAGTCTTCCTTGAGGAAACTCAAAAATCCCAAAAATATCTTCCTTTTTCTTCTTCACAAGCCTCCCTTAAGGGAATTCAAAATAAATGTAATGAAAATATGAAAATGTTCTCCTCCTATTTCTAATCTTCATGAACTACGCTTGACCTGATTCTCATTTCAATGAGATACGTAGGCAACATTCGGGTTCAGTCTCATTTTTCAATAAAATCAAAAAAAAAATTCAATCAAGGACCCTTCCCGGGTTTGATCTCATCTTTCAAAAATTCAAAATAAAAAAAATACTCCCATCGCATGTAGATTTACTTTCCTGTCACTCCCATCGCGTGGAGATTTACTTTCCTGCTACTCCCATAGCATGGAGATTTATATTGCAGTCACTCCCATAATGTGGAGATTTCGATTCTAGTCAAATGCACCCATCGCATGGAGATTCAACGCTCCGATATCGCTTCAGAACGATAACCACAAAGCCCCCCTAACATTCAATACTCTGATATCACTTCGGAACGGTAATCACAAAGTCCGTCTAACATTCAATGCTCTGATATCGCTTCGCAACTGTGACTACAAAGCCCGTCACACACTCAATGCTCCGATATCACTTCCAAACGGTAACCACAAAGCTTGTCTAACATTCAAATACTCCAATTTCGCTTCGGAACGGTAACCACAAAGCCCGTCTGACGTTCAATGCTCCGATATTGTTTTGGAACGGTAACTACAAAGCCCGACTAACATTCAAATGCTCCGGCATCGCTTAAGAACGATAAGTACAAAGCCCGTTTTACATTCAATTCCCTTTATCAAAAATCACAAAAAATTGATTAAGTAAAAAATTTAAAAAAAAAATAAAACAAAAAAAATGATAATAAAAAAACAAAACAAAAAATAGGGGGAACCTTTCCTCGGGTTTGGTCTCATATATCCAAAAAAGGAAGCAGAACCTCCTCCAAGTTCAATAAGAAGTCAAAGCAAAAAAAAGGGTCATCGAGCCAAACAAGATCAAACGCCAAAGCATGGTTTGAATGCCGAAGACACGGATACAGTGCAGTGCTCAAGGAGGAATTAGTCACTTTCATCCCAAATAAATATCCTACCCGTCCCCAAGCCTATATTACAAGCCAATAACAAGCCCTAAATGATCCCATTCCGAGTGTTCTTACATTAGTGGATACTCACATAAAGGCCAAGCATATGGTATCTCAATTGCACGCATTGAACATCTTTCTAAGTGTGAGTGTACTTCTCAAAATATCCTAAAAATCAAAATACTTCAAAAATATCCTAAAAAACATAAATACTTCAAATATGTGTGTAAACTAGAACTTTCTTTGTGGTGAGGGCACTCGAAACATGGGGCTAGGCAGAATTCAAAACTTTTGATTGAAGCAAGATTAACAAATCTTGTCGGACTTAGGTATACATGAGGTACCACTCGAAGCTATAGGAATTACTCATAAGCTGATCTCGGTTTGCTGGAAGGTATATATTGGAAATTCTTATGCACAAAACTAATTGTTGGCACCAACTGAAGTCAATAAATGATCGATCAATAAATCACAGTCTTTATTTACTCTTCAAATCTTCAAATATTATCTACAAAGCTATAAAACAACAAAATGCAGAAAACAACAAAATGAGTTAAGTAGAATACCCTTTTCAACAATTTTCTCGCATAGGAAAAATAACTTCTTGTTTTTCCAGGCGCCCTCCTGAACAATGGGCATTTCATTTCAAAATTAAATTTTATAGGCGCCCACCATCTAATACGGGTATTTTAGATTTTAAATGCTCCAATATTGCATCGAATTGATAACAGAGTTCGTCTAACAATAAAATACTCCGATATCTCTTACGAACCGTAACTACCAGTCGATTTTATATATTTAAGTGCTCCGGTCACTTCGGACCAGTACACAAACCAGATTTCCTTCAAAACCCAAAGTGCTCCGATCACTTCGGTCTGATATACATCTCGGATTTTCATCAAAATCCAAAGTGCTCTGATCGCTCCGGACCGGTACCCAACCTGAATTTCCTTCAAAATCAAAAGTACTCCGATCACTTCGGATCTCTATCTAGCCCATATCTCTTTTGAATTAGAGTTCCAACCTGGGACCCTATTTTATTCAAAATAAAATAATCACATCACTCTTGCATCAAATCCACATACATCATGCAAGCCACTACAATCCAGTTTTCTCAAGTCAAATAGAAGCATACTCCACACTTTTTCAACTCTCCTAATCAAAGACGCGAAACAACGTGGAATTATCTTCTAGCAAATAAACTGGGGCATATTTTGAGGATGGACGTCGAGCTTTCCAACAACAATCGGTGGCATGTCCCAAATGTCGTTCATCTTACGTTCCATTGACATGGGATATGTAGGCAATCCGAACCTCTATAGTCAGAATAAAATCCAATGTTATCACAGCTTGATGCTGGGGCAACCTTAAAAATAAAAAATCAAATCATATCATCACTTTTTCGAACTACAATCAGCCTGATTCTCGTTACATACGAGATATGTAGGAAACTCGACACGGAGTCCGGCCGTACCATGTCAAAATTCATCCAAACCAATCCACCTGTCATCCAACATCCACGTCCCAATATTACCACAATTCGACAATGAGACAGTCTTGGAAAAAAATGTCGATATCACACAAACCTTTTTGCCCTCGAACCTTTGTCTTCCACTTCATGAGGCTACGATTCATAAGTAGTACTCAATTGCTTCCCAGAACTACACACGACCTGATTCTCGTGCAACCCAAGATATGTAGGCAACTCAAACACCACAGTTCGGTCACAATCTTCGAAACCTCCCCATTCCCCATTCTGTCATGTCAGGTCAAAATTGAGTACTACATCAATATCTTTGCCTGAAGACTCTTACATCATCTCCGGTCGATGAGGGGCAGCTGTTGACACTCAGTTTTGACCCTCTGTATATAGAATTAACTTCTGCATGCTTTCCAATTATTAAAATATAGCATTTTTGCACAATTCTTAACTCTAATGCAATTTATTGATAATTTTATCCGGGATGTGTATTTTCGTGCACAATACTACTATTTTCGTGTATTTTTCTAAAATTTAAGATAATTTATTGATAATTGTCTTATTCTCAAAAACAAAAATTTTCTATCAATTTGTTATCCTTCAAAAAATAAAATAATAATTACTACAATATTATTGTAGTAGTTAGCATTTTAATAAATACTACATGCCATATTTTTTAATTAAATAATCATCTTTTAATTTAGAACACAGTCTAGTAATTATATGGAAGCCGGTAGAATTTATTTTAAAATACAGATCAAATCCAGTCAAATCATATTCTTGTAAATATCGTATGTGACATGCCATATGATTTGACTTAACACCCTTTCATTCAATGGGTAAATTTTCTACCCAATGGGTAAAGAATGTTGGTTTGTATTCTCTTGAAAGCTAAATAAATTACACTGACATACATGCATACGAATATAATAAAAGAGGAACCGGTATTCGGCCCATGGATTTTGAATTGGTGGGTTTGCATTATAGCCACATATTTTTATTTTTAAATTTTCCTTGATTTTTACTAATGATTAGGTCCACACATTTTATCATATACTTATTATATAAAATACACACTACACTACACAAAATAGATTAGATCTTTAAAGAGTCTAAAAAACCCTAGACTCTCTCATTTTTTACAAGCAATTTCCTCTCTCATATTTTTACACTAATCTTTCTCCCTTGAGAGAAGGGAAGCCGCCCACCACCTTTTCCCTACACTACTACCAGCCAACTGACGGATTTGACCACTGGTGGGCCAGCCATTGTCTCCCTTACTCCATCTCTCTCCCCGTCCCCTCTTGCTCCATTACGGCTGCCGTTACAAAGCCACCGCCGGAGGTGACTGCTGGCCGATTTGCTTTGCCTTCTGGATGCTTTGTTTCTCGACCATTCGTGGTGTTGTTGCTACTGTTGGGACTCCTCATCGCCGAACGACTAACTGTAAAGAATAGATCTGGCTGAATCTTTTAGATCTAGATCTGGCGACTTATTTGAGCCTCGTGTCTTGTCGTTGTTCTGGTGTTAGCGCCGTTGAAGCAACACCTCTGAACTTGGAATTGTTTGGTTGTTCTTGTTGTTTTCTCACGCCGAAAAATGTGCAAATCTAGCCGGAGATGGTTGTTATCGGCGAACCTCTTCCCTTTCTCTGCTTCCCTCACTGTTTTATGTTGTTTATTTGTTTAACATCAGGTTGCTATTATGTTTTAAATTTTGGCGATTAATGCATGTGCGAGTGTACTATTACAATCCAAGTCAACAAGTAATATCAAAGACATCGAGTAGTTCATTGGAAACAACACAACAAGTCACGTAATGTGCATAACCCACACATGGTAAACCATACCATCACACGAATATCATCAATAATATGCCCCCAAGCCATCACGTATCAACCTTGACATAGCCACCCTTATCCCACCACGCAGACAATATTGTATTAGCCACCCATATCGCTCCGCCTAGACAATAAATAAAATATCCGCCCGTATCTCTTCGCCTAGACAATATATCAATAGCCATCCATATCACTCTGCCCAGACAATATATCAATAGCCACCCGTATGTCACGGCCCAAAACTCAATATGTCCTGATGGCGCCTATCATGATACTAGGCAAGCCGACAACTCACACATACCAACATTTTTAAATTCAAAATATACTGAAATAGGTTTAAGTAAGTAAAAATCTCATAAAACTGGATGAAAATGCCACAACTCAATACAGAATTTCCCAAACCCTAGGTGTCACTGAGTACATGAGCATCTATACAATGACGTAGTCTGATACACTATCTAAGAAAGTAGAACAAAATAAGTAAAACTGAGAGATAAGGGCGCTAAAGCAGCTACCTCGATAATCTCCAAACAGGTAAAACTCCACGATCAACAACCACCATGCCCAGAAATGCCTAGATCTGCACACGCGGTGAATGATGTTGTGTGAGTGCAACCAACTTAATAAGTATCATAAATAAACAAAGCAAGGTAAGAGTAACTTAAATTATTGAGGATACTAGTTATTCCGGTGTAATTATGCCTTTTTAAACCAACACAACATAATATTTAAAACTATCTCATTATGCTTCGTGAGAAGAATATCCGTGTGTGCATGTGCACAGTTTCTCAAATACCCTGCTCAAACAGTATTATGGTATGTAGGGGAAGGAAACCATTAAATCAGATAAATGATCAAGAAGATACAAATTTCCACACACTGCACGGACAACTCACGTGCTGCACGGACAACTCACGTGCTAACAATAAAACCTACACGGACAACTCACGTGCGACACAGACAACTCACGTATCAATATTATCAATATATGGATCCGCACGGATAACTCACGTGATGCACGGACAACTCACGTGCCAATAATATCAGTATATGAATCCGCACGGATAACTCACATGCTGCACGGACAACTCACGTATCAATAACATAATCCGCCCGGCATAGTCACAGGCCCCCAGTCCAAACATATCATACAGAAACAATAAAATAAGTATACATGTATATGATGCATGAAATAAGATTATAATGCTCCTGGGCTAGTATAAATGACATGCTAAAGTGTAGGCATGTGCAAAGTGTGCTATCATAGCTGAAACCGGCAATTTCATCACTGAAAAGCATTTATCAAGTTCGTTCAGGGGTTAAACCTCTAAGTAGCCTCAACATGGCTCAAATAGATCACATAAACTGTTACACTATGTGAGATATCATAGCTTAAAGCTTAACAGTCAATTCTAGGCTTATAAGAGCACGAGCACAACCCAGATATGAATATATAACCCTGGTGCCCACACATGATCTCATCCCCATGCATGTACACACCCAAAAGCACGTGGCTATCACAACAATTCAGGCAACTAGTGCCTTAATCGAGTTTAAATATGATACTTACATCAAGCAAATCGAATCACTCTGCTAACAATCCCATGCCTCACGAATCGGCCTAAGAACGCCTCAAATCTAGCCACAAAATATTCGATACAATCAACACGGGCTATAGGAATCAATTCCACATGAAAATGCTAAGCTCAAAAGTCAAAAAGTCAACTCAAAAGTCAATCCCTGGGCCCACATCTCAGAATCCAACAAAAGTTATAAAATATGAACGCCCATTCAACCACGAGTCCAACCATACCAAATTTACCAAATTCCGACACCAAATCGTCACTCAAATCCCCAAATTTCATTCTCCAATCCCTAGCTCAAAACTCCCAAAATTCCACCTGTAAAATACATAAACTAGGTGGAAAATTCAATGGGTAATCAATATTATTGCATAAAAATGATCAAAGGTGTCTTACCTCAAGAAATCACTCGAAATCCCTTACAAATATCACCTTAATCCAAGCTTGGAAAGTCCAAAAATGATAAAATCTGGGAACCCTTGAATCTTTTACATTGCCAGGCCTTTTCGCACCTATGCTCTATTTAACCGTATTTGCGGTTCCGCTTTTGCGAATTTCCCATCGCTTCTGCGATCCAAGGAATCAAGTCCACTTCCGCATCTGTGATCGCCCATCCGCAAATGCGCATCCGCATCTGCAGATAACTTTTTGAGCATGCATCCCCAGGCTCCTTTTCCAAACCTTGCACCTGCGATCCCTCTCCGATCGCAGATGCGAACAAACCCTCACACCTGCGACCACTGCTCAGCTTCGCCCAAACCACATCTACAACCATTCCTTCGCTTCTGCGGTCACGCACCTACGACCAAAACTCCGCAGGTGCGATGGCACCAAACATCAGCAGCCCAGAAATTATCCAAAGTCCAAATTTCATTCCGGTTCCCATCCGAATCATTCTCGAGGCCCCCAATACCTTAACTAAATATACCAATGAGTCCAAAAATACGATACAAACTTAGTCGAGTCCTCAAATCACATCAAACAATATCAAAAATATAAATCACACCACAATTCAAGCCTAACGAAAACTAAGGAATTCCAACTTCTACAATCGATGCCGAAACCTATAAAATCAACTCCGATCAACCTTAAATTTTGCAAACAAGTCATAAATGACATAACAGACCTACTCCAACTCCCGGAACCAAAATCCGATCCCGGTAACCACAAAGTCAACTCTCAGTCAAACTTCTCAATTTCCAAAACTTTTAATTTTTCAACTTTTGCCATTTCAACCCAAAATCAACTACGGATCTCCAAATCACTATCCGGACACACTCCTAAGTCCAAAATCACCATACGAAGCTATCAGAACCATCAAAAATCCATTCCTAAGTCGTTTGCACATAAGTCAACATCCGGTCAACTCTTTCAACTTAAGCTTCCAACCTTGGGACTAAGTATCCCAATTCACTTCGAAATATCTCCGAAACCAAACCAACTCCCCAGCAAGTCACATAAAAACAATTGAGTAAAGAATAAAAAGTAAATAAGGGAACGGGACTATAACACTCAAAACAATTGGCCGGGTCTTTACATCCTCCCCCTCTTAAACAAACGTTCGTCCTCGAACGGGTCTAGAATCATACCTGGAGTCTCAAATAGGAGTGGATATCTGCTTTGTATCTCCCGATCGGTCTCCCAAGTAGCCTCCTCGATTGGCTGACCTCTCCATTGCACCTTGACTGAAGCTATGTGCTTTGACCTCAACTTTCGAACCTGCCAATCCAAAATGGCCACCGACTCCACATCATAAGTCAAATTACCATCCAACTGAACCGTGCTGAAATCTAAAACATGAGACGGATCACCGACATACTTTCGAAGCATATAAACATAAAACACTGGGTGAACACTCGACAGACTAGGCGACAATGCAAGCTTGTAAGACACCGCTCCAATCCTCTTAAGCATCTCAAACGGACCAATGTACCGAGGGCTCAGCTTGCCCTTCTTCCCGTACCTCATAACACCCTTCATGGGTGAAACCTTTAGTAGTACCTTTTCCCCCACCATGTAAGCAACATCACAATATTTTTGATCGGCATAACTTTTCTGTCTAGACTGCGCCGTGCAAAGCCGATCCCGAATCTATTTAACCTTATCCAAAGCATCCTGAAATAAGTTAGTACCCAATAGCCTAGCCTCACCCAACTCTAACCAACCCATCGAAGACTGACACCGCCTCCCATACAAATCCTCATACGAAGCCATCTGAATGCTCGATTGGTAGCTGTTGTTGTAGGCAAACTCGACAAGTGGCAGAAATTGATCCCAAGAACCCCGAAATCTATGACACAAGCGTATAGCATATCCTCCAATATCTGAATAGTGCACTCGAACTGTCCGTCCGTCTGAGGGTGAGGGTGGAATGCTGTACTTAACTCAACCTGTGTGCCCAACACTCGCTGCACTACTCTCCAAAACTACGATGTAAACTGCGTACCCCAATCTGAAATGATAGACACCGACACACCATGAAGGCGAACAATCTCGCGGATGTAGCCAACCACTCTGAAGAATAGGTAGTCCCAATTGGAATGAAATACGCAGACTTAGTCAACCGATCCACAATCACCCAAATAACATCAAACTTTCTTGAAGTCCGTGGGAGCCCAACTACAAAATCCATGGTGATACGCTCCCATTTTCACTCCGAAATCTCAAGCCTCTCAAGCAATCCGCCCGGTCTATTATGCGCGTACTTCACTTGTTGACAATTTAGGCACCGAGCTACAAACCCCACTATGTCTTTCTTCATCCTCCTCCACCAATAGTGCTATCTCAAGTCCTGACACATCTTTGCGGCACCCGGATGAATGGAATATCGCGAACTGTGGGCTTCTTCAAGAATCAACTCACGTAGCCCATCCACATTGGGTACACAGATCCAACCCTGCATCATCAATACTCCATCATCCCCAATAGTAACCTCCTTGACATCACCATGTTGAACCGTGTCCTTAAGGACAAGCAAATGGGGATCATCATACTGATGCTCTCTGATACGATCATATAAGGAAGACCGAGAAACCACACAAGCTAGAACCCGACTGGGCTCCGAAACATCTAACCTCACGAACTGGTTGTCTAAGTCTTGAACATCTGATGCAAGTGGTCTCTCACCTATAGGAATGAATGTGAGGCTACCCATACTCACCGCCTTTCAACTCAAGGCATCGGCCACCATATTGTCCTTCTCGGGATGATACAAATGGTAATATCATAGTTCTTCACAAGACACACCGTAGAGATAGTGCCTCAAAATCTTCAATGCATGAACGATGGCTGCCAACACCAAATCATGAATATGGTAGTTCTTCTAATGGGGCTTCAACTGACTGGAAGCATAAACAATCACTCTACCCTCCTACATCAAGACACACCCAATAGCAATCCGAGAAGCATCACAATACACTGTATAAGAGGCAGAAGCTGTAGGCAAAACTAGAACTGGAGCTGTGGTCAAGGCGGTTTTGAGATTCTGAAAGCTCTCCTCACACTTATTCGACCACTTGAACGGAGCACCCTTCTGGGTCAACTATGTCAAAGGCCCAGCAATGGACGAGAAATCCTCCACAAAGCGACAATAATACCCGGCCAAGCCGAGAAAACTCTGAATCTCAGTAGCTGAAGACGGTCTGGGCCAACTCTTAACCGCCTCTATCTTCTTTGAATCCACTTTAATCCCCTCGATAGGAAGAAAATATCACGCATACATAACTATTACTTTTAATTTAAATACTAATATTTATATTTTATTTGCAGGAAATACCATAAATAAGTAAGAGAAAACAAATAAATCAAGAAGAAAAGAAAAAGAAAAATAAAGAGAAGAAATCAGAAAGAAGCTTGCAATGTGATTTCAAAATTTTCCTTGCAAGCCTGTGAGCACCAATTGCAAAGAAAAGAAACCAAAGTTATGCAAATCAGAAGAAAACGTGATGTAAAATCACGTAACCAAAAGCTTTCAAGTGCATCTAGGGCAACCTCTACCTGTCCGACCTCCACCTCGAGCTGGCTGTGCAGGTGGGGTGATAGCTGGTGCTGTAACCATAGCCTGAGGGCCCGGTGGAGCACGCGGTGCCTGAGTGGTCTGTGGAGGTGCACCCCTCCTGAGTCTAGGGAAATCCCTCACCACATGACGAGTATCCCCACACTCAAAACAAGCTCTCAGAGGACGTGGCTGCTACGACTGGCTCGAGCCTGATCGGTTGGACTGACCACTGAAAGCACCCCATACAAGAGGTGCACTAGACAATGGCAGTGCATAATAAGGAACTTGGGGCCTAGGAGTGGCCGGAGTACCGCTGGCGACTGGAAGTGCTGAATGAAAAGCACGACCCACATAGCCCCTACCCTAACAAGTTGCAGTTGGGGCACGAGTACCACTATATGTTCCAGACTCTCGAGACCTCTTGGCCTCCCTCTCCTCTATCTCCCGAGTCAACATAACCTCCAATCCCATGGCGATCCCCACCACCTGATGGTATGCGATGTCCATCTCTAACTCTCGGGCCATGCTAAATATGATTTTGGGGTTGAGCCCCTCAATAAATCGACGAACCCGCTCCCGAACAGTAGCAACCAAGGCTGGTACATGCTTAGCCAAATCACTGAACCGGACCGCATACTCTGACACGGTCATAGAACCCTGGTGCAACTGCTCAAACTCTGTGCGCCATGCATCTCTAAGACTCTGGGGACATACTCCCTCAAGAATATATCTGAGACCTGAGTTCAAGTGAGTGAAGCTGCCTCGGCCGGACTACCCAACTCATATGCTCACCATCACTGATAAGCCGCTCCTCTAAGCTAGAACGTAGTGAAAGAAACCCTACTAGACTCCGCAACACCCATAGTATGGAGGATACAGTGGCACTCCTCAAGAAAACCCTGGGCATCCTCTGACGCCAAGCCACTGAAAGTAGGAAGGTGGTACTTCTTATACCTCTCGAGCCTGAGATGCTCCCCTCAGAAACTGCTGCCTAACCTCGGGCTGAACAGGAGCTACCGGCTGCATCGGTATGACCTCAGGAACCTGGTCGACCTAGGCCCGTTGCTCTGAGTCAATAAACACAATGACAAAAGAGTCGATATAGGGCTGAAATACACTGTTCATCAAGTGCATGAATGCTGCGGGGGCGTTGGTCAGTCCAAAAGACATTATAAGGAACTCGTAATGACCATACCGAGTCCTGAAAGCAGTCTTCGGGATATATGGCTCCAGAATCTTCAACTGATGATAGCCTGAATGCAAGTCGATCTTAGAGAACACTCTAGCACCCTGAAGCTAGTCAAATATGTCATCAATACGTGGCAATGGATACCTGTTCTTTAATGTAACCTTGTTCAATTGGCAATAATAAATACACAATCGCATAGAACCATCCTTCTTCTTTACAAACAAGACAGGAGCACCCCAAGGTGACACACTAGGCCGAATAAAGCCCTTATCGAGCAACTGTTGCAACTGTTCCTTTAATTCTTTCAACTCTGCTGGGGTACGGGTGACAAGAGTCTGTGCTCCTCCCCCGACCTGAGATGTGGCAGGAGCAAGTGGTATCAACCCTGTCTGAGCTAACGTGCTGAACATGCTCAGAAACTGGGCGAGAGTCTCCTGGAGAGATGGTGCAGTAACAGGCATCTCAGGTGCCTGCCCTCCAACTGGAGCTACTGGTGGCTCCTCTGTAGCAGCTCGTATGGGTGCTCTCGCTACACCACGTGGACGTCCTCGGCCTCTACCCTGGCCCCAGCCTCTTACGACCCTAGCAGGGGGAGCAAAGTGTCTGGTCATTGAAACAATGAGAAATTACCGAAAGGTAACAACACAACAAATAGAGGTAAACAACAAGGGCGCCCCCGAGGTACCGCTTCATAATCCCAAACATAAATACACAACAGGGGAGCTCCCGAGGTACCGCCTCGTAGTCCCAAAAGTAAATATGCAATAGGGGCACTTCCGAGGTACCGCCTCGTAGTCCCAAAAGTAAATACACAATAGGGGAGCTCCCGAGGTACCACCTCGTAGTCCCAAAAGTAAATATGCAACAGGGGGCGCTCCCGAGGTATCGCCTAGTAGTCCCAAAAGTAAATACACAACTCATAACCTATAGAGCAACAAATTTACTAAAAGGAATCCTACAGTTAAAAACTGAATACAAAATTAAGGATGCAGGTAATTTAACTAAGCACGTTGCACGAATTGCAAGTAAGAGTTAAGACACGTAGACATGCGACATTAGGCTAAAATGATGAGTACACATGCTAGATCAACTCGGTTAAGGAATTAAAAGAAAACTACTCAGCAAGAACTGGATTTTTCAACATTTAACCCGAGTACGCACTCGTCACCTCGCGTACATGGCATTCACGTATTGAAAATGCCATAACAGTACCAAAACCTAAGGGGAGTTTCCCCCACACAAGGTTAGACAAGTCACTTACCTCTAATCTCGCTCAATCAGTAAAATAGAATGCCTTTCCCTCAACTTTTTGACTCCGAACGGCTCAAATCTAGGCAAAAGCAATTACATACTATAAATATAACTATAAGAAACTAATCTAAATAATGAAATTATGACTTTAACAAGGAATTGAAAAATCGCCCCAAAATATCAACCCGGGCCTACGTCTCGGAATCGGGTAAAAGTCACAAAATATGAACACCCATTCGATCACGAGTCCAACCATACCAAATTTACCAAAATTTGACACCAAATCGCCACTCATCCCCAAAAATAAACTCTCCAAATCCCTAGCCTCAAACTTCCAAATTCCACCTTAAATACACACCAACTAGGTGGAAAATTCAATGGGGAAACAAGATTATTGAAAAAAAAGTTCATAAGTGGCTTACCTCAATAAATCCCTCGAAAATCCTCTCAAATATCGCCTTAGACCGAGTTTTCAAAGTCCAAAATGAGAGAAATCACGAAACCCTTCGGTTTTAAACACTGCCCATCACTGAGCATATCCTCCAAAATCTGAACTGTCCGCTCCGACTGCCCGTCGGTCTGCAGATGAAAGGCTGTGCTGAGCTCTACACGGGTCCCCAACTCATTCTGCACTGCCCTCTAGAAATGTGAAGTAAACTGAGGGCCTCTATCCGATATGATGGATACAGGCATGCCATATAACCGAACAATCTCCTGAATATAAATCTGGGCCAACTTCTCTGAAGAATACTTGGTCACAATCGGAATGAAGTGCTCCGACTTGGTCAACCTATCGACACTAACCCAAACTACATCAAACTTCCGCAAGGTTCGCGGCAACCCAACTACGAAGTCCATAGTAATGCACTCTCATTTCCACTCAGGTATAGTCATCTGCTGGAGTAGGCCACCTGGCCTCTGACGCTCATACTTAACTTGCTGGCAATTAAGGCACCTCGCTACATACTCAACTATGTCCTTCTTCATCCACCGCCACCAATAATGCTGTCTCAGGTTGCAATACATCTTCATAGCACCTGGATGAATAGAATATCGAGAACTGTGTGCCTCCTCTAGGATCTTCTCCCTCAAGCCATCAACATTGGGAACACATAGGCGACTCTGGAGTCGCAGAACACCATCCTCACCGAGAGTAACCTCCTTGGCACCACCTATAGTACCGTCTCTCTGAGAATCAACAAGTACGGATCATCAAACTGACGAGCCTTGATCTGCTCGAATAGTGAAGACTGAGCAACGATGCATGCAAGAACTCGGCTGGGCTCTGAAATATCCAACCTCATAAGTCTGTTAGCCAAGGACTGAATGTACGAAGCTAATGGTCTCTCCTTTGCTGAAATAAAGGCCAAACTACCCATACTTTCTGCCTTTCTACAACTACATTTGCCTTGCCTGGATGATAAATGATGGTGATGTCATAGTCTTTTAGTAACTCAAGCCACCTACGCTGCCTCAAATTGAGATCCCTCTGCTTGAACAAGTGCTGCAAGCTACAATGATCGGTGTAAACCTCACAGGACACCCCATAAAGATAATGCCTCTAGATCTTAAGAGCATGAACAATCGCGGCCAACTCCAAATCATGTACCGGGTAATTCTTCTCATAGGGATTCAACTAACGTGAAGCATATGCAATAACTCGCCCCTCCTGCATCAATACACAACCTAGACCAATGCGTGAAGCGTCGCAATACACGGTATACATCCCCGAACCTGAAGGCAACACTAACACCGGTGCTGAAGTCAATGCAGTCTTGAGCTTCTGAAAGCTCGCCTCGCAATTGTCGGACCATCGGAACTGAGCACCCTTCTGGGTCAATCTAGTCAAAGGTGCTACAATAGATGAGAAGCCCTCCACAAACCAACGGTAATAACCTGCTAACCCCAGGAAGCTCCTGATCTCAGTCGATGTAGTAGGACGAGGCCAACTCTGAACTGCCTCGATCTTCTTGGGATCTACCTTAATACCCTCTCCTGATACAACATGTCCCAAGAATGCCACAAAATCTAACCAGAACTCACAATTGGAGAACTTAGCATATAGCTTCTGTTCCCACAAGGTCTGAAGCACCACTCTCAAATACTTCTCGTGCTCCCCATGCTATGTGAGTAGATCAAAATGTCATCAATGAAGAAAATGACAAACAAATAGATATATGGTTTGAACACCCAGTTCATCAAATCCATAAATGCCGTCGGGGCGTTAGTCAAACCGAAGACATTACTAGAAACTCATAATGGACATATCTAGTACGGAAAGCCGTCTTCGGAACATCCGAATCCCGAATCTTCAGCTGATGGTACCCCAATCTCAAGTCGATCTTGGAGAACACCCTAGCACCCTGTAACTGGTCAAATAGATCATCAATATGCGGAAACAGGTACTTGTTCTTAATGGTAACTTTGTTCAACTGGCGGTAATCAATGCACATCCGCATAGTCCCATATTTCTTCTTCACAAATAACACTAGTCCATCCCAAGGCGACACGCTCGGTCTGACAAACCCCTTTGCCAGCAACTCCTCAAGCTGTTCCTTCAACGCCTTCAACTCTTTTGGAGCCATGCGGTACGGTGGAATAGATATAGGCCGGGTACCTGGAGCCAAATCAATACAGAAATTGATATCACGATCTGGTGGCATGCCTGAAAGATCAGAAGGAAACACATCAGAGAACTCCCGGACCACTTGCACTAAATCAATCGCCGGAGTCTCTGCAGTAGTATTCCGAACATAAGTGAGATAAGCCAAACACCCCTTCTCGACCATGTGTCGAGCCTTTAGAAAGGAGATAACCCGAATAGATGAACTGGCGGATGAACCCCTCCACTCCAAACAAGACTCTGGCATCGCCAAGGTAACAGTCTTGGAATGGCAATAAAGGATGGCGTGATATGGAGACAACCAATCCATGCCCAGGATGACCTCAAAGTCGGTCATATCAAGCAACAGAAGATCCGCCCGGGTCTCATAACCATAGAAAGTAACCATGCAGGACCGGTAGATCCGATCCACAACAACAGAATCGCCCATTGGAGTGGACACATAAACAAGAGTACTCAAGGACTCTTGAGTAACACCCAGGAATGAGCAAACAGAGATGAGACATATGAATAGGTATACCCTGGATCAACTAGTACCAAAGCATCCCTACTGCAGATAGAAATAATACCTATGATCACGATATTTGAGGCCACTGCATCTGGTCTGGCCAAAAAAGCATAGAATCTAGCTAAAGCACCACCTGCCTGGCCTCCACCTATCTGACCTCCACCTCTAGGACGGCCCCTACCCACCTACCATTCGCCTCTGGGCCCGTACGGTTGGTGCTATAGCTGGTGCTGTAATCATGGCCTGGTGACCCTGCTGTATTGCTTTGCCTCGAAGTCTGGGACAAAAACCTCTTCATGTGGCCAGGATCCCCGTACTCGTAACAACCCCTCGGAATGGAGGACTGCTGACCTGAAGTCTGACCCTGATGGCTTGAATACCCACTAGAGGAACCCTGAATGCCTGGCGGCCGATAGGAACTCTCTAACATGGCACATAAGTAGGGCCGCACTGGAGCACCCTGAGGAGGCGGCGATACTGGTTATGTGAGCCTACTAGACTAACCCCTCACGAACTAAACCCTGCCCCCAGCTGGGGCACTACTAAACTCTCCAGAATACTGAAATTGCTTATCCCTTGTAGCCTGCTCCCGACCACGCTGACGTGAACCCTTGATCCTCTAAGCTATCTCTACAACTAGCTCGTAAGAAATTCCCATCTCAACCTCTCTGGCCATAGTGGTCTGGCTAGCAGAGTGCAAACCTGCCATAAACCTCCGCACACTCTCTGCATCGGTCAGAAGTATCATAAGTTCATGGCGAGACAACTCAAAAAATCTCGCCTCATAGTCGGTCACCGACATCTGGCCCTGCTGGAGCTGCTTGAACTGAAATCACAACTCTTCCCTCTGAGAGGGTGGAATGTATCTGTCCAAGAAGAGGCGTGTGAACTGGTCCCAAGTCATGGGAGGAGAATCTACTAGTCTGCCGAGAAGATATGACTGCCCTCTAAAATCCACCCCATGGGACTCCAATATCCTCATGTTGTACAGTCTGTTCCTGTACCGATCAATAAAGTCCTGGGGGTCCTCGTGTCGCTTACCTCCAAAGATATGAGGTTGTATCCTGGTCCATCTGTCCAATAGCCTATGCGGATCGCCGACTGCAGCCGGTATGGGCCCAGGTATAGCTGCTGCGACTGGCTAAGCTCTACCCATGGGTAGTGCGCCCGGGGTCTGATATACGACAGCTGCATGCCCTGGAGCCTGAGAGGTAGGGGACTGTGCTCCCCCTCTCGCCTGAGATATAGCTGGGTCTGATGGAAATAAACCAGCCTATGTCATAGAATCCATGAACCGTAGCATACGGCCTATGACCTCCTAAAATCCTGGTACGGACATGAAATCCACTGGGACTGGCTCTGCTGTAGGCACCTTGTCATTGTCCACGGCTTGGAGCCCTCCCTCGGCCTCTAGCGATAGACGGAGCAGCTCCTCAATGATCAGGTACATCTGCTGCGCGCGTTCTCACCATGTGTGAGAGAATAAGAAAGAGACACTTAGCACAACATCAACTGCACGATAGGAGATGAAAAATGAGTAGTTTCCAAATACCTTATAGCCTCTCGAAGATAAGTACGGACGTCTCCGCACTGATCCGCAAGACTCTATTACGCCTGCTCATAACTTGTGAGACCTACATGAACCTAGTGCTCTGATACCATCTTGTCACGACCCAATTTCCTATAGGCTGTGATGGCGCCCAACATCGCCGCTAGGCAAGCCAACAGTGAACTAACCGTGTATTTACTCTTTTAATATTTTTGAAATAGTTGATTTTTTAAATTATTACGTAAGTAAGAGATGAGATAATTTAATAAAATAAAACGTAACAATTGTAAGATCAAGTGTAGTGAAATAGATACTCAAAAATCATTAAGTGTCTACTAGCGAAATTCCAAGATCTGGTGTCACAAGTGTATGAGCTACTAGTAGAATACACAAAATACTAAACTACTGTCTGAAATAAAGTAGACAGAAAGTAAATACAAAAGAAAGACTTCGGGTGCTGCAGGACGGCTCAGAAAGGCAGTTCACCACTAAGTCTCGATGTATCAGGAGTGCGCGCCGGGATGATGACTAGATGCACCTACCTCAGATCCTGCACGGTTAGTGCAGAAGTATAGCGTGAGTACATAAACAACATGTACCCAGTAAGTATCTATTCTAACATCAAAGAAGTAGTGACGAGGGATCGACTTCGACACTTACTATGGGCTAACAATAAAATACCGAAATTCTAAATAAGCATGAGTTATGTAAACCACCATAAATCTCCATAACATGCGATAAATAAACATTCCTTTCACTAATGATAAATCCCAAGTAAATTCCCATCATTTAATTATTTGTAACCTCCCAAGCCAATAAAATCATATCAATAAGGTTAGGCTCCAAGTATTATTACGCACGATTTATGCCGAGGTCGTACGGCCCGATCCAAAATATATGTATATAATGTGTGCAATGCCGAGGGTCGAATGGCATGAAACATAGATGCATCTATTAACATGCCGAGGCGAACGGCCCACTCCCATGAGAGTATAGAAAATTTACCTCGCTTGCAGAAATACTTGCGATGCGAGTGGACATAGATTTCTCAAAGTTATTATAAAATTCTTCCATTCTTCCCCATACATAAGAAATTTAAACAAGAGACTTTAAATCTTAAAATCCTTAATCTCAGCTCTAGTTAAGACAATTAATATGTATGACCAACATAATAGAGCAAACAAAGCATGGTGTAAGCCTAAGACTACCCGGACATCACATAGTATATAGCTACGCACGGACTCTCGTCACCTAGTGTGCACGTAGCTCACCACACGTGAAATTCACCACAAAATATGCCTAAGGGGATGAGTTCCCTTTTACAAGGTTGGGCAAGAGACTTACCTCGTTCTCAAGCTCACTCCCGATCCACAAATATGCTTTAAATCCTCAACTCGTTGCCAAACGACCCGAAACTAGTTAAATGTTATATAAATTAATCAATACATGTTCAAAAGTTCATAATTTAACTATTAAGGTAATTACCCAACCAAAATTGAAAGATTCCTAAAATTCACCCCCGGGCCCACGTGCCCGGATTCCGAAAAGTTTTGAAGAAAGTTGTTGCCCATAACCTCACGAACTCGAATATATAGTTTTCACTCAATTCCATAACAATTTTCGTGGTCAAATCCCTGTTTTATCATAGCCTAGGTTTTTTACCTAAACCCATGATTTTCATAATTTTTACATGTTAAAACCTACCTATAATCTATGTATTTAACTTAGATTGTATAGAAATTATTTACATCAAAGTGCTAGGTGAAAACCCCTCTCCAAGAGCTCCAAAATCGCCCAAGAGATGAAAGAAAGTGAGCCAAAATAGCCTAAGTCCCGCATTAAATGGACCATTCTGCCTCCAGCGATTTTGCACCTGCGGTCATTGGGCTGCATCTGCAGATCTATGTCCGCTTCTATGGAATTCCCCAGGCCCAGCGCTGGCCGCTTCTGCGGATGTGATCCCGCTTCTACGGTAAGGGAAGCGCATCTGCGGTCTCCTCGCACCTGTGACTCCTCATCGCAGAAGCGAGTCCGCTTCTGCGTACTCCCCTTCGTTTCTGCGGACCACTGGCCAAATGCTCCCAAGCCGCTTCTGTGGCCAAAATCATGCACCTGCGGGCTCGCACCTGCGGCCAAAAGCTCGCAGGTGCGGGCACACCAGAACTGGTGCACCAACAGCCCTTTTTGTGTCCAAGTTCAATTCGTGCATCACCCGGATTGTACCCGAGGTCCCCGAGGCCTCTTCCAAGCATACCAACAAGTCCATAAACATGAGACGGACTTGCTCAAACCCTCGGAACGCGGAAAACAACACCAAAACTAAGAATCACACCCCAAACCAAATTGAATCAACTTATGAGCTTCAAGTTCTTCCAACTTACTCCGAATGCGCCGAAACATACTTAAACTACTCGGAAAGACTCTAAATTTTGCATGCAAGTCTTAAATCATCATATAGAACTATTCTCACACTCAAAATCTCAAACGGGCATCGATAACACCAAAACCTAGTCTAAACCAAATTTAAAGAACTTTAAAACCTTCATGGTGCCAACTATCAATATTAAGCGCTGAAACGCTCCTGGTTCACCCAAAACCCGATCTGAACATACGTCCAAGTCCAAAACCATCATACGAACCTGTTGGAACCGTCAAATCCCGGTTTCGAGGTTGTTTACTCAAAATATTGACTCAAGTCAAACTTAGCCCTTTTTAATCAACCTTAAGGAACCAACTGTTCCGATTTCAACCCGAACCCTTCCAAATCCCGAACTAACCATCCCGCAAGTCATAAAACAGTAAAAGTACATACGAGGAGTCTTATTTAGAGGAACAAGAATCTAAAAAGGAAAATGACCGATCGGGTCGTTACATGGACCACCCATACCCGCAAGTCATAAATCACCAAATAAATCTATAGGAAGTCCCAATGAGAGAATGAGGTCGTAGAACTTAAAACTACCGATTGAGTCATAACATTAAGGGGCATATTTGAAGGTTGAAGCTTACTTTGGAGAAGGTAAGTATTCTGACTAAACTTTACTTGAGGGAATTTTTCAAGAGAATAGACTTATGTGCTATATGATATTTTTTGAGGTGACATAAATATGAGGTAACGAGTGTATATGTAGATACCGAGTTTATATATTTGGGGTAGATTTTAGGCTTCATTATGTCTTAGTTTGATACATGTTCTACTTCTGATATGTATTATTTGCCTGTATGATACTTGGGATTTCTTATTTATGTTAGAGATGATGAGAGACTTTTGACACCTTATTTGGACATGATGAGCTATTTGTATGTTGGATTATATGTTGTAGTTGTAGTCATTGATTATACATGTATATATCCATGTATGTTTATTTCTCTTGTCCATATGCATCATACATATTTATCTCTTATACATATGCATATATTCCTCTATATGGTTCTCTTATATGGACTGAGGTTATAACACAATGAGACATTTCATGCACTTGATATGACTATGAGCTTGGCGTGGTCCGCTTGGTTGAGAAGATTATGACCCTTGTGTGGTCCATCCGGTTTGATATGATTATGATACGATGCGACTATTCAGTGTGGATTGATGATTGATTATTGTGCTATAATACTTGAAGGTGCATAGATATGGATTCATCCCTCCAGAATCACATGATTACCCATATTTTTCTGGGCCGTGTCTACATATGATTATGAGAAGTCGACAAGTTTCTAGTTTATATTTTATATGAGACCCGATTGATAAGTTTGAGCACAAGAGTGGAAACTTTATTTTATTTAAGTTGATCCTTTATGCATATTGATGCATATCATCCACATACGTTATTTGATGCATTTTTCACAGCATGGAACTTGTTAACATGTTGTTAGACACTCAGAGGGTGTCAAAATGATGTGAAGTTTGAGTTTTTATATGCACATACATTCTAGACTCGTGTAGAAGCATTCAAATAAATGTTACTTGGTGCATATCTCCTTTATATGCGAATTTAGTGCATTGGTATATGCTTTTGACCAAGTTATATGAGAAAGCATGCTTATCATCTTTTTTTTTTTTATTACAACGCACCTTATTGTTTATATTCTTTTATTTTTTTTATTGTTTATATGCTTATGAAATGTATAGGTTATGAGATATGACTATCTTTTGTCAAAACTTCTCTACTACTTCGTTAGGGTTAGACTTGATACTTCTTGAGTACATGTTGATTGTCGTACACATACTACACTTTTGTATATTTTTGTGTAACCTTGTTTCTAGTACTGACGGGGCCCAGGAGATACCGTTGGGTTAACACTTGAAAACTTTGTGGTGAACTGCCTTGCTTGAATTCACAGATTTGGAATCACATTCTCTTTTATCTAGTTATTACTGTTGTTGTTTTTTTTTCCAAAAGTTAATTGTATTATGTCAAATAGTTGTCTTGTTATTCTGTTGTAATTTCTCATGACGTCTTGGTCATTGTATTTCAGACAATTTTATTGATCCATTTATGATATTTCATGAAACGTTATCATTATCTTATTTTTGGATTAGTATGATGTTTGTTTGTTTAACGGTTTGGGTTAGGTGGCATCACGACTTCGGTAAAATTTGGGATTGTGACACCAGGTTTAAGAACTTGCCCTATTCAATCCTACTGCAATCTAAAATTTCTTCTTTCGAGTTTAATTCTAGATTCATATAAAATATTTAATAGTTTGTCAGATAATAAAATAATTAACCGCGGGATTGAATAAATAAAGTAATACGATAAATTAATAAGAATAATTCAAGTTTCAAAGTACAATGTTCATGTAGCACGTACAACCATAAAACTAATAAACTATAAAAATAAAGAAAAAAGAGCAAAAGAAAAACTCTATTGAATTCGAGCTCCAAAGCGCCGTGGCCGTGTTTCTCCTTCACAAAGGTCGAATTTTTCCT
Source organism: Nicotiana tomentosiformis (assembly GCF_000390325.3). Classification (NCBI taxonomy): domain Eukaryota; kingdom Viridiplantae; phylum Streptophyta; class Magnoliopsida; order Solanales; family Solanaceae; genus Nicotiana; species Nicotiana tomentosiformis. The sequence goes on along the minus strand of NC_090818.1, from coordinate 74,306,226 downwards.
TAAAAATAAGTTTAAGGGCTATATATAGGTATAGGAAAAGTCCTAAACGCAAATAACCGTGTCCAAGAAAAATAAAGAAAAGTTGACTGTAGAGTAGCTTCAACCGCGCCGCACACGAAATCGTGGCTGACTCCAATTACGTTTCTAGGTGTCCCGCACGGTGTATCACACTATTATGGAGTCCTAAACCAAAATGTGATTCTTTTGGACTCAAAGAACCATAATATGTGGAAAAATAAACTGACCACCATAATATATATAGTGCGGTTATTCACCGCGCTATACCTTAACGACACGTTTGTCCGTTAAAGTATAGCGCGGTGAATAACCGCGCTATACTTAATTATTGGGCTCACCAATAATTCTTCTGGAGTTAACTGACACACCAGTAATTCTACAGGGTATAACGCGGTAAAATACCGCGCTATACGTAAAAGTTGGGCCCACTAATAATTCTTATGTACTTAATTGACAAACCAACAATTCAACTGGGTATAGCGCGCATATTTAAGGCGCTATACATCAATTTTTCCCTTATTTAAAGAGTTTTAGGATTTTGTAAAAATCCATTCAGAATCCTTCAAGTCTTTCGAAATATTTGTTCGTTAAGTTATTTTGCATTTTGTCATAATATCTGAAGAGCGAAGAATTAGGGTTTTATTATATTGGGGGGTAAGGTTGTGGTGGAGAATAACTCAGTACACTATAGTTGTTCTCCACAGTGTCATGTTAAGTTGCCACTTACAATGAAGTACGATACATTGGTATCGTTGTTATGTAAAAAAATGAGTGTGAGCAAACGTTCAGTGAATATTAAAGTAACCGGAAGATATCCGTATTCTGTTACTCCGCAAGGGATTGCTGAAAAAACTGTATTGTACCCTAAAGAATCATTATCACGCGAAATATAGCGCGCCACCAAAATGCGTTATGTGTATTGTCTTGTCGACCTGAAAAAGCCGATGTTCTGCAAAAGTTGTCTTATACCCTAAAGAATCATTATCACGCGAAACATAGCGCGCCACCAATATGTGTTATGTGTTTTATCTTGCCTATAAAATCCTAGCACATTTTAATTATTATTTGCGCTTAACCAAAACAAATAGAAAAACTTTCCATAAATTTTTTATTTTTCTTGCATTAAGAAATGTCTGGACGCAATGACGTACTAAGGTATTATTGTGGCAAACGTTTGATTTTGAAGCCATGTTGGTCAAATAGTAATGTGGGGCGCAGATGCTGGATATGCCAACAACTTGTAAGTTATTGTTTTGGAAATAATGGTTGTTAATATTCTTTTATATAACATGTTAACTAATAGTGTTGTGTTATAATCCCCATTGGTAGGACGAAAATCAATGTAGATTTGAAAAATGGTATGATGAACCCATTAACCAGGAATACTACAAATCATGTTTGCAGTATGTTTGGAATATGATCGATGAATACGAACTCCAGATCTTTAAACTATAACAACAACTTGCGGCAGTGCAGGAGAAACTAAAAGAGGCAGAAGAAGCAAAAAATAAGTTGGAAGAGCAATTTAAGTGGTTGAAGCACAGAATAATGGGCGATAGTGACTAAACAAACACATAGATGTGTTGAGTGTAGTATTTTATCTTTATGTTTTACGTGTCATGTATTTTCATTAATTGTACCGAATTTAAATTATGTTAAGTTGTCATTTTTATTTTTGTGTTGTAGTATTAAACTAATAAATAACCCAAGAAATAAAAACAAATGTGCAAATAATGTAAAACATAAATAATGTTGTTATTATATACTGAATGTCATATGTACAGATAATAAAAAATGTCAATGTGTCCCACAGCCTGTATGCTTTAAAGCATTGGCTGGCCTGAGGCGCATCCCATCCCGCTCAGCTACACTATCAGGATCATCCTCATCACGCCGCCTCTTTATCGGAGGATGCACTGCAGCATGATCGTCAGTAAGGCTAGCAGGCTCGGTAGAAGGGGCCGTCGGTCCAGCAGTAACCTACAGAATAATAAGATATTTTTGTATATGAAATATATATTACTAATGTACGTGTTAGCTAAAAATGTTTTAATGGTCTTGCCATAGTCTCGGCGGGCTCCTGAATATAATCATCCGTCTCAGGCATATCAGTATCGCACAAAGTGGCCTCCATGACGGGCGAGGATGATATCTTTTAAAAAAATATAAACGCTTTAGATAATGATGACTAATCAATGAAATAAAAACAAATATAAATTATAGTAATACAAACAAACATGCGCCTATGATAGATCCTCAACATCCCTCGATGATGACCCATAACTCAGTCGGCGCCCACTATGCACATCACGTGTCGGGCGATCATCATCAACTGTCGATGGATCTGGGGGACCAGAAAAATACTGATCCCACTCATGTCGCGTAATGGCCGTGCCCGCGATCAACAATGGAGCTGACGGGGTCACTTGCGAAGTCCCTGGCGTCAGCTGAAGGCTGAATGACGGCATATCATGAGGAGCATCATCTAGCTCAGGGTGGTCACTTGGCTGATCAACTCCAAAATCCTCAACAGGTGGCTCAGCGCCCCTTGCTGGGGACCACGTCCTCGCCGATCCCCATGATCTCATGGGACACCTCTTCTTCTCTGAGCATGCCGCCACGTCGACCACATTCAGGCTCCACTACTGGCCCACAATGGTACTGCTCTGGCTGCAGATAATCAGCCTTGTGTCTTAAGCGCCCGTCATCTCGGGCTCGCCTCAATGTCCGAGAAGCCAGATCTGTAACCTGGAGGCCATACTTGTGCAAAGCTGCCGCTCACTCACCGGTATGCTGCTGCATCTGCAGTCCCAACTGGTAGAACAGATGTAAGCCAATAGCATGCACAACATGTAAAATATTAATTACGGAACGCTAGGTTAACGCTATAAGTAAGTATAACAGATAACATACCAGTGCCTCGTGCCTCCCGGCATATGGAATGTACCGACCACCAGCGCGATGAACAGGATTCCTGACGAATAGTCAGGTAGCGCTGCGGTACCAGCCCATATACTCATGCTCACCATTTGTACGCTCAGGTGGAGGGGGTGGCGGAATTAGGTCATGCCGACGGTCCCAAATCTCAATCCGCGCCTCTAGCCAGGACACGTATGTCTGGTCAACCCTGGAACGATCATCATGCTGGTAATGTGTCCTAAGCCAAGCGGGTGAAGTAGGTACAAGCTACGATCGACCAAACTGGCGAAGGACTCACTCGGTGGCATGATGCTCGAAAATATCGAGACACATCAACGGGACGGAAGAGCTCCACATAACTCGGCCGCTCGAGTAATAATCGAGCAAACCAGCTATTAGCTCGTCGCTGTATGGCCTCCATATGAACTATTAAGTAAAAACAGGAATCGTGAGTAAACGCAACACATATAAATCTAGGCCAAGTAAACTTAAGTATACATGTACCTGCACGCCCTCCAGCAAATCCAACAAATCCCTGCAATAAGGAGAGATTATGTCGAGCCTCGACCTCGCGTCCGTAGCCTCGCCTATCAACCCACCTCCTAGATAAAGGGAGAAACAGTGGAGGTGGTGCATCCATAGCGATGGGTGGTAGAGGTGGCTGCAACTGCAAGATCCGCTCCCAGGCCCAAACCTAATAATGTGGACGTAAAATTTAAGGTATATTTTTACTATGTATGTTATATTCATGAAAATAATTGACTATGTTTTCACCTGCAGCAACGGCAAAAATCTGGCAACGTCTCTCACCCATGCTCGCCCGGCACATCTGCCTATACAAGTAACCTAGAACAACTGCACCCCAACTGTAACCAGGTAAATCATCTAGCCGCTCAAGATGATGAAGAAATCTCAAGCTGACTAGGTTTTCCGAAGTGTTCAGGAACAATACCCCACTAAACATAAGCAGCATCAACAATCTCGTGTACCGGTCGATATGAAGATCCGGTGTATCATCCGTAATGTCCGCATCCATTGCCTCCAGATGCTGCCGGACGGGCATCAACTGCAAATGACTGGCCCCACTCAATGCATCCTCCTCCGCTAGCTGGAAACCGATAAGCCGCTGCAACATCTGCAGGTACTGCAATCCCGTATATTCTCTGAGAGCATGCGAGTAAGCTACAGGATGTCCATCAATCGACAGCCCATAAAGAACCTCCACGTCCTGAAGCGTGATGGTAGCCTCGCCAATGGGTAAATAAAATGTGTGTGTCTCCGGTCGCCACCACTCTATCATAGCCATGATCAACGACTAGTCCAACTGCAACCGGCCGATCTTTATGATCCTATAGAAACCCGTATCCTGAAGGCGTCTAACTATACGGGGATGGAGTAGGTGGGCACTAAGAAAGTCCCACATATCGTCTTCCCGTCTAGCGCGGAATGTCTGGGCCAAACACTGCCCCTCCCATATGTACGAAGACCTATGCTCGGCCTATAGCAATAGTAGCACTAGCGATGCGGGTCCAGGATGCACAAGCAGAATCTGCATGGCGACTACTGTAAATTGAACAATATTAATTAAAGTATTTTTCTTTTTCATTGCTTAACATCTTTAAATATATTGCAATATCTTTAATATTAAAATTTATTCGATATTTTTACTATATTGTTAATTAGGTTGATACATTTTTTATATTATAATTTTATATTTTATATGTTAGTTTATTATTTTATATGTTAATTTACTATTTTATATGTTTGTTTATTATTTAATATGTTTGTTTCATATTTTTTATGTTAGTTTATTATTTTATATGTTAGTTTATTATTTTATATGTTTGTTTGCTACTCACCTATTTTTGACTATAATAAAATTAAATAATTATTTTTTATAACTATACAACATGTAATTATTAAATATTCATATAACAATACTTAGTTTGATAAATATTGTTATTTTCTAATGTTATTTTCTTACGTTTGTTGATTAGAATTTGAGAGAGTTTGTGTTTGAACTGTCAATTTTTTCAGATATTTTTGGGTTTAATAAATAATTAAATGATTAATTTCAATAACTACAAAGATATTACGCTAAAGGGCACTACATTTTACTACGCTAAAAGGCACTACATTACAAATACGAGCACTGCATTAAAATTACGGGCACAACATACCACTATAGGGAACTAAAGTCACATATTCATATATTCACAACAATAACATCTAAATAAGATTAATTATTCTTAAAATAATAATTTATCTATTTTACTAATCTTTTAGCAAATAACTAATCTAAACCGGATAATAACAACAAATAAATTTAATCACAAAAAAATCACGAAAACATATATAACAAAGTAAAAATTAACTAATTAACATTTTGTTTAACAACTAATAATAATTTCTCTATTTTACTAATTTTTTTCACTAATAACATAATCCGGATAAAAAATAACAAATTAATTAAATCGCAAAATAATCACGAAATAACATAGAACACAATAAAAAGAACTAATATGCATTTTTTATACATGAGTTTTAACAAAAAATAAATCGTAATACCTCGATTTTAATTTTTTGGAAAGTTGAAGATTTGGTGATTTGGAGCCGAAACAAGCAACCCACTACGAGATAACGCCATAGATACGATGTGGGACCGAGAATCTACACTTTTGGTGGGACCGGTGGGCTCCAATTGAGGTTTTTTTGGTTAAAAATGGTGGGGGGAACCGCTAGAAAGGAGGGGGGTGTTCTGGTTCGCGTATGTGGGGAAGGAGACTTGCACGCTTTTTTATCTAGGTATAGCACGCATATATACCGCGCTACACTATAGCGCAGTATATATGCGCGCTATACCTTCCCGCCCATTTAAAGTTCAAATAGAGCGCGGTATTTCACCGCGCTATACCTTAACGGACAAATGTGCCGTTAAGGTATAACGCGATGAAATACCGCGCTATACATATTATGGTCCCCATATTTTTTTCCCACATATTTTGATTCTTTAAGTCCAAAAGAACCTGTAGTGCGGTATATATGCGCGCTATACCTTTTCGCTCATTTAAAGTTCAAATATAGCACAGTATTTTACTGTGCTATATCTTAACGGACAAATATACCGTTAAGGTATAGCGCAGTGAAATACCGCCCTATACATATTGTGGTCCCCTAGTTTTTTTCCCATATATTTTTGTTTTTTGAGACCAAAAGAACCGCACCTTGTTCCGGTTCACTCTTATGTGCTATATGAACTGCGACGCTTTCAAATTGAATCTGCTGCTTCCCTTTCCTAGTTTATTAATTCCAATGATTGCTTCCTATTCCCGGTAGTGCTTGCTGCCTAACTTTGCTTTCTTTTAAATCTTGTAACGATCTCTTCTTCATTTGAGACAAAGAGTTTCCACTTTGATTCTTTTACTGAAGACTCCAATCCATCAGATTTACACCATGTTGCCATGCATAACTAGGTTTTGTTTTGTTATGTTTTGCTCCACTCTTCTTCCAAGTACTCCTGCACACGTAAACAACACCGTCAAGAGATTACAAATACGCATTAAAAATTGCTAAAAACTCCTTCAATTCAAACGTCGTGTACTTGATGTTTGGATATACTATAAATCATACTTTTTGTTATAGTATTCTTTATGAAATAATTATTTATTTATTTATTCAACTCAATAAAATTTTATTTCAAATAGATTATATATTTGTCTGTGTGACCTTTGCTTATACAGTAAATGATTTGGTGTATAAAGTTTAGCTTATACACGGAAGATTAAATCATTGGTTCTTATAAGTCATAAAGTTTATGTTTAGAATCTAGTGATAGAATTAGACAAACCATCGGAATGGTTGTAGCACAAGATTAAATATAATTTATCTTTATTATAGGAATGTTTTAATTCCGACTTCTTGTGCTAGTATATTTTGTATGTATTGAACGGATCAAGTAGAGATAAGTATTTTATACTGACTTAATAAAATAATTCTCTAATCCATTCAATGTACTTATACTTTTAATTTTGATATAATTATTATTAGTTGTGTTTATCATTTATTGTTTTGATTTATTAAAAGACGAGATTCTTTTGTGGGTCAATAAGCCCAATAAATTGAACAATAATGATATATATTGGCGAAATAATAATTAGTTGATGGAATCTGTGTCTCAGTTTTAAGATTGATGATAATCCTTTATGAAAGCTATGTTTTCATGTATAAACTCCATCGGTGGATTTTGTATCCGTTACATGAATTAAATTAAGAGAAAGTCTAAAGGAAGTAATCAATAATTAAATGTAACGACATGATCGGTCGTGTTGAGCATTGAAATTCTGTTTAGTGGTTTGAGATCTTGAATAGCATCATATGATGTATTATGACTTGTGTGCATGGATGATTTTGATTTTTGGGAAGTTCGGGATTGATTCGGAAGAGTAATTCGCAATTTGGAAGCTTTAAGTTGGAAGAGTTGACCAATGTTTGACTTATGAGTAAATGATCTTAGATTTGTATTTTGATGATCCCAATATGTTCGTAAGGTGATTTTGGAGTTAGGCTGTTATGCCCCGACCTCGGGGAGTACGACTGATGCTCAACCGAGATAACCCAGCCAAGCAAGCCTATACAATGCCTTCTATCTGAACTCACCCATGAATAAAGAGAAGATACATTTCATTAGTTACATCATTTTTAGGTCTCAAAATACAAACACTTTCATGGTTTGAAGTGGAACATGTTGTACAAATACAACATTACTAGTTTGACCTTCCCAACACCAACATACTACCCACACTATGTCTATGGAGCCTCTAATGTATACAAATGAGTACAATGATAGTGCCGACAACAAGGCCCCGGCTATATCTCAAAATAAAATTCTTAAGGAGCAAAAGATATACGACCTCGAAATGAAGTGGGGCTCACCAAGTCAGGATGGAAGCGGGTGCACCACTATCACTGATCAAAGCCACCTGCTATGGAACCACTTGCATCCATTAAAGATGCAGCGCCCCCCGACAAAAAGGGCGTTAGTACATGTCGAATAGTATTAGTATGAAAACCAAACACCCCCTTTAAGGATTGGAAGTGCAACATGAATGTGACAAATCATGTTAACAATATAATAGCCTAAATAGCCATTAAAAACCAAAGCAAATTAATTTAAAGCTTTCAATAACATTAATAAGTTTCAAGTTGGAAATCTTCTATATGACCTCTACCACAATGCCACAATCTCTACACAAAGCGGCCCTGCCGCCTCACCCCAATGTGTGCGGGTGGATATGTATTCGCAATCACAATCTCTACACAAAGCGGCCCCGCCTCCTCACTCCAATGTGTACGGGTGGAGGTATATTCATAATCACAATCCCGCCACCTCACCCCAATATGTGCGGGTGGAGGTGTATTCACAATCACAATCTTTACACAAAGCGGCCCTGCTACCACACCCCAATATGTGCGGGTGGAGGTGTATTCACAATGCCACACTTCGGATTCCCAAAACGATAATAGTTTGTACAAAATATTTCTTTTCAAATCAACCATTTGGCACCTTTGGCCTTAACAAGTATAAGTTCATAAGATTTCATCATATGAGAAACAAGAATTTGATCACATTGATTTCGTACAAAATTTTCTTTCCAAAAATGTGTATAACATAATTAAGTCAAAATAGAAAATCATTAATACATGAGGGTTTGGACACATTATGCAATTTGAGAATCAATTTACTAGCTTGAATATCCCACCTCAACAGCGTTTCAAGTTCGAACTACACACGATGGAGCTTGTAAGAATACGGGAATTCCGATACTAGAAGAAGAGTTTAGCCTTCATACCTCGAAAGAGCCTTCCGTGGTGTAACAACAACGTCCTGACACTCCTAACAATGCCAATCTATAGAAAAGGGGAGAATTACAAACACGATTAGGGAAATTCGTATGGCAAGAGCTTCTACAATGACAACCCAACCTTTCCTCAACTAATTCAACAACAAAACTACCCAAGGTTGTCCAACAACTTTCCCACAATCCCTATTAGCTCATGCATGTGATATGTCTACTCTCATCACCCATAACCAACCCAGAATTCGAAATTAGAGAATTGGGGGAAGAAATTCTTACCTTTTAGAAACCCTAGCAAGTTCCTTTTGATGAAATTCTAAGGCTTAATCCAAGTTGAGTAGTGAACTCCTTGAATCCTCCCATTTCTATCTCTAAAATAGCTCTCTCCTCTCTCTAAAATATCATATAACTCCTAAAAAATGACCCCTATGGCTAAATAAAACGAAATGGGGTCGGGTTATAAAATTAGAAAAATGAAGCCCCGATGCAGATCTGCAGTCGCATATGCGACCGCATAACACTTCTGCGGTCCGCAAAATGGACCGCAAAATGGTTCTCCAGAACTGGGCTCTTCTGTATAGGTATGCGACAGGTCTGCGGTCCGCATACCAAATCTACGGTCGCATAAAGGACCGCAAAACCTCCTTCCGAAATTCCTCATGTTGGTTTTACGATGGATGTGAGTCCCTCGAAATGGTTATGCAGTCGCATAATTGACCGCAAATTAACTTCCAAAATTTGTCCATTTCTCTGCTTCACTTTGCGGCGAATCTGCGGTTTGTAGATCAGTTCTGCGATCACATAATAGACCACAAAAATGCCCCATTCTGCAATAATTTTTCTTCAACTCCCTAACGCACTAGTCAACCCAAAAAGTCTGTACCGCGGCGAGCTTGCTCGCCGCAAAGAATTTCTACAACCCTCAAATACATTAACCTACCTCAGCACCACGAAATCCCGGGTTTTAGGTTAAATTCCTACAGGGCCTTACATAGGCGTATGCCCGGATTTGGATTTGGATTTGAAGGTTCATAGGATGATTTGGCTCTTTTTGTCGAAAGTTGACAATTTGAATATTTAATAATTTCATAAGTTTGGCCATGAGTTGACTTTGAGGCTATCGGGTTTTGATTGTTATTCTTAACTTGGAATAGGTCTGTTGTTTTATTTGAAACTTTTATGCAAAGTTTGGTTTCATTCCGAGTTGATTTGATATGAATCAGACGCTTGGTTTTGAACATTTAAAGTTCTTGAATATGAAGGTTTCATGATGAGTTTTGCTATTTAATTCTTGATTTAAATGTTATTGATGATGTTTTGGGCCTTTGGATAGGTTAGAATTATGTATTTGGACTTGTTGGTATGTTTAGACACGATCTCGGCGGCCCCGTGTGCGATTCAGGGTGGTTTCAAATCATTTCGGAAGGTTTTGATATTGTTGGTTCTGGTTCTTCGCATTTGTAGTAAGTGGATCGCAAATGCGGCCACCACATTTGCAAGGGCTTTTTTGGTCGACCTGAGGCTGACTGGTGGACCTCTCATTTGCGAGGGAATGAGTCGCAATTGTGAACTTTGTGCTTCTAAGTCTGGCTGGCTGGGGACCTCGATTTTGTGAGGATTTGAGTCGCATTTGCGTCTTTTGGATTGTTCACTTATATGAAGTGGGCATCGCTTTTGCGACTGGAAGCTTGGGCTACTTCGAACTTGAGAAGATTTTAGTCGCTTTTGTGACATTTGCATGGTGAGTCTGGATTCGCATTTACGACACTGAGGTCGCTTTTTGCGATGGCTACATTTGCGACATCTGTGGCTGGTTATAAGTTGTGTATTTCAAGACGTAGACCCATTTTCTCATATTTTGAGCCCTAGACTTGTAGAGATGCGATTCTTCATGAAGATTTTTGCACAATACTTTGGGGTAAGTGATTTTTACTTGATTCTAATAATATATCTTGTTTTTCCATAAATTATTACACCTAGATTATGGAATTTGGAAGAGAAATTTTGGGGGGTTTTGGCTATGTTTTGGAAAATAAAAATTTGGGGATATATGAGTCGATTTGGACTCGGTTTCGGAATCTAATCATTTATTTAGACTCGTGTGGTTATGAATAGTCGTGATCTACCTCACGACTCTAGTGTTGACCGGGTATACCTGGGTTTACGTTTGTTGACTTTTTGGGAATTGATAAACATTGGAACTTTTGTCACGACCCTAAATTTCCACCTTAGGATGTCGTGATAGCACCTAGTCTCTAAGACTAGGTAAGCCTAATATTCATTGATAGCTTAATAGAGATAACAAAACTGAGGTAATATAATAAACCGCTAAAGCTTATAATAACTCCAAAATGGAACATCAATAACATAATCCCCAAAACTGGTGGAACTGAATCATAAGCTCTACAGAACGCTCTAAAATCTCTAATACAACACTATTTGATAAAAAGAATAAACGGTAATTAAAAGGTAACAGAAGGTGACTCCAAGGTCTTCGAATGTCGAGCAGGTATACCTTGAAGTCTCCAGAAATAGCGGAATGATCACTAGCATCCGGCACGGGCAGATGTACCTGTATCTACCCAAAAATGTGCAGACTTATAGTATGAGTACACCACAACGGTACCCAGTAAGTATCAAGCCTAACATCGGTAGAGTAATGACGAGGTGAGGTCAAGATACCTACTACGACATGATAAACTGAACATAGTATAATAAGGACCAATAACGGTGAATGAGGAAATGAATGATAACAAAGTAGTATGATAATATAGGCTAATAACAGAATTTAAGGCAAGAAACGCAACGAAAGTGAAAACAAAATGATAACAACAAGTAATCAAATACGGACAAATACAAGTAAGTCAATGAAGAAAACATCAAGAACTGTTCAGCCAACAAGCCTCTTTAATCATGGAATGTACAACAAGAATTACAACCGAGGTACCACGCCTCATATTCACATTTCACAATTTCAACCACAATCTTTCATTATATCATCGCATGAGCCTTGCATTTATTTATTGAAAATATTTTTCTGAAATAGCTACACGCGTTTTAGCCCCCTTATCTCACCGCGTGGCTTCAAGTAATTCACTTACTAGCAACACGCATGTAAATCCCACCATATCTCACTGCATGCGTAACAACCCCTATCCTTTTACCACCGCATGCATATCAATATCACAACACAATAATCAACTCACACCACATGTGTCCATATGCCACAACACTTGCCAAAATCAACAGTACCAATGTTACCATAACGTATAGCCTATGGCTCAATCACATTGTGTACAAGAATCTCAATAACAACAAAATAAATGAGGAATATTCAACAAGGAAAGATATCTCAACCATTAACAACTTCAACCTCAATAACCCAACAAGAAGATATTCCACAAAATGACAACTTCAAGTAAGAGTAATTTGATAATAAAGGAGTAACAAGACAATAAGAGATGTAGTAACTTCAACTAAAGCATATGGGAGCAATTACAACAACAAAGAATAGAACAAATACTAACAATGTCAATTAGAGCATGTGAGAGGAAATTTAACAATGAAAAATGTAACATGTTATAACAAATTCAATTAAATGCATGGAAGAAGTTTAAAAGTCTAAGCCGGTCAACATACTACATATATCCCGTGTACACACTCGTCACCTTGTGTACTCGTCTTCCACATAGTACAATTAACACAAACAACCCAAATCCTAAGAGGTAGTTCCCCCATACAAAGTTAGGCAAGATACTTACCTCAACTAGGCCAAATTAACCCTCAAAAATTTCTTTTTGTTACACCACTCTAAGAGTACATAAATGTCATAAAGGTTGGTATAGGGCCCCGCCATACCAGTCAATACATGTCCAAATCATACTGACCAAACAGGCAACTCCAGAGCAACTACAGTGCACCAACACCTTTCGCTGAGCTGATAGCCTACTAGGAGGACTGTAAACCTGTCTATCGGGACCTGCGGGTATGAAACACAGCATCCCCAGGCAAAAGGGATGTCAGTACAGATAAAGTACCGAGTATGTTGTGAGGCCCCATAAATATTTTAACTAAAACTTGGGATTTCGTGGTGTCAAAGTAGACTATGTGCTGACGAAGAAGATTCACCACGGTACAGACTTTTTGGGTTGGACAGTACGCTGGGGAGTAAAGGAAAACTTTTGGCAGAAAAAGTCATTTTTGCGGTCCACTATGCGGTCGCAGAATCACTCTATGGGCCGCAGAATGGCCGTAGAATGAAGCAGAAAACTGGGCAAAGTTTGGGTGATATTGTGCGGTCACTATGTGACCGCAAAACTATTTCACGGGCCGCACATCGACCGCGGAACCAACATGAAAATTTTCTGGAGGGAGGTTCTGCGGAGCATTATGCGACCGCAGACAGGTCTGCGGACCGCATAATGGCCGCAGAGTGGGGTAGAGTTGCCCAGTTTTGGAGGACCATTTCACGGCCCATTTTTCGGACCGCAGAAGCATTATGCAGTCACATATGCTATAACAGATCTGTGACGGGGCTCCTTTTTTTCTAATTTTTTTACCCGTCCCTATTTCGATATATTTGAGTAATGGACCACTTCTGAAGCAAAAAAAAAAATATTTTCTAGAGTGAGGAAGTTCCAAAGAGTGAGAGGGGGGGTTCCTAAGCCCATCATCCATCAATTCTTGCTCAAAGTTGAAGAAATTGTAAGAAGAGTTCACTAGGTCTTCATCCTAGAGGTAAGTTTTTACTCCATAGCCCTCAATTTCGTGATTTTAACTAAAAATAGGTAATAAGCCAAGTAAATTCTGGGGTGTGGGAGTTATTTATTTTACATGCATGCACCATCTAGGGTAGTGGGAAGCTTATTGAGCTCTTTTGGGTAAGATTTGGGTAGTGGGATGATAGAATCCACCATAGGAGGACCTTGGAACCTTAGTACACACCTAGTGTTTGATAAAATATTCAAGTGAGCTAGAATTATGAACTTCTCCCTAATTTGTGTTCAATTTTGCAATATCGCTAAATAGATCGAAGTGGCTAGGATCTCCGAAATATTTTAGTAAATTAAAAGGGCTCGAGGCAAGGTATATTGGCTAAACTTCTCTCTTAGATTTGAATTCCCACGATGTTCTTGTAAGTCCCGAGTTGTCCATTATGAATTGACTTTTCTGAATAAGTTTGACGTCAGATGATGTATATATATATATGAATATGTTCAAATGTGTTCCGGAATATTCTTATTATATTGTGCTATTCTTCGGGAGAGTATTAGAAGTATGAGTATGAATTAAAATGTTGTGACTTCAAGTCAAGAACAAATGGAAGTGATCACATCAAATAGTATAAAAGATCATATGTGCCTAAGACCCTAATTTGCTCAAGTATGTGTTTAAAGTCTTAATTTGAAAGGCATTGTTGTTGATTATCCATGATAATGATTGAAAATAGAATAGTGAGCTTGAATTATGAAGTACGACTAGTATGCCAAGAATGATATTGTGTTATGGCCAATGATGTCAATAAAATGAATGACATTTAAAAGAATATGAATTGAGTGGTAAATACTGTTAATAACAAATGCTTTAGGAGTATCGATTAGCCACCGAGAAAGGGTAGGTCAGAACATCCTAACCCCGAAACTACACGTGCCGGTGTAGGAGTGATTGAGGGGTAAATCCCCGTGTTAATGTAATGAGACTGTTTCCCCTTATATGGGATGGGATTGGTGTGTTGAGATGTTTTTCCTTTAAATGGGATGAGATTATTGCTAGCTAGATGTGATGTAATGTCGACCCACACGGTATTGTGGTTAGATGACTTAGCCGATCGGGCTGAGATCGAATGCCATGCTGCGCACATGGTGGTATTGTGAGTGTATGTCTCGGGGTGAGATGGCTTAGCCGGTCGGGCTGAGATCAGACTCCGTGCTAAAATACGGTGGTATATCGGTTCTAAAGATCTCCCAACTTAAATTACCGAAACCTACTTGAAATTTACGTTTCCCCTAATGTGACACTTTGATACCGTTTGTGTCTCTTATTGATATCATGTTTTATTCTCCGTTTTCTGTTGCTCATTCTATTGAGAGGGTGTTTAATTTTACATACTAGTACTATTTCATATGTACTAATGTCTCTTTTGCCGAGGGCGCTGCATCTTTAATAGATATAGGTGGTTCCATAGCAGGTGGTATCGATCAGTGATTGCAGCATGTCCTCTCCTCAGCTGATTTGGTGAGCCCCACTTTATTTCGGGGTCCTGTATCTTCTATCCTTTGTACATAGTATTTTGAGGTATAGCCGGGGCCTTGTTGCCGGCACTGTCATAGCACTCTTTTTTTTCCTGTTAGAGGCTCCGTAGATATATAGTGTGGGTTGTGTCTGTTTTGGAAAATTTAAAACTAAAAATGTTGTAATTGTATCATCTATCCCACTTTAACTATGATTGTACAATGTACTGTTTTGAACATTTGTTAAGGATGTAACTAATGGAAATGAAATGGTGTTGTTCACATGACTTCATACTGACTAATTAGTGAAATGCATTTGTCTCTTTATTTGTGGGTGAGTTGGGTAGATGGCACCGTGCAGGCTTGCTCAACCAGGGTAACTCTGTTGAGCGCCGGTCGCGCTCCCCGAGGTCGGGGCGTGACAAACTTGGTATCAGAGCCTAAGGTTTTAAAGTGTCCTAGGATGTCTCGGAGCCGTGTCTAGTATAGTCCTTCTTATCGGTGTGTTGTTGACCACATCTATAATTAGGAGGCTACTTGGGCATTTAGGAATAATACCCTTCTTTGATGATCTAGATCGTGCGATAAAGCTGATTGTATGATTGTTCCTCCTTTAACTCGTGCATTGCTCTAATTTTCAGTATATGGTGCCCAGGAAGAAGGCAAGAACTGACCAAGGAGCCAATGCCACCCAGGAGTGGCAGTTGACCCTTTACTTTATGATGCGGGTGAACATCCGAGGGGTGAGAGTATTCCCCCAACTACTACGTTGCCTGATTCCACTATACCTGGTCAGACTGCACCAGTTCCTGCACCTACTGGGGGTGCAACGATCCCTCCAACTGATATTCCAGTTTCACCTCCATCCCCAGCTTCTAGTCCCGATGTATCCGATGGGGATCTTAGGGGAGCCATACAGATGTTGGCTCAAATAGTGGCTTCCCAGGCCCAGAGATCAGATGCTGCACCCACTTCTTCTAGCCAGCCAGGGGATTCGATTAGTTCCAGAGTGAGCAAATTTCTCCCGTTGGACCCTCTAGTGTTCACAGGTACTGATCCTGAGGAGGACCCCCGGGATTTTATTGAGGAGATACACAAGACCCTCCGGGTTATGTGTGCTACAGAGACATAGGGAGCGGAGTTGGCCTCCTACCGCCTGAAGGGGGTGTCCTATTCTTGGTTTGAAATGTGGGAGGACTCCCGTGAGGAAGGAATCTCTCCTGCGAGATGGAGTAAATTTGCCAATGCTCTTATTGATCATTTATTGCCTGTCGAGACTAAGGTAGCCCGTGCCGCCGAGTTTGAGAACCTAAAACACGGTAGCATGAGTGTGTGGGAGTATTATATAAGATTCGCGCGCCTGTCCAAATATGCCATCTACATGTTGCCTACTATGGAGGCTAGAGTGCGCCGGTTTGTGTAGGGCCTTAGTCCCTTGGTTATTAATGAGGCCGTTACAGGTGCCTTGAATTCTGATATCAACTATGGTAAGATGGTGGCATTTTCTCAAGCCATAGAGACTCGCAAGCTGAAGAATAGAATGGAGCGAGAGAGTAGCAACAAGGCCCGGTCAGTGGGCAACTTAAGTAGTACTACTGGTGGTGGTGGTGGTGTAGGATAGCTTTCAGGGGAGGGTCATCAAGGCCGTCCTAATATTTTACTCAGTCTTCAGTCAATGCACCACCATCGGGGCCTGGTCAACAGCATGGGAACCGTTTTAGGCCCAGCCAGGACAATAAGGGATCCTACCAGCAAGGTCAGTCTGGGGGGAGATTTCAGCAGCAGCGGAGGCCCCCATGCCCTAGGTGCGGGAAGATGGACTTTGGGACCTGCTACATGGACCAACCCATATGCTACGAGTATGGTATGAGGGGTCACATTCAGAGGGATTATCGTTCATCTCACCAGAGCATGGGCAGAGGTACAGCACATCCAGCAAGTTCTGCAGCTACTACATCCGCAGCACCTCCTACAGCTCAAGGCGCCCCAGCACCCGCAGGGCATGGTATAGCTAGGGGTGATGCACAAAGTTTGGGAGGACCCAGCCGTTTCTATGCTATGAGGGGTCGCCAGAGTGCAGAGGCTTCTCCAGATGTTGTCATAGGTATATTGACTGTTCAATCTCATGATGTGTATGCTCTTATTGATCCCGGTTCCACCTTGTCCTATGTCACTCCCTATGTTGCTATGGAATTTAGGATAGAACCGAAATAGCCCCATGAGCTGTTCTCTGTATCTATTCTAGTTGGTGAGTCTATTGTGGCCTTGTGAGTTTATAGGGATTGTGTTATCATGGTGCGTGGCCGAGACACCATGGCCGACCTCATCGAATTGAGGATGGTCAATTTTGATGTAATAATAGGGATGTATTGGCTTTATTCATGTTTCGCTAAGCTTGACTGTCAAACCAGAATCGTTAGGTTTGAATTTCCAACTGAGTCAGTGATTGAATGGAAGGGGGATAATGTGGTGCTGAAGGGTAGGTTTATTTCTTACATTAAGGCCACAAAGATGATTAACAAGGGGTGTATCTACCATTTGGTCTGGGCTACGGACACCGACGCTGAGGCACCTACACTTGAGTCCGTGCCTGTTGTGAATGAATTTCCTAAGGTCTTTCCGGATGAGCTCCCTGGGATCCCGCCAGACAGGGAGATTGATTTTGGGATTGATGTGATGCCAGACACGCAGTCTATATCTATTCCACCCTACTAAATGGCACCAGCAGAATTGAAGGAGCTAAAGGAACAATCGAAAGATTTGTTAGAGAAGAGTTTCATCCGGCCGAGTGTGTCACCTTGGGGCGCATCGGTTCTATTTGTAAGAAAGAAGGATGGGTCGCAAAGAATGTGTATTGACTATCAGCAGCTAAACAAGGTTACAATAAAAAATAATTACCCACTGCCAAGTATAGATGACTTGTTTGATCAATTTCATGGTGCTAAGTACTTCTCCAAGATCGATTTAAGGTCCGGGTATCACCAATTGAAGATCAAGGAGCAGGATATTCTGAAAACAGCTTTCAGGACCCGGTATGGGCACTTTGAATTTCTGATAATGTCTTTCGATCTAATAAATGCCCCCGCAGCTTTCATGGATCTTATGAATCGGGCCTTCAAAACTTTCCTCGACTCCTTCATGATTGTGTTTATTGACGATATTCTTGTTTATTCACGGAGTCGGAAGGACCATGCCGATCATCTCGGGACAGTTTTGCAGACTCTGTATCAGCACCAGTTATATGCAAAAATTTTGAAATATGAATTTTGGCTTGAATCTGTTACGTTCTTGGGTCTTGTTGTCTCTAGAGAAGGAATTGAGGTTGACCCCCAGAAAATTTCAGCCGTGAAGAATTGGCCTAGACCTACCACTCCAATAGAGATTCGCAGTTTCTTGGGCTTAGCTAGATATTATAGAAAGTTTGTGGAGGGTTTCTCTACTTTTGCCTCTCAGTTGACTAAATCGACGCAGAAGGCGGTTAAATTCCAATGGCCAGATGCTTTTGAAAGGAGCTTCCAAGAGTTGAAATCAAGATTAACTACGGCACCGGTGTTGACTCTACCAGAGGGTACGAATGGATTTGTGGTATTTTGCGATGTTTCAATGATCAGACTTGGGTGCGTATTAATGAAACATGGCAAGGTGATAGCGTATGCTTCTAGGAAACTCAAGAATTATGAAAATAACTATCCAACACATGACTTAGAGCTTGCGACGGTGGTATTTACATTGAAGATTTGGCTTCATTATTTATATGGGGTCCATGTGGATATATTCACGGACCATAAGAGCCTTCAATATATTTTCAAATAGAAGGAATTGAATCTGAGGCAAAGAAGATGACTTGAGTTACTCAAGGATAATGACATCGACATCCTATATCATCTGGGGAAGGCTAATGTTATAGCGGATGCTCTTAGCTGGAAAAATAGGACTCTAGTGAGGGAGGGGTGATTGTGCAAAATAGGACTGAATCGTCGCTTGTGGTGGAAGTCAAAGAGAAACAATTCAACGATCCATTGTTGGTACAATTGAAGGAGGGGATTCAAAAACATAAGACCATGGCCTTTTCTCTTGGCATGGATGATGGTACACTAAAGTACCAAGGGCGACTATGTGTTCCAAATGTGGATGATCTCCGAGAAAGAATCATGACCGAGGCTCATACTGCTATGTATTCCATGTACCCGGGCTCTACAAAGATGTATCATGATCTTAGGGAAGTCTATTAGTGGAATGATATGAAGAGGAATGTGGCGGACTATGTGGGGTAGATGTCCAAATTGTTAGCAAGTTAAGGCCGAACACCAAAGGCCTGGTGGGTTGGCACAGAACATAGAAATTCCAATGTGGAAGTGGAAAATTATTAACATAGACTTTGTGGCAGGGCTACCTCACACTCCTAGCAAATTTGACTCGATTTGGGTGATTGTGGACCGACTCACGAAATCAGCACACTTCTTGACAGTTCATGGCTAATTTTTGGAAGAAATTTCAGCAAGGTTTGGGTAATCAGGTGAATCTTAGTACAACCTTCCATCCATAGACCGACGGGCAGGCAGAACAGACTATTCAAATGCTTGAGGATATGTTACGCGCTTGTGTTCTTGACTTCAAAGGTAGCCGGGATGATCATTTGCCGCTTATAGAATTTGCCTACAACAACAACTATCATGCTAACATTCAAATGGAACCGTTCAAGGATTTATATTATAGGAGATGTAGATCTCCCATTGGATGGTTCAAAATTGGGGAAGCAGAGTTGATAGGGCTAGACCTCATGCATCAGACTATGGAGAAGGTTAAGATCATTACGGAATGGTTAAAAATTGCTCAGAGTCGTCAAAAGTCCTATTTGGATGTGCGTCGTAGTGATTTGGAGTTCAAAGAAGGTGATTCGGTGTTCCTGAAGGTTTCCCCTATGAAGGGTGTAATGCGATTTGGTAAGAAAGGGAAATTGAGTCCGAGCTATGTTGGACCGTACATAATCATTCAGAGGATTTGTCAGGTGGCTTACAGGCTAGAACTACCTCCAGAGATGTCTTTGGTGCACCCGATGTTCCACGTGTCCATGTTGAAGAAGGTTACTTCGGTTGAGACCATTGAGGTTAATGAAGAATTGACTTATGAAGAAATTCCAGTTGCCATCTTTGATAGGCAAGTCTGAAAGTTGAGGAACAAAGAGATTGCCTCCGTGAAAGTACTATGGCGGAACCAACAGGTTGAAGAGGCCACCTGGGAGGCCGAGGAAGAAATGAAGAAGCAGTATCCTTATTTGTTTGCATAGCCATGTATTTATAAAGTTGTGTTCTATGAAAATGCTAAGAGTTACCTTCTATGAATTATGTATCATTTGTATCGTAAATGTTAAGAGTGTTCCTTTTCTGGTAATATATTGCTTATGAGGCCACGGTTGGTGTTGTTTTATGTTATATTGCTTCATCGGATTATGTATATGTTGTTAGGAGTGGTTTCTGGGATTCTCTGACAGGTGGTTAGGCCCAGTTACAGGGAAAACTCTGGCAAAATTTTTGGAAATTTAGGAAGTTAGCCAAAATTTGGAACTGCTGGTGTGTGAAGTCACAATTGAGCCATATTGGATGCTAATGACGGATTCTGACCCTCATTCGAGGACGAATGATCCTAAGTGGGGGAGAATGTGAGGCCCCATAAATATTTTACCTAAAATCCGGGATTTCGTGGTGCCGAAATTGACTATGTGTTGATGAAGTAGACTCTTCGCGGTACGGACTTTATGGGTTGGACAGTGCACTAGGGAATAAAGGAAAATTTATGGCAGAAAAAGACATTTCTGCGGCCCACAATGCGGTCGCATAATCACTCTGCGGGCCGCCAAATGGCCTCGGAATGAAGCAAAAAATTGGGCAAAGTTTGGGTGATATTGTTTGGTCACTATGCGATCGCAAAACCATTTCTCGGGCCGCACATCGACCGCAGGACCAACATGAAAATGTTCCGGAGGGAGGTTTTGCGGCGCATTATGCGATCGCAGAACAGTTTTGCAGACCGCATAATGGCTGCAGAGTGGGGCAGAGTTGCCCAGTTCTGAAGGACCATTTTGTGGATCGCAGAAGCATTATGCGGTCACATATGCGACCGAAGATCTGTGACGGGGCTCCTTTTTTCTAATTTTTTTACCCGACCCTATTTTGATATATTAGAGTAATGGACCACTTCTGAAGCAAAAACATATATTCTAGAGTGAGGGAGTGCCAAAGAGTGAGAGGGGGAGTTCCTAAGCCCATCATCCATTAATTCTTGCTCAAAGTTGAAGAAATTGTAAGAAGAATTCATTAGGTCTTCATCCTAGAGGTAAGTTTTTACTCCATAGCCCTCAATTTCGTAATTTTAACTAAAAATAGGTAATAAGCCAAGTAAATTCTGGGGTATGGGAGTTGTTTATTTTATATGCATGCACTATCTAGGGTAGTGGAAAGATTGTTGAGCTCTTTTGGGTAAGCTTTGGGTAGTGGGATGATAGAATCCACTATAGGAGGACCTTGGAACCTTAATACTCACCTAGTGTTTGATAAAATGCTCAAGTGAGCTAGAATTATGAACTCCTCCCTAATTTGTGTTCAATTTTGTAATATCTCTAAATAAATTGAAGTGGCTACGATCTCCGGAACATTTTAGTAAATTAAAAGGGCTCGAGGCAAGGTATGTTGGCTAAAATTCTCTCTTAGAATTGAATTCCCACGATGTTCTTGTAAGTCCCGAGTTGTCCATTATGAATTGACTTTTCTAAATAAGTTTGACATCGGATGATGTGTATATATATATATATATATGAATATGTTCAAATGTGTTCCGGAATATTTTTATTATATTGTGCTATTCTTCGGGAGAGTATTTGAAGTATGAGTATGTATTAAAATGTTGTGACTTCAAGTCAAGTCCAAATGGAAGTGTTCACATCAAATTGTATAAGAGATCATATGTGCCTAACACCCTAATTTGCTCAAGTATGTATTTAAAGTATTAATTTGAAAGGCCTTGTTGTTGATTATCCATGATAATGATTGAAAATGGAATAGTGAGCTTGAATTATGGTGTACGGCCAATGTGCCAAGAATGATATTGCGTTATGGCCAATGATATCAATAAAATGAATGACATGTAAAAGAATATAAATTGAGTGATAGATACTTTTAAGTACAAATGCTATGGGAGTATCGATTAGCCATCGAGGAAGGGTGGGTCGGAATAACCTAACCCCGAAACTACACGTTCCAGTGTAGGAATGATTGAGGGGTAAATCCCCGTGTTAATGTGATGAGACTGTTTCCCCTTATATGGGATGGGATATGTATGTTGAGATGTTTTCCCCTTAAATGGGATTAGATTATTGCTAGCTAGATGTGATGTAATATCGACCCACACGGCATTGTGGTGAGACGGCTTAGCCGATCGGGCTGTGATCGGACGCCATGCTGCGCACATGGTGATATTGTGAGTGTATGTCTCGGGGTGAGACGACTTAGCCGGTCGGGCTTTGATTAGACTCCGTGCAAAAATATGGTGGTATATCGGTGCTAAAGATCTCCCAACTTAAATTACTGAAACCTACTTGAAATTTACGTTTCCCCTAATATGACACTTTGATACCGTTTGAGTCTCTTATTGATATCATGTTTTATTCTTCGTTTGCTGTTGCTTGTTCTATTGAGAGGGTGTTTAGTTTTACATACTAGTACTATTCCATATGTACTAACGTCCATTTTGTCGGGGGCGCTGCATCTTTAATGGATATAGGTGGTTCCATAGCAGGTGGTATTGATCAGTGATAGCAGCACACCCTCTCCTCAGCTGATTTGGTGAGCCCCACTTCATTTCGGGGTTATGTATCTTCTATCCTTTGTACATAGCATTTTCAGGTATATCTGGAGCCTTATTGCCGGCACTGTCATAGCATTCTTTTGTTCCATTAGAGGATCCGTAGTCATAGTGTGGGTTGTGTCTGTTTTGGGAAATTTAAAACTAAAAATATTGTAATTGTATCATCTGTCCCACTTTAATTATAATTGTATAATGTATTGTTTTGAACATTTGTTAAGGACGTAACTAATGGAAATGAAATGGTGTTGTTCTCATGAATTCTTACTGACTAATTAGTGAAATGCATTCGTCTCTTTATTTGTGGGTGAGTTGGGTAGACGGCATTGGGCAGGCTTGCTCGACCAGGGTAACTCTGTTGAGCGTCATTCGCACTCCCCGAGGTCTAGGCATGACATATGTAAGGAATGAAAGCAGTATATAAAAGATATGAAAGAAACATGGAGTAAAGAACTCAACCTATAAGTATGAATAACTATGTGAATCATGAAACGTTTAGAATGTCATGAATATGCGTATAAATATCATATCATGCATAGGTATATGCGTACATACCATCATCAAGCCTCTGAGGGCATCCCACTATATCATCTTGGCCTCTGTGTGCGAAATCATCATCGTATACCAACTGAATAGGTGGTGGTGCGTATATAACGCCGTAACCTTTTCCCATATCCCATATACATATAATGTACACATATAGAATGTCATCTGCTCATGGGTCAATGTACATGTATAAATGAATGCAATGCATAATTAAGTAAGTCAATAAGATCTCTCAGAATGTCATGAAAGCCACGAACAGACGATATAATAATAGGATACGTGGGGAATTAAGAACATAGGCAATCCTAGTACTTCTAAGAATGGGGTCATTGTGAAAGTTGCGTGTTTGCTCGTTTCGTTGTATCACATGTATCATGCCAAAAGGAAATAAGGGATACCCTTAACATACGTTAACTCCGTTGAGTCTGTAATATCTTCCAAGCAATTCTTCAAACAACTCAACTCAATCTACCATAGCATAAGGAGATTCAAAATCAGTGCTAAGTAAAGGCTAAGTCCGCAACTTAAACTAGTATCTCGTTTATGTAAATTTGGGCAGCATATCCCCTGTAACAAGGGCCTCCTCCAATACCATATACCAATAACAACAACCATAGAAATACAATCAACAATTCAAAAACAACCTAACTACAATTTGGAACCTTTAATACAACAAAACCCCCAAATATACCATAACACACCCAATCAACAAGTTATCAATTAGCCTGAAATTGCAACGACGAGGGACTAGCCCACTACTGTTACACCCTATATTTTTGTACGTAAAAATGCGTCGTAAGCAAACTAATGTAGGACCAAAAATGAGATAATATTTAAAAGTATATAAAGTAAGTTAATCATGTTACCTCTGAGGTTACAAATATTGAAGATCATGAACAACAAGTACAAAGAGGGTTGGACAGTTCAGAAGCTAAAGCAATTAAATAAAATAATGTTTCGTCGAAAGTCGACAAGTTGGGAATGTTATAACATGTACCTTTGGGGTGAGACTAGGGTGATTAACATGATAAGGAGATTATGTTATGATTTATATTAGTCGTATGACATCCGTGTGTTATGTTTTGAAGTCAAGCGAGTTGTGGAACAAAAGTCGATGAAAGTCATCACAAGTTACATTCATAAGTTTTACTGAAACTTTTGGGCAAATGTAACTGCGATTTTCTCCCAATATACTTAGAGTTATGGGGTGTTCCACCCATCAAATTAAAGATCTATGAGTATATTTTCCAACGCATTAAACCGTTTGTCAATACGACATTGGAGTAGAAAGATATGGGCATTTGTGCGATACTGCGCAAGCTGCTAGGTGACAAGTAGGTGTGTCACCTACTTGCTTAAATGAAAGCCCAAAAATGGGCCATTTCGGGTCGTCCAAAGAGGCCTTTTAAGGGCCTATTTTCTTCATATATTAGACTTAAAATAGAGCATAATAACCAGACATAAGCTCTGCAAAGAATCCTCCCAAAAATTTTCCACAAACCCTAATTGATTTTCTCTCCCTTTCAAGTTCTAATTGGAGGTAAAACCTAGAGTTTGAAGAACCAAGATAAGAGCTGAGTTATCCAACAAATAAGGTGAGTTTACTGCTCTCTTTCATCCAATTTTTCTTCTATAAATTCATGGTAAGTCGTTCTATACTTGTAAGAACTCACGGGACGGTGATCGGAAGCCGTGAGTTCGAGTTATTCACTTGTAGCGGACTGTTTTGTGGACTGTTTTGTGTTGCTGTTGGGCTGCGTGTTTTACTACTATTTTGTGGAGTTTTGGAGGAGGAAGGGGGTTTATAAACACCATATAAATGTAGGGTGGTTGGCTGGTCGTTCGTCATAACATTTTCGGGTCGTTTGACACTACTACGGTGGTCGTTTTGTGTACGAAGAGATTGGGGTGTGTTGGGCTGTTTTGTAGTATTTGATGGTGTATATAGGGCTGGAAAATGATGTATATATGTTGTTATTGTTCTGTTCTTGTATTGTTGGTGTTATCTTGAATTTGGAGGAAGTAAGGATTATAGGGGAGATGCTGCCCGTTTTAATACAAAATAAGTTTGTCGTTCGTTGTGCGATAGTTGTACCTTTCGTAACTTAACGATAGTATTATTATCGTTCTTGTAGATTAAGGTGCAAAGAGGTGAGTTCAACTTGGTGATTGGAAAGATTGTGATAAGGTATGTTAAGGCTAAGCCTTCCTTCATTTTGGCATGATCTCGTAGCTACATGTGTTAGTAATGAGACAAAAAGAGAAGTTCATATTCATGAATTTATTCACACTATTCTAGTCTCATAAGTTACAATATTATTCCTTATCGAGACTCTATATTCAATTTTAGTATTGTCTTCTTCCAGTCAAGAGAGCAGCAAGCCTATATATACAGTATTACAGTATTTTCATTACCATCGAGCTATAATCGATGGGCAGGCCCCTATTGGGCAACCTCTGATCAGATGGAAAGTTATATACCGAGCCTACTGTGGCCGAGCGCCTATGAGCAAGCCCAGCATGGTCGAGATACATAGCCTAGTATGGCCGAGCGCCTATGAGCGAGCCTACTATGGCAGAGCAGTTATATATACCGAGCCTTATAAGGCCGTACAATTATTTTACTTACTATATTGAAGGAGTTGAGTCAGTATCAGTAGGTAAGTATATCTCCAGATCATCTTTGACTCCCAGTTACTTCCAGTTATTATATTATCAGTTCAGTTTCGATTTTCAGTTATGTTCTTGCCTTACATACTCGGTACATTATTTCGTACTGACGTCCCTTTTCTGGGGACGCTGCATTTCATGCATGCAGGTTCAGATAGACAGACGAGTAGATCTCCTCAGTAGGTGTTTCCCGAGTTCAGCCTGATCGGTAAGCTCCACGTCTTTCGGAGTTTCCAGGTCTAGAGTATTGTGTACATCTTATGTATATCTGTATATATGTTATGGGTAGGTCGGGGCCCTGTTCCGATCATAGTACATCTATCAGTAGAGGCTTGTAGACATATCCTGTTGGTTAGTACAGTATGTTGGGTTTGTAGGCCTGGTATGTATAATTTGGTGGTTTGTCAGCTGTAGTAGCTATGACGGCCTTTTCGGCCTAGCTTTATATTGATGTTTAGTTAGCGCTAGTTTCCATTCAGTTTTATATTTTGCTTCGCAAATTGTCTTGCAAGGTGGCCCCATGGCCAAAGTATGACATTATGTGTTCAGAGTCCCTTAGTCGCAATTTGGTACGCCAGGTTAGGTGAGGCACCGGGTGCTTGTATCGCTCCTAGGTTCGGGGCGTGACAACTACCCTACCACATGTGGCATTTCTCCACGGCCTTTATCCTTCTAAACTCCATAAATCATTAGCACAATAGGCCAACATGAGTGGACTACAAAAGAGTCCACTAAAAGTGAAATAAAACGAACTCACGACTTTCAATCACCGTCCCATGAGTTCTACCTATTAGGAAACGAATTTATCCACCTTCCTTGAAATTTAAAAGCTTAAATACAGAAATTAGGCATTTTATTAACTATGAAGTACCTTCCAAAACTCAAACTACAAAGGAAAAGAGAGGTGGTATAGCGATACTTACGTCGTAGGGATCGTTCTAATGTTATCGCTTCTTGATTTCTTACCCGGGATGTTAATATTCTTTAAAAATCTTGTAGAGAGCTTAAGGGTAAGTTTATGGGGGTTCTCTGGTCGTTTTCTATGAAAAATGAAGAGAAAGACAATTTAAAACATATATATATATATATATATATATATATATATATATATATATATATATATATATATATATATCATCTTTTGAAAAGTCAAAGAGGTGCTAGCTTGGCACCCTAGCATTAGCCCTTCTTCCGCCGCTTATATCTTTTTATCTAGAGTTGTATGAATGAACAGTTAAGAGCGTTGGAAACTATATTCCAATACCTTAAATTTGGTATATAATATTTCCCAAAAAGACCTCATATAACACACGAAATGTATTGCTCAAAAAGTTTTAGAGACACACCTACTTGTCGCCTATGCAGTCTGCGCAGTCTCGCGAAACTTCAAATATCTCTCAACTCCGATGTCGTATTGATGAACGGTTTAATGCGTTAGAAACTAGACTCGTAGATATTACATTTACTATGTGGATCATCTCATAATTCCACGTATATCAGAAGAAAATCTCCGCTACATTTGACCTCATTTTAAGCACATTTATGAATGTAACTTGTGATGACCTTTGCCAACTTTTGTTCCACAACTCGCTTGACTTCAAAACGTAACTATCATAACACAACCTCCTTATCACTTTAAGAACTGTAGTATCACCCCAAAAGTACATGTTATAACATTCCCAACTTATCAACATTCGACAAAACTTATTTTCTTCAATTTGTTTAGCTTCTAAGCCTTTCAACCCTCTTGGTACTTGTTATTCATGATCTTAAAGATTTGTAACCTCCAAGGTAACATGATTAACTTACTTTATATACTTTCAAAGACGATCTCATTTTTGAGTTTACATCAATTAACTTATGTACTCTCACGTAAGAAAATATGGGGTGTAACATAAACAAATCAAAGAAAATAAGTTTCATTGAAACGACAAGTTTGGAATGTTATAACCCGTACTTTTGGGGTGATACTAGGGTGATTAACACGATAAAGAGGTGATGTTGTGAGGTATTTTAGTCATATTATAGTCGCGTTTTAAGTGTTGAAGTCAAACGAATTAGGAAACAAAGGTCGACAAAAGTTGTTGCAAGTTACGTTCATAATTTTACTTAAAGTTTTGGTATAATATTATTGAGCTTTTCTCTCAATTTAACTGGAATTAAGGGGCGATCCACCCACAAAATTGAATATCTACGAGTCTAGTTTCCAACTCATTAAACCATTCATCGATACAACATCATAGTGGAGAGATATTTGCATTTTTGCGAGACTGCACAAGCAGCTCCCTTTGGGAACCACAAATTCGGTTGAGGATTATCTTGATATATAAAGTTGTAGCCTTCATCTCTAAGGCTTATTACAACCCAAATCAGACCTAAAAAGTCTCTCTAGGTGTCCTAAATAAATCCTTAGGGATTTGAAGCAATTCCATCCTCCGAAACTCAAAATCAAGACGCGAACACATCAACGCGATCCTTATGACATAGGTAAGACTTTGCCATCGCCCTTTATCCATATAACTCGTGTTTTGGAAAGATCTTCGTGTCTAAGGAAGCTTTTCACCTATGTATTTTAGTTATACAAGAATAATTAAGGGTGTGGATCAAAGGGAACAAGGTTTAGAAGCAAGAACACAAGAGGTATGTAGGGTTTTCATTTCATTTTTGACATGATCTGATTTAGCTATGTTCTAGTCTTTCTCCTTGATCTTTTAAGGGTTTTTCAAGGGAAAATATTCAATTCCATATGTGAATTATGGAAGAAAATAGTTTAGGTTGGAACTTCAAAACACAACAAAAACAAAAGGGCAAATCGTCAATTTGTCCTATGCCATCCGGACTTCCGTTTGTTCCGTTCCTTTGATATTTTTATGTATACCTGATGTTTTTATGTATACCTAACCCCCCCCCCCCCATATGATACTAATAGTGTCATTTAATATTATATAAGCTTAATTGTCATGTTTTGATGCTTAGATTATTCCTAAATTATATTTTGACTTTCATGTCACAAGTTAGCTAGTATGAGTCGACATTAAATTCACAATATCATTTTGTCGATCGTTCGACACTATTGTGGATAACTGGATCTATTTTAGTTTGATGTTATCATATTGGCAGGGTAACAATTACCATGTATATTGTGGTGCTTTCTGTTGTTTTTGGGGATCATCCAATTTTAGGAGAAACTTTGCCGAAAGTTTTGGAAATTCGAAGAGTTGGAAAATTCTTGAGCTCCTTAGTTCTAAATTGATTAATGATGGATCAAAATGAGTTAATTAACCTTAGTATCTCATGTACATACTCAGTTTCTCTCTAAAATGGGGATAGTCTCCTCCATCCAACTTATGGACGAGCGTCATATTACGTTTCTGATTCTATTTATGGCCTCCTTCATGATCTCTTGAGTCCATATGATGCCGCCACATGTGTTATGCCTCATGCATGCTTATATTTATGCTGGGGGGATATAGCCCATAACACCAGTGAGGCCTATTGATTATATGCTGGGGGATATAGACCATAACACCAGTGAGGCCTATTGATTATATGTTGGGGGAAATAGCCCATAACATTAGTCGGGCCTATTGATTATATATTTACCTGCTTGGGGGATATAGCCCATAATGCTAGTCAGGCATGTTATATACACGTACATAGCTACAGTTTCCATTGAATGACTATACATAAGGCTAGTTCAATTTTATATTTAACTTATTGGGGGAATATAGCCCATCACACCACACAAGTACCGGTTCGGATAGTTGTTCAGTTTTAGCAGAGTTTCAGCTTAAACTTCGGTTCAGCTCCAGATCAGTTTCTAGTTCAGACTCTTGTTTAGCTTTCAGCTTATATTCATATTTCCATCTTATAGTCATACTATAGTATGCTTTACATATGTTTTCCACCCTACATACTTGGTACATATCGTACTCACGTCCCTTCCGGGGTGCTTCGTTTCATGCCGCGCAGGTATAGATAGATTCACCATTTGAGCCACATCACTAGGCCATCCACCAGTTGTTGGAGTCACTATGTTTACTCCCGGAGTTACTTATCTTTTTGTATATGTACAGTTAGCTAGTTTGGGTATGACACGGGGCACTGTTCCGTCTAATACTTTTTCAGTTCAACACTCCTAGATGCTTGTAGATATGCACTTGTGCAGTTAGTATATTTTTATATGTCAGCTTGTGTTAGTCTTGTCAGCTTTCCAGATTGTACAGTTCTTATCAGCTATGCTTATGCTTGTTCAGTTGCTCCATTTATATTCATGATTAGTAGATTATCAGCAAGTTTAGTTATGATTGACACTTAGTGTCGGTTATCCGTCGCGGTCCTAGGCTGGGTCGTTACAAACATGGGAAAAGGCGGTGTCTAGTAGAGTCTTGATTATGGGTGTGTTGCATGCCACACTTATAAACAGGAGGCTACAAGTCATTATAGGATGGTTGTCCTTCCTTCTTCTCTAGATCGTGCGATAGAGATATGCTATAAGAATTCAGCCTTCTGACGAAACGTTATATATGTAGTGATGGTGCCGAAGAAACTTACAACTTCCTAGAAGGGCAAAGCCATTGCTGGCTAGGGTAGTAGCAGAGTACCTCTTGAGTTAGATAAGCAAGAGGAGTCCAGACATGAGGTTCCATCTGGAGCTTCACAGACTCTGTCTGTTCAGGGAGAGGTTAGGGGTGCTCCAGCTACCGCACCTCTGGCTCCTTAGCATGATGACATGAGGGAGGCTGTCATATTGTTGACTAGCATTGCAGCTACTCAGGCCAGACGTAAGCATACAGGTCCTCAGGGTGACGATACGGGTTCTAGAATTCAAGATTTCCTCATATTAGAGCCTTCAGTTTTCACGGGATTCAGTACAGCATATGATCCTCATGATTTCCTAGATAGAGTAGCTAGAGCCCTCAGAATTATGTATGCCATAGATAGAGAGTCAATTGAATAGGCATCATATAGATTATAGGATCTAACAACCAGTTGGTATACCACTTGGGAGATGTATAGGGGAGCAAATGCTACTCCATCTGCATATTGAGAGTTCTCAGAGGCATTCCTCCACCATTACTTACCTACAGAGACACGTAGAGCATGATGGGATCAGTTCGTGACATTGAGACATGAGGCTATGAGTGTTGTAGAATACAACCTCTGCTTTAATTATTTGGCAAGGTTTGCTCCAGGAGTTGTATCAGACATTGAGGACAGGGTACACAAGTATGTAACGGGACTTGTTCCTCACTTAGTAAATTAGTGTATGACTGTACCTATGCAGTCGGGTATGGACATTGTACGTATTCAGGCATTCGCCTTAGCACTTGAGGAAAGGAAACAAAAAGCAGAAGGCTGATAGAGATAGAAGCTCAGGCAAGAAAGGAAGATTTTCAGGTTTGTTTAGTGAGACATCTGGTTCTAGTAGACATCATAGTGTTAGGCATCCAGTAGCTAGTACTTTTTCACAATTTCAAGGGTTGAGATTGACACGCCCCAAACCTGGGGAGGCGTGGCTGGCACCCGGTGCCGTGCTGGCCCGAGCGAACCACTCTGTAACTTATGATCGTTCGGCCAAAACTAGAACATACATAGGTCAAGTTGGCTGAACTCATTCCTTTTGTAACTATCATGGACCAACATAGCCACGACTCATAATGTACAAGCGTAAGTGGGAAAACACTGTATCACAGAAACATTTTTTTCTTAAAATATAAATACATATGGGCCGTCAAGGCCTCTGACATACTATACAAAATGAACCTCTGTCTACAAAGCCTCTAAGATTATTTGACATCAAATGGGATAGGGTACTGGTATACCCATAAGTCTGTAGAAAAACTCTGACACGATGACTCATAGACTCGGCTGCACTCCGAATGAGGTGGAGTCTTACTGATCCTTCGCTGAATGCCAATTTCGTCTACCATGAGGGCTTATCAAACTGATTCTACCCGTCAATCAGGACCTGCAGCATGACATGCAGCGTCCACAAATAAAACGGACATCAGTACGAATGATGTACTGAGTATGTAAGGCAGGAAAGTATAAGTAAGAACAGTAATGTAAATAGGGTAGAGAATATACAACCTGTGACATCTGGGTACCTCTGAGGGCTACTGACATGAAATACATGATACATACATATATATACATAAACTTTTAAAACATACGCCTTTGTGGGCATCACCATCATCATATCGTACCCGGCCATAATAGGCTCGGTAAAACGTACCCGGCCATCATAGGGCTCGGTAGAATCGTACCCGGCCACGTGGAGCTCGGTAAAACCCAACTGATCAGTGGTTGCACAATAGGTGCCGTACCCGGCCGACTATAGCGCGGCTCGGTAGAGTAAAATAGATACATATATATGATGCATGCTGGACTCATTGGAATCACATTTTGAACCTTTCAGAGTGACATAAGGTTGGTATCCTTCGTACACGTTATTAGGATTAACTCTTCATCAAGAATCTTATAAGAATCAGGAACTACCAACAACATTGATAATATAAGAATAAGAGAAGTAACATCAATATCAATCGTTTCATAAGAAGGGCAGCAATGTAAGTACTGCTAGCTTCTAAGAGTAGAGTATCTTTGGGAGCTCGTTCATTACATTATGTACAATCGGAGTCGTGCAAAAGAATGAAGGGGATAGCCTCACATACCTTGTATATACTGCCCAACCTCAACCACATCTTTGCGAAAAACATGTAACGGTGGATCGAAGTGGGAAAAATCCGTATCAATAATGTCCAATTAGCATAAGCTACCAACAATGATGTTTAACAATACTTTCGAGCAAAATTAAAGATCCAACCACTATTGTACGGTGATGGCTTCGACAGAATAAAAGACAAAGGCAATCCAAGGAGTTTACCCAAAAGTATTCCAACTTCTTTCTGAATACCATCGACCAAAGGGCCCAACTGGGATTGAAAGTCAGTGCACCATTTATTCTAAAATGGTGATATCTAACAGTGAAAGAAACCAGTCCAAACTATAATCAAGTACTGCAAAATCACTAGAATCATCGGAAAGTTTCATAGACGAAATAGTAACAAAACAGTGCTGCCTCAACAACACTTCCAACATGAGAAACAAGGCGTCCAGTGAGACAAGGTGCCTAGATTTCACAAGCTATCAGCTGTGGCTGCATCTACGAACAAAGAAAAGCAACAGTGACATGGACAAGAAAATGCTCAGCCGCAAATAACAAATCCGGCGATGGTGGTGGCTAGAAACAGAATCCAGCGAGCCATAAATCCTAAAGGCCACAAATTATTAGCAACAATGAACTTTCGTAACTAATATGAAATTTCTGCCATGTATTTGAAGTTAGGATAGCTATAGTAGTATCTATAGGTGTGGGCCCCACTTTGATTGATGACTTGGCCCCACAACTCCACTAAATATGCCACCTCATTAAATGAACTTAGGAGTCATATTTTCCAAAGGCATTTGCTGCCAAATTTCTAACATCCCACGTGGATGTTACCCCCTTTAATTATCCACAAATCTCACATAAATATTTATCCACAATTTCCTAATTAATTTGATAATTTTCCGCTCAAATCAATAATTAACTAATTATTCATATAATTAAGATCTATCTCAAATTACTTATAATACTACTCACTTTTAACATACTTTATATAACTTACTATCATGGTCATGTGGTACCATATAAAATAAATACCTACACTATTATTTTTATCAAAACATCCATGTAAAATACATATATTTTCTCAACTTATAATTTTCCTAATCTCATATAAAGAGTAAAAATTCTCGTACGCTTAATTCTTAAAATGGTAAAAAGATAACCTTCTTTTCTTGTGAGAAAATAATTTCTATTTTTACAATAAAGAAAATCTCATAAACTTCTTATATTATGTGTATAATTTACCATATCCAAAAATATTAATAACTATATAAAATCATACTTTTTAAACATTTTCTATAATAAATGTTCCACTCAAAATAAATACCATATCAATATGTATCTAACGGTATCAAAGTTGTAAACTTACGGGGTCTTATGGTCACAAATTCTCTGTAGAAAAGTACGGGATGTAATAGAGATCTGATCGACTCCCGCAGTCTAAAGATAGTCTGGGTGGTTCACTTTACCATAGGTGTTCTGACTGTGGTAGACGCCATTTGGGCCGACGCCAGTTGGGTGTAGATGCATGTTATGTTTGTGGCGAGTCAGGCCATTTTATGAGAGATTGCCCATCTAGGGGTGGTAGTGGTGCAACTCAGCCAGCGAGATAAGTTGCAGCTTCTTCAGCACCAGCACACCGACAAGGGCAACTTCCCCAGACACCAGCGGGTCGTGGTAGAGGTCGAGGCCGAGATCGTGCTACAGGCAGTCCAGAGAACCACACCTACTCTCTGGTTGGTTGTCAGAACCGGGAAGCTTCACTAGACGTTGTTACATGTACTTTATCAATGAATTATCATAATGGTTTGTGTTGATAGATCCTAGTTCTACACTATCATATGTTACTCCCTTTGTTGCTTCTAAGTTTGGGATAGAAGTAGAAGCCATTAAACCTTTTGAGGTGTTCACACCAATTGGTGATTCAGTAGTAGCTAGGCATGTTTTTAGAGGTTGCACGGTGATGATTGGCGACCGTAGTACTACAACTGACTTGATTGAGTTAGAAATGGTTGACTTTGATGTCATACTTTGTAAATATTGGTTGTCTTCTTGCTATGCTATTGTTGACTGTAGAGCTAAGACGGTCCAGTTCAATTTTCCAGAAGGGTCATCTATAGAATGGAAAGGTGTTTCGGCATCACTAAAAGGTAGATTTATTTCGTACCTTAAAGACGAGGAAGATGATCGATCACTAAGGGAATGCTAACTCTTGAATCAGTTCTAGTAGTGAATAAGTTCCCTCACGTATTTCTAGATGAGCTCCAGGTCTTCCTCCAAAATGGGAAATTGACTTTCCCATCGATATAGTGCCGGGTACACAACCAATATCTATTCCTCCTTATAGGATGGCACCATCAGAATTAAAGGAACTTAAGGATGGGGAGTACTAGTTTTATTTGTGAAAAAGAAAGATGGCCCCTACGTATGTGCATAAATTACAGACAACTGAACAAGGTCACGATCAAGAACAAATATCCCCTTCCTAGAATTAATGAATTGTTCAACCAACATAAGGGTGCCAAGTGCTTCTCGAAGATAGACTCGAGATCAGGCTACCATCGAGTTAGTGTCAGAGAGTGTGACATACCTAAGACAGCCTATGGTTTCCAGGTACCGAGGGGTCCAATTAAGAGAGTAAAGAAGAGTTAGAGGCGACGAGATGTCTCGCTTGAGATTCTATAATAACATAAGAAAATCTATGGTGGTAGAAAGTTAAAGGAAGGTTGTGAGTAGTATAAATATATATGTGTAGGTTGCAAGATAAATAATGGTAGAGCGACAAGGTTTTAGGTAGATAAGAGTAAGGATAAGAAAAAGGTAAGTGAGAAGGTGAAGAAAATAGGTAAAGCCTCGAGATTAAGACCATCCAAACAAGAGAGCTGATGGTTTTCGTAAAGTTATAGAAAGCTTAGTATATCTTGAATGAACTCGGAGGAAATTAAGACTAGGAGCATTTCGAAGAGATCAAATGCTGCCCTGGTAGTAGAATAAGAATGTAATTGTGGTAAATGATAAGAGGATGATGTTTAGGCCTTCGATTGAGTAATGATTCATAGTGAATGGATTTCATGAATTGCACGGGATTAGAATACCCCCCATAATATGAATCACATTGAGATGCTATAAAATACGGTTGTTGAAGTATAGTATCATCCCTAGGTGGATCGGGCACATAACTTCATATGTTCCCGGATGAGATGTGAGCCCTAGTGAAAATGTATTATGTAAGAGGTTTCAAGTTATCAGTGGTAGATTATAGATCAATATTAAGGTGAATCAATAATAGATGGATAAAAGTTGAAAAGTATGAGATGAGACTAGGCTGTCATTCTTAAGATGACCATAATGAGGAAGCATTAAAGAAATTAGATTTATACATAAAGGATAAGTAGGGAGAGAGTAACCTGGTTGGGTAGCAGACCTCGGTAATAATAAATCGAAGTAAGTGTTATGGTATAATATGACCTACCTAGATGTAGTGATGCCATAAGGATTGATAATCGAGGCTATGAAACAAAATGTAGCAATAGTCGTAAGTTCGACAAAGTACCAAGCGAAGAACTTTAGTACACCTATAGATGCCCAGAGGGAGAGATTGTCATAGTTTTGTATATGTTCACAAAGTGAGGCTTAGAGAGATTGGATAAAAGCTGGAGGAAAAAGGAGAGAAGAGTCACATAGGTGTGCGAACAAGGACAGAGTTGTACATGCTGCATGATAGAAGGTAGCAACAGTTACGATATTGAAAGAATTCCTAACGCAGGTCGTGGTGTAAGAAAGAGGCTTAAAGAGGGAATGCCCTGGACTCTGGATTTATTTGCAGAACAGTTGCCTAGATGGAAAGGACAGTATAAAAGTATTCATAAGAGTTGTAGTTTATGAGACTGATAAGAACATCAGTAAACATTTGATGACGAATGTTCCAAAGGGGGGAATGATGTTACACCCCATGTTTTCAGACATAAAAGTACGTCGTAAGTTAGTTGATGTATGCTCAAAAATTATATCATCTTTGAAAGTACATAAATTAAGTTAATCATGTTACATTGGAGGATACAAATATTTAAGATCATGAACTGAAAGTACCAATAGGGTTGGAAGGTTTAGAAGCTAAACAAATCAAAGAAAATAGGTTTCGTTGAAACGACAAGTTGGGAATGTTATAACCCGTACTTTTGGGGTGATACTAGGGTGATTAACATGATAATGAGGTAATATTATGAGGTGTTTTAGTCTTACTATAGTCGTATGTTAATTTTTTTTTAAGTCAAACGAGTTAGGAAACAAAATTCGACAAAAGTTGTCGGAAGTTATGTTCATAATTTTACTTAAACATTAGGTCTAATGTTACTGAGATTTTCTCTCAATTTAATTGGAATTAAGGGGCGATCCACCCACCAAATGGAGGATCTATGAGTTTAATTTACAACACATTAAATGTTTTGTCTCTATGACATCGGAGTGGAGAGATATTTGTATTTTTGCGAGACTGCGCAAGCAGCTTCCTTTGGGACCCACAAGGTCGGTTGAGGATTATCTTGATATATAAAGTTGTAGCCTTCGTCTATAAGGCTCATTTCGATCCAAATCAGACCTAAAAAAAGCTCTCTAGACATCCTAAATACATCCTTAGGGTTTTGAAGCAATTCCAAAGCAATTCCATCATTCGCAACTCAAAATGAAAATGCGAACACATCAACGCGATCCTTACGACATAGGTAAGACTTTGCCATCCCCCTTTCTGCTTATAACTCTTGTTTTGGAAAGAGCTTCATGGCTAAGGAAGCTTGTCACCTCTGTATTTTAGTTATACAAGCATAAGTAAGGGTTTGGATCAAAGGGAACAAGGTTTGGAAGCAAGAAAACAAGAGGTATGTAGGGTTTTCATTTCATTTTCGTCATGATTTGGTTTAGCTATGTTCTAGCCTATATTGTTGATATTTTAAGGGGGTTTCAAGGGAAATATCAGCATGTATTGTATCCTTGTATATTATTCAATTCCATATGTGAATTATGGAAGAAAATAGTTTAGGTTGGAACTTCAAAACACAACAAAAACAAAAGGGCAAATCGTCAATTTGTCCTATGCCATCCGGACTTCCGTTTGTTCCGTTCCTTTGATGTTTTTATGTATACCTAACCCCCCCCCCCCATATGATACTAATAGTGTCATTTAAGATTATATAAGCTTAATTGTCATGTTTGGATGCTTAGATTATTCCTAAATCAAATTTAGACTTTCATGTCATAAGTTAGCCACTATGAGTCGACATTACATTCACAATTCCGTTTTGTCAATCATTTGACACTATTGTGGATAACTGGATCTCCTTTAGATTTATGTTATCATCTTGGCCGGGTAAACATTCCCATGTATATTGTGGTGCTTGCTGTTGT
This sequence comes from Nicotiana tomentosiformis, assembly GCF_000390325.3. Classification (NCBI taxonomy): domain Eukaryota; kingdom Viridiplantae; phylum Streptophyta; class Magnoliopsida; order Solanales; family Solanaceae; genus Nicotiana; species Nicotiana tomentosiformis. The sequence continues at coordinate 74,268,058 of NC_090818.1, read as the reverse complement.
TTTTGGGGATCATTTAGTTTTGGGGGAAACTTTGCCAAAATTTTTGGATATTCGAAGAGTTGGACAGATCTTGAGTTCCTTGGGTCTAAATTGATTATAGAGGAATCCTAATGAGTTAATTAAATTTAGTATCTCATTTACATACTCAGTTTCTCCTTAAAATGGGGATAGGCTCCTCCATCCAACTTATGGACGACGAGCGTCAGATTACGTTTGTGATTCCGTTTATGATCTCCTTCATGATCTCTTGAGTCCATAAGATGCTGCCACATGTGTTATGGCTCATACATGCTTACATTGATTATACTGGAGGGATATAGACCATAACACCAGCGAGGCATATTTATTATATTCTAGGGGGATATAGCCGATAACACTAGTGAGGCTTATTTATTATATACTGGGGGGATATAGCCCATAACACCAGTCGGGCCTATTGATTATATATTTACATGCTGGAGGGATATAGCCCATAACACCGGTTATGCATGTTATATACGCAAATATAGCTACGGTTTGCATTTCATGACTATACATGAGGCTAGTTCAATTATACAGTTAGCTGATTGGGAGGGATATAGCCCATAAGATCAAACATGTACCAGTTCATATAGTTGTTCAGTTTCAGCACAATTTCAGCTTAAACTTCGGTTCAACCCCAGATCAGTTTCTAGTTCAGATTCTTGTTTAGCTTTCAACTTATATTCAAATTTCCATATTACAGCCATACTTTAGTATGCTTTACATATGCTTTCCACCCTACATACTTGGTACATATCGTACTCACGTCCCTTTCAGGGTGTTGCATTTCATACCGCGTAGGTATAAATAGATCAGCATTTGAGCCATGCCAGTAGGCCATCCACCAGTTGTTGGAGTCACTCCGCTTACTCCCGGAGTTACTTATCTTTTGGTATGTGTACAATCAGCTAGTTTGGGTATGACGGGGCCCTGTTCGATTCAGTACTTTTTCAGTTCAGCACTCCTAGAGGCCTGTAGATATGCATCTGTGCAGTTTGTATGTTTTTATATGTCAGCTCGTGTTAGCCTTGTCAGCTTTCCAAATTGAACATTTCTTATTAGCTATGCTTATGCTTGTTCAGTTTATCTATTTATATTCACGATTAGTAGATTATCATCAAGTTTAGTGATGATCGACACTTAGTGTTGGTTATCCGTCACGACTCTAGGCTGGGTCATGACACCTTTCCCCTAAAATTCGCCTCCATACAGCTTAAATCTAACAAAAAAAGACTTAATATCATCAAATTATGCAAGGGAAGCTTTGATCTTTGAACATTTTCCAAAAAATCAACAAAAGTCATCCCTGGGCCCGCCTGGTCAAAACCCGGATCAAAGTATAGATTACGACTACCCATAACCCCACGAGTCCATACATGCATTTTGTTTTCAAATTCGAATCCAAATCGACTCTCGAAACTCAAATCTTCATTTTTCATAACTTTGTCAAAAAATCCCTACTTTTCCACTTTGATTCTCAAAAATTTTATGTTAAATCTAAGATATAATCATGAAATATTGTTGGAAAATTATAATCACTTACCCAATAATAGTAGATGAAAATCCCCTCTCCAAGTCGCCTCATACCGTGTCTAGGGTTCTAAAATGAGAGAAAAAGATATGAAATCCCGACTCCCAGCCCTTTTGTTCAGCTGCAGATGTCACAATTATGACACTGGGTTAGCAATTGCGAAGAGAATCTTGCAAATGAAGCTACTGACAGCCTAAGCGGAACTTCGGGTTTGCGACAATGGGTTCGCAATTGCGAACCCTTCTCCCATCGCAAATGCGACAAATTATGTCGCAGTTGCGATTCTACCCAAATCTGCCTATGATCGCAATTGCGAGTGAGGCATCACAAGTGCGATACCTGACCCTCTCCTGTTCACTTCGCAATTGCGAGTCTGGTGCTCACAATTGTGACATTAAAGACATTAGCACACCAGCAACCTGTTTTCAGTCCAAACCTATCCAAAACACGTCTAAAACTCATCCCAGCCCTCAAGGCTCCAAACTAAAATTCCACACAAGTCTAAAAACATTATACGGGCTTGCTCGCACAATCAAAACACAAAAATAATATCTAGAACTACGAATCGAACATCAAAACGCATGAATTTCAATGAAAAGTTCAAGAACTTCTAGAATTGCAACCAAACGTCTGAATCCTATCAAATCAACTCCAAACGACACCAAATATTGCAGACAAGTTATAAATAGTATAACAGACCTATTCCAAGTCCTAAAACCTAATTCTGAACCCGATAGCTAAAAGTCAACCTACGGTCAAACTTGGGAAATCTTCTAAACCTCAAATTGCCAACTTTCGACAAAATTAGTGAAATCAACCTAGGGACCTCCGAATTCGATTTCGGGCATACGCCCAAGTCCAAAATTATGATACGAACCTATCGGAGCCATTAGAATACCATTCCAGGGATATTTTCACAAAAGTCAAACTTTGGTCAATATTTCTAACTTAGGCCTCTAAGCTAAGAACCAAAGGATCCAAATAAACACCTCCATTGAACCTTCACTGAAGTAATGTTCTTTGACCTCAACTTTCAAACATGCATGTCTAAGATGGCCACCGGCTCCTCAACATAAGTCAAATCCTTATCCAAATGGATTGAGCTAAAATCTACTACATAGGATAGATCACCATAATACTTCTGGAGTATATAGACATGGAACACCGGGTGGACCGCCGATAGGCTGGGTGGCAATGCAAGCTTGTAGGCCATCTCACCAACTCTCTCAAGGATCTCCAAAGGGCCGATATACCTAGGGCTCAACTTGACCTTCTTCCCGAACCTCGTCACACCCTTCATGGGTGAAACTCAAAGAAAAACCCTCTCTCCCACCATAAATGCTACATCATTAGCCCTTCGATTATCCTAACTCTTCTGCCTAGATTGTGTTGTACAAAGCCGATCTTGAATCAACTTGACTTTCTCCAAGGCATCCCGAACCAAATCGGTGCCCAACAACCTAGCCTCACCCGGCTCAAACCAACCAACTGGAGAATGACACCGTCTCCCATATAGGGCCTCATAAGGAGCCATTTGAATACTCGATTAGTAGATGTTATTTTAGGCAAACTCTGCAAGCGGTAGGAACTGATCCCACGAATCCCCAAAATCCATAACATAGATGCATAGCATATCCTCCAAATTCTGAATGGTGCGCTCAGATTACCCTTCTGTCTGGGGGTGAAATGTCGTACTCAACTCAACCCGTGTGCCTAACTCGCACTACATGGCTCTCCAGAAATGTGATGTGAATTGCGTGCCTTAATCGAATATAATGGACACCCGCACACCATAGAGACAAACAACCTCACAGATATAGATCTGAGCAGTTGTTCCAAATAATAGGTAGTCACCATCTGAATGAAATGTGTCGACTTGGTCAGCCTATCCACAATCACTCACACTACGTTAAATTTCTTCAAAGTCTGTGGGATCCCAACAACGAAATCCATGGTAATACATTCCCACTTCCACTCGGGAATCTTAAGTCTCTGAAGCAAACCGCCCGGCCTCTGATGTTGTACCTCACCTGCTAAAAGTTCAAGCACCGAGTCACATACTCCACTATATCATTCTTCATTCTTTTCCACCAACAATGTTGCCTCAAATCCTGATACATCTTAGCGGCACCCAGATGAATGGAATACCACGAACTATGGGCCTCATCAAGAATCAACTCATGCAACCCGTCAACATTAGGCACACATCCGTCCATGCATCTACAACAACCTGTCACCACCAATAGAAACCTCATTAGAATTGACTTGCTGCACTGTGTCCATAAGGACAAGCAAATGGGGATCATCATACTGACACTCTCTGATGCGCTCATATAAGGATGGCCGAGAAACCATGCAACTAAGAACCGAACTGGGCTTCGAAACATCCAATCTTATGAACTGGTTGGCCAAAGCCTGAACATCCATACCTAGTGGCCTCTTTGCTGCCAGTAAGTATTCCAAACTACCCATACTCTTTGCCTTTCTACTCAAGTCATCGACCACCACATTAGCCTTCCTAGGATGATACAGAATAGTGATATCATTTTCTTTCAGCAACTCTAACCATCTCAGCTATCACAAATTCAGGTCCTTCTGCTTGAATATATGCTGGAGACTCCGGTGGTCAGTATAGATCTCACATGGGATAGCGTCCAGATAGTGCCTCCAAATCTTCAATTCATGAGCAATAGCTGCCAATTCCAAGCGTCCACCAGATACTTCTTCTCATGAACCTTCAGTTACTGAGACGCGTAGGCAATTACCCTACCATCTTGCATCAACACCATGCCAAGCCCAATACGTGATGTATCACAATACATAGTGCAAGACCCCAAACCCAAAGGAAACACCAACACTAGGGTTGTAGTCAAAGCAGTCTTGAGCTTTTGAAAGCTCACCTCACACTCCTTAGACCATCTAAAAGGAGCACCCTTCTGGGTCAATCTAGTCAAAGGTTCAATAATGGATGAGAAACCCTCTACAAAATAGTGATAATATCCAGCCAAACCAAGAAAAATCCGAATCTTAGTAGCTGAAGATGGTCTGGGCCAAATCTGAACTGCCTCAATCTTCTTTGGATCTACCTTGATCCCCTCACTAGACACCACATGACCCAAAAATACCATCGAATCAAGCCAGAATTCACACTTGGAGAATTTGCATATAACTTCTTCTCCCTCAAGGTCTGGAGCACGATCGTCAAATACTACTCATGATCCTCCCTGCTGCGAGAATAAACCAAGATGTTATTAATAAACATGATGACTAATGAGTCAAGATATAGCTGGAATACACTGTTTATCAGGTGCATGAATGATGCTGGGGCGTTGGTCAGCCCAAATGACATCACGAGGAACTTGTAGTGACTATACCGAGTCTTGAAAGCAGTCTTTGGAATATCCAGATCCTGAATCTTCAGGTGATGGTACCCTAACCGTAAATCAATCTTCGAGAACACTCTGGCACCCTGAAGCTGGTCGAATAAGTCATCAATGTGCAGTAATGGGTACCTGTTCTTCACTGTAAGCTTGTTCAACTGCCTATAATGAATACACATCCGCATAGTACCATTATTCTTCTTCACAAACAGAATCGTAGCACCCCAAGGTGAAATAGTAGGCCGGATGAAACCCTTATCAAGCAACTCTTGCAGCTATTCCTTTAACTCCTCCAACTTCATTAGTGCCATATCATATGGTGGGATAGAAATGGGCTGAGTTCCCGACACCAAGTCAATACCAATATAGATATCCCTATTGGGCGGCATGCCCGGTAGGTCTGCTGGGAATACATCCGAGAAGCCCCTCACTACCAAAACTGACTCAACAGTAGGAGTACCAACATTAACATCCCTCACCAAGGCTAGATATGCTTCACACCCCTTATCAAACATCCAATTTTCCTTAAGGAAAGACACAACCCTTCTAGGAATATAATCCAAAATACCCCTCCACTCCAATCGCAGCAGACCTGGCATAGCCAGTGCCGCAGTCTTGGCGTGACAATCTAAAATAGCATGATAGGGCGACAACTAGTCCATGCCCAAGATCACATCAAAGTCTACCATATTAAGTAACAATAGATCAACTCTGGTCTCAAAACCACCAATAACAACTAAACACGGTCCACAATAATAAACTCTCCCACAAGCATGGACACATATAGAGGCGAACCCAAACCATCATGAGATATGTCCAAATACAGAGCAAAGTAAGATGAAACATATGAATAAGTGGATCCCAGATCAAATAAGACTGATGCATCCTTATGATAAATCGGAACCATACATGTGATGACAGCATCCGATGCAACCGCCTTCGTCCTACTAGGAAAAACATAGAAATGAGCCTGGACTCCCTCTCTGAGGTGACCTCTACCCGCTTGACCTCCACCCTAGCTAGTGGGGCAAGTGGAGCGACAAATGGAGAAGCAATCTATCATGCCCCGACCTTGAGGAGCGCGACCGACACTCAATCGAGATAACCCGGCCGATCAAGCCTGTATAATACCTTTTACCCGAACACACCCATGAATAAAGAGAAGATCTATTTCATTAATTAGATCAGAAGAACATCATGTGAGCAACACCAATTAATTGACATTAGTAACATTATTTATAAGTCTCAAAATACATATAATTTCATAGTTTGATGTGGAACATGTGGTACAAATACAACATTACTAGTTTGACTTTCCCAACATCAACTTACGACCCAGACTATGTCTATGGAGCATCTAATAGATACAAAAGAGTACTATGATAGTGCCCGCAATAAGGCCTCAGATATACCTCAAAACATAATGCACATGGAACAAAAGATACACGACCCCGAAATGAAGTGGAGCACACCAAGTCAGCTGGGAAGAGGGTGTACCACTATCACTGATCAAAGTCGTCTGCTGTGGAACCACATGTATTCATTAAAGATGTAGCGCCCCCGGCAAAAGGGACGTTAGTACATATGGAATATTACTAGTATGAATGACTAAACACCCTCTCAATAGAACAAGTAAAGAAACAAGTGAGAACAATAAGAAAATCAATGGGAACCTCAAACAATACCAAGACATCAAGTTATGAGCAAGACAGGTTTTCAAGTAAATTTCAATATTTTAGGTTAGGAGATCTTTAGCATTGATATACCATCATGAATTTAGCACGGAGTCCGATCACGACCCAATCGGCTAGGCCTTCTCACCCAAAGGCATCAACCATAATCACAATAACTATCAAGATATCAATCATTATCTCAATCACAATCTCAAGCACAATCACCACCATGTGTGCGACATGGCATCCGATCTCGACCCGACCGACTAGGACGTCTCACCATAATGCTGTGTGGATCGACATCACCCTTTGCTAGCAATCATCTCATCCCATTTAAGGGGAAAAATCTCATCACATCAATCTCATCCCAAATAAAGGGAATAATCACAATCCACTCCTACACCGGCACGTGTAGTTTCGGGGTTAGGTTATTTCTACCTAACCTTTCTCGATGATTAACGATACTCCCAAATGCTTATTATATAAAAGACTTTCAGTTCATTTCATAGTCTTTTACTCAACTTTTCATTTCATTAGCACTAGTGGACACAAATGTGATATCATTCTTGGCACGTTGGCCGTATTTCATATGTGATGATCACCCCTTTAACTTTTAAACATCATCATGGATTATCAACAATAATGCATTTTTAATCAAGAACTCTAAGTACATATATGAGCAATTAAGAGTCTTTAAGCACATTGAGTTTTCTTCCACAATTTGGCATAATAACTTGCGTGTATAACATGATTGAATTCATAATACTTTGATACATAACCCATACTTTGAACACATTCTCGAAGGATAGTATAATATGATAAGAGTGTTCAGAACACATTGTTTATTTGGAATAGTCAAATTATAAGGAATAACTCGGAACTTGAGACATAAGAGCTTGAGTTAATCATAATTACAACTTACGAGGACATCATGGATTTGATTCTATAAGAGGAAATTAGCTAACATACCTCGCTTTGAGCTTTCATTAAATTACTACACAGTTCCGGAAATCCTAGCAACTTTGATCTATTTAGAAATATGATAAAATTGAACCACAATTAGGAACATATTCATAGGTTCAACTCACGTAAGCATTTTATCAAGCACTAGGTGTGCATTATGATTTCAAGGTCCTCCTATGGTGGATTACTTCATCCCACAACCCAATGTCTACCATTTTGAGCTCAACAACCTTCCCACAACTTTGTTGGTACATGGATGCATAGATAACACCCCTATACCTAAGAATCACACTCTCCATTACCCATCTTCTACCCCAAACTCGAAATTGAAGACTAAAGTATGGAACCTTACCTCATGGATGAAGACCTTGTGAGTTTAGTATGGAACCTTACCTCATGGATGAAGACCTTGTGAGTTTTCCTAGTGAATTCTCCAAGTCTTGAGCAAGGATTGATGAACAATTAGCTTAAAAATACCCCTCACTCTAGACCACTATCCTCTCTCTAAAATATCAGTTTGGTCCAGCAAAAATAAACCCCAAGTTGTTTTTATAAAAATGGGATCGGGTGAAATTTTCCAAAACTTAAACTCTACGAAGCCAGGTCTGCGGTCGCAGACCGGACCGCAAAATAGGTATGCGGCCCGCAAAGGGGACCGTAGGAAGCGTCCCAAAAACTAGCATGGCTGGATAGGTCTGCGATGGATCTGCGGTCCGCAAATCAGTTTTGCGGTCGCATAATGGATCGTAGAACCTCCTTCCGAAGTTTTCTCATGCTGGATCATCGATGGGTTGTGCGTCCCGCAAAATGGTTATAAAGTTACATAATAGTCCTCAAAATTAGCTCAAGTTATGCTTCACTCTACGGCCGGTCTGCGGCCCACAAAGTGGTTCTGCGGTCGCATAGTAGACTGTAGAAAGGCCATAGTCCGCAAAATGATTCCTTCAACTCCCCGACGTACTATACAACCCACAAAGTCCGTACCGCGGCGAGCTTGCAAGCCACAATGAATTTCTACAACCCTCAATCACATTACTCTACCTCGGTGCCACGAAACCCCGAGTTTTAGGTGATATTTTACGGGGTCTTACACAATCATGGCCTACGAACCCTGTGGACCCTATGGAATCCGTGAAGCCTATGTAGTCTATGAAGGTGCACCCCTCCTGAGTATGGGGTAGCCCCTCACCATATGTCTGCTATCACCATACTCAAAATAAGCTCTCGGTGGGCATAGCTTCTGAAACTGACCCTTGCCTGGATGGCTAGATTGACTGCTGAAGGCACCCTATGCAGGAGGTGTACTATGGAATAACAGGGGTATTGCTAGTAGCTGGAAGTGCTGATTAAACTAGGCGACTCACATAACCTCTGCCATGACAGACTACAATAGGAACGCGGGCATCGCTATATCCTCCTAAATCTCGAGGCCTCTTGGCCTCCCTATCCTCTCTCTCACGGCCCCGCATACCCTCTAACCTTTGCTCGATCTTTATTATAACACCCCAGAAAATTTCAAAGTACTTAAGTGTAAAGCCCGGTAAAATTTGCAAAGAAAAATAATGTTTCATGGTGCCGGACTAGGCTTATGTGTTTGAGGATTGTAGAGCTCAGACTTTTTGGGTTGAACAATGCACCGGAAAGTAAAGAAAATATTTTGGCGAAAAAGTGCATTCCTGCGGTCCATTATGTGACCGCAGAACCACTCTGCGAACCGCATAATGGCCGCAGAGTGAGGCAGCTAATTGGGTCAGTTGGAAGTAACTATGCGGTCGACTATGCAACCGAATAACTGTTATGCGGTGCATTATGCGACCGCATAACAGTTATGCGGATCACATAGTGACCGTATACACAGACAACTCTTTTGGATATTTTGTAGCCAATAATGCGACCGATATGCGGTCCGCATATCGGTTATGCGATAGCATACCTTGTTCCGGAGCTTCATTTTTGGGTTTTTATAACCCGATCCTATTTCGTTAAATACACTCTTTGGGCCATTTTTGAGACATAATATGATATTCTAGAGTGAGAGAGAGTGCCCTAGAGTGAGAAGGTGTTCTTCAATAATTTTTCTTCAATTCTTGCTCAAGTTTTGGAAGATTAAGAAGAGAAGCTCACTAGGTCTTCATCCTAGAGGTAAGATTCTACACCCTAAACCCTAATTTCAAAATTTTCTAAAAATCGGTAACTAGCAAGATAATGTTTGGGCATGAGAGTTGTTTATTTTACATGCATGTATTATCAAAGAGTGTAGGAAGATTGTTGAGCTAAAAATGGTAAAGATTGGGTTGTGGTATGATGGAATTCTTCATAAAAGGACCTTGGAACCTTAATGCACACTTAGTATTTAATAAAATGCTCAAATGAGCTCGAACCATGATCATCTTCCTAATTTTGATTCAATTTGTTATATTTCTACAATAGATTGAAGTTGCTAAGAATTTCGGAACATTTAGAGTGTAAGGAAGCTCAAGTGAGGTATGTTGGCTAAACTTTTCTCTTAGAATTGAATCCCATGATATTCATATAAATTATGTATGTCCCGAGTGATTCATTATGAGACTGGCCATTCCGAGTAAGATTGGGTTGAAAGATATATATTCAACAAACATCATAAATGCTTTATTCATGTTATGTTACCAATTGAGGATGTGTTAAAATACGGGTTGTGCATTAATAATATTTCGACTTTAAGTCAAGTTCAAATGAAGGCTATTATGCCAAATTTTGTGAAATATCTCTACATGCCTTAGAATCTAAATTGCTCACATATGTACTACACACCTTGATTTGAGTTGTATTTGTTGTTGATGATGATAATGATATTTGAAATTGATAAGGTGAGCATGAAATGCTGAATATGGCCAATGTGCCAAGAATGATCTTATAATTATGGCCATTAGTGCTAATGAAATGAAAAGATGTGAAAGTAATATGAAATGCGATGATTGATATAAAAAGGTTGATGTCTCAAATAAGACAGCCTAGTCGGTCGGGTCGTGATCGGGCACCATGCCGCATACATGGTGGTGATTGTGCTGGAAATTGTAATTGAAATTGTGATTGTGGTTGATGTCCCAAATGGATGGCCTAGCCAATCGGGTCATGATTGGACTCCGTGTTAAAGACGGTGGTATTGATATTGAGAGAAATTGTGGTTGATGTCTCTACTGAGATAGCCTAGCCGATCGGGTCGTGATCGGACTCCGTGCTAAGAGTGCGGTGGTACTGGTTTTGTGAATAATGGTATTGGTATGGTGAATAATGGTACTTTTATTGTGGACAATGGTATATCGATACTAAAAATCTCCCAATGTGAGATATGGAGATTAATTTGAACACTATCTTGATCCTAAATTGAGGTTTGATGTTAATTAAGGCTTTCATTGATATTATGATAATCTTATTTGTATTATTTGTCATTTTATTGAGAGGGTGTTTAGTTATACATACTAGTGCTATTCGACAGTACTAACATCCCTTTTGCTGGGGGCGCTGCATCTTTCAATGGATGCAGGTGGTTCCACAACTGGAGATATTGGTCAGTGATAGCAGTGCACCTTTGTCCCAGCTAATTTGGTGAGCCCCACTTCATTCCGGGGTCATGAATCTTTTGTACTTTGTGTATTCTGTTTGAGGTATAGCCGGGGCCTTGTTGCCGGTATTATCATTGTACTCTTCTTTATCTATAGAGGCTCCGAAGACATAGTGCGGGTTGTGTATTGGTGCTGGGAAAGACAAACTATGCTATGTTGTGGTTGTATTACTTGTCCATTTGAGACTTTAAAAATGGTGAAACTTATGGTAAGAAATTGTTAATTGCAGACGTGACCACTTTATTGTTTAATTAAGTAAAACATATATTCTCTTTATTAATGAATGAGTTTGGGTAGAAGGAATCTAATAGGCTTGTTCGGTCGGGTTCACTCGGTTGAGCGCCGGTCGCGCTCCTCGGTTTTGGGGCGTGACATTTACCACCCGCTTATACGGAGTATTCGTTTCCAACTCTTGAGCCATATTGAATCTAAGAACATAGTTGAGCCCCTCGATGAATCTGCAGACTCGCTCTCTGACTATAGAAACCAAGGCAGGTGCATATCAGGACAACTCATTGAATCTGATAGCATACTCTGACACTAACATAGTCCCCTAATGCAACTGCTCAAACTCGATGCTCCATGCATCACAAAGGGTCTGGGGGAACAAACTCTCTCAAAAAACATCTCTGAAAACTGAGCCCAAGTGAGTAGGGCTGCATCAGCTAGTATACCCTCCTCGTAAGCCTGCCACCACCGATATGCTACTCCTGACAGCTAAAATGTAGTAAACTCAACTCCACTCACCTCCACAATACCCATGGTGGCCTGACCTCAGGCTGAACTGGTATAAGAGGTTGTGCTGGCATGACACCATGGACCTGATCAATATGGACCCGTTCCTCGGGAATATGGGATGCGGGAGTTTGAGCTCCTCCCCCAGCCTGAGATGTGGCTGGTGCAAGGGGAATCAATCACGCCTGAGCTAGAGTACCAAACATGCTCAAAAACCGTGCTAGGGTCTCCTGAAGTCCAGGGGCAGTAACAGTAAGTATCAAGCCTAACCTCGGTAGAGTAGTGACGAGGCAAGGTCAAGACACCTACTAGGATAGGATAAATGAAATAGAGTATAATAAAGACCAATAATGGAGAACGAGTAAATGAATGATAACAAAGCAGTATAATAATGTAGGCTAATAATAAAATTTAAGGGAAGAAAGGCAACAAGAAGTGAAAACAAAATGAGAACAACAAGTAATCAAATACGGACAAATACAAGTAAGTCAATGAAGAAAACATCAAAAGCTGTTCAACCACCAAGCCTCTTTAATCATGGAATGTACAACAAGAATCACAACCGAGGTACCACGCCTCATATTCACATTTCACAATTACAATCACAATCTTTCCTTATATCACCACGTGAACCTTACATTTATTTTTTTTAAAATATTTTTCCGAAATAGCTACATGCATTTTAGCCCCCTTATCTCACCGTGTGGCTTCAAGTAATTCCCTTACTAGCAACACACATATAAATCCCACCTTATCTCACTTTATGTATATCAACCCCTATACTTATAACACTGCATGCGTATCAATATCACAACACAATAATCAACTCGCACCACATGTAATCATATGCCACAACACTTGCCATGGAAAGATATCTCGACAATTAACAACTTCAACCTGAATGTGATAATGCCTTCCAAAACTTCAACATCAATAACCCAACTAGAAGATATTCCACAAAATAACAACTTCAAGTAAGAGTAATTCGACAATAAAGGAGTACCGAGACAATAAGAGTGGTAGTAACTTCAACTAAAGCATATGAGAGAAATTACAACACCAAAGGATAGAACAAAGACTAACAACATCAATTAGAGCATGTGAGAAGAAATTTAACAATAAAAGATGTAACATGTTATAAAAAATTCAATTAAATGCATAGAAGAAGTCTAAAAGTCTAAGGCGGTCAACATACCACATATAGCCCATGTACACAGTAGTGTACACGTCTTCCACATAGTACAATTAGCGCAAACAACCCAAATCCTAAGGGGTAGTTTACCCACACAAAGTTAGGCAAGATACTTACCTCAACTAGGCCAAATCAGCCCTTGAAAATAGCTCTTCTCCTAAAATTCACTCCACACGGCTCAAATCTAATAAAAAATGACCTAATATCATCAAACAATGCAAGGGAAACCAATTACAATAGATAAAGCTTTGATCTTTACACATGTCCCAAAACGTCTACAAAAGTCAACACCGGGCCCGCACGGGCAAAACCTTGGTCCAAGGATAGATTCCGACTACCCATAACTCAACAAGTCCATACATGTATTTATTTTCAAATTCGAGCCTACATTGACTCTAAAAACTCAAATCTTCATTTTTCAAAATTTTGACAAAAATCGCCAATTGTCCTCTTTGATTCTCATAAATTTGATGTTAAATCTAAGATATAATCATGAAATATAGTTGAAAATTGATTAGAATCACTTACCCACTTATTGTAGATGGAAATCTCCTCTCCAAGTCGCCTCCTACCGAATCTAGGGTTCTAAAATGAGAGAAAATGATATGAAATCCCGACTCCAGCTCTTTTGTTCAGCTGCAGATGTCGCAATTGCGATACTAGGTTAGAAATTGTGAACCCTCACTATTGTGAAGAAAATATCACAAATACGGCTACTGATAGCCTAAGGGGAACTTCACAAATGCGATAATGGGTTCGCAATTGCAAACCCTGTTCCCATAGTAAATGAGACAAATTATGTCGCAATTGCGATTCTACCCAAATCTAACTATGTTCACAATTGCGATACCTTACCCTCACATGTTCACTTCGAAATTGTGAGGTTGATGCTCGCAATTGTGACATTAGAGACACTAGCACACCAACTACCTGTTTTCAGTCCAAACCTATTTGAAACACGTTCAAAACTCATCCGAGCCCTTGGGGCTCCAAACAAAACATACACACAAGTTTAAAAACATCATACGATCTTTCTCGTGCAATCAAAACCAAAAATAACATCTAGGTCTACGAATCGGACATCAAAATGCATGAATTTTGAAGAAATGTTCAAGAACTTCAAGAATTTCAACCAAGCGTCTGAATCCTATCAAATCAACTCCAAATGACATGAAATTTTGCAGACAAGTTCTAAATATCATAACACACGCATTACAAGTTAAAAAAACAAATTCCGAACCCAATAGCTAAAAATCATCCTATGGTCAAACTTGGAAAATCTTCTAAACCTCAAACTACTTTCGGCAAAATAAGTCAAAACAACATAGGAACCTCCGAATTTGATTTCAGGCAAGTAGCCATCAAAATACCTTCCGAGGTCCTTTTCAAAAAGTCAAACCTTTGATCAACATTTCTAACTTAGACTACTAAGCCAAGAACCAAAGGGTCCAAATCAACCCAAAACCTTTCCGGAACGAAACTAACCAGCCCCGCAAATCATAAATCCACAAAAATATACATGTGTGAAGCATCAAAAGGGGAAATGGGGCGCAAATACATAAAACTACCGGTCGGGTCGTTATAACTTTATTGTTTGAAATTGATTCATTTAACATTGTTTGATGTTATTGAGTTATTTTTTGCTAGATTTGAGTCGTACGGAGGTGATTCTTAGAGGAAATGCTATTTTAGAGGTTTGACTTGGGCTAATTGAGGTAAGTGTTTTGCCTAACCTTGGTTGAGAGAATTTTTCCTATTAATTGATATTGTCTACTACATGAGGGGGTGATGTATATATGAAGTGATGAGCTTATATACATGTTCCATGGGTATTCATGCTTGAGGTAGACTCTAGATTACTCTATGCCTTTATAACGACCCTGCCAGTAATGTTGTGTATTGTAGCCCTGTTCCCCTAAATATCGCTTCTTTTATGTTCATTTGTAGTTATGTGACTTGTCGGGGTGCTTTGATTAGTTTTGGGATAAATTGGGATACTTAGTCCCAAGGTTGGAAGCCTAAGTTGAAAGAGTTGACCGGAGTTTGAATTTTGTGTATACAACTCCGGAACTAAGTTTTGATGGTTTTGATAGCTTTGTATAGTGATTTTGGACTTAGGAGCATGTCCGGATATTAATTTGGAGGCCAGTAGGTCATTTTTGGCTTGAATTGGCGAAAGTTAAAAAGTTAAAGGTTTGGAAGGTTGAGAGGTTTGACCGAGAGTTGACTTTGTTGATACCAGGATAACATTTTTGTTTCGGGAGTTAGAATAGATCCGTTGTGTTATTTGGAACTAGTGTGCAAAATTTGAGGTCATTCATAGTTGATTTGATATAGTTCAACATTGGTTTGAGAAGTAGGAAGTTCATTAGTATCATTAGGCTTGAATTGGGGCGAGATTCGTGATTTTGATGTTGTTTGATGTAATTTGAGGCTTCGACTAAGATCGTATCGTGTTTTAGGAAGTGTTGGTATGTTTGAATGGGGTCTCAGGGGCCTCGGGTGTGATTCAAATTGAAATTGGATTGAGATTTTGACTTAAGAAATTGCTGAAGCTTATGGCTTTTGGTGTGATCTCACCTGCGAGGTCTTGACCGTAGGTGTGCAGTTGCAGAAGCGACATGCTTATCGCAAAAGCGGAAGTTATTTGGGCTTGGCAGAGGCCGCAGAAGGTCTTGCTTCATATTTTTTAACTCATTTTTGGTTTATACTGATCCGCACCTGCAAGCCCACAAGTGCGAGAAATGTTGCCACAAAAGTGAATATGGGCAAGATGGGCTGGAGTCGCAAAAGCGAAAGTTCTCCGCAGGTGCGAACATGCAGGAGCGAAGGCAGTACCGTAGAAGAAGTTCCGCAGGTCAGTGATTTTGAACCGCATATGCGCTTGGTCGGGTGTCTAAGTGAATTCTGCAGATGCGGATATTTAACCGCAAAAGCGGCATCGCAGGTGCGACCTTTTCAACCGCAGGTGCGGTTTTGCTGGACAGAACTTATAATTGAAGGTTTTTAATTTTTTATCTCATTTTGGACTTGTGGAACTCGGCTAGGGGCAATTTCTGAGAGGGTTTTGGCTACAATTGAAGAGGTGAGTGAAGATTCATCATTTTTATTGATAAATATTGATTATTACACCTATTTTATGTGTGTTTGAGGTGGAAATTGGGGATTTTAGACTATGTTTTTGGGGAATAAGATTGGATTATTTGGGGGTCGATTTGTGGATGGAATTGATCGCTCGGAGGCCAATTCACGTGGAAAGGGCTTGAGTATTGAGTTGCGTGCTTTCAGGTTAGTAACATTACTAAACTTGGAATTGAGGGTAATTATCCCTGGAAAACATGTTATTTGTGTTGTGTTGGGGTGACGCACATCCTAGGTGACGGGCGTGTGGGCGTGTACCATAAAAATCATGATTCGGGTTGATTTTTTTGTAATGTGCTGCTATTCTAGTTTTTTTATCCATGTAATTCTTACTTGTTATACTAAATGAGATGTGATTCATACTAGAAATCATATTTAGGCTATGTGCTTATTCGGTTGAGACCTATTGAGGCTATTTCTGTTGTTTTAAGTTACTTGTTTTAATTGTATTTATACACTCAGTCATTGTTCTTCATTTGCATATCATATCTTAGTCTCTGTTCGTCATTCATGGTTACATCGCATGTTATCATTGTTGTTCTTTATGTGGAGTTGTTGGGCTGAGTTATATGAGATTATGAGCCCTTGATACTTGAGAGATTGATGACTGAGGTGGGCCTTAGAGCCGTGTTGAGAGTGTTATTGTGGATTGGGCTGCACGCCGCAGCAGGCCATATTGGCTTCACTCTTATTATTATGTGGATCAGGATGCACGCCGCAACAAGCCTTATTGGCTTTATATTAGCACTTGGGAAGGATCCGCCCCTCCGGAGTCTAACATACCAGCATTGAGCGCAGGCGCGATGATATATATACACGTGTTTTTGTGATGGTCATTGATGCTAGGCACACGTATAGTACTGAGTGATTGTGTGTGTATATTTGACAGACATATTGCGTAATCTGAGAGTGTGAATACTTGGGAATATCACCCTGAAATAATTCATTTGACATTCACATCTGACATGTAGGCATATAGATGTACCATTCCTCATGCTAGCTGTAATTGACATGTTCCTACCGGTGTTGGGCTTTAATTGTTGAACCTGAAAGCATGTCTAAATTTTTGTAACGTGAACGAGATGATTATGATAATTCCTCTGAGTTGTTTATTGTTATTGCCATCATTATATTTGTGGTGTCATTATATTGGACTCCGACTGTCTTCTTCTGAGCTCGTCACTACTTTCAGTCCAAGGTTAGTTCTGCTACTTATTGAGTGCATGAGGTCGGTTGTACTCATAATACACTATGCACTTTGTGTGCAGATCTATGTACATCTGGACGTGGTGATTGCTAGATCAGTGCTAGTACTTGCTTGGAGACTTCAAGGTAGCTGCTATGATGTCCGCAGACCTTGACTCTCTTTTCCTTTATTTTTTTCAGTACTGTTCTATTACTCATACAGTTGTACTAAGTTTTGGTTTATGTTTTTGATACTTAGTAGTGCTCATGTACTTGTTGACACCAGCTTTTGGGGGTGGTTGTAGTAGTTTGTTATTGTTTTTATTAAAGGAATATGATATTTCCGCTGTTAAGTATATTAAAACATGTTTATTCAGATGTTTAGTTTTTATGTGGTTGTCGGCTTGCCTAGCAGGTGTGTTACGCGCCATCACGATGGGTTGGAAATTTGGGTCGTGACAAGTTGGTATCAGAGCCCTTGGTTTCTTAGGTCTCACGACTCATTAGCATGTTTAGTAGAGTCTTGTCGATCGGCATGGAGACGTCTGTACTTATTTTTGAGAGGCTACCGAACCGTTAGGAAACTTCACTTTCTTGCATTCTTGTCATGCATGTTTGTGATTCCAAAATATGAACTTCTACTCTTCTATCCTCTCACATATGGTAAGGACATGTACGATCGGATCAGGCGGGCAACCACTAGTACCACCAGTTAGGGCACTGAGAGGCCGGGTCCGCGGTAGAGGCCGAGGTGCAGCTCGTACTACAGCCATAGCGGCACCTGTGGAGTCACCAGTTGCTCTAGTTGAGGGTCAGCCACCGGATGTTGTTGAGCCAGTGGGATTAGCTCAGGCACCAGCACTGCCCATTGTTATCTCTGGCCTTCAGGAGGCCTTGGCCCAGATTTTGACTATATGCACGAGCCTTGCTCAGGCGATTTCGGTTCCAGCTGCATCAGCCACTTCATAGGCCAGGGGAGGTGACCAGACTCCCGTCGCCCGTACTCCAGTGTAGATATCTTAGGGATTCCAGACACCGGGGGTATTATCAGCCCAGCCGGTTATTGTTGCTCGGGCCGAGGTTGGCCCCCCATGACTGATGTTGATACAGAATTTTGCCCTCATATTTTATAAAATATTTTATATACTTTCAAAATATCAATTTTGCACTACAACCCAATTTATAGGGGTCATATAAGTAATTTCCTTAATTTTTAAAGCTTTTAAATTGATTTCTTGCCTTTTTAATTATCTGATATTCATTAGTTAGCTCCCAAATTATTTTGAGTGATTTAAATTAGTCATTTATGCCCATATGAATATTTAATATATTTTACTTCATTTCCTATAACTATATTTGCATTTTTATGTTATTTACGCATCTTTGAAATAATAGCTCATATTTTACAATTTATTGCATTTATCATTTTTTTTAGTCAAAATAACTTTTTATATTTTTACAATCTTCAGCTATTATTTTAAAAAATACTTATTTTTTGAAATAATGTCTTTTTATACCTATTTAGCTATTTATCCCAAACACCCCAAACCATAGCCCAATAACCCTCCAGCCCAAACCAAACAACCCCCTTTAGATAACCTGGTCGGAACCCATTTCAATGACCCGCCCCGCCTTCTTTACAATTCTGCCCGTTGATCTTAAGAGATCAACGACCCATGATCAACCCAACGTTTTTAATTACCCAAACCCCTGAAACCCTAACCCATTCTTCCTAAAATGCCGCCCCTAAACTCTCTCAACTCTCCCCTTCGTTCTTCTGAGAAACCTTAGCAGCCGCCTCCCTAATCTTCACTGATTCCGACCTAAATACGGAATCATTCCATTATTCACTTACCTTATGCGTTCTGGATCGTTATTACTTACACGACTATGGTATTAATTAGTACTTGCCCATTTTTAGCAAGTACCAGTCTCTGAATCAAAGGAAATCAGCTTCACTTGTCAAGATCCAGACGATATTTTGTCTATATACATTCACATCAAAGCTGTATGGGTAAGATTCACCAAGATCTTCGGCCAATTTTTGATTTTGTCAAACTAGAGTTTGTCTGGTTTTTCTCCTAATCCGATTCAAAATCGATTTTGCATGCTACTCTTTCATTATTTCTGTGATTCGATTGATGTTTTTCTTTTCTGATTTTTGGTTATTTGAACAATATATAAACCCCTCCCCTAATTCCCCTAAAACAAACCTTTATCATTGTTACTCTCTCACTCAGTCACTCTATATTGTTCTGAACTTTGGCTCTTGGACGGCTGGAAGCCAAGACCATCGGAAACCCTTGGGAACTCAAATGCACTTAGATTTTGGGTTCTACTGCTCTCTTTTGCTATTGACGATTGAAATACTACTGAAATTGTTCTTCTTGTTTACTTGTTCTTCAATTGATAACTGGTAAATTCTTTGGCCTTCGTAGTTTCATCCTCTTTCGTTTGTGTTTATACTCTGTATACTCATGTCTATGAAACTTTTGTGAATCAATATGTTACCATGCCATCTCTGTTTACAGCCTTATTTGCTCTGAAGTTATTTTGTGGCTCCAAACTTTTCTAGCGCCTCTGAGTACCTGTATATGTTGCCTGCTGTGAGTCCATCTTCCTACCTTGTTTCAGACTCTTGTGAGGAACTACTTCATGCCCAAAATGTGTTCGGATGAATTGCTTCTATTGGGTCATTCATGTGTAGATTTTTAACTTTCTCATAATTAATGATCATCTAATTTCTAAATGTCAGTATTGCTTGAACTTCTAAACAACTATGACATGTTTTCTTGTTATTTGTAACTCTATGCTCTTTGACATGCTCAATTTTGTGTTTCTTCAATATTTCCTAAGACTTTCTAGGGTAAATCTCAATGTTTAGCCTCTTCCTATATGTGGTCGACAAGTATTAGGCTTGATGATTGCTTGTCCTGTTAACCTAGAGTTGATATTTTCATCTACCATGAACTCTGGGATTAATTGAACCATTTTGCAATGACCAATACTCAATGTGTTAAGTCTCATGTTCAACTATGTGATATATTTGTCGACTGTTGTAAATTATGCATACTAGCCTACTGTTATGTTATTTATGACCACATTCTCATTAAGCTCTCATGTTAAAACCTTCATGTGAAGGCTGACATCCCCTTATTCCTGTCTATGACTTTGCTAGATTCTCATGTTAATTGTCTGAAGTCCTTTAGACTAATTCTCATCTATTCTTTGCTTTGAAACTCTATTTGAAGTAGTTTGCTAGCTTATGATGTTCGATCCTATCACTTTGAACTTATTTCTGAAACATAGTATGAATCCACCTTATCTATGCCTTGTGCACTTGCCAATACTTCATGTGATCCTGCCTATATGCCTTGGTTAGAACAACTGTTAGTTACAACTTTAAGAACTAAGTGTGTGGACTTCAGAGGTTGCTTAATTAATTCAGAGAGTAGTTTGTCATTTGTTTGGTTAAGTCTACAACTGTTGGGTAAGTGAGTCCTCCATTTGGGCCTAGTATGGGTCCATGTATGAGTTTGAACCTTGCAATTGACACTCTAATGTTTTTGGGGTGTACCTGGATCTGGGTCTGCAGTTTGTGTGAAGAGTGAGCCTGGTAAAGGCCCAGAAACATCACTAGGTTATTTTCCCTTGGGCCTGCTCTTTTTATTGGGCTTGTATCTATCTCATTTTGTAATGTAGTCATATTTGAGCATCTATTCTTTCATTGGGCTTGTAATAATTTGTAACAATAACAGTTTGGGGATTAGTGAAAACTGGGGGGCTGGGATATTGTTAGATAAACAATTTCAAGATAGTAATTGGGTAGCAGGAGATGATAGTCTGTGCCCGCTGAATAATATGAGCAATCCTTACAAAGAAGGGAGTTGCGAAGTATTATTTATGTTGTACGGGATGATCCTTTAGGCTAAAAAACTTAAGACCCCCCATATTTATTATTTATACACCTATTTGTACAAACTTAGATTAAACTAGGACATATCTTGTAACCCTCAAAAACTATATCAATTATTTATGTATGACCCACTTCTTTCTCTCTAATACTTGTCATAATTGGATGGTTGGATTCCTTGTTACAATTTACATGATCACATAGGATAACTGTAATTCAATAATCCCCACATATCGTAAAATTTAGCCGGGACCCACAGTTGTGGACCTTGAAGAGTGCCTAACCCCTTCTCTATGAGGTAATTTGAGCCCTTACCTGATCTTTGGTGACCCAGACTAGTTAAAACAAAGTTATTCGCAAATAGGTGCCCTAACGCACCTTAAAATCGTTAGGTGATGACTATTCTCTTTTAATACCCATTTAAAAGAGTTGTCACACGTCGAAACCCGCTTTTGCAAGAAAACGGGGCACGACAGCATGGCGACTCTACTGGGGATACACTTAGGCTCTTACCATAAAGAATTTTCGCTTGTGTGGATTGATTATTTGACTTATTTCATGTACATCCTTCTTCCTACTACCTTTATTTGCTTGAAATTGCTATATCATGGATCTCCCATCCTTATCTCCTTTATTTGCTTCATTTAATTATGTTCTCGAATTTTTGTGGACTATGCTAACTTCTTCCCTTTGTCTTTTACTTTTTCCTTCTTTCTCTTTTTTATTTTATCGCATTATTTACTACCCTTACGTGCTTTCACCATGCAAAATATCTGGCTATATGTTATTATTTTTTCACATAAAGCATGCTTTCAACATCATACTCCACTTGTGTCTATTATCAACACAGCGATACTTGATGAGTGTCTGCGCTTTTCTAAAAACACATTTTTCAAAATGGAAAGGCTTATTAGCGGTAGACTAGTCGATCAGCGGTGCAGTCGACGGTACTGTGCCTTTCTCTCTCAAGTCGTCCGCTTGAGAGTATCAGTCTAGACCCTTCTAGAAACCCCACTCTAATTTAAATGTACATGTATCATGTTAAAACTTAGTATGGATTAAAATGTCATTGACGCATTAATCCGCTTAGGTAAGACTTGTCCAAAGTCCAAAAGGATTTCCACAATCCCAGAGGACACAATCATGTTATGTGCATTACTTGGAGAAAATGTGCCAATATGTTGACCATTATTGCGTAAATAATTGAATCAGGAGGGGGAAAGGGCTAACCTTTTATTTGTTTGAAGAAAATGAGGCACGAAATTACCAAGTTTGGCGTGGTCCAGAATATCCCACCTCTGCTGATTGATTGGTGGAATGACCTTGCACTATGTGATAGAAACCACGTAAGAAGGGTGTTGGGTAATTTGCCGTCTTTGTTGAACGTTCAGCCAAACAGAGAATTAATTGAGGCAACCACTATATTCTGGGATGAAAAGAGAGTTGTCTTCTGATTTGGCAATATAGAAATGACTCCTCTTCCAGAAGAAATTGCGGGTTTCACCAAACTTCCACGGGATAGTCCGGGTCTATTGGTGCCACAAAATCGTACTCCATGCGATTTTCACAAAAATGCTAGGGTTCAAGAAGAATAACGAGTTAGGTTGCTTGAAGAAATCCTACATCCCTTTTGAGTTTCTCTATGAACGATATGGGCACAACAAATAATATCGCTTGCATCATGAGGAGTTGGCTATCACCTCTTTGGGATGGGTTCATTGTCGAGTTTATGTCTTCATTGTCTGCTTTCTGGGCTTGATAATTGTTCCAATGCAAGGAGGAATAATTCACACTCGTTTGGCCATGGTTGCCAGGACCATGATGGAAGGGATCGAGGGGCAGAAATACACCATCATTTCTATTATACTAGCCAGGATGTGTCGAGCTTTGGATCGGTGCAAACACGGGTTTGGACACTTTGAGGGTTGCAATTTTTACTACAGGTTTGGCTGCTAGAGCATTTTCTGAGGGGAAACTAACATCAAGAGTTATTGCATAGACCACTAAATGACTATATCGCCAGTTATCATCCAAAGAAGACGACGTTTGCTCAAGATAGGTTTGCAAAGCCTGGGAATGCTGAAGGGTAGGTACGCTTCTTCAATAATCTAACGGACGAACAAGTGCATTGGATGTTTGAGTGGTTTCCCAATAAAGAGTTCATAATTAGGTCCAAAGGTACCACTCATTTAGTGTTGATCGGGTTACGAGGCATTTACCCTTATGCTTCTATAAGGGTAATGAGGCAAGCTTGGAGGAAGCAAGCCATACATTGTGTTTCTAATATGATTCAGTATAAGGCAGACTTCAAAGGGGACGTTATTCCGTTAAAGTTTGAGGCCCAGCATATGTGGAACCAAAAGATCATTTTAGATGGAGAGACTATCGAACCAGATAGGTACCACACCGGTCATATGTATTACTAACTTTCATGGTTGGAGGATGACATAACTGGGGACGTCAAATTGGGAGTCAATTTGAAAGACAAGATCATAGATGAAGTGGCTGAGGCTCAGGTAAAGTACAAGAGGCTACGCAAAAGAGTATTTGAATCTGAGGCCACGAATTTGGAACATTATAAGATAGACATAGAGGCAATAAAAGAATGGAAAGATATTGCGAACAAGTCGAGAGAGAGGTTGGAGCAGTTAGAGCAAGGGTTGATGGAATTTGAGGGAAAGATGAGAAAGAGGCTTTGAGATTGCCAAGGTATGGGCTGCGATAAAGGAGGAAAGCTGGCAAAGGCATACTTGCTACCCGACATGCATGACCTGGGGAGTGTGATGGATGGGGTCAAAAGAGCAAAGTATGGAGAAGGTCCCTCTAGGACCAAATAGATTAGGATGAAATTTCCTTATTGCTTTCTAGTTAGATTTCGTTAGATCTCGATGTAATAAGGCTTCATGCCATTAGTGACTTCATATTAGTATTTCAATTTAGTGAAGATTGATTTGAATTATTTTTTGCATAAATGGAATGAGGCAACGTTGGAATAAGTTTTCTCCAAATCTGCTTGTAGCTTAGGCCTACCTCAGGCACAATGAGGTCCCCAAATTAGGATACGAACTATTGCATGCCTTACGTGCTACTTGCTTAAATATTGTAAACACTCTTAGATTTTGTCTTACTGACTTGGCTACCTTTTGTTTTTATTTATTTTGATTATTCCCATTCCCAAGGGTTAGTTTGTGCATTCTGGCATTGTCAGCATATCACACAAGTTCCAGAGGTCCTCCACTTAATGACCACAAAAGCAAAACCAAAGGTAAAGGAAAGATGGATGATTTGTGTGGTAATTGAATGGACAATGCTACTATAGTAGAGAATATCGAGACTTCATATGGAAGAAGTACGCCAGGACAAAATGAGTTGGTTCGTTGGCTGGAGCGGAAAATCTTGGAGTTTCAAAGTGAGCTCGAGCAGGTCTGAAATTTTGCGAACCTCTCCCTTACTTTGAATGTCCCCGACATCAACCATTAGAACACTACCACCCAAATCCAAACGCCGCCCCAAAACACAACCCCAAAATCCACCACACTTAACCCCCTCAAAACCTTAACCCTCCACCATTACAAATTCCTCAGCAACAACCATCACACGACCCAGTATCCGCAAACAACTACCTATCATACCCCTCAGAACGTGCCACAACCTACCCTCGATCCACCTCAGACCTCGATCAATGATCACCCATATACACAAGTCCCAGGAATGCACCAAGGCAACCCGATATATGTGGAAACCCTACCACACACCCCACAACAAAAATTATACATACCCAAACCAATCAAGAAAGACCTACTCACCTGGAACATAGTTGAAAAGTTAAAGAAGTTGACTGGAAGAGTCCAGATCATTGAGGGTGGAAAAGGTGTCGAAGGGTTGAATTATGAAGATTTTTGTATTCAGCCAAATGTGGAACTACCAGAGAGTTACAAACCTCCTAAGTTTGAGATTTTTGATGGCATCGGTGATCCCAAGGAGAATTTGAGGACTTATTGTGATAAACTCGTAGGAGTGGGAAAGAAAAAGCAAATCCGCATGAAGTTGTTCATTCGAAGTGTCACTGGGGATGCTTTATCAGGTATATCAGTCAGAATCAAAGGAAATGGTCTAACTGGGTAAGCATGGCATCCAATTTCATGAACAGATTAAGGTTCAACACAGAAAATGTGCCATACATTTTCTATATCCAGAACCTCAAGAAGAAGCCAACAAAAACCTTATATGAGTATGCTACCCGCTGGAGATTAGAGGCCGCCAAGGTGAGGCCGCCGCTAGATGAGGAACAAATGAACAAATTTTTTGTCAAAGCTCAAGATCCATAGCACTATGAGATATCGATGGGTATAGAGAATCACAAGTTCTCTGACATCATCAAATTGGGAGAAAGGATAGAAGAGGGCAACAAGAGTGGTATGGCCACTAACTTTGAGGCGGTGAAAGCTACCAATAAGGCCTTACAGTCTGGGGGCATTTCAAAGAAGAAGGAAGTGGGTGCCGTGATGGTAGCCCAAGGCCCTAGGTCTCCCCTTACATATCAAACACCTCCACCAGCATATCAGCCCTCACCTCTAAAATACCATTACCCTGCCACCACCTACCATACCTACAATACTCAGCCATCATATTACCATTCATCTCCTCCCGCCCATCAAAACTACCTAAAATCCTGATAAAACTTCGACCGCAGAACTCCCAGACAATACACCCCTATCGGCGAGCCCATAGCCCAATTATGTGAGAGACTGAAGGCTGATGGTTATGTCACTCCCATTCCTGCAGGTGTTATTAAAAATCCTTCTCAGTGGTTCAAGCCCAACAAGACTTGTGCCTATCACTCAGGCATGACGGGACATACTATCGAGGAATGCCGTATATTGAAAGATAAAATCGAGACATTGATTGACACCAAGGTTATATAGGCGAAGGAGTCAGCACCGAATATCCGCAATAACCCTTTTTTTATCACATGGGTGAAGAGGTGAATTTGATTGAGACTGATGAAGAATGGGACCAAGAAAGATCCATTAGCTTTATCTGAGAGGTAGACACTCCCAAGACATCTCCTGTCATGCTCTCGCCAATTGTAGTTCAAACAAAGGCACTATTCTGGGTCGAGGTAGCTACACCCTTCACTGTGATGGTAGCTCCATCACCATCCTACAAGTCTGATGTTGTTCCATGGGATTACGTAGTGGAGGCAAGGAGAAAAGGAAAATCTAAGATGGAAAAGACGGGTGCCGCCCAAGAGATGACCAGATCGGCAGGGTCTACACGCCAGACAATCTTGGAGGAACGAGTAAAGAAATCACACAAAAACCACCAGTTGTGAAGACAGGTGTTGATGATCTTTGGAGAAAGGTACATATGAGGGAGTACTCTGTTGTTATCACCTAAATAAGACTCCCACCCAAATATCCATCCTGTCATTATTACAAAATTCAGATGCACACAAGAATGCCATGATGAAGGTGTTAAGTGAAGCTTACGTACCTACCGGTATCACTAGTGGAGAGATGGCAAACATGGTAGGACAAGTACTGGAGAGTTACAAGATTACATTCCATGAAGACGAGCTGCCGCCAGAAAGACTGAGTCATAATAAAGCATAGCACATCACTGTGCAATATAAATACAAGTTCATTGCTCGGGTTTTGATAGATAGGGATTCAAGTCTGAACATATGCCCTTTAACTACTATGAAAAGATTGGGTATAGGTCTGCGGGAGATACCGATGGGAGGCATGAACGTGAAAGCATTTGATGGATCTCAAAGAGCTGCTATTGGAGAGGTTAACCTGGATCTGAAGATGGGTCCAACCTGGTTAGATGTTGAATTCCAGGTGCTGGATATATCTGCTACCTATAACTTGTTGTTGGGACGACCATGGATATACGCAGTTGAGGCAGTTGCTTCTACTCTGCATCAGGCCGTGAAGTTTGAGTGGAATCACCAAGAGGTAGTTATCCATGGGGATGGAATTAATCATTTCTATACCAACCAGACTGTGCCAGCCATTGAGAATAGAAGGAAGTGGGGAGGAGAGACATTCTATAGTATTGATCGGGTGAATACAATCGAGAAAGGACGATGGTTGAGCAACAAAGTACTAAGCATGCTACTGTGGTTAGAGTATGAACCAGGCAAGGGTCTTGGTCCTAAGCTTCAAGGAATCACAACCAATACGATCACAATATCATGGCACGACCTTTGGTCTCGGATATGAATACACTGTACAGGAATATAATGATTGGACACCACCGTGGCGTGACTTCTATTATCCATTGGAACAATCTATACCACCGCTACATCAGGCATTCCGCTAGACTGATGTGATTTGGGGATCTGAAGAGGACGAGGTTTTAGACGGCATGAGGAACCTATTTTTGGACGAGGAAGACATGGACAACGGTACAATCTTGGAGGAGGAGGAGGAGGAAGACCTTACCATTCAGACAATGGGAGATGGAGAAGTTCTCAGGAACTAGACTGCAGCACCATCCCGAGCTCGCCGAACACTTGGGTAGCCTTGGGAGAACTAGCATATTTCTTTTAAAATTATTTTCTGGCATTTAAGACATTTCAGTACTCTGTTTTGAAATAATTACTCGAGACATCGAGTCGTATTTGTTTGACAATTTTGAGTTTTAATTTATGCATCATTACTTTTCGTTTATTTATATTATTATCTTTCTACATTCTTTTTCAGCATAATTATTACCTATCCTGTTGAACCTACGATTGTGACATGTAATGAGACAATGCAACATGAGGAGAGTGATTCAGAAGATTGGGAAAATGATGTAATACCTGAGGAAATTATCAAAGAAGTAGAGGATTTTCAGAATAAACCAAAGTTCAATCTGGAAGAAACTGAGGCAGTTAAATTAGGGGATTCTGAAACAATCAAAGAAACTCGCTTTAGCACTCATCTATCCCCGTCAGAGAAGGAATAGTACGTTAGATTTCTAAAGGAATATGAGGATATTTTTGCATGGTCCTATGATGAAATGATAAGGTTGAGCATATCCATCATGGCTCATAAGATACCTACCAATCCTATGTGTCCACCAGTAAAGCAAAAACTCAGAAAATTCAAGCCAGACATGAGTTTGAAGATAAAAGAGGAGGTTACCAAGAGAATTAAAGCCAAGGTCCTTTCGATGGTCGAGTACCCAACCTGGCTAGCTAACATTGTGCCGGTACCAAAGAAGGATGGGAAAGTCACGGTGTGCGTTGACTATCGAGATCTGAACAGAACAAGTCCTAAGGATGATTTCCTGCTACCCAACATACATATACTAATCGATAACTGCGCAAAGCATGAACTCCAATCCTTCATGGATTGCTTTGCAGGATACCACCAGATTTGGATGGACATAAGAAAATGCAGAAAAGACACCCTTCATCATGCAATGAGGAATATACCGCTACAAGATGATGCAGTTTGGTTTGAAGAACACCGGGGCAACCTACATGAGGGACATGACTACTCTCTTTTATGATATGATACATAAGGAAATAGAGGTGTACATGGATGATGTCATCATCAAGTCTAAGAAGAGTTCGGATCATATAGAAGACCTGAGAAAGTTTTTTGACCGACTACGAAGGTATAATCTGAAGTTGAACCCTGCAAAATGTGCTTCCGAAGTCCCTGCCAGGAAGTTAGTAGGTTTCTTTGTCAGTCGCCGCAGTATTGAGTTGGAACTGTCAAATATTAAAGCTATTCATGATATGCCGCCACCGAAGAACATGAATGATGTAATGAGTTTCTTAGGCCGTCTTAGTTATATCAGCCGATCTATAGCATAGTCGACGGTAATATGTGAGCCAAACTTCAAGGTGTTGAGGAAGGATACTGCGACGAGTTGGACTGAAGAGTGTCAAAAGGCCTTCGATAAAATCATGGACTATCTATCTAAACCACCTGTATTGGTCTCACTTATACTCGAGAGACCTTTGCTACTGTACATGTCCGTGTTGGATGGAGCCTTTGGTTACGTCTTTGGACAACATGATGAGATTGGGAGGAAAGAACAAGCGATATACTATATGAGTAAGAAGTTCACACCTTTCGAAGCTCGGTACTCTTTGTTGGAGCATATCTGTTGTGCCCTGACATAGATAGCCAAGAAATTGAGACATTACTTCTGCGCATACACCACATACCTCATATCAAGGATAGATCCACAAAAATATATCTCCCATAAGCCTATGCCTATAGGCAAGGTAGCAAAATGGTAGATACAACTAAGTGAGTTCGACATCATCTATGTGACTCAAAAGGCAGTCAAGGGGCAAGCATTGGTCGATCACTTGGTAGAGAACCCTATGGGCAGAGAATACGAACCATTGACGACATATTTTCCCGTCGAGGAAGTCTCTTTCATAGGAGAGGATATTTCCGAGGCATACGACGATGGAAGATGTTCTTTGACAGAGCCGCAAACTTCAAAGGAGTGGGTATTGGAGGTTTCCTGGTATCCGAAACCGATCAACATTATCCGGTATCTGCCAAGCTCAGATTTCCGCACACCAATAATATGGCAGAATATGAGGCTTACATCTTGGGTCAGATTGGCCATCAATATGAATATTCAGGAATTGCTGGTAATCTAAGATTTAGATTTGCTAATACATTAGGTACTCTGAGAATGGGCCACCAAGAACACCAAGATATTGACATACCTACACTGTGTACAAGACTTGATCAAGAGGTTCACAAAGATAGAGCTCAAACATGTTCCTAGAATCTAGAACAAGTTCGTGGATGCGCTGGCTACCTTGTCTTCCATGATACAACATCCAAACAAGAACTATATTGATCATATCCAAATAGAAATCTGTAAGCAGCCAGCTTACTGCGCTCATGTTGAAGAAGAGATTGATGGGAATCCATGGTTTCATGATATCAAGGAGTATTTAGAAAAAGGAGAATACCCCGAAAGTGCTACACACACGCAGAAGCGCACGCTTTAGAGATTGGCCAACCACTTCTTTTAGAGTGGAGGAATTTTGTATAGAAGGACTCCCGGCTTGGGTCTGTTATGATGTGTTGATGCCAAGGAGGCATCTAGGTTGCTCGAATAGATACATACTGAAGCCTGCAGACCTCGCCTGAATGGTTTTGTTCAAGCCAGGAAGATATTAAGGGCAGGGTATTTCTGGATGACTATGGAGATGGACTGCATCAAATATATATAGAAGTTCCACCAATGTCATGTACATGCTGATATGATACGAGTACCACCCAATGAACTCAATGCAACATGTTCACCCTGGCCTTTCTCTGCCTGGGGCATGTATGTCATCGGACCAATTTAACTCGCTACTTCCAACGGGAATTAGATTCATTTTGGTAGCCATAGATTACTTCACAATATGGGTCAAGGCCGCTTCCTATAAAGCTGTGATTAAGAAGGTCGTAGCAGACTTCATGTGGGATCGTATTGGTTGCTGATTTGGATTACCTGAATCAATCATTACCAACAATGCTGCCAATCTCAACAGTGATATGATGAAAGCCATGTGTGAAACATTCAGAATCAAGCACTGGAACTCCACAACATATAGTCCACAAATGAATGGAGCCGTAGAAGCCGCCAACAGGAACATCAAGAAGATAGTGAGGAAGATGGTGGACAATTACAAGCACTAGCATGAGAAGCTACCGTTTGCCTTGCTCGGTTACCGCACCACGGTCCGCATGTCAACTGGGGCAACTCCCTATTTACTGGTCTACGATACTAAAGCTGCATACCTACCAAGGTGGAAATTCCTTCCATAAGAATCATACAGGAAGGCTAGCTCAGCGATGCGGAATGGATATAGAGCCGGTATGAGCAATTGGCTCTCATTGACGGTAAAAGGATGAACACAGTGTGTCACGGACAACTCTACCAAAATAGAATGGCAAGGGCTTTCAACAAGAAGGTTAGACTGAGGCAATTCATACCGGGGCAATTGGTGTTAAAACGGATCTTTCCACATCAGGATGAAGCAAGAGGAAAATTCTCATCTAACTGGCAAGGTCCTTACATGGTTCACCGAGTACTGATAGGAGTAGCACTCATACTTGTAGAAATAGATGCGAGATATGGATGAAACCTATCAATTTGGACACCGTCAAGAGATATTACGTTTGAGATTGTATTTGCACTTTTTTTTATGTAACATGAACTACGCTTGACCTCATTCCCGTTTAAGAGGGGATACGTAGACAGCCTTGTGGGTTCGGTCACATTATAATAAAATCATCATTCCCCTTTACGATCAGAAATCGAGGTAAGATTTCGAGTTTCATCAATCTCATTATGTCAAGGATCGCCAAAAGAGTATCACCGAAAGCATACATCAAATTGAGGCAAATGGCTCCTCAAAATTCTGAGTTAAGAAGGCCGCAATGTCTCAAAGCATGTCACGGACCATGACTCGACCAGATTATTTACTTTCGTGCTTTATCTTTTAAAACAATTGCATTATTTATAAATGATTTACTGCAAATGCATATTTTTCAAAGCCTCATTTCTGTAATATCCAGATGTTACCCAGGGTGACTCGAACAAGGCATCAAGACAAGAGCAGAGGCAAAATGAGGAATCGAGAGCAAGAACCGAGCTTCCCCCAAACTCATAATTTTTCTTTGGATGCAGGTATAACAGTCATAGCATTGATGAGCATGTCCACAAATATATACTACAAGGCCATTATCTTCACACTGGCGGAAGTTGCCAAGGGCAAACGGGTCGAGATAAGAATCACTTTTCTTCATCATATTTAATCGTCACTTTTCTCCGTATAGGGCTAAGCACTAGCCTCATTACTTTAGATAAGGCTAAGCACTTCCTCCATTATTGCATAAGGCTAAACATTGTCTTTCTTTGCATACGGCTAAGCACTACCCTTATTACATTGCATGAGACTAAACACTGTCTCCATTACTTGCATAACGCTAAACACTGCCTTCACCTGCATAGGGATAAGCACTACCCTCGTTACATTGCATGAGACTAAGCACTGTCTCCATTTATTGCGTGAGACTAAACACTGTCTCCATTACATCACATGAGGCTAAGCACTGCCTCCATTACATTGCATAAGGCTAAACACTTCCTTCATTTGCAACGGTTAAGCACTGCCCTCATTACGTTGCATGAGACTAAGCACTGTCTCCATTCATTGCATGAGACTAAATGTTATATCCATTACATCGCATGAGGCTAAGCACTATCTCCATTATTGCATAAGTCTAAACGTTGCCTTTATCTATGTAGGGCTAAGCACTGCCCTCATTATGTTGCATGAGACTAAGCACTGTCTCCATTATTGCGTAAGGCTAAATGTTTCCTTTCTCTGCATAGGGCTAAGCACTACCCTCATTACATTACATGAGACTAAGCACTGTCTCCATTATATTGCATGAGGCTAAGCACTACCTCCACTATTGCATAAGGCTAAACACTGCCTTTCCCTACATAAGGCTAAGCACTGCCCTCATCTCATACAAGACTAAGCGCTACCTTGTCTCATTCTCACATACGACTAAAAATCACCAGTAACCTCTATCAATCGATCGACATCGATGCATCCTTATATTTCATAGGCTAAAACAATGCCACATTATCCGAAGGCATCATAGTCTGAAGGCATCATCCTCATAGCCCAAAGATAGCATACCATGGTTTGAGGATCTCTCGAAACTGCATATCATTATTCAAAGGAGTCATAGTCCAGAGGCACCATCCTCATTGCCCGAGGACACCATTTCATGGCCTGCGAATCCCTTATCATATGCTTTATGGACCAGGACGTCATGGTCTAAGGACATCATCCCCATTGTCCGAAAGACAGCTCCCATGGTCCGAAGGGAATTTGCATCATGTTTAAATTTCTAAAATAACTATATATATTCGCATGCATCGTATTTCAGTTTTGCAGGTAACTCGGGAGGTAACCATTCTACAAACATGAGTAATTCTCGCTCCAGTTTCCGTATATAACGTTCACATCCTTTAATTGTCTCAAACGTAACTAAGGATCAGCAATTGATTATTCTTTATTCTGTAACTGCTCAACAATGTATCCATAACGTTCAATTTTGCATTCATAACTCCACCAGAAATTATCCACTACTTATGACACTACCCTACCGAGTGAAGATCTTTCTTCGAAACGTACAACCATTTTTATAACAACTCCATCAGTTTTGTTCGCCGTTGGATCCAGAACTATACATGGCCTGATTCCCATAATACCAAAGATATATAGGCAACTCAGGAACCAGCGTTCGGCTGCCCTTTTTTTAATAAAAAAATATACCTCATCCTCGTTCATTCAGACAAAATTGGTCATCATTTTCTTTATCCGACAACTCTTTCATCATTCCTGGGTAAAGAGGGGCATCTGTTGATACCCAATATTGTTCTCATATTTTATAAAATATTTTATATACTTTCAAAATATCATTTTTGCACTACTACCCAATTTATAGGGGTCATACAAGTAATTTAATTAATTTTTAAAGATTTTAAATTGATTTCTTGCATTTTTAATTATCCGATAGTTACTAATTAGCTCCCAAATTATTTTGAGTAATTTAAATTAGCCATTTATGGCCATATGCATAATTTGTAATATTTTACTTCATTTCCTATAATTATATTTTCATTTTATGTTATTTACGCATCTTTGCAATAATAGCTCATATTTTACAATTAATTGCATTTATCATTTTCTTTTGAGTCAAAATAACTTTTTGTATTTTTACAATCTTCAGTTATTATTTTAAAAAATATTTATTTCCTTAAATAATATTTTTTATACCTATTTAGCTATTTTATTGATTTATTTTTTCTTAAATTTGTTTATTTTAAAATATGGCCCAAGTTATGCCAATATTTGGACCAAATTAGCGGCCCAAATATCCCAAACCTTAGCCCAATATACCTCCATACCAAACTAAACAACCCCCTTTAGATAACGCGGTCGGAACCCATTTCAATAACCCTCCCCGCCTTCTTTACAATCCTAGATGTTGATCTCTTAAGATCAACGGCCCACGATCAACCCAGCATTTTTAATTACCCAACCCCCTGAAACCCTAATCCATTATCCCCAAACCTCCGCCCCTAACTGCTCTCAACTCATCTCTTCTCTCTTCTGAGAAACCCTAGCAGCCACCTTCCTAATCTTCTCTGATTCCGACCTAAATATGGAATCATTCCATGATTCACTATGTGTTCTTGCTCATTGTTACTTACACGACTATGGTATTACTTAGTACTTTCCCTTTTTTGGCAAGTACCAATCTTCGAATCAAGGGAAATCGGCTTCACTCGTCAAGATCCAGACGATATTTCATCTGTATACATTCACAACAAGGCTGTATGGTCCGATTCACCAAGATCTTTGGCAAATGTTTGATTTCTATCAAACTAGGGTTTGTCTGGTTTTTCTCCTAATCCGATTCAAAATCGATTTTGCATGCTACTCTTTCATTATTTTTGTGATTCGATTGATGTTTTCCTTTTCTGATTTTTGGTTAACTGAACACTATATAAACCCCTCCCCCAGTTCCCCTAAAATAGACCTTAATCACTGTTACTCTCTCATTCAGTCACTCTATATTGTTCTGAACTTTGGCACTTGGCCGGTTGAAAGCCAAGGCCACCAAAATTTGATTAACTGACCTTTATCAGTGCAAGCACTGCTGGGAGTTAATCTGAAACCCTTGGGAACTCTGACGCACTGAGATTTTGGGTTCTGCTGCTCTTTTTTGCTATTGATGACTGAAGTACTACTAAAATTGTTCTTCTTGTTTATTTTTTCATCAATTGGTAACTGGTAGGTTCTTTGGCCTTCGCAGTTTCATCCTTTTTCGTTTGTGTTCATACTTTGTACACTCATGCCACTAAAACTTTTGTGAATCAATATGTTACCATGCCATCTCTATTTACATCCTTTTTTCTCTTACGTTATTTTGTGGCTCTGAACTTTTCTAGCCCCTGAACTTGCCTAAATTCTAACCCTGATTCTAGTTTTCTTAAGAATGTTAAGCATTGTGTGTTTGTGTGTGTTTGAGTAGCTATACTCGCTTCCTGCTGTGAGCCCATCTTCCTACCTTTGTTTCAGACACTTGTGAGGAACTAGTTCATGCCCAAAATGTGTTTGGATGCATTGCTTTTGTTGAGTTATTCATGTGTATCTTGTTAACTTTCTCATAATAAATTATCATTTAATTTCTAAATGTTAGTATTGCTAGATTCATCTGCCATCCCCTTGTTCATGTGTATGACTTTGCTAGATTCTCATGTTAATTGTCTGAAGTCTTTTAGGCTAGTTCTGCACTATGTTTTGCTTCGAAACTCTATTTGAAGTAGTTTGCTAGCTTATGATGTTCGATCTTGTCACTTTGAACTTATTTTTGAAACATAGTGTGAACCCACCTTATGTATGCCTTGTGCACTTGCCAATACTTCATGTGATTCTGCCTATATGCCTTGGTTAGAATTGTTGTTAGTTACAGCTTTAAGAACTAAGTGTGTGGACTTCAGAGGTTGCTTAATTAAGTTAGTGAGTAGTTTGTCATTTGTTTGGTTAAGTCTGCAACTGCTGGATAAGTGAGTCCTCCATTTGGGCCTAGTATGGGTCCATGTATGAGTTTGAACCATGCAATTGACACTCTAATGTTTTTGGGGTGTACCTGGATCTTAGTTTGCTATTTGTGTGAAGAATGAGCCTGCTGAAGGCCCAAAAACGTCACTGGGTTATTTTCCCTTGGTCCTGCTCTGTGTATTGGGCCTGTATCTATTTCAGTTTGTAACTTATGCGTATTTGAGCATGTATTCTTTCATTTGGGCCTATAATAATTTGTAATAATAATTGTTTGGGGATTAGTGAAAACTGGGGGGCTGGGATATTCTATTCTTCTCATGACAGGGTAGAAAACATGTCTCTAGGGCCTTAAATTATTTACATGCCGTTTGTTTGCCCCATATGTTGATTTTTTTTGTGTATTAACTTAGAAAACATTACTTAGGGACAATGAAATGTCTTAATTTGCAAAAATGTTAGAAAACATGCCTATGGGAACTAAGACAAGAAGTGTTGATTGTTACACCTAGATACCATGTCTATAGGACCTCAATGTGGTTGATAAAATTGTCGCTACTGCTATCCTTATCACATTGACGCCTCGACATCATGCCTATAAGAATAAATAAAACAAGTGTATGTTCTCAACTACTCTGTTTCCCAGATGTTACTGTTTAGATATCATGTCTATATGATGCTACTACTCATCTAGAAAGCATGTCTATAGGACCAAAATGAGTAATTCTGTACTTTCAATATTTTCGTTGCCTGGACGCAAATCGTATAAAATCGTGTACATAAGACACTGTCAATCACCTAGCGATCATGCCAATAGGATCTTAATAAAACCATGTATTAAAAGCAGCAGCTTTGTCAAAATAGTCTGCCCAGAAACACTGCCTATAGAACTTTGTGTCTACTTTTGAATCATTCAATCCCATAGAGATCATGCCTATAGGACCTACACAATTCAATACGTCCTTGACTCCAGGCTTGCCTACCTACTGTTGCCTGCCTAATAATATAGATGAGTGCTCATAATTATCCCCGTACTTGTTTGTGTGCATCTGTGTCTATGTGAGGAGGATAACTTGAGCCCTTAGGACACGACAAATAATGAGGAGCAGAAGAGACTATAGCAGTTTTGGAGGCTTAAGCCTCCAAAGTTCAGTGGGGATAGAGTCAGGATGCTCAGGATTTCCAAGAAAGGTGTCAGCAGATTCTTCGTACAACAGGTCTTTTGGACACCAGTGGGGTTGCATTCACTACATTTCAGCTGACAGGGGTAGCCTACAGGTGGTGGTAGGCCTATGAGTTGAGCAGGTCAGCCGGCGTAGCACCACTTATGTGTCATGAGTTCTCAGTTCTCTTCTTAGAGAAGTTTGTTCCTCAAGACTCACAAAGAGAAGTTGCGTAGGCAGTTTGAGCAGCTACACTAGGAGGGCATGACACTGACTCAGTATGTGATGAAATTTGCATATTTTGTTCGTCATGCAGTATGGTTGGTTCCTACTAAGAGAGAGAGGATCAGGAGATTTATTGATGGCCTCAACTATGGCCTACATTTTAGTTTGGCTCGAGAGGCTGAGACAAATGTTAGATTTAACCAGGTGGTTGAGATTACTATGTGCTTGGAGTCAGTTCGTAGGCTTGAGTGCGAGGAGCATGAGGGCAAGAGGCCCCGTAGTTCAGGTGGTTTGAGTGGTACCTCATCTAGAGGCCAGTCACATCACAATAGGGGTCAATCTTACAAGCTCACTAAGATGGCTCATCCAATTCATCGTGGTGCATTAGCTCATGGTTCATACAGTACTCGTCCGGTTCAGTCATCATTAGTGCACTCCGAGCTCAGATATCGTACTTTGCTCCATCAGTTTAGGGTTCGTCAGTACCGGGTTCTTCCAGTGGCTATTATTGTTCTCGAGGTCTAGTTTAGGCCCCGCAGTCATCCTTAGATCGAGGTTGCTTCGAGTATGGGGAGTTGGGGCATGTGAGGAGGTATTTTCACCGTCTTACCGGAGGTCCCGTTCAGAAGAGAAGACAGGCTACTACTTTCGCACCAGTTACTTCACCAGTGGGACTCAGGAAGTTTGGGGTCACCCCAAGGGGGAAGTCGATCAGGTGGCGGTCAAGCTCGATGCTATGCTTTTCCCTCCAGGCTAGAGGCAGTTGGTTCTAATATTGTGATCACATGTATTGTTTCAGTGTGCCACAAAGATGCTTAGTATTATTTGATCCTGGATACACTTATTCATATGTGTCATCATACTTTGCTTGTTATTTGGATATGCCCCGTGATTCTTTAGTTATGCATATTCATGTATCTACACTGGTGGGTGACACTAATATTATGGACCGTGTGTATCAGTCATGTGTGGTGACTATTGGGGGATTGGAGATGAGAGTTGATCTTTCACTGCTTATCATGATTGATTTTGACATGATTTTAGGCATGGATTGGTTGTCACCATGTCACGCTATTCTGTATGTTCACGCTAAGAAATCAACCCACACAACAAGCTCACGTGTGCCATAATATCACAAACGATAATACCAAAGTTTCATCAATATCACGACCCAAAATCTACTATAGGTCGTGATGGCGCCTAACGCCGCCGTCAGGCAAGCCAACGGTGATTAATCAACTTAGTTACTTATTTTATTACTTTCGAAATCATGAATCCCATTGAATAAGTAATGTAAAGTCTAGTACTCGTAGAAAACCCGTGATTTTATTTTTCTAATTTCCGTATAAGGTATAAATTACAAGGTGAAATGATAATAATTATGCGAACTAAAATAATGAACACCCAATCGGTACCCCCAAAACCCGGTATCACAAGTGCATGAGCATTTACTAAGGAGTACAATAATAATACAACATCTGCCTAGAATGTAAATAAGACATGATAAAATAAATAGTATGATGGAGACTTTGTGGACTGCGATGTGTAGCCTGGAATGCATCTCACATGAAGTCTCCTCAACAGTTGCGCCTATGCACCATAATGATCATCCAATGAACCTGTCAGATCCTGCACATTTAGTGCAGAAGTGCAGCATGAGTACGTAAATCAACGTGTACCTAGTACGTATCTATCCTAACCCCGGAAAAGTAGTGACGAGGGGTTGACATCGATACTTACTAGAGGTTCAATAAATCTATATGGTAAATCATAAACAGATAAGAGTACAACAATAGTAGTGAGGTAAATCTGTAACTAACACAATCTTCCTCAATTTTTGAATCTCGTATTCTATCACGACGACTCGGAAATATCAAGTGTCAATAACAAACAGATAAGAATTCCCATATAAAATGCAAGGCATCAGTGGAAGGAAAATCTCGCGAATATTCGAACTGCTAGCGATATAACGCACGATTATGCCGATGTCGTACGGCCAGATCTCAAAAAGAATATGATACTACCGAGGCGATCGGCCCGATCCCATCATAACGTGTACACTGCCGAGGTCGAGTGGCACGAACCATAGATGTATATATTATATTGTCGAGATGAATGACCCGCTCCCATGAGAGTGTGGTACATAATCTTGCCGAAGCATTCGGCCCGCTCCACAAGAAAGGAAAGGAATTATCGAATTATGAGACACGAGCTTCGATACAGTATATGAACACAAGGTGAATATAACCTTTACTGTTTCTAAAATAACTTGCCAACAACACAAGGTAATAAGTCTCAGTCTAATATACATGTATATATTTCTAAATCAAGTTCAATTATAATTTCAATTATTTAAGCCAGCAGAATGAATTCAAATATTCCAAATATTACATGGTAAAGTCCTAAGTCTACCCGGACATAAACATGTTTTATCTACGTACGGACTCTCTTAACCTCGTGCCTACGTAGCACCCACAACTAATAGCACATAATAATTACATCACCTAGGGAGTAGTTTCCCCATCACGGGAGACTTACCTCACTCTGAAGTTCAATTACCGGCTCCAACGTCTCTCTAACACCTCAACACAAAGCCCAACATTCCAAAGCTAGTCAAACAATGTGCAAATCAATCAAAATATACTCCAATACTTACAATTTAACAATTTATAATGATTCCCAACTCCGCTCGAAAAGTCAATAAAGTCAACCCTCGGGCCTACATGCCCGGATTTCAAAAATTATTGAAAATAAATATTACCCATAACTCATATGGTCTATATCCAGAAAATCATCCAATTTCATCCATGAATCGACTCTCAAATCAAGGATTTACCATTTCTCAACTTTGGGGCTCAAAATCCCAATTTCTACAATCCAAACACAGATAAAAATAATAACCAAAGGAAATAATAATGGAGAAACATCGAAATAAATGACAGATATTTACCCCCTTGTTAAGATGAGAATAACGCGGCAAAAAGCGCCTCAAACGGAGCTCTAGAACTCAAGATATGCTCAAAATACTAAAATGCTCGGTCTACCCATTTAAAACTTTGTCCATGCGATTTTTGTTCTTCGCCTTCGCGGGACACCTACGTGTTCGCGAAGAGCAAATTTTCGCATTGACCGATCAACCCAGAAATCCTTCTTTCCATTTGTGGATCCTCCCTCACGTTCGCGAAGAACCTCCCTCATGTTCGCGAAGAACAAAAGTCGCACCAGAAACCAGCAATTTTGTCCGACACGGAAATTGGCATAACTCTCTCATACGACATCGGAATTCGACGTTTCTCATTGCTATGGATCCATAATTACGATACAGATCTAATTGTTTAATATAATTACAAATCAAAGTTCATTGACTCAATATAGTGCCCTTTATGCCCAAAGAAACAACGCTGAAACATCAAATAAGAGCGCGACACCATCCAAACACATCCGAAACACACCCAAGGCCCCCAGGACCCCGTCCAATCACACAAACCAGTCCAAAAACATAGCACGAACCTACTTGAGGCCTCAAATCACACCAAACAACATCAAAACCATGAATCGATGATCGAATCCTTCTTTAAGCTTTCAAACATTCAAACTTCGACGAACGCATCCGATTCATACTTAAACATTCCAGAATGATGCCAAGCATTGCGTGCA
Organism: Nicotiana tomentosiformis; assembly: GCF_000390325.3. NCBI lineage: Eukaryota > Viridiplantae > Streptophyta > Magnoliopsida > Solanales > Solanaceae > Nicotiana > Nicotiana tomentosiformis. The sequence goes on along the minus strand of NC_090818.1, from coordinate 74,227,060 downwards.
AGTCACAAATCATGATACAAACCTATTCTATGGCTCAGAACCTCAAAATGATATCGATAACATCAAAATCCTCTTCAACCCAAAATTATGAAATTTTAAAACCTTCAAAATGCCAACTTTCCCTAATAAGCGCTAAAATGCTCCCGGACCACCTGATACTCAACCCGAACACATGCCCAAGTCTGAAATCATCATACAACCCTATTAGAACCTTCTATTCCTGATTCTAAGGTCGTTTACTCAAAATTCAAACCTTCGTCAACTCTTCCAACTTAAAACTTCTGAATTGAGAATTTTCCATCCGAATCAACTCCGAACTTCCCAAAATTCAATTCCGACTATGCGTACAAGTCATATTACATGAAGTAAAGTTATGCAAGGCCTCAAACTATTGAACGATGCGCTATAGCTCAAAATGACTGATCGGGTCGTTACAATCAAGGTATAAGCTCATAACTTATCAGAAAAGTGCACAAGAACGTGACAATAGCATAAAAGTGCGGAGAGGTGTTCAACAAATAAAGCATGACTATGGCAAAGTCAAATGTAGAGATCATGATCATATAGTCACAAAGTGGTTTAAGCATATTTCATATAAAGTTTATTATCAAATTAAGGCGTATTAATAGCCTACGGTCTAATCCGGTCATAAGCCACACATAGCACCCATGTACACGCTTGTCACCTATTGTACATGTCATCTTTCACATAACACGAATAAGCAACTAAGGCCAAATCCTAAGGAGTATTCTCCCACATAAGGTTAGGCAAGATACTTACCTCAAGCAAGCCAAATCAATTGCAATGATCTGACCGGTCATTTGTGTATTTGATCCATGTTTCCCCTTTTGAAGCTTCTCGTATGTGTATTTATGATTTTATGATTTGCGAGATGGTTTGTTTTATTTCGGAAAAGTTTTGAAATGATTTGGACCCTTTGGTTCTTGGTATAGAAGCTTAAGTTGGAACTGTTGACCTAGGTTTGACTTTTGTGAAAACGACCTCGGAATAGTATTTTTATTGCTCTGATAGGTTCGCATCATGATTTTGGCCTTAGGCGTATTCCCGAAATTGAATTTGGAGGTCCCTAGGTTGATTTGGCTTATTTTGCCAAAAGTTTGTAGTTTAAAGATCTAAATATTCTTTAGGTTTGACCGTAGGTTGGTTTTATGGATATCGGGTTCGAAATTTGGTTTTGGGACTTGAAATTGTTCCATTTTGTTATTTGGAAATTTTCAACAACATTTGGTGTCATTTCGAGTTGGTTTGATAGGATTCAGACACTTGGTTACAATGCTGGTGATTCTTGAGTTTCCTTTTAAATTTCATGTGTTTTGATGTTCGATTCATGGTTCTGGATGTTATTTTGGTGTTTTGATCGCACGATCTAGTTCGTATGATATTTTTAGATTTGTGTGGATGTTTGTTGTGGGGCCCCGAGAGCTCGGGTGAGTTTCGGACGTGTTTCGAATTGGTTTGAACTCATTTCCATGATGTTGGTGCGCTGGTGCCTCAGGTATTGCAATTGAGAGCACCAGCATCACAATTGCAAAGTCAATAGGAAGAGCTCAGGTATCGCAAATGTGATGCCTCACTCGCAATTGCAAAGTTTAGGCTTAGGCTGGGTAGGTCGCATTTGCGAAGGGTATTGACTTCGCAAACATGTGCGACATTTCCCTGGGCTGTTAGGCACTGCATTTGCAAGGGTTCGCAATTGCGAACCCAGGGTCGCAATTGTGGCTTCTCCCCCTGAACAAAAGGGCTGGAAAAATGGGACTTAGTCTCATTTCCATATTTTAAAACCCTAGATTGGGTAGGAGGCGATTTTGAGGAGGGATTTTTACCTACAGCTATTAGGTAAGTGATTTTGATCAATTTTCAATTATATTACATGATTATTTATGAGATTTACCATCAATTCATGAATTTCTTAGAGGAATTTTGGGGAATTTTTTCTATGTTTTGAAAAGAAAAAATTTGAGATTTGATTCCAATTGGACTCGGATTAGAAAGCAAAATATATATATGGACTCGTGAGGTTATGGGTAGTCGATACCAACCCTTGGACTCAGGTTTTGACCGGGCGAGCCCGGGGTTGAATTTTGATGACTTTTGGGGAATTGTGTAAAGATCTTAGCTTTATTGATCGACTTTAGTTTCTCTTACATTGTTTGATGTTATTAAGTCATTTTATGTTAGATTTGAGCCGTGCAAAAGAGAATTTTAAGGGAAAAGCTATTTTTGAGTGTTGATTTTGCCTAGTTGAGGTAAGTATCTTGCCTAACTTTGTGTGGAAAAACTACCCCTTAAGATTGGGTTTAATTATACTATTTGAATTATGTGGAAGACGTGTACATGAGGTGACAAGTATGTACATGGGCTTATATGTGAAAATTAACCGGTTTAGACTCTTATGTCACTTCTAAGTATTCAATTGAAGTTGTTATTATACGTTCTATCTTTCTTTGTCAAGTTTATTCTTACATGCTTTTATTGATGTTGTTATAACATGTTCTACTTTTTATTGCCGAGGTTACTCTTATATGCATTTAGTAGTTGTTGTTGTTACATCTTATCTCTACCGTTGTTGAGTTATTCTCATGAATTTAGTCGTAGTTGCTATTTCATGCTATCTCTTTCATTGTTGAGCTTATGTTATGCATTTGAATTTGATGTTGCCATTTCATGGAAATACCTTCCTTGTAGAGATATTCAAGTTGTAGTTTTGGAGAGTTATTAACACGTTTGTGGTTGAAGTTATTGATTATTGGAATATCTTTCCTTGTTGGATTATTTCCCGTTCATTTAGTTGTTATTGAGATTCTTGTGCACATTGTGGTTGAGCCATGGGCTATGTGTTGTGTTGACATTGGTATTGTTGATTTTGGCAATGTTGTGGCATATGGGCATGTGTGGAGTGAGTTGATTATTGTGTTGTGATATTGATGCGTATGCGGTGGTATCAGGGTGGTGTATTGATGCACATGCGAAGAGATAAGGTGGGAATGATGTGCGTGTTGATGGTAAGGGAAGTACATAAAGCCACACGGCGAGATAAAGGGCTAAAGCGCGTGAAGCTATTTTTTGGGGAAAATGTTTTTAAATATAAATACAAGTCTCACACAGTGATATAAGGAAGATTGTGATTGTGATTTATGAAATGTGAATATAAAGTGTGGTACCTCGGTGTGATTCTTACTGTACATTCTATGTTGGAAAGGCTTGTTGATTTGAACAGTTATTGTCTTGTTTCCTTACCTCATTCCATTCGTATTTTGATTGTAATTGGTTACTTGTTGTCTTTATCATATGTACACTCTTTATTGTCATTTGTTTCCATTGTTACCGTTGCATTGATAAATTGCTTTATTCTCATTTATTGCCTTTACTTCCCCATTGTTAGATTATATTAATATTCTGCACAGGTTTCTATGTCTAATATGTGTGTTGACCTGACATCGTCACTACCCTACCGAGGTTAGGCTTGGTAGTTACTGGGTAACATTGTGGTGTACTCATGCTACGCTTCTACAATATTTTTGTGCAGATCCAGGTACTTCTGCCAGTGTCGGATGCTAGTGAGTTGACTCAGACGCTTCGGAGACTTCAAGGTATACCTGTTTGACGCTCGCATGCCTCAGAGTCACCTTTTTCTATTGTCTCTACTATTGTTATCTTCATATCAAAATAGTGTTGTATTTATGTATTCCTAGTGTACTTCTTTAGAGCTTATGACTCAGTACCACTGATTTTTGAAATTTTATGACTGTTGTTCTGTTTTGGTATTATTATGATATTTTATTATGTGTGTTAGGCTTACATAGTCTTAGAGACTAGATGCCATCACGATTTCCTAAGATAGGATTTTGGGCTCGTGACAAGTTGGTATCAGAGCTCTAGGTTCATAGGTGCTACGAGTCATAAGCAAGTTTAGTAGAGTCTTGCGGATCGGTACGGAGACGTCTGTACTTATCTTCGAGAGGCTACAAAACTATTAGGAAATTCTACTTCTTTAATTCCTCATCGTGCGGATTTGTTTATTTCAAAATCTAAGCCTTTGTCTTTCTATTCTCTCACAGATGGTGAGGACACGCACTGCTGGATCGGATGAGCAAGCACACGCGCCCCCTGTTAGAGACACGAGACACGGAGGCTGAGGTAGAGGTTAAGGAGGAGCACGGGCCACAGCTAGAGCACCTGCCCGAGCAGCGATTGAGGAGCCACACGTAGCTCCGATTGGGGGACAGGCACCAGAGGCGCCACTCACTTGGGATCAGTTTTCAGATATGTTTTTGAGGGAGTTCGTCCCACAGACCCTCTGGGATGCATGGTGCATAGAGTTTGAGCAGCTGTATCAGGGGACTATGACGGTGTCGGAGTATGCCATCAAATTCAGTGAGTTGTCTCGCCATGCACCCGCTTTGGTTTCTACATTCAGGGAGTGAGTCCGTAGATTTATCGAGGGGCTCAGTTATGGTCTTAGATTTAGTATGGCTCGGGATTTGGAGACGGATACCCTATTTCAGGATATTTTGGTGATTGCTCAAAGGATGGAGCATATGTGTGGCTAAGAGAGGGAGGATATGGAGGCCAAGAGGCCCCTAAATTCTGGAGGATTTAGTGGTGCCCGCACTGCAGTTTCAACTCGTCATGGTAGAGGTTACGTTAGTCGACCAGTTCATTCAGCACTTTCAGTTACTCGTAGTGCTCCAGCTATTCTGAGGTCTCAGGTTTCCTATTAGGCACAGTCACTTTCCAATGCACCTCCTGCATAGGGTGCCTTCAACGGTCAGTCTAGTCGACTGGGTCAGACTCAGTTTCAGCATCCACGCCTGCAAAGAGGTTGTTTCGAGTGTGGTGATAACAGGCATATAGTGAGGGATTGTCCCAAAATTAGGAAGGGTGCACCTCTACATGCTCCACAGGCTTCACGGATTCTACAAGGTTTATAGACTATGGTTGCTGCTCCAGTTGCCGCTCCACCTGCACTGCCAGCTAGGGGTGAAGGTCAGGTAGGTAAAGGTCATCCTAGAGGGGGAGGCTAGGCACGTTGCTATGCTTTTTCGGGTAGGACTGAGGTAGTTGCATCGGATGCTATCATCACGGGTATTGTTCCTATCTATCATATGGATGCATCAGTTTTATTTGATCCGGGTTCCACTTATTCGTATGTGTCATCTTACTTTACTCTATATTTGGATATATCTCATGATTCTGAGTTCTCCAGTATATGTGTCCATGCCTGTGGAAGATTCTATTGTTGTAGACCATGTTTATCGGTCGTGTTTGGTCACTATCGGCGGTTATGAGACTAGAGTTGATCTCATGCTACTCAGTATGGTAGACTTTGACGTGATATTGGGCATGGATTGCTTGTCACCCTATCATGCTATTCAGTACTATCACGTCAAGACCGTGACATTGGCTATGCTAGGGTTGCCGCGGTTGGAGTGGAGGGGTATATTGGATTATATTCCTAGCAAGGTGGTGTCCTTTCTAAAGGCATAGTGAATGGTTGAGAAGGGATATGAAGCATATCTAGCCTTTGTGAGGGATGTCAGTCAGTGCTAATACTCCTACCGTTGAGTCAATTCTGGTAGTGAGAGATTTCCCATATTTGTTTCTAGCAGACCTACCGGGCATGCCTCCCAATAGGGATATTGATTTTGGTATTTACCTAGTGCCGGGCACTTAGCTCATTTCTATTCCACCATATCGTATGGCACCAGTGGAGTTGAAGGAATTAAAGGAACAACTTCAGGAGTTGCTTGATAAGGGTTTCATCCGACCGAGTGTCTCACCTTGGGGTGCTCCAGTTCAATTTGTGAAGAAGAAAGATGGCTCTATGAGGATGTGTATTGATTACAGGCAGCTGAACAAGGTTACAGTCAAGAACAAGTACCCACTACCACATATTGATGATCTGTTCAACCAGCTTCAGGGTGCTCGGGTATTCTCGAAGATTAATTTGAGATTGGGGTACCATCAGCTGAAGATTCAGGATTCAGATATCCTGAAGACAGCCTTTAGGACTCGATGTGGTCACTATTAGTTTTTGGTGATGTCATTTGGGATTACCAACGCCCCAGCAACATTCATGCACTTGATGAAAAATGTGTTCCAGCCATATCTTGATTCTTTCATCATCGTGTTCATTGAAGAAATATTAGTGTTTCTGTCATGACCCAAATCGATAGGTCGCGACGGGCACCCGGTGCCTTACCCAACCGAGTACCAACATAACATATATTTCTTATCATACCATCAGGGGTAAATGGGCCAAAAGGGTCGTTATGAGATAACCAGAATAAAACATAAGGGAATACTAAACATAGGACGACCCAACATGATATAGAAACTTATACATGTGATATACAAGCCTATAAGGCCGACATGATCATTTGTACACTCATAACATAGGCCGATAAGTCCATACAAGTATCCATATACATGACATCTGTCTACAAGCCTCTAAGAGTACATAAACATCATAAAGGTTAGGACAGAGCCCTGCCATACCAATGAATACATGTCTAAATCATACTGACCAAATAGGCAACTCCGGAGCAAGTGGAGTGCACCAACACCTTCCGCTGAGCTAATAGCCTACTAGGAGGACTCTCAACCTGTCTATCGGGACCTGCGGGCATGAAACGCAGCGTCACCAGGCAAAAGGGATGTCAGTAAAAATAAAGTACCGAGTATGTAAGGCATGAAAGCAGTATATAAAGACATGAAAGAAACATGGAGTAAAGAACTCAACCTGTAAGTCTGAATAGCTCTGTGAATCATGAAACATTTATAATGTAATGCATATACATATAAATGTCATATCATGCATAGGTGTATGCGTACATAACATCATCAAGCCTCTGTGGGCATCCCATCATATCATCTCAGCCTCTGTGGGCGAATTCATCAATGTATGCCAGCTGATCAGGTGGTGGTGCATATATAACGTCGTAACATTTCCTCATACCCCATATACATATAATATATGCGTTTATAATTCCATCTAGTCATAGGTCAATCTACATGTATAAATGAATGCAATGCATAATGAAGTAAGTCAATAAGATCTCTCGAAATGTCATAAGATCAATATGCCTTCTGTTAATATCATGAAATAAACTTTATCAATTTATGTATTTTCTGAGACCCATGAACAGATGATATAATAATATGGCAGATGGGGAATCAAGAACATAGGCACCCCTAGTACATCTAAGAATAGAGTCATTTGTGAAAGTTTCGCGTTTGCTCGTTTCGTTTGTATAATATGATCATGCCAAAAGGAAAGAAGGGATAGCCTTAACATACCTTAAATTGTTAATGCAACTCAACAACAAGCTTACGACAACTAGTGTACCAACACTATAACAAAGAAAAACATGTACAACTTAGATGGCGCTAGTATATCGCGTATCTCAAACGATAACTCGATTCTAAAATAAAACGGGCAGCATTTTCCCTGATTTTACTGCTCCCTCAAGCCTGCTATAGGCGAGATACAAACATAATACAATCAGCAACTCAAAAACAATCCAACTACAATTCGGGACCTTCAATACAACAAAAATCCCAAATATACCATAACATACCCAATCAACAAGTTATCAATTAGCCTGAATTTGCAACGACGAGCGATCAGCCTACTACCCTACCACATGTGGTGTTTCTCAACGCCCTTCATCCTTCAAAACTCCATAAATCAGCAGCACAATAGGCCAACACGAGTGGACTACAAAACAGCCCATTAAAGTGAAATAAATCGAACTCACAGCTTTCGATCACCGTCCCGTGAGTTCTGACTATTAGAAAACGTATTTATCAACCTTCCTTGATGTTTAAAAGCTTAAATACAGAAATTAGGTGTTTTCTTAACTATTAAGTACCTTCCAAAACTCCAACTAAAAAGAAAAAGAGAGGCGGTATTATGATACTTACATCGTAGGGATCGTTCTAATGTTATCGCTTTTTGATTTCGTGAAAGGGATGTTGATCTTGCTTGAAATTTCTTGGAAAAATCCTTGGAGAGCTTGAGAGTGTTTTTGTGTTTGTATTCTCTGTATATTGACGAGATATAATGGGAAAGGACACACTTATAAGCCCACCGCCTCAATTCTCTAAGCATGTGGATAAGCTGCCTGCTTGGCAGCTTGAGCAGTGCAATTTTGGATGCTTGTATCTCTCTATTCTGATATCGTATGGACAAACAATTTGCAGCGTTGGAAACTAGAAACATGTGGCTTTAATTCAATATAACTATCTCCCTTTAACTCTCAATATATTGGGATAATATTGCCTCACAACCTGGCCTATAAACCTGCCAGTTTCTCCGAAGTGCGGCAACGTGACTTGGCGATCCTACTTTAAAAATCCATATTTCTCTACCCCGATATCGTATGTATAAATGGTTTGGACCGTTGGAAACTAGATTCCAATACATTCATTTGGGTATGATATATGTCCCAAAATAACATCATAAAGCTTACAAATTTAATTTCTAAAAACAACTTGTTACAAGGAAAATCTTAGCTCGATTTTTCCGCAACTTAAATCAGATTTTTCTCAAACTTTATATTTTATATCCAAACATCATATATAGTCATATCATGATTTTAAATTTATTTAAATCATTATTAACAAGTATCTTATTCATCTTAACTTACTTAAGACTTTTGGTAAACCTTTCTTATCATTGTAGAAGGATTTCATCCTTTTTGAGCTTACATTAAATAATCCTATAATGACAGTGACGTCTGAAGTACGGGATGTAATAACATTAAATCACTTCATATACTTTTAAATAGGATCTCATTTCCGAGATTACATCAATTGACTTACGACATACTTTAACGTACAAAAACATGGGGTGTAACAACATTCCCCCCTTTGGAACATTCGTCCTCGAATGTTGACTGATGTGTTTATCAGTCTCAAAACCTATAGATCTTGTGAATAATTTAATATTGTCCTTACCAGCTAGGCAATTATTCTGTGAATAAATTCAAGGACCAGGGCATTCCCCCATTTAGGCCTCTTCCCACATCACGACTTGGGGTCATAATTCTTCCAATCTCATAACTTTGACTACCTTCTGTGATGTAGCATGTATGACTCAGTCCTTTTATACGCGGATCTTCTCTCCTTTTTCCTCCATCTTTTTGCCAATCTCTTGGCCTCACTTTGTGAACGTATATATAACTGTGACAAGATGTCCCTCGGGGCATATATAGGTGTATTGAAGTTCTTTGCTTGGTACTTTGCCGAACTTACGACTATTGCTATATTTTGTTTCATAGCCTCGGTTATCTATTCTTATGTCTTTACTACATCTAGGTAGGTTATACTATACCGTAACACTTAATTCGGTTTATTACTACTTAGGTCTGCCACCTAACTCTAGGTTACTCTCTTGCTGCTTATCCTATATGTATAAATCTAAGTCCTTTAGTTCTTCCTCATTACTGTTCATCTTAAGAATGACGGCCTAACCTCATCTCATACTTTGCAACTTTTATCCATCCATTGTTGATTCACCTTAATGTTGATCCATAATCTACCATTGATAACTTGAAACTTCTTACGTAATACATTGTCACTAAGGCTCACGTCTCATCGGGGAACATTTGAAGTGATTTGCCTGATCCACCTAGGGACAATACTATACTTCAATAACCGTATTTCATTGCATCGCAACGTGATTCATCATATGGGTCTTAATCCCGTGCAACTCATGAAATCCCTTTTCTCAAAATTGTTACTCAATCAAAGGCCTAAACGTCATTCTCTTATCTATCACCATTACACCCTTATTCTACTACCAGGGCAGCATTCCATCTCTTCTGACTACTACTAGTCTTAGACTTCATTGCATTCATTAAGGTTATACTGAGCTTTATATAACTTATGGAAACCATCAACTCTCTTGTTTTGATGGGCTTAATCTCGAGGCCTTACCTGTTCACTCACCTTTTCATATCCTTACTCTTATCTACCTAAAACCTTATTGCTCTATCATACTTTAGCTTGCGACCTACACATATCTATTTGTACTACTCGCAATCTTTCTTTAAATTTCTAGCACCATAGATTTCCTTTCGTCCCTTCTCAGTTGTCTTTAAATGTAACAATGACTTTTCCTAGTCGTTCTTCCACTTGTTGCATGAATACTTGACTTATCTTAGTGCCCACACATATTGGAATTCCATGCAACCCATATGATCTTGAATATCACCTTTTGATTTTTTTTTCCTTCCCGTTCATTAGCCACGATAGGTGCCACTTTATTATGGAGTGGATACAATGTTGTTGTGAGATTATTATTACAAGACCATTTATTCTTTATGTCACTATGCTTAAGTTGAAGCCTACTTCCTTATTTCCTCAGCTAGTCTTTTTTTGTAGTACTTAAGGAGACCTTCTGGCTCATGTAAGGTTGCGAGTTTATTATATTTATACCCGAAGGAATTAGCGATGTTCCCACTCGCCTACAATTATCCTTAGTTACATACCTCCGTGCCCTTGTGCTCGTAGGGTTACTTTTTAACTCAAATTTTGATTGTCTCCTTACTGGCACTCTCTCTTATTTCTATAGCACTTATACGATAACTTTAATTATCCCAACTCCTATTTGAAAATTTTTCAACGATTGCGATCTCGTATAAAAGAGACTGAATACCATATGTTGGGGTTCACTACGTTTATCTTGCATGATCTACTGATTTATCTATGACTTCTTGTCTAGCCATAACTAGGCTCTTCCTGAATCAACTACAGACTACTCGTTGGTCCATTCTCATATCTACATTCTGCGTAACCCCTCTTGGGTTATGTCTTGTATCTTAACTTACCTCTCGTACGAGCTCCTTATGTATCAAGTGTTCATTCCCACTTATTTATCAATATCATCAGGTGCAGAACCCTTGCTACTTCTCCCTGGCGTCATGCTTGCATAATGTTCTGGAGTCATATCATATCTATAGGATCTGAATAAATGCAATCTCATTCCTTTCACCTTTTTACCGCATTCTTCCTTTACTATTCCATAGTTACCTCTTCATCTTTGGCATTTGTTTTTTTCCACATCTTCACTGACATCTTACTCGCCTTGCGGTAACCCTTCTATACCAGGGATAATTGAATTTCTTACGCACAAAGGTGACACTTAATGTAACTGACACACTTAGTCCCTTAAGCTTAACTCTGCTCACCGTGCTTGCTTTACGGAAGCGTCTTCCTGAATGACCTTTAAAGGTTATTCTTTTGTTGTCCATTCTATTATTGCCGTAATGCAATCTCTGAAATTCTCATGATGTCGACTATTATCAAATCCTTCGGTCCCTAATTCATGTTCAGTTTATCTTGTTCACTAGCCCATACTGATTTATATTACTCCGGGGGTCTAACTTTTCCTTTTAGTAATCACGTTGGAGTCACCAACTCATTTCTCTAAATGGGGATATGGCTTTATGGCTTACACAGTTTTATTGTCTCAAGGCTTGTTACCTCTTGTCTTTTCCTTCAGTTGACTATAGACTCTGTCATTCTGTCATATTTTAGTTTACCGTTATCATCCTTTTATCACATCTTAATCATAATGCTTCATTTACTCTCTTCTTATTATCCTGCTAATATTTCTGTCTATCACTTTATTCTCAAACTTCAACAAAACGTTCTTTCACTTTTAGCTCCCCTTGCTTTATCTCACTGGCTCTTCGGGACGCCTAACATTCTCTCTCCTTTTTTTAGGGACGGGAGTCATACTAAGGTAAATATTTATCCTTCTAGGATTCCACTGCCTATCTTCTGAAATTTATGAACATTTTAGTATTTATATCAGACTGTACTATTCTAGAGTGCACCATCTGGGTGTCTCACAAGGAGAACTATTACCATGTTTTGCACTAACCTTAGGAAATGTTAGCTAATGATAACAAACCATCCACAATTTTGGGTTACTCTAACCCCAGCTGGATCCTGATATTCCATAGGGCATAACTGAGATGGGTGTTGTCAAGTGTATATATCTCCGTTACTGTTGAAATTAACTCATAATGCTTATATTTCTCTGCCTGAATTGTAAATACTGATAATCTTCACTAACTGGGTACCTCGTATCCTTCTTCACCTTGCTTCTTTTACTTGTTGAAACTTGTATCTACCTTCTTATTCTCTCGTTGCTTTTTACCATATGGGTGGATTGATACTCATGCCTTAGGGCTCCTTATCAAGAATTTTACACGTCTTAGTACACACATGATCTACTGAAGACATTACATTTACTCATCATAAGCATGATGCAAAATCGAGTTCCTCTGACTTAACTCTTCCACAACCACATTTAATCTCTTACCAACTGTCTTTCTGGATGTAGGTATCGTTGTATTACAAATAAAATAAAATTTAGGAGTTTAAATTCTTACAACTAAGCTCTACCACACGATCTAGAGTAAGAAGAAAGAGTGACAGTCCTAAATGCCCTGTAGCATCCTGCTTATAAGTCTGGTATACAACACACCCATAAACAAGACTCTACTACACATGACTTGTAGACTTCCTAGGACAGAACTGCTCTGATACCACTTTTGCCACGACCCAAACCGATGGACCGCGACGGGCACCCGGTACCTTACCCAACCGAGTAACAACGTAACATATCTTTCTTATCATACCATCATGGGTAAATGGGCCAAAAGGGTCATCATGAGATAACCAGAATAAAACATAAGGAAATACTAAACATAGGACGACCCATCATGATATAGAAACTTATACATGTGACATACAAGCCTATAAGGCCGACATGATCATTTGTACACTCAAAACATAGGCCGATAAGTCCATACAAGTTTCCATATACATGACATCTATCTACAAGCCTCTAAGAGTACATAAACATCATAAAGGTTGGGACAGATCCCCGCCATACCAATGAATACATGTCTAAATCATACTAACCAAATAGGCAACTCCGGAGCAAGTGGAGTGCACCAACACCTTCCGATGAGCTGATAGCCTACTAGGAGGACTCTCAACCTGTCTATCGGGACCTGCGGGCATGAAACGCAGCGTCCCCAGGCAAAAGGGACATTAGTAAAAATAAAGTACTGAGTATGTAAGGCATGAAAGCAGTATATAAAGACATGAAAGAAACATGGAGTAAAGAACTCAACCTGTAAGTCTGAATAGCTCTGTGAATTATGAAACATTTATAATTTCACACATATGCGTATAAATGTCATATCATGCATAGGTATATGCGTACATAACATCATCAAGCCTCTGAGGGCATCCCATCATATCATCTCGGCCTCTGTGGACGAATTCATCAATGTATACCAGCTGATCAGGTGGTGGTGCATATATAACGCTGTAACCTTTCCTCATACCCCATATACATATAATATACGCGTATATAATGCCATCTGGTCATGGGTCAATCTACATGTATAAATGAATGAAATGCATAATGAAGTAAGTCGATAAGTTCTCTCAAAATGTCATAAGATCAATATGCCTTCTGTTAATATCATGAAATAAACTTTATCAACTTACGTATTTTCTGAGACCCATGAATAGACGATATATAATAGGGAAGATGGGGAATCAAGAACATAGGCATCCCTAGTACTTCTAAGAATAGAGTCATTTGTGAAAGTTTTGCGTTTGCTCATTTCGTTTGTATCATATGGATCATGCCAAAAGGAAAAAAGGGATAGCCTTAACATACCTCGAATCGTCAATCCAACTCAACAAAAAGCTTATGCCAACTAGCGCATAAACCATATAACAAAGAAAAACATGTACAACTTTGATGGCGCTAGTATATCACGTTTCTCAAATGATAACTCGATTCTAAAATAAAACGGGCAGCATTTCCCCTGATTTTACTGCTCCCTTAAGCCTGCTATAGGCGAGATACAAACACAATACAATCATCAACTCAAAAACAACCCAACTACAATTCAGTACCTTCAATACAACAAAAATCCCAAATATACCATAACACACCCAATCAACAAGTTATCAATTAGCCTGAATTTGCAACGACGAGCGATCAGCCTACTACCCTACCACATGTGGTGTTTCTCAACGCCCTTCATCCTTCCAAACTCCATAAATCAGTAGCACACTAGGCCAACACAAGTGGACTACAAAATAGCCCACTAAAAGTGAAATAAATCGAACTCACGTCTTCCGATCACCGTCCCGTGAGTTCTGACTATTAGGAAATGAATTTATCAACCTTCCTTTATGTTTAAAAGCTTAATTACAGAAATTATGTACTTTCTTAACTATGGAGTACCTTCCAAAACTCCAACTAAAAAGAAAAAGAGAGGCGGTATTATGATTCTTACGTCGTAGGGATCGTTCTAATGTTATCACTTTTTGATTTCGTGAAAGGGATGTTGATCTTGCTTGAAATTTCTTGGAAAAATCCTTGGAGATCTTGAGAGTGTTTTTGTGTTTGTATTCTCTGTATATTTATGAGATATAATGGGAAAAGACACACTTATAAGCCCACCGCCTCAATTCTCCAAGCATGTGGGTAAGCTGCCTGCTTGGCAGCTTGAGCAGTGCAATTTCGGACGCTTGTATCTCTCTATTCTGATATCGTATGGACAAACAATTTGCAGCATTGGAAACTAGAAACATGTGGATTTAATTAAATATAACTATCTCCCTGTAACTCTCAATATATTGGGATAATATTGCCTCACAACCTGGCCTATAGACCTGCCAGTTTCTCCGAAGTGCGGCAACATGACTTGGAGATCCTACTTTAAAAATCCATATTTCTCTACCCCGATGTCTTATGTATAAATGGTTTAGACCGTTGGAAACTAGGTTCCAATACCTTCATTTGGGTATGATAAATGTCCCAAAATAACATCATAAAGCTTACAAATTTAATTTCTCAAAACAGCTCGTTACAAGGAAAATCTTAGCTCGATTTTTCCGTAACTTAAATCAGATTTTTCTCAAACTTTATATTTATATCCAAACATCATATATAGTCATAACATGACTTTAAACTCATTTAAATCATTATTAACAAGTATATTATTCATCTTAACTTACTTAAGACTTTTGGTAAACCTTTCTTATCATTGTAGAAGGATTTTGTCCTTTTTGAGCTTACATTAAATAATCCTATAATGACAGTGACGTCTGAAGTACGGGGTGTAACAACATTAAATCACTTCATATACTTTCAAAGAGGATCTCATTTCTGAGCTTACATCAATTGACTTACGACGTACTTTAACGTACAAAAACATGGGGTGTAACAGTATCCTCGCAAGCTCGCCGCGGTTCGGACTTTTTGGATTGAACAGCGCTGGGGAGTTGAAGGAAAATATTTTTTTAGGGTTGGGAATTTATGCGGCCCATTATGCGGCCGCATAATCACTCTGCGGGCCACAGAATGGCCACAGAGTAAAGCAGCTACTTGGGCCATTATTTATGTATATTTCACGGTCAATTATGCGATCGCATAACCATTTCGCAGGCTGCACTTTTGTCGCTCAATCAGCCATAGAATATTTGCGGAGGGAGGTTCTGCGGTGTATTATGCGACCGTAGAATAGGTCTGCGGGCCATATAACTACCGCAAACCCATGCAGATATTTTCCAATTTTTGGCACCAAATTGTGCGGCTGATATGCAGACAACATATCCATTCTGCGGTCGCATATGCGACCGCATACCCTGTTTCGGAGCTTCATTTTTGGGTTTTTAAACCCGACCCTATTTCATTAAAACATATGCCATAGTCCATTTTTTTGCATATTTCTTATATTTTTAGAGTGAGAAAGAGTTCTTAGAGTGGGGAAGTAACCTTCAACCTAATATCCAACAATTCTTGCTCAATCCTTGAAGATTATCAAGGAATGTCTTCATCCTAAAGGTAAGACTCTACACCCTAACCCTCAATTTTGAATTTTGTCTAAAATTGGGTAATTAGTAAGATACGTTTTGGGCATGGGAGTTGTTATCTTGCATGCATGTGTTATCAAAGCATGTGTGGAGGTTGTGAGCTAAAAATGGTAGAGAATGGGTTGGGGAATGTTGGAATCTTTCACAAAAGGGCCTTAAAAACATTAATGCGCACCTAGTGTTCGATAAAATACTCAAATGAGCTAGAACCATGATTATCTTCCTAATTTTTGTCCAACTTGTTATATTTCTAAAATAGATCAAAGTGCTAAGAATTTCGGAATGTTTTAAAGTTTAAAGGAAGCTCAATTGAGGTATGTTGGCTAACCCCCTTCTTCTTAGAATAGAATCCCACGGTGTTCATATAATTGGTGTAAGTCCCAAATTGATCATTATAGAATTGGCTTTTCCTAATGTGTTTGTGTTGAAGGATGTACGTTCAATATTTATTCTAAATGCTTCATCATGTCATCTTCCATTTGAGGATGTGTTCAAAATGTGGAATATGTGTTAGATATGTTAAGACTTCATGTCAAGATTGAATAAAGGTTGTTATGCCAAATTGTATGAAAAGCTTCTATGTGCCTAAGATTCCCAAATTGCTCATAAATGAATTTAATGTCTTGAATGAGAAACCTTATTGTTGGGGAAAATAATAATGATGTTTGAATGTGGAAAGGGGAACTGGAATTATGAAATACGGCCAAGTGACAAGAATGACTTCATAATTGTGGCCACTAGTGCCAATGAATTGAAAGGATGTGGAATAAGTATGATGTGAGATGATTGACTGAAAAAGGTAATGTATCGGGTGAGACGGCCTAGCCGATCGGGCCGTGATCGGATGGCATGTCGCACACATGGTGGTAACTGTGCTGGAAATTATAATAAAATTGTGGTTATGGTTGATGTCTAAAATGAGACGACCTAGCCGATCGGATCGAGATCGGACTCCGTGTAAGAATACGGAGGTATTGTGAATTATGATACATCGGCTCTAAAGATCACCCAACCTAATAACATGGAAATTGACTTGAGAACTTATGTGATCCTTACTTGATGTTATAGTATTGTTTGGAGATCTTATTGAACTTATGACTGTTTCCCCCTGTATTATTATTTATTCTATTGAGATGGTGTTTAGTTTTACATACTAGTACTATTAAATAATACTAACGTCCCTTTTGCCGGGGGCGCTGCATCTTTAAATGGATACAGGTGGTTCCATAGCAGGCAGTATTGATCAGCGATAGTGGTACATCCTCTTCCCAACAGACTTAGTGAGCCCCACTTCATCCCGGGGTCATGTATTGTATCTTCTGTTCATATTATCATCACGGTTTGAGGTATAGACGAGGCCTTGTTGCCGGCACTATCATAACACTCTTTTGTATCTTTTAGAGGCACCGTAGACACTATGTGGGTTGTACATGGGTGCTAGAAAAGTCAAATAGATTATGTTGTGTTTTGATCTCTTGTTCCACTCGAATCATAAGAATGTGCGTATCTTGAAACTTAAAAGTGATGTAACCAATAAGACGATCTAGTATTGTATATATGATCTTCCTACTGTCTAATTAATGAAATCATGTCTTCTCTTGATCATGGGTGAGTTGGGTAGAAAGTATCTAATAGTCTTTCTCGACCGGGTTCACTCGGTTGAGTGCCGGTCGCGCTCCCCGAGGTTGGGGCGTGACAAACTTGGTATTGGAGCCTAAGGTTTTAAAGTGTCCTAAGATATCTCGGAGCTGTGTCTAGTAGAGTCTTTCTTATCGGTGTGTTGCTGACCACATCTATAAGTTGGAGGCTACTTGGACATTTAGGAATAATACCCTTCTTTGATATTCTGGATCATGCAATGAAACTGATTATGAAACTGTTCCTCTTCTAATTTGTGCATTCCTTTAACTTTCAGTACATGGAACCTAAGAAGAGATCAAGAACTGGCCAAGGAGCCAATGCCGCCTCAGGAGTGGCAGTTGACCCTTTATTTGGTGATGCAGGTGAATACCCGAGGGGTGAAGATGATCTCGCAATTGCTACACTGCCTGATTCCACTACACCCGACCAGGCCACACCAGTTCCTGCACCTAGTGAGGATGCAACGGTTCCTCCAACTGATATTCCGGTTCCACCTCCAGCCTCGGCTTCCGATTTTGGTATTTTCGACGGGGATCTTAAGGGAGCTATCCAGATGCTTACACAGATAGTGGCTTCTCAAGCCCAGAGATCAAATGTTGCACCCACTTCTTCTAGCCAACAAGGGGATTCTAGTGGTTCCAGGGTAAACAGGTTTCTTTAGTTGGATCCTCCGGTGTTCACGGGTGCTAATCCCGAAGAGGACACACAGGACTTCATTGATGAGATGCATAAGACTCTCCGGGTTATACGCACTACTGAGACAAAGGGAGTGGAGTTGGCCGCCTACCACCTTAAAGGGGTGGCCTATTCTTGGTTTGAGCTGTGGGAGGACTCTCGGGAGGAGGGGAGCCCTCCAACGAGGTGGAGTGAGTTTACTGATGCTTTCATGGACCATTTCTTGTCGGCTGAGACTAGGGAAGCCCGTGCCACAGTGTTTGAGAACCTTAAACAAGGTAGTAAGAGTGTGTGGGAGTATCACATGTAGTTCGCGCGTCTATCTAAATATGTCATTCTCATGTTGCCTACTATAGAGGCTAAAGTGCGCCGGTTTGTGCAGGGCCTTAGCCCCTTGGTCATCAATGAGGCCGCTACAACTACCTTGAATTCATATATGAACTATGGAAAGATGGTAGCATTTGCTCAAGCTACAGAGAATCGTAAGTTGAAGAACAGAATGGAGCGAGAGGGTACCAGCAAGGCCCGGTCCGCGGGCAACTTTGGGAGTCATTTGGTGGGGGGAGATCAGCTTTTAGGGGAGGGTCATCAAGGCCATCCCAGTCTTTTGCTCAGTCTTCAGCTAGTGCACCGCCAACAGGGCCCAATCAGCAGCAGGGGAGTCATTTCAGGCCCAATCAGGGCAGCAGGGGACCCCACCAGCAGGGCCGATCAGGAGGGAGATTCCAGCAGCAGCGGAGGCCCCCATGCCCCAGGTGTGGGAAGATGCACTTAGGGATCAGCTACATGGACCTACCCATATGTTACATGTGTAGATTGAGGGGTCATATTCAGAGGGAGTGTCGTTCATCCAGCCAGGTATGGGCATGGGCACAACACAGCTATCCAGTTCTGCAGTTGCTACATCTTTAGCACCCCCTCCAGCTTGAGGCACTCCAGCACCAGCAGGGCGTGGTACAGCTAGGGGTGGTGCGCAGAGTTCAGGAGGACCCATCCGTTTCTATGCTATAAGTGGTCTCCAGTGTGCAGGGGCTCCTCCAGATATTGTCAAAGGTATAGTGACTGTCTAATCTCATGATGTATATGCTCTTATTGATCCTGGTTCCACCTTGTCCTATGTTACCCCTTATGTTGCTATGGAATTTGGGATAGAACCGGAACAGCTTCCTGAGCCATTCTCTGTATCTACTCTGGTTGGCGAGTCTATTGTGGCCGCATAGGTTTATAGGGCTTGTGTTGTCACGGTGCGTGATCGGGACACCGTGGCCGGTCTCATTGAATTGGGGATGGTCGATTTTGATGTAATTATGGGAATAGATTGGCTTTATTCATGTTTTTCCAAGCTCGATTGTCAAACTAGAATTGTGAGGTTTGAATTTCCAAATGAGCCAGTTGTTGAATGGAAGGGAGATAATGTGATGCCAAAAGGTAGGTTTATTTTGGTTTATTTCTTACCTTAAGGCCATGAAGATGATTAACAAGGGGAGTATCTATCATTTGGTCCGGGTTACGGACACCGATGCTGAGGCACCTACACTCGAGTCTGTGCCAGTGGTGAATGAATTTTCGGAGGTCTTTCCTGATGAGCTCCCTAGGATTCCGCCAGACAGGGAGATTGATTTTGGGATTGATGTGATGCCAGGCATGCAGCCTATATCTATTCCGCCATACATGATAGCACCAGTAGAATTGAAGGAGCTAAAGGAACAATTGAAGGATTTGTTAGAGAAGGGTTTTATCCGACCGAGTGTGTTACCATGGGGCGCACTGGTACTCTTTGTGAGGAAGAAAGATGGATCACTGAGGATGTGTATTGACTACCGGCAGCTCAACAAAGTCACAATAAAAAATAAGTACCCATTACCAAGAATAGATTATTTGTTTGATCAGTTACAGGGTGCTAGGTACTTCTCCAAAATTGATTTACGGTCCGGGTACCACCAATTGAAGATCAGGGAGTAGGATATTCCGAAAACAACTTTCAGGACCCGGTATGGGCACTTTGAATTTCTGGTAATGTCTTTTGGGCTAACAAATGCCCCGGCGGCTTTCATGGATCTTATGAATCGGGTTTTCAAGCCTTTTCTCTATTCCTTTGTCATAGTATTCATTGACGATATTCTTGTGTATTCACGAGGTCGAGAGGACCATGTCGATCATCTCAGGGCAGTTTTGCAGACTCTTCATCAGCACCAATTTTACGCGAAATTTTCAAAATGTGAATTTTGGCTCGAATCTGTCACATTCTTGTGTCATGTTGTCTCCAGAGAAGGAATTAAGGTTGAGCCTCAAAAGATTACAGCGGTGAAGAATTAGCCTAGACCTACAACGCCAATCGAGATCCATAGTTTCTTGGGCTTAGCAGGGTATTACAGAAAGTTTATGGAGGGGCTTTCTATTCTTGCCTCTCCGTTGACTAAATTGACGCAGAAGGCAATTAAGTTCCAATGGTCAAATGCTTGTGAAAGGAGCTTCCAGGAGTTGAAATTGAGATTGACTAAGGTACCAGTGTTGACTCTACCAGACGGCACATATGGGTTTGTGGTATATTGAGATGCTTCAAGGATCGGGCTTGGGTGTATTAATGCAACACGGCAAGGTTATAGCTTATGCTTTCAGGCAACTCAAGAATCATAAAAAGAACTATCCAATACATGACTTAGAACTTACGGCGGTGGTTTTTGCATTGAATATTTGGCGTCATTATTTGTATGGGGTCCAGGTGGATGTATTCACGGACCATGAGAGCCTTCAATATATTTTCAAACAAAAGGAGTTGAATCTAATTCAGAGAAGATGGCTTGAGTTACTCAAGGATTACGACATCGATATTCTATATCACCTGGGGAAAGCCAATGTGGTGGCGGATGCTCTTAGCCGGAAATCTATGGGTAGTTTGGCTTACTTGGAGGCATGTCAGAGGTTGTTGGCCAAGGAGGTTCACCAGTTAGCTAGTTTAGGAGTTCGTCTTGCGGACTCTAATGAAGGAGGGGTAATTGTGCAAAATAGGGCTGAATCATTGCTTGTTGCAGAAGTCAAAGAGAAGCAATACGACGATCCATTGTTAGTAAAACTGAAGGAGGGGATTCATAAACATAAAACTATGGCTTTTACTCTTGGAACGGATGATGGTACACTAAGGTACCAAGGGCGGCTATGTGTTCCAAATGTAGATGGTTTCCGGGAAAGAATCATGACCGAGGCTCACACTTCTAGGTATTCCGTGCACCCAGGTTCTACAAAAATATATCATGATCTTAAGGAAGTCTATTGATGAATTGATATGAAGAGAAATGTGGCGGACTTGGTGGCAAGATGTCCGAATTATAAGCAAGTGAAGGCCGAACACCAACGGCCTGGTGGGTTGGCACAGAATATAGAAATTCCAATGTGGAAGTGAGAAATGATTAATATGGATTTTGTGGTAGGATTACCACGCACTCCGTGCAAGTTTGACTCAATTTGGGTGATTGTGGATCGACTCACGAAATCAGCACACTTCTTGCCAGTTAAATTTACCGACACAGCGGAACTGTATGCTCAATTGTATATCAAGGAAATAGTCAGGCTGCATGGCACTCCAGTTTCTATCATTTCCGATATAGGGGCTCAGTTCACGGCAAAGTTTTGGAAGAAATTTCAGCAAGGTTTGGGTAGTCAGGTGAATCTTAGTACAGCCTTCCATCCACAGACTGACGGGCAAGCAGAGCGGACTATTCAGACACTTGAGGACATGTTACGTGCTTGTGTTCCTGACTTCAAGGGTAGCTGGGATGATCATTTGCCACTCATAGAGTTTGCTTATAACAACAGCTTTCATACTTGTATTCAAATGGCACCATTTGAGGTATTATATGGTAGGAGATGTATATCTCCCATTGGGTGGTTCGAAATTGGGGAAGCTGAGTTGATAGGGCCAGACCTCATGAATCAGGCTATGAAAAATGTTAAAATCATCAAGGGGCAGTTGAAGACTGCTTAGAGTCATCAGAAATCCTATTCGGATGTTCGTCGCAGAGACCTAGAGTTCAAAGAAGATGATTGGGTATTCTTGAAGGTTACCCCCATGAAGGGTATAATGTGGTTTGGAAGGAAAGGGAAATTGAGTCTGAGGTATGTCGGGCCATACAGAATCATTCAGAGGATCGGTGAGGTGGCGTACAAGCTTAAGCTACCACCCAAGATGTCGTTAGAGCACCCGGTATTCCATGTGTCTATGTTGAAGAAGGTAGTTGGAGATCCGTCAGCTATTGTGCCAGTTGATACCATTGAAGTTAATGAGGAACTGTCATATGAAGAAATTCCAGTTTCTATTATTAATCGGCAAGTCCGAAAGTTGAGAAATAAAGAAATTGCATCCGTGAAAGTGCTATAGTGAAACCAACAGGTTGAAGAGACTATTTGGGAAGCCGAGGAAGAAATGAAGAAAAAGTATCCTTATTTTTTTGAATATCCATGTATTTATAAAGTTGTGTTCTATGAAAATTCTAAGGGTTACCTTCTACGAATTATGTATCTTTTGTACAGTTGATGTTAAGGGTGTTTTGTTTCTGGTAATATATTGCTCATGAGGCCACAGTAGGTGTTGTTATTGTGTTATATTGCGTCATTGGATTATATATATGTTTTGAGGATGTGTTTCTGGGGCTCTCTGACAGGTGGATAGGCCTAGTTACAGGGGAAACTCTGGCGAAATGTTTGGAAATTTAGGGAGTTAGTCAAATTTGGGGCTGCTGGTGTGTGGTATGAAAACTGAGTTGCATAAGATGCTATAGTGAACCTTGACCCCCATTCGAGGACGAATGATCTTAAGTAGGGGAGGATGTAAGGCCCCGTGAAATTTTTCCTAAAAACCGGGGTTTTATGATGCAGGGGTAGCTATTCGGACTTTTTGGATTGAACAGTGCACTGGGGAGTTGAAGGAAAATATATTGCAGGGTTGGGCATTTGTGCGGCCCATTATGCGACCGCATAATCACTCTGCGGGCCGAAGAATGGCTGCAGAGTGAAGCAGCTACTTAGGTTATTTTTTATGTCAATTTCGCGGCCAATTATGCGACCGCATAACCATTTCACAGGCCGCACTTTTGTCGCACAATCAGCCGTAGAATTTTTGCGGAGGGAGGTTTTGCGGCGCATTATACGACCACAGAATAGGTTTGCGGGTCGCATAACTACCGCAGACCTAGGCAAAGTTTTTCCAGTTTTTGGCACCAAATTGTGCGGCCGATATGCGGACCACATATCCATTTTGCGGTCGCATATGCGACCGCATACCCTGTTCCGGAACTTCATTTTTGGGTTTTTAAACCCGACTCTATTTCGTTAAAACATATGCCATAGTCCATTTTTTAGCATATTTCTGATATTTTTAGAGTGAGAAAGAGTTCTTAGAGTGGGGACGTAACCTTCAACCTAATATCCAACAGTTCTTGCTAAATCTTTGAAGATTATCAAGGAAAGTCTTCATCCTAAAGGTAAGATTCTACACCCTAACCCTCAATTTTGAATTTTGTCTAGAATTGGGTAATTAGTAAGATAGGTTTTGGGCATGGGAGTTGCTATCTTGCATGCATGTGCTATCAAAGAATGTGGGGAGGTTGTGAGCTAAAAATGGTAGAGAATAGGTTGGGAAATGTTGGAATCTTTCACAAAAGGACCTTAAAAACATTAATGCGCACCTAGTGGTCGATAAAAGGCTCAAATGAGCTAGAATCATGATAATCTTCCTAATTTTGGTCCAACTTGTTATATTTCTAAAATAGATCGAAGTTCTAAGAATTTCGGGACGTTTTAAAGTTTAAAGGGAGCTCAATTGAGGTATGTTGGCTATCCTACTTCTTCTTAGAATCGAATCCCACGGTGTTCATGTAATTGGTGTAAGTCCCAAATTGATCATTATAGAATTGACTATTCCAAATGTGTTTGTGTTGAAGGATGTACATTCAATATATATTTTAAATGCTTCATCGTGTCATCTTGCCATTTGAGGATGTGTTCAAAATGTGGAATATGTGTTAGAAATGTTAAGCCTTCATGTCAAGATCGAATAAAGGTTGTTATGCCAAATTGTATCAAAAGTCTCTATGTGCCTAAGATTCCCAAATTGCTTATATGTGAATTTAATGTCTTTAATGGGAAACCTTATTGTTGTTGATAATGATAATCATGTTTGAATGTGGAAAGGAGAACTGGAATTATAAAATATGGCCAAGCGCCAAGAATGACTTCATAATTATGGCCACTAGTGCCAATGAATTGAAATGATGTGGAAAAAGTATGATGTGAGATAATTGACTGAAAAAGGAAATGTCTCGGGTGAGACGGCCTAGCCGATCGGGCTGTGATCGGACGCCATGTCGCACACATGGTGGTAACTGTGCTGGAAATTATAATGAAATTGTGGTTATGGTTGATGTATCAAATGAGACGACCTAGCTAATCGGATCGAGATCGGACTCCGTGTAAGAATACGGAGATATTGTGAATTATGATACATCGGCTCTAAAGATCACCCAACCTAATAACATGGAAATTGACTTGAGAACTTATGTGATCCTTACTTGATGTTTTAGTATTGTTTGGAGCTCTTATTGAACTCATGACTGTTTGCCCCTTGTATTATTATTCATTCTATTGAGATGGTGTTTAGTTTTACATACTAGTACTACTCGACAGTACTAACGTCCCTTTTATCGGGGGCGCTGCATCTTTAAATAGATGCAGGTGGTTCTATAGCAGGCAGTGTTGATCAGTGATAGTGGTACATCCTCTTCCCAACAGACTTGGTGAACCCCACTTTATCTCGGGGTCATGTACTGTATCTTCTGTTCATATTATCATCACGTTTTGAGGTATTGTCGGGGCCTTGTTGTCGGCACTATCATAACACTCTTTTGTATCTTTTAGAGGCTCTGTAGACACTATGTGGGTTGTACATGGGTTCTAGAAAAGTCAAACAGATTATGTTGTGTTTTGATCTCTTATTCCACTCCAATCATAAGAATGTGTGTATCTTTAAACTTAAAAGTGATGTAACGAATGTGACGATCTAGTATTGTATAAATGATCTTCCTACTGTCTAATTAATAAAATCATGTCTTCTCTTGATCATGGGTGAGTTGGATAGAAAGTATCTAATAGGCTTGCTCGACCAGTTTCACTCGGTTGAGCGTCGATCGCGCTCCCCGAGGTTGGGGTGTGACAGTGCTCCAGGCCTTGAGGGAGAAGAAGCTATATGCTAAATTCTCCATGTGCCAGTTTTGGCTTGATTCGGTGGCATTTTTTGGCCATATGGTGTTTTGTGAGGGGATTAAGGTGGATCTAGTTTAGAGTTGGCTCAGACCGTCTTCTGCTACTAAGATCCGGAGTTTTCTAGGTGTGGCCATATATTATCGTCGTTTTGTAGAGGGGTTTTCATCCATCGCAACTCCTTTGACTAGATTGACTCGAAAGGGTGCCCCATTCAGGTGGTTCGACAAGTGTGAGGATAACTTTCAGAAGCTCAAGATTGCCTTGACCACAACTCTAGTTCTGGTTTTGCCTTTAGCATCGGGTTCTTATACAGTTTATTGTGATGCTTCGCGGATTGGCATTGGGTGTGTATTGATGCAGGAGGGTAGAGTGATTGCTTATGCTTTGTGTCATTGAAGCCCCATGAGAAGAACTACCCAGTACATGATTTAAAGTTGGCAGCCATTGTTCACGCATCGAAGATTTGGAGGCACTATCTCTACAGCGTGTCTTGTGAGGTATTACGGATCACAAGAGTCTACAACACTTGTTTAAGCAAAAGGATCTGAACTTGAGGCAGCGGAGGTGGTTAGAGTTATTAAAGAACTATGATATCACTATTCTTTATCATCTTGGGAAGACCAATATGGTGGCTGATGCCTTGAGTAGGAAGGCTGAGACCATGGGGAGTCTTGCTTATATTCTAGTTGGAGAGAGACCGTTAGCATTGGAGAGTTTAATTTGGGGATTTGGGTGACGATTTGGTGTCGGAGATTGGTAAAATTGGTATGGTTAGACTTGTGGTTGAATGGGCTTTCAAATTTTATGACTTTTATCGGATTTCTAGACGTGGGGCTCGGAGACCGGCTTTTGAGTCAAATTTTGACTTTTTATTAATAACTTAGTATTTTCTTGTTGAATTGATTCCTTTAGCTCGTTTTGATTGTATCGAACTATCTGTGGCTAGATTCGGGGCATTTGGAGGCCGTTTCGTGTGGCAAGGGCGTGTTGGAGTAAGGATTTGCACGGATTGAGGTAAGTAACAGTTCTAAATTTGGTTTTGAGGGTATAAAACCCTGTATTATGTTGTCATGTGATTGGTTTTAAGGTGACGCACATGCTAGGTGACGGGCGTGTGGGCGTGCACCATAGGAATTGTGACTTGGTCAATTCCAATGGAACTGCATAGTTGAAAAAGCTGTTGTTATCCGTATATTCTCCATGTGTTATAAAAATTGAACTGCAAATTATGTTAGAGATCATGTTTAGGCTATGTATTGGTACTATAGGGACCCATAGAGGTCGTGTTACATGTTGAATTATTTGCTAAATTGTTGTTTTGTATTCGGTCACAGTTTTACTGCATATTATATCTTAGTCTCTATTGTTCTTTATTCATACATTATATCATCGATGTTTGGGCTGATTATCATGATTTTTGATAGCCAGAGAGACTGGAGAGATTGATGACTGAGTGAGGCCGAGGGCCTGATTGTGAGAATATTTATGGGAGTAGGTTGCACACCACAGCATGTTTTATTGATTTATGACATGATTGGCTTGTTATAGCACTTGGGCTGAAGGAGCCCCTCCGGAGTCTGTACACCCACAGTGAGCGCAGGTACCTACTGAGTGGAGTGCGAGTGCCGAGCACGAGTGCTGAGTGTTTGAGAGATATGAGAGATTGTGAGGAATGAGTGACTGTGAGGTTAGAGTGAATGGGAGGACTGAGTGACTATCACTCTAAGAATATGAACTTGATTTCATTATTGTTGTACTTCAGCTGGCATATATCATCGTCATGAAAATTCTGAGAGATACTATATCCGATTTCAATTGAACTTGGCATGAATTAACTGTTTTGGCTTTAACCGCCGAACTTGAAAGCATGCCTATTTTTTTGTATTGTACTTTCTATAATTGAACTGTATCCATGAAGCTCGTCACTACTTTCAGCCCAATAGTTAGTTTTGTTACTTATTGAGTTGGTTGTACTCACGCTACACCCTGCACTTTGTGTGCAAATCCATGTGTTTTCGGACACGGTGGGTGTTGATTATCTGAGGAGCTTGATCATTTGGAGATTTTAAGGTAGCTGTCCGTCGTTCGCAGACCTTGACTCTCCCTCCCTATCTTTTAGCTTTATGTATTTAGTTTCAGTTTTTCATAGACAGTATTTTCAGACTTGTGTTGTATAGACACTCATGTATTCAGTGACACCCCGGTTTTGGGAACTTCCGTATTGAGTTTTGATTTCCTATCCAGTTTATGAGAACTTAATTATTCAAACCTATGTTATTTCATTATTTACTTAATAGTGTTGGAAATGTTTTGAGGTGTCGGCTTTCCTAGTACCACATTAGGCGCCATCACGACAGGCTAAGTTTTGGATCGTGACACTTCTCCTAAACTGATGTAGCCTGACGAACTGAATTATGTTGATCTGTCGAATAAGATAAAACATTCTTCCGAAGTGAGTGAAACTTATTTATGAAACTTGCATTTGGGTCAAATAAATCGGAACAGGATTTCAAGGCTGGTTAAAGATGGACCTTTAAGTTCATTAAAAGTAGAGGCACTACCAACATGTGAATCTTGTTTGGAGGGAAACAATGACAAACAAAATTTTCCCTCAAAATGAAATAGGTTAAGTGATAAATTAGAGTTAATTCATTATGATTTGTGTGGTCCAATGAATGTCCAAGCAAGAGTTGGTTTTGAGTATTTTGTGACTTTCACAGATGATTACTCAAAGTATGGATATATTTATTTGTTGCCTCGCAAGTCTGAATATTTTGAAAAGTTCAAAATATTTAAGACAGAGAACTGAAAAAGCGACATAATCAATATATCAAGATATTACAATTTGATCATGGTAGAGAGTACCTCTCCGTGGAATTTATTAGTTACTTATCAGAATGTGGAATTATATCTCAATTATCTGCACCTAGAACACCGCAATAAAATGGTGTAGATGAAATAAGAAATAGGACTCTTATGAGTTATTCTAGTTTGTCTTCATATTTTTGGGGATATGCCTTAGAAACAGCAAACTACGTTCTGAATTTAGTTCTTTCAAAGTCAGTACCTTTGACCCTTACAGAATTGTGGACTGGATGTAAGCCTAGTCTGCACCATTTTCGGGTTTGGGCTTGTCCAACCAATGTGCTGAAAGGGAAAACAGATAAATTGGAGGTGAGAACGGATGTATGTGTTTTAATGGCTATCCAAAGGGAACAAAAGGTGGTTTATTCTATTGTCCTAAAGAAAAGAAGTAACTGTTAGCACAAATGCCAAGTTTCTTGAAGAGGGCTATTTGATGAACCATCTTCTTAGAAGTAAACTTATTTTACAGGAACTAAGCAAAGAAATGGAAACGCAGTCATCTGAAAAACAAAACGATCAAGTACAAACCCCGAAAGTTGAAGTTGACACGCCATTGCACTTTAGTAGTGGGAGAAATATTAATAGACTTGATGTCTCGCGATAACAAGTGCCCGAAGTCATACTGCCACAAAGTAAGGGGAGTAATATTGAGCAAACTGCACAACAACATGAAGTCATTGATATCCCTGTGGATAGCATGGAGACTCGGGTTCTTGACAATGATGTGGTTCAACTACAAGATCATAATGGTGTAGTTGCAAATGATTTAGGGCGTAGTCGTAGTGGGAGAGAAATAACGAACCTGTCAATTATGACCAAGCACTACAAGATAAAGATGCTGATAAGTGGGCTGCTTCTATGAAATCAAACATGGGGTCTATGTACTCTAATCAAATCTGGGATCTTGTAAAACCACCTGATGAGGTTAAACCCATTAGATGTAAGTGGATCTATAAGAGACAGAGAGGTGTAGACGGAAAAGTACAAATGTTTAAAGCAAGGCTTGTAGCGAAAGGGTTCACTCAGAAAGAAGGGGTCGATTAGGAGGAAAAATTTTCGCCGGTAGCCATGCTTAAGTCTATTAGTATTCTCTTATCCATTGCTGCTCATTATGATTGTGAGATTTAGAAAATGGATGCCAAGACAACTTTCTTTACTAGAAGTCTTGACGAGTGCATCTATATGATACAACCAGATGATTTTATGGAACGTGGCAAGGAATACATGATATGTAAGCTTAAAAGGTCTATTTTTATGGACTTAAACAAGCATCTAGGGTATGGAACACTTATTTTTGCAAGGCAATTAAAACTTTCGATTTTGATCAATGTCTTAACGAGTCTTGTGTATACAAGAAGTATGATAGGGATAAAGCGGCATTTTTAATTTTATATGTAGATGATATATTGCTCATAGGAAATAATGTAGGCATGTTAGGTTCAGTTAAGGAATAGTCCACGCACTTTGATATGAAAGATTTGGTAGATGCGGCTCATATCCTTGGGATCAAGCTCATGCAAGATAGCAAGAAAAGGATATTAGGCTTATCTTAGGCTCTTTATATTGATACAATGCGCTCCAGGTTTAGCATGTAAGATTCCAAGAATGAATTTCTTCCTTTCAGGTATGCAATTGCTCTATCTAAAGATCAGTCTCCTAAGACTGGTGAAGAGATAGAAAAGATGAAGACGGTCCCTTATGTATCTGTTGTAGGGAGTGTGATTTATGTCATGTTATGCACTAGACCTGATATCTGCTTTACCATTAGCATTGTTAGAAGATTAAGTCTAATCCTGAGCGAGAGCATTGCACCGCGATTACGCATATAATCAAGTACCTGAAAAGGACTAGGGATTATATATTAATCTACCAATATGGTGACTTTGTACCCATTAGGTGCACTGATTCGGATTCCCAATCGGATAGAGATTCTAGAAAGTCTACATCAGGAAATGTGTATACTTTGAGAGGTGGAGCCATAAGTTGGAGGAGCATCAAGCAATCTTATATATTTGATTCCACCATGGAAGTCGAATATGTGGCAACCTATGAGGCGACCAAAGAGGCGATTTTGCTCGGAAACTTCCTAAGAGAGTTGGGTGTACCAATTACACTTTACTGTGATAATAATGGTGCGGTTGAAAATTCAAAGGAACCACTGAGCCATAAAAGATAAAAGCACATTGAGTGTAAATATCAATTAATTCGCGATATAATGCAGAGAGAGGATGTATTAGACACCAAGATTGCATCATAAAATAACTTGGCGGACCCCTTTACTAAGAGCTTGCAACAAAATTAGCTTTCCCTAGATGGTAGCTTATGTTAACATCGTAATCTTTCAATAACTCAAGACATCGCCTCTGTCGCAAATTCAACTCTTTCTGCTTGAAGATATATTGTAGGCTTTTATGATCTGTAAATACATCAACATGAACACCATATAAATAATGCCGCCATATCTTAAGTGCATGGACAACCGCAGCTAACTCGAGGTCGTGGGTCAAATAATTCCTCTCGTGCTTCCTCAACTGCCTTGAAGCATATGCAATTACCTTCCCATGTTGAATCAGGACACATCCTAACCCGACACCTGATGCATCACAATACACGGCATAACCCTCTAGAATCTCTGGAAGTGTTAGAACTGGCGCTGAGGTCAACCTGTTCTTAAGTTCTTGGAAACTCCGCTCGCAAGCCTCCATCCATTGAAACTTAGTTTCTTTCTGCGTCAACTTCGTCAATGGTGTTGAAAGGGAGGAAAAACCCTCTACGAACCTCCGGTAGTATCCTGCTAAGCCTAGAAAGCTACGAACCTCTATCAGAGTGGTAGGTCTAGGCCAAGATTTCACGGCCTCAATCTTCTGAGTGTCTACCTTTATACCTTCATCTGATACAATATGCCCCAAGAATGCTACAGACTTCAACCAGAACTCACATTTAGAAAACTTAGCATACAACTTACGATCACGGAGGGTTTGGAGTACCGCTCGCAGGTGGTCCGCATGCTCATCCTCTGAACGGGAATAAACTAGAATATCATCAATAAATACTATCACGAACAGATCTAAAAATGGCCGGAAATAGGCTATTCATCAAGTCCATAAATACGGCGGGTGCATTAGTCAACCCGAAGGACATGACAAGGAACTCGAAGTGGCCATATCGGGTCCTGAAGGCTGTCTTCGGAATATCTTTTTCCCGAACTCTGACCTGGTGGTACCCCGACCTCAAATCTATCTTTGAAAAGCATCTAGCCCCCTGCAACTGATCAAACAAGTCATCGATCCTTGGAAGTGGATACTTATTCTTAATAGTTACCTTGTTCAGCTGCCTATAATCGATACACATCCTCAGCCATTCGTCTTTCTTCCGCACAAATAGTACCGGTGCACCCCAAGGTGAGGCACTAGGCCTGATGTAACCTTTCTCCAGCAAATCTTTTAACTGCTCCTTCAACTCCTTCAATTCGGCAGGTGCCATTCTATACGGAGGGACGGATATTAGTTGAGTTCCTGGAAGCACCCGATGCTAAAATCAATCTCTCGCTCTGGAGGAATACTTGGAAGCTCATCTGGAAACACATCTGCATACTCTTTGAGTACGAGAATAGACTGAAGTGTAGGTATCTCAGCATCTGCATTTCTAACTCGCACAATATGATAAATGCACCTTTTTGCGATCATTTTCCTTGCCTTCAGATAGGAAATAAACCTACCTCTGGGTGTTGCTGTATTACCTACCCATTCAAGGACTGGCTCACCCGGAAAATGAAATCTAGCTGCCTTTGCTCGGCAATCAACTGTGGCATAGCAAGCTGCCAACCAGTCCATGCCCATGATAGCATCAAAATCCATCATCTCTAGCTAAACTAGGTCAGCTGAGGTCTGACGACTACAAATTATCACCGTACAACCTCGGTAAAACCGTCTAGCAATAATCGATTCTCCGACAGGTGTAGATGCCGTAAAAGTATCACTTAGTATTTCAGGCACTATACCAAACTTCCTCGCGACAAATGTGGTAATATACGATAAAGTAGATCCTGGGTGTATCAAAGCATAAGCATCGTGAGAGCAAATGGTCTATATACCTGTCACAACGTCTGGTGAAGACTCCTGGTCCTATCGACCCGCTAAAGCATAGATACGGTTCTGATTACCACTTGAACTGGAACCTCTACCTCTACCTCGACCTCTACCAGCCAAAGACTGAGACTCGCGCCCTGAAGGATGCACAGACATAGATAATCATGTTGCTGAACACGCTGGTTGTTCCATTCCCCCAGAATCTCTATTTGGGCAATCTCGCATCATATTCCCCGGACGCCCACATGTATATCAAGCATCAGAACTTGCTCGGTATTGGCCCACGTGTCCTCTACCATAGATGTCACACCGCGGCAGAAATGACCATGTCTGCGCAGAACCTCGCTGTCGCTGCAAACCCGACGCCCGTGAGCTCTCACCTGGTCCTGACTGAGTATAGTGGTCATACCTGTAACCTTGTAACTGAGGTGGCGGAGGCCTAGGTGGCCATCTGAAGTATTAGGTCCTATAACTACTCTGAGATTGCTCCTAAGACCTAGGAAATCTCATCCTCTTACGTTGCCCTTGCTCAACCCTCTCTGTACCCTGCTGCCGATACCTACCCCTTTCTATATTCTGGGCGAATGCCTGAATCCGGGAGATATCCATACTATCCTGCAATGCAGCGGTGGCACATGCCTCGGTTAACTCTGGGGCTAACCTTTCTATAAACCTGTGAATCCTGTCCCGCATAGTAGCAACTATGGATGGTGCATATCTGGCCAATGAGGCAAAATGGAGACTATACTCTCGAACACTCATATTACCCTGCTTGAGGGCTAGAAACTGATCGACTCGAGCCTGTCGGATCTCCCACGGTAAGTACTGGTCAAGGAAGGCATCTGAAAAATTCTTCCAAATAGCTGGAGGTGCATCACGTCCCCTGGACCTCTCCCATCCCTCGTACCAAAGGATGGCTATATCTCGGAGTCGAAAAGCTGCTAGCTCAACAGCCTCTTTCTCCGTGGCATGCATAACATAAAAGATCCTGTGAAGCTGATCTATGAAATCCTGCGGGTCCTCCCTCTGATCTGTCCTCGTGAACTCTGGGGGACTCAAAGCAATAAACTCTCGGACCCTTGAACTCCCAGACCCCTTAGAAGTTCCTGCACTAGCTGATGCCCTAGCCTGTTGCTGGGTAGCTACCAACTGTGTCAACAAATGCACCGCACTTCTCAAGTCCTGGTCTGATGGAAGTGGAGGGGGAACTGGATGTGCGGTATCCCTAGGAATCTCCGCAGTTGGTGGAGGAGCCGGTAATGGCTGAGTAGGGGTCTCGCCTTGGGCCTCAGACTGGGCCCCATCTACTGGGGGTACCCTACTGGTCCCCTCACCTACTATTGTATCTCTCCTCAGGCTAGCCGTAGTCTTCCTAGTCACCGTCATCTGTGCATGCAAACACCAACACATAAGTTTAATTAAAATTTTCTATAACTCAGCTCTATAGCACGATTTAGATTTCAAAGAAGGGTAACCAACTCCTAAATGCCCTGTAGTTCCATGCTTATATAATGTGGTGCACAACACATCTATAAACAAGACTCTACTAGACACGGCTTGTAGACTCCCTAGGACAGAACTGCTCTGATACCAAGTTTGTCACGCCTCGAACCTAGGAGCGAGACCAGCACCCGGTGCCTCACCTAACCTGACGTACCAAATTGCGACTAAGGGACTCTGAACATATAATGTCACACTTTGGCCATGGGGAAACCTTGCAAGACAATTTGCGAAGCAAAATATAAAACTGAATGGAAACTAGCGCTAACTAAACATCAATATAAAGCTAGGCCGACAAGGCCGTCATAGCTACTACAGCTGACAAACCACCAAATTATACATACCAGGCCTACAAACCCAACATACTGCACTAACCAACAGGATATGTCTACAAGCCTCTACTGATAGATGTACTGTGATCGGAACAGGGCCTCGACCTACCCATAACATATATACAGATATACATAAGATGTACACAAAACTCTAGACCTGGCAACTCCGAAAGACGTGGAGCTTACCGATCAGGCTGAACTCGGGAAACACCTACTGAGGAGGTCTACTCGTCTGTCTGTCTGAACCTGCACGCATGAAATGCAGCGCCCCAGAAAAGGGACGTCAGTACGAAATAATGTACCGAGTATGTAAGGCAATAAAATAACTAAAAGCTGAAACTGAACTGATAATATGATAACTGAAATTAACTGGGAGTCAAAGATGATCTGGAGATATACTTACCTGCTGATACTAACTCAACTCTCTCAATATAGTAAGTAAAATAAATGTCCGGCCTTATAGGGCTCAGAACGTGTAACTACTCCGTCGTAGTATGCTCGCTCATAGGCGCTCGGCCATACTAGGCTCTGTATCTTGGCCATTCTGGGCTCGCTCATAGGCGCTCGGCCACAGTAGGCTTGGTATATAACTTACCATCTGATCAGAGGTCGCCCAATAGGGGCCTGCCCACCGATTATAGCTCGATGGTGGTGCAAATACTATAATACTGTATATATATATATATATATATATATATATATATATATAGATAGATAGATAGACCCTCTGCTCTCTTGACTGAATAAATACAAAACTAAACTGAATATGAAGTCTCGATAAGGAATAATATTGTAAATTATGAGACTAGAATAATGTGAATAAATTCATGAATACAAACTTCTCTTTATGTCTCATTATTAACACATGTAGCTACGAGATCATGCCAAAATAAAGAAAGGGCTTAGCCTTAACATACCTTATCACAATCTTTCCAATCACCAAGTTGAACTCACCTCTTCGCACCTTAATCTACAAGAATGATAATAATACTATCGTTAAGTTACGAAAGGTACAACTATCGCACAACGAACGACAAGCTTATTTTGTATTAAAACGGGCAGCATCTCCCCTATAATCCTTACTTCCTCCAAATTCAAGATAACACCAACAATACAAGAACAGAACAATAACAACATATATACATCATTTTCCAGCCCTATATATGCCATCAAATACTACAAAACAGCCCAACACACCCCAATCTCTTCATACACAAAACGACCACCGTAGTAGTGTCAAACGACCCGAAAACGTTATGATGAACGACCAGCCCACCACCCTACATTTATATGGTATTTCTACACCCCCACTTCCTCTTCCAAAACTCTACAAAATAGTAGTAAAACACGCAGCCCAACAGCAACACAAAACAGTCCACAAAATAGTCCGCTACAAGTGAATAACTCGAACTCACGGCTTTCGATCACCGTCCCGTGAGTTCTTACAAGTATAGAACGACTTACCATGAATTTACAGTAGAAACAATGGATGAAAGAAAGCAGTAAACTTACCTTATTTGTTGGATAACTCAGATCCTATCTTGGTTCTTCAAACTCTAGGTTTTACCTCCAATTAGAACTTGAAAGGGAGAGAAAATCAATTAGGGTTTGTGAGAAATTTTTGGGAGGATATTTGCAGAGCTAATGTCTGGTTATTATGCTCTATTTTAAGTCTAATATATGAAGAAAATAGGCCTTTAAAAGGCCTCTTTGGACGACCCAAAATGGCCCATTTTTGGGCTCTCGTTTAAGCAAGTAGGTGACACACCTACTTGTCACCTAGCAGCTTGTGCAGTATTGCAAAAATGCCCATATCTCTCTACTCCGATGTCGTATTGACAAACAGTTTAATACGTTAGAAAATAGACTCATAGATCTTTAATTTGATGGGTGGAAGACCCCATAACTCTAAGTATATTGGGAGAAAATTGCAGTTATATTTGACCCAAAGTTTCAGTAAAACTTATGAATATAACTTGTGATGACTTTCATCGACTTTTGTTCCACAACTCGCTTGACTTCAAAACATAATACACGGATGTCATACCACTAATATAAATCATAATATAATCTCCTTATCATGTTAAGCACCCTAGTCTCACCCCAAAGGTACATGTTATAACATTCCCAACTTGTCGACTTTCGACGAAACATTGTTTTCTTCAATTGCTTTAGCTTCTGAACCGTCCAACCCTCTTTGTTCTTGTTGTTCATGATATTCAATATTTGTAACCTCAGAGGTAACATGATTAACTTACTTTATATACTTTTAAATATTATCTCATTTTTGGTCCTACATTAGTTTGCTTACGACGCATTTTTACGTACGAAAATAAAGGGTGTAACAGTTACTTACCTCAAACCGCGCAAATCTCTACTCCAACAAGCCCTTGCCTCGCGAATCTGCCTCCGGACGACTCGAATCTAACAACAAACAACTTAATAAAATCAACACAAGCTATAGGAATCGATTCCATATGATAAAGTTAGGTTCTTTAACAAAAGTCAAAAAGTCAACCCAAAAAGTCAACCCCGGGCCAACGTCTCAAAATTCAACAAATATTACAAAATTCGAACACCCATACAACGACGAGTCCAGCCATACCAAAATCACCCAATTCCAACTATAAATCGACACTCAAATTTCCAAATCTTACTCTCCAATCCCTAGTCCAAAATTTCTCAAATTCCACCTTAAAAACACATAATCTAGGTGGGAAATTCAATGGGTAATCAATATTAATGAATATAAATGATCAAAAGTGGCTTACCTCTTGAAATCTAGTGAAACCCCTCTCAAAAATCGCCACTACCCGAGCTTGCAAAGTCCAAAAATGAGAAAGACCTCAAAATCCTCGATTTTATGAAGTCTGCCAGATATTTTGCGTCAGCGGAGTCAGGGGCCGCACCTGCGATTTCGCTTTTGCGGAGAAATCTTCGCTTCTGCGAAGTCCACTTAAGCCCCCGACCTAGCGAACCTGCGGTCCCATCTTCGCACCTGCGGGACCGCATATGCGGATCACTCCACCGCTTCTGCGATCCCCAGCCCTACTGCCAAACTCCGCTTCTGCGGAACATTTCGTGCAGGAGCGCATCCGCTTCTGCAGATTTCTTCTCCCCGCCTGTGATCCCCAGCTGCCTTCTCCTTTCTCACACCTGCTCGCACCTGGCCACTTCTGCGGCTCCCCACCTGAGGCCAATCCTTCCGCATGTGCGATAACACCAGACATCAATTGCTTCACTAATCTTCTAAGTCCCAATTTCAATAAGTTAACCATCTCAAATCCACCCAAGACTCCCGGGACCTCAACCAAACATACCAACAAGTTTCTAAAACACGATACGAACTTAGTCGAGACCTCAAATCACGTCAAACAACATTAAAAACACGAATCGCACCTCAATTCAATCCAAATAAAACTAATGGATTTCCAACTTCTACAATTGATGTCGAAACTTATCAAACCAAATCCGATTGACCTCAAATTTTGCACACAAGTTATAAATGACACAACGGACCTATTCCAACTTCTGGAACCAAAATTTGAACTCGGTAACCACAAAGTCAAATCTCGGTCAAACCTCTCAACTCTCCAAACTTCAGCTTTTTTAACTTACGCCAATTCAAGCCAAAACCACATACGGACCTCCAAATCAATATTCGGACACACTCCTAAACTAAAAACACCATACGGAGTCATCTGAACCATCAAAACTCCATTCTAAAGTCAATTATACATAAGTCAACATCCGGTCAATTCTTCAACTTAGACTTCCAACCTTGGGACTAAGTGTCCCAATCCATTCCGAAACATCTCTGGAAGCAAACCGACCTCCCCGTCAAGTCACATAACAACAAATGAGAATAGAATAAGCAATAAATGGTGGAATGAAGCTACAATACTCAAAACGACCGGCTGGGTCATTACATTGTTACTATTGGAGAAAGGTTCTATCACACAAGAAGTTCAGGAACAACTAAATCTCTGTTAGAAAATTTGGGAGAGTAAGACAATACAAAAGAACAATCAAAACAAATAATAAAATAGAGGAAAGGATGATTTTTATTCAACTTAACTTTCTCCAAATGGCTAGAAATATATGGCTACTTATATGAGAAATCTTTCATGTATCTAGCCTACACTACATATAAATATAATAACTAAGTCCACACCTCACGTCTTTCAAGGTACATGGATGACACTACTAGACATTGTATCTTCCAAAGTACATCAATGTGTTCATACTCTAATATATGTACTGAATTAATATTCTAGTTCATGAACTAATGTAAACGAATGTAAGCAAATGGAAACAAGTTTATATTGTTCACATTTCAACATCTCCCCTTAAACTTGTTTCATCACTCCAATAGCCATTCTTAGCTTTTGAAAGAACTCATTCTTCAACGGCTTGGTGAAAATATCCGCAATTTGGTCTTGTGACTTCACGTGCTCAAGCTGCATAACTTTATTTTCATGTCCTTCAACCGTGTAGCCCAAAGGTTTATCAATGTAAATCTCTTCCTCCAAAACACCATTTGAGAAAGTCGACTTCACATTCATTTGATGAATTTTCCATTGATTTTGAGCTGTCAAAGAAATAAAAAAAACAAATTGTTTCCAAACGAGCAACCGGTGCAAATACCTCAACATAGTCAATACCGGCCTTTTGATTATATCCCTTGGCAACCAATCTTTCTTTGTACCTTTCCACCTTACTCTTGAAATTTTTCTTCAACTTGTACACCCATTTGACACCAATGGTGCTTTTGCCTTTTGGAAGTATGGCTAATTCCCAAGTATCATTCTTCCTTGATTTCTTCATCCATAGTATCTCTCCATCTGGCATTTTGGTCAGCATCTTTATAAGTTAAAGTTTCACTATCCACCAACAAATAAAAGTGAGTCAAATCATATAAATCTTTTCTTACCACTTCCGTATTTTCATACAACTAATAAAGACTTTTAGTTTTCTGAGGCACTTCACTTGAAGAGCTTGAACTTGGCTCATCTTCTTCTCGAACTTGTGCTAGAGATGTTGAAGGTGTTGTGATAGGCTGCTCTGCAACTTCTTCATCATGATCTTCATGAAATAAAGGACTAAAAGAGTAATCTTGCTCTTTAGTTTTCCATTCCCTAACATTATCTTCATCAAACCCAACATCTCTGCTTATGGTGACCTTGCCATTTCTTAGGTTATATAATTTATAACCTTTAGAACTTTGATCATAGCCAATGAAAACATACCTCTCACTTTTATCATCAAGCTTGGATCTCTTCTCACCCGTCACATGTGCATATGCAATGCTCCCAAAAACTTGCAAATGAACAACTTTTGGCTTGAAACCACTCGAAGTCTCTTGAGGTGTTTTGTCACGAATACTCTTGGTGTGACACTAATTTGACAAATACACTGCACAAGCAACTGCTTCAACCCAAAACTCCTTTGGCATATTTTTGCTCTTCAATATACTCCGTGCCATGTTGAGAATAGTCCGGTTCTTTCTTTCCACGAAGTCATTTTGTTGTGGTAATTTTGGAACAGTCAAAAAGTGACGAATTCCACTATTTTCACAAAAAATCTTGAATCATTTGAAGTGAATTCTCCACTATTATCGGACCGCAATGACTTAACTTGATAGCCACTTTGTTTCTCCACCATGCCCTTGAATTTTTTTAAAGTATCAAACACCTCGGATTTCACCTTCAAAAAATACACCCAAGTTTTTCTAGAAAAATCATCAATGAAAAGTAAAAAAATAATTACTTTTATCAAGTGAAGATGGCTTGATTGGTCCATACACATCCATGTGAATCAACTTCAATGGGAATCGGGTTCTAGTCAAAGACTCTTTAGGAAAGCTTTTTATTGCTTGCTTTCCAAAGAGACATCCTTCGCAAATTTGGCTCGGATGATCAATAGTTGGCAATCCATTCACCATGCTTTCTTTTTTCATCAACCTTAGATTATCAAAATTCACATGACCAAATCTCTTATGCCAAAGTAAAGATGAATCTCTGGTACATGAAAGCAAACACCTTGGAACATCACATTGAAGGTTCAAAATAAATATTTTATTATTAGCCATAGGAACTTTGGCTAACAATCTCTCATTTTTATCTCTCATGACAACTTTTTATCTTTCAAATGAATATCATAATTTTTCTTCAAAAGCTGTCCCCAAACTTAAAATATTACTTCTCATCTCCGGTACATACAAAACATTAGAAATTAATTGGTGACTACCATTTTTCAAGCAAATTAAAATCGTTCATTTTCCTTTGATTTTAACCCGCGAAGAGTCTCCAAAAGTTATGTTGTCACCGTTCAATTCTTCAAGATCCACAAATAAATTCTTCTTTCCACAAATATGGCTACTTGCACTGGAGTCAAGGTACCATTGACTTCTCTTTATACTTTCTTCTCCTTTGTAAGCGAGAAGTAAAGTGTCATCTTCATATTCATTTATGCTCTCCACAAAGTTAATTTTTTTCCTCCACATTATTTTTACATTCCCAAGAAAGATGACCAAATTTATGACAAGTATAACATTCAATATTAGATTTATCATACCTTCCTTGATTTTGCCTTCATCCTCTACCTCTTCCATGACATCTTTCTTGATTAGAGTCTTGGCTCCTATTTTCTTTATTTGGTGGTTGGCAACCACCTCTTCCTTTTCCACCACGACCTTGTCCACGTCCACGACCTCTTTGTTGCGAGCCACGCCTTTCGTCTTTCTCCTTGAAAGAAAGTTTTGCTTGCAATGCTTGTTCAACCAATTCTTCTTTTGGTTTCTTCAACTTTTCTTCATGTGCTTGCAAAGAACCCGTGAGTCCTTCAATGGTCATGGTATCCAAATCTTTGAACTCTTCAATAGCCACAATAATATAATTAAATTTTGAATCAAGGGACCGTAGTATTTTTGCAACGACCCTATCATCACTCAAGTCTTCACCATATCTCTTCATTTGATTGACAATAGCCAAAACTCTTGAACTATAATCCGAAACGGATTCTTATTCCTTCATATGCAATGATTCAAACTCTCCTCTTAAGGTTTGGAGATGAACTCTTTTCACTTTATCCAAACCTTTAAAGGAAGTTTGAAGAAACTCCCATGCCTTCTTTGAGGTGGTTGCATTTGCAACCTTCTCAAACATCTTGTCATCCAAACTTTGATGGATGAGAGTGAGCGCCTTTTGATCTTTCTTTTTAAAGGCAGCATCATCTTCCGCTCAATCATCTCCGACTTCCACCGGTTCCCAAACATCATAGGCACCAAGTAAGGCCTTCATCCAGATACACCAATTTCCATAGTTCTTTTTTGTGAGCATAGGAACTTGAAATGGAGTTCCATTACTATTTGTCATTTTCTCTCCAAGTTTGGTTGTCTCTCAAATATACCGGCTCTGATACTACAATATTAGAAAATTTGGGAGAGCAAGACAACATAAAAGAACACTCAAAACTCACAAAGAAGAAAGTGGAGGAAAGGATGATTTTTATTCAACTTGACTTTCTCCAAATGGCTACTTATAAGAGAAATCGTTCATGTATCTAGCCTACACTATATGTAAACATAATAACTAAGTCTACACCTCACATCTTTCAAGGTACATAGATGACACTATTAGACATTGTATCTTCCAAAGTACATCAATGTGTTCATACTCTAATACATGTACTAAATTAATATTCTAATTCATGAACTAACGTAAACAAATGGAAACAAGTTTATATTGTTCACATTTCAACAATCTCTTCACCCAAATTATCTAAGAGGCATAATAGGGAATAGGAACTTCGTATCAGTGGAAGTACAAGGAGTGCAAATAGAGGTGGCCAGGTGGTGATGTGCAGAAAGAACAAGAATGAGGAAGGGAGATGATAGTGACCAATGAGTAGGGGTGGCTAACGGGCGGGTTAGGTCGAATATTGCGACTCGAAAAAGAATAGTACAAAAACAGATGAAATATCTTATCCGACATGTATTTAATACGGATAGAAAATGGGTAACCAGATAATATGTATATCCATATTATCCATGACTTCTTGATTATGATTACTTTTGAAAGAATTCTTGGTCTCTCAAACTTTAGGTACTCCCAATTTGAGTCTTTGCAAATGTAAAAGTTAAATTCATTAGTTATCCATTTTTCAAGTGGATAATATGGATCTTATCGATGTTTGAGTTATTTTTAAAAAGTTTATTATCCAACCTATTTTTTAGTGAATAATATGGATAGATAATTGCCACTACTATCAGTGAGGGACTAAGAATGCTCGTAATTTGTAAACTCAAAGGATGGTTTCTGAGAGAGTATATGGACAATGTTTTCCGATCTATAAGAACCATGTTAGACCAACCTTGAAACTTGAGAAACCCTTTGAGCCAGAAATTCCAGTTAGAACAAATGTTCCAATTTTATAGCATTTATAGTGATTGGTGAATTGTGCATTTCTCTGACTTGGAATCCAGCATCCAATATTTTCGCAAGAAAAAAAGAGGAAAGTAACTGCTCAAGGCGTTCTACATTGGCTAAAATGATGGCTTTAAAACAGGTTATAATGGTGCAAATATGATCTTTCGATCAAACGAGATACGAGATGTGAAATGCAGACATAAGTAGCAATCGAATGCGTATATATTCAATAAAGATAAGTAGCTAATACCTGCTAGTTAGCAGTATATCGAGTATGCAATAAGATACTTCAGAATGCTGCTTGAACTAACAATTTTTCATATTCTAGTACTATTTAATGATGAATATTAAATCCATATAAACACCAGGATCGGAAGTGCCGCTAATGCAGTTAAGGTACGCGGCACTCTGCAATATTCCAGATCTCTTTTGCATATTGAGAAATTGTACGGTCACTACTAAATTTGCCACTCCCAGCGGTGCTCAGTATAGACATCTTTATCCATCTTCTCCTGTCCCTGCAGGGTAAAGGACACAAACATCGTTAGCATATTTTGATACAAATTGAGGAGAATTTCCTCCCAAACTTCTGACAGCTTAGGTGGGCGTAAAAGGTCGTCCTTTTCAATAAGAACTGAAATCATTCATCATAAGTGTGGAATGAACAAACTGAATCTATGTATAATACTCGAATGATCATGGATCGTCATTACCAAAACCAATATCACCAGAAATGAGCCTTAAGATATCTGGTAACAGTGTCTAAGGGGAACTTCAAAACCTACCGGAAGAAATACTTGCTTTATTTTCTCTCTTTCCTTTTTTTCACTTGCTAAGTACATCAAGACAACGAAAAGTTGATAAAGTTATAGGCAGAACAATGTTTATCAAGTCTTCCTAGGTAAGAATATCTGAAATTATGTTCTCCACAGAAATTTTGATTCATCATGTTGTTTTTCAATCGTTTGCAAGTGCATATAAGTCCAGCATTTTCACCCCAAACGACTTCTTTGATCTTTCTGACCAGATCTATGTCAATAGCAGTACATGCATATTAAGTTTACTTCATAATAAGGCAAGCTCAAAGAGGGAATCCAGTTCCACGTAAAGAATAACTCACAGCAGTGATATTTTGGTGGAACACAAATAGTTCAAAGTTAAGTAGAAGATCTTACTTGTAAGCTTCATCTACTCTTGCCTGAGCATCCATGTA
This sequence comes from Nicotiana tomentosiformis, assembly GCF_000390325.3. Taxonomy (NCBI): domain Eukaryota; kingdom Viridiplantae; phylum Streptophyta; class Magnoliopsida; order Solanales; family Solanaceae; genus Nicotiana; species Nicotiana tomentosiformis. The sequence goes on along the minus strand of NC_090818.1, from coordinate 74,183,118 downwards.
GCTCGGAAAATCATGGCCAACAAGAAAATAGTCACCACGACCATAGCCAGAGTTCCCTTCTAGCGACTCAAGGAGAGGATTATAATCATAGGTCCCAAATGCTCCACTCCTTATAAATTGCTTGGCCTCTTCAAACCGAGGATCAGGTTTGAACTGGCATAATTAGGATGAGAAAGCTAGTTACTGGCGCTACTTGCTCTGATGGGAATATAACAAACAAGTGTATTCTAGCGCATATGGGGTGAGGGGTGAAAGTAGTACTTCAACTGCAGTAAGCACAGCCAATACACTACAGAAATAATATTCCTTCTATGTATTTTGGGCTGGTCCAAACAGAAGTATCTTCCATGAGAAAAGAACTTCGTCTAGTACTGTTCCTTGCGACTTAATTTGAGGAACTTTCACAGTTTTCTATCATGGGAGGAAGTAAGTCATATCATTACAAATTTCTTTGACCTACTGATTCTCTCAAGTCAAGCTAGGGCTGAAATTGAGAGGACCTACTAATGAAGTAATCTGCTAACTGCAGAGATCTCTACAGAAAAAATATTATCCTTTTCAGCACATTAAATCTTGAATAAACAGCAATCAGTAACATGGTCAGTGGAGAAACCAAGCACTCTAGAATAAGACAATTTGGAACCAATACAAGGAAAATTTATTTGTGGCACACCAGTTAAAATCCAGGACACAGGGCAAAATGAGTAGGCTAATCAGGTGCTGAGTTATAAATTAGTAGCACGGCTATGAAAATAATATACTTTTTTAAAGCATGAACTATGAAAATAATATACTGTAGGTGCTAAAAGATCTAAACCAGCAATATGGCTGACGAATCAACTTCTACTGTAGAGTAAATACGATATATTCTTAGAAGAATACCAGTCCATCCTCTCGTTCTTTCCGCAGTCGGGGAACTTCATCAGCTGTTGCACCAAAAAGAAAGAAGTTTTCTTCTCCAATTTCCTCCCTGATTTCCACATTGGCTCCATCTAGTGTCCCTAAAATAAGGCATCCATTAAGTGCAAATTTCATGTTGCTTGTTCCACTTGCTTCCATGCCTGCAGTACTGATGTGTTGTGATAGCTCACTTCCCGGAATAAGCATCTCTGCCACTGATACATTATAATTGGGAACGAATACCACCTGAAAAATCAGCCAACCTCCTGTTAGTCCAAAAAAAACGTACTGACATAATGAAAGTGACAAAGTGCACGCTAAATACTGTCTCGAGTGAAACTTAAATTAGAGGACAACATCCGCACTAAAGCACGAATTGTAAACATGTCACCTGTGTGCATCAAATTAAAATAATTGTTGTTCGGAATAAGAATTAATTCTTATTCCCCAAGTTAGATCTTTGAAAAGAGAAATAGTCGGAAAAGCTACTATATTAACATAGCACTCTTAGCTGAAAATGGGAGACTACAAACGCGTAAGATTTCACCAAGGCAAGAAAACTGAAAATGTGCTGGTTAAAGATCTACCAGAATTTACCTTTTGTAAAGCACATAACTAATAAAAACGACAAATTCAATCTAAATTCAGTTGGAACTCTCCGACAGATTATATGAATCCGGCCCCTGAGCATGACCCATTACAACTTCTAAACGGGGGAAGTTACATCTATCAAGGAAAAAAAGTTCCTAAACCAACAACTGCCTGGTTAACAGAATTACTAAATGCTAAAATAAGAATATAAGCATCAGCGCTTTACACTCAATAGACAATACAGTGTGCAAGTTAAACACATTCAGGAAACTACTTCTAAAAATAAATTTTATTAAATAAAACAGGGCCAATTTACAGAAAATGAAAAGAAAAACACGCGCACACACACAAAGAGTTTACAATACGCCCTTGCAGGAGATATACCTAACTTGCCATACATCAGTATCATTAAAAGGCACATACCATCTCTAGAAGGTCATTTGATTTATAAATAAAACAACAAGTAATATTTGGTCAGAAAAGAATCTAATGCTCTCCCTACTTGGTGGATGACACATGATTTGAAAGAAGGGGCAACGTATGCAGGACAAATAGTAAAGAAGATTTCGTAAAAATTAAGCTGGGACAGAACGATACATGCACACAGACATTTTTGATATATCAACTTTTCTTGGGGCAAAACTGTCTTTGAAGGTATTTATGAAAATTATTAAAACTTCAAAAGGTAAATATTAGAATCTATGTAGATATTCTAGAATATTGGAATTATAGTATAGGATTAATTAGTGATGAGTTACTTCCTGTTACTCTTGATTATCTTTCTTTTCTTAGAACATGTAACCATAACTATTTAAACCCTATTACATTGAGGGACTAATCAAGTTGAGTTCTCTCTCAAACTCTCTTCTTTCTATACCCTAGACCCTACACCCTAAGTTCACAGGTGAAGTGCTATCTCATCCTGGATCGCGACAGGCTATGATCGAAAAGATGTCTGCTTTACATGCTAGTGGTACTTGGGAGTTTGTTCCTCTACCTCCAAGTAAATCTACCCTTGTCGACGGGTGTATCAGTCAAAGTTGGTCTAGATGGTCAAATTAATTGACTTAAAGCATGTCTTATTGCCAAAAGGTTATACTCAGATATTTGGGCTTGATTACAATGATACTTTCTCCCCCCCTGACAAAAATACCATATGTCCGTCTTTTTCTATCCATGGTTGTTGTTCGCCATTAAACTCTTTATCAGTTGGACATTAAGAATGCTTTTCTCCATTGTGATCTTAAGGATGAAGTATAGATGGAGCAACCGCCTGATTTTGCTGCTCAGCGGAGTCTAATGGTCTTGTATGTCGGTTGTGTCGATCCTTATATGGTTTGAAATAGTCTCCTAGGGCATGATTTGGTAAGTTCAGCACGTTCATTCAGGAGTTTAGTATGACTCGCGGTGAGGCTAATCATTCTGTCTATCGATATACTGCTCATAAGTTGTGCATTTATTTGGTCATTTATGTTGATGATATAGTCATCACGGGCAATGATGAAGATGGTATACTTAAATTGAAGCAACATCTCTTTTAGCATGACAAAGGACCTAGGTAAATTGAAGTATTTCCTAGACATTGAGGTCGCGCAGTCTAAATCAGGAATTTTCATCTCACAACGTAAGTATGTCCAAGACATTCTTGAGGATACATGTATGACACGCTGTAGACCCATTGACACTCCTACGGACCCCAGTATTAAACTTCTACCACGACAGAAAGAGCCCCTTAGTGATCCTGGAAGGTATGGCAGCTAGTTGGTAAGTTGAACTATCTCACACTAACTCGACCTGACATTGACTTTCCTGTGAATGTGGTAAGCCAGTTTATGGACTCTCCATGTGAGTCACTAGGATGCAATTGTTCATATTCTTCGATACACAGACGTTGATTAGGCAGGTTCATCTTCTGATAGACGGTCTATGTCTGGATATTGTGTGTAGGAGGTAATTTGGTGTCTTAAAAAAGCAAAAAACAAAATGTGGTTGCTCGATCTAGTACAGGAGCTGAATACCGAGCAATGGTTGTGGCAACTTACGAACTAATTTGGATTAAACAGTTGCTCAAAGAATTGAAGTTTGGAGAAATCAGTCAGATGGATCTTGTGTGCGATAACCAAGCTGCCCTTCATATTGCATTAAATCTCATATTTTAATGAGAGAACTAAACACATTGAGATCGACTGTCACTTCATTTGGGAAAAGATACTCTCAGGATATATTGTTACGAAATTTGTAAAGTCAAATGATCAGCTTGCAGATACTTTCACCAAATCCTTCACTGGTTCTCGTATCAGCTATATTTGTAACAAGCTTGGCACATATGATTTGTATGCACCGGTTTGAATGGGAGTGTTAGAATACATATTCTAAAATATTAGAATTATAGTTTATGATTAGTTAGTGATCAATTAGTTCCTGTAATTATGTACTCTTGATTGTCTTTCCTCTCTTAGAACATGTAACCATAACTATTTAAACCCCATTAGCTTGAGGGAAAAATCAAGTTGAGTTTTCTCTCAAACTCTCTTATGTAAGATTTTAGTTTTGAAGAAGTTTTGGAGTTGGGAGACCCCTCCTTAAATCCTCATGTACATATAGTTAAACTGCTTACCTTCAAATAATTATTGATGTCAGGGTCACTGTTGATAACGTCGCCAACATCAGTCACCAGCTTTACAATTCTTTTTGCATTTGTATATGTTGCAAATGCTTTTCCTCCAATCATGACCGTGCGAGGAGTCGTATTATTCCGCTCTTGTGGGCTCATTTCCTGTAGTTTATACAAGTATAAAAATCTCATTACATTCTAAAAGTGGAATATCCCATTCTTGCATCATTTCAATAATCTCAAGATTTCATCATGTGCAGAAGAGAAACCACATGAGTAGAAATGTTTAAATCATTTATGCTTTATATTTTTACTTGTTAGATCATTGCTAGCAGTGATAACTGTCTTGAACTCTTAAGGCTGCTAACAAGGAGAAATTAACAGATAGTGGAAATTTGGCAGTTTCACGCACCTTCAGCCTCTTGTATCTGTAGACGACACCCAGAACATTAAGAAGCTGCCTTTTGTATTCATGAATACGCTTGACTTGTATGTCAAAAAGGGTATCTGGGTCAATGCTCACACCTGTCACTCGCAGAACATACTGTGCCAAACGCTGCTTGTTGGCCATCTTAGCCGATTCCCATTCAGCATGGAGTTCTGCATTGTCAGCAAACTTTGCAAAATGTATAGTCAATAGTAATATCATCATGATTGGTAAGTTACTAATTACAAAAAATAGCAATATCATGGCCTACATGAAGAATTTTCAATGAAAAGGTTTAAAAGTATGCAAGCTTTCCAGAAAGATATTTTATTTAAATACCTCCCGAAGATTAGCAAGCAGTTCGAGGTTCGTCACCCACTGATCTGTTTTTAACCACTTGGTGATTATATTACTCAGCTCTGGACTACAAAAATGGATCCATCTACGGGGAGTTATACCATTGGTCTTATTCTGGAACTTGGTGGGCCATACAGAGACATAATCAGCAAATAACTCAGCCTTGAGGATGTCACTGTGCAGCTTAGCAACACCATTCACCTGCAGGATATGGCTAATGAATTTATGCTTCTCTTTAAAATTCCATAAGAACTTTGACAAGGAGGAAGACTTTTATATGGAGATTCTTATCTTTGTTCTAATAAGTAAAGACTTGATGAATACTTTATTGTTGATAAGTTACTCTTCAAGTCTTTGCTATCAACACTATGTAATTTTTTTTAATCTGTTGATAAGTAAACACTTGAAGAATAACTTAAATGAAAAAAGCTAAGTAGCTTAATGTTATCAGCTTTTCCAAACTTTTGGGGTTGGTTAAAACTGAAAGATCAACGGTAGTGTGCAGCTCCAGGTCATGCATATAAAGTGCATCAATAAATAAAAGCCGGGGTATTTTTAGAAGGTCTTCTATAAGTAGTAGGATTTTTATTTTAGTTTACATGTACTACGACATGCAGTTAGAATAAATCAAAGAATGTTCTACATGAAAAAAAATATATAGATTATAGAATGGATATCCATCATGTGAATAGATTAAAGTACTCAAATCCCAACTATGAGCGTACCCATTCACTTTTACCTGGAGTTAATTTATCAAACTCTCAGGTGCATCACAGGCAAATAAATCTCTTACCGTATGCGAAGAGACAACACACAAGTTAGCCATACGCACAACAGGCTTCTGTGCATTGTGATCCAAAATGCGCATGCTAGGAATCTTATTCTCAAGATCGGGTCTTTCTGACTGTACTGAAGCAACAAACTGCAAGGAATTTCAAATACTCTTCTAAGTAAGCTATATTTTCAAGTATGGGAGCAATTTGCATGATTTGATACCCGTCTATCAATTTCTTCAATGATTTCCATATGTCGAGGTAGGAGTTTCCACATGACTGCTTGCGACCATTTCTCCAGTGCTTCAGGTAGGACTGTATGATTTGTGTAGGCAATTGCCCTAGAGAAGTAATGTATTACATCATCCCATCCATAAACTTGCAAAGATACCGGACCAAGACAAATCAAACAAAGGAACCATATTCGTGTTTTACTCATGAAGGAGCATCCAACTAGGCAAAAGAAAATTTTATAAAGCACCTCGTAGTAATACCCCAAGCTTCATCCCACCCAAGTCCTTCATCATCCATTAATAACCGCATCAGCTCTGGTATTGCAAGAGTTGGATGTGTGTCATTTAGTTGTATTGCGACCTTCTTGGGAAATTCAGACCAATGGTGAGCTCCCTTTCCATCTTCTCTCTCTTTGAATCTGGCAATAATATCCTGATGTTGACCCAACAGTCAGTTAGCAGACAGCTACGTAAAAAGAAGAAAGTAAGACATGTCAAAACAACCAAATATCAATTAACATCTAGGTCAAATTAAAAGCCAGTTACCTGGCTGTAAAGAGCTGTTAAAGTTGATCAAAGGCATACAACTATTAAGAACTGAAATATTATGACAAATTGGTTTATTGGAGACTGAAACTCTTAAAAGTTAATGGATGCTAAACAGTGTTCGACGGATATCATCTGTTGGCTTGGGTTAGAAAATGGTCTGGTTCTGGTTTGGTTTTGCTTTTGAAAAACAATTGTGGGTTGTTGGGATCTGGTTATTGGACAATTTCTCCTGAGGTTGTGTTGAAAGGATTGTTTAGCGTCTTTTCTAGGGGTAATATCACTAGAACCCTAAAAGAAGCTGAGGCTTTCATATGATTAAAACAGGCTAATTCATAGATATTGCTTAACGTCTTTTCAGATTATTTCCTTAAAACGGGTTCAAGTGAAGCAAAATGGATATTGTAGTAGTAGTAGTTGTTGTTGTCATTGAAAAGAAAATGAATGTGCCAAGGAAAAAGACACGTTGGTGCCAAAATGCAATTTTTTTTTCCAAGATTTTTTATAGCACAAAAACATGGTTTCATTTGTTTCCATTTTATGTTTTGTTTTACAGCCTTACTTTTTCCTTTTTCCGGGAGAAATACAAGTTTCCTTTTTTACTCCATTTATTTTAGTAAACAAAACAATTTTCAGGATGCTCCTGAAACAAACACGAAGCTTCCGTCAAAACAAATTAGTTGAAGGACAGATGCCAATGCACAGTTCAACATGAAAATATAATGCAAGGGAAAAAGTGGCTCCTTAATATCCTTCCAATAGGCTGACTTCCTAAATAGCATAAAGGAGAAAGATATGGCATTTAAAGTGAGCAGAGGCAGGAAAGAGGAGAGTAAGGAAACTGTAAACCTGAAGCGATGCACTGCAAAGCAAAAATTGTTGCTTTAGTCGTAATAGTTTTCCATTCTCTGTAGCATCCCCAGGGTAAAGAACAGCACAAATCTGCATGAATCAATATTTGCCACTCAAAATCTCTTGAAACATGGGAAGCAAGTGTGTAGATACAGGTAAAGTGTTTCAATTCTCAGGGTTCAGCAAGCAACTAGCATTACAATATTGAACTTAATATTCAACTCCCTTATTAGAAAAACGGAACATTTATAGCTGCAAAGTGCTCTAGCAGACCTGCTGAGCCCTAGAATGAAGCTGTGCAGCAGATTCATACTGTCCATCATTAAACTGAAATAAGTTGAGATCCTCAGAGCTGGCTTTGGCATCCCAGAGACGAAGACTATTAGTGTTTTTAGTTCTGTATCCTGGAATTGGTACATCATATGCAATAGCCTGTATGACCTCTCCACCAACCCATTTTCGCCTGCAACATATTCCATGGATAATTAAGTTTGAAATTAGACAGCAGTATGACTTCTTGAAGTAAGAAATCAATCTGACATTTCTGTTTCTTCACGTACTTTACCACATATATAGTTAGTATTAGTACTTACGAGCCAGAAGGGTGGACCTCAACATCACCAAAAAACCTGACAGGAAAGACAACATCATGTCTTACAACTTCCCAGGGACTAAATTTCTGCAGGGTACATAACCAAGTTTGGTTACTAGCATACAATTCTCATGGTATTTAACAAACGCATTAATGAAATCAGACCTCCAACCAATCTTCAGCAACTTCTTCTTGCCCAGCCTTGGTGATAATCTGCTTAAAAAGTCCATATTTGTACCTCAAGCCATAACCCCATGCTGGCAAGTTTAATGTGGCCATGGAATCAAGAAAGCATGAAGCAAGCCTTCCTAAACCACCATTTCCTAATGCTGCATCTTTTTCCTACAAATGAAAGATAAATTAAATGTCACATCACTTTCCAGTGGCACTAACAGAAATAAGGCTCTTGAAGTGACACAACTACATTTCAGAAGTAGCCAACCAAAAGCTCACACAAAAGGTTCGAAAAATTGTTGATTGATTACTAACAGATACAGAAAAGGGAGAAGGCTGAGGATAACAGTATAGAATGATTGCAGTGGACGAATCACAATCCAAAGTTGATATTTGCTTATGTCTTCATCCAGCAAAATCCACAATTGACAGGGTAACTATATCACTATAACGTGGAAGACTTATAGACTTAGGGGAGAGAAATCCTTTCACCCACTCCATCCAGCCTTCATCTAAAACCCGTTCTTAAGGAAACCTGGGAAATAGACCATCTTACGCAATACATAGAAATAAAGTTCACAACCCACTATGCAGTCATCAATGGTTCCTCCTATTGGTATCAGAAACATAGTTGTTGTTCAGGCCCAACATTCACTGGAATGCATGTTGCCTCTAGAATCAAAGCACAACCTAATTTACACACAATTGATATCATAGGCATACGATCTTCAGCAGCTTTAAGCCAAAAAAGGGTGGGTTTTTTTTTTTTGGGGGGGGGGCGGGGGGGGGGGGGCGGGGTTTTCAGTCACAAAGAGTGAAGAGTATTAACTCAAACATATTCCACTGTCTAGTTGATAGCTAGACAAGCACAGATTTTGAGTAAGGTCCACAGAACAGTTGATAGTATGAACACAATAATGAACCATTGGAGAAAAGTATTTCAAGCCAAAGATTCTAAAGTTGCACCACCTGCTCAACGACCTCCTCAAGCTCATGACCCAGTTTCTTTAAAGCATCAGCATATGCATCGCGGAAGTCTAGGTTTCCAATGGCATTGGTCAAAGCTCTTCCCTGGAGATACTCCATGGATAAGTAGTATGTTTGCTTTGGATTAACTTTGTCATAATGAAGATAGGTGTCATTCCATTGCTGCAAAGGAAACAGACAAATAACAACATTGAGATTAGCGACAATCATTAATAGCACAAGAAATTTGCTGAATTTATGCTAGAAACCAAACTTTCATGCTCCCCGTCAACCGATTTACTTCTCTGTAGAAGAAGAGCGTGTATTCATATCCCTTAGTAGAACCCATACATCTAATCGTCAAAATCAGAATCAAATTATTTCGTTCATAGCAAGGTTCTCAATCTCAAAACATAGATCACCCAATGCATCTTGCATTTGATAGCCATACTAATATGTACAAGTATTGGAATCTTAAAATGCAGACAGCCACGACCGTCAAGTTAGCGGCGTGTAGTTTAAGGTACAACTTATCTTTTTGTAATGGTATAAGGTCAACTGAGCATATATTTTAAATTGTTGATTAAATGAAAATCTCAAAATACAGAAAAATCTTCCATACAACGAGCTGAAAGTAAAAGAATGAAAAGTGTTGTGTTTCTATCTTATATGTGTGGCCTACTTCATTTATCCTTTTACGGTTTTACCTGATAGGTCGCATACATAGTAGACTCTCCACTTCATTTGCAGAGAATGCAAATAACATACATTTGAGAAGTCAGCACTTTGTGGCTTTTCCTTTCTTCAAATCAATTGTAAGTAGAAATGAATGAATGAATGAACTCACATTGATTAAGCGATCACGAACACTGTCAGCAGTAGCATAGTATGCTTGTTCAGGCTCAAACTTGGAAGGAGAAAAATGAGGAGTATAACGAGCATGATACTTGATGTTAGATGCAATCTCAGTTGGTTCTTCAGCCAGTGGTTGAGCAACAGCTGACACATCACTTATATTACCATTGAATTTTGCGCTACTAGTTTCCATGCTCATTTTAACCTATACAAGAGTGAATATATGAAATTATTATTTCCATTTTGAAAAACCAAAGAGATTCTTGAGTATCAAATTGTAAGTTGTGATAATAAAAAGTAAAGAATCATACGAGAGAATACCAGTCCAAGATTAAAGCTTTTTGCAAAGTAGTGAATATGGGAAAGACTGAAAGTGGAAGGTATTTAATGAAAAGAGCGATACAGAACAGAATATGCTTTGTTTACACAAAAGATATTTCTAAATTCTCAGAGAAAATGACAAATATTACAGAAAAGAAAAAGAAAAGAGCTCACCACAGTTTTCGTGGCGAAGATTATAGATCAATGGTCTGAAAGTGGGCCAAAAAATAAAAGGAAAGAAGAGAAAATATCAGAGGAGAAAGAAGGAAGGAGACGAAAGAGGGGTTATCTTGATTTAGACATAATCATGTGGAATGGACGGAGGAGAAGAAATGCAACTTTGGACAACTGACTATTGAGTGAAGTGAAAGGTTTGGAGTGTATCCGTCATTCTTCCTTTGCAACAAAAAAACTTCCCCACCCACTTTCTCCTATTCTCATAGGCCCCCCAAAAAAAACAAATATATATCTCTTGGAGTTGGGGATATTTTTTATTTTAAAATATAATAAAACGTGGTGCCTGTTATAAAATAAAGATAGTAAAGTAAAACAAGTATAGAGAGAAATTGATATATTATTCAAACTTTAAACTTATGTTCATAATGAACTGAAAACTCCTCTATTTATAGAAGAAAGGAAACAACTGCGAGGCTTTTCAGGAAGCAGCTGCAAGGCTTTTCTTTAGCTGCTTGTAAGCTGTCTGCATGAGCTGCTTGCAACCTGTCTATTTAATAAAAAGCTGCTACAAATTATTTTATTGAGCTGCTTGCAACCTGCCTACATCAGCTACTTGTAGATAAACTTCAACAGACTACTAAATAGATAATCTTCTTCATGAAGATTATCTATAGCGGAGTAATAAATGAACATCCACAATATAATTATTTTCATAACACTCCCCCTTGGATGTTCATTAAAAGATAATGTGCCTCATTAAAACCTTACTAGGAAAAAATCCTGTGGAAAAAAATCCTAGTGAAGGAAAAAGAGTACACATATTTAGTAATACGCATTGCTAGCTACCTCATTAAAACCCTTATAAGGAAAACTCTGTGGGAAAAAATCTTAGTAAGGAAAAAAGAGTACATCGTGTATTTTACTTCCCCTGATGAAAATCTTGTTTCAAATATTTAAGTCTTCGCATTCCAATCTTGTATACCATCTTCTCAAAAGTTGAAGTTGGTAAAGATTTAGTGAATAAATCTGTCGGATTGTCACTTGAACGGATTTGTTGCACATCAATGTCACCATTTTTCTGAAGATCGTGTGTGTAGAATAATTTTGGTGAAATGTGCTTCGTTCTATCTCCTTTTATAAATTCTCCCTTCAATTGGGCTATGCATGCAACATTGTCTTCGTATAAAATTGTGGGTCTTTTCTCGCATTCCAAACCATATTTTTCTCGAATAAAATGAATTATTGATCTCAACCATACGCATTCCCTACTTGCTTCATGGATAGCTATTATTTCAGCATGATTTGAAGAAGTAGCAACAATAGATTGCTTTGTGGAGAGCCATGATATGATAATACCTTTACATGTAAAAACATAAACGGTTTGACATCTAGCTTTATGGGGATCAGATAAATAACCTGCATCTGCATAACCAACAAGATCTGCACTATCTTTATTAGCATAAAACAAACTCATATCAAGAGTTCCCTTTAAATATCGTAATATATGCTTAATCCCGTTCGAATGTCTTCGTGTAGGAGAAGAACTATATCTTGCTAGTAAATTAACAGAAAATGCTATGTCAGGCCTTGTAGCATTAGCAAGATATATTAGTGCACCAATTGCACTGAGATAGGGTACTTCGGGACCAAGGAGTTCCTTATCCTCTTCTGGAGGTCGAAACAAATCTTTATTCACTTCAAGTGATCGAATAACCATTGGTGTACTCAATAGGTGCGCTTTGTCCATGTAAAAGCATTTTAAGACCCTTTCTGTATAGGCAGATTGATGGATAAAGATCCTGTCTGCTAAATGTTCAATTTGCAGACCAAGACAAAGCTTTGTCTTTCCAAGATCTTTCATCTCAAATTCTTTCTTATGATATTCAATTGCCTTTTGGAGCTCTTCTGAAATTCCAACAAGATTTATGTCATCAATATAAACAGCAAGTATAACAAATTTTGAAGCCATTTTCTTTATAAAAATACATGGACAAATAACATCATTTATGTAACCCTCTTTCAACAAATATTCACTGAGGCGATTATACCACATGCGCCCAGATTGCTTTAAACCGTACAAAGATCTTTGTAATCTGATTGAGTACATTTCCCGAGATTTTGAATATGCTTTAGGAATTTTAAATCCTTCAGGAATTTTCATGTAAATTTCATTATCAAGTGACGCGTACAGATAAGCTGTAACCATATTCATTAGATGTATTTCAAGCCTTTCACGTAAGGCTAAACTGATGAGATATCGAAATGTTATGGCATCCATAACGGGTGAATATGTTTCTTCATAATCGACTCCAGGTCGTTGTGAGAATCCTTGTGCAACAAGGCGAGCCTTGTATCTTTCAACTTCAATTTTGTCATTCTTTTTTCGCACAAAAACCCATTTATGACCAACTGGCTTTATACCAGCAGGTGTTTGGACTACTGGTCCAAAACCCTCTCTTTTAGCAAGTGACTTCAATTCCGATTGAATTGACTCTTGCCATTTTGGCCAATCAGATCTTTATCGATATTCTTCGACAGATCGGGATTCAAGATTCTCACTATCTTGCATAATGTTAAGTGCAACATTATATGCAAAAATATTATCCACCACTATTTCAGATCGATTTAAATTAATTCCATCACCAGTAGAACTTATTAAAAGTTTCTCACTCACTTGAGTCTCGGGTTCATTGATTTTTTCAGGAATCTCAGAACTAATCAGATCTTGGGTCTCTTTAGGAGATCCCTTCATAATATCATTTTGATCATTTGTCGATTTTCTTTTTCTCGGATTTCGATCCTTAGAACCCAAAGGTCTACCACTCTTCAGGCGTGCTTTAGGTTCACTAGCTCTCATACTAGTAGATGGTCCTGCTGGGACATCAATTCAGATAGGCACATTCTCTGCAGGGATATGCGACTTAGTTATCCTTTTCAAATCAGTAAATGCGTCTGGCATTTGATTTGCTATATTCTGTAAATGGATGATCTTCTAGACCTCCTGATTACATATAGAGGTACGTGGATCAAAGTGAGATAATGATGAAACTTTTCACATAATTTCTCTTTTGATTTCCTTTTTCTCTCCCCCTAATTGTGGGAAATTTGTTTCATCAAATCGACAATCTGCAAATTGAGCAGTAAATAAATCTCCCGTCAATGGTTCAAGATAGCGAATAATAGAGGGTGATTCAAACCCAATATATATTCCTAACCTTCTTTGGGGGCCCATCCTACTACGCTGTGGTGGTGCTACTGGCACATATACAGCACATCCAAAAATTCGTAGATGGGCAATATTTGATTCATGACCAAAAACCAATTATGACGGAGAATATTTATTATAATGTGTCGGTCTAAGACGGATAAGTGATGCTGCATGCAAGATAGTATTGCCCCAAACAGTAGTGAGCAATTGTGTTTTCATAAGTAGCGGTCTTGCTATCAATTGCAGGCGTTTAATAAATGACTCTGCAAGGCCATTTTGAGTATGAACATAAGCTACAGGATGTTCAACTTTTATCCCAACTGATAGACAGTAATCATCAAAAGCTTGAGATGAGAATTCTCCAGCATTATCAAGGCGAATAGCCTTTATAGGATAATTTGGGAATTGTGCCCTTAATCGAATTATTTGGGCTAATAGCTTTGCAAACGCCAGGGTGCGAGATGATAGTAGGCATACATGAGACCATATTGAAGATGCATCTATTAGGACCATAAAATATCTAAACAGCTCACTTGGTGGGTGAATAGGTCCACATATATCCCCATGTACACGTTCTAAAAAGGTAGGGGATTCAATGCCAACCTTCATTGGTGATGATCTAGTGATCATTTTGCCTTGATAACAAGCATCACAAGAAAATTCATTATTTGTAAGAATCTTCAGGTTCTTTAATGGATGCCCACTTGAATTTTCAGTAATTCATCTCATCATTATTGATCCAGGATGGCCCAAACGGCCATGTCAAAGCACAAAAATATTTGAATCCGCAAACTTCTGGTTTACGATAGAGTGTGCTTCAACTGTACTAATTTTTGAATAGTATAAGCCAGAAGATAGAGTTGGTAACTTTTCTACAATGCATTTCTGGCCAGAAATATTCTTTGTAATGCAAAGATATTCCACGTTCATTTCATCTAGTCAACATGATACCCATTTCGGCGGATATCCATAAAACTCAACAAGTTTCTTCGGGACTTGGAGGAGAATAATGTATTGTCTATAATAAGTTTTGTTCCCTTAGACAGAAATACAGTAGCTCTTCCGGAGCCTTCAATCAAACCTATATTACCGGAAATTGTAGAAACATTTGCTTTTTTCTTATGCAAATAAGAAAAGTATTTCTGATCTTTGAATATGGCATGAGTTGTTCCACTATCAATTACACAAATATCTTCATGATTGGTCTTTGATCCAAACATAATTTGAGGATTATCCATATTCTTCAAAATGACATAAACAAAATAAATATGATAGTAAACATCATTATCAAAGCATAACTTTTATTTATGTACAACTATTACATAACCATACTATCTACTACAAACAACAAAAATTAAAATATTTATATCTCTACAGATTCATCATCGATCACATGACTTGTTTCTCCTTCTGGGAGTGCAAAGTAATCAGCTACATCTAAATGCATGAGGTCTAAATTATCTTCAGAAATAAAATTTGCTTCAGCATTTTTTTCTGTCTTCTTCAGGGAGGCTTGATACAGCTCAACCGGGTGCTTTGGCGTACAACATGTACGTGACCAGTGCCCTTTTCCTCCACATCTATAGCATGTATTTTTTGGCTTTGCTGCTTGCACCGCTTCATGCTTTTGTTCCTTCCTTTTCCACTGCTGGTGGTGAGGAGGGTTCTTTGGTGTATTGTTATTACCACGATTAGAGTTTTCTCCCCGACCACAGCCATGACCACGATTGGGGCCACGTCCTCTTCCACGCTTAGCTTGGTGGAAGTTCGTCTCATTCACTTCAGGGAATGGACAAGAACCAGTAGGCCGTCTTTCATGATTTTTCATTAATAGCCCATTATGTTGCTCGGCTACAAGAAGATGTGAGATAAGGTCAGAATACTTTTTGAATCCCATCTCTCGATATTGCTGCTGCAGGAGCATATTCGAGGCATGAAAAGTGGTGAAAATTTTCTCCAACATATCATGATCAGTAATATTATCACCACATAGTTTCAATTGAAAAATAATTCTGAACATAGCAGAATTATACTCACTGATAGATTTAAAATCTTGTAGCCTTAGATGAGTCCAATCATAACGTACCTGTGGAAGAACGACCATCTTTAGGTGGTCATATCTATCTTTGAAATTATTTCACAGTATGACTGGATCTTTAACAGTAAGATATTCCATTTTCAGGCCCTCTTCAAGGTGATGGCGTAGGAATATCATTGCTTTGGCACGGTCTTGGTTTGATGCCAGATTTTTATCTTTGATGGTGTCTGCCAGACCCATCGCATCTAGATGAATTTTGGCATCAAGCATCCAAGACATGTAGCTTTTGCCCGATATATCCAGAGCTACAAACTCAAGTTTAGAAAGATTTGACATTATTTAGAAAAAGAAAGTTCGTACCTCTGATACTTTCAAAGTATTTTCTCGAGATGGCAGAGTCTCGTGCTGATAACGTGTTATAAAATAAGGACAGTAAAGTAAAGACAAGTATAGAGAGAAACTGGTATATTATTCAAACTTTAAACTTATGTTCATAATGAACTGAAAACTCCTCTATTTATAGAAGAAAGGAAGCAGCTGCAAGGCTTTTCTTTAGCTGCTTGTAAGCTGTCTGCATGAGCTGCTTGCAACCTGCCTGTTTAATAAGAAGCTGCTGCAAATCATTTTATTGAGCTGCTTGCAACCTGCCTGCATCAACTGCTTGTAGATAAACTTCAACAGAGTACTAAATGGATAATCTTCTCCAGGAAGATTATCTATAGCGGAGAAATAAATGGACATCCACAATATAATTATTTTCATAACAATGCCTATGATATTTGTTGAAAGAGACACGTGTGAAGAGTGTGGGCATTGAATGAAAAGCGCAGGGCACGAAATCTTATGGTGAACGTATCACATTGGTATCCCACTACCTGCAAGTTGATATTTCCGTATCTTATCACGGACTCGGTCCCAACTCCCAATGTATGGGTGGTAGAGAGTTTCCGGAAAGATTCATAACTACCCATGAAAGCAGACCAATTTCTTCTCATTTACAATAGTACTAGGCTCATAATCCCATAATTTGACAGAATATTAATCTTACAAAATTATAATTTAATATATCATATTATTTTAATAAATTTTAATTGTCATTTTATTATTTTATATAGTGTAGAAAAATACACAAAATCTATACAATATCAAAAGATAGATATCATATAGTAATCAAATAAATTATTTGTTCCTTATTTATTCTTTATTAAATTAGCAAGTACTTAGTACTATACATTTTTAAATGTGATTTTTTATTAACTTGTCAGTTGGCTTAATAATTTGATATTACTTCTCTTTTAATATAACATAAATATATATTTTCTTACTCTGAAAATATTTTTAATTTTTTTTAAACTTATGTTATACTGTTCAAAATTCTTCAATGGTCTAAATTTATCAAAAACAAAATTGAGTGTTATTTATTTATCTTTTATTTTTAATTAATTCAAAATTAAATTATATAAAATTATATTTATCACCCCTCTTTTCGTACATTCTTTTCTACTGTAATATTTGATTAGTTCTCTCATTTTTTTGTTTACTGAAAATTTAAATAATATAATATTTTTTTACTAAATTATAATTTTTGAATTTATCAAAAGTATGAAAAGATAAGCCTTTTATTATTTTTATAAAAATCCTACCAATATTTTTGATAATTATTAATTTGTGTTATATATATATATATATATATATATATATATATATATATATATATAATATTTTTATCTTGTGTATAATATCGAAATAGTATTTTTATATTTTTGTGTTTATTATTATTATTATTATTAAATTATGAGTTTTATTTATTAACTAAAATTTCCCACATGAGAAATTTAATTAGTATATACATTTTTATGATATCGCTTGAAGTTTTTTTTTTTTTTGTATTCTTCCTTTATAACTATTTTTTATTATGATTTTAGTTATGTATATATGTACGACTGTAGACATATAAAATTTATTGGGTCTAATTCATAAAAAAATTGGATTAAATTCAATTGGGTTAAAAAATTAATTTGGACTTACAAATGAAATTCGTCCATTTTATTATTTTTAAGCCAAAGGTCCATTTCATCTTAAGGACCGGACTCATGCCATGTGCCAAGTGACATGACATATCCAGTCAAACTCAAAGCCAACAAGATGATGCT
Source organism: Nicotiana tomentosiformis (assembly GCF_000390325.3). Lineage (NCBI taxonomy): Eukaryota > Viridiplantae > Streptophyta > Magnoliopsida > Solanales > Solanaceae > Nicotiana > Nicotiana tomentosiformis. The sequence goes on along the minus strand of NC_090818.1, from coordinate 74,165,341 downwards.
ACGTGTTAAAATATGTGGCAATCCCAGACCAATCAAGAGTTGCCAAGTGTCTAAAATGACATGTCTTGGCCAATCACAAGCAATATTATGACATAGCTTATGTGATAAGTTTGATGACTCACATGAGCCAATCAGAATCAAGCAAGAGAGTTCATATGTAGCTGGACTATCCATCCTCTACAACTATAATAGAGGGGTTACATAAGTCTCTGGGGACATTCAGAGTTGAAGAAGAGCATTCCGCCATTGGTGAAGGCATCCACAAATAAAGAGATCAATCATCAACTGCATAGTTCTTCAACAAAGGAGTGGTCAACGGAGTTCTTCCCGGAGATCAACTCGAAACAACAAAGTGTTGCTCGACGTTCTTGGCGATTAAATACATCACAATGAGGTCTGCATCGCTCTACATTCGAGAAAGACGCTTCTCAAGCCCTCGAATCACGGAGAATTTCATAGAGGAGAATCAAGAAGTACATAGATTGTACTCACAAATATTTATCAATAAAATCTTTTTTTTTCTTCATATTATTTTTGTTGCAGTTTATTTTTCATACTACAAAAATTTGTTGCGAACAATTTTTGGCACGCCCGGTGGGACCAATTCTGCCCTTCATCTCTTCCTCTTGCAAGTTGAAAACTGCAAACTTCAGATCTACTGCTGCAATGGCCTTCCGAAAGTGTGATGTTGAGCTCAGCCATGTTAGCCCAATCACTCGAAGCAAGTTCAAGGCTAGTGGCTTGGATGGATCCGAATACTTCGCCTCCTTGGAGATGGCAAAGAAGAGCATATCTCACATGACGTCCACAATCTCTGAGGGAAACACCACATTCTTGCTATTTGACGAACTTTCTCAAAAAACCTCCAACATTGGTGGCTTTGAGGATTTGATGGATTCTACAGTTTCAACGAAAGTCAACACCTTAATGACTGACGCAACTAACGTGGATGAAAAGTTTGCTATGATGGAATAGACTATAGAAGTCTTGAAGAAATCTGTAGAAGACAAAGACCTTCAAATCACTCAATTCATGAACAAATTGGAGGCCTATGCACCTGTAGAGTCAAGCCATGTCCCTCCTCGTTCACCTGTCTTCACCTCGCAAAAAACGGTTGTTGAGGAATCGCTTGCCAAGTTCAGCATTCAGAAGGAAAAGCAATCCACTTCGGTTGCAGCATTATCTGTCCAACAATTGCAAGACATGATAAAAAAATATCATTAGAGCTCAATATGGCAGACCATCGCAAAGTTCATTGTACTACTCTAAGCCTTATACTAAGAGGATTGATTGTCTAACTATGCCAACCAACTATCAATTTGATGGTAAAGGAAATCCAAGGCAATATATTGCCCACTTTGTCGAGACTTGTAGCAATGCTGGAATGTATGGTGACCTTTGGTAAAACAATTTGTTCGTTCCTTGAAAGGGAATGCATTTGACTGGTATATCGACTTGGAGCCCGAGTTCATTGATAGTTGGGAGCATCTTGAGAAGGAATTCCTCAATCGTTTTACAGTACTCGAAGAAATGTAAGCATGATAGAGTTGACAAGCACCAAGCAAAGGAAAGACGAGTCCCTGGTGGATTACATCAATCGTTGGAGAGCGTTAAGTTTGGACTCCAAGGATCGCCTTTCAAAAATATCTACTGTGGAGATGTGCATTCAAGGAATGCACTAGGGTCTTTTGAATCCTACAAGGGATCAAACCATAAACTTTTGAAGAACTTGCAACGTGAGCGCATGACATGGAGTTAAGCATCGCAAGTCATGGCAAGGCATCTCCATTTGCTGATCAGAAGGAGTTCAAGAAAAATGTTGCATCAAAGAACCAAAGCAAAGAATCTATGGCGGCGAAAGCAACTTCTGTGAAAGTCACGACCAAACAAAAGGTGAAGGAGGATAAGACCCCGAGTCAAAATCCCAAAGAGGAGAAATGTCGTCCCACCTTGAAGGAATTAGAGGCAAAAGTTTATCTGTTTCCAGATTCAGACGTACCCACAATCCTTGATGAATTGATGGGAGTTTTATCCAGATTCAGACGTACCCACTGCCTTTTTACAATTTGGAAGTTTCGAGCCCGTTGAAGTTGATCTTCCAAGAAAAACTCTTGAAGGTTCAATAGAGCTAGACAATCACTCCAAACACAAAGACGATGAGGGTTGGATTCAAATCACTCACAAGAAGCGAAAACATCAAGCAATTTTGAGGCTACGAATTCCTAAGCCAAGAGCGATGATGAGCAATGTGGATAGGCTACAACCATCAAGAAATATCAAATCTTCTACTATCAAGAAGATTAACGGTAGCTTATCACCGAAGTTTTGAAAGCCCAATTCATTGCATGAATTCTTTGCTGGAAAATTTCTTCATAGAAGTCATGTTGGTGAAACTCATGTAGTTTCTAGTACTGATGAAACAAAGGAAAGCAACGATAAGCTTGATCCACCGAAAATACAAGAACATCATGATAACGGAAAAGTTGTCACATGTTGTGCAATAAGTTCCTTCACAGATGATGACTTGCTGCTAGGATCTAAGCCACATAATTGACCTTTATTTGTTATAGGGGCTATTCGGGAATAATGTCTCAACCGCATACTTATTGATGACGGTTTGGATGTCAACATCATGCCAAAGATGGTGCTAAAAAAGCTTGGGATCTCTATCGATAAACTGTCCAAAAGTAACCTAACAATCCAAGGTTTCAACCAAGGAGGACAATGAAACATAGGAATGATCCGGGTAGGATTATCCATTGGTGAGATAAAGTCAAACACCCTGATTCACACCATAAATGCTAAACATCATATAACTTGGTGGTTGGACGTCCTTGGATTCATGAGAATGGAGTGGTATCATATACTTTGCATCAATGTTTGAAGTACAGAAAAGATGGAGAGGTAGTCAAAATTGATGCAGACATCAATCCTTTCACTGAGACAGAATCATACTTTGCAGATGCAAAATTCTACCAAAATTCTTGTGAGCCGAGTGTGGAGAAAAAACCATAAGTCGACAAGCCCGATGTCAATTTAAAAAAGGAAAATAAGGCTCAATAGAGTGCCGTCAAGCTATCTAAGAAGAGAACTGAAGAAGTCTCCATTAAGCTATCATCACCTGAAAGTGACATACAGAAAAAGACTGGTAAGGAGCATCCAGTTTTCCGCTGTGTTCCGCGTGAGCGTCGAAAGAAAGGACAACATCTGTTAGAAGAATGTACTCCAAAGAATAAAATGAGTCACATAGCGATCCAAGATTTGAAGGAGCATATGACCGTCCTAGTTGCACAAATCCCATCCGTGACTTGTGAGTCTGCTGAAGGAAATCCCCAAGCTGATAAAATAAAAGGACACTTTGATCCTACGGCCTTCATACTGCTTGAAAATTCTGGTTACAACTTCTCCAATACATCAATACTAGGAGAACTCAAAGACTAAGTCATTAGTGAAAAGATACATGGGCTTATTGAGTCCCAAATGAGGTTGAGAAAGCAAGGGCACTATGTCGCCACTCCTAAGTTTGGGTTAGGGTTTTGTTTGGTAGAGCCTCTTCGAATTTCATCTAAAAGGAGCAAAGAGATGGGTTTATCACAACACACGTCGGTAGAGGAGGCGAATGAAGCTAAGGACAAGAAAATAAAAAACGGGATTTAGTGTTTGATCGCATTGGAGGCTCAACCCACCGTGTCTCGGTGTTTGAAAGGCTGAGTCACAAGGGTGAATGTGTAGCTTCCAAACATCTAAAGGAAGTTCTCACCATATCAAAGATCTCCGTCTTTTGTCTCCTGGGAACTATAAAGAAGTCACCATCTAGAAGGATACTATCAAAACATGAGGATCAAGGCCATGAGGAGAGAGGTCGTTATGAAGTTGTTGATGACAAAGAAATTTGTACTGCTTTCCCATCAAGTATGGAGAGGAAGTATATTTTGTCAATATCCACAGATGGTCCACTAAAGGTGCAAAGGAGAACCATTGTTTACACTTGCCAGCCTTGTAAAGAAGCAGAGAAAGAAAAAGAGGCCATGCCAACCATCCAAGGATGTCAAAGAGAAAAGTCAGACTTTGTGGAAACATCCTATCACATAATTGTGGAATCTAGCCCATGTCTTGACGTTGATGATGAAGTCCACGAGGCTCCCCCTCAACTAGAAGATGGTGGGAAATCAACTGTAGATGAACTTAAGAACTCAATTTAGGCATTCTGGAAGATCCACGCACCACCTTTATTAGTGCACTTCTTACACCTCAGGAGGAGGCGGAATACTCCAAGTTATTGACCGAGTACAGAGATGTCTTCGCTTGGTCATATAAAGAAATGCATGGTCTTTGTCCTAAGGTATCCGTTCATCATTTAGGGATCAAAAGTGGAGCACGCCATGTGAAGCAGTCGCAATGCATGTTTCAACCCAAGCTAGTACCACAAATTGAAATCGAAGTCAACAAGCTCATCGAGGAGGGATTTATTTGAGAGGTGAAGTACCCATCATGGATATCGAATATTGTACATGTCAAGAAGTAGAATGGTCAAGTATGTGTTTGTGCTGACTTTCGAGACGTAAACAAGGCATGTCCGAAAGATGACCTTCCGCTACCAATTATTGAACTCATGGTTGATGCTACAACAAGGCATGAAGCTATGTCATTCACGGATGGGTCCTCCGGATACAATCAAATCAGAGTGTCTCCAAAAGATGAAGAGTGTACTGCTTTTCGAACCTCAAAAGGGATATACTGCTACAAAGTGATTCCCTTAGGTCTGAAGAATGATGGTGCCACCTACCAACGCACAATGCAAAAAATCTTTGACGGCATGCTTCAAAAGAGGGTTGAATGATACGTCGATGACTTGGTGGTGAAGACGAAGAGTAGGCATTACCACCTTGAAGACCTTTGAATTGTTTTTGAAAGGTTAAGAAAATTCGACCTGAAGATGAATACACTCAAATGTGCATTTGGAGTCACCTCAGGAAAGTTTCTTGGCTTCATTGTGCATCATCATGGAATTGAAGTAGATCCCGCAAAGATTGACGCCATTCAAAAAATGCCCGAGCCAAAGAACTTGAGGGAGCTTCGAAGCCTCCAAGGAAACTTAGCATTCATCTGGAGGTTCATCTATAATCTGGCCAGACGGTGTCAACTCTTCAATCATCTAGTGAGGAAGGATATCCCTTGGGATTAGTCATGTCAAAATACTTTTGAAAGCATCAAAAGATACTTTCTGGATCCGCCTGTGTTAGGGGCGCCAATGCTTGGGAAGTCATTGATACTCTACATCGCCACCATGGACAATGTTCTTTAATGGATTTGCACGTCGTAACGGTGTGGGGGCGGGTGTTGTGTTGATCTCTCCAGAAAGACAAGTTTTGCCATCCTCTTTTGTTTTAGGTGAAACATGCTCCAACAATGCTGCAGGGTACCAAGCTTTGATCGTCGGTCTCGAAATGGAATTAGACATGAAGATTCTATAGTTGGAGATCTACGATAACTCTAAGCTGATTAGCAACCAACTTTTGGGGAGTTAGGAGGTAAAGAAGGAAGATTTCTTGCCATACCATCAATATGCTTCTAGTTTACTTTAAAGATTCGACCAAGTGTTCTTAAACCACACCCCAAGAGAAGAAAATCGCAAGGTTGATGCTTTGGCTAACTTGGCCACGACGCACTTGGAGAGAATGAGTCGACAAAGGTATATGTTTGTCATTGATGGGCTATTCCTAGACTTCTTGATCTTCAAATCAACGGAAGCCATCATACATTTGTTCGAGTGATTGAAGAAGAAGATTGGAGGCAATCACTTATAGAGTACCTTGAACATGGAAAGTTAACTGAGGATCCACGACAAAGAACAAACATCAAGTGAAGGGCACCATGATTCATCTTTTGAAGGACTATTCTTGCGATGTCTTGACAAAGAAGAAGCCCACCAAGCGATGGAGGAAGCGCATTCTGGCTCATGTGGAGCACACCAATCTAGTCCTAAGCTCCAATTTTGCTTCAAGAGGATGGGCTACTAATGGACGACAATGGCGAAAGATTGCATGGAGCATGCCAAAAGATATCATGGGTGTCAATTTCATGCCAACTACATCCACCAGCCTCCATAGGCTCTTCATCTAACTATAGCTTCATGGCCTTTTGATGCATGGGGACTTGATGTTGTTGGACCGCTTCCAAAGTCATCAACGGGATAGATGTATATATTAGCTACTACGGACTACTTCTCTAGATGGGCTAAAGTTGTTCCACTCAAAAAGCTGAAAAAGGAAACTGTTGTCGATTTTATCAAGCCAAACATAATTTTTAGGTATGGTACACCAAGATACACAATCACTGTTAATGAGACGCCATTTGAAAATAAGCTCGTAAGGAGTCTATGCGAGAAGTTTGGTTTCAAGCAACATAAGTCCTCTGTGTACAATGTGCCTGCCAATGGCCTTGCTGAAACTTTTAACATAACGCTTGGTAACCTTTTGAAGAAAGTTGTTGCAAAGAACATGAGAGACTGTCATGAGAAAATTGGTGAAGCTTTTTGGGCATACCAAATGTCATGACCCACTTTCCCTCCGTAGGATGTCGTGATGGCACCTAGTCTCTAAGACTAGGTAAGACTAACAAGAATGCGGAATAACTGAAATATTAAACTAAGACTCAAAACGTCAACAACTGTAATAAATAAAATTTGCAACTCAAAGTATAAACAACTCCCAAAACCCGGTAAATATAAGTCACAAGCTCTAGATACAGTGTTGCAAATATCCTATATATCACTCTCTATCAAAACATAAAGAAATAAGGAAAAGACGGGATAGAAGGAGACTCCGAGGCCTACAGACGCGGGCATGTGTACCTTGAAGTCTCCAAGCAACAGCACAACCCTCTAATATCGAGGCTGATACGATGCACGTGGATCTGCACAAAAACATATGCAGAAGCGTAGTATGAGTACACCACAATGGTATCCAATAAGTGCCAAGCCTAACCTCGGTAGAGTAGTGACGAGGTCAGGTCAGGGCCCTACTGGGACTAATAACAAACAAGGCAGAAGATATAATGACATAATAAAGTGACATGGAGGTGTAACAATAGAAATTTACGGAAGATAGCAACACGGAATCAAGAAGACAAATACAATACGTAAGGAAGCAAGAATCTTACAAGTTAAAGAACAACAACAACAACAAACAATACAGCAAGTGGAGGAAATCAATAGGGGCACTCCAGAGGTACCGCCTCGTAGTCCCAAAAGTAAATATCTCACCATATCTCTTTATAATAACAATCGCACGACAGAAATCTCGTGCCACAATAACAATCCACACGGCAGAAACCGCGTGCCATAATATCAATCCGCACGGTAGAAACCTCGTGCCACAATAACAATCCGCACAAAAAAGACCTCATGCCACAGTAACAATCCGCACGGTAGAAACCTCATGCCACAATAACAATCCGCACGGCATAAACCTAGTGCCATAACCAAACAAATCACCTCAACAATAATCACGAGAACCAAAATATAACAAATGAAACAACGATATTTCAGGCAAAGAATTCCACAGTTAAATAATGAATACAGAATCAAGGAAGCAGCTAATTCAACTAATCATGTTGTACAAATTGCAAATAAGAGATAAGACATGTAGACATATGAAATTAGGCTAAACATAATGACTACACATGCCGGAGTAACTCAATTAAGAAAATAAAAGGAAACTAGTTAGCAGAAACTGGATTTTAAACATTTAGCCCGAGTACGCACTCGTCACCTCGCGTACACGACCTTCACATATTACAAATTACCATAACAGTACCAAATCCTAAGGGGAATTTCTCCCACATAAGGTTAGACAAGTCACTTACCTCAAACCTCGCTCGCTCAATCAATAAGAAGGCCTTTCCCTCGACTTTACGACTCCGAACGGCTCAAATCTAGCCAAAAACAATTACATACTATAAATATAACTATAGAAAACTAATCTAAATAATGAAATTATGATTTTAGCAAGAATTGGAAAAATCGCCCCAAAAGTTGACCCGGGCCCACATCTTGGAACCCGACCAAAATTATAAAAATCCAAACACCCAGTCAATATCGATTCCAATCATACAAGAATGATCAAAATCCGACCTCATTTAGTCTTTCAAAACCGAAAAACTCGGTGTAAGAACTTCTACACTTTTCCCCAATTTTAAACTCCAAAACCATAATTAAAAGGTATAATTAACAGTAGATTCATGGGAATTAGTCAAAAACGAGTCAATAATCCTTACCCAAATGCTTCCTCTGAAAATCCCTCAAAACCTCGCCTCAATCCGAGCTCTCAAAATCACAAAATAAAAATGCGAGCAAACCCTCGATTATTCCCCTTTTTGGCCCAGTGATTCCGCATCTGCGGCCCAAGAAGAGCTTCTGCGATGCCGCACCTGCAGAAAAACCATCGCAGGTGTGAAAAGCACTTAAGTCCAGGGGTACCGCTTTTGTGGTCAATGGCTCGCACCTGCGAGCCTGCTTCTGCGGATGTAACGTCGCACCTGCGACCACTGGCGCTTCTGCGCACCCGCCATCGTAGAAGCGAAGGCGCTTCTACTGATAAACTTTTTGCTCCTACGACCACTGATGGGCAAGGCCAGCTTCGCATCTGTGACTCAAGCTCTCTTTTGCGAGTCCGCACACGCGGCCAATCCCACTGCAGGTGAGATGTCACCAGAAGCTGGGAGCTTCAGCAATTGCATAAGTCCAAAAAGGATCCGATATCGATCCAAATCGCCTCCCGAGGCCCCCGGGACCTCAACCAATTATACCATCAAGTCCTAAAATACGATACGAACTTAGTCGAGGCCTCAAATCACATCAAACAATATCAAAAACACGAATGTTTCATCGATTCATGCCTAATAAACTTTAGAACTTCTAACGTCCACATTCGATGCCGAAACCTATCAAATCAAGTCTGATTGATCTCAAATTTTTCACACAAGTAATAATTGACATTACGGACCTGCTCCAACTTGCGGAACCGGTCAAATCTTCCAAAATCTTCCAACCTTTCCAACTTTCGCCAATTAACGCCAAAATGACCTACGGGCCCCCAAATCAACATCTGGACACACTTCTAAGACCAAAATCACCCTACGGAGCTATTGGAACCATAAAAAACTCCATTCTGGAGTCGTCTTCACACAAATCAAACTACCGTCGACTCCTATGACTTAAACTTTTGATTTAGGGACTATGTATCCCATTTCTCTCTGAAACCAAAAACCAAACCTCCCGGTAAGTCACGTAACCACAGTATAACACAAAGAAGGAAATAAATAGGGGGTCGGGGCTAATACACTCAAAAACGACCGACTGGGTCGTTACGTCCTCGAACGAGTATAGAGACATACTTGAAGTGGTGAAAAGATGAGGATAAGGGCTACGCATATCATGCTCGATCTCCCAAGTCACCTCCTCGACTGGTTGACCCCTCCACTGAACCTTCACTGAAGTGATGTTCTTCGACCTCAACTTTTAAACCTGCCTGTCCAAAATGGCCACCGACTCCTCAACATAAGATAGATCCTTGTCCAACTAGATTGAGATGAAGTCTAACACATAAGATGGATCGCCGTGATACTTCCGGAGCATGGAAACATGGAACACTGGATGAACTACAGAGATACTAAGTGGTAATGCAAGTCTGTAAGCCACCTCTCTAACCCTCTCAAGAATCTCAAAAGGTCCGATATACCTAGGGCTCAACTTTCCCTTCTTCTTGAACCTCATAACACCCTTTATGAGCGACATTCGGAGCAAGACCTGCTCCCCAACCATGAAAGTGACTTCGCGAACCTTCCAATCCGTATAACTCTTCTGTCTGGACTGGCTGTACGAGGTCGATCCTGAATCAATTTAACCTTTTCCAAAGCATCCTGAACCAAGTTTGTACCCAATAGTCTTGGTTCACCCAGCTCAAACCAACCCACCGTGGACAGGCACCGCCTACCATACAAAGCCTTATACGGGGCAATATGAATGCTCGACTAATAACTGTTGTTGTAGGCAAACTCCGCAAGTGGCAAGAACTGATCCCAAGAACCCCTAAAATCCATTACACACGAACGAAGCATATCCTCCAATATCTGAATAGTACGCTCGGACTGTCCGTCTGTCTGAGGGTGAAATGCTGTACTCAACTCCACCTGAGTACCCAACTCATATTATACGGCTCTCCAGAACCGCGATGTAAAATGCGTACCCCGGTCAGAGATGATAGATACTGGCACGCCATAAAGCCTGACAATCTCGCGAATGTAAACCTGAGCCAGCTGCTCCGAAGATTAAGTAGTAACCACATGAATGGAATGAGCTGACTTGGTCAATCTATCCACAATCACCTAAACTGCATCGAACTTCCTCTGAGTCTGTGGGAGCCCAACAATGAAATCCATAGTGATCCGTTCCCATTTCTACTCCGGAATCTCTAAATTCTGAAGCAATCCACCAGGCCGCTGATGCTCATACTTCACCTGCAGACAGCTTAAGCACCGAGCTACATATTCCACTATGTCCTTCTTCATCCGCCTCCACCAATAGTGCTGCCTCAAGTCCTGATACATCTGTGAGCCTCCTAGAGAATTAGCTCACACAAGCCATCTAAATTGGCCACACATAGCCTGCCCTGCATCCGAACATAATACACCGTCCTCTCCAATAGTGACCTCTTTGGCATCACTGTGCTGAATCATTTCCTTAAGGATAAGCAGATGGGGGTCATCATAATGAAGCTCTCTAATACGATCATACAGAGAAGACTGAGAAACCACACATACCAAAACTCGTCTTGGCTCAGAGACATCCAATCTAACAAACTGGTTGGCCAAGGCCTGAACATCCAAGGCTAGTGGCCTCTCTGCTACCGGTAGATATGTTAAGCTGTCCAAAATCTCCGCCTTGCGACTCAAGGCATCGGCCACCACATTGGCCTTTTCGGGATGATAGAGAATGATGATATCATAGTCCTTAAGCAACTCCAACCACCTCTGCTGCCGCAAGTTAAGATCCTTCTATTTGAACAGATGTTGTAGACTCCAGTGATCGATGTAGACCTCACAAGGAACACCATACAAATAGTGCCGCCATATCTTCAAGGCATGAACAATAGCTGCTAACTCAAGGTCGTGGACATGATAGTTCTTCTCATGCATCTTCAGCTGTCTAGACGTGTAGTCAATCACCCTACCGTCCTGCATCAACACCGCACCGAGACCATATAGGACCCCGAACTAGTAGGCAATACCAATACTGGGGCTGTACTCAAAGCAGTATTGAGATTTTGAAAGCTCTCCTCACACTCCTCAGTCCACCTAAACAGAGCACCCTTCTGGGTCAGCCTAGTCATAGGTGCTGCAATAGACGAGAAACCCTCTACAAATCGACGGTAATACCCCGCCAAGCCAAGAAAACTCCGGATCTCCGTAGCTGAGGACGGTCTGGGCCAACTCTGTACTACTTTAATCTTCTTCGAATCTACCTTGATCCCCTCACTCGATACTACATGACCCAAATATGCCACTAAATCTAGCCAGAATTGACACTTCAAAAATTTTGCATATAACTTCTTTTCTCTCAAGGTCTGAAGCACAGTCCTCAGGTGCTGCTCATGATCCTCCCGACTCCGCCCGGCTCCGGGAGTACACCAGAATATTGTCAATAAACACAATAATAAACGAGTCAAGATAGGGCTGAAGTATACTGTTCATCAAGTGCATGAATGCTGCTGGGGCATTGGTCAGCCTAAAAGACATCACAAGGAACTCGTAATGACCATACCGAGTCCTGAAGGCAGTCTTCGAGATATCTGGCTCCCGAATCTTCAACTGATGATATCCTGAACGCAAGTCGATCTTAGAGAACACTCTGGCACCCTGAAGCTGATTAAATAGGTCATCAATACATGGCAATGGATACATGATCTTCACTGTAACCTTGTTCAACTGGCGATAATCAATACATATTCGCATAGAACCATCCTTCTTCCTTACAAATAAGACTTGAGCACCCAAAGGCGACATACTGGGCCGAATGAATCCCTTATCAAGGAACTCTTACAACTGTTCCTTTAACTCTTTCAACTCTGTTGGGACAATACTATGGGGTGGAATAGAAATGAGCTAAGTGACTGGTAACAAATCAATACCAAAGTTGATATCTCTATCGGGCGGCATTCCCCAAAGATCCGCTGGGAATACATCTGGATAGTCCCTCACTACCGGAACTGACTCGATGGTAGGAGTATCAACACTAACATCCCTCACATATGCCATATATGCATCACACCCCTTCTCATCCATCCCCTGGGCCTTTAGAAATAAAACAACCCTACTAGGAACACAATCTAAAGTACCTCTCCACTCTAACCACGGTAAACCTGGCATAGCCAACATCACCGTCTTGGCGTGACAATCAAGGATAGCATGATAGGGAGACAACTAGTCCATGCCCAAAATGACATCAAAATCCACCATACTGAGCAACAATAAATCATCTCTAGTCTCAAATCCACTAAGAACAATCAAACACGACTGATACACATGGTCAACAACAATAGAATCTCCCACAGGCATAGACAGATAGACAGGAGAACTCAAAGAATCACGGGATACCCCCAAATACAGAGCAAAATAAGATGATATATAGGAATAAGTGGAGCCTGGATCAAATAAGACTGATGCATCTCTATGACAGACGGGAACAATACCTGTGATGACAAAATCGGATGTAACTGCCTTCGTCCTAGCAGGAAGGGAATAATATCTGGCATGACCTCCACCTCTAAAGCGACCTCTACCTGCTTGACCTCCACCTCGAGCTGGCTGTGCAGGTGGAGTGGTAGTTGGTGCTGTAACCATAGCCTGAGGACCCGGTGGAGCACGCGGTGCCTGAGTGGTCTGTGGAGGTACACCCCTCCTAAGCCTGGGGCAATCCCTCACATATGACGAGTGTCACCACACTCAATACAAGCACTCAGAGGACGTGGCTGTTGTGGCTAGTTCGGGCCGGATCGGCTAGACTGACCGCTGAAAGCACCCCGTGCAGGAGGTGCACTAGACAATAGTGGTGCATAATAGGGAGCATGGGACCTAGGAGTGGCCGGAATACCACTGGTGGTTGGAAGTGCTGAATGAACAGAATGACTCACATAGCCCCTACCCTGACGGGCTGCAGCTGGAGCATGAGTACCACTATAAGTGCCGGACTCTCGAGACCTCTTGGCCTCTCTCTCCCGAGTCAGCATGCCCTCCGATATCCTAGCAATCCCCACTACCTACTGGTATGCAATGTCCATCTCTAACTCTCGGGCCATGCTAAATCTGATACTGGGTTTGAGCCCCGCGATAAATTAACGGACCCGCTCTCTAACAGTAGCAACCAAGGCTGGTGCATATCTAGCCAAATCACTGAACTGGACCGCATACTCCGACACGGTCATAGAACCATGGCGCAACTGCTCAAACTCTGCACGCCATGCATCTCTGAGACTCTGGGGAACATACTCCCTCAAGAACATATATGAGAACTTAGTCCAAGTGAGTGAAGCTGCCTCGGCCGGACTACCCAACTCATATGCATGCCACCACTGATAGGCCACTCCTCTAACCTAGAACGTAGTGAAAGCAACCTCACTAGACTCCGCAACACCCATAGAACGGAGGATACGGTGGCACTCCCCAAGCAAACCCCGGGCATCCTCTGACGCCAAGCCATTGAAAGTAGGAGGGTGGTACTTCTTGTGCCTCTCGAGCCTGAGATGCTCCTCCTCAAAAATCGCTGCCTTAGCCTCGGGCTTAATCTTTGTCTTTATAATTAAGCGTTGGACATGCCCGTATATTGTGGCTCTTACTTCCACACCAAAAACAAACACTTGTTCTTACACGATAGTGGCCGGCATGTGCCCGACCGCACTGATGACACACTAGTCGAGGCAACTCTACTCTACCTGTACTAACCCAATATTCTACAACCTACCACCACCCGGTAATCCTCTATAATTATCAATCGTCCTGGCCCTCTTAGTCCATCTCATAGCTTCATTAAAATCATCTCTTGAAAATATAGACGGCTTTCGCTCTCTGAACTCCTTAGGTTGTGAATTTCATGAGCCTTTAAGGGCTTTATTACTATTAGGGGCCCTCCGGTGATGCCAATCCTATGAGATTACCATCTGCGTCAATACTTGTACTGCTTTTCTCACATGCTGATCTCTCAAAGCCGCTGGTGGAACTCGCAGAGCTAATGATGCTAGAGCCTTCATCAGCTCCTCTAGTACTAGTTGAACCGGGGCTATCTGAAGGGGGACTCACCCTGGTCCTCGGACAGATCTATCTCAATAGAGGACGTACGTCTCATACCCCTTCCCAATCCTTCCTTAACATCCCGACTAGTTGCAGCTCTTCCGGGTAATGACATATTTGTATCACCTACATCAACGTATAGGTTAGACTCGATTACCTACAACTTCGCTCTTTTGCACGATCGCGAACATAAAAGGAAGATAACCATCCTAAATTTCCCGCAGCCTCCTGTTTATAAGTGTGACATGCAACACACCCATAAATAAGACTTTACTAGACACAGCTTGTAGACATCCCTAGGACAGACCTACTCTGATACCAAGTTTGTCATACCCCAACCTTGGGGGGTGTGGTCGGCACCCGGTGTCACGACCCAAATCGAAGGGCCGCGATGGGCACCCGGTGCCTTACTCAACTGAGTACCAACATAATATATTTTTTTTATCATTTTATCATGTGTAAATGGGCCAGAAGGACATCTTGAGATAACCAAAATAAAATATAAGGGAATACTCGACATAGGACGACCCAACATGATATACAAACTTATACATGTGATATACTAGCCTATAAGGCTGACATGATCATTTGTACACTCAAAACAGAGGCTGACAAGGCCATATAAGTATCCATATACATGAAATCTGTCTACAAGCCTCTAAGAGTACATAAACATTATAAAGGATGAGATAGGACCCTGACATAAACGTAAATATATGTACATAAATATACTGACTCGAAAGGAAACTCCGAGACAAGGGGAGTGCAACAACACTTCCTGTTGCTGGTAGCCTACTGGGAGGATCATCAATCTGTCTATCTAGACCTGCAGCATGACATGCAGCATCCATAAATAAAAGTGATATCAGTACGAATAAAGTACTGAGTATGTAAGGCAAGAAAGTATAAATAAGAATAGTAATATAAAGAGAGATAAAGAAGATACAACCTATAACATCTGAGTGCCTCTGAGAACGATTGATATGAAATTCATAATACACACACACACACACACACACATATATATATATATATATATATATATATATATATATACACATATATACTTTTAAAATCATACTCCTTTATGGGCCTCATCATCATCATATCGTACCCGGCCTCGAAGAGGACTCGGTAAAAACGTGCTCAGCCATCATAAGGCTTAGTAGAATCGTACCCAGCTACGTGGAGCTCGATAAAATCCAACTGATAAGTGGTTTCACAATAGGTGTCATACCCGGCCGACTATAGCGCGACTCGGTAGAGTAAAATAGGTACAAATATATAATGAATGTTGGACTAATGGAAATAACATTTTAAACCTTTCGGAGTGATGTAAGGTCGGTAACCTCCGTATACGTTATTAGGGCTAACTCTTCATCATGAATCTTATAAGAATCAGGAAATACCAACAACATTGATAACATAAAAATAAGAGAAGCAACATCAACATCAATCATTCCATAATAAGGGAAACAATATAAGTACTGCTAGCTTTTAGGAGTGGAGTATCTTTGGAAGCTCGTTCGATACATTATGTACAATAGGGGTCGTGCAAAATAAAGAAAGGGATAGCCTCAAATACCTTGTATATACTTGCCAACCTCAATCTATTGAAATTTCACGGCTCTTAGTCTACAATAAGAGAAAATGATACTATCATTATCGTTTAAACGTCGTTACAATTATATATCGACTGTAACCTATTTTACGATAAAACAGGCAACACCTACCCTATTTATATGAATTCCCACAAGTTAAAACAATCACCAATCATCCCAAACAACATCAATAATAATCATATTAAGCCTCCCAAACAGTCCACCAATCAATAACATTACTAACAAGCCTTTCGATAGATATCTCACAAGTTCTAGTTTCAACGACTTAGCCGCAACTTAGATAAGCTTAAATACATGTAGAGTAAGAGGTTACTTACCTTTAAACAGATATAAAAACTCCAATTTGAGATTACTTCACCATGAAGTATCCTTCCAATGCAGCCACAGGAAACAAGGAAGCGAAACTAGCAAGCACTTCGGGTTTGTCAACACTAGAATCACTTTGGAAGACTTGAAATCATCTTGGGTTGATATGAAAACCTTGGGAGAGTATTTTATAAAACTTAAACCACTTAAAACCCCTCGGCATGAGCTATAACCACACCAAATTCAGCAACCATAAGAAGAACAAGAAACTCACTAGCGCCACAGGATTCCCGACACTTGATTTGTGTTGTTTGTCCTTTGTTTGGGTCTTAAATCATGAGATAACTTAGAGAGAAGGTTTTTAGGTGTCTAGGGTCTGAATAGAGTGAAAACGAGTGAGTGAAAATGGGTTGTAGGCGTCACATATATATCAAGATATCTCAACTGCCTAATTGGGTCCTATAGGGAGCTGCTTGTGCAGTCTCGTGAAAATGCAAATATTTCTCTACTCTGACGTTGTATCGATAAACAGTTTAACTCGTTGGAAACTAGACTCATTGATCTTCAATTTTATGGGTGGATCACTCCATAAAACCAAGTATAATGAGAGAAAAGCTCAGTGACATTTGACCTAAAGTTCATTAAAATTTATGAACGTAACTTGTGACGACTTTCGTCGACATTTGTTTCACAACTCGCTTGACTTCATAACATAACACACGACTGTCATATGACTAAAATACCTCATAATATTACCTTCTTATCATCTTAATCACCCTAGTCTCACCCCACAAATACGGGTTATAACAATCTGAACTTGCCGACTTTCTACAAAACTTATTTTCTTCGATTCGATTAACTTCTTAACCTTCCAACCCTCACGATACTTCCTTAAAACTTGTTTTAACCCCAAAATTATCTTTGGAAAGGTCCTTCAACTCTACGGCTCATATTGATTCACTTAAGATGAATTCTAACATGAAACTACGGGGTGTAACAATATTTCATGCTTTCATTCTTTCATTTTCAAGGGTCATCATAAGTCCTCAACATAAAGAACATTTGGAAATCATGACTGTAAATACATGAGAAAAAAGAGTCTTAAACACATTGATTTTTTCATCCCAAAAGAGAGCACAATGATTTTCAATTGAAGCATGGATTCAACTCATAAGCATTAGATATAATAGTCGTAATTGAAACATTTTCCTAACAGAGAGTTACATGATAGGGCAATTAGAACATGATTGATTACATAAAAATTCGGATAAACAAATTGGTAGATGCAATTCGGAAACATAAGAATAGGGGCTAGAGCAACCCACATTTGGATTTACAAGGAACTCATGGATTCCGATTCTATAGAAGGAGTTTAGCCAACATACTTCAAATTCACCCATTAATGATACTACAATGATTCACTACACTAAACAACTTCAATCTACAATAACAACATCCAATGGGACACATAATCGCCTACTTCGGTACTACAAAAACCTCGGGTTCTAGGTAAACTTTTTCGGGGCCTTACAGTTAGCTTCGGTCATGATTCTCTCTCGGAGACCATCCATATTTGGAACACATAATCTCCCTTGGCACCTTAACGTACCATCATTTGTGCCAAGAGAAAAAGCCATGGTCTTATGTTTGTGAACCCCCTCCTTCAACTGCACCTATAACGGATCATCATATTGTTTCTCCTTGACTTCTACTATGAGTGATTATTTAGTCTTTTCTTGCACAATCACCCCACCTTCACTAGAGTCCGTAAGTCAAACTCCCAAACTAGCCAACCGGTGAATTTCCTTGGCCAACGGCCTTTGGTATGCCTCCAAATGAGCCAAACTACCTATGGATTTCCAGCTAAGAGCATCTGCCACAACGTTAGCTTTCCCCAGATGATATAGAATATCGATGTCGTAGTCCTTGAGTAACTCAAGCCATCTCCTTTGTCTTAGATTCAACTCTTTTTACTTGAAAATATATTCAAGACTCTTATGGTCCGTGAATATGTCCACATGGACCCCATACAAATAATGATGCCAAATCTTCAATGCGAACACCATCGCCGCAAGCTCTAAGTCATGCATTGGTTAATTATCCTCATGGTTCTTGAGTTTCCTAGAAGCATAAGTGATCACCTTGCCATGTTGCATTAATACGCCCCCAAGTCCAACCCTTGAATCATCAAAATACACAACAAACCTATACGTACCTTTCGATAAGGTCAACACTGGCATCGTGGTCAACCTTTACTTCAACTCTTGAAAGCTCTTTTCACAAGCATCCGACCGCTGGAATTTAGCTACCTTTTGGGTCAATTTAGTCAATGGAGAGGCAAGAGAAGACAACCCCTCCACAAATCTCATGTAATACCTAGCTAAGCCCAAGAAACTATAAATCTTAGAGTTCTAGATATGGGCCAATTCTTCACAGCTGCAATCTACTGAGGATCGACCTTGATTCCCTCGCTGGAGACAACGTGTCCCAAGAAACTGACAGACTCGAGCCAAAACTCACATTTCAAAAACTTTGCATACAACCTGTGTTGATGTAGAGTCTGCAAAACTGCCTTGAGATTATCAGTGTGGTCCTCTCGACTCCATGAATACACAAGAATGTCATCAATGAAAACTATCACAAAAGAGTCGAGGAAAGGCTTGAAGTATATTCATAAGATCCATGAAAGCTACCAGGGTATTCGTTAGCCCGAAAGACATCACCAAAAATTCAAAGTGACCATACCGGGTTTTGAAAGCTATTTTTTGGAATATCATGCTCCCTGATCTTCAATTGGTGATACCCCGATCTTAAGTCAATCTTGGAGAAGTACTTAGCACCTTGCAACTGAGTAAACAAGTCATCTGTCCTTGATAACGGGTACATATTCTTGATTGTGACCTTGTTAAGCTACCGATAGTCAATACACATCCTCAACAAGCCATCCTTCTTCCTTACAAAGAGAACTGGTGCACCCCAAGGTAGAACACTCGATCGAATGGAACCCTTCTCTATCAAGTCCTTCAACTGCTCCTTTAGTTCCTTCAATTCTACCGGATCCATTCTGTAAGGTGGAATTGATGTAGGCTGCGTGCCTGGCAACACATCGATTCCAAGAGCAATCTCTATGTCTGGTGGGATCCCAGGAAACTCATCAGGAAAGATCTCTAGATATTCCTTCACAATTAGCATATACTCAAGTGTTGGTGCCTCAGCATCAATGTCCACGACTCAGACCAAATGGTAAATACACCCTTTATTTATCATCTTCGCGGCCTTAAGGTAAGAAATATACCTACCCTTTGGCATAACATCATCCCCTTTCCACTCAACGACTGGATCATTAGGAAACTCAAACCTGACGGTTCTAGTTCGGCAGTCAAGCTTAGAAAAATATGAATAAAGCCAATCCATCCCCATTATTACATCAAAATCCACCATCACCAATTCAATAAGTCGGTCATGGTGTCTTGACCATGCACTATGATAGTACAATCCCTATAAACTCGTGTGGCCACAATAGACTTACCAACTGGAGTAGATACGGAGAACGACTTATGAAGCTATTCCGATTCTATCCCGAATTCCATATCAACATAAGGAGTGACATATGACAAGGTAGAACCAAGATCTATAGAAGCATATGCATCATGAGATTGGACAATCAATATATATGTGACAACATCTGGAGAAGCCTCTGAACTCTAGCGGCCCCTCATAGCATAGAATTACCAGGTCCTCTCGAGCCATGTGCACCACCTCTAGCTGCACCGCACAAAGCGTTTGTTGGAGTACCTCGAGCCGAAGGAGGTGATGCAGAAGTAGTAGCTGCTAAATTGGTCGGCAGCGCCATACCCCTACCAACATTTTGACGGGATGAACGACAATCTCATTAAATATGACCCCGAAGACCACACCTGTATCATATGGGAAGGTCCATGTAACAGACTCCCGAGTGCATCTTCCCACACCTAGGGTAGGAGGGCCTCCGATGCGGTTGAAATCTCCCGCCCGACTGACCCTACTTCTAAGGTCCCATGTTTCCCTGACTAGGCCTAAAGCAACTCCACTGATGCTGAGCTGGTGCTGATGGCAGTGCACTAGCTGAAGACTAAGCAAAGGACTTTGTCTGTCCAGATGACCCTCCCCTGAATACTAACCTTCCGCTACTACCACTACTGGAAGAACCATAAAAGTTACCCACGGATCGGGCCTTCTGTTACCCTCTCTCTCCATTATGTTCTTCTACTTTTGGGTCTCCGTGGATTGAGCAAATACCACCATCTTTCCATAGTTCATATCAAAATTAAAGGCTGCCGTAGCGACCTCATTAATAACTAAAGGGCTAAGGCCCTACACAAACATGCGAACCCTAGTGTCCATAGTGGGCATCATGTAGCTAGCATCCTTGGAAAGATCTGAAAACCTGAGATGGTAGTCCTATAAACTCATACTACCTTGCTTCAAGTTCTCAAACTCGGCGGCACGGGCTGACCTAGTCTCGGCAGGCTAGAAACGATCAATGAAAGCATCCGCAAACTCACTCTACTTTGCTGGAGGGCTCCCCTCCTCATGGGACTCCTCCCACACTTCAAACCATAAATACACCACTTCCTTCAGGTGATAGGAGGCCAATTCCACTACTTCTATCTCAGTGGCACACATCACGCGAAGGGTCTTGTGCATCTCATCAATAAATGCCTAGGGTCCTCCTCGGGCTTGGTACCCGTGAATACTGTAGGATCTAAATGAAGAAACATGTTCACCCTTGAACTAGCTGTATCCCCTTGTTGGCTAGAGGAAGTAGGTGTACCATTCAATCTCTAGGCCTGGGAAGCAACGATCTGAGTCAGCATTTGTATGGCTCCCCTAAGGTCCCCATCAGAAATACTAGGACCGGATGTTGAGGCTGGAGGTGGAACTGGAATATCAGTTGGAGGAGGAATCGTTGTATTCTCAGCAGGAGTAGGAATCGGTGCATTCCCGACAAGAGTAGTAGAATCAGGAGGTGTTGTGGTTGGGGGAATATCCCCACCCCTCGGGTGCTCAACCGCAACATCATGTATAGTATCAATAGCCACCCCTTGGGTTCCATTGGCCCTTTGGACACTCCTTGCCTCCTTCTTAGGTTCCATGTACTGAAAGATTAGAACAATGCATGAGTTTAAACGAGGACAGTCGTACAATCAAGCTCTTTTGCACGATCTAGAATATCAAGAAGGGTGGCATTCCTAAATGCCCAAGTAGTCTCTTAATTATAGATGTGGTCGATAACACATCGATAAGAAGGACTCTACTAGACACGGCTCTGAGATATCCTAGTACACCTTTAAACCATAGGCTCTGATACCAAGCTTCCCATGCCCCATGTTTGGGGAGCGGGACCAACATGCAACCGAAATACCCCAGTCGAGCAAGCCTACTCGATGTCTACTATCCAGCCTTACCCATGAACGATTTGAGAATCAATAATAAGAGATAGTCATGAGAGGATTAAATGTGAAGTACCAATTTCATTACTTGTAGGAGGTTCGTTAATAATTACAAAAATATTACAAGTCCATAGTTTAAAAGTGGAAATATCACCAACGACTACAACATTTCTAATTTGTTTTAACCAAATCAAAATGCAACCCACAACATGTCTACGGAGCCTCTAAGTGAACATGAGTGCAAATATGGAAGTGCCGGTGGTAAGGCACTGGCTATACCTTAAAAGTAACATACATGAAGAAAAATATACCATATGGGCCCCGGTATAGAATAGGGATCACCAAAATCCATTGAGAAGAAAGTATGATGCTATCAACGATCACTGCCACCTGCTGATGTACCACCTGCATCCATTAAAGATGCAGCGCCCCCCACAAAAGTAAAGAGACGTTTGTACATATGGAATAGTACTAGTATGTGAAGCTAAATACCTTCTCATGGAATGGAATGCCAAGATAAAAGGATGAGAAACATAGAAAACAGTAAGTAAATCAATCATATTTAAAATGCCACATTAAAACATATAAAGCTTCAAGTGAACATTTGCATTTTACATTGGGATATCTTTAGCACTGACACACCACCACATCCATGGCATGGAGTCTGATCTTTGCTCAATCATCTAGTCCATCACACCCCAATGTATGCGGGTTGACATAAAAACACAATACCACCATGTGCACGGCGTGGCGCCCGATCTCTACCCGATTGGCTTGGCCGTCTCACCACAATGATGTGTGGGTCAACATGTCCTCTCTATCTATCAGCTCATCCCAATTAAGGGGAATAATGTCAATATAATATAATGGGGAATCACCCCTCAATCAACTTGTAGACCAGCAATTGTAGTTTTGGGCTTTGGAATTTATAACCCAGCCTTCTTTGGTGATCTAACGACACTCCCTAAAACATATGCCATATAAAAGAATTATATTTGCTTCAAATCCTTTTGTACTTCCTTTCATTTCATTGGCACTACTGCCCACACATGTAAATCATCATTCTTCGCACGATGGCCGCATTTCATATTTCATGCTTTCATTCTTTCACTTTCAAGGGTCATTATAAGTCCACAACATAAAGAAAATTTTGAAATTATGACTGTAAATACATGAGCAATAAAAGTCTTAAACACATTGAATTTTTTCCCAAAAAAAGAGCACAATGATTTGCAATTGAAATATGGATTAAAGTCATAAGTATTAGATTCAATAATCGTAATTGAAATATTTTCCCAATGGAGAATTACATGATAGCGCAATTAGAACATGACTTGAGCACATAAGCATTCGGATAAACCAATTGGTAGAGGCAATTCGGAACAATAAGCATTTGGGCTTGAGCAACCCAGATTTAGAATTTACAAGGAACTCATGGATTCTGATTCTATAGAAGGAGGTTAGCCAACATACCTCAAATTCGTCCCTTAATGATACTACGATGACCCACTACACTAAACAGCTTCAATCGACAATAACAACATCCAATGGGACCAATATTAGTAACAAATTCCACAATTTATGAAATTTATCAAACACCTAGTAGGCATGTATCTCTACCACTCTTAACCATAGAATTTGATCATCCAACTACCACCGTTGACCAATAATTTATCCCACTATCATACTTAAGTATTTTATAACTTCTAACATCACATGCATATCCAACCATCCACACCCAACAAATAAAATCCCATCAAATAATCACCCTGCAATCTCTACAATACCTATGAATTTAAATTGGGAACTAACGGCTTCCAATCACCATACCATAAGTTTCAATGCTTAATTCATACATATATACTCATAATAAATCCATGCATCTAAGTCTAAGGGTATAGAATTACCTTACGGAAGAAATCTTGCAAAACTATCCTTTGAGTTCTTGAAGAAATTTCTTAAAAATCTAATGATTTCATGGTGGATTAAGTTAGTTCTAGTGTGGAATTGATGGAATAAAATACCAAACTAGTGGGTATTACTCACCTTGAAGATAGGAGAAGTTGGGGGTCTTCAGAGAGAGGAGAAAATCTCATAAAATCATCGAAGTTAAATGGGAGAAGTGGGCTCCCGAAATGCCCCTTTTTATAAAAATCTGATGGTTGTGTGTCCCATGCGTAGCTATGCAAGGGTCAAATACCTGAAGCCCTCATTTTTCTACATTCTATTTTTGCCGACGCATGTTGCATAGCCCTCATGTGTAGCTACGCAACTGTGTGGCTGCACAGGTACCTTCCGGTAAAAGGACCATAATATTTTATAGAAATATCCAAATGACAAACGGTTTGATGCATTCGAAACTAGACTCAATGGTCTATGATTTAGTGAAACAATTCATTCAAAATAGCTTTGTATTATTAGAGTTATTCACATTCAAAGTCAGGTGATATGCAAATTAGGTCTTATTTTCCACTTAATATTCCCAACTCATTCCAACAACTTCTTTCCACTTACAGACCTCCTTAATATGTTTAAAAATACCTTAAACATATATTTTCATTTCAAAAAAAATGTGGTTTTATCCTATGGATCTCCTTTAATACTCAAAACATTATTCCCAAATATTGTTAGTGCACTTTAAAATCTTAAATCATTAGGAAAGTTTTATGGGGCCTTACATCTTTATCATCTGGGGAAGGCCAATGTGGTGGCCGATGATTTGAGTATGAAAGATGAGAGCACGGGGAGTCTTTCTTATCTTCCAATTGGGGAGAGACGTTAGCATTGGATGTTTAGGCTTTGGCTAATCGGTTGGTGAGGTTGGATATTTCGGAGCTTAGACGGGTTCTTACTTGCGTGGTTTCACGGTTTTCTTTGTTTGAGCACATCAAGGCACGTTAGTATAATGATCCCCACTTGCTTGTCCTGAAGGACACGGTGTAGCGCGATGATGCTAAGGAGGCCTTTATTGGTGATGGTGGGATATTGAGGCAACAGGGTCGAATATGTGTTCAAATGTGGATGGGTTGCGTGAGTTAATTCTTGAGGGATCCCATAGTTTGCAGTATTCCATTCATCCAAGTGATGCGAAGATGTACAAGGATCTGAGGCGGCATAATTGGTGGCGGAGGACGAAGGTGGATATTGTTAAATATGTTACTCAGTGTTTGAGCTGTCAGTAGGTGAAGTACAAGCATTAGAGACCCAGTGGTTTGCTTCAGAGACTTGATATTCCGGAGTGGAAGTGGGAGCGTATCACTATGGATTTTGTAGTTGGACTTCCACGAAACTTGAGGAGATTTCATGCAGCGTGGTATTGTGGACAGACTGACCAAGTCTGCACACTTCATTCCAATCATGACTACTTATTCTTCAGAGTAGCTGGCTCGGATTTACATTCGTGAGATTGTTCGCCTTCATGGTGTGCCCATGTCTATTATCTTGGATTGTGGCACTCAGTTCACATCACATTGTTGGAGAGCAGTACAGCGAGAGTTGGGCATATAGGTCAAGTTGAGTATATCATTCCATCCCCATATGGACGGGCAGTTCAAGCGCATTATTCAGATCTTGGAGGATATGTTACATGCCTTTGTTATTGATTTCGGGGGTTCATGGGACCAGTTTCTTCCGTTAACAGAATTCTCTTACAACAACAACTATCAGTCGAATATCCAGATGGCTCCTTATGAGGCCTTACATGGGAGGCGATGTCGTTCTCCGGTCGGTTGATTTGAGCCTGGGGAGGCTAGGTTGTTGGGCACAAAATTGGTCTGTGATGCTTTGGAAAAGGTGAAGTTAATTTAGGAGCAGCTTCATACAGCATAGTCCAGGTAGAAGACTTATGCTGATAGGAAGGCTCGTGATGTTGCATATATGGTTGGGGAGAAGATTCTACTCAGATTTTCGCCCATGAAGCGTACGATGAGGTTCAGGAAGAAGGGAAAGTTGAGCCCTAGGTTTATTTTCCCTTTTAAGGTGCTTGAGAGAGTGGGAGAGGTGGCCTACAGGCTTGCCTTACCACCTAGTCTATCGGGGTTTCACCTAGTGTTTCATGTTTCCATGCTCCGAAAGTATTATGGTGATCCGTCATATATTATGGACTTTAGCACGGTGCAGTTAGATGGGGATTTGACTTATGATGTGGAGCCAATGGTCATTTTAGAACGAAAGGTTCGAAAGTTGAGGTAGAGGAATATAGCTTCGGTGAAGGGCATTGAAGAGGTGGAGTCCGGGCAAGAGATGCGAAGCAGATATTCTCACCTTTTTGAGACTCCAGGTATGATTCTAGACCTGTTCGAGGACGAACGTTTGTTTAAAAGAGGGAGAATATAACAACCCAGCCGGTTGTTTTGAGTATTTTTTTCTCCGTTTTTCCTATTTTATGCTTTACATATGTATATTTGTGGTTACGTGACTTTCCGAGGTGGTTGGATTGGTTTTGGGGAGGTTTTGGGGTGAATTGGGACACTTAGAGCCCGTTTAGATGGGCTTAAAAACTGGTCAAACCAGCTTTTAAGCACTTTTTAACTTTTAGTAGTGTTTGGCAACCAAACAAAGGACTTAAAAAAAGTTAAAATCTGCTTTAAAAAAGCCAAAACCAACAAGTTGGGTAAACCAAACTTTTTCGAAATTGGCTTAAAAGCCACCTTACTTTGACCAAGGATATTACATTCTTATCCCTTATAACTTTTTTTAATTCCGAAATTAACCCTCAGTAAAAAAATCCTAAAATACACGATATCTTTCTTTTCTCCCTTCTTGTTGCAGACTCTGCGTTCTTCTTCCTCTTCTTGTTGCAGACTCTCCCCAACTTCAGCTCCAATTTGAAAGCCTCTGCAGTCCAGTAAGTTTAATCTTCCTGTTGAATTTCAATTCCTAGTGTGTTTTCAAAGTTTTGAATTAATTTTAATGGGAAACCCCCTTTTTATTTGGCTTTTCCTTGGGTTTTGACATGAATCTGTGACTAATTATTTGGCTTTTTCTTGGATTAATTTCAACTATGTCACCCAAAAAGTTTTCAAACAATGAAATTTTGGGTACAATGAATATAGTTTTCAGTCACCCAAAATATTTTGTTGATAAAAATTAGTATTATATTGGTTGTTTTATTTTCTTTCTCATATAAATGTAGTATAAAAATCGGCTCTGCGTCGTATTAGCCGTCTTATTGCTAGTAAAGTGCTGAGTATCTCAAACAACACAATTTTTTCAAAAGTTGTTTCTTGACTTTTATTTGCTTTTTTATTTTCATGAGTTGCATATGTGTGGTCATTGATTGTACTGTTTCAGCCTTGTGTTTCTGTAGAGTAGCAGCCAGATTTTGTGGAATCACCTACATGATCCATCACATTTTGTTTAAGAAGTTAAATAGAAATTATAATTAAAAAGGAGACAAAGATGAAGAGATACAACTGTTACATAGCCACGCAATATCTATTTAGTCGATGTTAGGTATATATATATATATATACCTAACATAGATATTCAATTCGAACTATAGATATTCAATTCGAACTATAATAACACTGAGTTAAGATCTAAAGTTAGATCACTGTCATGTGTGATTTGTGTCATGCAGCTCAACTGTTAAGGGTTCAGAAATCAGTGTTCTGAAAATTTGATGCAATGATTTTATATTCTGAATCTTTATTAGTTATAGGAACAAATTATTTTTCTTTCCTCTTTTGTACAAACTAAAAATGAGCGTTCAAGAATTATATTTGTAAAAACTATCTTAAGTAATCATTTAAATTGAAATTAAATTATAATATAAATTATTTTTTATTTGCATTAATTATATGAATAAAATATATTGTAGTAATCAACTCCTCTATAATGTAAACGGTTTTAAGGATATTTCTGTCTTTTTAACAGGAAAAAGTTCTTACCAGCACTTGTTTACTAAATACTTCAACAACTTTTTTTAAGCTTCAACACTTTTATCCAAACAGGTAACTGCTTATTTATAAAATAAGTTTCAGCACTTAAAAGCTGCTTTTAAGCACTTGTGCTTAAAAGTTACTTTTTTCCAGCTAATCCAAACGGGCTCTTAGTCCCAAGGTTAGAAGCTTAAGTTATTAGAGTTGAGCGAAGTTTGATTTTTGTGTAGACGACTCCAGAATGGTGATTTGATGATTCCAATAGTTTCGTATAGTGATTTTGGACTTAAGCGTGTTTTCGGATTTGAATTTGGAGTCCGTAGATTGATATGGTGCTTTTGGAAAAAGTTAGAAAATTAAAGGTTTGGAATGTTGATAGGTTTGACCAGGAGTTGATTTTGATGGTATTGGGTTCGGATTTTGATTCCGAGAGTTTGAATAGGTTTGTTGTGTCATTTGGGACTTGAATCCAAAATTTGAGTTCATTCCGAGTTGGTTTGATGTGATTCATCATGAGTTTTGGAAGTTGGAAGTTCATTAGTTCATTAGGCTTGAATTGAGGTGTGATTCATGATTTTGATGTTATTTTGTGGGATTTGAAGCTTTGAGTAGGTTAGTGTTATGTTTTGGGATTTGTTGGTATGGTTGGACGGGGTACCAGGGACGTCGGGTGTGTTTCGGATGGTTATCAAATACATTTTTGAACTTAGTCCATTGTTGTGTATTTTCTGATCTATGGTGCTTTCGTACCTGCGAAGGATTAGTCGCAGAAGCGACGCCGCAAATACGGCCCTAATGGCACAAGTGCAGAATTGGCTGGTAAAGGGCAAGGACCGCAGATGCGGTTAGCTGGGCGCAGAAGCGAAAGCGCATCTACGGTGAAGGACCACAGGTGCGGGTGCGCAGATGCATAGGGTGGACTGCAGATGCGGTAAGGCAGATAATGGAGGGAACTCGCAGATGCGAGCTTGAGACCACAAATATGGTACCGCATGAGCAGCTAAGTGACCGCAAATGAGGAATCATTGGGCATAATTTATGTTTCTAAGGGTTTGGTCATTCTTTCATTTTGGGAGTTGTGGAGCTCGGCTAAGGGCGATATTTTGGGAGACTTGCTTCAATTGAAGAGGTAACTGAAGTTTATTCAATTTTGATGATAGATAATGATTACCCATTTATTATTATACCTAGTTTATGTGAATTTAAGGTGAAATTTGAAAATTTTAGACTATGTTATAGGAGAGTGAAATTTGATGATTTGAGGGACGATTTGTGGTTGGAATTGGATGAAACACACATATTTGGACTCATATAGGAGTGGGTGTTCGGAATTTGTGAGTTTGGTAGGGTTTCGGGGTGCGATCCTGGGTTTGACTTTTTGGGTTAACTTTGCACAATTGAATAAAAACCTTAGCTTTATTGTTTGGGATTGTGTCTTATGACTTCTATTGATGATATTAAGGATTTTTTACTAGATTCGCTCGGAGGCAGATTCACGTGGATAAAATTTTTTGGAGTATTGATTCGCGCGTTTGAGGTAAGTAACAAATCTAAACTTGGATTTGAGGATATTTATCCCTAAAAACTATGATACTTGAGATGTGTTAGGAGTGATGCACGCGCTAGGTGACGGGCGTGTGTGCGTGCACCGGGGTATTCATGATTCAGGTGGACTCTAGACTACTCCTGCTCTTTTGAGCCGTTTTCCTTAACTATAGTTATATACTCAATCATAATTCTTCATTGCATGTCATATCTCAGTCTCTGCATATTATTTGCTTGTTACATCACATGATGTTGTTGTTTTCTTTATGTGATACTGTTTGGGTTGAGTTCTATGAGATTGTGAGCCCTTGAGACATGATAGGTTGATGACTGATGTACGCCATAGAGCCGCGTTATGAGTGATATTTTGATCGGGTTGCACGCCGCAACGGATTGTTATTTGGATCGGGTCGCACGCCGTAACAGATTGTTATTTTGATCGGGTTGCACACTGCAACAGGTCATATTGACTATTGATTAGCGCTTGGGCCAGGATCTACCCCTCCGGAGTTTGAATTTACAGTGAGCGCAGGCACAATGATATGTATACGTGCTTTGGTGAGGGGCATTTATGCCAAGCACCCGTACAGTGCTGAGTGTATTTGTGTGTGATGGTGAGGGGCCTTGTGCCAAGCACTATTAGCGTGTTGAGTGATTATTTTTTATGGTTTCACTGTGATGATTATGAATTGACATGTATATTTTACATGTAGGTATAAAGATGTACTTTTCTCATTCTAGCTGGTAAATGGAATTATTTTATCCGTGTTGGGTTTTAACTGTTATACTTGGAAAGCATGTCTAAATTCCTACAATGTGAACTAGCTTAACATGATATCATCGAGTTATTTACTGATATTGCTTCCTTTATATC
The DNA here is from genome assembly GCF_000390325.3 of Nicotiana tomentosiformis. Taxonomy (NCBI): domain Eukaryota; kingdom Viridiplantae; phylum Streptophyta; class Magnoliopsida; order Solanales; family Solanaceae; genus Nicotiana; species Nicotiana tomentosiformis. Next base: position 74,135,337 of record NC_090818.1, on the reverse strand, counting down.
TTGAGCTATTACTAGTTATTGATATTGGTCACTGACTATTTCTTCTGAGCTCGTCAGTACCTTCAGCCCAAGGTAAGGTTTGTTACTTATTGACTATGTGGGGTCGATTGTAGGCGTATCGATTGCTAGAGTTCGCAACCGGTACTAGCTTAGGAGACTATGAGGTAGCTGCTCTGTCGTTCGCACACCTTGGAGTTTTCTTTCATATACATTTTTTGTTACTATTCTATTGTTCAGGCAGTTGTATTGAGGATTTGGCCTTGTATTTTGACATTCAGTAGTGCTCATGTACTTGTTGACACTAGATCTTTGGGATGGTTATAGTAGTATTATCGTTGTTTTTCTCAGATATTTCATCATATTTCCACTGTTGAGATTGTTAAGTTCTGCTTTACTGAGCTTATTGTTATTGTGAATCTGTTGGCTTGCCTAGCAAGTAGTGTTAGGCATCGTCGCGGCTCCAGCGAAAGTTGGGTCGTGACATAAGCAAGTGCATGACGTCACCCTTCGTGCTTTTACTCTCTTCCACACAAGATAATATAATGCAATGGCACAACAACACCCTTCGTGATTTTCGCTCTTCCTCACCAAGCAATTACAACAATACAATACCAAGTAAGGTGGGAAGCAATCCAATACCAATAATGACATTTGAACACAACTCATTATATGAGGTTCTTTCAACATTAGTGCCAACAACTAACCAACAACATCCACATTCTTATCACCCAATAACACAACAATCTCTATATAAGAAATCACATGAAAGCGAGTAATTAAAGAGTTAACAATCTATCTAAAGCATGAAAGACTTAATACACGGAAAAACATAGTTGTACAAATAAAGATTACACCCGCATGCTTATCCCATGGCCCGCGCATATACACTTGTCACCTTGAATATATGATGTCCCCAAGACATAAATCACATAGCAAATAAACTCAATTTGAGGTTATTTTCCTCAAACCAAGGTTAACCAAGACACTTACCTCTTTTCGCAACAAAATCACAATTACTCACGGCTTTGCCTTTCGAACAAGCCTCCAAACCAACCAAATCTAGACAACTATCAATCAAATAATCCAATATATGCTTTAGAAACTACCCATGAATTAAAAAGGTTTAATTTTGATCATTTTTTAAAAAGTCAACAAAAATCAACCCAGTCCCGCTTGGACGAAATCCGAGACTCATACCAAAACCCAATTACCCATTCACCCCCGAGCCCGGTTATGTGATTTGTTTCGAAATTCGACCTCAATTTAGGGTCTAAATATAAATTTTACAAAATTCCTAGATTCCACCAAAATCCCGTAACTTTTACCATGAAATTTATAGATTTTATGTTAAAAATTCATGAAAAGTAATTAAAATTGATTGAAAACTAGTTAATTACCAATGAATTTGGGAAGAAAACATTCTTCAGAAATCGCTTCTAGAGTGTTTAGAGTTGAAAAATGGTGTAAAATGAGCTAAGTTCCATTTTCCTCCTCTTTTACCCAGTTGCAGACGTCGCATTTCATAACATTTGTTGGCAAATGCGATGTCTGCAAATGCGACACATTGATCGAAAATGCGATAAGTGCATCAAGACTACAGAAGTCGCAAATGTGACCTATCATTCGCAAATGCGAAGTTCCCTCTATCCCAAATGCGCACAAAAGTTTTGCATATGCGAAGCTGGCTCCCTAACTGATGTATTGTAAATGTGACCTGAGATCGCAAATGCGGTCTCAGCTCAGTTCACAAAAGCGAATTACTAGCCCCCAACCCAATTTTGCAAATGCAATCTTTTTTACCGTAAAAGCGCTCGTAAATGCGAGATCTGTAGGTTTGCACCAGCAACTGCTGAGCACCAGCAGTTACAACCCATCTGTAACACATTCAAAACTCACCCAAGCCCTTCGGGCTCCACACCGAACATGCACACAAGTGTAATAACATCCTACAAACTTGTTCCCTACCTCAAATCATCCAAATAATATCAAATAACAAAAATTGATCCTCAAAACTCACGATTTCAACTTAAAAATGTATTTTTCATAATCTTTCACATGACCGAAATGCGCTCGGGTCACCCTTGACCCCAACCAAACATTCGTACAAGTCCAAAAATATCATACAAACATACCATAATCTTCAAAACACCGATCTGAGGTTGTTTACCCAAAATGTTAACTGTGGTCAACTCTAGCCTCATTTTAAGTCAAAAATCACATTTTCATCAAAAATTCACATAAAAGCTTTCTGAAAAGTCACTCGGATCATGCACGCAATTCAATTAATATTAAATGAAGCTACAAGAGGTCTTGGAGAATGGAAATTAAGTCTAGTACTCAAAACCACCTATCGGGTCGTCACATTCTCCACCTCTAAAAGAAATGCCACATTGTCTACCTCAAAAAGAAACAATCATCCTCGAACGGACATAGAAATGTACCAGGAATTGTAAAAAGGTGGGGGTATCTACTCCGCATATTGGACTCGGACTCCCACGTGTCCTCCTCAGTCGGTTGACCTCTCCATTATGCTTTCACAGAAGGAAAACTATTAGATCTCAGCTTACGCACCTACCGGTTTAGAATAGCCACCGACTCTTCCTCATAGGCCAAATTTTTTTCAAGTTGCGTCATGCTGAATTACAATACATGTGATATATCCTCATGGTACTTCTGAAGCATGGAACATAAAATACCGGACGTACCCTTACTAGGCTAGGAGGTAATGGAAGCCTATAAGCAACCTCCCCAACTCTCTCCAAGATCTCGAACGGTCCAATAAACCTCAGGCTCAACTTGCCCTTCTTCCCAAACTGCATCACGCCCTTCATAGGTGACACCCGAAGAAGAACTTTCTCACTCGCCATGTAGGCCACATCTCGGATCTTTCGGTTCATATAACTCTTCTGCCTGGACTAAGCTATATGAAGTCGTTCCTGAATTACTTTAACCTTCTCTAAAGTATCACAGACCAAATCAGTGCCCAATAATCTAGCCTCACTTGGCTTAAACCAACCAATCGCCGAACAAAATCGCCTTGCGTATAAGCCTCGTATGAAGCCATCTAAACGCTCGACTAGTAGTTGTTATTGTAGGCAAACTCTGCTAGAGGTAAGAATTTGTCCCATTGACCCCAAAATCCATAGAGCATGCCCGCAACATATACTCCAATATCTGAATAGTGCGCTCGGACTGTCCGTTCGTCTTATGATAAAACGTGGTACTCAGCTCAAATCGCGTGCCCAACTCACGCTGCATGGCTCTCCAAAAATGCGATGTAAATTGCGTTCCTCAGTCACAAATGATGGAAATGGGCATGACGTGCAGTGGATAATCTCCCGAATGTAAATTTGAGCCAACCGCTCTGAAGAATAGGAAGTCATCACTTGAATAAAGGGTTCGGACTTAGTAAACCGGTCCACAATAACCTAGACCGCATCATACTTCCTCAAGGTTCGTGGTAAGCCTACCACAAAATCCATAGTAATGCGCTCCCATTTCCACTACGGTATCTCCTATCTCTGAATCAACCCACCCGGTTTCTGATGCTCATACTTCACATGTTGACAGTTCAAACACCGAAATACATAAGCAACAATATCTTTCTTCATTCTCCACCACCAATAGTGTTGTTTCAAGTCATGGTACATCTTCATGATACTTGGGTGAATAGAATAGCGCGAACGGTGAGCCTCCTCAAGGATCAACTCTCTCAACCCATCTACATTTGGAACACAAATCCAGCCCTGAAGCCGCATAACACCATCATTACCAATCACAACCTCCTTAGCACTACACCGCTGCACCGTGTCCTTCAACAACATACAAGTGAGGACCATCAATTTGGCGAGCCTTGATATGCTACAACAATGAGGAGTGTGCCACAACACAAGCAAGAACCTCCAAAACATCCTACCTCACAAACCGATTAGATAAAGCCTAAATATCCATGGCTAGTGGCCTCTCCACTGCCAGTAAATATGCCAAACTGCCCATGCTCTCAGCCTTCCTACTCAATGCATCAACCACTACATTGGCCTTTCCTGGATGATATAATATTGTGATGTCATAGTATTTCAACAACTCTAACCATCTCCGCTGCCATAAATTAAGGTCCTTCTGCTTGAGTAGGTGGTAGAGACTCCGATGGTCGGTATAGACCTAACATGGAATGATGTATAGATAGTGCCTCCAAATATTCAGCGCGTGAACAATGGTTGCTGTCACAACCCAAAATCCCACCTTGAGGATCGTGATGGAACCTAGTCCCTAGGACTAGGTAAGCCTAACACATTCTGAGTTATTAACAGATTTAAATCATTTAACCATTAAACATGAACCAGTAAATGACATACATAGCTAAAAACGATCAACAGTTATGCATTTTTCAAAACCAGTACTATGGAATCATAAGCTCTACTGAGTCTACTAGAAATATCTAAGTACAACACTGTTTTGGAATGAAGGTAAACAGTAATAATGAAGAACAACAAAAGGTGACTCCGAGGCCTGCGAAGGAAATTGCAAGTATACCTTGAAGTCTCTGCAGCAAATCTCCAATAGCTCACTAATGACTGGCACGCTCTGAGGTATCTGGATCTGCACAAAAATGTGTAGAAGCATAGCATGAGTACACTGTAGAGGTACCCACTAAGTATCAAGACTAACCTCGATGGAGTAGTGACAAGGTTCAAGTTAAGACACCAACTAGTGAAATAACCTGTGCAGAATATAAAGATAGAGCTAATAGAGAAACGATTATCAAAACGAAGCTAAACATGGAGGATAACAATTTGAAGCTAGCAATGGAAGGTGAAAACAACAAAAGACAACAAGGAGTAAAACAGGTGATAATGCAGCAAGTAATCAAAACACAGTTAAAGTACCAGTGAAACCAATTAAGGAAAACAAATGACAACCAAACAATCAAACCGTTCTATCACAAGGTCTTCACAAGAATCACCCCGAGGTACCACACCCCATACCAATACTACAACAATACATAGCCCACGACTCAACAACACTGAGTACAAAATCAACAGCAATAACACAAGAGTACGGAAAGTAAATCAACACAAGAATTACAAGTACACAATGAAACGGAAGAGTAAGCTCAACAATAAAAGAGATAACATGTAATAATGACTTTAAATAAGAATAACTCAACAAATAAAGAGGTAACGTGATAATAAAAGTGGTAACAACTTCAATTAAAGCATATAAAGGTAGGCTTGACAATGAAAGATAGAAGATGTAATAACAACTTCAATTAAATGCATGTCAGACACCTAAGAATCTAAACCGGTCAATTTTCATAAGGCTGTGTACACTCTCGTCACCTCGTGTACATGTCTTCCACGTAATTCAAATAATGCAGTCAAACCAAATCCTAAGTACAAAATCTGAAGAAAATACAATATTATATGGAAGACTGAATAGTAATAACATATATAAAGAGGGGACTTCTAGGCCTACTAACGAAACAATAGTTCTACCTCGAAATCTCCAACTAGTTTGGATCCGGCTCACTGGCAGCTACCATGATTATCACCATCTGGATATGCACATGAAGTACATAGTACAATGTGAGTACAACCGACTATATGTACTCAATAAGTAATAATCCTAACATCGTGTTGAAAGTAGTGACGTGCTTGGCAAGTCCCAATACTCATTTTTAATAGCCAACAACAATATTAACTGCATAATAATAGTAAAGGAAAAGCAGCTCAACAATATCAGGTTCAACTCTATCACATTGAGAGGAAAATAAGCACGCTTCCGAATATATCAGTCAAGGAATCAACTTTAAAGACATCAGATATCAAATAGCATGAGAAAAATACAACTATATGCTTGCATGATAAGTATTCATGCCAAAATCAACAACAACACAGTTTAGTCATCAAGTAAACACAATCTCAGCACATGCATAGTGCCTGGCATAAATACCCCTCAATCATACTCTCAACACGTTCATGGTACCTGCCTCAAAGCCCCTAAATCATCATACACACCCACACTCAGCACTGTATGGGTGCCTGACACAAGCCCCTCGGTAAGCATATATCAAGTGTCTGAACTCACATGATTATACCTGACTCCGAATGGGAGGATCCTAGCTCAAGCATTAATCGGATTAAAAGTCAATGATTAATATCACTCAACACAATATAGGCCTGACACAATGTCCCCTCACAATCAACATCAACACTAAACAAGCAATGCCGCTTAGCCCAATATGAGGCCTGGACGCAAATGTCACCTCACAATCAATAACAACACAGCTCTATGGCCCAAAATTAGTCATCACCCGCTCAAGTCTCAGTATGCTCACATCTCACAGTACCATAATCAAAAATACCGCATGGAATATACCAATGTACTATGACTCAGCTCACACCCATGTCATACAAATAATTATACCAACAACATGTGCGATAACATATAATGAGTGCACAGAGACAGAGGTGTAATACACGAATATATTATCATAACTAAAAATATGACTCCAGTTAAGGCAAACAGCTCAACATAGCAAAAATATCCCAATCATGTCTCAAACAGATAAGCACATAGCCTAGAGTTTTCTTTAAAGTACCCAGTGTTGCCACAGTGAGTGCAAAGCCAATTATCAGGTACAGTAACGTACTTGCTATGAGGGTTGTAGGGAATCGTTTCCCTTTGGAACCCAATCCCCTGCATGTTTCCCCCATTGTTGGTCTACATGGCAGTGATAGCATCAGAGGACCAGGTCCACTTGAGTGATTTTTCAAGGTCACTCTTCACTCTTCCTAGTTCTTCATGAAGTTGTTTGCTTTTCTTAAGCTCAGAACACAGACTAGACTTCACTGAATTTAACTCACTTTCAAGCTTAATGTATGCCTCACTTGAAACTTCCTTTCCCTTTTGAGAATTTTCAGGCCTACTCTCTATTTTAGGTTCCCCAATTGTTTCCTTCAAGTCCACTACCACTACTAATAGGTCATTTCTCTCATGCTCAATGTTAGCAACTCTCTCAGCTAAGACTTCTTTTTCCTTTCTTACACACTCAAAGGTCTCTTTTAGGTCTACCACAATGACCATTAGATCATCTTTTTCATGTTCAATAAGTGTAATTTTTTCATCTAAAGCATCTTTCTCTTTCTTCAGGTTCTCAATTGTTTCCTTTAAACCAACAACAATGATTACTAAGTCATCTCTAGTTTGTTCTGCTTCTCCTAACTCCACAGTTAAAGCATCTTTATCATTTATAAGACTGTGATAAGCATCAATTAACACATTTTCCAAAGACATGAGTTTTTTAGGAGAATAAGATTTTAGATTTCTCTGAACATCCAGAAAATTTACCTCATCATTGTCGTCATCTTCATCATCATCAGACTAAGCCATCAAGGCAAAGATTGAGTCATACTTAGTTTCTTCACTTTCCACTGCCATCATTGAACTATCACCACGATCATTTTCTTCTTCAGATTCACTGGAGGAGTCTCCCCATGCAGCAAGAGCTTGCTATACAACATTGTCAGCGGCATTCTTTCTCTTGAAGCATTTGTCAGGAATCAGTTTCCTCTTGGCTGCGTTATCAAAGTTATTTTTGTACTGATCTTGCTTTAGGAGAGGGCACTCCTTGATGACGTATCCTGGCTTGCCACATTTATAACAGAGGTCATAATGTTTTGGCTTGCTAGAACTTCCCCTTTTTGGAATGCCTCCATTCCTGCGAACCATCTTCTGGAATCTTCTTGTCAAGTATGCCATATCACCATCCTCACCACTTGAATCATTGTTGTCTGTCTTGAGGACCAGGTTCTTCTCCCTTTTTGGGTTCTCTTCTTTCATTGTCCTTCTTCTTCTTCATTTCATATGTTTTCAGCTTGCCAACAAGTTCATCTATGGCCAGTGTCTGCAAGTCCTCTACCTCTGTAATGGCGTTTACTTTGCTTTCCCATGAACTGGGCAGTACACTAAGGATTTTTCTGACAAGCTTGTTTCATAGAATGGTTTCACCAAAAGAGTGAAGCTTATTAATGATGGAGGTGAAGCGAGTATGCATATCTTGAATGGATTCATCATTTTTCATCCTGAAGAGCTCGTATTCAGTTGTGAGCATGTCGATCTTGGATTGCTTAACCTGTGTTGTTCCTTCGTGAGCTGTCTGAAGAGCCTCCCAGATTACTTTTGCTGATTGGCATGCCAATATCCTGTTATATTCATTAGGACCAATGCCACAAACAAAAATTTTCTTTGCACGAAAGTTCTTTTCTATGGCCTTTCGATCAGCGTCATTGAATTCCTTCCTCGTCTTGGGAGTGCCTACAGTTGGGTCGCCAAGATTCTTGATGGGAACAAAGGGTCCGTCACATATGACATCCCATAGCTCAGAATCTTCAGCCATAATGAAGTCGTGCATCCTAGTTTTCCACCATCCATAATACTGTCCATTGAACCTAGGTGGTCTGTAAGTAGACTGGCCTTCTTCGAAGTTTGGAGGAGCAACCATGAGGATCCTTTCTAGGTGTTAACCTAATAGAAAGAACTCGCTCTAATACCAATTAATAGAATATAAGGGTCCACCAAACTCTATAAAGAACCAGGTTCTCTATCAGTTCCACTAGAACACACGCACACTGCAGTAAGTAAATGACAAGAGAATTTTTACGTGGAAAATTTCTAGCTCAACGGGATTAAAAACATCGACCTACCCTTGTAGAATTTCAACTTCACTACTGAGCAACTTTTAGATTACAACCTCTACAACCTAGGAATTAACCTCTTAATCCCTCACTAACTTGTAATACTCTATTACAAGACACTTTGTAATAACTCTATTACAAAGACTTTAATACTTGACTAACTCTAGCCAAGACTCAAACACAAAGGTTTAAGGTTTACAAAGGGTTTCCTACAGAATACTTCTAAACAAGCTAAGTAGAAATTACAATTGAAGAACTATTACAAAGCTATAACTCAACTAAGGACATATAATGACTTGTTGTGGGGAACTGGTCCATAGTAGTGTTGTTCTTTGTTCTTGATGCACTTGAGAATTGATTGCTTGATGATCAATGACCGTGTGAGATCTTGAATGAATTCTCTAAGTGTTCAACTGATTTGTTTTACCTTCCTTGATGTTAATAATACACTTGTGACATCACTTGGGATGATGTACGCAAGGTAGGTAAACGAAACTCCCCATAAAGTTGATTGTTGCACTGTTTTTGCACTGTACCGTGTACAAGCAGCAACTTTACAGCTGGGGCAGTTGACTTGTATTGTTTTCTCGGGAAACGATAGTTATCTGTTCCCTATGGTGTTCCTCTGACTCAGAAAAGTTGAAGCATATTCCAAGCTGGAACCTTTCGATATTAAGGTCTTGAGGATATGTAATTGGTTCCTTATCTGGTTCTTGACAGTAAGTTTGTTAGATCATCAAAACATAAAGCAAGGTAGTTGTAACCTATCATTTTCCATCCCATTGATTCTCATAAGGATTTTGCAATATGACATTCCCAAAAAATGTGGCTAATGGATTCATTTGAGGTTTTACAAACTGGACATACCGGGTTGATATTTATCCCACACTTATAAAGGTAATCACTGGTAGGGATTCTATCATGATAGCATTTTCACAGGAAGAATTTTATTTTGTTAGTGAAATTAAGCTCTCGTATCAATTTGAAGTTTTTTTCCTTGTGCTTATTATCTTCCCAAAGATTGTAACAGGAGCTCATTGAAAATACTGTTGTTATTAAGACTCCATAAGAGAGTATTTGTTGTATTTTGATTAGGGTTCAGGTCAACTGTGTTTATGTAATTAATGATGTCATTTGGGATATCAAAAGAAATTTTTCCTAGATCCCAATTGCCTATTCCACCAATATCTTTTATTCTCAAAAAGGTTTCCTCTTTATTTAAAGGCCCTATGACATGTTGCCTAAGGTTGTTGAAGTTGGGGATCCAATTATTATCCCATATGTTTAGAAGAAAATTTTTGTCAACTTTCCATCGAATACCTTTGCTGCAATGGAACCATCCTTTTAAAAGATTGTTCCAAGTGTGTGAACTTGAGTTTGTAATTCCTTTCTTACCATATTTGTTGATCAAGACTTTAGCTCATAAGGCTGATGGGTTACTAAGAACTCTCCATGTTAGGCTAGTTAATAGGGCCAAATTTTTTGACTTAGCTTTCCTGATGCCAAGGCTGCCATGCTCTTTTGGCTTGGTAATCGTGTCCCAACTAACTAGGTGCATTTTTTTTTTTGGTCGTGCTACCCCATATAAAATCTCTTTGGATTTTATCTATGGTATTAAGAGTTTTTCTGGGAAGAAGCGATAATTGCATTATATGGTTTGAAAGAGTGTTGAGTATGGAGGAAGCTAATGTGCTTCTCCCAGCCATACTGAGCCACTTGGCATTCCAATTGTTCAATATGGACCTCATCCTATCTATAAGGAATTAGTAGTCTTTAGCCTTTGGCTTGTTATCAGTTATTGAGAAACCTAAGTACATTCCGAAGGAGTTACTAATATTAATATCGAAGAAGTTTGTCAGGGAATTTTTGATTTGTGGATGACAATTTTTTGAAACCATTATTTTTTATTTGGTTGTATTGATGTTGTGACCTAAGAGGGTGTAGATGTTCTCCAGACATTGTTGGATGGAGAGAATTGTTTTATTATTTGCCTACCCCATTAGGATTAGGTCATCAACGAAAAAAAAGTGGGATAAAGGCAGGCTAGCATGGTTTATTTTTATTGGATCCCAGCTCCTTGTGTCCACATGATTGTTAATTATTTTAGAAAGCATGTCCATACAAAGTATGAATAGGTAAGAGGACATAGGGTCTCCTTGCCTAATTCCTCTTGTAGGGTAGAAACTCTTGAATTTGTTACCATTGACAAAAATTGAAACATTACAAGTTATTATGCAATTTAAGATTAAGGAGGTGATAATTGGAGAGAATTTGAAGAATTTTAATGTTCTGTAGATCAAAGACCATTCTAATATATCGAAAGCTTTTTCTAAATCGATTTTTAAAACAAAGCTTGGTTTACCCTTTGATGTGTTTAACTTTTTTATGATTTTCTGGATGATTATTGCGTTATCACTAGCCCTCCTATTTTTTAAGAAGCTAGATTGTTCTTGGCTAATTAGGAGATTTAGGAAGGGCTTGATGCGGTTGGAAATTATTTTAGTAATAATGTTTTATATGGTATTGCACAGACTTATTGGTCTACAGTTTTTTAGATTATTAGCATTTTTTATTTTGGGGATGAGACATAAATAAGTATAATTTCCCTCATGAACCTCATGAGCTCGACTTTGAAGGGGTCATCTCGTTGTCATTCCTAGATCCTCTACTGACCCTCTGGCACCATCAATACCGACCTCCCCTCTTGGGGTGTTATTATCGACTCTTTGAGCCGTTTGATTTGCAGGAGCGCTAGAAGGAACCGAGCCCCTTCTGTTTGTATTTTTGGAAGCACCTGACAATGCTTGTTTTAACTCCGTCATTACCCGGTCCTGCCTTGAGAGATGACTCATGATTGCCTTCTACTGTTCTCTTATGATTTTCACTGTTTCCACGACATGTTCCTCCTCCGCGTCATCGGGAGTTTGGCTCCTACACATGTTGGGGGTATTTCCCTTCACGAACCGAGGTTGCTTTGTCCCCTTCGTTATGGGAATCGCTAATTGAATCTTCATATTGAGGCAAATCTTCGTGTCCCTCAATGTTGTGCGTGATGTTGACATCATTAGCTGATCTTCTTGCTAGGGAAAAATCACACAAGTTAGTAACAAACGTAAGGATCAAAGCAGTTACCCAACTGTCCAAGCCCTACGGTGGGCGCCAAACTGTTTACCCATAAAATAGTATAATAAAATTTGTTACGTGGTTTATAGACAAGTGAACTGATTTGATCCAAAAACTATAAAGAAATAAGATAAAAATTAGACTTACCAATAGAAATTGAAGAAGATGACATGCCTGGCTCCGAACGCAATATCTCCGAGGAAAAAATAAAAGCAATGACAAAGAGCAAAAAAAGTTATTTAATAGAGAGCGAAAGTAAAATATAGCATGTGTTTCTCCCAGAATTTCATGTGTTACAATGGATGTTGAGCCTGCTATTTATAGCTATACCAAGGGAAACAAATGTAACATTCTGAAAATCTGAATTAGTTGTGGATGCATTAAATGAGTATTAATGTAACCTTATAGACATGTGAAGTCCTATCGGGATGAGTATGGGTGTAAACAGTTGTTTTGGAATCAAGACCGAGAATGTGGTGCATAAACCTCGATAGAATCGACTAAGTTTATGGGAGGTCCATCTTACAGCCTTAGACAGTGCAAGACCATGAAAACTCAAAGCCTTAGACAATGCAAGGCCATGAAAACTCACAGCCATAGACAGTGCAAGGCACTATCCAGGGCATTAACCTCAGCGCCCCTAACAGTGCATGGCACTGTAGTTTTGGTGCCTCTGATGGTGCCTTACACAGTTATTTTGGTGCCATATATGATGCCCCACACCGACGATATTTATCCGAGCTACTTTTATTTCCTCCTCAATATTTGGGATGCGTACACTTATTTAAACCCTACCTCATTCCCTACAACCCCAAACATGTCCATTTACTCTAGAAAGGGTAGCTCTCAAGAACCTAACTCCCCCAATGCCCCTCCATCATCCAAGGTAAGTTCTAATGATGATTCTAAATTAATTTCAATTCTCTAACACCTTATTAACATGGGTAAATCCTTCAAATCATTAGATATTCGATCGAGACATTATTGTTAAGAAAACAAATACCCTAGAACTCGAATTCAAGAGGATTGAACTTCAAAAACGTAATGCTTCTACTCCCTAATCATTTAAAACTATGAACTAATGAGTTTTTGGGAGAATAGTAGATGATTTTGATAAAGGGAATCAAATGAACTATGCTGGGGTTTTGGGTTGTTGACTTAAGATTGTTATAATCATTTGCGTGATAAGAAATGGTGTTAGTTATATATATTTGAGATTGTAGAATCACCTAGACGTAGTAGAATCGGAATTGGGTGAAGAAAACACCATTAATGAGGGCTATGAGTCTTTATGCCATAAGGTGTTTGATACAATGCCTCAGTGAAGGAAACATGAGCATTAGTGCTAATATTGGTTCCTCTTGATATATATTTCCATAGATTATCATTGAAAGAGGCGATGAACATTGTAATACGCTTAAAAAGGCTAGAGTCAAGGTATGTGAGGCTAACTCTCTATGTTTGGGAATGTTAATGATTCTCCCTACACTACGTTTCTTTTACGATGTTATTAATTGCCTCAGAAATATATAGTTAAGCCTAGTTCCTTGAATAGTTTCAGAACTTCTATTCTCTAGCTGCGTAACTCATTCATGACTTCCATTCTGAATGTTCTGAGCTCATTGCGTAATCAATATAGACTTAGGTTTGATGCCCATGAGTCTCAGTCAAGATTACTCAGCATGTCATAAACAGTTGAAGTTTTAGTTTTCATAATCAGTTCATGAATACATGTCTCAGTCTAGTCCTATTCAGTAATCCAGTATCATGTAACTCAGTGTGATTCAGTATTTCAGTATCATGTATTGCAGTATGATTCTCAGTTCCTGATTTTAAATTCCTGAATGTTGAACAGCTGTATTTGGGCCCGAGGTCGTAGTTTATGCTTTATGCATCTTTGGGCCTGGGATGCAGTTTATGCTTTATGCATCTTTGGGCCTGAGGCCGCAGTTATATATGCGTATACTTGGGCCGATGCCGCAGCTTGTGCACATATATATTGGGCCTGAGGCCGCAGTTTAATATTCAGATAAATATGTGGTTCATCATTCAGAAGAGAGAGTATTCATATCCTTACTTTCTTTGTTCAGTTCAGTTATCAGTAAATAGTTATCATTTCAGTTATCAGTTATTAGTTATAATTTCAGTTTCAGTTTCAGCAGTTATCATTTCAGTTATCAGTTATCAGTTATCAGTTCTCAGTTATCAGCTCAGTTTCAGTTTCATCATTTATAGTTCTTTCTTTTAGTTGCTTTACATACCAGTGCAATTAAAATATATTGTCGTCACTTTTGCCTGGGGCTTGCATCTCACGATACAGGTGATGATGTCCAGGTTGACGATTCATAGCGCTAGGATTCCCGTACTAGCTATTTGGTGAGCCCTAGTTCTTTCGAGGAATTATCATTATTTTACAGTCTTCTAGTATTTACAGACAGTTGGTGTTTTCAGTATTTCATTAGAGGCTTCATAGACTAGAGTAACAATTAGACAAAGTCGCAAGATTTTCATGTTAAGCAATATTGGCCTCAAATATGTTTCAGACCTATATTAGTATTTTCAAAATTTGATTTATATCATTCAGAGTTTCAATATATCAACATTTACTAGTTTAGCTTCCGCATTCAGCATGTTATGATATCACATGTTGATTAAGTTAGCCAGTTGGTTCGCTCGGTCACATGTAGTCAAGCACCGGGCGTAGTGTTATGTCCAGGCCCAGGTTCGGGCGTGACAAAGCTTGGTATTAGAGCACTAGGTTCAAGTGTCCTAGGGAGTATATGAAGCCACGTCCAATGGAGTTTCCTTTATATATGTGTGCCGGCCACGCATATAAATGGTTAACTACCAAGACATTCAGGATTGTCTCATTTCTTTCTACTCTAAATCGTGCCATGAAGCGTAGAGAAATAGTTAACTTTCTCTTCTTATCGAATTCCAGACGTATCGAATGCCCAATGACGGGCAGTAAAAACCCAAGGTCCTAGAGAGGATGATCGCCTATTGGGGTATAATTATGGAGTACATGTTGTTAAAAAAATGAGACTTGAGAGGAAGTTGAATATGGGATACAATGGATAGTAGTACCTATTAAAGCATAACCTTATCAGGAAGTGCGAAAGCAACTATCATGTTTTATGGTTATAAGTTTACCTTAGTTACCAGTTATACAGTCTCTCAGTTAGCAGGTTTATGATTATTCAGTATGCTAGTATTCAGTTAGTTAGTTACCAGATCTCTAATTTTCAGTGTATCCAAATTCTGGTGACTTGTGAGTATACAGTGATACCTACGGGTGCCAAAAGAAAAGGTAATTAACAAATATAGCAAAAGCTTCGCACATTTTAGGTCTAGATTAAGACTCAGGAGTAGCCAGATGGTGCAGGAAGTGATATATCAGATAATGGTATACTCTGAAGGACATATTTGTGTATAGTAGTGTATCCGTATGTGTTTTACATCATAGAACAATTTCATTTTAATTCTTGGAAATAGAGCCACAAGTTGGAGGATGATAGTTCAGATGTCAGACCCCACGGTGTAACAGGTTAAGAACTTAATTGCAGCGGGCATGAATTGATCACTATAGTTTTGGACACAAAACAGCCTAAGGGCAAAATAAATAGGAGTCAGAAACGTTTGTTGTTACCAAAGATGTGTTTTTTGCACGACTCATGCATATGACTAAGAAGATATGGTATACGAAAATGAGAACATATAGCAACTGATATTGAATTTTAGGGAATTATTTTAAGTTGTTTAGATTTATTGATATTAGAATTAGAAAGTATCACGTTACTAAGTTACTATGAGAAGCATCTATTATTGTGAGATAAAGGATATGACAGTTCCCCTTATGTTATATGACTAAGTGTTTACCCTGATGTTTATAGTCTGTTATGATTTTGAAGTTTATAGAAAGTTTGGGGTTATATATTCTAATTTTGTTAAAGTCGGATGAAATTACCCTAAGTGTGATCCATGTACATAGTTAAAAAAAAAACGTGCGCGACCGTAGAATAGGGTCAGATGATGAGGGAAGTTAGGAATGACCTTATCTTTCACTCTAATTATTCAAAGCAGAATAAGAAAATATGATGCTAGTAGGTGATTAGTAAAATAATAGTAAGTGAGTTTTGAGTAGATACAGTGAAATAACAATTTCAGCAGAGCTAGTAGAGGTACGATTTGATTTACTAAGCCAGGTTAACACTAGTCAGTGGGTAACAGTTTGAAATATTGAATGTGTGTTAGCACCAAAGAGTTTAAGTTAAACCCGAAGTACATTGACAATGGAAGGAAAAAAAAGAATCAACTAAGCAGTAAAAGAGTAAGCTATAGAAGAATCGCCTTTAAGAGTTATCCAAAAGGGGTTTTCCCCAAGATTGATAGTGTGAGCAGAGTTAAATCATTTAAGATTGTGTATGATAGTTGTGAATACGTTAGCTTTCTGTTTATTTAAGTAATTTAGTTTTTCCTAGTAAGAAAGATTTCTCAGAGGTAACTCGGAAGACGAGTCGTCATTAGCGTAAAGTGCGAAGAATTGCAGAAGATAAGGAAAGTTGTTCGGATCCCAACAAAAGAAAAGGATCTGCAAGTACAAGACATTAACCTTTGGTCTAAGGCAGAGATGTGAAAATTGTCAGTAAGTCCAGTTGGAGATTTGAAACCAGAATAGTTAGCATGGGATATGAAAAACAAAATCAATTCGGTAATGAGCGAAAAATGATATAATTGGCACAAGGAATATTCCTAGCGTGTGTAAGAAATACAAAGTGAGTAGAATGATCACCGAGCTTAGTTAGTGATGATAAAGTGATCACAAAAAATGTATAAAATCATGCCTAGTTGTGTATTACAAGGGTAGTGCCATTGCACGAGACCCTAATATTCAGAGTACTGGTCAAAGACTTAGCTCACAACAATACTATAAATGTTTTCAGGAAGTGTTTAAGAAGATAATCAAGTATGGGAAGTATAGCTCATGATTGAGGCAGACAAGAGAACTATGGTGAAATAAGTTCACCACTTAGCCAAGCAATGAGTTCGACTTTCGGACTCCGAAGATGGTGGAGTTGTTGTCCAGAATAGGACTTGTTCCTCCTTACTAGCCGAAGTGAAAGAGAAACAGTTTGATGATCCCTACTTGTTGTA
Organism: Nicotiana tomentosiformis; assembly: GCF_000390325.3. Classification (NCBI taxonomy): domain Eukaryota; kingdom Viridiplantae; phylum Streptophyta; class Magnoliopsida; order Solanales; family Solanaceae; genus Nicotiana; species Nicotiana tomentosiformis. The sequence goes on along the minus strand of NC_090818.1, from coordinate 74,118,364 downwards.
GCTGAAATAGGGGATTCACATGCATAAGACAATGGCTTTTGAACAAGGGGAGATGATGGTACTTTGAGGTACCAAGACAGATTGTGTGTTCCAGACATAGATGGACTTAGAGAAGGAGGATCATGTTAGAAGCCCATAATTCCAGGTATTATATCTACCCAGGTTCCCCAAAGATTTTTCACGCCCCAAAACCGTGGAGCGCGACCGACGCTCAACCGAGTGAACCCGACCGAGCAAGCCTGTTAGATTTCTTCTACCCAAACTCATTCATGAATAAAGAGAATATATATTTTCCTTAATTAAACAATAAAGTGGTCGTGTCTGCAATTACCAATTTCTTACCCTAAGTTTTCACCATTTTTAAAGTCTCAAATGGACAAGTAATACAACCACAACATAGCATAGTTTGTCTTTCCCAGTACCAATACACAACCCACACTATGTCTATGGAGCCTCTATAGATAAAGAAGAGTACAATGATAATGCCGGAAACAAGGCCCCGGTTATACCTCAATCATAATACATATAGAACAAAAGATACATGATCCCGGGATGAAGTGGGGCTCACCAAGTCAGCTGGGAAGAAGGTGTACTGCTATCACTGATCAATGTCTCCTGTTGTGGAACCACCTACATCCATTTAAAGATGCAGTGCCCCCGACAAAAGGGACGTTAGTACCGTCGAATAGTACTAGTATGAAAACTAAACACCAATTTAAGAATTTAGAAATACAAGATAATTATGATGAACCAGTGCGACAATAGAATAATATAGATAACCGTCTCAACCATAGCAAGCTTATTAAAAGCTATCAACAACATTTATAGGATTTAAGATGGGATCCTCTATAACCATCTTCACACAAAGCTACCCTGCCGCCTTACCCGATGTATGCAGGTAGAGGTGTACGTACAATACCACAACTCTAATCAAGCAGCCCTGCCGCCTCACCTCAATGTATGCGGGTGGATGTATAACTACAGTACCAAGAACCTACACAAAGCGGCTATGCCACCTCACCCCAATGTATGCGGGTGGAAATGCATCAACGATACCAATACCAGCACAAAGCGGCTATGCCGCCTCACCCCAATGTATGCGGGTAGTGGTGCCGCAACAATACCAAAACCATACACAAAGCAGTCGTACCGCCTCACCCCAATGTAAGCGGGTGGAGGTGCAGTCCCACAATATCATAATCCCTACACAAAGCGGTCATGCTGCCTCACCCCAATATATATGCGGGTGGAGGTGTATCACAATCACAATCTCTATACCATAATCCCCACACAAAACGGTCATGCCGCCTCACCCCAATGTATACGGGTGGAGGTGTATCACAATCGTAATCTCTACATAACTTGGTATAATAACTTTCACATAAATCACGACTAGAAGTTATAACATGTGGATACGTAATCCATAGTTGGGGACACATCCTCAATTTATAATGCAATATGATAAGATCATTTGAAATACAAATTGAACATATATATTCATCACAAAACTTATCGGAATACTCGATTTATAATCAACATCTCGGAACTTACAAGGATAATGAGAATTCCAATTCTTAAAGAAGAGTTTAGCCGACATACCTCAATTGAGCTTCCTTAAACTCTAAAACGTTCCGGAATTCTTAGCAACTTCAATCTATTTTAGAAATATAACAAATTGAACCACAATTAGGAAGATGATTATGTCTCTAGCTCATTTGAGCATTTTATCAAACACTAAGTGTGCATTAAGGTTTCAAGGCCCTTTTTATGGAGGATTCCATCATCCCACAACCCAGTCTTTACCATTTTTAACTCAACAATCTTCCTACATCCTTTGATAATACATGCATATAAAATAACCAATCCTCTTGCCCAAAAATTATCTTGTTTATTATCCATTTCTACACAAAAATTCGAAATTGAGGGTTAGGGTGTAGAACCTTACCTCTAGGATGAAGACCTAGTGAGTTTCCCTTCTTAATCATCCAAAACTTGGGCAAGAATTGAAGGACAAATATTGGAGAACACCTTCTCACTCTAGGGCACCCTCTCTCACTCTAAAATGTCAGATAATAGCTCAAAAATGAACCAAAGAGTGTATTTAACGAAATAGGGTCGGGATTTAAAAATCCAAAAAAGGAGCTCCGGAACAAGATGCGATCGCATAACCGACATGCGGACCGCATATCGGTCGCATAGTTGGTTACAAAATAGCCAAAAGAACTATCTGTGTATGCGGTCACTATACGGTCCGCATAACTGTTATGCGATCGCATAATGCACCGCATAATAGTTATGCGGTCGCATAGTCAACCGCATAGTTGCTTCCAACTGACCCAATTAACTGCCTCACTCTGCAGCCATTATGCGGTCCGCAGAGTGGTTCTGCGGTCGCATAATGGACCGCAGAAAGGCAATTTTCTGCCAAAAGTTTTTCTTTACTTTCCGGTGCATTGTTCAACCTAAAAAGTCCGAGCCTACAATCCTCAAACACGTAAGCCTAATCCGGCACCATGAAACAGTTTGATGATCCCTAATTGTTGTATCTAAAACAGGGGATTCACATGCATAAGACGATGGATTTTGAATAAGGGGGAGATGATGGTACTTTGAGGTACCAAGACAGATTGTGTATTCCATACATAGATGGACTTAGAGAAGGAGGATCATGTTAGAAGCCCATAGTTCCAGGTATTATATCTACCCAGGTTCCCCAAAGATGTGTCATGATCTCAAGGAGATTTATTGGTGGAACGAGATGAAAATGAACATCGCAGACTTTGTGGCCAAGTGTTCGAATTGTCATCAAATGAAAGTCGAGCAGCAGAAAGCCCAGTGTTTAACGGTAAAATACACATATCCTTTAGTGAAGATGGTAAATATGGACCTTATAATAAGATTAACTGGCTTATTTTGAAAGCATGATTTGTATGGGTGAATGTGTAGATTTCCAATTGGTTGGTTCGATGTTGGCAAAGCTGAGTTATTGGGACCAGATTTGTTCAATCAGGCTATGGAGAAAGTCAAGTTGATTCAAGAGAATTTGAAGACGCCTCAGAGTCGCGAAAAGTCCTATTCGGACGTGCAGCGTAGAGACCTAGAGTTTCAAGTTGTTGATTGGGTGTTTCCGAAAGTTTTGCCTATGAAAGGTGTTATATGATTTGGGAAGAAAGAAAAGCTCAGTCCTAGATACATCGGGTCGTATAGGACCCTACGGAGATCAGGAAAGTAGCTTATTAGTTAGAGATTCCACTAGTATTGGCGGTTGTACACCCAGTATTTCATGTGTCATGTGATAACATTCTAGTATTCGGATCTTATGTCACAACATTTATGCTTGCAGTATTCAGATCTCATGTTATAACATTCGTGTTAGACCAGTACTCAGATATTGATGTTAGTTCAGTGCTCAGATATTCATATCAGCTCGGTACTCAAATATTCGTGCCAGTTCAATATTCATATATCCATGTTAGTTCAGCATTCACGTATCCATCACAGACCAGTATTCACGTATATGTTTCATGTTATGAGTATTATGATGCTCTATGAGGCTTGTGTTATGCTTTGTTAGCTGGTAGGTGTTTTGGAGAAATGTTGAAGGTAACTAACCTTTTCATTAAGACCTTATATTATAATCTCCATGTCTTTCAGTATTCAGTCAGCTCAATATTCAGTCAGTTCAGTAGCCATTTAGTTAAGTACCTATTCAGTCCAGTATCTCAGCAGTTCAGTAATCATGTATTCATTCACACTAGTACGCATGTGTTCATGACGGTTCAGCTTTCACAGGTGTCCATCCGTCCCGTTAAGCTCCAGAGTTAGTTGTAGTTACAATCAGGACAATCATTCGAGGACGAATGATCCCAAGGGGTAGATAATGTAACACTCCAAAAATTTGAATTAGTTGTGGATGCATTAAATGAGTATTAATGTGACATTTTAGACATATAAAGTCCTATCGGGATGAGTATGGGTAGAAACAATTATTTTGGAATCAAGACCGATAGTGAGGTGCATAAAATTCGATAGAATCGACTAAGTTTATGGGAAGTCTGTCTTACAGCCTTAGACAGTGCAAGACCATGAAAACTCAAAGTCTTAGATAGTGCAAGGCCATGAAATCTCACAGCCATAGACAGTGCAAGGCACTGTCTAGGGCATTAACCTCAGTGCCCCTGACTGACAGTGCAAGGCACTGTCCAGGGCATTAACCTTAGCGCCCATAATAGTGCAAGGAACTGTAGTTTTGGCGCCTCTAATGGTGCCTTGCACATCTATTTTGGTGCCCTTGATGATGCCTCGCATCGATGATGTTAATTCGAGCTACTTTTATTTATTCCTCAATTTTTGGGATGCGTACACTTATATAAACCCTACCTCATTCCCTACAACCCCAAACAAGTACATTTGCTCTAGAAAGGGAAGCTCTCAAGAACCTAACTCCCCCAATGTCCCTCCATCATCCAAGGTAAGTTCTAATGATGATTATAAGTTAATTTCAATTTTCCAACACCTTATTAACATGGGTAAATCCTTCAAATCATTAGATATTCGATTGAGACATTATTATTGGGAAACAAAACCCTAGAACTCGAATTCTAGAGGATTGAACTTCAAAAAGGTAATGCTTCTACTCCCTAATCATTTATAACTACGAACTAATGAGTTTTTGAGAGAATAGTAGATGGTTTTGATAAAGGGAATCAAATAAACTATGCTAGGGTTTTAGGTTGCTGACTTAAGATTGTTATAATCATTTGCGTGAAGAGAAATGGTGTTAGTTACATCTATTTGGGATTGTAGAATCACCTAGACATAGTAGAATGAGAATTGGCTGAAGAAAACACCATTAATGAGGTCTATGAGGCTTTATGCCATAAGGTGTTTGATACAATGCCTCAGTGACCGAAACATGAGCATTAGTGCTAATATTGGTTCCTCTTGATATATATTTCCATAGATTATCATTGAAAGAGGCGATGAACATTGTGATACGCTTAAAAAGGCCAGAGTCAAGGTATGTGAGGCTAACTCTCTATGTTTGGGAATGTTAATGATTCTCCCTACACTACGTTTCTTTTACGACGTTATTAATTACCTCAGAAATATATAGTTAAGCCTAGTTCCTTGAATAGTTTCAGAACTTCTATTCTTTAGCTTCATAACTCATTAATGACTTCCATTCTGAATGTTCTGAGCTCATTGCATAATCAATATAGACTTGGGTTTGATGCCCATGAGTCTCAGTCTAAATTACTCAGCATGTCATAAACAGTTGAAGTTTCAGTTTTCATAATCAGTTCAAAGAATACATGTCTCAGTCTAGTCCTATTCAGTAATCTAGTATCATGTAACTCAGTGTGATTCAGTATTTCAGTATCATGTATTGTAGTATGATTCTCAGTTCCTGATTTTAAATTCCTGAATGTTGAACACCTGTATTTAGGCCCGAGGTCGTAGTTTATGCTTTATGCATCTTTGGGCCTGAGGATGCAGTTTATGCTCTATGCATCTTTGGGCCTGAGGCTACAGTTATGTATACGTATACTTGGGCCCGAGGCCGCAATTTGTGCACATATATATTGGGCCTGAGGCCGCAGTTTAATATTCAGATAAACAGGTGGTTCATTATTCAGAAGAGGGAGTATTCATACCCTTACTTCATTTGTTCAGTTCAATTATCAGTAATCAGTTATCATTTCAGTTATTAGTTATAATTTCAATTTCAGTTTCAGCAGTTATCATTTTAGTTATCAGTTATCAGTTCTCAGTTATCAGCTCAGTTTCAGTTTCATCATTTATAGTTCTTTCTTTTAGTTGCTTTACATACCAGTGCAATTCAAATGTACTGACGTCCCTTTTGCTTGGGGCTTGCATCTCACGATGTAGGTAATAATGTCCAGGTTGACGATTCATAGCGCTAGGATTCCCGTACTAGCTATTTGGTGAGCCCCAGTTCTTTCGGGACATTATCATTACTTTACAGTCTTCCAGTATTTACCGACAGTTGGTGTTTTCAGTATTTCATTAGAGGCTTCATAGACTAGAGTAACAATTAGACAGAGTCGCAGGATTTTTATGTTAAGAAATATTGGCTTCAAATATGTTTCAAACCTATATTAGTATTTTCAAACTTTGGTTTATATCATTCAGAGTTTCAGTATATCAATATGTGTTAGTTTAGCTTTCGCATTCAGTAAGTTATGATATCACATGTTGATTAAGTTAGCCAGTTGGTTCGTTCGGTCACATGTAGTCAGGCACTAGGCATAGTGTTACGTCCAGGCCCAGGTTCGGCGCTTGACAAAGCTTGGTATTAGAGCACTAGGTTCAAGTGTCCTAGGGAGTCTATGAAGCTGCGTCTAATGGAGTTTTCTTTATATGTGTTGTGTCGGCCACGCATATAAATGGTTAGCTACCAAGACATTCAGGATTGTCTCATTTCTTTCTACTCTAGATTGTGCCATGAGGCTTAGAGAAATAGTTAACCTTCTCTTCTTATCGAATTCCAGACGTATCAACTGCCCAATGACGGGCAGTAAAAACCCAAGGTCCTAGAGAGGATGATCGCCTATTGGGGTATAATTATGGAGTACATGTTGTTAAAAAAAAATGAGACTTGAGAGGATGTTGAAAGTGGGATACAATGGATAGTAGTACCTATTAAAGCATAACCTTATCAGGAAGTACGAAAGCAACTATCATGTTTTATGGTTATCAGTTAACCTTAGTTACCAGTTATACATTCTCTCAGTTAGAAGGTTTATGATTATTCAGTACGCCAGTATTCAGTTAGTTAGTTACCAGATCTCTAATTTTCAGTGTACCCAAAGTCTGGTGACTTGTGAGTATACAGTGATGCCTATGGGTTCCAAAAGAAAAGGTAAGTAACATATATAGCAAAATCTTCGCACGTTTTAGGTCCAGATTAAGACTCAAGAGTAGGCAGATGGTGCATAAGTGATTTATCAGATAATGGTATACTCTGAAGGATCAAGACCGAGAGTGAGGTGCATAAAATTCGATAGAATCAACTATGTTTATTGGAGGTCTGTCTTACAGCCTTAGACAGTGCAAGACCATGAAAACTCAAAGTCTTAGATAGTGCAAGGCCATGAAAACTCATAGCCATAGACAGTGCAAGGCACTATCCAGGCCATTAACCTCAGCGCCCCAGACTGATAGTGCAAGGCACTGTCCAGGGCATTAACCTTAGTGCCCCTGATAGTGCAAGGCACTGTAGTTTTGGCGCCTCTAATGGTGCCTTGCATTGTTATTTTGGCGCCCTTGACGATGCCCCACGCCGACGATGTTTATTCGAGCTACTTTTATTTCCTCCTCAATTTTTGGGATGCGTACACTTATATAAACCCTACCTCATTCCGTACAACCCCAAAGAAGTACATTTGCTCTAGAAAGGGAAGCTCTCAAGAACCTATCTCCCCCAATGTCCCTCCATCATCCAAGGTAAGTTCTAATGATGATTATAAGTTAATTTCAATTCTCCAACACCTTATTAACATGGGTAAATCCTTCAAATCATTAGATATTCGATCGAGACATTATTATTGGGAAATGAAACCCTAGAACTCAAATTCTAGAGGATTGAACTTCAAAAAGGTAATGCTTCTACTCCCTAATCATTTATAACTACGAACTAATGAGTTTTTGGGAGAATAGTAGATGGTTTTGATAAAGGGAATCAAATAAACTATGCTAGGGTTTTAGGTTGCTGACTTAAGATTGTTATAATCATTTGCGTGAAGAGAAATGGTGTTAGTTACATCTATTTGGGATTGTAGAATCACCTAGACATAGTAGAATGAGAATTGGGTGAAGAAAACACCATTAATGAGGTCTATGAGGCTTTATGCCATAAGGTGTTTGATACAATGCCTCAGTGACGGATACATGAGCATTAGTGCTAATATTGGTTCCTCTTAATATATATTTTCATATATTATCATTAAAAGAGGCAATGAACATTGTAATACGCTTAAAAAGGCCAGAGTCAAGGTATGTGAGGCTAACTCTCTATGTTTGGAAATGTTAATGATTCTCCCTATACTACATTTCTTTTACAATGTTATTAATTGCCTCAGAAATATATAGTTAAGCCTAGTTCCTTGAATAGTTTCAGAACTTCTATTCTCTAGCTTCGTAACTCATTCATGACTTCCATTCTGAATGTTCTAAGCTCAATGCGTAATCAATATAGTCAGTATCATGTATTGTAGTATGATTCTCAGTTCCTGATTTTAAATTCCTGGATGTTGAACACCTGTATTTGGGCCTCAGGTCGTAGTTTATGCTTTATGCATCTTTGAGCCTGAGGCTGCAGTTTATGCTTTATGCATCTTTGGCCTGAGGCCGCAGTTATGTATACGTATACTTGGACCCGAAGCCGCAGCTTGTGCATATATATATTGGTCGTGAGGCCGCAGTTTAATATTCAGATAAACAGGTGGTTTATCATTCAGAAGAGGGATGTAACACCCCGGAATATCATGAATATCTTCCTAATAATGGTTTAATTTTGTTATGTCTCAAAATAGATTGGGATTTCTAGAATTTCTGGAACGTTGTAGTAATTTAAGGAAAGCTCAAAGCAAGGTATGCTGGCTAAATTTTCTCTCTTAGAATAGATATCCATAATGTTTTTGTAAGACCAAGTATAATTGGCTCAAGATTCCTAACTTCTATATTCTGGATTATTCCCTATAAACTTGTTTATTCCGAATGAGCCCTATGTCGAAAGATAGATGTTCAAAGTATGATTTGCATATTAAAATGTTGTGGCTTTGAGTCGTGTTTTAAATGAGAACTAGTATACCAATTAGGTGAGAAAATCTCAATATTCTTAAGACTCGAAATTGCTCATATGTGTACCTAAAGTCTGGATTGGAAATGTATTATTGTTGATAACTTGTAGTTGAAAATGAAATAAGTGAATTGGGATATAAAGTGTGGCCAATGTGCAAGAGTGAAAGTTATACTTGTGGCCAATTGTGCCAATGAAATGAAATGATGTGAGAAAGGTTATGAAATGAGCCTCGACTCAAATGTTTTAAAATGACTTCGAAAATAGAATTGCTTAAAAGCTTTCATACTCAAGTCATGCCATAAGTGGTTGTTTTAACAAATACTATGCTTTGTGAGTATTTCCAATGTATTTTGTGTTCTTACATATTCGTGAGTGGAAATTGTGTATTATCCTTTTGGGGAAAAGTATTTCAAGAATAAATTGTGTGTTACTTGTTGATGATTTTAACTTGCGCATCAATTGCCAATTATATTACTCCATTTCTCGGAAAAAAATCTATTGTGCTTAAATTGTTCATTTCTAATGAACTTAAAGTTGTGATTTCCGGAATATTATATGTATGTTGATATTTATGATGATGATACATGAGAGGGAAGAAATGAAAGTGTGAAATATCAAATATGGCCACCGTGCCTTGAATAAAGAATCTTGTGAATGGCCAAAAGAGCCAAAAAAAATATTGTCATTGTGAATGACTAAAAATACTAGTGGAGATTTATACAATGTGAAAGATGATGAGGTAAATATATTTGCACCTATGTTATTTTTGTGAATTATTCTCCTTATTTAGGATAAGATTGATGTGATAAAATTATTCCTCTTAATTGAAAGTGAGATTGTGGTCGATGTCTTCAAATAAGACAGCCTAGCAGGTCGGATCGTGATCGGACTCCGTACTAAATTTACGGTGGTAATGATATTTATAGTAATTGTGGTTGATTCTCTAATGAGATAGCCTAGCTGATCGGGTCGTGATCGGACCCCGTGCTAAACTTACGGTGGTATTGGTAATGATAGTAATTATGGTTGATGTCTCTAATGAGATGACCTAGCCGGTCGGGTAGTGATCGGACTCCGTACTAAATTTACGGTGGTATTGGTACTGATAATAATTGTGATTGATTCTCTAATGAGAGAGCCTAACCGATCGGGTCGTGATCGGACTCCGTACTAAATTTACGGTGGTATTGGTATTGATAGTAGTTGTGGTTGATTCTCTAATGAGATAGCCTAGCCGATCGGGTCGTGATCGAACTCCGTGCTAAAAGTACGATGGCATTGGTATTGTGAACACTGGTATTATGAACATTGGTATTGTGAATAATGGTTTATCTGTGCTAATCATCTCCCAACTAAAAATTATTATGTTTTAATTGGACATTTGGATATTGTGGATTTTGACTTGTTGTTTCTATGTGTTGCCTTTTCTTATATGGGCATTCTATTTTGAAAGAGGATTTTTAGCTATACATACTAGTGCTATTCGACAGTACTAACGTCCCTTTTGTCGGGGGCGCTGTATCTTTAATGGATGCAGGTGGTTCTACAGCAGGTGTCATTGATCAGTGATAGCAGTACACTCTTTTCAGCTGATTTGGTGAGCCCCACTTCATTTCGGGGTCATGTATTTGTTTCTCATGTACTGTGTTTTGAGGTATAGCCGGGGCCTTGTTGCCGGCATTTCCAATATTACTCTTCTGTTGTACTTAGAGGCTCCGTAGACAGGTTGTGGGTTGTGGTTGATGTTGGGAACTGAACTAGATATGTTGGTATTTGGAAATCATGTTTTTCATTAATTCTATAAACTCGTAATATTTTGGAAATTATGAAGGAAGCTGCGGAATGAAAAAGAAAGTTGTTAATGAAATCTTTTCAGTGCTTGACTAATGGAGTACATATCCTATTATTTCATGAATGAGTTTGGGTAGAATGAAATCTAACAGGCTTGCTCAGTCGGGTTTACTCGGTTGAGCACCGGTCACGCTCCCCGAGTTTGTGGCATGACAAACTTGGTATCAGAGCCTAAGGTTTTAAAGTGTCTTAGGATGTCTCGGAGCCGTGTCTAGTAGAGTCCTTCTTATCGGTGTGTTGTCGACCACATCTATAATGAGGAGGCTACTTGGACATTTAGGAATTTCACATTTCTTTGATACTCCAGTTCGTGCGATAGAGCTCAAGGTAGGAAGCTAAATTCCTCATCATGTCTTATTTTCCATATGAGTAACCCACGGGGTCGAGGCAGCGAGGAGGTATTGAAAGAACCAGTTGCTAAGGGAAGTGTCTTTGTCCCTATTAATGTTATCGTGCCACCGGATCATGTGGTAAGAGCACCTAAGAAACGAAAGAGGGTTGTTTGTACCAATAAGCTGGAATGTTTGATTTGTAAGAAACGCCATTTGAGGATGTGTTGAAAGACTCTTGAAATATGTTATGGTTGTGGAAAGAGGGGGCACAAGAAGAACAAATACCCTAGGTTGGGTACACCTAGCCATGTCTGCCCGATATGCAGGTAGGAACATTTTTTTGTCATGTTGTGAGTATGCTCAGGAGCGTGTTAGGGATGGTAGGATTGGGGAATTCCAAAGACCCATAGAGCAAACTGTTACAAAGATTGTTACTCCCGCCGTGAATTCCTGGGGGAAAGATAAGAGGGATTCTTATGACTTATGCAAAAAGGGTAAATATTAGGTCGGTGGGGTGAGTTAGTTTAACGGGCCTAATCCTCGTTGTTTGAAGTGTATGAGATGTCATTTGGGTGTATGTCACTATGGTAATAATGTATGTTTTGGATGTGGAGTAGAGGGACATTAATTAAGGTACTGCCCTGTCAATCTAAAGTCATCAAGTAAGTCACTCCTTAGTACATCATTATGAACACCGCATTATTTTCCTTGTTGTATATGTACATCCATATTGAAGAATCCTACATAAATATGGTCTTAACCAAAGCGTTGAATCACAAAACATTGCATGTATCTACTCTTTAAATGAGACACATTATTCGTGAATCCACTCTATCATAAATTCTCTTATTTACAACCTCTTGTGGAATTGAGATCTATAATTATATCTTTAAATTGAGTTATAACTCTAGGATTAATACTTCCCACTTGCTTTCCTAACTTCTCAACAAGGGAATGTATCTGATGAATTTCTTAAAAAACCTTTTGATTCAAATGGATAACATCTGCTCACTTGTGCTTATGCATGCACAGTCATAAAGTTCACCTATGTGGTATCAAATCCAATGCATAGTGGCCTAGTGTTGAGGTCCTTCTTGAGCCACTCTTTTTCTCTCCGGTGCATATGGCTCCTATGGTTGGAACATTTACTTTACTCCTTTATGAATAATATCATGAATCCTTTTCATTGTCAAGTAACATGAGGGCATATCTCTAACACCTATTATATGTGTGCGTGTCAATTGAAATGGTCACTTATTTGTATAAAGTCTCTCGAGAATTTGAGGTTTTCGTGAATTTGTCACAAGAAGATCTTTTTGTTCACCCATCTCAATATGACTTTCATATCCACCTAGATCATGTCCCAGTGTGTAACTCACTTTGCTCCTAGAATTATAGTTACCCATGAAGTAGCCTGGTATTGTAGCTGGAGAATTATTATGGGAGGAACATGTCTAGCTCATAGCAAAGTGTGCATTCTCTCTAACCAATACATGATTTCATCCAAACATTAAGATGTCTTATCTACATGATTTCACTTGTGTGTGGTTGAAAGTTAAACAGCCTTATGATGAGCATATTGATTTGAAAGACAAAACTTGTCGTATCTCTAGTCCTATCATATAGGATCAATTATTGGTAAAGGTTAAGTTGTCAGAATGATAATAATCTCACAAATGATCAACTTCTTTTTCATTCTCATGGGTGTGGCATAAATTTCTTATGTCAAATACAGTTAAAAGTGTAATGCAACTTTGTGTATCTTGAAACCCATATCACATTCAAGGTGCTAGAATATTCTAATTTCGAGTTAAACTGATTTTCACTACATTCCAAGAGGCGACCGGTGGCACATAAGTGTTATCTCTCTTTGAGGCCTACCATTGCTAAATAAGGCACGAATGGAATGAAACAATTGTTGATGTCCTTTTCATGACTCATTTCTTTTAAATTTCAGAATCATGAACATTTTCCCTACGTTATCAATGCCTACTAGGCAACTCTAAGCCTCATTTGTCGAATCAATGATGTCATCACAATGATTAGCCATGTCAGCGCTATTGGTAGTAACCTTCATGTCTCTGAGGATATAACCTCATGAAATATCGTGCTCGGCATATTGATGGATTCTTAAATAATTCCAGCCCAATCTTGAACCTCGTTGTTCCTATTATAGTAAACCTATGGGAGGTTAAAGGTTCAATCATGTCAAAGAAGAAACATCATCCCATGATCAAATATATTGGATAGAAAATTTTATGGTCATATTCATGCTAGCACATCTTAGAGCAATTGTTGGGGGTCGCAAAAGTTTTAGTTTGGGTGTTTGGTGTAGAGATTTAGAATTGAAGAAAGTGAACGGGTTATTCTAAAGATTTTCTCTATGAATATGTTATGTGAATTGCTAATAAAGGTAAAGTATGTGTAATCACAATAGGCCTTATGAAATCTTGAAGGAAATAGGCTAAACTATGAGTATGATGTTTCCCTATTATTATTCTCCGTGTACCCGGTGTTTCATGGGTCTATGTCTAAGAAGGTGATGTTAATGGATAATTGGATTATGAGGAGCAACTATTTGCTATCCGTGTTAGATAAGTACGAAAGTTAAGATTGCCTTCGTCAAGTGCTATGGCTAAGTCTGTGAGTCCAGGAGATCACCGCGTAGTCTAAAGTGTTGAGGAAAGGAAATATTCTCACTTTTTTGTAGAGCTAAATGGTTGTGGTTCAAAAACGTACCTTCTATGCATTATGGTTTAAATGTGTACATTTCCTGTAAAGATACCACTCTGGTTAATGTAATGCCCTATTGTTGAGATAGGTGTTGTTGATATATACTGTGATGCGTTGTTGAGTAATGGTTATATTGTTATGATTTGATTTTTGGGATTCTCTGACGGGTGGATATGCCCAGTTATAGGGGAAACTCTGTCGAAATTTTTAAGAATTTGTAAAGATAGCCAAATCTTAAGGTCCATAAGTATGTTGAAATTTTTGAAAGAATGTATAAGACCGAGGTAGTCATAAGTGCCTATGTATAACGGTTGGAGGTAAAATGATGGTAACTCTATTCTTATAAAGGACTTTTAAAATATTCGAGGACGAATGTTCTTAAGTGGGGGAGAATGTAACACCCCGAAAAATTTCGAAGTACTTAAGTGCTATTAAGAAAGTCGAAGTGCGCAAATTATATTATTTTGTGTGTAGACAAGGGCTATTATATGAATAATATCAATTGATCATGATAATATATGTATGAGGTACATTAAGAATGGTTTATGGTCTAAGAAGGGCCCCAAGGCTAAGTCAAGTTGAAAATTTTATGATGGGATAAAGTTTCAAGTGAGTTTGTACAAGACCTAAATTCAAACGATCATACTTCTCATGATATGAAGAGTTATATGGTTAATTATCAAATTAAATCCCTTTGAGTCTAGTTTCCAACACTTCAAACTGTTCGTAATTTGGACATTCCTACAAGAAGTTATGACCAAATTACCAAAGGCTGGACAAATACGATTATGCGACCAATTCTGCGATCGCATAACCATTATGCGATCGCAGAAGTAGTTATGCGACCGCAAAATGGTCGCAGACCTATCCAGTGAAGCCCATTTCTGGGCATCGATTTTGCGGTGTATTTTGCGACCCGCATACCCATTCTGCGGTCCATTATGCGACTGCAGACCTACTTTCGGAGGGTTAATTTTTTTATTTTCATAACCCGACCCCATTTTGATAAATAGCCTTTGAGGCTTATTTTGGGGTGTTTTTCTGAGGGTTTTAGAGAGAGGTGAGAGCATTTTAGAGAGAGAAGAAGGGAACCTAACATTATAATCATCCAATCTTGCACCAATCTTCAAGAATCAAGGAAGCTAATCACAAGATCTTCATCTAAGAGGTAAGGTTCCATACCCTAGTTTCCAATTTCGAATTTGGGTAAAAGATGGTTGATTTGGAGTATGATTCTTGGGTATAATAGCATTATTTATACATGCTTGTACTAATAAGGTCTGTGGAAAGATTGTTGTGCTCAAATAAGTAAAGATTAGGTTGTGGAGTGAAGAAAATCTTGTAGAAGAACCTTGTAGTTAGATTTGCACACCTAGTGTTTGATAAAATGCTCAAATGAGCTGAGATCATGAATATCTTCCTAATAATGGTTCAATTTTGTTATGTCTCAAAATAGATTGGGATTGCTGGAATTTTTGGAATGTTGTAGTAATTTAAGGAAAGCTCAAAGCAAGGTATGTTGGCTAAACTTTCTCTCTTAGAATAGATATCCATAATATTTTCGTAAGACCAAGTATGATTGGCTCAAGATTCCTAACTTCTATATTCCGGGTTATTCCCTATAAACTTGTTTATTCCGAATGAGCCTTATGTCGAAAGATAGATGTTCAAAGTATGATTTGTATATTAAAATGTTGTGGCTTTGAGTCGTGTTTTAAATGAGAACTAGTATACCAATTAGGTGAGAAAATCTCAATATTCTTAAGACTCGAAATTGCTCATATGTGTACCTAAAGTCTGGATAGGAAATGTATTATTGTTGATAACTTATAAAGGTAGTTGAAAATGAAATAAGTGAATTGGGATATAAAGTGTGGCCAATGTGCAAGAGTGAAAGTTATACTTGTGGCCAATAGTGCCAATGAAATGAAATGATGTGAGAAAGGTTATGAAATGAGCCTCGACTCAAATGTTTTAAAATGACTTCGAAAATAGAATTGCCTAAAAGCTTTCGTACTCAAGTCATGCCATAAGTGGCTGTTTTAACGAATACTATGCTTTGTGAGTATTTCCAATGTGTTTTGCATTCTTACATATTCGTGAGTGGAAATTGTGTATTATCCTTTTGGGAAAACGTATTTCAAGAATAAATGGTGTGTTACTTGTTGATGATTTTAACTTGCGCATCAATTGCCAATTATATTACTCCATTTCTCGGAAAGAAATCTATTGTGCTTAAATTGTTCATTTCTAATGAACTTAAAGTTGTGATTTCCGGAATATTTTATGTATGTTGATATTTATGATGATGATACATAAGAGGGAAGAAATGAAAGTGTGGAATATCAAATATGGCTACCGTGCCTTGAATAAAGAATCTTGTGAATGGCCAAAAGAGCCAAAAGAAATATTGTCATTGTGAATGACTAAAAATACTAGTGGAGATTTATACAATGTGAAAGATGATGAGGTAAATATATTTGCACCTATGTTATTTTTGTGAATTATTCTCCTTATTTAGGATGAGATTGATGTGGTAAAATTATTCCTCTTAATTAAAATTGAGATTTTGGTTGATGTCTTCAAATAAGACAGCCTAGCCGGTTGGGTCGTGATCGGACTCTGTACTAAATTTACGATGGTAATGGCATTGATAGTAATTGTGGTTGATTCTCTAATGAGATAGCCTAGCCGATCGGGTCGTGATCGGACTCCGTACTAAATTTACGGTAGTATTGGTATTGATAGTAATTGTGGTTGATTCTCTAATGAGATAGCCTAGCCGATCGGGTTGTGATCGGACTCCGTGCTAAAAGTACAGTGACATTGGTATTGTGAACACTGGTATTGTGAACATTGGTATTGTGAACAATGGTATATCGGTGCTACTGATCTCCCAACCAAAAATTATATATGAAGTTTGTATTTTAAAAATTATTATGTTTTAACTAGACATTTGGATATTGTGGATTTTTACTTGTTGTTTCTATGTGTTGCCTTTTCTTATATGGGCATTCTATTTTGAAAGTGAATTTTTAGCTATACATACTAGTGCTATTCGACAGTACTAACGTCCATTTTGTCGGGGGCGCTGTATCTTTAATGGATGCAGGTGGTTCCACAGCAGATGTCATTGATCAGTGATAGCAGTACACTCTTTTCAGCTGATTTGATGAGCCCCACTTCATTTCGGGGTCATGTATTTGTTTCTCATGTACTGTGTTTTGAGGTATAACCGGGGCCTTGTTGTCGACATTTTCATATTACTCTCCTATTGTACTTAGAGGCTTCGTAGACAAGTTGTGGGTTGTGGTTGATGTTGGGAACTGAACTAGATATGTTGGTATTTGAAAATTATGTTTTTCATTAATTCTATAAACTCGTAATATTTTAAAAATTATGAAGGAAGCTGCGGAATGAAAAAGAAAGTTGTTAATGAAATCTTTTCAGTGTTTGATTAATGGAGTACATCTTTTATTATTTCATGAATGAGTTTGGGTAGAATGAAATCTAATAGGCTTGCTCAGTCGGGTTTACTCGGTTGAGCGCCGGTCGCGCTCCCCGAGTTAGGGGCGTGACAAGGGAGTATTCATATCCTTACTTCCTTTGTTCAGTTCAGTTATCAGTAATCAGTTATCATTTCAGTTATTAGTTATAATTTCAGTTTCAATTTCAGCAGTTATCATTTCAGTTATCAGTTATCAGTTCTCGGTTATCAGCTCAGTTTCAGTTTCATCATTTATAGTTCTTTCTTTTAGTTGCTTTACATACCAGTGCAATTCAAATGTACTGACGTCCCTTTTGCCTGGGGCTTGCATCTCACGATGCAGGTGATAATGTCCAGGTTGACGATTCATAGCGCTAGGATTCCCGTACTAACTATTTGGTGAGCCCAGTTCTTTCGGGAGATTATCATTACTTTACATTCTTCCAGTATTTACAGACAGTTGGTGTTTTTAGTATTTCATTAGAGGCTTCATAGACTAGAGTAACAATTAGACAGAGTCGCAGGATTTTCATGTTAAGCAATATTGGCTTCAAATATGTTTCACACCTATATTAGTATTTTCAAACTTTGGTTTATATCATTCAGAGTTTCAGTATATCAACATGTGTTAGTTTAGCTTCCGCATTCAGTATGTTATGATATCACATGTTGATTAAGTTAGCCAGTTGGTTCGCTCGGTCACATGTAGTCAGGCACCGGGTGTCGTATTACGTCCAGGCCCACGTTCGAGGCGTGACAACAAGATCTTATGATCAAGCGCCACTTAAATGATAATAAAAGAGTCATTAATGAATATGTAACGGCAGACCATGAATACAAATATTTTCTGTACGGTTGCTCATTAATGTTAGAGAATATTCTCTCATTGAATGTTATCCGATGACAAATACTCGATTTGTTCCCGTTGAACATGCTCCCTTCGGGACTTACCCGATGTTGATTGTAGTTATTGTTTCCGGTACTGGTTGTTGCTTGACTCGCCTTTTACCTGTCTTCGTTTTCACGTGTCATGCTATCATCCGGCCATTTATTATAAATTAATTTTACCCCATACAATAAGTTTTAATTTAAAAAAAAAAAAAACAAAGTACCTTCACTTAGGAAGGTACGGAGTGAGTAATAACTTCGTTACCGAGGTTAAAAACTTACCATTAAGAAATCATAACAAAAGTAGATGCAGATGTGTGGCAAACTGAGAAAGTGTGTCAGGAGCGAAGCAAGGAGGAGTACTTAAATATAAAAACAATAGAGAATTCCTTCTGAAGATGTTGGGGTTGGTGGATGCAGCAGTTTTGTTTGGACTTCCAAGAAAAGCACAGATCCACATAGAGAGTCAGCAGAGGCACAAAGGTGGGCGTAGTGGTTCACTATGAGAGGCTAGTGTTTCCCCTGTTTCACCTGCTTTTCTTTCTTATTTATGGAACAGACAAGCAACAACTAGCTTCAGTGCTTCCACTTGTATATTCTCGTTCTATCACTATCCTGTGGTACCGTTTGCATCCTCGAAAACAATTTATGAGTTTGGAGAGGGCAATGATTCTGTATGATACGACAATATATTTCTGGACCATTTTTGGCAATCGTCTCTTTCTAAAGTATTTACTTGTTTTACACACACATATATATATATATATATATATATATATATATATATATATATATATGGATGCCCTTGAATAACTAAACTAGGTAACCGGTTCACACCAATTGTTCTTTCCTAAATAATCGTGTAGCTCGTCACATACAATTCACATAAACTAAACTCATTTTCTATGTTTAAGTAAAACAAATTATATTGGCGTTAAGGTCTTGAGATTATAATACTAGAGAAAACAAATCATCTTCCCTAGTTGCTTAGGTAGGAATTAAATAACTACGTTAAATAATGGGAAGGTACTTGGACAGTCCTCATCTAAAGCTTTGCCTACACCGAAAGGACAAACGTATTCACCCTCTTTTACTTTAAATTACCCTTGTGACAATAGCCAGAAGTACACAAAGACTACTCTTTAGCTAATGGAAGCAAACAATATTTTACTGTCATTTCCCCTCTCCTTGGAATTAACCATACGGTTGCTGAACCAAGAAAGAAAAAAGGGAAAGCCAAGATTGACGGAATAGAAATAAACCATGAAACATGTAGGCACAAAAGGCGTAAAAAAGAAAGCCCTGTTCTTTCTTGTAGTTTTGTTTTCAAGAGAGAAATAATGGGAACACAATCTTATCGACTAACAAAAAGCTCTCAAACCTATTTTTTCAATAGGTTGTAATTATAAAACTATAGCTAATACCAAGTTTCTGAAACTAGTTAATGAGATTCTTTTGATTTCTGTTTCTCACTCATTCATCCTTTGGAGCAGATCGGAAGATGTGTGGATCGGTCTGATAGAAAACAATCTCCCCGGAATCGCTAACATAATGATCCTGCTTCATGCTCCTTGTTAAATCCTTAACCAAGTGAAAAGGAATTGGCCCTGATTTCTTGGGTTCCCTGTAATACTTGCCAAGTACTGGCTTTGCTGCTTTGGTCTGCAACATATTTTAGAATCATCAGCAGGTTTCAGTATCAGAATACTAGATAGTAGAGTATTAAGTTTAGAACAACATACCGCTTCTCTCAAGTGATAATGTGGTATCTGAGGAAATAGATGGTGGATAACATGTGTTCCAATGTCATGATGTATGTTGTTAAACAATCCGTAGTCTCTATCAACTGTGGTTAGTCCTCCTCTAAGATAACTCCATTCCTGTTCAATTTTTTACTAGGTTTAGCATTTGACAGTTTACATACACGATACAACAACATAAGTATCAAAATTGATGTGTTAGACCTTGCCGCGGTACCAGGGAAGCTTCTTCTCATAACCATGGTGATGCAAGTAGGTAACAAAATCCAGCCACATTACAAAAATCTGAAAACAAGATGCAAAGCTAATTAATGAAGAAAAAGCAAATTAAGTAGAGATTAGTGTGACTGACCAAGTAAGGAGCGCCATAAATCTTAAACATTTGGAGAGAACCGAAGGCAGTGCAGAGATAGAGGAGGAGAGCTGCCATGACAGTCCAGCACAGAGTTGATGTTACCACATACTTCCTCTCATGGGGTTGGAACAAATCACTATATGGGTTGAAATGAGAACCAGATTTTCCTGGACTTCTCTTCATCTGCATCACAGATGAAAACTTTAGACTAGTAGTATCTACGTTACGTTTCAAATGTAGATAGATGCAATCTCTTACCAGGTACATTGGATATGCTAACAAGGGAAAAGGGATCTTGTATCTTAGGAACTTGGTTGAATAGCCCACTTTGTTGTATAGCTTTTCAGGCATCTGGAGGAAAAGAGATTATTATATATTTACTTTTTATTTATAGGTAAATAATTGGCAGTAATATAAGGAACATACCGGCACCCAAGACTCATCAGTCTCCACATTTCCATGGTTCTGATGGTGAGTTTTATGGCTGATTCTCCTGTTAGAGAAAAGTATCCATACATTAACTTATGAAAAAGAGGACATAAATAAAGAGAGATAATTAAGTTGAAGCACCAACCAGCCATGGTAGGGTACCAGAATGGCAGAATGAAGTATGTGACCAACCACATTATTTAGCAACTGGCTGTCTGAAAAGCTGCCATGGCCACTACAAAAAGAAAAGAAAAGAAAAGAAAAGGGGAAAACACAAAAATAAAGCAACATATTCAAACAATAATGTTGACTAAGACAAGAAAGAAACAAATTAAGGTGTACAAATTAGTAGTTACCAATCATGTCCAAGAACAAAGATTGCCCAAAACATGGTGCCTTGGATAGCCCAGTAAAGTGGGTAAAATAACCAACTATCCAAGTGAATTGCTATGCCAATCAAGGTAGCAACAAATATTACGTCCCTCACAACATAGCTCAAGGACCTAAGTGGATCTTTAACCCAGCAATGCTTAGGGATGACATTTCGTATCTCAGCCAGCCTAAACGGAGGAGGGGCACTCGGGTCGAATTCAAACTCCATCTCGTTAAAGCTGTTCTTATCATAAATCTCACTTATTCCCAGAGACCCCATTGATTGTCGTCCAGAGTCTTCAACCCTGAACCTGTTTTGATTTTGAGTGGAGAATAACAATGTATATTTTATAATGCAGAGGGAAACATAAGAATAAAGCAATTATTCGGATATTTTACACCGTCCAAGTAAATAAATATGCATTTCGGTTAACCAAAGTCATGTGAAGAGAATCTTGAAAACAATTTAGCAGATTATGATACTAATATTCTGGGCGAAACCAACGGCTCTTCTTGTTTACTTACTTAGTGGCCATCACATGCAGAGTTACACCATTTTCCCATCTCAGAAAAAACAAAGAACAGAAATAAATGGTTAAAGATTGTATGAACGGTAGAGTAATAGAAAAATGGTTTTTTTTTTCCTTTTCTCTAGATTTGTTCCAAAACAAGAACAAAGATCCAAAATATTATATTCCAGATTTTCAGAAACTCTGTGTTCAATACCCGGAAAAAGAAAAACGAAAATCTATAGCACCAAATTAACAATTTCTTAAATTGATAATAGCTAGTTCTCAAGGAAACAGAGATGGATGAAGAAAGTTTCCGAGGAAAGTGGACATTAAGGTAGCATTTACCTTTTGACAGCTCTCCGTATTCCTCTACACTGCCTCTCCTTCAGTTTCCTTTTGTGCTGTCTAAAAGTATATTTATAGAAAAAAGAAACTAACCCCGGGGAATATGGGGATACATGGAAGTTAATGGTCACAGGCCAAAAATGAACTATCTAACTCAAGCTTGGGATTTTTTTTATTCAAGTATTTTTCTTAATTATAATCCGCGATTGGTTATCGTACCCCAAAAAAATCAATTTTAGAGATAACTATATTCTTTTTTGGATAACCTTTTAATTAATCACTTCTACAAACTGTCAAAAAAATTGATCTGATAAGTTAACCCAAAGGGGTGCTTTGGTTACCAAAATAAGGATACTAATTCCGATATAGAATTTTAGGTTGTATTAATTACTACATATTTGGCTATGGGTATAAGCTTAATATTGTGTTATTTATACATTATATCCTTTTATAATTTATAATTTCAGAAAATGACCTTTTTAGATCTATTATATATGTAAAACACAAATCTTTTTATGTAAAAATAAATTTCTCATGTATAAAAAAAAATAAGGTCATAAAACTAAAAATAAATTTTTAAAGAGTCACAAAATCAATTGACATACACTTTATATCAAAACATTGATATTAGTTGTACACTTTGTTTCGACAATTGAACCAAACGACCCCATAGGTTAAGCTATTTGCTTGCGTGGTCCTTGGTATAAAAATATGGTAATATCGTGGCTCTCTCTCTAGTGCGGAATATCTTTTATCTTTTTCTTACCAATTTCCAATTCTAACTAATTTACTAAGACTAGCTTGCCTGCATTTGCATTTGCATTATGCACCATCCTTTTTTCCGAGGAAGAACGATGATATTTTTTTTTAGCATTCTATATAAAAGAAATTCATGAATGGAATAATTAAGATTCTTATTTAAATTATATACAAACTAGTGAATATGCCGCGCTTTGCGTGATCGTGAAAAACATAATTAGAATAGTCCTATAATCTGTCACAGAAGAGATTAAAACACTTCACTTATGCAATAAAAATTAATTATCTATGTTTGAAGAAATAACAATACAAAAATTGGAGCTTGGATAAATAACATTTTAAGCTATCAAAAATTCTTTCGGAAAAGAAGAAATAGAAAAATATTTAAGCAAAATGTTCAGTTTAAAATATATTTATATATATATCTTTGGGCGGAGAAGAAGTAAATACATGGTTCTCTCAGTCAAATATATATTAAGGGTCTATCTAAAAGTATTTTATTTTGTTACTCTGGCTAACTGAAAAAATGCATTACCTGTAACTGTAAGGAGAAACATTAATATTTTTACATTTAGATCACACAAAACGGACTTTTAGCTTTCAAAAAATCATTCAAGTTAAATCAGATTTGAAACTACTCAAAGTAATATTTGTTACTTCCAAAAATGCTTCTAAGATAGAGGACATTAGTTTATCAAATGCAAAAGTTCTTCTGAGTCTTAAGCAAAATCAATTGAAGATACTCAGTGAAAGAATTTGGTGAAGGAATATAAGTTGAAATGAAAAAGCAAATAAAGAGCTACTTGCACTGAACAAATATGTGGTCATACAACCACTTCAAGTTTAAAAATAATACATAAATATGGATTACAAAAGCAAGCTTTGATGACAGACATATAAAAGAAATTACTTTATCATTAGTAATATTTATCCAAACCGATTCATTAAGTAACTCTGGGATAAACTATTAAATTAAATAGAACTGTCGGTAAATACTAAGTTCATTAACTATTAAAATGGAGATAATTCAAATGGAGAAGGAAAAATAGATTTAAGCAGTCATAATAGAGGCAACCATAATGAAGCATCGCCTCCTGTTCACTAATTTGTTTAATAGAAGGCAGGCTCTTCATATCAATAAGCTCCACATCTTGCTGAAACAGCCATGTTCTCGATCCCTTTGCTTGCCGCAGCATTCTAGCAAATTACATTAGGTCATGATTCACACTTTTTTGCATATAAGTTATAACCAAGGAAACATGGAAAGAAAATAACCTAAGGTCTTCTTGTACCTATCTGTTAAGTCAAATCCTAGGAAGTTCTCAACCACCTAATTCCTACTTATTTTCGCTTGCACTTGAAGCCTATACCAAGATATTGAGGGACTTAGTTAACTATCAATTGCTTCTCCAGCTAAAAAATGCTTCATTACCATCTTTCTATACCAAATTGGTCGCTTCGACAGTCTTTATAAATTTTATTCCAATCCTAAGCTTAAGCCATACAAATACTTCAAGCGAACTTTTAAGCACATGCACATGATTTTGATTCTGAAGTTTGTGAAAATGTTAAGGTTCCATACAAACAAACAAATGACTCTATTAGATTTAAGCGATGGAGAAGAAAATAGATATAGGCTTTACTTAAATAGAAGTGCTAGAGAGCACTCTCGCCTTCCTTGTTCTTCCAATTAAAGGTGTTGCAGCAGGCTATTAAGAGGGCTCTCAATATTTTGTTCTGCAAAAGAAATTACAGTTAGGATAAGGTAAAAATATTAAATAAACAACGAAGGGAAGGCGGCGCAGAAAATTTTTGAATCTCCTAATAGACTTTGGACAAACAGAAGAATCGTTCGACAATCAAGAGCTGAAGACATTTTGTCCTGCAAAAAGAAAAATGAAATAATCATGTTAAAATGAAAGGAAGGTGGCTTTTCTGATGACATAACATTTACTATTTTTCATTGAAAGACTACACGCATAGTCAAATTGCTGCGGTATGAAGGAGATTGTTGTTCATGCCTATACTGTGACTTGGTTATCATTTTCTAGTATTAACTCTTTATTACCCTATTCTATTACAAGTTACAAGTTACAACAACAAATAGAATAATTATAGATAATTGTTATAAGAAAAAGGGAAATAATCAAAACAATTACAAAGGAGAAAAAAGATTTAGAAGAACGATTGAAACACTTTATACGAAATAAACTATATGTTGGGCATCCAAAATATATAATTTTATACTCACCTCATATTATACAGAAGAATTAAGATTGAAGGTTGTAAAGCAGAACTTTTTACGAACCCAGTTAAAGTAAGTTGTTGATGTATTACAAGCATAGAGTAATATATATATCAAAAGTCATAGCAAAATTGAAAATTGAAGCTTAAAACAAACAGGAAAAATGACGAACACAGGGATGGCCAAAGATGACGTATAAATAAAAAATATCTTCAAAGCCTAATCCCACTGTCAAGACAAACACTGAAAATCCCAATAAAATGAAAAAGAAGTAAGAGTCGAAAAATTCACAGGAATCCAATGGTTGGACTGATACTCTGCAAAAAATTAATGTAAGAAGCCGGTAAAAAAAAGTTTAATAAGGAGACACATGATCAAACACCAATCAAACATGAAGAATTTGTACCTCGGATATTTTTACAGAGAGAAATTACTCCTCCTCAATTGATTTCTTCCTCTATCTTTAATTTATTCTCCATCCTGGCTGCAATTGGAATTGAAGACCTTAAGGTTTTGGTTGAAACGCTAATGTGTTTAATTCTTTCACCCCTGGTGATTTATTGGTAAAAGCAAACGGCTGCCTTATTAGGGAAAACAAACGACGCTTATTACAGAAACGGTTTAAAAAGCTAAAATTGGATAGCAACCGTTGTTCATTCATCGAGAAACCCCAAAAAAAAGAGAAAAAAGAGAAAAACAAATCCTGATAAGTGAGCCTAGCCACGTCACCGGAGCTATGCCCTTCTTTTATGTATTTATATAGATTTCTTTCAAAAAGTACTTTTGATACTATTAATTTATGTTCAGGCAAAAAATAAAATAAAATTTCAGTAAAAATTATTTATATTTTTTAATTTTGATTTAAAAGTAAAATTCACCCTCCGACTTTGAACTATACTCATGGTCCCCTCGAGTTCTATGCAATATCTATATTTCCCTCGATATTTTCAGTCTCCACCTATGTAATACCTTTTTATTATATATGATATTTTAGTTTATTATATATACTAGTCTTAGGGTACGCGCTTTGCGCGTGTACCTATATCAATGAGCATATAATTTTAAAAAATTACGTAAATATTATTAAATAATATATTTGAGTTATTGAATGAAAATTTAAAAAATAATTTATTTATTTTTGCATTTGGGATTTGTGCCTTTAGAATGATATAGAAAATAGAGATATTTTTTTAAACTCCTTCTTACTCGAATAACATCTTTTTCTCTTCATCGATGTTTTCGCATAATATTTAAAAATTACATTTAATTATTATAAAAATAGTTAATTAAGTACATACATCTTAATTTATTAATAAGAATATATAGTATCCCCCCCTTAGAATTACAAGTTCAAACATATTTCATATAGAAATTAGCGTAAATAAATATAAGCAAAAGATAATGTAATATTATTATCTCCCAAACAATATTTATGTTAAGACAATGTAATACTATTATTTCTCCCAAACAATATAAGTAAAAGATAATAGATCTTTGTGGCCCGACCCTTACACGGACCCCGCACATATGAAGAGTTTAGTGCACCGAGTTTTCTTTAATATTTATATTAAAGTCCTAAATATTAGGACTTTCCTACATAATTCAACACAAGAAAAATTTTATAACCAAATTAGTTGATTTCAAGGTACTATATATTGCGATAATAACTAAATTACGATTTTGTCTAATGTGAAGTTTAATTTTAAATAGTAAAAAAGGCGAACGATATTTCATTAAGGGCCTTCGTGCTTTTAATATAAATAGATAGATAGATATGTAAGTTATTCTATATTATAGAAATTAATCAATTTAGTAGTGTACTTGATTAATCTTCTCTTTTTTTAGTGTTTTAATCTGAAATACTACAAATGATATGGAGATTATACGTGGTAAAAAGCTAGTATTGTTTTTCCTTTTGAAACACAAGTCTTTAGTGTATTAAAATCACGTCTTCCTATTGCAAATAAAATTGTAATACAATCTAATAAGGAAAGATTAACAAATAAAATTCTAGTTGATTTAAAGTTCTAACTTTAGGAAAATTAGCATAAATGGTAATTGAGTGTTTATTCTTAAATATTAGGAAGGCAACTTAAGTTACAATTTTATTTAGTGTAAAGTCTATTTTTTAAGGGTAAAAAATGCGAACGACATTTCGCTAAGGGCGTTCATGCTTTTAATATGATATAGATAAGTTTTACTTTCTCTATTATTCTCGATAGTGTATATGAATATTTGAGTATTGATTGCTTTTACCAAAATTATCGGCACAAGTACATTATTTAACTTTAATAAAGAAATATTATTGACGTATATGCTTGATTACTATATATTTCTCACTCTTTTTTATTTTAAAAATAATATTTATTTATTCTATAAGTAAGTACATAACATAACTAAAACGAATATCATAATACTAAGGAAGTAAAGATATTTTTTTTATATATAATTTATAGGGTACAATAGGCATTTAAAATAGTCAAGTGGAATATGAGGTGGAGAACGTCATCTATTGTTCAAAAATGGAAAGGGAATTTGATTTTTATAAAGTTGAGGTATAAATGACTTTCACCCTCTATATTCTAATTAACTTTCTTTTAATATCCTAACTTCGTAATTCCAATTCATAATTCCTTGCACATAATCAAAAAAATTTATATTTAATGCATCTTTAAAATTTATAATCTTCGATCCACTTTAATTGATTTTTTGGTTATTTTCACATATATTTAGGGATTTACCATAACATTAGCTAACAATGAAATTGACCATATTAATATTTACTACTCTTTAATTTGTTCATTAAAAATATAACATATACTCTGAGACTCTTTATTTCAAGGGCAACTTTGATAAATAAAAAAAAAATTAATTTCTTCTTGATATCTGAAAAAATCAAATATCGTAAATCACAAAAAGGCCTAAAAATCATTAAAATGAATCGGAGGGAGTAAGATTTAAGAACAGTTATTTAGAAGTGATTATGCATAAATTATTTATGAAAAATATATTTTATTTGTTTCAATTTAGGTGATATATTTTGACTCAATTCGAAATTTAAAAAAGAATAAAAGATTTTTGAAACTTGTTTCCTTAAATATGTCATTAAATCAAAGTGGCTATAAGACTTTTTACGTGTGGTCTTACACATGACATATTACTTGTGTGGTTATAAAAGTTATGGTAAAATGAGAAATTAATTTTAGATTGTGATCAAAATATAAAAATGTAATACTCTTTTTTAAATAAATTAATAAGAAAATAGTGTCATATAAATTGGAATTGAAGGAGCAGTAAACAACTTGTTTTTTCTTCCTTTTTTCCTTGATGAATTTTAATTAACGGAATCCTCTTTTCTTAGTTATCTCATAAAGTATAAGTAATCTTTTGGTGAATTTCTTACAAAACGTTGTCATTTTCCTTCCCATAAAAGTTTATAGTTGTTGCGTCATTTATTGAGTTGAAGTCCTATACAATGAGAGTGTAAAAAGTATTTACACAATTATATCAGTTACAAGGTAATCATAAGTAAATATTGTTGATAATCATTAGTTGATAACTTGATTAATATGGTAAGTAACCTACAAAAGTTAGATTATCCTAATAGTGTAACAAAAATACTTATATCGGTGCATATAATTAGCTTGTAATGATCCTGCCAGTAATTTTGTATATTTGGGCCCTGTTCCCCTATTTGATGCTTTTCGTATGTGTATTTATTGTTGTATGACTTATGGGGATGATTGGGTTGGTTTCGGGGAGGTTTTGGATTGGTTTGGAACACTTAGTTCATAGTTTGGAAGCTTAAGTTGGAAGTGTTAATCAAGTTTGACTTTTATGTATTTGACCTTGGATCGGAGTTTTGATAGTTTCGTTAGGTCCGAATGGTGATTCTGGACTTAGGCGCATATTCGTATTTAGATTTGGAGGTTCCTAGGTTGATTGGGCTCTAATTGGCGAAAGTTGGTAATTTAAAGGTTTAGAAGTTCATAGGTTTGACCCATAGTTGACTTTATGATTACCAATGTTCATTTGGGATTCCGAACCTTAGAATAAGTTCGTATGGTGATTTATTTGGGGACATTCCGAGTAGTTTAGGCATGTTCGGCGTAAGTTTGGAATTCAGAAATTTGGATTAGTTCATTAAGTTTGGATTGAGGTGCGATTCATAATTTTGACATTATTTTGTGTGATTTGAGGCATCGAGTAGGTCCGCGCTATATTTTGGGATTGGTTGGTGTAACTGGACGTGGAGTCGGGGGCCTCGGGTGTGTTTTTGGAAGGTTTCAGATCATTTCTTCATGGTTTTGGGTTGCTGGTTTCGAATGAGTGTTCAGAATTTTTGACTTTTGTTGGGTTCCGGGAAGCTGGCCTGGGTTGACTTTTTGATTTTGATAAAGATCAGAGCTTTATTAATTGAAATAGATTTCTATAGCCGTGTTTGATATTATTGTCACGTCCCAAACTCGGGGAGCGCGACCGACGCTCAACCGATTGAACCCGGCCGAGCAAGCCTGCTAGTTACTTTCTACTCCAACTCACTCATGGAAAAAGAGGTGACATATAGTCATTAATAAAATAATAAGGAGATCATGAATACAATACCAAAACCTTTCTATTAGTTTCTTCAGCTTTAATATCTCAAAATACACACCCTTTTATAGGCTAAAGTGGAACAAGTGATTCACTCAAACATAAACATGAATTGTTTGACTTCCCCCAACACCGACATACAATCCACACAATGTCTACGAACCCTCTAAAAGATATAAAGGAGTACAATGATAGTGCCGACAACAAGGCTCCGGCTATACCTCCAAACATGATAACAAAATGAAAGGTAAGAAGGGAGCTAACGAAAAGAAGAAGGAGGATACTTCGAGAAAGGAAGATCGGAATGAGAGCGAGCACATGCCTGCTCTACCCTTTCCCCAAAAGTTATATAGAGAAAAGCTGGACAAGCAGTTTGAGAAATTTCTAGGGATGCTGAGGCAGTTTAATGTAAACTTTCCATTCACAGAAGTGCTCTCACAAATGCCAGCTTATGCCAAATTCTTTAAGGATATCCTTACAAAGAAGAGGAAGATAGAAGAGACCTCAGTGGTCAAGCTCACAGAGCATTGCAACACAATCTTGCAAAACAAACTCCCACAAAAGTGTGGAGATCCAGGAAGTTTTACTATACCTTACTCGTTAGGCACTCTTAACTTTGATAAATCTTTATGTGATTCTGGTGCCTCAATTAATTTAATGCCTTTGTCTATTTACAGGAAATTAGACAATGAGCTTGGAGAGATAAGGTCTGCGCCAATATCTTTACACCTGGCAGACCAAACAACTATAATACCCGGGGGGATAGTGGAAAATATCTTAGTTCGGGTAGATAAGTTTGTATTTCCTGTAGATTTCATAGTGGTGAAGACGGAGGAGAATAAAGATGTCCCCTTATTTTAGGTAGACCATTCTTAGCGATGGGCAGAGCAATATTAGACATACATGATAGAAAGCTCATGCTTAGAGTGGGTGAGGAGACGGTGACTTTCGAGATGAATGTGGAGATGGGGGTGAGAAAGGAGAAGCCAGCTGCAAGTGTAGAGTGGAGAGTGAAAATTTCAAAAGAGAAGGCTGAGATGAGTGAAAAATACAAGTGTGGGGTGTACCCCAAGAAGGCTGAGAAGAAGCTATCCGCGTAGATATGTGCACTAGTTCGGGCACGAAGAATGGAGCCCGACTTTGAGTCAAACCCTGACAAGAGATTCAGGGAAGTTTTCTCTACTTTATGCTTTTTAATTCTGTGTCATGGGGACATGCCACAACATAAAGTTTGGGGTGGGGGCTATATTTGTATGTATATTAAGTCTAGGCTCTTTTGGTTAGTTGTAGTAGTTTGATAGAAAAAAATTTGGAAAACCATAAAATTTTTAATTTTTCCCTATGATGGATATCATTCAACGAGTTTCTTGAGGGATTAAAGTCGAAAGAAAAAAGACAAAAAGATTTCTCTTGTTAGGTAGTGTATTAATTGCCCCTTAGTGTTTCTTTTTGCCGCGGTTCTTTTCCAAGGGTTTTGTTTGAACTGGGTGTAATTAGTTTTTATTTTTGGTTAGGAATAGGAAGCCTTGTGTTGAGAGCTGAATTGAAGACAATGGCTATTAACTGTATTATACCTTGAGAATAATGAGTGCTTTAGTTGTGATACTTAGGCTCAGTTTTTGACTCTTGTGTAAGTATCTTAAAGTGTATGACCTTAACCTTGCTTAACTGCTTTGACTAGAGTGTCTTGAGAATCCAATCTTGAGTGAGTTATGTGCCATATATGTGTGAGTTTTCGTGTATTCTGTGCATTGCATTTGATGTCTATAACTTGCCCAGTGTATTTTCAAAGCAAAATAATAGTTTTATTCAGTCTTGGAAGTGATATAGGCATTTCTTTGTTGAGCCAATTATATGCCTTATCCACCAAATTGTTATGTATCGTAGTTAATCCCGTTGAGCCTGTAATCTTGTTTCGCTAGTAACCACATTACAAGCCTTGCCCATTTGTTTGAATTAACCATCTATTTGAGCCATTTACCTCTCATGAGCACTTGAAATTATATGAACTTTGTAAAACTTGAAGTGTGGGGTGATTGCGTTGGTTTTTGAGTGGAGCTAATAAAATAAGGAGAAAGGTGCACTGTTTTGAAAAAGTAAAAGCCACTTAAATTGAAAAAGAAAACAAAATATACATAGTGTATTGTTGTGAAAATTATTCATTGATAAGTGGTAACTCTTGATGTATTTGTGCTTAAAGAAGTTGGGAGTTAATGTAAATTGATGTGAAGGTGGAGTATTGGTTTGACATAAGTGTGGGGTTTTAACAATGAGATGAATGTATTAAAGTGCCTAGGGAGGTGTAGTCACTCTTATATCCAAATGTATCCTACCCGTCCCGCAGCTTACATTACAACCAATATAAGTCCGACTTGATCCTTGACAGAATGCGCTCAATTAGTCGAGTAGTACACTACGGGCAAGTATATGATTCATCTTTTGTGGCATATGAATGTTGTTTATGAGAGTGAGCGAATTTTTTCTATTTGAAGTTCCTAATTGTGTTTAAATTTGATTGTGTGTGGAACTACTCTCTTTTGTTGTGAGGGAATATGATTCATGAAGGAAAGGTAATGTTGTTGACCTCTGTGTTAGAGTAAGTGAGCGAGTTATAAATAATGCGTGGTGCTTTAGAGTCAAATCTTGAGGCTAGGATGTTACGTAAGAGTGCTTAGTCTATTTTAAATATTCTTGATTTGATGAGTTATGAGAATTGTTTAAAAAGGTAGTGTCATTATAAAGTGTAGTTTGATTGCTCGAGGACGAGCAATGGTTTAAGTGTGGGGTGTTGATGGTAGGCTATAATTGTGTATTTTAGTTGCTTGCCGCACTCTAATTTAATGCACTTTAATTGAGTTTGAACCTTAATCGCTAATGTTTTGTACTAATTATATGTTTAATGCCTTATAGGAGTGATTCCGAGGTATGTAGATGTTATGGGTTGAATTCACACTATTTTTGAGCTTTGAAGTCTGAGTAAAAGCCCAAGGTTTAAGTTGGAATCGAGTTCGGGGATCAACAGACACTAGTGCATTCAAAAAGAGGAATGAAGAATCGAGGCGGATGTCACCCAGTTGCGCAACCGCACACTGGGTGCACATGGGAGGCAGAACACTATGCAAAGTGCGCGGCCTAATGCGCGAGCACCATCCCAGATGCGCGGCCGCGCACGTCCTGTCCGGGAAAAGTCCTACTTCATGAAGGAGAAGGTGTGTTTGTTTGGGCCCGACCCTACTTGGTATATATACATAGAAAAACTGTATTTTGAGAACTTTTGACATACTTTAGACCTAAGGAGGCTAAGGAGAAATGGGAGAAGCAAGAGCACAAGGATTTCATCCTTCAATCCTTACTCAAGACAAGGGTTTGGATTGTTTTATGTTTTCCTTTAACTTAACTTTATTAGTGATGAACTTATCCATATCTGTGGAGTAATTCTTTATTAGGGATTGATGGATTTGGTATTTTGAAAATTGTTTGTGGATATTAACTCTAGTTTTTATGTATTGAATCGTTTTGGGTGTTTTAATTGTTGCATATATATTCACATGTTTATGTAATCGAAAGAGGCGTAACTTGTGATGTTTTTGCATTATCTTGTTGGTTCAATTCATTGATTCTTCTTAGTAATTGAAAGAGGCTAGTTGAATTATTCTTTAGACCTAATTAGGAGAATAATCAAAAGGGTTTCTCTTACAAACCAATCCACTACGAATTCTTGCATATCTTCACCGAGCTTAACTTAGTTCATATTATGAGGTTGAGACTTGATCGAGAGAGGAGTTTCTACTGAACATTCGAACTAATAATAGAGTGAATTCGAGAGACTCACTTAAAACTTAGAAGTGAATTAACTAGAGTTAAATATCAGACAAGTATCTTGCACCTATCCAATCAACCCCTATTTTCTCCCATTGATATCTTCTTTGCTTACTCTTGTTGCAATTGTCATTAACAAAGGTTAGACTCTTAGTTAATTTTAATTTTAATCGCATAAATATCAATTGTTGATCATCTTGGATAGCAATCAAACTATAAAATATGAAAATATTATTTAACTCCAATACTTGTGGATACGATATTATATTATACTATATTCGACTAGCGAGCATATTTAAGTATGTGTTTTGCGCTCGTTAGAGGGAGGGTTTACCCCAAGCTTCGGGGCAAGGTAGCACACAGGGCCATCCGCCCATGATTACCGCACCAGCTATTGCACCGCCTGTCCGACCGGCCAGAGGTGTAGGGCAGGTGAGTAGGGATTGTCCTAAAGGTGGAGGCCAGCCAGGTGGCGCTCCTGATTGTATGCCTTCCCAGCTAGACCAGATACAATATCCTTAGACACCGAGATCACAAGTATTATTTCTCTTTGCCGTATGGATGCTTCAGTACTATTCGATTGTGAATCGGAATCCGCTGCCAAATAACCAAAACCAGGGAGTCAATATCATCACATTAGATGAAGAATATAATCCGAAGGGAACGATTGTCATAATAGGAAATGCAGAAGCTGCCAGGATCCCACCTCAAAGAGCTCCAATGATTACATTACAAGTGAGACCTACGGTGACAGTTCATACTTATCACTGATAACTTGCCATTGCTACCAGCGATGAAGAGAGTCGAGAATACAAAACTATCCCATGGATGTACTAGCAGAAGGGGAAGGCCAAGATGACAGAGTCTGCCGTAGCCCATGGTATGACTAGGTTTGGGGGATGCTACGCTCCAGAAGATGCAAATCGAGGGAACTTGGGAAGAGAGTAGATTCAAAGAAGGAACATAAAAGACCTAGAAGCCGCCGAATTCTGGTAGAGGAGCAGCTGAAGAAAACCCCAACACAGATATCAATCATGGACTTGCTGATGAGCTTCAATAGTCATAAAGATGCCTTGTTGAAAGTATTAAGTAGGGTAAGTGTACCAAGAAACACCACCAGTGAGATGATGGATGCGACAATTGGGAAAATGATCGAAGCAAATATGATCACTTTTAGAAGTGACGAACTTCCCATCGAAGGCACAAGTCACAACAAAGCTCTTCATATCACTGTCAAATATGGGGACAAAGTGGTGTCCCGAGTACCGGTCGATGAAGGGTCAAGAGTCAACATTTGTCCGCTTTCTTCTTTACGGGAGTTGGGAATCCATTTAAGGGAGGTCAAGGAAAGCCATGTAAGGGTAAGGCCTTTGATGGTTCGTAGAAAGATGTTATCGGAGAAATTTATTTGGCTTTGTAGATCGAGTCGGTTGAATTTTCCATATTGTTTCAAGTAATGGATATCTCTTCTTCATACAACTTGCTGCTGGGACAGCCCTGGATACACATGGCAGGGGCCGTCCCATCTACCCTGCACCAATGTATGAAATTAGAGTGGGGATGTCAGGAGATCGTGGTCCATGGCGAGTGGGGTCACTCCGCTTATTTGGAACATGTTGTTCCATTCATTGAAGGACTAGACATAGTTGCTTTCCATGCAGACCACAAAAATTGAAAAAACTGAACAAAACTTGGGAATACAGTTGCCGTATAGATTTAAGATTGCTCTGAGGGGATGATGAAATATGGATACAGACCAGGAATAAGGTTGGGAGCCAGGTCGGACGGGATCACAGAGGCAATTGAACCTAATGGGCAAAAAGGAAGGGCCGACATAGGATATCAGCCTTCGGGGGAAAAGTTTGTACCGGTAGCTCCGGGAAAACGGTTTTTGTGCTAGAGCATATTTCATGTCCGGGCAAGAGTTTAGTACCAGAAGATGATATCATCGATGGGATGGGAAAGTTGTTCGTGAAAATGATTGAAGAATGCTATGAAGGGACTAACATCAAGACACCGACCATTAGGGATGCTGAATAAGGGGAAGAGCTACGGAATTGGATTGCCAGTCCTTCTTTGGTTCGCCGGGAGTCTTGGTAGTATGGAACTGTAAAAGCTTTCTTTTTGAAAAGCGCACGGTCAATTGAGGCCTGCACCATGTCTGTACCTTTTTGTCATTTGCCTCTTTTGAACTCTTAGACGTTCCCCTTTTGATGAAATAAAATGAATCATTTTCTTAAAATATCGTGACTTTATTTACCACTTCATTTATACTTAGTTTGTCTTTTCAGTAATCAAAACGATAAAAACCCGCGTTTCGCGATTGTGACATGTAAAGAAACGGTCGAGCGCAACTACCCAAATTACGAGGAGTATGACGAGAGTATGATGCAAGACAATCTCCCATAGGAGATCGAACAGCTGGAGAATCAGAAAAAGCCCAACCTTGAAGAAACGAAAGTGGTCAACATTGGAAATGAAGGAGACGTGAAAGAAACTAGAATCAACATGCATCTAGAAGCCAAGAAGAAGGAAAAACTGGTTGAGCTCCTCCAACAATACATCGATGTGTTTGCATGGTCATATGATGACATGCCGGGATTAATTACTGACATTGTCTCGCATCGACTGCTCACCGATCCTACCAGACCGCCAGTCAAGCAGAAACCCAGAAAATTTAAGTCGATCTAACCCTTAGGATAAAGGTGGAAATAACCAAGCAGATAGAGGCGAATGTGGTAAGGGTCACCAATTATCCCAGCTAGTTGGAAAATATCGTCCCAGTATCCAAGAAAGACGGAAAGATCAGGATATGCGTGGATTACCGAGATCTAAACAAAGCTAGTCCAAAGGACGACTTCCCTTTACCAAATATTCACATCCTTATCGACAACTGCGCGATGCATGAACTATAGTCGTTTGTGGATTGTTTCACTGGGTACCACCAAATCTTGATGCACGAGGACGACGCTGAAAAGACAGCCTTCGGCTGTGTGTTGGGACAGCATGACGTAACTCGGAGAAATAAGTAGGCCATCTACTACTTAAGTAAGAAGTTTACGCCATGCGAGGCCAAATATACTTTGATAGAATGCACTTGTTGTGCTCTGACTTGGATCTCCCAGAAACTAAGGCATTACATGTCAGCATACACGACGCATCTGATATATCTGCTTGACCCGCTCAAGTAAATCTTCTAGAAGCCGATGCCGACCGGAAAGCCCTCTAAATGGAAAATTCTCCTCAGCGAATTTGACATTGTGTACATAACTCAGAAGGCTATCATAGGGAAAACTTTAGTCGACACCTCGCAAAGAATCCGGTGGACGAGGATTACGAGCCACTCACTATGTATTTTTCGATGACGAGGTATTATTTGCTGGCGAAGATATTGCAAAATCATACCCTGGATGGAGAATGTTTTTCGATGGGGCAACAAACTTTAAAGGAGTCGGAATTGGGACAATCCTAATTTCGGAATCCGGACAACATTATCCAGCATCAGCAAAGATAAGATTCCCTTGTACCAATAATATGGCTGGATACAAAGCATGCATCCTTGGGATCAAAATGGCAGTCGACATGAACGTCAAAGAACTTTTGGTCAGAGGGGATTCCGATCTATTGATACACGAGGTCCAAGGGGAATGGTCCACCAAAAATGTGAAGATCCTTCCATACATGCACTACGTGAAAGAGCTATGCAAGAAGTTCACGAAGATTGAGTTCAAGCACGTCCCCAGGATTCAGAACGAGTTCGCAGATGCCCTTGCAACTCTATCATCCATGATTCAGCATCCAGACAAGAACTACATCGACCCTATTGAGGTAGAGATAAGGGATCAACATGCCTATTTCTTCCATGAAGATGAACAACCAGATGGTAAGCCGTGGTATCATGACATCAGGAAATTCCTTGCAACTAGAGAATACCCGGAGAATGCTACTAATAGTCAAAAGTGAGCCCTCAGGAGGTTGGTGAACCATTTTTTCCTCAACGGGGAAGACTTATATTGGAGGACCCTAGATTTAGGTTTGTTGAGATGTGTAGATGTTGCCGAGGCAACTAGGTTATTCGAAGAAATACATCCAGCAATGTGTGGGCCCCACATGAATGGTTTCATATTAGCCAAGAAGATCTTGAGAGCTGGATGCTTTTGGATGACTATGGAAAGCGATAGTATCTGCTACGTAGAAGTGTCACCAATGCCATATTCACGGGGATTTCGTCCGGGTTTCGCCGAATGAGTTAAACATAATAGGTTCACCCTAGCAGTTCGCTGCTTGGGGCATGAACATGATTGGACCCATAGAGCCCCCCCGCATCAAATAGGCATCGCTTCATCTTGGTAGCCATCGACTACTTTACTAAATGGGTCGAAGCATCCACCCACAAGGCCGTCACAAAAAGGTAGTGGCGGATTTTGTCCGAAACAACATCGTCTGCAGATTTGGGATACCTGAGTCAATCATCACTGAAAATGCCTCTAACCTTGACAACGACCTTATGAGAGAAATTTGCGAGAAGTTCAGGACCATCCACCGCAACTCCACAACCTACCGACCACAAATAAATGGGGCAATCGAGGCAGCCAACAAGAATATCAAGAGGATTATACGAAATATAGTAGACAATTACAGGCAATAGCACGAGAAACTATCTTTCGCCTTACTGGGTTATCAGACCACCATGAGAACACACACTGGGGCAACTCCGTACATGCTAGTATATGGAACCGAAGGTGTGATACACGTCGAAGTCGAGATACCACCTTTAAGGGTCATTCAAGAGGCCAAGTTGGATGACGCGTAGTGGTTATGGGTCAGACAAGAGAAACTCATACTCATCGACGAGAAAAGAATGGATGTGGTATGCCATGGTCAGCTATATCAGAACAGGATGGCCAGTGCATTTAACAAGAGGGTGAAGCCTTGTCAGTTCGCACTAGGGCGGGTTGGTCCTGAAGAAAATCTTTTCCCACCATGAGGAAGCCAAAGGAAAGTTCGCACAAAACTGGTAAGGGCCATACGTGGTTCACCGAGTATTGTCAGGTAGAGCTCTAATCTTGGAAGAAATGGATGGAAGATTCAACACAAAGCCCATCAACTTAGACGCAATCAAGAGATACTATGTTTGAAAACAAATAGAGTTAGATTTTTGCTGTAACAAAACTACGTTCAACCTGACTTCCCACAGAGGGATACGTAGGAAACCCACGTAGGGGTTCTCTCCCTCTTTTCTTCTGTAATAGAAAAACCAAATATCACCTTTGTATGTTCCTCTAGAATTACGCCGACTTGATTTTATAAAAAAGGAATACGTAGGCAATACTCATCGGATTCAGTCATCTTTTGTAATTGAACTAAGTTCTGGCCTGATTCAGTTTGGATACGTAGGCAATCTAAGCCAGACTCGACCATTTCATGCTTAATCTCATCATTTTTGCATCTATTATAATAGAACTTCGTCTTGACGTGATTCCATTTGGATACGTAGTCTGCCTGAGCCAGGCTCGGTCATCTTCATCATATTTTGCCAT
Source organism: Nicotiana tomentosiformis (assembly GCF_000390325.3). Classification (NCBI taxonomy): domain Eukaryota; kingdom Viridiplantae; phylum Streptophyta; class Magnoliopsida; order Solanales; family Solanaceae; genus Nicotiana; species Nicotiana tomentosiformis. Next base: position 74,079,517 of record NC_090818.1, on the reverse strand, counting down.
CACCCCCGAACTACGCTCAGACCTGATTCTGTTTTGGATATGTAGGCACCCTAAAATGGTTCAGTCATAACCTTAGGGAAAACCTTTATAATGCATTAGTTGAACTAGGGCGCAGTCACAGTGACAAATACCCGCATCATCAAGCACCGCGAAGGATTGACATCAACGAGACATAGTTTTCATGAAGAGACATTCGCGTGTGGAAATTTTTTTGTAGCACGTCATAAATCAGAATGACGACATTCGTATTAAAATAAAGATTTTCAAAATTGTTTTTCTAAAGATACAATAATTTGTTCCACCTACCGAACTTCATGGCGTAATCATATTAATGGCCGGGGCAAACCAACACTGTGGTCGACACAAACCAACTTCCCATCTCCCACTAAGAATTTTTCTTTGAGTGCAGGGTCAACAGGAAGCAAGGAAGCGTTGAGACCGCACTGGGCAAGTGACGAATATGCCACCTTCCCAAGATTATCTCCCTTTACTCCCTTTCTTGAATTTTTCTGGTAAAGCTAAAGCTAATCTTTGAATCCTTTACAGGTACTTCAGAGTCTGACCGCTGATACGGAAAGGGCACTGTATATAGCAAAACGTCTACTCAACCAATCGAAGCACCTTGTACAAAATGAACTGTTGGCTTCACCAATTGAAGCCCTGTATATAGCAAACCGCATGCTCAACCAATCAGAGCACCTTGTACAAACAAGCCATCGGCTTCACCAGTTGAAGTCCTGTATATAGCAAACCGTCAACTCATTTGACCGGAGCACCCTGTACAAATAATACGTCGGCTTCGCCAATCGAAGCCTTGTATATAGAAAACTATTCATTCCACCAGCGGAACGATCCTCACCACCACTCTATCGCAATGGAGGCCAGAATAGACAGTCGCAAACCTTGTCACCGACATTCTGCCGATCGATGGCCGCAACATAGCTTCACATTCAAGAGTATCTCTTGGGCTTGCTTTTATTTCCTTTGCTATTACTTTGAATGTTTTGACGTTTTGCTCATGCAGCTTCAGGAAAGATTACGGTTTAAGTCAATCACTACAATGCAGAGATTATTTTACTTTTTTAGTGCAAATCTCTCCCAACAAGCGAAGACGCACTCCACAAATCAAGCTCTCCCAAGAAGCGGAGACATCTCCTCAGTGCAAAGCTCTCCCAATAAGTGGAGATGCACTCTACAAGTCAAGCTCTCCCAACAAGCGGAGACACTTTTCAATGGTCCGACAGCTGCGGAACGATACACAACCCGGCTAACAAATCGAGTCAAGATCAAGTATCCCATCATCCCAATCCCAAATTCGGCCTAAATCTTCCTGAAATCTTCCTTAAATCTGTACGCCGCTCCTGCAATGCAGCCTAAAATCGGGACAAAATTGTCTTTGGTTCAATTTCTTTGCCTGAAAATTCTTTCATCGTCTCCGATCAAAGAGGGGCAGCTGTTGATAGCCAATTTTGACACTCCCTTTTAAAATTAATTTATTTATACTTAAATATTTACAATGAATGTTTTGAAAGTATTTTCTATCAATAAATACCTATTTTACAAACTTGATTAAGTATTAGTTTTGAAATTAATAACCTAGTACTAACATTATGTAATTATAAATATACTTACTACTTTTAATATCATTAAGGCAATTTCCAAAATACACCATCTAGGCTTTATAATTAATTTAATGAATTATTTTTCAAACTCTGATTAATTAGATTATTATGTTCAAAATTAATGTTATAAGTTAGAAAACAAACTATTTCATAAATAATTAATTATAATAATTATTAGTATATTTGGTAATTATAATTTTACTATATTTTATTGAAAATAATTAAGTTTATTTAAATTAATTTTAAAAGGGTTAGAAAACCAAAAGGCTACAATTGCAATCCAATTAAACACAAGATGGCCATCTTTTAAACTAATTTTGGCCCAATACCATGCCCAATTCGGAAAAAGCACCATGTCCAAAGACCCTCTAATTCAAGTTGGCAGTCCTGGCCACTTCATTTAAACCCATCAGAGCACACCACATCACTGGTATCCCATACTCACAGAACAAATACAGTTAATCTAAGCCTTCTATTTCCTAAATCGACGACCCACAATTTTACTCTACTTTCCCCTTTAATTTTCAAAACTGTCAGAGATTTCATCTACACTGTTCAAATCCCATGATCCAATGGCCACCAAATTTCCTTATAAAAAACCTAAATGCCTGTAATTTTAGGGTCGTTGATCACCAGATCCAACGGTCCATATCTTATCTCATAAGCTTAACCTCCGAGACGACCCCCAAACCCCTTAACCCTAGTTCATTTACCACCTTATCAGTCGCCTCCCTTTCCTCTTTCCCTCTCCTTTCTCTTAGTCTCTCATGAATGTCAATCAACTGACCTTGTACAAATTCGTGCAAGGTCATGAAACCTCTAACCAAATCATCCTCTCCTGCTTCACTATCCGAGAATCTCGATGACCGTTCCCCTTTTATGTTCTTCAAATCTGAATCACCAGAATCCCGACCATAGCATCAACACACTGCTTCTCCTTCGTTCTTTCAAATCCAAACTTAAAAAATCATTCGATTTGTCCCTAGGATATGAAGCCTAGGTTTTTTTTCCATTTTCATCATTAAATTCAAAATACCCAAATCCAAACCCTAGATACAACGATGCAATGTCCAATCTCAGATTTCTCTCAATGAGTTGTTAAATCTATGGAATGCATGGCTATATCTTCAGTGTCATCATTATTCTTGGTCCAGAGGTAGGCATAGCGACCTCTACACATTGGGCCTTTACCTGAAGGTCCTTCGCCTTCAAATGGCCAGTCATCACTCAGGTAAAAATCTTCAACGATTCTCCCTCTACTCTTTCTGATTTTACCTCCTTTGCTATCATCATTCATCCTCTGTCATCTTCCACTACCAAAGTTTGCATCTGTGAACCCTAAGGCTCAACGGCCGCTATAAATAACAATCTTAAATACTCTCACTAAACACACAGAAAATATACACCAGCTACACCTAACATTTCTGAATATTTAAGATACGGTAGATATTAGCTTAAGCCTTTTCGTTTGAAGTTTTGAGTTTTCACTCAACCTCTTCTTCTCTCTGTCTTTTGGCTCTAAGTTTGTCACTACTTAAAAGCTGAGATTTTAGTTTCATAAACGACTAACTTGAACATTCGTTTGGTTTGCTGCACCAAAGGAGGTCAGTAAAACCTCAACCTCGCTCTTCCTTAATATGAACTGCTTTACTATTTTTGCCAAATGATGTTATTAATTATGTGTTTATATTTATTTAACTACTTCATGTGTGTATTAATGACCATTAAATAGTCTCCTGCAATCATGAACTTTCCTTAATTTATTGAAATTAGAATTACATGTTGATATTGATATATCTGATGATTCATGTTTCATTTTAACTTTAAAAGTGACTAGAAATTACTTAACATTCTTAATACCTATTTCTTACCTCTTTAATGATTCAATTAGCACTACTCTGATTGTTATGTTAACTTGTTGTGAATGTTACTTTTGTAGTTCCCTTAATCGCCCTGATTTAAGCAAAGTATGAACTACTTAGAGTTGAAAACCAGCCTGCTGCTTTAGTTCAAAAATACTAACTCATGATCTTCTAGCTTGTTTTATCTCCATAATATGCTTCTGTGATTGGTTGATTTAACTCATGATTATCTATGTAAACCCGCCCTAAGTTATTTGGATCCTAGTATCACTTTTGTGTATGTTCTGAGATTACTTTACACCTAGTTTAAGTCATGAAGTAAGGATGAGACATATTCAGGTTATGATGACATATTGGTTTATCTATAATACTAAGGCTCAGTTCCATTCTACATGAAACCCTATCCCAGATATGCTTAACATGTTTTCAAATGTGATGATACTCTTGTCTTTTTCCTGAAGCTCATATAGTGATACTGACAGTAACATTTGTATAATATGATCTTTGCTAGCTATCCTTTGTGTGTGTTATTGGGATTCTGCACTCATTTTTGTTCTTTAGTATCTCTATTTATCCTTCATGATCCCACACATGCCCACACTATTTTGATACTTCACTAAGCTCTCTTAAATGGATTAAACTTAGTTTGTGATCTCTAAATAGAGTCTCTTGTTGCTACTAGTTGAACATAACATCATGCTTTATCCTCAATGAGATTAGTGTGAAGTTAATATTATCAGAAAGTCCTAAATGAAGTTATGAATCTGTGACTTTGCTAACATCTTTTAGAAGTCCTAATTGCATCCTTTGAGCCTGGTAGTATCTGTTAGAAGTTTAGACTATAGTTTGGGTACCTCTGACAGTACCAATAGAAGCTCTAATCATGGTTGCTTCTTTGAACCCCTGTCAACACTTCTTGAATGTTCTATTTGAAGTTATCAATTTGTGTCTCTTAATTAGGGGTTATTAATGTGTATTTTGAAACTGCTATCATGTATTTGTATTGGCACTCCTTAAAGAATATCAGTTGTAATAATTAACCTATAGTTCTATTAACATTCTTCAAGTATCTTAATTATGATTGTTCATCTGTCTTCTCCTGATTTTCCTTTAAAAGCTAATTGAAGTTGTTGGTCTATATCTTTGTTAACTCCTTTTAAAGAGTTTCAATTGGAGTTGTTCACCTATGTGTGTACTAGAGAACAAGGAATAACTTAAGACCAATCCTTGATTAGTTTAACTGAAGGTTGTTAAAGTATATGTGCTGAGTTTATAATTGTTATAGGCTTGGGCTATAAGACTTTATGTCCTTAGAATGTATGATCGTAAGTGCTTGATTCTCAATAGTAAAAGGATAGTGTTCCTGTCTCTATCTGTGTTTGAAATTGATTCCTTTTGAACCTCTTAGGATTTTACTCATAGTGAACCTTCCATCTAGCTATGAAAAATGGTCATAACAATATGAATAGGTTATCTTGTATTTTTGTAATATATTCTGTTTTAGCCATCATCGGAAGAGTATTGCTTCTATGGTATTGTGTTGTTATGATGATTGATTCACACTGAAAGTGCCTCATTGCGACTTAAACCTATAGGGAAGAATGAGTCATTAGTAGTTAGGGGTATTTAGGAGTAGAGTTTAACTCTTGGTTGGGCTACTCTTCCCGGTACATGTATTGACTTGGGCCTTGAGACCCTTGGGAACTTTGAAGTGTCGGGGGATTCAAAAGGGGTCTTTGACCTTGAGTGGAACTTTACCCTTAGCGTTTAATTTATTGACACTTATTACTCTCTTTGGGTTTGGTGTTTAATGGCAATGAAAGGTATTCAGTGTAGGTCATTTACTATACACAACCTCCACATTAGCATGATTCCCTTAGCATTTAGGTTCTGTCAGCAAGTTCTTCTTTTAGTCTTTGCTTAGTATGATTCCCTTAGCATTTAAACACTATCAGTGATTTCTTTTAGTCTTTGTTTGAGGATTTTATATATGGACATGTATTCAATATTGTTATTCTAATGACCTTATCTTTTATTTTTTGGGCATGTACAATTATTTGGGCCTGTTGAGTTCTTTAAGAACTCATGCCCAAGTCTAGATCTACTATGGTCCAAGAGTTTGCCGTCGCTCGTCATTGTTACTGCTGGGCCTGTCTTTTGAGGCCCAAACCTCCCAGAGTCACTTCTCTCCCTTCACCTCTTTACTTACTGTTTCGTCATTCTTCAGTTGCACTGTGTCATTGTTCATTTATGTTTTCCTGTTGTTATATCTCATTATGTATATGGAAAGCATATATTGGATTGAATGTTTATCCCTATCTTTTAATACGTAGAATGACTTACGCAAGCCCAAATAACTTACGATTAAAATAGGTATTAGTTAGCAATTAATTTCATATTAGCTAATTGCAAGCTGTTATTAATTTATCATGCTTTACTAACTCTTTTTCTTAAAGATTTTTGAAGCCCAAAGGCTTAACAAGGGCAGTTGTCCCTATTTCAAAAAAAATCAGAATTGTTGCGAGTTTGATCTTTCTAAAAAGAATCAGCTATTTTGAAAGATTAAGGCGTTGTTGCCCTAAAACAAAGGCATTCAAATAGTTTCTACTTCAAAACTAAGGTATATCTTAAGATCATTTTCATAACACTTTCACCACATTATAATGACATGAACCCCTATGATTTAGGAAACAAAGTGCTTTAACTTGGCTTCTATTTTTACATTTATACAAACGTTTCCATCTTTCGAAGTTCTTTTTTCAAGCTTATATATACTAACACTAATTTCCTACAGGCTTTCCTTTAAATCCATCTTTTTTAAACCATACTCTCCACTTATAGATATTATATCCCAATATTTGGTAAGCTATACCCTTAGAACACTAGTTAAGACATAGTACAAATAATTACTTCCGAATCTAGTCTAAGTCCTATGGAGCTACCTCTGGTAGATTTTAAGGGATGTCTAACACCTTTCCCTTAGAAGAACAAGAACCCTTACCCATAATCTCACCGGTTAGCAGGCCAATAAAGAATATAACCTTTAGTAAATAAACAAGTACCTTAGTATACCTTTAAATATTAGGTGGCGACGCTCTTTCCTCAACAACAAAGAAACCAAGAATTGAATCTTGTTTTGACTAGTGCAAAATAGGGTGCAACACTACCAATAGACAACCAAACTGATTCCACCTCCTTCTAAAGTAGAAACAAGCCTTCCATAAGCCAATTGCTCCCCATTCTAACTCTCACTCATGAACATACAAGAAACTTATAAACCACTTACCTCAACTGTGAATATATACATGCAACCCATTACTAATCCATTTACCAACCACACCACTCGTGATCTGCTATAACCTCATGGAACCCAATGCATCAAATACACAAATCCATGAGGCACTCCTTACTTAACTTGTTCAATATGCCAACATACCAAAAACAATGCCTACAACCTTTGAACTATACTCCTCAAACCAAGACCTCCAAGAAGGATACATCACCACACTTAGGTAGATCATGATACATAACATGTCATAAACCACAAGCTCTATCAGGCACAGATCTTCTCAAGTCACCAACCACAGACATATATACGACCAGCTATCTAGCTATTAATACACTTCTGTTGTTCACAACTACAAGAGATAGTCTCACCTCTAGAATTCCACCCTCCATACCTCAAAAGTGTGAGACTCCTTATCTTAGTAAATTCTATATACCTACTAATCACAATGATGAAGCCACACCTACAAGAATCTCTAAATGTGCACTTCCATCACCCTTTCCATATTAATTAACTGAAATCTAAACCTCAACAACTAACTATCACACCAATATCGTAGCGCTTAGTCAAATTTCCCTTAGACCTCATCAGTAAGCATACTATATAACATATTCCCTTTCTTGGTGATACTGAAATCAGTACTACTATATCTCTCAAACAACTATAATTATCCGTGCCACCTCTGGTCTCTATCCCTCTGTCTGAAGATGATATTTGGCTTAAAGTATGTGTATTTATATGCATGTCGCCTTGCATTTTACTCATACTTCGTGGAAATTATATGTGTAATGTAATGATTTGTGCTAATTCTTGGTGTTGTTATGTGTAGGAGTCATCCTGAAGCAATGTGGGATAAAAGTGTACGAATTGAAGCAAAAGGAGGACAAAAGAAGAAAATCGCTCAGCCCAGCGCCCAGGCTAGCGTGTCGTGCTGCCTGGAGCGCAGAAAATAGGCGTGCAAAAAATTGGTTCCCTAGCCTAGTGCAGGGCCAGCGCGGCATGCTTCCCTGGACATTGGGTAGCAAGGACTTTTCCCACTTCGCTTGGGATAAGGTTTTTCATCCCAATTGACACCAACTCGTATAAAAAAAAGTATAAACCTATTTTGGTGGGAGAGACGCCCCTTTGAGAGAAAAATACAAGCACGAAACACTCAAGAGCAAGGATTCTCAGTTTTTCTTCATTATTCTTAGTATTTTCAACAATTCAAACACTTGTGAAATTGTTTAGCATTACCATGAGTGGCTAATACCCTTTAGTTATGGTGTTGTAATTTAGCCATGAATATTGTTGTTCCAAGTTGGCTTTTTCTTGATTATAATTTGCTATTGCTTGGTTGTTTGTTTAATTTTGTGTATAATTGCTTGATTGTCTGGCCAACCGTCAAGTTCTATTAACTATCTAAATTATGCTTGGGAAAGCTACATTTAGATTAGAGAAGAATTAAAGAGGGCATGATCTTAACTCTAAAGTGGGGGAGGATTTGGGGGGAGGGGGCAGATTTGTGGCTAGGATAGGAATATACCTAATCACCATGCTTAATTTAATATCGTGTTCTTAATACATTCTAGATAGATTGACTCTACAGGAATATATGCGTTAATCTATTTTAAATAGGCGAGTAGTAATTTAGGAGAATACTACAAGAACACTTACTCAATTAATTAGCAACCATTTGTGAATTTCATGAAAATGAGAGTTAGTTAGAACACAATAGGATTGGTGAATCGATCACAACCCAGGAATATTTATCTTTATTGAATTCTCAACAACCATTTTCTGCTTGCTAAATTAGTTAATTGTTACACTCACTGTTTAGTCATAATCACACAATTCAACCTTGATTGACTCGACTGAATAACAATTTGAATGAATTTAGTAGGTAGTTAAACACAAGTCTTTGTGGGTTCGACACTCTACTCATCAACAACATATGTCATAAAATGTATTTCCTTGAGGCGATGAAACAGGAGCAGGTCCCCACAAATCACTGTGCACTTTTGCTAATGGCTCGATTTCTATTTTATTTGACACTTGAAAGGGTAACTTACAACTTTTTCCCATTTGACAACTAGTACAAATAGAGAAATCTTTATTCCATATCTTGACATTAATTAATTTATTGTTTTGCAAAAAACTAATAATTCTAGAATACGAATGTCCTAATCTTTGACGTCATATTGTATTTTAGTTCTTCTCCGCCTTTGTAGATATTAATGCCTCATGCAAATTTCCTTCCAAAGTGTATATATCATGCCTTCTATTCCGATTTGCTAGAACTGTTCTTGTTCTCTTGTCCTTAACAACAAAACCTTTGTCAGTACACATGAGAGAACAAGGATTATCTATAACTAGTTTACTAACAGAAATAAGGTTCTTCTTGAGTTTAGGCACTATAAATAGATCCTTTAAATGTAGGTTCTTGCAAATATTTATTGTTTCATATGTGCATGATAGGCAATTTATTACCATTACCTACCATAACAAGGTCTGTACCTTTAAATGGAGATGGATTCACAAGAATACCTGGAGATTTCACCATGTGATTATTAGCACCTGAATCCACGTAGAGATGATTATCATGTTGTTACATAGCTGCCAAAGCATGTGGTACTTCTTGTTGCGCCTGGTTAGAGTACCCCCATCTATAAAAACAAGAGAGCGCAGGGTGGTTGTCTTTTCCAATAATTTGACAAGGGTTACTCTTCGAGCTCTCCTTTGGATGGCTTGTTCAAGTTGGATGCACAAAAATATACCTTTGATTAAAACCTCCTCTATTTCCTTTTCCTCTTGGATTTCTACTTCCTCTAAACGAACCTCCACGACCTCTTCCTTAGGTCTTCTGAGCCATGAAAGCTACGAATTTATCAAGGCTATTGTGTGTTGGTTGTGCTTCTCCATCTTCTCTTATTTCAAATCCTCTAAGTGCATTGACAAACTGTTTAAATGTTGGATATGGTGGTTTACCCAACATCAAAGTACGAAAGGTTTTGTATTTTCTTCCAAGACCTCTAGAAAATTGATTATTTTGTTATCTTTGTCCAATGGTTTGTGAATAGCATTGAGACTATCACAATCCCTTTAAACTCCTTTATATATTCGTCAATGGATTTGGTGCCCAACTGCACCATCTGAAGTTATTGTTTCAACTGAAACTCCTTATCTTTGCTTGATTGTAGGTAAGTATCATCTAGACAAGTCCACATATGTTTTACAGTTGAACAACCTATTATGACAAACATTGACTCTTCTGTCATTGTTCTAGAGAGCCAACTCCTAACAAGAATATCATATTCTTCCCATTCAATGTACTTTGGGTTTAGATTGGCTTCTCCTTTGTCATCTTCAACAATCTAGGATGGAGGTTCCTCTTAAATTACCTTGTCAACTTTTAAAGTTCTCATAAATTGGTGGTACACTCTGACCTTGGGGAGCGCGATTGTTGCTCAATCGAGATATCCCAGTCAAGCAAGCTTACGTGATGCCTTCCACCCGACTTTACCCATGAATAAAGTGAAGATGTATACCATTAGTTAGACAATGAGAAGATTTCATGTACAATACCAATTTCATTATCATTAATTACTTCATTCACGATTTCCAAAATATATTACACATTCATAGCTTAGATGTGGAAACATGTGTTACAGGTATAATATTTCTAGTTTAACTTACCCAAATCAAAATACAACCCACAATATGTCTACGGAGCCTCTAATTGATACAAAAGAGTAATATGATAGTGCCGGCGACAAGGCCCCGGCTATACCTCAAACACTATACACTAGAAGCAAAAGACACAAGACCCCGATATGAAGTGGGGCTCACCAAGTCAGTTGAGAAGAGGGTGTACCACTATCACTGATCGATGCCGCCTGCCGTGGAACCACCTGCATCATTAAAGATGCAGCGTCCCAGACAAAAGAGATGTTAGTACACATGGAATAGTACTAGTATGTAAGGTGGATAGGCCCAGTTTCATTCTGGGATTCTCTGACAAGTAGATAGGCCCAGTTATAGGGGAAACTCTGGCGAAAATTTTAGAAATTTGGGGAGTTAGTCAAAAGTTTGGAACAGTTGGTATGTGTTATAGTAGCTGAGTCACATTGATTTCTAATGGCGGATTTTGGCACTCGTTCGAGGATGAATGATCTGAAGCGGGAGGGGGGGGGGATGTAAGGCCTCGTAAATTTTTACCTAAAACCCGAGGTTCCGTGGTGCCGAAATGGACTTATGTGTTGATGATTGTAGAGATTCTTCGTGGCGAGCTTGCAAGCCGCGATTCAGACTTTTTTGGTTGAACAATACGTTGGGGAGTTAAAGAAAATTTTGGAAGTACAAGGCATTTTTGCGGTCCATTCTGCGGTCGCAGAACTGATCTGCGGACCGCAGATCTGTCCCAGACTGAAGCAGAAATCTAGGCAAATTTTTGGACCATTATGGGGTCCACTATGCGACCGCATAATCATTTCACAAGCTGCACAACCCATTGTAGATCCAACACTAATAATTCTGGAGGGAAGTTCTGTGGTGCATTAGGCAGAGTGAGGCAGGAGTGCCCAGTTCTGGAGGGCCATTAGGCAGAAGCATGCGACCGCAAATCTACATCGAGGCTTCATTTTTTTGGTTTTATAAACCCGACCCCATTCTTATTAAATAATCTTAGGGATTATTTTATAAGGTTCAAACTTATATATTAGAGAGACAAAGGTGGTCTAGAGTAAGAAAGGGAATTTCTAAGTCATTTGTTCGTCAATCTTTGCTCAAGACTTGATGATTTCACAAGGGTAACTCACAAGGTCTTCATCGTAGAGGTAAGATTCTACTCCCTAGCCCTCAATTTCATGATTTTAATGAAAAGAGGTAATGGGGAAAGCAATTCTTGCGTGTGTGAGTTGTCCATTATGCATGCATGTACTATCAAGGGTTGAGGGAAGAATGTTGAGCTAAATTGGGTAGACTGTGGGTAGTGGGATGGAGGAATCCACCATAGGAAGACCTTGAAATCATAATACCCACCTAGTATTTGATAAAATGCTCAAATGAGCTGGAACTATAAACTCTCTCCTAATTTATGTTCAATTTTGCTATATTTCTAAATAGATCGAAGTAGCTAAGAATTCTGGAATATTGTAGTAATTTAAAAGGCTCGAGGCGAGGTATGTTGGCTAAACTCATCTCTTATAATTGAGCCCCACAATATCCTTGTAAGTTCCGAGTTGTTCATTATGAATTGATTATTCCGAATAAGTCTTGTGTCGAAAGATATATGTTCAATATGTATTCCAATGTTCTTGGTATGTTATAGTCTATTTGAAAATATGCTCGAAGCATGGGTTGCATATCCAAATATTATATCTTTAGGTCGTAATCAAATTAAGGCTATTATGTCAAACTGTGTAAGAAATCTCAATGTTTTTAACATTCTTATTTGCTCAATAAGTCTTGAATAGAAATGCTTTGTTGTTGATGATACATGATAATGTTTGGAAGTGAAAGAGATGAATATGAAGTATGAAATACGGCCAACGTGCCAAGAGGGACAGTGTGTTATGGCCATCAGTGCCAATGAACTGAATTATATATAAAAGATAATGTAATGAGTTCTTAACCCTTTAAATAAATAAACACACTAGGAGTATCGTTGGTTACCGAGGAAGGGAAGGTTGAAATAACCTAACCCCGAAACTACACGTGCTGGTGTAGGACTGAATTATGATTGTACGCCTTTATTGGGATGAGATTGATGTGAAGAGAATATTCCCCTTTATTGGGATGAGATGAATTCTAAAAAAGGGTGATGTCGATCCACACGATATTGTGGTGAGACGGGCTAGTCGGTCGGGTCGTGATCGGACGCCATGCCGCACGCATGGTGGTGATTGTGCTTCAAATTGTGGTTGAGATATTGATTGAAATCGTGATAATGATTGTGACTGTGTTTGATGTCTTTGGATGAGACGGCTTAGCCGATCGGGCCGTGATCGGACTCTGTGCTAAAGTCACGGTGGTATATCAGTGCTAACATCTCCCAACCTAAAATAATGGAAATTTAATTGGCACTTATCTTGCTCCTAATTTGATGTTTTAGTATTGTCTGAGGCTTCTATTGATTTATCACTGTCCTTTCTTGTGTTATCATTCGTTCTAACAAGAGGGTTTTTAGTCTTACACACTAGTACTATTCCATATGTACTAACATCCCTTTTGCCGGGGGGCGCTGCATCTTTAATGGAAGTAGGTGGTTCCGCAATAGATGGCATTGATCATTGATAGGAGTACACCCTCTTCTCAGCAGATTTGGTGATCCCTATTTTATTCAGGGTCGTGTATCCTTTGTCCCACGTGTATTATGTTTTGAGGTATAGTCGGGGCCTTGTTGCCGGCGTTATCATAGTATTTTGTATCCGTAGAGGCTCTGTAGACATAGTGTGGGTTGTATATGCGTGTTGGGAAATTCAAAGTAGCCTTGTTGTATTTGAATCACTTGTTGCACTTTAACCATGATTTTGTATGTATTTTGAGACTATAAGATGCAGTGACTAATGGTAATGGGATTGGCATTGTTCATGGAATCCACTCAATATTTAATTAATGATATAAATGTATCTTGTCTTTATTCATGGGCGATTTGGGTAGAAGGTATTATAAAGGCTTGCTTGACTGGGGTATCTCAGTTGAGCGCCAGTCGGGCTCCCCAAGGTCAGGGCGTGACACACTTTGTATCAGATCCTAAGGTTTTAAAGTGTCCTAGGATGTCTCGGAGCCGTGTCTAGTAGAGTCCTACTTATGGGTGTGTTTTCGACCACATCTATAATTAGGAGGCTACTTGGGCATTTAGAAATAATACCCTTCTTTGATGTTCTAGATCGTGCGATAAAGTTGATTGTAAGATTATTCCTCCTTTAAATCGTGCATTGCTATAATTTTCAGTATATGGTGCCTAGAAAGAAAGCAAAAATTGGTCAAAGATCTAATGCCACCCCAGGAGTGGCAGTTGATTCTTTACTTGATGATGCGGGTGAGCACCCGAGGGGTGGGAACATTCCTCCAACTACTACACTGCATGATTCCACTACACCTGATCAGACCGCACCAGTTCCTGCACCTACTGAGGGTGCAACGATCCCTCCAACCAATAATGTAATTCCACCTCCAGCCCCAGCTTCTGGTCCCGTTGTTTCTGAGGGGGATCTTAGGGGAGCCATATGGATGTTGGTTCAGATAGTGGCTTCTCAGGCCCAAACATCAAATGTTGTGCCTACTTCTTCCAGTCAGCCAGGGAAATCTGCTAGTTCCAGGGTGAACAAGTTTCTCCAGTTAGATCCTCCAGTGTTCACGGGTACAATCCTGAGGAGGACCCCCAGGACTTCATTGATGAGATGCACAAGACTCTTCGAGTTATGCGTGCTGCTAAGACAGAAGCGGTGGAGTTAGCTTCCTACCGCCTAAAGGAGGTGTCATATTCTTGGTTTGAATTGTGGGAGGAGTCCTGTGAGGAGGGGAGCCCTCCGACGAGGTGGAATGAGTTCACCGATGCTTTCATTGATCATTTCTTGCCTTCCGAGACTAAGGCAGCCCATGCCGCTGAGTTTGAAAGCTTAATACAAGGTAGCTTGAGTGTGTGGGAGTACTATATGAGATTCGCGTACCTGTCCAAGTATGTTGTATACATGCTGCCCACTATGGAGGTGAGAGTGCGCCGGTTGTGCAGGGCCTTAGCCCCTTGGTTATTAATGAGGCCGCTACAACTGCCTTGAATTCTGATATGAACTATGGGAAGATGATGGCATTTTCTCAATCTACAGAAAACCATAAACTGAAGAATAGGATGGAGCGAGAGAGTAGCAGCAAGGCCCGGTCTGCGAGCAATCTTGGAGGTTCTTTGGGTTGTGGTGATGGTAGGTCAGCATTCAAGGGAGGGTCATCAGGGCCATCCCAATTTTTTGCTCAGCCTTCAGTCAGTGCACTATCGTCAGGACGCAGTCAGCAGCAGCATAGTCATTCTCGGTCAGGGCAATAAGGGATCCTACCAGTAGGGTCGGCCTGGTGGGAGATTCCAGCAATAGCAGTTCCCCCCATGCCCTAGGTGTGGAAAGATTCACTTGGGAATCTGCTACATGAACCTACCCATATGCTATGGGTGCAGATTGAGAGGTCACATTCAGAGGGATTGTCGTTCGTCCTGCCAGGGTGCAGGTAGGGGTGCGTGTGATGACCTGATAGGTCATCTAGAGTTTTAAACCTTAATTCTATGTTTCGAAGCCTCCAATAGATTCCTTAAGCCTTCCTCTATTTGTGTGCGTAGTCCGGGTGTTTTCCGGTAGACTTTTATGTTAAAAATTGATAAAATATGAAATTTTGCTTTAAAAATCCATTTGAGTTGACTTCAGTCAACTTTTTAAGCAAACAAACCTGGATCCGTGTTTTGACGGTCTTGGTGGTTTCGTATCGTGATTTGGGACTTGGGCTTATGCCCGGAATCGAATTCGGAGGTCCCTAGCTTGAGTTACGCTTTTTGTCAAAATTTTGAAGTTTAAAGGCTTAATGAATCTAAAGGTTTCACCAATGTTTGACTTTGTTGATATCGGGTCCGTATTCTGGTTCCGAAACTTGGTATAGGTTCATTACTGTATTTATGACTTGTCTATCAAATTTGGTGAGAAATAGAGTTGGTTTGACGTGATTTGGACTCCCGATTGTTAAAATAGAAGTTTTAAAGTTTTCTTGAAAATTTCATTTGATTTGGTGTCTGATTCATAGTTCTAGGTGTTATTTTGGCAATTTGATCATGTGAACAAGTTCGTATGATATTTTTAGACTTGTGTGCATATTTGGTTTGGCAGCCCGAGGGCTCGGGTGAGTTTCGCATAGGTACAGAGTGAATTTGGACTTAGAATCATAGCTGGTGCATGAGTGTTTTCTGGTGTTGTCTGCAAATCTCGCATTTGTGAGGTCTGGCTCACAAATGTGAGCCTCGCATTTGCGAAGAAGTCTTCGCATTTGAGAGTAGGGGCTGGGGGATGGACTTTCGCATTTGTGAGATAAGGGGTCGCATTTGCGATCCCCTCAGTTTCGCATTTGTGGACATATTGTTCACATTTGCGAAGGCAGTAGGAATGCGAAGACTTCGCAATTGCGATGGTTTACTCGCATTTGCGGGGTTCACAATTGCGAACCCCAGTCGCAATTACCACATCTGCGCCTGATCAAAATCTGAGTTAGACGGGATTTTCTCTCATTCTTGAAATTTTCAAACTTAGAAACCCTAGAGGCAATTTTCCCAAGAGTTCTTCTTCCTAAATTCATTGGTAAGTGATCCTAACCTACTTTCTTTCTATTTTCCATTACATTTCATGAGATTTCAACCTAAAATCTAGAATTTTCATGGTGGAAATTGGGGGTTTGGGAAGAATTAGGAATTTTTGTAAAATTAGAATTTAGACCACAAATTAATGTCGGATTTCGAAACAAATTACATAATCGGGCTCGGGGGTGAATGGGTAATCGAGTTTTGGTCTGAATTTCGAGTTTGGACCACGCGGGTCAGGGAGTTGACTTTTGTTGAATTTTGTTTTCAATAATGACTTAAATTGAACCTTTTTCATTCGTGGGTAGTTCCTAAGGCTTATTTGAACCGTTTGGTTGTTAATTTGCTAAATTTGGTTGGTTCAGAGGCTGGTTTGAAAGGCAAAGCCGTGGTTGAGCTTTGAGTTGATCTTTGGGAGCGAGGTAAGCATCGTGGTTAACCTTGACTTGAGGGATTAGGATTGTTTGCTATGTGCTACTTGTTTAAATTTTGGGTTCAATGTATATGTGAGGTGACGAGTACTTATGCATTGTTGTTGGGTTAAAGCATGCGGGTGGGACTTGTTTCTTGTTATTTATTTATTTCTTTGATCATGATATCCATGCTTAGACTAGATAATTACTAAATTGATCATTCTTTCCGCATTTATGGGCTATCTGTGTTAATTGAATATTGTTTATGAAGAAGAGATTGGTATTGTGGAACCATTGTTGACATAAGACTTGATCTTGCTTATTCTATCTCCCTGTTGTTATATGTTCATTTTTACATGGTAAGGGAGAGTGTTAATGCACGAAGGGTGATGCTGTGTCGTAGTCAAGAGTTAATGCACGAAGGGTGATGCCATGCCGTATCTATTGTTTCGTGTTGAAATTGAGAGTAAAAGCACGAAGGGTGATGCCGTGCCGTATTTATCATTGTATGGTGAGATTGTGAGTAAAAGCACGAAGGGAGATGGCGTGCCATTATTAATGTTTCATGGTGAGGCTGAGAGTAAAAGCACGAAGGGTGATGCCGTGCAACTTTATTCATTATGTTTTGTTCATTTTGTTGGTTGAAGGTTTATTGAGTGATTCTTGTTATCATCTCCTGCTGTAGTTACCGTATCTTGTACCCCTTTCGCATGTCCCCTCCCAATTGTACTTGTTAATTCTTTGTTTGTTGTTATTTTGTACGTATATTTTCGTCTGCACATGTTTAATTACGTGGGTGTCCTGTCATTGCCTCGTCACTACCTCGTCGAGGTTAGGCTCGACACTCACGGAGTACATTGGGTTGGTCGTACTCATACTTCACTCTGCATTTCTTGTGCAGATTTTGGTAGTGGTCCCAGTTGTCCGTGAGGCGTATCAGCTCGGATTGGCATTCGGAGGCTCGAGATAGATCTGCTGGCATCCGCAGATCTTGA
The DNA here is from genome assembly GCF_000390325.3 of Nicotiana tomentosiformis. Classification (NCBI taxonomy): domain Eukaryota; kingdom Viridiplantae; phylum Streptophyta; class Magnoliopsida; order Solanales; family Solanaceae; genus Nicotiana; species Nicotiana tomentosiformis. Next base: position 74,062,029 of record NC_090818.1, on the reverse strand, counting down.
AGTCCCCTTCCATTTCCCCTATTTACTGTTCTTTTCATTCGAGACAGTTGTATTTATTTCAAACCCTATTTTGTAGAGATTCTAGAAGCTCGTGAACTTGTGACTCCAGATCCGGGTTATACTTAGATATTATTGGTTTTATGTCATTTGTATTCTATTTTAGTTATTTTCGGATTAAATGGTTATATTTAATTGAATTAATTACAAAATGGCTTAAAGATCCTCTAACGTTGGCTTGCCTAGCAAGTGAAATATTAGGCGCCATCATGGCCTCGAAGGTAAAAATTCCAGCACAGTACGGCACAACCAACCAGTTCTTCAGGTACTTCATCCGCAGCATGTCCTCCAGCTCGAGGCACTCCAGCACCCGCAGGGCGTGGTTCAGCTAGAGGTGGTACACAAAGTTCGGGAGGACCTTGCCTTTTCTATGCTATGTAGGGTCGCTAGAGTTTAGAGGCTTCTCTATATGTTGTCACAGGTATGTTGACTGTCCAACCTTATGATGTGTATGATCTTATTCATCCCAGTTCCACTTTGTCCTATGTCACTCCCTATGTTGCTAAGGAATCTGGGATAGAACCGGAACAACTTCTTGAGCTATTCTCTGTATCTACTCCAGTTGTCGAGTCTATTGTGGTCGCGCGGGTTTATAGGAATTGTATTGCCACGGTGCGTGGTCGGGACACCATGGCCGATCTCATTTAATCGGGGGTGGTTTATTTTGATATAATAATGGGGATGGATTGGCTTTATTCATGTTTTGCCAAGCATGATTGTCGAACCAGAACCGTTAGGTTTGAATTTTCGAATGAGTCGGTGATTGAATGGAAGGTGGAGGATGTGGTCCCGAAGGGTAGGTTTGTTTCTTACCTTAAGGCCACGAAAATGATTAACAAAGGGTGTATTTACCATTTGGTCCAGGTTACGGACATCGATGTTGAGGAACCTACACTTGAGTCTGTGCCGGTTGTGAATGAATTTCCAGAGGTCTTTCCGGATGAGCTCCCTGGGATCCCATGTCATGCCCAACCTCGGAGAACGTGACCGGCGCTCAACGAGTGGGCCCGGTCGAGCAAGCCTGTTAGACACTTTCTACCCAACTCGCTTATGATGAGAGAAGGCATGTTTTTATTAGTTAAACAGTAGAAGGACCATATATATAGACATTACTAAACCATTTCATTTTGCTACTTCCCTGTTAAGTTTTAAAATACATACATTTTGTGATTTAGTGGAACAAAAATCCAAAATACAACATAATCTGTTTGACCTTTCTAGCACCCATATACAACCCATATAGCGTGTACGGAGCCTCTAAAGATACAAAAGAGTGTAAAAAAGGTGTCGGCAACAAGGCCTCGGCTATACCTCAAAAAGTACAACAATATAAACAAAAGATATATTACATGACCCCAGAATGAAATGGGGCTCACCGAGTCCGCTGAGAAGATGATGCAGCACCTATCTTTTATCAACACTGTCTGCTATGGAACCACCTGCATCCATTTAAATATGCAGCGCCCCCGGCAAAAGGGACGTTAGTACTGTCAAATAGTTCTAGTATGAAAACTAAACACCATTTCAATAAAATGAATAGTAACACAAGGGAAACAGTCAATAAGCATTATGAACTGTAAGTAACACTAAAATGTCAAGTGAAAGATCACTTAGATTTTCAAGTCAATTGCCACCAATATACCACAGTCCACAATACCACCGTGTTCTTAGACGGAGTCCGATCTCGGCCCGATTGGCTAAGCCATCTCATTTGAAACATCAACCATATTCACTATTTCATTCATAATACCACAGTCTTATTATACGGAGTCTAATCTCGGCCCGATCGGCTAAGCCATCTCATTTGATACATCAACCATGTTCACAATTTCATTCACAATACCACCGTGTTATTACACGGAGTCCAATCTCGGCCCGATCGTCTAAGCCATCTCATTCGAGACATCAACCATTTCAATCGATCATCTTACTTCATATTTCTTTCCCATCTTTTCGGCACATTTTAACAAGTGGCTTTAATTATAAAGTCTTTCTTGGCACTTGGCCTTATTTCATAATTCGAGTTCTTTTCCACAATCCAACATTATTATTATCATCAATAACAACATGGTTTTCATTCAAGACTCTTCATTTCACATGTGAGCAATTTAGAATTCAAGGCACATAGAGGATTTTCACACACTTTGGCATAACAATCTTTAATCAAATTTGACTTGAAGTCTAGGCATAGTAGCACATATTCTAAGTCTTGAACATTTCCTCAGATGACAAGATAACATGATGAAAGCATGGAAATACATATTACACATATATTTGCAAAGCAAGCACATTCGGGATAGCAATTTCTAGGACGTTCAATTTGGGACTTACGTCGATTGAATGAATACCTGTGTGTTTCAATTATAAGAAGAGGGGGTTTAGCCAACATACCTCAATTGAGCTTCTTAAAACTCTAAGATGTTCCGGAATATTAGCAACTTCAATCTATTTTAGCAATATAGCAAAATTGAACCCAATATCAGGAAAACGATCATAATTCTAGCTCACATGAGCATTCTATCAAACATTATGTGTGTATTAAGGTTTCATGGCCCATTTTATGAAAGACTCCACTACCACACCCCATTCTTTTCTATCTTTAACTCACAACCTCCCCACATACCTTGGGAACACTTTTATGCAAGGTAAGCATTCCCATCCCTATGAATTACCTTCCTAATGGCCCATTCTAGTTAAATTTTGAAATTAAGAGTTTGGGGTGATAGAATCTTACCTCTTAGGAAGAAGACCTAGGTGCCTCTCTTGATAATCTTCAAGGTTTTAAGTGAGAATTGAAGAATAATTTGATGAAAATCACTTTCTCCCTCTAGGACCCTCTCTCTCACTCTAAAAATATCAGAATATAAGTTCAAAATGGTCCAAGGTAGGTGTTTTAATGGAATAGCGTCGGGTTTAGAAACCCCAAAAATGAAGCTCCGGAACAGGTTCTGCGGCCGCATATGTGACCGCAAAATGGTTATGCGATCCATGAAATGACTGCGAAAAGTAGCCCTGGGAACTGGGCTGGCCTGCTTCACTCTGCAGCCGTTATGCGGCCCGCAGACCTGTTTTGTGGTCGCATAATGCGCCACAAAATCTCCCACCGCAAAATTCAAAGGACGATTATGCGGCCAAAGTGCGTCCCACGAAATGGTTATGCGGTTACATAATTGGCCGCGAAATTCACCTCAAAATTGGCCAAAAGGCTGCTTCACTTTGCGGCCCATAGAGTGATTATGCGACCGCATAATGGGCCACAGAAATGCCTATTTTTGCAAAAATATTTTCTTTAACTCCCCAGCGCACTACATAAATACTATTAACATCTACTTCTATTTCGGCATTACGGAAATCCCGATTTTTAGGAAAACTTTTAACGGGGCCGCACATCCCACCAGTCAGGAAAATTGATTTTGGGATTGATGTGATGCCAGGCACACAACCTATATCTATTCCGCCCAATAGAATGGCACCGACAGAATTGAAGGAACTAAAGGAACAATTGAAGGATTTGTTAGAGAAAGGTTTCATTCGGCTGAGTGTATCACCTTGGGGTGCACCGGTTCTATTTGTAAGAAAGAAGTATGGCTGGCTAAGAATGTGTATTGACTATCGGCAGCTCAACGAAGTTACAATAAAAAATAAGTACCCACTGCCAAGGATAGATGACTTGTTTGATCAATTGTAGGGTGCTAAGTATTTCTCCAAGATCGATTTAAGATTCGGGTATCACCAATTGAAGATCAGGGAGAAGGATATTCCGAAAACAGCTTTCAGGACCCGGTATGGGCACTTTGAATTCCTGGTAATGTCTTTAGGGCTAACAAATGCCCCCGCAGCTTTCATGGATCTTATGAATCGAATCTTCAAGCCTTTTCTTGACTCCTTCATGATAGTGTTTATTGATGATATCTTTGTATATTCGCGAAGTTGAGAGGACCATGTCGATCATCTCAGGGCAGTTCTACAGACCCTGTATCAGCACCTGTTATATGCGAAGTTTTCAAAATGTGAATTTTGGCTTGAATCTGTCACATTCTTGGGTCATGTTGTCTCTAGAGAAGGAATTAAGGTTGATCCTTAGAAGATTGCAGCTGTGGAGAATTGGCCTAGACCTACAACCCCAACTGAGATTCATAGTTTCTTGGGATTAGCTGGATATTATAGGAAGTTTGTGTAGGGGTTCTCTACCCTTGCCTCTCCGTTGACTAAATTAACGCAGAAGGCGGTTAAGTTCCAATGGTCAGATGCTTGTGAAAGGAGCTTCCAAGAGTTGAAATCGAGATTGACTACGACACTAGTGTTGACTCTACCAGATAGTACATATAGGTTTGTGGTATAATGCGATGTTTCAACAATCGGACTTGGGTGTGTATTAGTGCAACATGGCAAGGTGATAGATTATGCTTCTAGGCAACTCAAGAATCATGAAAAGAACTATCCAACACATGACTTAGAGCTTGCAGCGGTGGTCTTTGCGTTGAAGATTTGGCGTCATGATTTGTATGGGGTCCATGTGGATATATTCACCGACCATAAGAGCCTTCAATATATTTTCAAACAGAAGGAATTGAATATGAGGCAGAGAAGATGGCTTGAGTTACTCAAAGATTACGACATTGATATCTTATATCATCCGGGGAAGGCTAATATTGTGGCAGATGCTCATAGCCAGATATTTATGGGTAGTTTGGCTCACTTGAAGGCATATCAAAGGCTGTTGGCCAAGGAGGTTCATCGGTTGGATAATTTGGGATTTCGTCTTGCGGACTTTAGTGAAGGAGGGGTGATTGTGCAAAATAGGGCTGAATCATCGCTTGTGGTGGAAGTCAAGGAGAAGCAATACAATGATCCATTGTGGGTACACTTGAAGGAGGGGATTTATAAACATAAGACCACGGCCTTTTCTCTTGGCATGGATAATGGTGCACTAATGTATCAAGGACGACTATGTGTTCCAAAAGTAGATGGTCTCTGGGAAAGAATCATGACCGAGGCTCACACTTCTAGGTATTCCGTGGACCCGAGCTTTACAAAAGATAAATCATGATCTTAGGAAAGTCTGCTGGTGGAATGTTATGAAGAGGAATGTAGCGGACTTTGTTGCAAGATGTCCAAATTGTCAGTAAGTGACGGCCGAGCACCAAAGGCCCGGTGGGTTGGCACAGAATGTAGAAATTCCAATGTGGAAGTGGGAGATGATTAATATGGACTTTGTGGTGGGACTACCTCGCACACCTCGCAAGTTCGACTCAATTTGGGTAATTGTGGATCGACTCACAAAATTAGCACACTTCTTACCTGTTAAGGCTACCGACACAGCAGAATAGTATGCTCAGTTGTATATCAAGGAAATAGTCAGGTTGCATGGAACTCTAGTTTCTATTATCTCAGATAGAGGGGCACAGTTCACGGCTAAATTTTGGAAGAAATTTCAGCATGGTTTGGGTACTCAGGTGAATCTTAGTACAACCTTTCACCCACAGACTGACGAGCAGGCAGAGCGGACTATTCACACGCTTGAGGATATGTTGCGCGCTTGTGTTATTGACTTCAAGGGTAGCTGGGATGATCATTTTCCGCTCATAAATTTTGCCTACAACAACTGTTATCATGCTAGCATTCAGATGGCACCATTCGAGGCTTTATATGGTAGGAGATGTAGATCTCCCATTGAGTGGTTGGTGGTTTGAGATTGGGGAAGCAGAGTTGATAGGGCCAGACCTCGTGCATCAGTCTACGGAAAAGGTTAAGATCATTAAGGAGCAATTGAAACTACTCAAAGTTGTCAGAAGTCCTATTCAGATGTTCGTCGTAGGGATTTGGAATTCAAGGAAGCTGATTGGGTATTCTTGAAGGTTTCCCCTATGAAGGGTATAATGTGGTTCGGTAAGAAAGGGAAATTGAGTCCGAGGTATGTTGGACCGTACATAATCATTCAGAGGATTTGTCAGGTGGTTTACAGGCTAGAACTACCTCCAGAGATGTCTTTAGTGCACCCGATGTTTCATGTATCCATGTTGAAGAAAGTGGTTGGAGATCCGTCGCTTATTGTTCCGGTTGATACTATAAAGGTTAATGAAGAATTAACTTATGAAGAAATTCCAGTTGCCATTCTTGATAGGCAAGTTTGAAAGTTGAGAAACAAAGAGATTGCCTCCGTAAAAGTACTGTGGCGGAACCAGCAGGTTGAAGAGGCCACCTGGGAGGCCGAGGAAGAAATGAAGAAGAAATACCCTCATTTGTTTGAATATCCATGTATCTATAAAGTTGTGTTATATGAAAATGCTAAGAGGTTACCTTCTATGAATTATGTATCATTTGTACAGTTGATGTTAAGGGTGTTTCGTTTTGGTGATATACTGCTCGTGAGGCCACGGTTGGCATTATTTTTATGTTATATTGCGTCATTGGTTCATTTATATTTTGTTAGGATTGGTTTCTGGGATTCTCTGACATGTGGATAGGCCCAGTTACAGGGGAAACTCTGGCAAAAATTTTGAAAATTTGGGGAGTTAGTCAAAAGTTTGGAACAGTTGGTGTGTGTTATAGCAGCTGAGTCACATTGGTTTCTAATGGTAGATTTTGGCCCTCATTCGAGTACGAATGATCTTAAGCAGAGGAGGATGTAAGGCCTCGTAAAAATTTACCTAAAACGTGGGGTTCCGTGGTGCCGAAGTGGACTTATGTGTCGATGTAGGGCATTTCGAGGACGAATGATCTCAAGCGGGGGAGGATGTAGGACTTATGTAGGGCGTTTCTGCGGTCGCAGGACTGATCTGCGGACCATAGATCTGTCGCAGACTGAAGCAGAAATCTGGGCAAATATTTGGACCATTATGCGGTTCACTATGCGGCCGCATAATCATTTTGCGGACGCAGATCTAGTACAAAAAGTTTTGGAGGGAAGTTCTGCGGCACATTATGCGACTGTAGAATAGGTCTGTGGACTGCAGAATAGGTCTGCGGACCGCAGACCGGTCTCAGAGTGAGGTATTAGTGCCTAGTTCCGAAGGGCCATTATGCGGTCTCATATGCGACCGCTGATCTGCATCGAGGCTTCATTTTTCTAGTTTTATAAACCCGACCCCATTCTTATAAAATAATCTTAGGAATCATTTTAGAAGGTTCAAACTTATATTTTATAGAGACGAAGGTGGTCTAGAGTTAGAAAAGTAATTTCTAAGTCATTTGTTCATCAATCTTTGCTCAAGCTTTGAAGATTTCTCAAGGGTAACTCGCAAGGTCTTCATCCTAGAGGTAAGATTCTACTCCCAAACCCTCAATTTTGTGATTTTACTGAAAATAGGTAATGAGAAAAGCAATTATTGGGTGTGGGAGTTGTCCATTATGCATGCATGTACTCTCAAGGGTTGGGGGAAGAATGTTGAACTAAATTGGGTAGACTTTGGGTAGTGGGATGGAGGAATCCACCATATGAGGACCTTGAAATCATAATACCCACCTAGTGTTTGATAAAATGCTCAAATGAGCTAGAACCATAAACACTCTCCTAATTTGTGTTCAATTTTGCTATATTTCTAAATAGATCGAAGTGGCTAAGAATTATGGAATATTGTAGTAATTTAAAAGGCTCGAGGCGAGGTATGTTGGCCAAACTCATCTCTTAGAATTGAACCCCACAATATCCTTGTAAGTCCCGAGTTGTTCATTATGAATTGATTATTTTAAATAAGCCTTGTGTCGAAAGATATATGTTCAATATGTATTCCAATGTTCTTGTTATGTTATATTCTATTTGAAAATGTGCTCGAAGCATGGGTTGCATATCCAAATATTATATCTTTAGGTCATGATTCAAATTAAGGCTATTATGTCAAACTGTGTAAGAAATCTCAATGTTTTTAACATCCTTATTTGCTCAATATGTGCACATAAAGTCTTAAATAGAAATGCTCTGTTGTTGATGATACATGATAATGTTTGAAAGTGAAAGAGATGAATATGAAGTATGAAATACGGCCAACGTGTCAAGAGTGACACTGTGTTATGGCCATCGGTGCCAATGAACTGAATTATATATAAAAGATAATGTAATGAGTTGTTAACCCTTTAAATAAATAAACACGCTGGGAGTATCGTTGGTCACCGAGGAAGGGAAGGTTGAAATAACCTAACCCCGAAACTACACTTGCTGGTGTAGGACTGAATTATGATTGTACGCCTTTATTGGGATGAGATTTATGTGAAGATAATATTCCCCTTTATTGGGATGAGATGATTTCTAAAAAGGGGTGATGTCGATCCACACGACATTGTGGTGAGACGGCCTAGTCGGTTGGGTCGTGATCGGACGCCATGCCACACACATGGTGGTGATTGTGCTTGAAATTATGGTTGAGATATTGATTGAAATCGTGATAATGATTGTGACTGTGTTTGATGTCTTTGGATGAGACGGCCTAGCCGATCGGTCCGTGATCGGACTCCGTGCTAAAATCAAGATGGTATATCAGTGCTAACATCTCCCAACCTAAAATAATGGAAATTTAATTGGCACTTATCTTGCTCCTAATTTGATGTTTTAGTATTGTCTGAGGCTTCCATTGATTTATCATTATCCTTTCATGTGTTATCATTTGTTCTAACGATAGGGTATTTAGTATTACATACTACTCTCTCCGTTCAAATTTATGTGAACCTATTTGACTGGGCACAAAGTTTAAGAAAAAATGAAGACTTTTGCAATTTGTGGTCCTAAACAAGTCAAAAAGGATCCCAGAGTATTTGTGTGGTTATAAAAGCTTCTCATTAAGGGTAGAGTTGTAAGTTTAAGCAAAATTGTTTCCAAATTTAGAAAGGGGTCATTCTTTTTGGAACGGACCAAAAAGTAAATAGGTTCACATAAACTGGAACGGAGGGAGTATTACTATTCTATATGTACTAACGTCCCTTTTGCCGGGGGCGCTGTATCTTTAATGGATGCAGGTGGTTCTGCAGCAGGTGGCATTGATCATTGATAGAAGTACACCCTCTTCTTAGCAGATTTGGTGAGCCCCACTTCATTCGGGGTCGTTTATCGTTTGTCCCACATGTAGTTTGTTTTGAGGTATAGTCGGGGCCTTTTTGCCGGCGTTGTCATAGAATTTTGTATCCGTAGAGGCTCCATAGACACAATGTGGGTTGTATATGGGTGTTGGGAAAGTCAAACTAGCCTTGTTGTATTTGAATCACTTGTTGCACTTTAACCATGATTGTGTATGCATTTTGAGACTATAAGAAGAAGTGACTAATGGTAATGAGATTGGCATTGTTCAATATTTTATTCATGGGCGAGTTGGGTAGAAGGTATTGTAAAGGCTTGCTTGATCGGGGTACCCCGGTTGAGCTCTAGTTGCGCTCCCCAAGGTCGGGGCGTGACAGTATCACCCCAAAGTATGAGGCTCAATATCAAACACAACACCACCATGTGTGCGGCATGGCATCCGATCTCTGCCCGATCGGCTAAGCCGTCTCACCACAATGTTGTGTGGGTCGACATCACTTTTTGCTAGCAATCATCTCATGCCAATTAAGGGGAACAATCTCAACACATCAATCTCATCTTAATTAAGGGAAATAATCTCAACACATCAGTATGGGGATTTACCCCTCAATCACTCCTACACTGGCATGTGTAGTTTCGGGATTAGGTTATTTCAACCCACCCTTCCTCAGTGACTAAACGATACTCATAAAATATTTATTATATCAATGAGTTATAGCTCATTTTATAATCTCACACTTCCTTTCATTTCATCGGCACTATTGGCCACGAGTCTAATTTTCATTCCTGGCATGATGGTCGCATTTTATATTTCATAGTCACTTCATTCTCTTTCAAGTATCAACATAGGATATCAAACATAAGAGCATTTTCAAAAATCAAGACTTTTAATATGTATATGAGCAATAGGAGTCTTAAACAATTCGAGTTTTCCTTCCAAAATAAGGCATAATAAATTTGCAATTCAAACATGAATTTTAATCATAACATTTGATACATTAGTGATACTTGAATACATTCCCAAAGGAGAGCATAATGTGATAGGAGCAATTACAACACATTTTGAATATATAACTTTCGACACAATGCTTATTTGGAATAACCAGATTTATTGGGAATGGCGTGGAACATGAGAAATAAGAACTTGGGCTAATCACGCTTGAAACTTACAAGAACATCATGGAATTCGATTCTACAAGAGAAGTTTAGCCAACATACATCGCTTGAGCCTTCTGTATATTAGTACAATGTTACAAAGCTTTTAGTGACTTCAATCTATTTAAATACATGACAAAATTGAACCATAATTAGGAAGACATTCATGGGTTCAACTCATTTAAGCATTTCATCAAATACTAGGTTTGTAACTTGACTACAAGGTTCTCCTATGGAAATTTCCTTTACCCCACAACAAAAATCAATCAACAATTCATCCCGGATAATTCAATAACCTCCAAGACCCCTCTATTGATACATGCATGCCATATCTTCTACTCCCCGACCTATTTAGGCCCGTAACAAACTTGCATGGAAGATTTTGAACAAGAACTTTCCCGGATAGGAAATGGCTTAGCAAATGGATTCCTTGATTCTTCAAGATTGGGCAAGATGGTTGAGTAAAGTGGTTGGAGCTTCTTCCTCCCCTCTCTAGTTCCTACCCCTCTCTAAAAATGCCAGACTCTTTGTCCCCAAATGACCCATTTATCTCATTTATTAAAATGGGGCCGGGTTATAAAAATACAAAATGGACCCTCCGAACTCAACTCTACGGTCGTAGACTGTACAACAGAACAGGTATGTGATCCCCATAAGGGACCGCAAAATCATCCTCCAAAACGGGGCTGGTCAGGTCAGGTCTCCAGCGGTCAATGGTCTGCAGACCAGTTATGCGGTCGCATAATACACCCAGAATTCCTCCTCCGAAATTTTCTTATGATGGTAATAACTGGGGATTTTGACTTTTAATTAACGACTATTAGCTTTAGTTTTAGTCTAAAAGCATTGAATTGAATTCCCGAAACTAATGAAATTATGCTAAATTGCAGGAATGTTGGAAGTTAGACTCCCGAGATGAAATCCTACTCAAAAAGGAGTAGTCTGAAACACCAGGCAATAAAGGCCGCAAAAGCACAAATATGCGGTCCGCAGAAAAAATTACGGACAACAGAATTCCATCTGCGACCGCAAACAAAGAGGAAACATCTAGCAGACTTTTGCATAAAGTGCGGACCGTACATGAATTGTGCGTCCGCAAAGCTGGGCTAAGAGTCGAAGATCAGAGAGTATGCAAAAAGACCAAGTCCAGGAAACTCTGTGAATTGCGGACCGCACAAGAATTGTGCGGCCACAGAAGAGTTGCCTTCTAGCCACAGTCAAGAAACGTGCGGCCGCAGATGAATGCCTCACGGCCGCAGTTCAGAAATGTGTGGCCACAAAACTCTAGCTCCTTCCAGATGAAGAAATTTGTGGACCGCACATGGAATTGTGTGGCCGTAGAAACTCCTGAGGGGCATTTTTGTCTGAGATTTTCAGTCTTGTATAAATAGATGAGTTTCACAAAATTAGGTCAAGTTTGAACCTCTGAAGTTGTTGTAGCAGTTTTTCATTACTATTTTAGGAAGTTTTACTTTGCTTTGGTGTATTTACAATAGATTTAATCATTTTAAGCTTCAATTATGAGTTTAATTAGTTTTTCTTCCTTATTTTCTTCAAACCCCATTATGAGTAGCTAGACATTTACTAGGGTTGTGACCCAACCCTAGTGTGTAAACCTTATGGGTATCTAATTTAGTGCTTGTTTATGATTGCGTGTTGATTATTTAGCCTAGTTCATGCTTCAATTTTAGAATTAATGGTTGCAAATATTGATTCATGCCTATTTGACTTAGTCTCTATTTGAAAAAGAAAGACATAGTCTAGGATAACTTAGCTAACAAGGAATTGGGTCAATCGAGAGATTGATTAAGCCAATTAAAGGGTTCAACCTAGACATAGTAATAAACCGACTTGAGCTTTTATCAACTGTTTTGGGTGATACCCATTTGGTCTTGAGAAAGCCAAAGTGGGCAAAACCACTCTCTGGCCGAGAAGTAATGAATGGGTAATTTAGAGTTGATATCTATAATACACCTCAATCAACAAAACAAGCATTAAAGTCTTTATCCTATTAGGCAAATACCTAGGTCATGGTCACATCCCTAGGCTTTTTATCCATTTGGAAAAACTGTAAAAATAATTATGTCTAGTCTTCTTTCTTTATTTTTGCAATCATTAGAGTAAAATTAGAAATAAAAAACAAATCATTATTGTGGAAGTGCAATCTAAAAAATTTTAATTGCTCAATTCAAAATATATACCCAACTCCCATCTTAGCTCCCTGTGGATTCGACCCCGACTCTTAGTTGGGTTTCTATTATTGCATACGACCGTTTCATACCTCTTTTGAGGTGTGCTTTGGACATGATCAATTTTTGGCGTCGTTGCCGGGGAACTAAAAAATGGTGTTAGCTATATATTTGGGTGTATTTTTGGAATATCTTCTTTTCCTTCTGTGTTACTAGCTTGTTTGAGAAATCGTAGGTACAACCATGGCAAACAATGAGTTCGAAAATATTGCTTTGGGGGATGTTGACGTCGAGGATGAGCAAATTGATGAGGTTCCTCTTGAACCTCAAGCCAATAGAAGACGCAGAGTACCTAATGACAATGTCCCCGCTCCACCCCCACCTCTACCATGAGTGGCTCCACACCGGGTGTTACCCAATGAAGGATATGCTAGTGCAATAGTCCCTCCCCGTATTAGGATGGGCAACTTTCAAATCACCAATGTGATGCTCACTTTGCTAGAGAAATGAGGTTTCTTCACCGGTGCTCCAAGTCAAAATACATACAAACATTTGAAGGGTTTTGTGGACACTTGTTGGGGAGCAAACAAACAAATGTCTCCAAGGATACATTGAGGCTAAGGCTTTTTCCCTACTCTCTACGGGGAAAAGCTTTAGATTGGTTGGAAAGTTTGCCGAACCATTCTATTCACACTTGGGATGAGTTGGCGGAAAAGTTTATTTCTAAGTTCTTCTCTCTGGGGCACATGGCTACACTTCGGGATGAGATTTTGGCGTTCAAGCAAGAGCCAAATGAACTACTATATGAGATATGGGAACGCTATAGAACAATGGTTAAGGAATGTCCCAACAATAATATGACGGAGAATATGATTCAACAAACTTTCTATCGTGGGATCAACACAACCAACCAATGTGTAGTGAATCTACTTGCCGATGGGAACTTCATGACTACGCCTTATGCGAAGGCGTGTGAGATGTTAGATGAAATGGCGGAAACATCATCGGCATGGAAATCCCGGGCTAATGTTCCACAAGGTGATCCCAACGTGATCCAACTTCACAAAGAGTTGCATGACCATTTGCAAGCCATCACCGAATTGACTACCACCATGAATCAATTAGCAAAGGCTCAATTTCAACAAGTGCAAAATCTTAAGCAAGTCAATGCCATGGAGGGAGTGAACATGCTGGTGAACAAAAGGAGGACCAAGGGTCCATAAGTGCAATATCGAGTGGAAAATTATGTGCAAGAGGATAGTGGTTTTGATCAAGACGATTCTTACAATGAATAAGAAGAAGAGGTGCAATATGTGAACAACTTTCTAGGGCAATAAAACAACTTCCAAGGCCCAAACCAACATCAATGGCGACCTCAAAACAATCAAGGCAATTGGAATTCTAACAACCAAGAAAATTGGAGTGGTGGAAACAATCAAGGGAATTGGCATAACAATAACAATCAAGGAAATTGGAGTGGCAATAATCAAGGAAATTTTTGGTTGGGGGGGGGGGAGGGTGGTTAACAATCAAGGTGGATAGAACAATAATCAAGGCAATTGGGGGTAGGGTTTTCAAAGGGCCCCGATGTATCAACAACTAAGAAACCTGCCTCCTTATCCTTCCCATGGTCATAGTTCTTCAAACAATGAGACGGGGCGTATTGAGAACCTGTTCAACTGAATGATGGAAAATAATGCCGATTCGGATGCCCAACTTACCTCACACAACACATCGATCCGCAACTTAGAAGTTCAAATGTGGCAAATCTATCAAGCTCTAAATTCTCATCAAAATGGGGAACTACCAAGTGACACGGTGGCAAACCTAAAGGGTGGAAACAACACGGGGCATACCATGGCCGTTACTACAAGAAGTTGAAGAGGTGAAAATGCACCCACCACAAGTAAAAAAGCAACTTGTGGATGATGAGCAAGTGGTATAAGAAGAAGAGATCCCGAACAATGTGGTGCAATCAAATGATGAAGTTCAGATTGATATTGATGATAGTGTGGAAGAGACTCAAGAGGAGGTGAACCCGTCTAGGGATCACATTATTGACATACCTGAACCGGTAGTACAAAAGGCTATAGAACCATTGCCTAAGCCTCCACCTCCATACCCTCAAAGACTTGCCAAACAAAATGGCGAGAATCAATTCAAAAAGTTCATTCAAATGATGAAGAGTCTCTCAATCAATTTGCCATTAGTTGAAGCTTTGGAACAAATGCCCGGTTATGCAACATATATGAAGGATCTCGTGAAGAAGAAGCGGTCAATGAATTTTGAAACTGTCAAAGTCACTCATGAAGTGAGTGCAATTGTACATTCAATGGCTCCTAATTTGGAGGTACCGCTGTGGTGTACTCATTACGCTTCTGCACATTTTTGTGCAAGTCCAGGTACTTCTGATCGTGCCAGTCATTAGCTAGTTGTTGGAGATTTGCTACGGAGGCCTCAAGGTGTACCTGCCATTACGCTTGCAGGCCTCGGAGTCACCTTCTGTTAGTGCCTTTACTATTATTTAATCTTATCAAATAATGTTGTATTAGAGATTCTTAGTATATTTCAGTAGAGCTTATGACTGAGTTCCATCGGTTCTGGGAGTAGTATGACTATTGTTCCGTTTTTGTTTTATTGTGTTAATTATCAATTTAATTTAATACTTTAGTCGTTACTTCTACTAAATTCTCAATGATTGTTAGGCTCACCTAGTCTTAGAGACTATGTGCCATCACGACATCCTAAGATGAGAATTTGTGGTCGTGACAACAAATAATTGACGAGAACAACAAGATGATCCATGGGTGTCTATTAAAAATAATGGAGATGCAACGAAAGAACTATGCAACAACAAAGAGAAAGCGAGGGCATCATAGTAATGACACTAGGAAGGAGGAGAAAAAGAAGAAATAGAAGAAGAGGTATAATATTTGGTACGTACTAACCTTGATTGTTACCACCAGTAGATGGTCGATTGATTAGTTGAATAGCAGCTTGTTGTGTAGATAAAGATTCTATTGGTGAACGAGCACTAAGCCTTAGCATGTTAGGATCAAGTCGCAAATATGGGTTCAGACGCTGAAGTTGTTTGACAACGTTCATTATAATTTCTTGTTCCAAAGCATCCTTTTGTGCGTTGAACATTTCCTGCATTCTTTGTTGCATCATCTCTTCCATTTCCTCCATCATCTACTGCATCCTCTCGCCAGTGGCATCTAAAGAGGATCCAAGATCCCCCATTTTTTCCTTTTAAGACAGTCTTGGTAACCCCTCTTTCATACAGTGTCATGCTATCTGGATGCCCAGGTCCCATGACTGATGCAAAAGCGTCAACTGAATAACTGCCATCTTAACTTTCTTGAGTTGATTGTATTCTCTAGATTTTAACCTATAAACCAAATTCAAGAGAAAAGAGTTTAATTAAATAAAATTGAATCAATAATTAGGAATAAATAAATGATATCGACAAAATTTAAATTATAAATTTTGTACAATTTTACTAATTGTATTCTCATATGAGCCTTTGTATACTCAACCACGTTTTTTTTCTTGTTGCCACAAAAATATCTATCACGATCCAAAACCAACCTGTCGTGATAGCGCCTATCATGGTACTAGGCAAGCTGACTACGTAGACATTTACAACACTCGAAAACTTTGAAAGATATGGAAGCAGTTAAAATTAAGGAAAACCTTTTAAAAACGCGTAAGAAATCATAATTCCATTCAAAATCTCTCCCAAAACTGGGGCGTCACCGAGTACATGAGCATCTACTTAAAAACACAATCTAATACACCGTCTAGGAAATAGCAACTGAAACATAAAATGGAAGATAAGGAGGGAGAGTCAAGGTCTGCGAACGCCAAGCAGCTACCTCAATAGTCGGAAAATCCGAACTCGACAACTCAGTAACCGCCGTGACTAGAAGCACTTGGATCTGCACACGAGGTGCATGGTGTAGCGTGAGTACAACTAACTCAATAAGTAACAAATCTATCCTTTGGACTGAAAGGTAGTGACAAACTCAACAGGTACAATTCAATATAGAAATAACAGTACAGAAATGTAGGCATACTTTCAAGTTCAATAGTTAAACTCAATTCAAGTAAAATAGATCAAATTCTGAATGATATGAGGAGTATGACCTATATACATCTACATGCCAATGCACATGTTGTATGTGATGCACCACTTTGAAAGCCTCGTGTACTCACACTCTCAGAATACTCAGTCACTTAGTACTGTATATGGCCAATCCAGCCGAGGAAAGATCCATCCCATATATATATATATATATACATCAACTGACAGTCAGTCACTCAATACTACATAAGGCCAATCCAGCCTAAGGGAAGATCTATCCCCAAATATAAATGATTTGGACAAGATCCATGTCTAGGGAAGATCCATCCCTCAATATAATCAACTGCGCTCACTGGGGGTGTGTACAGATTCCGGAGGGGCTCCTTCAGCCCAAGCGCTATAATAAGCCAGATCCAGGCATAAATCAGTAAAACATGCTGCGGCGTGCAGCCCGATCCCATAATTATCACTCTCAATCAGGCCCTCGGCCTCACTCAGCCATCAATCTCTCCAGTCTCTCACTCTCGGGCTCACAATGTCATGAAATTAGCCCAAAAATGATGATATGATATAGCAATAAATAGCAACGGAGACTGAGATATGATATGCAATGAATAAATATGACTAAGTACAAAATTTCAATGTAATCAATAAGTCGACGGCAAGAAACGACCACTATGGGTCCGAACAGTACCAACATATAGGTGGGAACTCCCCAAATCGTTACCCAAATCCCCAAATTGAACTCCCCAAATCCCTAACCTCAAACTCCCAAATTCCACCTTAAATACACACAAACTAGGTGGGAAATTCAATGGGGAAACAAGATTATAGATAAAAAATGAGCACAAGAGACTTACCTCAAGAAACCCCTAGAAAATCCTCTCAAGAATCGCCTGAACCCGAGCTTGAAATGTTTAAAATGAAGAAACATTGCGAACTTAAGTGTTCTGTCCGGCCCTTCCACTTCTGCGGAAAATTAACCGCATCTGCGGTGTTTCATAAGCGACATTCCACCCGCTTCTGCGGTGACCCACTAGAGCTGGGCCTCTGCTTCCGCGGTCCTCGTCCTCGCATCTGAGAAATCGCAGGTGCGGATTTCCCATCGCACCTGCGCACCCTTCGCTTCTGCGCCCATAATGCCGAACTTGCGGCCACGCAGGTGCAGAAAACTCCTCGCACCTACGACTACAGTCCTCCCCAATCTTAGCCGCATCTGCGCTACTCAGCTCGCACCAGCGATCAAAGCTCTACATGTGCGATTACACCAGCAGACTCCCCTCTTTAGCCATGCACCAAGTCCCATTTGCGATCCGTTAACCATTCGAAATCAACCCGAGGCCCTCGGGACCTCAACAAAACATACCAACAAGTCCTAAAACACAATACGAACTTAGTCGAGCCCTCAAATCACCTCAAACAACATCAAAAACGAATCCCACCGTAATTCAAGCCTATTGAAACTAAGAAAATTTCAACTTTTACAAACGACGCCGAAACCTATCAAATCACGTCCGATCGACCCCAAATTTTGTACACAAGTCACATTTGACATTACGAACCTACTCCAATTTTCTAAATCAGAATCCGATCCTGATTTCAAAAATTCCACTCCTTGTCAAACTTTTCAAAAATCCATTTTTTGCTATTTTAAGCCTAATTCCACTACAGACCTCCAAACCACAATTCGGACACGCTCCTAAGTCCAAAATTACCCAACGGTGCTAATAGAACCATCAAAACTCCATTCCAGAGTCGTCTACACCTAAGTCCATATCCGGTCAACCTTTTCAACTTAAGTTTTCATCCTTGAGACTAACTGTCTCAGTTCATTTTGAAACCATGCCGGACCCGAACCGACTACCCCTGCAAGTCACATAACAACTATAAAGTACAAAATGATAAGTGAATGGGGGAACAGGGCTACAACTCTCAAAACGACTGGCCGGATCGTTACATCCTCCCCCTCATAAACAAACGTTTGTCTTCGAACGGGTCTAGAAACGTACCTGGAGTCTCAAATAGGTGTGGTTATCTGCTCCATATCTCCTGCTCGGTCTCCCAAGTAGCCTCCTCAACTGGCTGACCTCTCCATTACACCTTCACTGAAGTTATGTCCCTTGACCTCAACTTTCGAACCTATCAATCCAAAATGGCCACCGGCTTTACATCATAAGTCAAATCACCATCCATTTGAACTGTGCTGAAATCCAAAACGTGAGATGGATCACCGACGTACTTTCGGAGCATAGAAATATGAAATACTGGATGCACACTCGACAAACTATGTGGCAAGGCAAGCTTGTAAGCTACCTCTTCAATCCTCTGGAGTACCTCAAAAGGCCCAATATACCGAGGGCTCAACTTGCCCTTTTTCCCGAACCTCATAACACCCTTAATGGGAGAAACCTTGAGCAGTACCTTCTCCCCAACCATGTAAGCAACATCACAAACCTTCCTGCCAGCGTAACTTTTCTGTCTGGACTGCGCCGTGCAAAGCCGATCCTTTATCAATTTAACCTTGTCCAAAGCATCCTGTACCAAGTAAATACCCAATAGACTAGCCTCAACCAGCTCAAACCAACCCACTAGAGATCTACACCGTCTCCCATACAAAGCCTCAAACGAAGCCATCTGAACCATCACATGAACCATCGAAACTGATCCCATGAACCATCAAAATCAATGACACAAGCGCATAATATATCCTCTAATTTCTGAATAATGCGCTTGGACTGTCCGTCCGTCTGAGGGTGAAATGTTGTACTCAACTAAACCTAGGTGCCCAACTCTCACTGCACGTCTCTCCAAAACTGTGATGTAAACTGCTTGCCCCGATTTGAAATAATGGATATTGGCACACCGTGAAGGCGAACGATCTCGCGGATGTAAATCTTAACCAACCGCTCTGAAGAATAAGTAGTCCCACCTGGAATGAAGTGTGCGGATTTGGTCAGCCGATCCACAATCACCCAAATAGCATCAAACTTCCTCTAAGTTCGTGGGAGCCCAACTACAAAATCCATGGTGATCCGCTCACATTTCCATTCTGGAATCTCTAACCTTTGAAGCAATCCACCCGGTCTCTGATGCTCATACCTTACATGCTGACAGTTAAGGGACCGAGCTACAAATCCCACTATATCCTTCTTCATTCTCCTCCACCAATAATGCTGCCTCAAATCCTGGTACATCTTTGTGGCACCCGGATGAATGGAATACCGCGAACTGTGGGCCTCCTCAAGCATCAACTCACGTAGCCCATCAACATTAGGCACACAAATATGACCCTGCATCCTTAACACCCCATCATCCCTAATAGTAACATCTCTGGCATCACTGTGCTAAACCGTGTCCTTAAGGACAAGCAAATGGGGATCATCATACTAGCACTCTCTGATGCGATCATACAAGGAAGAACGAGAAACTACACAAGCTAGAACCCGACTGGGCTCCGAGCATCTAATCTCGCAAACTAGTTGGCCAAGTCCTGAACATCAACTGCAAGCGGTCTCTCACTAATAGGAATGAATGCAAGGCTACCCATACTCACTGCCTTCCTACTCAAGGCATCGGCCACCACATTAGCCTTCCCGGGATGATACAAAATACTGATATCATAGTCCTTTAGCAGCTCCAACCATCTCCGCTGCCTCAAATTTAGATCCTTTTGTTTGAACAAGTGCTGGAGACTCCGATGATTTGTAAATACCTCACAAGACACACCATAGAGATAGTGCCTCCAAATCTTTAATGCGTGAACGATGGCAGCCAACACCAAATCATGGACAGGGTAGTTCTTCTAATGTGCTTCAATTGTCGCAAAGCATAATCAGTCACTCTACCCTCCTACATCATGACATACCCAATACCGATCCGAGAAGCATCAGAGTACACTGTAAAAGAACCTGAAGCTGAAGGTAGAACTAGAACTGGGGCTGTGGTCAAGGAAGTCTTGAGCTTCTGAAAGCTCTCCTCATACTCATCCGACCACCTGAAAGGAGCACCCTTTTGGGTCAATTTAGTCAAGGGCGATGCAATAGATAAGAACCTCTCCACGAAGCGACGATAATAACCGGCCAAGCCGAGAAAGCTCCGAATCTCCGTAGCTGAGGATGGTGTGGACCAACTCTGAACAACCTCAATCTTCTTCGGATCCACTTGTATCCCCTCACTGGACACCACGTTCCCCAAGAATGCCACTGAACTAAGCCAAAAATCACACTTGGAGAACTTGGCATAAATCTTCTCCTCCCTCAACCGCTGCAACACAACTCTCAAATGTTGGGCAAGCTCCTCCTGGCTACGAGAGTACACCAGGATATCATTCATGAACACTATGAAAAATGAGTCAAGGTAAGGCTGAAATACACTGTTCATCAGATGCATAAATGCTGCAAGGGCGTTGGTCAGCCCAAAAGACATCATAAGGAACTCATAATGACCATAACGGGTCCTGAATGTTGTCTTTAGCATATCCGAGTCCTGAATCATCAACTGGTGATACCCAAACCTCAAATCAATCTTGGAGAATACCCTCGCTCCCTGAAGCTGGTCAAATAGATCATCAATGTGCAGAAAAGGATACTTGTTCTTGATTGTAACTTTGTTCAACTGCCTATAATCGATACACATCCGCATAGTACCATTCTTCTTCACAAACAGGACTGGTGCACCCCAAGGCAACACACTAGGCCTAATAACCCACTTATCAAGGAGTTCCTGAAGCTGTTCTTTCAATTCCTTCAACTCAGCTAGTGCCATACGATACGGAGGAATAGAAATGGGCTGAGTGTCCGACACCAAGTCAATACCAAAGTCAATATCCCTGTAGGGCAGCATGCCCGATAGATCTGCAGGAAACGCATCCGAAAAATATCGCACCACCGGAACAGAATCAATAGGAGGAGTATCAGCACCAACATCCCTCACAAAGGCCAAATAAGATAAACAACCCTTCCCAACCATCCGTTGGGCCTTCAAATATGATCTCACTCTGCTGGGAACATAGTCTAGAGAACCTCGCCACTCAATCCTTAGAAACCCCATCATCGCCAACGTCACTGTCTTAGCTTGACAATCCAAAACAGCATGACATGAAGACAACCAATCCATACCCAAGATCACGTCAAAATCAACCATACTAAGGTATAAGAGATCAACTCTAGTCTCTAATCCCCTAATAGTCACTACAAATGACCGATATATACGGTCCACAATAATGGTGTCTGTCACGCCCCAACCTCGGGAGGCGCGACCGGTGCTCAACTGAGTGAACTCGGCCGAGCAAGCTTGTTAGATACTTTCTACCCAACTCACCCATGATAAGAGAAGGCATGTTTTTATTAGCTAAACAGTAGAAGGACCATAAGCATAGACATTACTAAACCATTTCATTTTGTTACTTCCTGTTAAGTTTCAAAAGGCATACATTTTGTGATTTAGTGGAACAAAAATACAAAATACAACATAATTTGTTTGACCTTTCTAGTACCCATGTACAACCCACATAGCGTCTACGGAGCCTCTAAAGATACAAAAGAGAGTCAAGATGGTTCTAGCAATATGGCCCGGACTATACCTCAAAAGTGACCACAATATAAACAAAAGGTACAATACATCACCCCAGAATGAAATGGGGCTCACCGAGTCCGCTTAGAAGAGGATGCAGCACTATCTGTGATCAACACTGTCTTTTATGTAACCACCTGCATCCATTTAAAGATGCTGTGCCCCCGGCAAAAGGGACGTTAGTACCGTCGAATAGCACTAGTATGTAAAGCTAAACACCAACTCAATAGAATGAATAATAATACAAGAGGAACAGTCAAGAATTCAATAAGGGCTTCAAATAATATTAAAACAACAAGTTAATGATCATATACGTTTTCAAGTCAATTTCCATATTATTAGGTTGGGTGATCTTTAGTACCGATATTCCACAATTCACAATACCTCCGCATTCTTACACGAAGTCCGATCTTGACCAGATCAGCTAGGTCGTCTCATTTGAGACATTACCATAATTTCATTATAATTTCCAGTACAGTACCACCATGTGTGCGGCATGGAGTTCGATCACGGCCCGATTGGCTAGGCCATCTCATTTGAGATATTACCACAATTTCATCCACAATACCACCGTGTTCTTACACGGAGTCCGACCTCGGACCGATCGGCTAGGCCATCTCATTTGAGATATTACCACAATTTCATCCATAATACCACCGTGTTCTTACACGGAGTCCGACCTCGGACCGATCGGCTAGGCCATCTCATTTGAGATATTACCTTCTTCAGTCAATCATCTCACATCGTACTTCTTAACACTTACAAAGTCATTCTTGTTACTTGGCCGTATTTCATAGTTCCAGTTCCCATTTCCACATTCAAATATCATTATCATTATCAACATCAATAAGGCTTCCCATTCAAGACATTAATTCACATATGAGCAATTTGGGAAATCTTAGGCACAGAGAGGCCTTTCATACAATTTGGCATAACAACCTTTATTTCGGTCTTGACATGAAGTTTTAACATTCCTAACACATATTCCACATTTTGAACATATTCTCAAATGGCAAGATGACATGATGAAGCATTTAGAATAAACATTGAATAAACATCCTTCAACACAACCACATTAGGAAAAGCCAATTCAATAATGATCAAGGGCTTACTCCAATTACATGAACACTGTGGGATTCGATTCTAAGAAGAAGGGGGTTTAGCCAACATACCTCAATTGAGCTTCTCAACTCTAAAATGATCCGGAATTCTTAGAAACTTCAATCTATTTTAGAAATATAACAAGTTAAACCAAAAATTAGGAAGATGATCATGGTTTTAGCTCATTTGAGCATTTTATCAAACACTAGGTGTGCATTACGGTTCTAAGGCTCTTTTGTGGAAGATTCCATCATTTCCAAACCCACTCTCTACTATTTTTAGCTCAAAACCTGCCCACATACTTCAAGGATACGTGCATGCAAGACAATAACCCCCAAGCCCAATAATTGCCTATCCAATTACCCCATTTTTACAAATTTTCGAAATTGAGAGCTAGGACATAGATTCTTACCTTTAGGGTGAAGACTTCCTTTGTTAATCCTCAATTATTGAGCAAGAATTGATGGGTAATGGCTAAAGATTTCTCCCCGACTCTAAGAACTCTCCCTCTCACTCTAAAGTATCAGAAATGTGCTCAAAATGGTATATGTGGTGTGTTTTAATGAAATTGGGTCGGG
Source organism: Nicotiana tomentosiformis (assembly GCF_000390325.3). Taxonomy (NCBI): domain Eukaryota; kingdom Viridiplantae; phylum Streptophyta; class Magnoliopsida; order Solanales; family Solanaceae; genus Nicotiana; species Nicotiana tomentosiformis. The sequence continues at coordinate 74,038,284 of NC_090818.1, read as the reverse complement.
TTTAAAAACCCCAAAAATGAATCTCCAGAACGGGTTCTTGGTCGCATATGCGACCGCATAATGGTTATGCGGTCCGTGAAATGACCGCAAAAATGGGGGCTAGAGCTGGAATGAAACTGACCTGGTCTGCAGTCACTATGCGGCTCGCAGACCTTTTCTGTGGTCGCATAATCCACCGCAGAACGGTTTTGCCGTCGCATAGTGCAACGTAGAATCTCCCTCCAAAAAATCCCAAGACGGGATATACGACAAGAATGTGGCCCACGAAACGGTTATGTGGTCACATAATGGCCACGAAATTGGGCATCAAAAATGCCCCAAAAATCTGCCCCCCTCTGCGACCAATCTGCGGTCCGTAGAGTGGTTTTGTGGCCGCAAAAATGCGTTCTTCTGTCCAACATTTTCTTTCAACTCCCAGTGCACTTTTCAATCCAAAAATTCCTAACCTCAAGCTCACCGCGAAGAATTTCTACTATTATAACCTCCGCGCCTACTTGGGCATCACGGAAACCGGATTTTTTGGAAAACTTTTACGGGGCCTTACATCCTCCCCCACTTAAGATCATTCTTCCTCGAATGAGGATCAGGGTCCATTATTAGCACCTTGTGCAACTCAGTTATCATACCCTACACCAGCAACCCCAAATTTAACTAACTCCCTAAATTTCTAAAACTTTCACCAGAGTTTCCTTTGTAACTAGGCCTATCCACCTGTCAGAGAGCCTTAGAATCACATCCTAACAACATGCACAGAAACCAACAATGTAACATAGCTAATAACAACACCAACCGTGGCGTCATGTAAACAATATATAATCAAAAGGAATACCTTTACATTAACTGAATAAGGGATACAAAATTCGTAGGCGACAAGTTCATAAAAAGGATTACACAACTATTTCAAACAAGTAAGGATACTTCTTCTTCATTTCTTCCTCGGCCTCCCACGTGGCCTCTTCAACCTGCTGGTTTCGCCATAACACTTTTACGGAGGCAATATCTTTATTTCTCAACCTTCGGACTTGTCTATCAAGAATGACAACTAGAATTTCTTCATATGACAACTCTTCATTAACCTCAATGGTCTCAACAGGCACAATAGCTGATGGATCTCCAACTACCATCTTCAACATAGACATATGGAATACCGGGTGGACTAATGACATTTCGGGTGGTAGCTCAAGCTAGTACGCCACCTGGCCAATTCTCTGAATGATTTTGTACGGCCCGACATACCTCGGACTCAATTTTCCCTTTTTCCAAAATCGCATAATACCCTTCTTGGGGGAAACCTTCAAGAATACCCAATCATCTTCTTTGAACTCTAAGTCTCTACGACGGAAATTGGAATAGGATTTTTGACGACTCTGGGCAGTTTTCAACCTCTCCTTTATGATCTTAACCTTCTCCATAGCCTGATGCATGAGGTCTGGCCCTATCGACTCAGCTTCCCCAATCTCGAACCACCCAGTGGGAGATCTACATCTCCTACCATACAATGCCTCAAATGGTGCCATCTGAATACTTGCATGAAAGCTGTTATTATAAGCAAACTCTATGAGTGATAAATGATCATCCCAGCTTCCCCTGAAATATAGAACACAAGCACACAACATGTCCTCAAGCGTATGAATAGTCCGCTCTGCTTGCCCGTCGGTCTGTGGAAGGAAGGTTGTACTAAGATTCACCTGAGTACCCAAACCTTGCTGAAATCTCTTCCAAAAATTTGCCATGAACTGAGCCCCTCGATCAGAAATAATAGAAACTGAAGTACTATGTAACCTGACTATTTCCTTGATATACAACCGGGCATACTGTTCTGCTATGTCGGTAGATTTAACTGGCAAGAATTGAGCTGATTTCGTGAGTCGATCTACAATCACCCAAATTGAGTCAAACTTGTGCGGAGTGCGAGGTAATCCTACCACAAAGTCTATATTAATCATTTCCCATTTCCATATTGGAATTTCTATGTTTTGTGCCAACCCACCAGGCCGTTGGTGTTCGGCCTTTACATGCTGACGGTTTGGACACCTTGCCACAAAGTCTGCCATATTCCTCTACATGTCAGCCCACCAATAGACTTCCTTGATATCGTGGTACATCTTTGTAGAACCTGGGTGCACAAAATACCTAGAAGCGTGAGCCTCGGTCATGATTCTCTCCCGGAGACCATCTACATTCGGAATACATAGTCGTCCTTGGTACCTTAGTGTACCATTATCCATGCCAAGAGAAAAAGACGTAGTCTTATATTTTTGAATCCCCTCTTCAATTGTACCAAAAATGGGTCGTTATATTACTTCTTTTTGCCTTCTACAACAAGCGAAGATTCGGCCCTATTTTGCACAATTACCCCTCATTCATTAGAGTCCGTAAGACGAACTCCCAAACTAGCCAATCGATGGACTTCCTTGGCCAATGGCCTTTGATATGACTCCAAGTGTGCTAAACTACCCATAGATTTCCGGCTAAGCGCATCCGCCACAATATTGGCTTTCCCCGGGTGATATAGAATATCGATGTCGTAATCCTTGAGTAACTCAAGCTATCTTATATGCCTCATATTCAGATCCTTTTGTTTCAAAATATATTGAATACTCTTGTGGTCCATGAATACATCCACATGGACCCCATACGAATAGTGACGCCAAAGTTTCAATGCAAAAACTATTACCGCAAGTTCTAAGTCATGTGTTGAATAATTCTTTTCATGATTCTTGAGTTGCCTAGAAGCATATGCTATAACTTTGCCGTGTTGCATAAACATACACCCTAGCCTAATTCTTGAAGCATCACAATATACCACAAATTCATCTATACCCACTGGCAAGGTCAACACCGGCGTTGTAGTCAATCTCAATTTCAACTCCTGGAAGCTCCTTTCACAAGCATCGAAACCATTGGAACTTAACTGCTTTCTGAGTCAATTTAGTCAGCGGAGAGGCAAGTGTAGAGAACCCCTCCACAAACTTCCTATAATACCCTGCTAAGCCCAAGAAACGACGAATCTCTATTGGCGTTATAGGTCTAGGGCAATTCTTTACTTCTAAAATCATTTGAGGATCAACCTTGATTCCTTCTCTAGAGACAACATGACCCAAGAATGTGACAGATTCGAGCCAAAATTCATACTTTGAAAATTTCGCATACAATTGGTGCAGATGAAGAGTCTGCAACACTGCCCTGAGATGATCGGCATGGTCCTCCCGACCTCGTGAATACACAAGAATATTGTCAATGAACACTATCACAAAGGAGTCAAGGAAAGGCTTGAAAACCCGATTCATAAGATCCATGAAAGCTGCTGGGGCATTTGTTAGACCAAAAGACATTACTAAAAATTCAAAGTGCCCATATCGGGTTCTAAAAGTTGTTTTCAGAATATCCTGCTCCCTGATCTTCAATTGGTGATATCCGAATCATAAATCAATTTTGGAGAAGTATCTAGCACCCTGTAACTGATCAACCAAATCATTTATTCATGGTAACTGGTACTTGTTTTTGATTGTGACCTTGCTGAGCTACCGGTAGTCAATATACATCCTTAGCGATCCATCTTTCTTCCTTACAAAGAGAACCGGTGCGCCCCATGGTGACACACTCGGTCGGATGAAACCCTTCTCTAACAAATCCTTCAATTGCTCCTTTAGCTCCTTCAATTCTGCTGGTGCCATCTTGTATGGCGGAATAGATATAAGTTGTGTGCCTAGCATCACATCAACCCCAAAATCAATATCCTATTTGGCGGAATCCCAAGGAGTTCATCAGGAAAGACCCCTAGAAATTCATTCACAACTGGCACAGATTCGAGCGTAGGTGTCTCAGTAGTAGTGTCCGTAACTCGGACCAAGTGATAGATACACTCCTTGTTAATCATCTTCATGGCCTTAAGGTAAGAAATAAACCTACCCTTCGGCACCACATTATCCCCCTTCCACTCAATAACTGGCTCATTAGGAAATTCAAACCTTACAGTTCTAGTTCGGCGGTCGAGCTTCGCAAAACATGAATAAAGCCAATCCATTCCCATAATTACATCAAAATCAACCATCACCAATTCAATGAGATCAGCCACGGTGTCTTGACTATGCACCATGACGACACAACCCCTATAAACCCGTGTGGCCATAATAGACTCGCCAACAGGAGTAGATACAGAGAACGGCTTGGGAAGCGATTCCGGTTCTATCCCAAATTCCATAGCAACGTAAGGGTTAACATAGGAGAAGGTGGAACCGGGATCAAAAATGAGCATATACATCATGAGTTTGGACAGTCAATATACCTGTGACGACATCTGGAGAAGCCTTTGCACTCTGGCAACCACTCATAGTATAGAAACGGCTGGGTCCTCCTGAACTCTGTGCACCACCCCTAGCTGCACCACGCCCTGCTGGTGCTGGAGTGCCTCGTGCTGGAGGGGGGTAATGAAGATGTAGCTACTGTAGAACTGGATGGCTGTGTTGTGCCCCTGCCCGCGTCCTGGTGGAATGAACGGCACTCCCTATGAATATGACCCCTCAATCCGCGCCCGTAACATATAGGTAAGACCATGTAGCACATCCCCGAGTGCATCTTCCCACACCTGGGGCATGGGGGCCTCCGCTGCTGCGGGAATCTCCCTCCTGATCGGCCTTGATGGTGGGGTCCCCTGCTCCCCTAATTGGGCCTGAAGTGACTCCACTACTACTAACTGTGCCCCACTGGCAGTGCACTGGTTGAAGACTGAGCATGAGACTAGGTTGGCCCTGATGACCCTCCCCTGAAAGCTGATCTTCCCTTACAAAATGACTCCTTAAAGTTGCCCGCGGACCGGGCCTTGCTGGTACCCTCTCGCTCCCTTTTGTTCTTCAACTTACGGTCTTCTGTAGCTTGAGAAAATGCTTCCATCTTCCCATAGTTTATTTCTGAATTCAAGGCAGCTGTAGTGGCCTCATTGATAACCAAGGGGCTAAGGCCCTGCACAAACCGGTGCACTCTAACTTCATAGAAGGCAATATGTGAATAACATATTTTGACAGACGCGCGAACTCCATGTGATACTCCCACACACTCCTACTCCCTTGCTTAAGATTCTCAAACTCTGCGGCATGGGCTGCCCTACTCTCGGCAGGCAAGAAATGGTCTATAAAGGAATCGGCAAACTTACTCCATCTCGCTGGAGGGCTCCCCTCCTCCCGAGAGTCCTCCCACAGCTCAAACCAAGAATTTGCCACCCCTTTTAGGCAGTAGGCGGCCAACTCCACTCCCTCCATCTCAGTAGCGCGCATAACCCGTAGAGTCTTATGCATCTCATCAATGAAGTCCTGTGGGTCCTCCTCGGGATTAGAACCCGTGAACACCGGAGGATCCAACTGAAGAAATGTGTTCACCCTGGAACCACAAGAATCCTCTTGTTGGCCAGACAAAGTGGGTGCAACATTTTCTCTTTGGGCTTGAGAAGTCACTATCTGTGTTTGTATTTGAATAGCTCCCCTAAGATCCCCATTAGAAATACCAGAACTGGAAGCTGGGGCTGGAGGTGGAATTGAAATATCGGTTGGAGGAACCGCTGCACCCTCAGTAGGTGCAGGAACTGGTGTGGCCTGAATAAGTGTAGTGGAATCAGGTAGTGTAGCAGTCAGGGGATTATCCTCACCCCTCGGGTATTCACCCGCCTCACCAAGTAAATGGTCACTGCCACTACCAAGGAGGCATTGGCTCCTTGGCCAGATCTTGCTCGCTTCTTAGGTGCCATATATTGAAAGTTAAAGGAATGCACGAGTTAGAGGAGGAACAATTGCACAATTAGTTTCATCGCACGATCCAGAATATCAAAGAAGGGTATTATTCCTAAATGTCTAAGTAGCCCCCAACTTATAGATGTGGTCGACAACACACCGATAAGAAGGACTCTACCAGACACGGCTCCGAGACATCCTAGGATACTTTAAAACCTTAGGCTCTGATACCAAGTTTGTCACACCCCAACCTCGGGAGGTGCGACCGGCGCTCAATCGAGTGTACCCGGCTGAGCAAGCCTATTAGATACTTTCTACCCAACTCACCCATGATAAGAGAAGGCATGTTTTTATTAGCTAAACAGTAGAAGGGCCATATGCATAGACATTACTAAACCATTTAATTTTGCTACTTCCTGTTAAGTTTCAAAAGGCATACATTTTGTGATTTAGTGGAACAAAAATCCAAAATACAACATAATCCGTTTGACCTTTCTAGTACCCATGTACAACCCACATAGTGTCTACGGAGCCTCTAAAGATACAAAAGAGAGTCAAGACGGTTCTAGCAATATGGCCCCGACTATACCTCAAAAGTGACCACAATATAAATAAAAGGTACAATACATGACCCCAGAATGAAATGGGGCTCACCGAGTCCGCTTAGAAGAGGATGCAGCACTATCTGTGATCAACACTGTCTTTTATATAACCACCTGCATCCCTTTAAAGATGTTGTGCCCCCTGCAAAAGGGACGTTAGTACCGTCGAATAGCACTAGTATGTAAAGCTAAACACCAACTCAATAGAATGAATAATAATACAAGAGGAACAGTCAAGAATTCAATAAGGGCTTCAAATAATATTAAAACAACAAGTTAAGGATCATATACGTTTTCAAGTCAATTTCCATATTATTAGGTTGGGTGATCTTTAGTACCGATATTCCACAATTCACAATACCTCCGTATTCTTACACGGAGTCCGATCTCGACCCGATCAGCTAGGTCGTCTCATTTGAGACATTACCATAATTGCATTATAATTTCCAGTACAGTACCACCATGTGTGTGGCATGGCATCTGATCACGGCCCGATCGGCTAAGCCATCTCATTTGAGACATTACCATAATTTCATCCACAATGCCACCGTGTTCTTACACGGAGTCCGACCTCGGACCGATCAACTAGGCTATCTCATTTGAGACATTACCTTCTTATGTCAATCATCTCGCATCGTACTTCTTAACACTTACAAAGTAATTCTTGGCACTTGGCCGTATTTCATAGTTTCAATTCCCTTTTCCACATTCAAATATCATTATCATTATCAACATCAATAGGGCTTCCCATTCAAGACATTAATTCACATATGAGCAATTTGGTAAATCTTAGGCACATAGAGGCCTTTCATACAATTTGGCATAACAACCTTTATTTCGGTCTTGGCATGAAGTTTTAACATTTGTAACATATATTACACATTTTGAACATATTCTGAATTGGCAAGATGACATGATGAAGCATTAAAAATAAACATTGAACAAACAACCTTCAACACAACCACATTAGGAAAAGCCAATTCAATAATGATCAAGGACTTACTCCAATTACATGAACACTGTGGGATTCGATTCTAAGAAGAAGGGGGTTTAGCCAACATACCTCAATTGAGCTTCTCAACTCTAAAATGATCCTAAATTCTTAGCAACTTCAATCTATTTTAGAAATATAACAAGTTGAACAAAAAATTAGGAAGATGATCATGGTTTTAGCTTATTTGAGCATTGTATCAAACACTAGGTGTGCATTAAAGTTCTAAGGCTCTTTTGTGGAAGATTACATCATTTCCCAACCCACTCTCTACCATTTTTAGCTCACAACCTTCCCACATACTTCAAGGATACATGCATGCAAGACAACAACCCCCACACCCAATAATTGCCTCTCCAATTACCCTACCGCTAGATTGAAATACAGAATGTAGCATGATGAATGAGTAGAGAGTTCATTAAGAATTTGAAATTGATGGTCTCTTGGTTGTGTGGCAACATTCATAAAGGATTGACTGAAGTTATTTATTCTGCAATATTTCTTGAGCTTTTGCAGTGAATAATTCCGGTCCTCCTACTGGATAACATTCATGTATATGTTTTCCTATTTTATATTTCCATTTCTTCTATGAGATGCTTATTCTCATTATTGCTGATAAGTTATTCTAACTTTGATGTGATTCTCATTTCAAAGAACTTATTATATGTCACAATATTTTATTCTATCATTATGATCTTCCAAAGTTAACGTGATCCAAGGTATATTGGTTGTCATTAACTATGTTTTGCACAAAAGAAAAATCAATATAACTAGTTACTAGTGATTACTTGTTACTTTATTGGTTATCTATATGAATCTTGTTTGGCCAAACCCATAAGTGGCCCCTTTAAGTTTGCTCCGATTTTTATTTTGGCACCTCTACTCAGACCTTTTCCATTTTGACACTCCAACCCCTAACCTCATGTGTCATTTAAACACAAAACAATGACCTGTCACATTGAGTGAGCCTCGTCACCCACGTCGCGCGTGAGGCCTCTAGGAGGGGTAAAATCACTCCCCTTTTAACTGTATTAAATTTTACCGTTGCAGTCCCATTTATATCCGACTTTCCCCTACCCTTTCTCCATTATCACATAAGAGACTGGACTCCGAAAAGGAACTTCAAGAGGTTCCAACCTAGCCTTAACGCAGAAAGGAAAATAGGTCACCGAAAATCGAAAACAAAACAACACCAAACTGATCATCTACCCAGCAACAGAAATGATAAATATAGCATAGAGAGAGTGAAGAAATTCAAGGAACCCATATAGTAAAATAATGGCTAAACAGTGGTAAAATTTGGCAGAGCCAAACAACGAGCACAGGCAAAACAGTTTAATTTTATCGGGTGCGGGTTATTTTTCACGAGCACGGGTGCGGGTTCATATTTCCTGGTAGGGAATTACGTGGATAATTAATCCAAGTAGCAGTAAGTAATTCGCTAGCTTTACACATTGGCAGCGATTATGAACACGCGCCTGAGTTATACGTACATGTGAGTGTTTTGTGTTTAAATGACACATGAAAAAGGTCTGAGTAGAGGTGCCAAAATGAAAAGCGAAGCAAACTTAAAGGGGCCGTTTATGGGTTTGGCCAAACAAGATTCATATAGATAACTAATAAAGTAACAAGTAATCATTAGTAACTAGTTAAATTGATTTTTCTTTTGTGCAAAATATAGTTAATGACAACCAATATACCTTGGATCACGTTAACTTTGGAAGATCAGAATGATAGAATAAAATATTGTGACATATAATAAGTTCTTTGAAATGAGAATCAAATCAAAGTTGAATAACTTATCAACAATAATGAGATAAACATCTCATAGAAGAAGTTAAATTGAAATATAAAATAAGAAAACATATACATGAATGTTATCCAGTAGGAGGACCGGAATAATTCACTGCAAAAGCTCAAGAAATATTGCAGAATAAATAACTTTAGTCAATACTTTATGAATGTTGCCACACAACCAAGAGACCATCAATTTTAAATTCTTGATGAACTCTCTACTCATTCATCATGCTACATTCAGTATTTCAATCTAGCGGTACTACCATTAAATAATTGGATCTCTTCGTCATAATAGTCTTCAGTCAAATGCCTTGATCAGCATTTGACTGAAGTCTGTTCACATCCCCTTCCCGCCAATGAATCTTGTGACTCTTTCACTTCTCGAATATACATCGAGTATTCGAAAAGTAGAGGACTATATGTATGGGATAATAATCTGGATCTGCCAAGTGTATCGACAGGGGCGCAACACGTTGAGTCTGGGCCTGACAGTAACTTAGCACTCGCGATATTGAGGGGAATGACCCAGGTCCAGGGCTCCTAGATCGTAGTAACCGGTGCGCAGAAGCACATTGCTGTCTGAGACTGATTAAAGCCCGCGTGGACCGGTTGTGCACTACCCCAGGTCCAACAGATCTTTTTCTTTCTGACATTGACTCCGGTGCCAGTTGGAGCGCATTATCAACAACTCTCTGACATAAGACATCATAGAGCTTTGTGTTGAACGAGCTACGCCTTTTCAACAGACCTTTTTTCACTGTTGAAGGGTCTTATCGCAAAAAGGTCCTTGCTTATTTTATATAGTTAGCTTCTCAATGAAGTTGTGATGACTCGATAGGTCCTTTTGAGTACTATCCCTAATTTCCATGTTTTGAGACCTCTCATAACTTCATTTTATATTTATTGATTTACGTGCATAGTCCGTGTTATTTTCCTACCAAAAGCTTTAAAGAAAAAGTGATTTTTGACTTAAATTAAGGCTAGAGTTGACCACGATCAATGTTTATGGTAAACGACTTCGGATCGGTATTTTGATGATTTTGATAGGTTTTTTTGATTTTTTGGACATGTACGCACATTTGATTGGGGTCCGGGATTATCAGAACACGTTTCGATGCATTACGTGAAAGATTGAGAAAAATGAGTTTTCAAGTTGAAATCATAAGTTTTGATGATCGATTGTTATTATTTTATGTTATTTTGATGATTTGAGGTAGCGAGCAAGTTAATATGATGTTATAACACTTGTGCGCATGTTTGAATTGGATCCCGGGGACTCGGGTGAGTTTTAGATTAATTTGGGACCATTTTTAGCCTTGTTCAGTTGCTGATTTTTCTGTGCTGGTGTTTAGTGCTTCGCGATCGTGAATCCACTATCACGATCGCGAATCCACTATCGCGATCGAGAAGGGGAAAATTAGGGTTGGGGTTGGATACACTATGTGAATGCTAGAGGTGGATTGGGAACATGAAGGCTACAGGGGGCTGCCCTTCGTGAACGCGAAAGGCCTCACACGAGCGCGTAGGCTTGGGGAATGTGTGGGGAGGGCAGATGGTCCTTCATCGTGACCGCGACCCCCGGGACACAAATGCAAAGGCTTGGCTGGGGAAATTCCTTCGTGAACGCGATGAAGACTTCGCGAATGCGAAGGCCAATGGGCCAGTGTGCTTCGCGAATGCGAAGAACACCTGACGCCTAATTAGATAAATGCTGAAAGTCAGGATTTCATTATTTTTCACCATTTTTGAAACCTAGAGCTCGGACTAGAGAGATTTTTGAAGAGATTTTCATCTCAACTTCATTGGTTAGTACTTTTCTACTAGTTTTGATGCATTTCCATAATCATCCATTGATTTTTAACCTTAAATTTAGTTATTTCAAAGTAGAAATTGGGGATTTTGGGTTGAATTTAGAAAAAAGGGTAAATTAAGATTTAGATCTCGAATTGGGATTAAATTTCAAAACAAATCACATAACTGGGCTCGGGGTGAATGAGTAATCGAAATTTGGTCCAAATATCAAAATTTGACCAAGCGAGCCCGAGTTTGACTTTTGTTGACTTTTTCAATTTAATTAAAATTTAATCTTTTTCACTCGTGGGTAGTTTCTAAAGCTTATTTTGAATTGTTTGAACTATATTTGGCTAGATTCGATTGGTTTGGAGGCTTATTCTAAAGGAAAAGTCGTGGTTGATTATTGCTTGATTGCAGAAAGAGGTAAGTGTCGTGTTTAGCCTTAACTTGAGGAAATTAGGACTTGATTTGTAACGAACCGACCAGTCATTTTGCTTTTCATGTCTCCGTTCCCCGAATTAAGACTCCCCGTAGGTGCCCTTACTATTTTATGACTTACGTGGATGGTTGACTTGGGTTTGGAAGGGTTCGAGTTGAAATCGGAATACTTGGTTCCTTAATAGTGGCCTAAGATGGCCATATTTTACTAGAGTCAACATTTTTAATAAACGACCTCAGAACTGGGATTTGACGGCTCCAATAGGTACGTATGATGATTTTGGACTTGGGCCTGTGTTCGGATCGGGTTTCGGATGATACGGGAGCGTTTCGGCGCTTAATGTTGATAGTTGGCGCATTGAAGGTTTTAGAGTTCTTTAAATTTTGTTTGGAGTAGTATTTGGTGTTATCAAGGTCCGTTTGGGATTTCGAGCCTAGGAATAATTCCGTACGGTGATTTATGAGTTGTACACAAAATTTGGTATCATTTCGAGTAGTCTAAGTATGATTCAGCGCTTTCGGAGTAAGTTGAAAAGCTTTAAGTTCATAATTTGATTTAATTTAGTTTTGGGGTGTGCTCCTTAGTTTTGATGTTGTTTTACATGTTCCGGGAGTTTGAACATGTCTATATTATATTTATATACTTGTTGGTGCAGTTGGACGGAGTCCCGGGTGGCTCGAGTGAGTTTCGGACCACTCAGACTTGTGTTCAAAAATACGATATCTACTATTTTGGTTTCCTTCTTCGCGAACACGGAGAAGGCCTCGCGTTCGCGATGAATGAATTGGGCTGGGGAGATTTTGTTCTATGTATTCGCAAAAAAGAGCTCGTGATCGCAATGCTCGAGGCCACTGACCTTCGCGTTCGCGTGAAGAGGTCCGCGTCCGCGAAGGGTAAAGCGAGCTGTGTGGGGTAGCACATTGTTGGTCTTCGCGTTTGCGAAAAAATCCTCGCATTCGCGTAGGGCAGTCAATAAAGTCTTCGCGTTCGCAAGACTCTGGTCGCATTCGCGGTGTTCATTATTTTGGGGTGTTCGCGATCGCGAGGCCTCTTCTGCGATCACGAAGAAGGAATGCATGGTTAGAGACTTGTTTTAAGAACGAGCCTTAGGCTATTTTCTCTCCTTTTTCATTTCCTTGGCTGATTTTTGAGCTTCTTGGAAAGGGGTTTTCACCTAGCTTTTGAAGGTAAGCAATTCCTACCCAGTGTGGGTTTAATACATAGATTATGGGTAGATTTTAACATATAAAATATAAAAAATTTATGAGATTTTTGAAAAACCTAGGTTTTGATAAAAATTGGATTAGACCACGAAAATGATTATGAAATTGAGTGAAAATTATATATTCGGGTTTGTGAGGTTATGGGTAACTTTTATTTACAAAACGTTTCAGATTCCGGACACATGAGCCCAAGGGCGAATATTAGGAATCTTTTAATTTGGATTGGGAAATTACTCTAATAGTTAAATTGTGAACTTTTGAGCATATATTGATTAATTTATACAATATTTGGCTAGTTTCGGATTGTGTGGCACCGAATTGAGGCTTTGGTGTGAATTGTTGACCCGGAAGAGAACTTGAAAACGAGGTAAGTCTCTTGCTTAACCTTGTAAGAGGAAATTTTTCCCGTAGGTGCTACAAATGATTGTTTGCTAATAATTGTGGGTGCTACGTGCGAATGATGTGAAGAGAGTCCACATGTAGCTAAAAATCATGCTTATGTCCAGGTAGTTTTAGGACTCCACTATGTATTACTTGTATTATTTGTACTTGTTAATTTAATTACTTGAAGTATATTTGATATTGGATAAAGAATTTGTAAAGGCTAAGCTTCATAACTTTAAGTTTCGGCGGATTACTTGACCGTTACTGGATATTATGCTTCCTTGAGTATTATTCTTGTAGTAGCCGTTAATCGGAGTTCGTAGAATATTCTCCCGTCCTGTGGATCGGGCCAAACGCCTCGACAGTATAATAATCGACCATGGCAGTATACACATTATTCTGGATTGGGTCGTACTACCTCGACATAAATCGTGCCTGATATTGCTCGGAGTCCGCTTATACTTGATATTTCTTCCATGACTTGAGAAATTATAATTACTTGATAGCTCTTATTTGTCAAAATTAGTACGTGATAGTTGGAGATTCTAACTGATATTTAGTAAAAGAACAACTTATTTATTGTTAATTAATTCGTTATTATTGATGTATTTCCTACCTATTTATAATTTATGCACTATATTTATTGACTCTTAGTAAGTGTCGATGTCGGCCCCTCCTCGCTACTTCTTCGAGATTAGACTAGATACTTACTAGGTGCATGTTGTTTATATACTCACGCTACAATTCTGCACTAATCGTGCAGGATCTGAGGCAGGTACATCTAGCGAACATTCAGGTGCGTACCCCCACTACCTAGAGACTTAGTGGTTAGCTGCTCTCTATGCCCGTTCTACAGTGCCCGGAGTCTCTCCTTGTTGTATTTATTTTCTTTCTATCTTACTCCAGACAGTAGTATAAGAGGTTTTGTGTATTCTACTAGTTTGTTCATGTACTTATGACATCGGGTTTTGGTAATATTCGAGTAGACATTTTATGGTTTGAGTATTAAATTCACTATTTTACTCTTTCATTATTTTATGCTTTACTATACTGTAATTACTTATTAATCATTCTCTTATTAAATAAATCAATTACTTTAAAATATTAAAAAGAACAAATACATGGATAGTTCACCATTGGCTTGCCTATCCGTGACGTTGGGCGCCATCACGACCTATAGTGAAAAATTGGATCGTAAAAACTTGGTATCAGAGCTCAAGGTTAACATAGGTCTCACAAGTTATGAGCGGGCCTGATAGAGTCTTGCGGATCGATGCGGAGACGTCCGTACTTATCTTCGAGAGGCAATAGGGTGTTAGGAAACTTCTCTTTCTTCATCTCCTATCGTGTAGTTGATGTTGTGCTAAGTATCTTTCTCTATTTCTCTTACAGATGGTGAGAACGCTCGCGACAGATGTACCTGGCGGTGGAGGAGCTGCTCCCCCTATTGCTAGAGGCCAAGGCAGAGGCGGATGGAGGGCTCCAACTCTTGCTAGAGGATGAGGGCGTCCTAGAGTTGCTCCTGTTTTGCCACCAGTGAATCTAGTGGAGGATCCTTTTATTGAGGAGGAGAGCGAGGTACATGCAGCTGATCCGGCCTCGATGGATTTCATGTCTGCACCGGGATTCCAGGAGGTCATGGGTTGTATGCTGCGGTTCATGTACTCTATAACACATGTTGGTTTACTTCCAGCGGACTAAGCCATATCACAGGTGGGAGGGAGAGCCCATGCCCCTACTGCTCAGGCTTTAGGGAATGTTGCTATCGTATATCAGACCCCGGGTGCACTGCCCATAGGTGGGGCTTAGCCCGTTGCAGCGGCTATACCAGAGCCCAGACTAGCCGCGACCAGCGAGCCGCAAAAGCTATTGGATAGATGGACCATGCTATATGAGGACCCCCAAAACCTTATTGATAGTTGCAGGGAGATACTGTACAACATGAGAGTATTGGAGTCCCACGGTGTGGACTTTACCACCTTCCAGCTGGAGGGCAGGGCCTGTAGATGGTGACAGTCCTACCTTCTCAATAGACCAGCAGGTTCTCCTCCTTTGAGAGATATATCCCACCCACTCAGAGGGAAGAGTTACGTGGTCAGTTCGAGCGGCTCCAACAAGTTCAAATATCTGTGACCGATTATGAGGCAAGATTCTATGAGTTATCTCGCCATGCACTTATGATAATCCCCACCGATGTAGAGCGAGTGCGGAGGTTCATTGCGGGCTTGCACTATGGTATCCAGGTCACTATGGCCCGAGAGATTGAGATGGGAACTCCTTACAAGCAGGTTGTGGAGATAGCTCAGAGGATCGAGGATATTTGTCAGCAAGGCCGAGAGCAGGCGCCGAGGGACAAACGTTCTCGATATTCTGGAGGGTTCAATGGTGCTTCGTCTGGGGGCAGAGGTGACTTTGTGAGGGGCCAGTCTAGAAGGCCCATGTATTCAGCACTGCTGCCTTCTCGGGGTGCTCTAGTGCGACCCTATTTTAGCGCCATTCTAGAGAGCTCCTACCGTCCACTGGCTATTCAGGGTTCTTCCAGTGGGTATTCAGGTCCCCAGGGTCATACTCAAGGTCAGTCATCTTCCGCACCGAGAGGTTGCTATGAATGTAGGGAGCTTGGTCATGTGAGGAGATTCTGCCCCAGGCTATGAATGTAGGGAGCTTGGCACTACAACAAGGCCATCAGCCCATGATGACCGCACCAGCTGCCACGTCAGTCGTCCGGCCGGCCAGAGGCGGAGGGCAAGTAGGTAGAGGGCGCCCTAGAGGTAGAGGCCAGTCAGGTGGTGCTCCAGCTAGGTTCTATGCCTTTCTAGTCAGACCAGATGCAGTAGCCTCTGACGCCGTGATAACAAGTATTATTTCTGGCTATGGTAGGGATGCCTCGGTACTATTTGATCCAGGGTCTACGTATTGATATGTTTCATCTATGTTTGCTCATTTTCTGGGTGTTTCTCGTGAGTCCTTGGGTGCTCCTGTATATGTGTGCACGCCAGTGGGCGATTCTATTGTTGTGGATCGAATTTACCGGTCTTGTATGGTGACTTTCTGTGGTAATGAGACCAGAGGAGATCGTTTCTTGCTCGTCATGACCGACTTTGAGGTCATCTTGGGCATGGACTAGTTGTCTCCGTACCATGCCATTCTTGATTGCCATGCCAAGATTGTTACCTTGGCAATGCTAGAGTTGCCTAGATTAGAGTGGAGGGGTTCATCTATCAGTACATCCAGCTGGGTTATTTCGTTCTTGAAGGCTCGACATATGGTCGAGAAGGGTTGTTTGGCTTATCTGGCTTACGTTCGGGATACTGCTGCAGAGACTCCGACAATTGATTCAGTGCCCATGGTGCGGGATTTCTCCGATATGTTTCCTTCTGATCTACCAGGCATGCCACCAGATCGTGATATCGATTTTTTTATTGATTTGGCACAAGGTACCCAGCCTATCTCTATTCCACCATACCGCATGGCTCCGAAAGAGTTGAAAGAGTTGAAAGAACAGCTTGAGGAGTTGCTAGAGAAGGGGTTCATCAAACCGAGTGTGTCGCCTTAGGGTGCATAGGTGTTGTTTGTGAAAAAGAAAGATGGGACTATGTGGATGTGCATTGATTACCGCCAGTTGAACAAAGTTACCATTAAGAACAAGTACTCGTTACCGCGCATTGATGATTTTTTTGACCAGCTGCAGGGTTCCAAGGTGTTCTCTAAGACCGACTTGAGATCTGGGTATCATCAGCTGAAGATTCGTGCTTCGGATGTACTGAAAATGGTTTTCGGACTAGATATGGCCACTATGAGTTTCTAGTGATGTCCTTCATCTTGACCAACGCCCGGGCAGCATTTATGGATTTGATGAATCGGGTTTTCAGGCCATATATTGACTCATTTGTCATTGTCTTCATTGTTGACATATTGATCTACTCGCGTAGTATGGAGGAGCACGAGCATCATTTGAGAGTTGTGCTTCAAACCTTGTGGGAACAGAAGATGTATGGTAAGTTCTCCAAGTGCGATTTCTGGTTATATTCAGTGGCATTCTTGGAGCATGTTGTATCGGGCAAAGGTATTAAGGTAGATCCCAGGAAGACCGAGGCAGTCCATAGTTGGCCTCGTCCTACCACAACGACTAAGATCAGGAGCTTCTTGGGGTTAGCAGGTTATTATCGTCAGTTTGTAAAGGGCTTCTCATCTATTGCGGCACCTTTGACTAGATTGACCTAGAAGGGTGCTTCGTTTCGATGGTCTGATGATTGCGAGGTGAGTTTTCAGAAGCTCAAGACCGCATTGACTACATCACCGGTGTTAGTATTTCCTTCCGGTTCAGGGATGTATATACTGTGTATTACGATGCTTTATGCATTGGCCTTGGTTATGTATTGATGCAGGAGGGGCGAGTTATTGCATATGCTTCATGTCAACTGAAGCCGAACGAGAAGAATTATCGCATACATGATTTGGAGTTGGCCGAGATAGTTCATGCTCTTAAGATCTGGGGACATTATCTTTATGGGGTGTCCTATGAGGTTTACACCAATCATGGCAGCTCGCATCATTTGTTCAAGTAGAGGGATCTCAATTTGAGGCAGCGCAGGTGGCTTGAGTTACTAAAGGACTATGATTTTACCATCCTTCATCATCCGGGAAAGGCAAAGGTTTGCGGATTCCTTGAGTAGAAAGGCTGAGAGCATGAGCAGTTTGGCATTTATATTAGCGGACGAGAGGCCATTGGCTTTGGATATTCAGCCCTTGGCTAACAGACTTGTGAGGTTGGATATTTCAGAGCTCAGTCAAGCTCTTGCATGCGTTGTGGCTCAGTCTTCATTATTTAAGTGGATCAAGGCTCGTCAGTACGATGATCCGCAATTTCTGGTACTTAGGGAGACGGTACTACAGGGCAGTGCCAAGGAGGTTACTGTCGGTGAGGATGCTGTTCTGCGACTCCAGGGTTGTCTATGTGTTCCTAATGTTGATGGATTGACGGAGAAGATTCTAGAGGAGGCACACAATTCTCGGTATTCTATTCATCCAGGTGCTACAAAGATGTATACCAAGTAGAAACAGAACGGGATGCAGTATAAAAACTTAAAGATAGTATAAGAAAAGCCCTTTAAAAACTTACAAGAGTTTTATTGATTGAAACTTAAGAACATTGCAGCGGAAAATAAGAGTAATACAAAGGGGAGAGGTCTTCGAAAGTTGGAAAACATTTCTGATGCCTCTTACAATGGGGAGAGGAAGTCTTAAATAGACTAAAGAAAAGATGCCTTTGATCTTAGGCGTACAAATGAACGGTCTGATTTGGCCGACAATCTAATGTGGTCGACAAAAGAAAATGGGTGGTCCACTCTTTTTAAAAGCAAACAGTAAAAAGCTGTCTTCTTTTTCAAAAGGTGAATAGTGGAAAGGTAAGATTCCTTTGCTGATGGGGACTCTGTCGGTCCTTGCTGATAGAGACTCTGTCGGTGCAGATTCAACTAGTCATAATTTGGGTCCATATACGCCAAAGCAATTCCCTTTGGGTCGCACATGTCACCATTACTGCTTTCTCCTGTAGAAGCAGCGTCTTCAATCAATTGCATGATTTGATTTTCATCATAATCTTCAATATTTTGTAAAGCTTGTTTCAGCTTTTCCTTGAGGACTGCCTTGGAAGGTGAAGCTTTCTGGAAGCTTTGTTGGACGGGCTTCTGAACTTTGGAGACTTGTTGTTGAGGAGTCCACCTCTTGATCTTGACTTCTTTAGACAGATATTTGATTCTATCAAATTCTTTCTTAGTAAAATTCCAGCTGACGATAAAGGATATCCTCTTCTGGACAAAGTACTTGCACATTTTAATGTGCTCTGGTAGAGTAGAAATGGCCTCCTTGGTCTGAAAATCATCAAACCTGTTGAGGAATTGCTGAGGGAGGATTTCTCTGTTTCCTCCGAATAAGTTCCACCATTCGTAGAACTATCTAGGAATTATAGCTTTAGTAACATCTAAGCTATACCTAACAAACCAAGTATGTCCTGGTCTAAGCTACATAAAATTAAACCATGCTTCTTTGTAATCGTGCCAGCAATATGTCTGGGGATGATGTGTCATGGTAAGTGCAACTGGTGTGTGCAGGTGATCTGCAAACCACTCAAATGGTGATAAAATTTTCTTAATAGTAAACCTAGAATAATTAATAAATCCTGGTCTATTTTGACATAAAGTATGTTCTACTTCAATGGAGTCTGTATCAATGAGGATGGCTTCGTAAAATCTCCTCGTTTTGTATGGACTTTCAGTATCCACATAATTAAAATCCGTGTAACATGGTTTGATTAGGTCTTCTAACCTGAGACCTTCATACTCTTTGTCTAGAGCTAGAATAGGTAATACCTGAAGGGTAATGTATTCGAATTTTTCTTCTTTCTGAAGATCTTCTTGAGGCGTCTTCTTAACTGAAGGATTAACTGCTTCTGCAAAAGTCTCTGGGACTTTCATGGCGTAGCTCTCTTTTGTCTGGACAGTAGAGCTAGATGCTGATCCTTTTTCTAAAGGCTTTGGTTGGGGATTTGTAAGTTTCTCTGAGGGAACTGGAATTGGTGCTGGTAATTTCGGGTATTCAGCTAGAGCTGTATACCAGTTTTGGAAAGAAAATTATGGCCTTTGAGGGGCTGATGTCTTGGTAGGAGTAATGGGAAGAGGGACAAATGGTCTAGCCATTTGTGATTTACTGATCTCCTTTCCTTTGGAAGGAGCGTTAGGTCTGAAGGGCCTCATTTTTTCCTTGTAAAAATTCTCTTGTTAGAAAATTAGGTAAAGAGTTTTCTTCTCCTTTGATAAATTCGATTTTAAAATCAAAGCTAGACGGTAGAGCTTGCCATCTAGCAAATATCTGTTTTGAAACAAGATTTTTAACATCTTTTTGTAAAATTTCTTTAGCAGATTTACAATCTACTCTAACCAAAAATTCTTTGTCAATAAGCTCGTCTTGAAATTTAGTGATGCATAGCACTATAGACAAAACTTCTTTCTTAACAGTAGAATAGTTTTTCTGGGCGGAATTCTAGATTCCTGAAGAAAAACGAAATAATTGTTCAGAAGACTCGATGGAAATCTTTTGTTTAAGGATACCTCCGTAACCAATATCTGAAGCATCTGTTTCAACTATCATAGAAGCTTCTGGGTTAGGGATTCCTAAGCAAGGAAGGTTTTGAACCAGTTTTTTGACTTGGATGACAGACTGTGTTTGTTCTTGGTTCCAAGGGATAGGATTCTTCCTAAGAGGTTCACAGACCTGTCTAATGTTGGGGATAAAATCAGCAACGTAATTGAGGCTTCCTAAGAATCTCTGTAGTTGAGTTTTATCAGTGATTTCATTAGGGAATTTGGACGAGAACTCTATGGCCCTGCAAATTAGCTTAAAAGATCCTTGGTAAAGGTCGTGACCTAAGAATCTAATAGAGGTTTGGAAGAGTTTGATCTTTTGGGCACTAACTAGCAAACCATTTCTCTTAACAACTTTCAGGAAGGTGTTGAGATGCTTGAAGTGAGAATCTATGTTATCAGAAAATATAAGAATAACATCTATATAAACTATAGACATATAACTATAATCATTAAAGATGGAGTTCATGATATTCTGAAACTCAGATGGGGCATTCTTGAGCCCAAATGGCATAACATTCCATTCGTATTGACCAAAAGGAACATTAAAAGTCATTTTGTATCTGTCTTTCTCAGCTACTTGAATTTGCCAGAAACTAGATTTCATATCGAACTTACTGTAAATATTGGCTTTGTAAGTTATCTTCAAGAGATCCCTTTTGTTGGGGATGGGATATCTGATCCATTTAAGGATAGCATTTAATGGTTTATAGTTTATAACTAATCATGGGGAACCTCTCTCTTTCTCTGCACTCTTGTTAACATAAAATGCAGAACAACTCCAAGGAGATTTAGAGGGACGAATAATTTTGTTTTTGAGAAGATTTGAAATCTCTTTTTTGCAAATTTCCATAATTTCATGATTC
This sequence comes from Nicotiana tomentosiformis, assembly GCF_000390325.3. NCBI lineage: Eukaryota > Viridiplantae > Streptophyta > Magnoliopsida > Solanales > Solanaceae > Nicotiana > Nicotiana tomentosiformis. The sequence goes on along the minus strand of NC_090818.1, from coordinate 74,017,323 downwards.
ATTTGTATAGGTCTTGCCTTGATAGGGATGACCTGTTCATTGAACCCTTCTGTGTAAGGAAGTTCAACCAAATACTTTTTTCTTTCCCAAAAAGCGTTAGGAAAATCAGAGCATATTTCTTGTTCAAAAGTGTTTTGAAGATTAGCTATTTTAGTAACTATCTCCGTGGTTTTTAAAATCTGCTCGATTTTCTTAACTTTTATTTCATCCTTTAAAAAGGTGACATGCTGAGATAGGTTGTTTATACGAAAAACAGTGTTTCTTCTAATAAAATCACTTTTATTTTGTGAAAGGGTTTTAACAAAAGGAAAATATAATTCTTTTCCTAATATTTGAGTAGAAATACCGTCTAAGCCAGTAATAAAAGGTTTTATCTGAGTGATAAAAGGAATTCCAAGAATGATATCTTCATTAATATCTTCAGTAATAATAAAATCATTTGTCAGGCAAATACCATTATTACAGATATGAGCTTTTGAAAGCTTATAATTAATACGGAGTTGTTCTCCTGTAGCGGAGTATAATTTTGAAGTACTTTTTTCTAAGTACTGAGTTGGAACAATACCTTTCATGATGCAGTTACGATCTGCACCACTATCAAGCAAAGCGATTTTGTTAATAGCGAAGTGTTTGCTAATAACAATCTTGATAGGAATATGGCAACTTTGAGGTTTGATACTCATAATGACCGTAAGGCCGGGAGCTTGAGATGATGAAGTCTTATCTTTGGTAAGACGGAGGTCAATAGAGTCTTCATTCTCAGAATGACACTCACTTTGATGAGGACTAGGTTCTTCTTCATTTTCTGACTTATATTCATAAGTCTTAGCTTGTTTAAGAACCTGCTCTGTTAAGATATCAACCTCGACTTTTCCAAGTCTAGATTTAATATCTTTGATTTCGTTTTTAAGTTCTGAGACTTCATGTCTCAGTTCTGAAATCGAAGGTTCAGTTGGTTTGTCGAAGCGAGCCATGACTTGCTTCATGCTGAATGGTTCAACAACTGGCATAGGCTTAGGTATGTCATTTTGATGAGTGATAATAAGATTCTTGAGTTCAATCAAGTATTTTTTTCTAGACTCATCATCTGCGATGTGTTGGACAACATCAAACAGAGCTTCTTTGGAGCTATCTGAAAGTACTTTGATAGAAACCTGGGTTTTATCGCAAGTACAAAAGGCTCCAGAACAATGGCATTCACTACCAGATTGGCTTGAGTCAGACTTATAGGCGATGTTAATATCATCTCCATTGCTATACTCATCTGAGGAATAGTCAGGTGAAGAATTTGAATTGGGTTCTTCTAAGATAGAGAAGAGTTCCTTTTTGGTATCTTCACTGATTTCTAGAAGATTGATCTTCTTCTTCTTTCTATCTGATTTGCACTGGTTGGCCCTGTGACCAGTTATACCACAGTTCCAACAAACATCTTTGGTTTTGGAAGACTTCGAAGGTCTTCGGAATTTAGATTTCTTTCTAGGAGGATCATCAAAATTTCTCCTAGATTTGTGGCGACGGGTCTTTTTGGAAGACCTGTAGGCCTTGTCCTTCTTGGAAGAATGAGTAGAAGGAGCGACGATATTAGTGTAACCGAAGTCTTGACAGAAACTTCCTAGTTCTCTTCTAGAAGAGTGTTGCTCTTTTTTGAGCTGATTTTTAAGCTTGATATCAGTGCAGAGTTCGAGACCTACAGCATTGATAATGCTAACAATGTCACCATAGGTCATTTGATGGTAAGGAATTTTACCTTCACAATGATCCTGGATTTTGGTTTGGACTTTGTTAGCGAATAAAGGAGGAATACCGCTGATGAAGCGTTCTTTCCAAAAATCTAGATGACAGTCAGGTCTAATCATAACCTTGCTGATGAATTGCTTTTTATACCAGATAAAGTCATCTGAGTATGGACAAGATAGATTATTCAGAATTTGTAAACTCCTGTCTTGGAAGAGTTTTGGCTCTCCGAAGAAGTGTTTTGCTATGTGGTAGAGAAGGGTAGCACAAGCATCTTCTCTAGTTATTTGTGAGGTTGTTTCCATAGGGGTAACAGTCCCACCTATAACCATGGCAGTGGAGGTAGTTCCTTCTGTTTTGACTATGGTTTTAATAGCCGTAGCAGAATAGATAGCTTGTCTAACATTATTAGTGAAATAATTATCCCACCAATGTTTTAACATGCTCGTAAATCCAGCTATGATCATAGAGGCGGCTTCTTTATCAGAAGATCCTCTTATCTTGTAGGCTGTAATACAAACTCCCATCTCATGGAGTTTATGGTATATTTGATGTTCTGCAAGAGCATCAATGTTCCATTCGATAATGCTTCTTCCTTCGAGAGAAGTAGAGGCAAGAAAATGATTTTCCTCGTATTGGATATCTGGAAACGAGGGACGCTTATGATAATTTTTGTAATTATGAAAGCGTTCATTTGTAAGTCTATGGAGGAGATCTTCCTTTTCCTGGATGGTAGATATTTTACCATCTTTGGGTTTCTCCTTAGAAATTTTGAGATCAGCTAATTGTTTGTTGATCTTGTCAAGAACATTACCACTGACTTGAAAGGTATCTTTGAGTTTCAGATATTTGTCCTTTGAAAACTCAGCGATTTTGAAGCCTGGATTTGATTCAATGTTCTGACTAGAACTGGGTTGTGAAAAGGTTGGCTTTCCACTGAATAAAGACTTTTCTTTAGAGTCTTCTATTTGTTTAGAAATGACATGAAGGAGCTGATTCGAGTAATTGTTTTGTTCAACAACTCGATCAAGATCAGAACAAGTAACCATATTCGTTGGTTTCTCACTTTTGATTTTAAAAGGAGAAGCAGAGATAACAACGTTGGAAACTGGGATTTTTATTCCTTCTAGAGGAGGAGTGACAGATTCGACAACTTTGTTGTTGGCTGTATACCATTTGTGAATGAGGACTTGCAAGCAGTCCTTCTGATGTTCGTATTTTCCAGATATTTCAAACCATTTAAAGAAATTGATTTCGCATCTCATTCTTTTCATGTCAGATATCCAGCAATCTCTGAAGTCTTTTCTCTATTCAAGAGAATAATTAGCAACATACCATTTTCTTTTAGGTACATTATCAGGATGAGACCATTGTTGGTCGATCTTTTTCTGATCTAGGATATATGGTTCACCAGATCTGATCATTTTGATATATTCAGGGACTTCTTCCTGAGGAGGATACATATCGCTAGGGGTTGGACTAGCGGGATGATTTTGGTAATAAACTTCTGGGACTCTATGGGAGAAATCTACTCTCGTAACTTTCCCTTTGTTGTTACTATTAGTTGGAACGGAACGGAAGTTGCGACATTTTCAGTTACGTCTTCTATCTTCTTCTAAAGGAACTAGTTCTGCTCGAGAGATTAGAACTTGATCCTAGGAATTTTAGATCAATAGATCCATCAGGAAATTGAATCACCTGTTCAATTTGAGATCTTTCAAGATTCGAAGTGGAAGGTTGAGTTATGGCACTCTTCTCTATCTTAGAAGAACCCAATTCAGATTCTTCTCCTGACTATTCCTCAGATGAGTATAGCGATGAAGATGATATCAACATCGCCTATAACTCTGACTCAAGCCAATCTGCTAGTGAATGCCATTGTTCATGAGCCTTTTGTACTTGCGATAAAACCCAGGTTTCTATCAAAGTACTTTCAGATAGCTCCAAAGAAGCTCTGTTAGATGCTGTCCAACACATCGCAGATGATGAGTCTAGAAAGAAATACTTGATTGAACTCAAGAATCTTATTATCACTCATCAAAATGACAGACCTAAGCCTAGGTCAGTTGTTGAACCATTCAGCATGAAGCAAGTCATGGCTCGCTTCGACAAACCAGTTGAACCTTCGATTTCAGAACTGAGACATGAAGTCTCAGAACTTAAAAACGAAATCAAAGATATTAAATCTAGACTTGGAAAAGTCGAGGTTGATATCTTAACAGAGAAGGTTCTTAAACAAGCTAAGACTTATGAATATAAGTCAGAAAATGAAGAAGAACCTAGTCCTCATGAAAGTGAGTGTCATTCTGAGAATGGAGACTCTATTGACCTCCGTCTTACCAAAGATAAGACTTTATCATCTCAAGCTCCCAGCCTTACGGTCATTACGAGTATCAAACCTCAAAGTTGTCATATTCCTATCAAGATTGTTATTAGCAAACACTTCGCTATTAACAAAATCGCTTTGCTTGATAGTGGTGCAGATCGTAACTGCATCATGAAAGGTATTGTTCTAACTCAGTACTTAGAAAAAAGTACTTCAAAATTATACTCCGCTACAGGAGAACAACTCCGTATTAATTATAAGCTTTCAAAAGCTCATATCTGTAATAATGGTATTTGCCTGACAAATGATTTTATTATTATTGAAGATATTAATGAAGATATCATTCTTGGAATTCCTTTTATCACTCAGATAAAACCTTTTATTACTGGCTTAGACGGTATTTCTACTTGGTAGAAAGTAGAAATGGAACGGGATGCAGTATAAAAACTTAAAGATAGTATAAGAAAAGCCCTTTAAAAACTTACAAGAGTTTTATTGATTGAAACTTAAGAACATTGCAGCAGAAAATAAGAGTAATACAAAGGAGAGAGGTCTTAGAAAATTGGATAAATTTTTTGATGCCTCTTACAATGGGGAGAGGAAGTCTTAAATAGACTAAAGAAAAGATGCCTTTGATCTTAGGCGTACAAATGAACGGTCTAATTTGGTCGACAATCTAATGTGGTCGACAAAAGAAAATGGGTGGTCCACTCTTTTTAAAAGCAAACAGTAAAAAGCTGTCTTCTTTTTCAAAAGGTGAATAGTGGAAAGGTAAGATTCCTTTGTTGATGGGGACTCTGTCGGTCCTTGCTGATAGAAACTCTGTCGATGCAGATTCAACTAGTCATAATTTGGGTCCATATACGCTAAAGCAATTCCCTTTGGGTCGCACATGTCACCATTACTGCTTTCTCCTGTAGAAGCAGCGTCTTCAATCAATTGCATGATTTGATTTTCTTCATAATCTTCAATATTTTGTAAAGCTTGTTTTAGCTTTTCCTTGAGGGCTGCCTTGGAAGGTGAAGCTTTCTGGAAGCTTTGTTGGACGGGCTTCTGAACTTTGGAGACTTGTTGTTTAGGAGTCCACCCCTTGATCTTGACTTCTTTAGACAGATATTTGATTCTATCAAATTCTGCCTTAGTAAAATTCCAGCTGATGATAAAGGATATCCTCTTCTGGACAAAGTACTTGCACATTTTAATGTGCTCTGGTAGAGTAGAAATGGCCTCCTTGGTCTGAAAATCATCAAACCTGTTGAGGAATTGCTGAGGGAGGATTTCTCTGTTTCCTCCGAATAAGTTCCACCATTCGTAGAACCATCTAGGAATTATAGCTTTAGTAACATCTAAGCTATGCTTAACAAACCAAGTATGTCCTGGTCTAAGATACATAAAATTAAACCATGCTGCTTTGTAATCGTGCCAGCAATATGTCTGGGGAGTGTCATGGTAAGTGCAACTGGTGTGTGCAGGTGATCTGCAAACCACTCAAATGGTGATAAAATTTTCTTAATAGTAAACCTAAAATAATTAATAAATCCTGGTCTATTTTGATATAAAGTATGTTCTACTTCAATGGAGTCTGTATCAAAGAGGATGGCTTCGTAAAATCTCCTCGTTTTGTATGGACTTTCAGTATCCACATAATTGAAATCCGTGTAACATGGTTTGATTAGGTCTTCTAACCTGAGACCTTCATACTCTTTGTCTAGAGCTAGAATAGGTAATACCTGAAGGGTAATGTATTCGAATTTTTCTTCTTTCTGAAGATCTTCTTGAGGCGTCTTCTTAACTGAAGGATTAACTGCTTCTGCAAAAGTGTCTGGGGCTTTCATGGCGTAGCTCTCTTTTGTCTGGACAGTAGAGCTAGATGCTGATCCTTTTTCTAAAGGCTTTGGTTGGGGATTTGTAAGTTTCTCTGAGGGAACTGAAATTGGTGCTGGTAATTTCGGGTATTCAGCTAGAGCTGTATACCGGTTTTGGAAAGAAAGTTGTGGCCTTTGAGGGGCTGATGTCCTGGTAGGAGTAATGGGAAGAGGGACAAATGGTCTAGCCATTTGTGGTTTACTGATCTCCTTTCCTTTGGAAGGAGCGTTAGGTCTGAAGTGCCTCATTTTTTCCTTGTAAAAATTCTCTTGTTAGAAAATTAGGTAAAGAGTTTTCTTCTCCTTTGATAAATTCGATTTTAAAATCAAAGCTAGACAGTAGAGCTTGCCATCTAGCAAATATCTGTTTTGAAACAAGATTTTTAACATCTTTTTGTAAAATTTCTTTAGCAGATTTACAATCTACTCTAACCAAAAATTCTTTGTTAATAAGATCGTCTTGAAATTTAGTGATACATAGCACTACAGACAAAACTTCATTCTTAACAGTAGAATAGTTTTTCTGGGCGGAATTCCAGATTCCTGAAGTAAAATGAACTAATTGTTCAGAAGACTCGATGGAAATCTTTTTTTTAAGGATACCTCCGCAATCAATATTTGAAGCATCTATTTCAACTATCATAAAAGCTTCTGGGTTAGGGATTCCTAAGCAAGGAAGGTTTTGAACTAGTTTTTTGACTTGGATGACAGACTGTGTTTGTTCTTGGTTCTAAGGGATAGGATTCTTCCTAAGAGGTTCACAGATCTGTCTAATGTTGGGGATAAAATCAGCAACGTAATTGAGGCTTCCTAAGAATCTCTATAGTTGAGTTTTATCAGTGATTTCATTAGGGAATTTGGACGAGAACTCTATAGCCCTGCAAATTGGCTTATAAGATCCTTGGTAAAGGTCGTGACCTAAGAATCTAATAGAGGTTTGGAAGATTTTGATTTTTTGGGCACTAACTACCAAACCATTTCTCTTAACAACTTTCAGGAAGGTATTGAGATGCTTGAAGTGAGAATCTATGTTATCAGAAAATATAAGAACATCATCTATATAAACTATAGACATATAACTATAATCATTTAAGATGAAGTTCATGATATTCTGAAACTCAGATGGGGCATTCTTGAGCCCAAATGGCATAACATTCCATTCGTATTGAACAAAAGGAACATTAAAAGCCGTTTTGTATCTGTCTTTCTCAGCTACTTGAATTGGCCAGAAACCAGATTTCATATCGAACTTACTGTAAATATTGGCATTGTAAGTTCTCTTCAAGAGATCCCTTTTGTTGGGGATGGGATATCTGATCCATTTAAGGACAGCATTTAATGGTTTATAGTTTATAACTAATCATGGGGCACCTCTCTCTTTCTCTGCACTCTTGTTAACATAAAATACAGAACAACTCCAAGGAGATTTAGAGGGACGAATAATGTTGTTTTTGAGAAGATTTGAAATCTCTTTTTTGCAAATTTCCATAATTTCATGATTCATTTGTATAGGTCTTGCCTTGGTAGGGATGACCTGTTCATTGAACCCTTCTGTGTAAGGAAGTTCAACCAAATGCTTTTTTCTTTTCCAAAAAACGTTAGGAAAATCAGAGCATATTTCTTGTTCAAATATGTTTTGAAGATTAGCTATTTTAGTAACTATCTTCGGGGTTTTTAAAATCTTCTCGATTTTCTTAACTTTTATTTTATCCTTTAAAAAGGTGACATGCTGAGATAGGTTGTTTATATGAAAAACAGTATTTCTTCTAATAAAATCACTTTTATTTTGTGAAAGGGTTTTAACAAAAGGAAAATATAATTCTTTTCCTAATATTTGAGTAGAAATACCGTCTAAGCCAGTAATAAAAGGTTTTATCTGAGTGATAAAAGGAATTCCAAGAATGATATCTTCATTAATATCTTCAGTAATAATAAAATCATTTGTCAGGCAAATACCATTATTACAGATATGAGCTTTTGAAAGCTTATAATTAATACGGAGTTGTTCTCCTGTAGCGGAGTATAAGTTTGAAGTACTTTTTTCTAAGTACTGAGTTGGAACAATACCTTTTATGATGCAGTTACGATCTGCACCACTATCAAGCAAAGTGATTTTGTTAATAGCGAAGTGTTTGCTAATAACAATCTTGATAGGAATATGGCAACTTTGAGGTTTGATACTCGTAATGACCGTAAGGCCGGGAGCTTGAGATGATGAAGTCTTATCTTTGGTAAGACGGAGGTCAATAGAGTCTTCATTCTTAGAATGACACTCACTTTGATGAGGACTAGGTTCTTCTTCATTTTCTGACTTATATTCATAAGTCTTAGCTTGTTTAAGAACCTGCTCTGTTAAGATATCAACCTCGACTTTTCCAAGTCTAGATTTAATATCTTTGATTTCGTTTTTAAGTTCTGAGACTTCGTGTCTCAGTTCTGAAATCGAAAGTTCAGCTGGTTTGTCGAAGCGAGCCATGACTTGCTTCATGCTGAATGGTTCAACAACTGACCTAGGCTTAGGTCTGTCATTTTGATGAGTGATAATAAGATTCTTGAGTTCAATCAAGTATTTCTTTCTAGACTCATCATCCGCGATGTGTTGGACAACATCAAACAGAGCTTCTTTGGAGCTATCTGAAAGTACTTTGATAGAAACCTCGGTTTTATCGCAAGTACAAAAGGCTCCAGAACAATGGCATTCACTACCAGATTGGCTTGAGTCAGAGTTATAGGCGATGTTGATATCATCTTCATCACTATACTCATCTGAGGAATAGTCAGGAGAAGAATCTGAATTGGGTTCTTCTAAGATAGAGAAGAGTTCCTTTTTGGTATCTTCACTGATTTCTAGAAGATTGATCTTCTTCTTCTTTCTATCTGATTTGCACTGGTTGGCCCTGTGACCAGTTTTACCACAGTTCCAACAAACATCTTTGGTTTTGGAAGACTTCGAAGGTCTTCAGAATTTAGATTTCTTTCTAGGAGGATCATCAAAATTTCTCCTAGATTTGTGGCGACGAGTCTTTTTGGAAGACCTGTAGGCCTTGTCCTTCTTGGAAGAATGAGTAGAAGGAGCGACGATATTGGTGTAACCGAAGTCTTGACAGAAACTTCCTAGTTCTCTTCTAGAAGAGTGTTGCTCTTTTTTGAGCTGATTTTTAAGCTTGATATCAGTGCAGAGTTTGAGACCTACAACGTTGATAATGCTAACAATGTCACCATAGGTCATTTGATGGTAAGGAATTTTACCTTCACAACGATCCTGGATTTTGGTTCGGACTTTGCTAGCGAATAAAGGAGGAAGACCGTTGATGAAGCGTTTTTTCCAGAAATCTAGATAACAGTCAGGTCTAATCATAACCTTGCTGATGAATTGGTTTTTATACCAGATAAAATCATCTAAGGATGGACAAGATAGATTATTCAGAATTTGTAAACTCCTATCTTGGAAGAGTTTTGGCTCTCCGATGAAGTGTTTTTCTATGTGATAGAGAAGGGTAGCACAAGCATCTTCTCTAGTTATTTGTGAGGTTGTTTCCATAAAGGTAATAGTCCCACCTATAACCATGGTAGTGGAGGTAATTCCTTCTGTTTTGACTACGGTTTCAACAGCCGTAGTAGAATAGATAGCTTGTCTAACATCATCAGTAAAATAATTATCCCACCAATGTTTTAACATGCCCGTAAATCCAGCTACGATCATAGAGGCAGCTTCTTTATCAGAAGATCCTCTTATCTTGTAGGCTGTAATACAAACTCCCATCTCATAGAGTTTATGGTATATTTGATGTTCTGCAAGAGCATCAATGTTCCATTCGATAATGCTTCTTCCTTCGTGAGAAGTAGAGGCAAGAAAATAATTTTCCTCGTATTGGATATCTGGAAACGAGGGATGCTTATGATAATTTTTGTAATTATGAAAGCGTTCATTTGTAAGTCTATGGAGGAGATCTTCCTTTTCCTGGATGGTAGATACTTTACCATCTTTGGGTTTCTCCTTAGAAATTTTGAGACCGGCCAATTGTTTGTTGATCTTGTCAAGAACATTACCACCGACTTCAAAGGTATCTTTGAGTTTCGGATATTTGTCCTTTGAAAACTCAGCGATTTTGAACCTGGATTTGATTCAATGATCTGACTAGAACTGGGTTGTGAAAAGGTTGGCTTTCCACTGAATAAAGACTTTTCTTTAGAGTCTTCTATTTGTTTAGAAATGACATGAAGGAGCTGATTCGAGTAATTGTTTTGTTCAACAACTCGATCAAGATCAGAACAAGTAACCATATTCATTGGTTTCTCACTTTTGATTTTAAAAGGAGAAGCAGAGATAACAACGTTGGAAACTGGGATTTTTATTCCTTCTAGAGGAGGAGTGACAGCTTCGACAACCTTGTTATTGGCTGTATACCATTTGTTAATGAGGACTTGCAAGTACTCCTTCTGATGTTCGTATTTGCCAGATATTTCAAACCATTTAAAGAAATCAATTTCGCATCTCATTCTTTTCTTGTAAGATAACCAGCAATCTCTGAAGTCTTTTCTCTGTTCAAGAGAATAATTAGCAACGTACCATTTTCTTTTAGGTACATTATCAGGATGAGACCATTGTTGGTCGATCTTTTTCTGATCTAGGATATATGGATCACCAGATCTGATCATTTTGATATATTCAGGGACTTCTTCCTGAAGAGGATACATATCGCTAGGGGTTGGACTAGCGGGATGATTTTGGTAATAAACTTTTGGGACTGTATAGGAGAAATCTACTCCCGTAACTTTTCCTTTGTTGTTACCATTAGTTGGAATGGAAGTTGCGATGTTTTCAGTTACGACTTCCTCCAGGGGTTTAGAAGAAGAAGGCACGGAAGGAACAGTAGTCCTTCTTCTAAAGGAACTAGTTCTGCTCGAGAGATTAGAACTTGATCCTAGGAATTTTAGATCAATAGATCCATCAGGAAATTGAATAACCTGTTCAATTTGAGATCTTTCAAGATTCGAAGTGGAAGGTTGAGTTATGGCATCGAAGTGCCATTCATCACTTGTGAGTATATCATTCCAATTAAGGAGTCTGGGAACAAATACCGTATTATGGTCAGTATTTGCTTCCATAAGCATGGTGACTCCCTTGAAACTTTCAATTCGAGCTCTAGGTGCAAGAATAGTGTCCATGAGTCTGTAATAGACTCTGTGAATGATAGCTACTTCACGAGTATTAATTTTGCTATTCATGTTCTTGGTTTTGATGTTTAAGGTCAAAGTATCCATGACATTAGGGTCATTGATATCTACCGAGAAATTAGGATAGCAGTTAAAGTATACCGGGCCATTGGCTAGGTTACTTTGAAGAACTCCTAAGAGAGAGTCGTCGAAGTTCAGGAGATGAGCATCTCTTAGAAGGACGCAGATGGGTACGTCTAAACCTTTTCTGAAGAGAGGTTTGACAGCAATTTGTACTAAACCAATATGCAAGTAATTGAATTGACGTCTATATCTATTCAGATCTTGCTCAGAAAGTAGTTTAATAATTTGTAAAGAATTATTAATAGCAATAGTGGACTCACAGGTCTTAATGTTATGCTTCTTAATGAAACGGAAATTTCCTAATTCATAAATCTTTTTAAAAGGTTCATTGGGGATGTTCTAATTTTGTAAATCAGTTTCTAATTTAGCAATCTTAGTTGCTGCAGAAGATAAATTAACACTATTTAACACATGCTGGTTTGAGTTCATATTTTTTGAAAATATAGTCTAGGGGTTTATAGGGCTAAAAATAACTATTCAATATGTATAATTAAACAGTATATATGCATATCAGGATACAGTACCTTAATCTCTTAGATCTAATGGCTTCTCAGTTATGTCTTTTTGGTTTTACATCCTTTTCTCTAAAGTCATCTTAGTAATGGGAACACCTAGCAAGGTCTAAACGCCTACCTCGGCAATAGCGACCTATCTCTATCAAGCTTGCCAACGTCTGAACCGGATATTAATCGGTGACTTCATATTTATAGAGAAAATAACCACCTCATACTGAAACTTTGAAGCAAATTAAAACCAGAGATAAAAGAACTATATACAAGACATACATAGATATAGTTTAAATATTACATAATGAAAGTTATTTTGCCATGCCCTAGACAGTATATGTACTTAGCTGCTCATACTAAGCACGCATACTGCCAACATGGCTCTGATATCTTTTTCTGATCTAGGATATATGGATCACCAGATCTGATCATTTTGATATATTCAGGGACTTCTTCCTGAGGAGGATACATATCGCTAGGGGTTGGACTAGCGGGATGATTTTGGTAATAAACTTTTGGGACTGTATGGGAGAAATCTACTCCCGTAACTTTCCCTTTGTTGTTACCATTAGTTGGAACGGAAGTTGCGACGTTTTCAGTTACGTCTTCCTCCGGGGGTTTAGAAGAAGAAGGTACGGAAGGAACAGTAGTCCTTCTTCTAAAGGAACTAGTTCTGCTCGAGAGATTAGAACTTGATCCTAGGAATTTTAGATCAATAGATCCATCAGGAAATTGAATAACCTGTTCAATTTGAGATCTTTCAAGATTCGAAGTGGAAGGTTGAGTTATGGCATCGAAGTGCCATTCATCACTTGTGAGTATATCATTCCAATTAAGGAGTCTGGGAACAAATACCGTATTATGGTCAGTATTTGCTTCCATAAGCATGGTGACTCCCTTGAAACTTTCAATTCGAGCTCTAGGTGCAAGAATAGTGTCCATGAGTCTGTAATAGACTCTGTGAATGATAGCTACTTCACGAGTATTAATTTTGCTATTCATGTTCTTGGTTTTGATGTTTAAGGTCAAAGTATCCATGACATTAGGGTCATTGATATCTACCGAGAAATTAGGATAGCAGTTAAAGTATACCGGGCCATTGGCTAGGTTACTTTGAAGAACTCCTAAGAGAGAGTCGTCGAAGTTCAGGAGACGAGCATCTCTTAGAAGGACGCAGATAGGTACGTCTAAACCTTTTCTGAAGAGAGGTTTGACAGCAATTTGTACTAAACCAATATGCAAGTAATTGAATTGACGTCTATATCTGTTCAGATCTTGCTCAGAAAGTAGTTTAATAATTTCTAAAGAATTATTAATAGCAATAGGGGACTCACAGGTCTTAATGTTATGCTTCTTAATGAAACTGAAATTTCCTAATTCATATATCTTTTTAAAAGGTTCATTGGGGATGTTCCAATTTTGCAAATCAGTTTCTAACCCCCGGAGGAAGACGTAACTGAAAACGTCTCAACTTCTGTTCCAACTAATGGTAACAACAAAGGGAAAGTTACGGGAGTAGATTTCTCCCATACAGTCCCAAAATTTTATTACCAAAATCATCCCGCTAGTCCAACCCCTAGCGATATGTATCCTCCTCAAGAAGAAGTCCCTGAATATATCAAAATGATCAGATCTAGTGATCCATATATCCTAGATCAGAAAAAGATCGACCAACAATGGTCTCATCCTGATAATGTACCTAAAAGAAAATGGTATGTTGCTAATTATTCTCTTGAACAGAGAAAAGACTTCAGAGATTACTGGATATCTGACATGAAAAGAATGAGATGCAAAATCGATTTCTTTAAATGGTTTGAAATATCTGGCAAATACGAACATCAGAAGGACTGCTTGCAAGTCCTCATTATCAAATGGTATACAACCAATAACAAGGTTGTCGAAGCTGTCACTCCTCCTCTAGAAGGAATAAAAATCCCAGTTTCCAACGTTGTTATCTCTGCCTCTCCTTTTAAAATCAAAAGTGAGAAACAAATGAATATGGTTACTTGTTCTGATCTTGATCGAGTTGTTGAACAAAACAATTACTCGAATCAGCTCCTTCATTTCATTTCTAAACAAATAGAAGACTCTAAAGAAAAGTCTTTATTCAGTGGAAAGCCAACCTTTTCACAACCCAGTTCTAGTCAGAACATTGAATCAAATCTAGGCTTCAAAATCGCTGAGTTTTCAAAGGACAAATATCCGAAACTCAAAGATACCTTTGAAGTCAGTGGTAATGTTCTTGACAAGATCAACAAACAATTGGTTGATCTCAAAAATTCTAAGGAGAAACCCAAAGATGGTAAAATATCTACCATCCAAGAAAAGGAAGATCTCCTCCATAGACTTACAAATGAACGCTTTTATAATTACAAAAATTATCATAAGCGTCCCTCGTTTCCAGATATCCAGTACGAGGAAAATCATTTTCTTGCCAATACTTCTCACGAAGGAAGAAGCATTATCGAATGGAACATTGATGCTCTTACAGAACATCAAATATACCATAAACTCCATGAGATGGGAGTTTGTATTACAGCCTACAAGATAAGAGGATCTTCTGATAAAGAAGCCGCCTCTATGATCGTAGCTGGATTTACGGGCATGTTAAAACATTGGTGGGATAATTATTTCACTGATGATGTTAGACAAGCTATCTATTCTGCTACAGCTGTTGAAACCGTAGTCAAAAAAGAAGGAACTACCTCCAGTGCCATGGTTATAGGTGGGACTGTTACCCCTATGGAAACAACCTCACAAATAACTAGAGAAGATGCTTGTGCTACCCTTCTCTACCACATAGCAAAACACTTCATCGGAGAGCCAAAACTCTTCCAAGATAGGAGTTTACAAATTCTGAATAATCTATCTTGTCCATCCTTAGATGATTTTATCTGGTATAAAAACCAATTCATCAGCAAGGTTATGATTAGACCTGACTGTAATCTAGATTTCTGGAAAGAACGCTTCATCAGCGGTCTTCCTCCTTTATTCGCTAGCAAAGTCCGATCCAAAATATAGGATCGTTGTGAAGGTAAAATTCCTTACCATCAAATGACCTATGGTGACATTGTTAGCATTATCAACGTTGTAGGTCTCGAACTCTGCACTGATATCAAGCTTAAAAATTAGCTCAAAAAAGAGCAACACTCTTCTAGAAGAGAACTAGGAAGTTTCTGTCAAGACTTCGGTTACACCAATATCATCGCTCCTTCTACTCATTCTTCCAAGAAGGACAAGGCCTACAGGTCTTCCAAAAAAACCCGTCGCCACAAATTTAGGAGAAATTTTGATGATCCTCCTAGAAAGAAATCTAAATTCCGAAGACCTTCGAAGTCTTCCAAAACCAAATATGTTTGTTGGAACTGTGGTAAAACTGGTCACAGGGCCAACCAGTGCAAATCAGATAGAAAGAAGAAGAAGATCAATCTTCTAGAAATCAGTGAAGATACCAAAAAGGAACACTTCTCTATCGTGGAAGAACCCAATTCAGATTCTTCTCCTGACTATTCCTCAGATGAGTATAGCGATGAAGATGATATCAACATCGCCTATAACTCTGACTCAAGCCAATCTGGTAGTGGATGCCATTGTTCTGGAGCCTTTTGTACTTGCGATAAAACCCAGGTTTCTATCAAAGTACTTTCAGATAGCTCCAAAGAAGCTCTGTTTGATGTTGTCCAACACATCGCAGATGATGAGTCTAGAAAGAAATACTTGATTGAACTCAAGAATCTTATTATCACTCATCAAAATGACAGACCTAAGCCTAGGTCAGTTGTTGAACCATTCAGCATGAAGCAAGTCATGGCTCGCTTCGACAAACTAGCTGAACCTTCGATTTCAGAACTGAGACACGAAGTCTCAGAACTTATAAACGAAATCAAAGATATTAAATCTAGACTTGGAAAAGTCGAGGTTGATATCTTAACAGAGCAGGTTCTTAAACAAGCTAAGACTTATGAATATAAGTCAGAAAATGAAGAAGAACCTAGTCCTCATCAAAGTGAGTGTCATTCTGAGAATGAAGACTCTATTGACCTCCGTCTTACCAAAGATAAGACTTCATCATCTCAAGCTCCCGGCCTTACGGTCATTACGAGTATCAAACCTCAAAGTTGCCATATTCCTATCAAGATTGTTATTAGCAAACACTTCGCTATTAACAAAATCGCTTTGCTTGATAGTGGTGCAGATCGTAACTGCATCATGAAAGGTATTGTTCCAACTCAGTACTTAGAAAAAAGTACTTCAAAATTATACTCCGCTACAGGAGAACAACTCCGTATTAATTATAAGCTTTCAAAAGCTCATATCTGTAATAATGGTATTTGCCTGACAAATAATTTTATTATTACTGATGATATTAATGATGATATCATTCTTGGAATTCCTTTTATCACTCAGATAAAATCTTTTATTACTAGCTTAGATGGTATTTCTACTCAAATATTAGGAAAAGAATTATATTTTCCTTTTGTTAAAACCCTTTCACAAAATGAAAGTGATTTTATTAGAAGAAACACTGTTTTTCGTATAAACAACCTATCTTAGCATGTCACCTTTTTAAAGGATGAAATAAAAGTTAAGAAAATCGAGCAGATTTTAAAAACTCCGGAGATAGTTACTAAAATAGCTAATCTTCAAAACACTTTTGAACAAGAAATATGCTCTGATTTTCCTAACGCTTTTTGAAAAAGAAAAAAAGCATTTGGTTGAACTTCCTTACACAGAAGGGTTCAATGAACAGGTCATCCCTACCAAGGCAAGACCTATACAAATGAATCATGAAATTATGGAAATTTGCAAAAAAGAGATTTCAAATCGTCTCAAAAACAACATTATTCGTCCCTCTAAATCTCCTTGGAGTTGTTCTGCATTTTATGTTAACAAGAGTGCAAAGAAAGAGAGAGGTGCCCCACGATTAGTTATAAACTATAAACTATTAAATGCTGTCCTTAAATGGATCAGATATCCCATCCCCAACAAAAGGGATCTCTTGAAGAGAACTTACAAAGCCAATATTTACAGTAAGTTCGATATGAGTTTTGCCTCAATTACGTTGCTGATGTTATCCCCAACATTAGACAGGTCCGTGAACCTCTTAGGAAGAATCCTATCCCTTGGAAGCAAGAACAAACACAGTCTGTCATCCAAGTCAAAAAACTGGTTCAAAACCTTCCTTGCTTAGGAATCCCTAATCCAGAAGCTTCTATGATAGTGAAACAGATGCTTCAGATATTGGTTACGGAGGTATCCTTAAACAAAAGATTTCCATCGAGTCTTCTGAACAATTAGTTCGTTTTACTTCAAGAATCTGGAATTCCGCCCAGAAAAACTATTCTACTGTTAAGAAAGAAGTTTTGTCTATAGTGTTATGTATCACTAAATTTCAAGACGATCTTATTAACAAAGAATTTTTGGTTAGAGTGGATTGTAAATCTGCTAAAGAAATTTTACAAAAAGATGTTAAAAATCTTGTTTCAAAATAGATATTTGCTAGATGGCAAGCTCCACTGTCTAGCTTTGATTTTAAAATCGAATTTATCAAAGGAGAAGAAAACTCTTTACCTGATTTTCTAACAAGAGAATTTTTACAGGGAAAAAATGAGGCCCTTCAGACCTAACACTCCTTCCAAAGGAAAGGAGATCAGTAAACCACAAATGGCTAGACCATTTGTCCCTCTTCCCATTACTCCTACCAAGACATCAGCCCCTCAAAGGCCACAACTTTCTTTCCAAAACCGGTATACAGCTCTAGCTGAATACCCGAAATTACCAGCACCAATTCCAGTTCCCTTAGAGAAACTTACAAATCCCCACAAAAGTCAAGATCAAGGGGTGGACTTACTAAGGCAGAATTTGATAGAATCAAATATCTGTCTAAAGAAGTCAAGATCAAGGGGTGGACTCCTAAACAACAAGTCTCCAAAGTTCAGAAGCCCGTCTAACAAAGCTTCCAGAAAGCTTCACCTTCCAAGGCAGCCCTCAAGGAAAAGCTGAAACAAGCTTTACAAAATATTGACGATTATGAAGAAAATCAAATCATGCAATTGATTGAAGACGCTGCTTCTATAGGAGAAAGCAGTAATGGTGACATGTGCGACCCAAAGGGAATTGCTTTGGCGTATATGGACCCAAACTGCTATCCTAATTTCTCGGTAGATATCTATGACCCTAATGTCATGGATACTTTAACCTTAAACGTCAAAACCAAGAACATGAATAACAAAATTAATACTCGTGAAGTAGCTATCATTCACAGAGTCTATTACAGACTCATGGACACAACTCTTGCACCTAGAGCTCGAGTTGAAAGTGTCAAGGGAGTCACCATGCTTATGGAAGCAAATACTGACCATAGTACGGTATTTGTTCCCAGACTCCTTAATTGGAATGATATACTCACAAGTGATGAATGGCACTTCGATGCCATAACTCAACATTCCACTTCGAATCTTGAAAGATCTCAAATTGAACAGGTGATTCAATTTCCTGATGGATCTATTGATCTAAAATTCCTAGGATCAAGTTCTAATCTCTCGAGCAGAACTAGTTCCTTTAGAAGAAGGACTACTGTTCCTTCTGTAACTTTTTCTTCTAAACCCCTGGAGGAAGACGTAATTGAAAACGTTGCAACTTCCGTTCCAACTAATGGTAACAACAAAGGGAAAGTTACGGGAGTAGATTTCTCCCATACAGTCCCAAAAGTTTATTACCAAAATTATCCCGCTAGTCCAACCCCTAGCGATATGTATCCTCCTCAGGAAGAAGTCCCTGAATATATCAAAATGATCAGATCTGGTGATCCATATATCCTAGATCAGAAAAAGATCGACCAACAATGGTCTCATCCTGATAATGTACCTAAAAGAAAATGGTATGTTGCTAATTATTCTCTTGAACAGAGAAAAGACTTCAGAGATTGCTGGATATCTGACATGAAAAGAATGAGATGCGAAATCGATTTCTTTAAATGGTTTGAAATATCTGGCAAATACGAACATCAGAAGGACTGCTTGCAAGTCCTCATTAACAAATGGTATACAGCCAATAACAAGGTTGTCGAAGCTGTCACTCCTCCTCTAGAAGGAATAAAAATCCCAGTTTCCAACGTTGTTATCTCTGCTTCTCCTTTTAAAATCAAAAGTGAGAAACCAACAAATATGGTTACTTGTTCTGATCTTGATCGAGTTGTTGAACAAAACAATTACTCGAATCAGCTCCTTCATGTCATTTCTAAACAAATAGAAGACTCTAAATAAAAGTCTTTATTCAGTGGAAAGCCAACCTTTTCACAACCCAGTTCTAGTCAGAACATTGAATCAAATCCAGGCTTCAAAATCGCTGAGTTTTCAAAGGACAAATATCTGAAACTCAAAGATACCTTTGAAGTCAGTGGTAATATTATTGACAAGATCAACAAACAATTGGCTGATCTCAAAATTTCTAAGGAGAAACCCAAAGATGGTAAAATATCTACCATCCAGGAAAAGGAAGATCTCCTCCATAGACTTACAAATGAACGCTTTCATAATTACAAAAATTATCATAAGCATCCCTCGTTTCCAGATCTCCAATACGAGGAAAATCATTTTCTTGCCTCTACTTCTCACGAAGGAAGAAGCATTATCGAATGGAACATTGATGCTCTTGTAGAACATCAAATATACCATAAACTCCATGAGATGGGAGTTTGTATTACAGCCTACAAGATAAGAGTATCTTCTTATAAAGAAGCCGCCTCTATGATCGTAGCTGGATTTACGGGCATGTTAAAACATTGGTAGGATAATAATTTCACTGATGATGTTATACAAGCTATCTATTCTGCTACGGCTGTTGAAACCGTAGTCAAAATAGAAGGAACTAACTCCACTGCCATGGTTATAGGTGGGACTGTTACCCCTATGGAAACAACCTCACAAATAACTAAAGAAGATGTTTGTGCTACCCTTCTCTACCACATAGCAAAACACTTCATCGGAGAGCCAAAACTCTTCCAAGACAGGAGTTTACAAATTCTGAATAATCTATCTTGTCCATCCTTAGATGATTTTATCTGGTATAAAAACCAATTCATCAGCAAGGTTATGATTAGACCTGACTGTCATCTAGATTTCTGGTATCAGAGCCATGTTGGCAGTATGCGTACTTAGTATGAGCAGCTAAGTACATATACTATCTAGGGCATGGCAAAATTACTTTCATTATGTAATATTTAAACTATATCTATGTATGTCTTGTATACAGTTCTTTTATCTCTGGTTTTAATTTGCTTCAAAGTTTCAGTATGAGGTGGTTATTTTCTCTATAAGTATGAAGTAACCGATTAATATCCGGTTCTGACGTTGGCAAGCCTGATTGAGATAGGTCGTTGTTGCCGAGGTAGGCGTTTAGACCTTGCTAGGTGTTCCCGTCACTAAGATGACTTTAGAGAAAAGGATGTAAAACCAAGAAGACATTACTGAGAAGCCATTAGATCTAAGAGACTAAGGTACTGTATCCTGATATGCATATATACTATTTAATTATACATATTGAATAGTTATCTTTAGCCCTATAAGCCCCTAGACTGTATTTTCAAAAAATATGATCTCAAACCAGCATGTGTTAAATAGTGTTAATTTATCTTCTGCAGGAACTAAGATTGCTAAATTAGAAACTGATTTACAAAATTGGAACATCCCCAATGAACCTTTTAAAAAGATTTATGAATTAGGAAATTTCAGTTTCATAAAGAAGCATAACATTAAGACCTCTGAGTCCACTATTGCTATTAATAATTCTTTAGAAATTATTAAACTACTTTCTGAGCAAGATCTGAATAGATATAGACGTCAATTCAATTACTTGCATATTGGTTTAGTACAAATTGCTGTCAAAGCTCTCTTCAGAAAAGGTTTAGACGTACCCATCTGCGTCCTTCTAAGAGATGCTCGTCTCCTGAACTTCGACGACTCTCTCTTAGGAGTTCTTCAAAGTAACCTAGCCAATGGCCCGGTATACTTTAACTGCTATCCTAATTTTTCGGTAGATATCAATGACCCTAATGTCATGGATACTTTGACCTTAAACGTCAAAACCAAGAACATGAATAACAAAATTAATACTCGTGAAGTAGCTATCATTCACAGAGTCTATTACAGACTCATGGACACTACTCTTGCACCTAGAGCTCGAGTAGCTATCTTCCTTTTCTTGGATGATGTTAGACAAGCTATCTATTCTGCTATGGCTGTTGAAACCGTAGTCAAAACAGAAGGAACTACCTCCACTGCCATGGTTATAGGTGGGACTGTTACCCCTATGGAAACAACCTCACAAATAACTAGAGAAGATGCTTGTGCTACCCTTCTCTACCACATAGCAAAACACTTCATCGGAGAGCCAAAACTCTTCCAAGACAGGAGTTTACAAATTCTGAATAATCTATCTTGTCCATCCTTAAATGATTTTATCTGGTATAAAAACCAATTCATCAGCAAGGTTATGATTAGACCTAACTGTCATCTAGATTTCTGGAAAGAACGCTTCATCAACGGTCTTCCTCCTTTATTCGCTAGCAAAGTCCGAACCAAAATCCAGGATCGTTGTGAAGGTAAAATTCCTTACCATCAAATGACCTATGGTGACATTGTTAGCTTTATCAACATTGTAGGTCTCGAACTCTGCACTGATATCAAGCTTAAAAATCAGCTCAAAAAAGAGCAACACTCTTTTAGAAGAGAACTAGGAAGTTTCTGTCAAGACTTCGGTTACACCAATATCGTCGCTCCTTCTACTCATTCTTCCAAGAAGGACAAGGCCTACAGCTCTTCCAAAAAGACCCGTCGCCACAAATCTAGGAGAAATTTTGATGATCCTCCTAGAAAGAAATCTAAATTTCGAAGACCTTCGAAATCTTCCAAAACCAAAGATGTTTGTTGGAACTGTGGTAAAACTGGTCACAGGGCCAACCAGTGCAAATCAGATAGAAAGAAGAAGAAGATCAATCTTCTAGAAATCAGTAAAGATACCAAAAAGGAACTCTTCTCTATCTTAGAAGAACCCAATTCAGATTCTTCTCCTGACTATTCCTCAGATGAGTATAGCGATGAAGATGATATCAACATCGCCTATAACTCTGACTCAAGCCAATCTGGTAGTGAATGCCATTGTTCTGGAGCCTTTTGTACTTGCGATAAAACCGAGGTTTCTATCAAAGTACTTTCAGATAGCTCCAAAGAAGCTCTGTTTGATGTTGTCCAACACATCGCGGATGATGAGTCTAGAAAGAAATAGTTGATTGAACTCAAGAATCTTATTATCACTCATCAAAATGACAGACCTAAGCCTAGGTCAGTTGTTGAACCATTCAGCATGAAGCAAGTCATGGCTCGCTTCGACAAACCAGCTGAACTTTCGATTTCAGAACTGAGACACGAAGTCTCAGAACTTATAAACGAAATCAAAGATATTAAATCTAGACTTGGAAAAGTCGAGGTTGATATCTTAACAGAGCAGGTTCTTAAACAAGCTAAGACTTATGAATATAAGTCAGAAAATGAAGAAGAACCTAGTCCTCATCAAAGTGAGTGTCATTCTGAGAATGAAGACTCTATTGACCTCCGTCTTACCAAAGATAAGACTTCATCATCTCAAGCTCCCGGCCTTACGGTCATTACGAGTATTAAACCTCAAAGTTTCCATATTCCTATCAAGATTGTTATTAGCAAACACTTCGCTATTAACAAAATCGCTTTGCTTGATAGTGGTGCAGTTCGTAACTGCATCATGAAAGGTATTGTTCCAACTCAGTACTTAGAAAAAAGTACTTCAAAATTATACTCCGCTACAGGAGAACAACTCCGTATTAATTATAAGCTTTCAAAAGCTCATATCTGTAATAATGGTATTTGCCTGTCAAATAATTTTATTATTACTGAAGATATTAATGAAGATATCATTCTTGGAATTCCTTTTATCACTCAGATAAAACCTTTTATTACAGGCTTAGACAGTATTTCTACTCAAATATTAGGAAAAGAATTATATTTTCCTTTTGTTAAAACCCTTTCACAAAATAAAAGTGATTTTATTAGAAGAAATACTGTTTTTCATATAAACAACCTATCTCAGCATGTCACCTTTTTAAAGGATAAAATAAAAGTTAAGAAAATCGAGAAGATTTTAAAAACCCCGAAGATAGTTACTAAAATAGCTAATCTTCAAAACATATTTGAACAAGAAATATGCTCTGATTTTCCTAACGTTTTTTGGAAAAGAAAAAAGCATTTGGTTGAACTTCCTTAAATGGATCAGAAAGTACTTTGATAGAAACCTGAAAGTACTTTGATGAACTTCCTGACGAGTAAGTACTTTGATGAACTTCCTTAAAGCATTTGGTTGAACTTCATTTGTTCACCCATCTGAAAGTACTTTGATAGAAACCTGGGTTTTATCGCAAGTACAAAAGGCTCCAGAACAATGGCATTCACTACCAGATTGGCTTGAGTCAGAGTTATAGGGGATGTTGATATCATCTTCATCGCTATACTCATCTGAGGAATAGTAAGGAGAAGAATCTGAATTGGGTTCTTCTAAGATAGAGAAGAGTTCCTTTTTGGTATCTTTACTGATTTCTAGAAGATTGATCTTCTTCTTCTTTCTATCTGATTTGCACTGGTTGGCCCTGTGACTAGTTTTACCACAGTTCCAACAAACATCTTTGGTTTTGGAAGAATTCCAAGGTCTTCGGAATTTAGATTTCTTTCTAGGAGGATCATCAAAATATTTCCTAGATTTGTGGCGACGGGTCTTTTTGGAAGACTTGTAGGCCTTGTCCTTCTTGGAAGAATGAGTAGAAGGAGCGACGATATTGGTGTAACCGAAGTCTTGATAGAAACTTCCTAGTTCTCTTCTAGAAGAGTGTTGCTCTTTTTTGAGCTAATTTTTAAGCTTGATATCAGTGCAGAGTTCGAGACCTACAACGTTGATAATGCTAACAATGTCACCATAGGTCATTTGATGGTAAGGAATTTTACCTTCACAACGATCCTGGATTTTGGTTCGGACTTTGCTAGCGAATAAAGGAGGAAGATCGCTGATGAAGCGTTCTTTCCAGAAATCTAGATGACAGTCAGGTCTAATCATAACCTTGCTGATGAATTGGTTTTTATACCAGATAAAGTCATCTAAGGATGGACAAGATAGATTATTCAGAAATTTTAAACTCCTGTCTTGGAAGAGTTTTGGCTCTCCGATGAAGTGTTTTGCTATGTGGTAGAGAAGGGTAGCACAAACATCTTCTCTAGTTATTTGTGAGGTTGTTTCCATAGGGGTAACAGTCCCACCTATAACCATGGCAGTGGAGGTAGTTCCTTCTGTTTTGACTATGGTTTCAATAGCCGTAGCATAATAGATAGCTTGTCTAACATCATCAGTGAAATAATTATCCCACCAATGTTTTAACATGCCCGTAAATCCAGCTACGATCATAGAGGCGGCTTCTTTATCAGAAGATCCTCTTATCTTGTAGGCTGTAATACAAACTCCCATCTTATGGAGTTTATGGTATATTTGATGTTCTGCAAGAGCATCAATGTTCCATTAGATAATGCTTCTTCCTTCGTGAGAAGTAGAGGCAAGAAAATGATTTTTCTCGTATTGGATATCTGGAAACGAGGGACGCTTATGATAATTTTTGTAATTATGAAAGCGTTCATTTGTAAGTCTATGGACGAGATCTTCCTTTTCCTGGATGGTAGATATTTTACCATCTTTGGGTTTCTTCTTAGAAATTTTGAGATCAGCCAATTGTTTATTGATCTTGTCAAGAACATTACCACTGACTTCAAAGGTATCTTTGAGTTTCGGATATTTGTCCTTTGAAAACTCAGCGATTTTGAAGCCTGGATTTGATTCAATGTTCTGACTAGAACTGGGTTGTGAAAAAGTTGACTTTCCACTGAATAAAGACTTTTCTTTAGAGTCTTCTATTTGTCTAGAAATGACATGAAGGAGCTGATTCGAGTAATTGTTTTGTTCAACAACTCGATCAAGATCAGAACAAGTAACCATATTTGTTGGTTTCTCACTTTTGATTTTAAAAGGAGAAGCAGAGATAACAACGTTGGAAACTGGGATTTTTATTCCTTCTAGAGGAGGAGTGACAGCTTCGACAACCTTGTTATTGGCTGTATACCATTTGTTAATGAGGACTTGCAAGCAGTCCTTCTGATGTTCGTATTTTCCAGATATTTCAAACCATTTAAAGAAATCAATTTCGCATCTCATTCTTTTCATGCAGTCTAGAAGGCACATGTATTCAGCACTGCTGCCTTCTCGGGGTGCTCTAGTGCGACCCTATTTCAGTGCCATTCCAGAGAGTTCCTACCGTTCACTGGCTATTCAGGGTTCTTCCAGTGGGTATTCAGGTCCCCAAGGTCATACTCAGGGTCAGTCATCTTCCGCACCGAGAGGTTGCTATGAATGTAGGGAGCTTGGTCATGTGAGGAGATTCTGCCCCAGGCTATGAATGTAGGGAGCTATGAATGATGACCGCACCAGCTGCCACATCAGTCGTCCGGCCGGCCAGAGGTGGAGGGCAGGTAGGTAGAGGTCGCCCTAGAGGTGGAGGCCAGGCAGGTGGCGCTCCAGCTAGGTTCTATGCCTTTCTAGTCAGACCAGATGCAGTAGCCTCTGACGCCGTGATAACAAGTATTATTTCAGGCTACGGTAGGGATGCTTCGGTACTATTTGATCCAGGGTCTACGTATTGATATGTTTCATCTATGTTTGCTCATTTTCTGGGTGTTTCTCGTGAGTCCTTGGGTGCTCCTGTATATGTGTCCATGACAGTGGGTGATTCTATTGTTGTGGATCGAATTTACCGGTCTTGTATGGTGACTTTTTGTGGTAATGAGACCAGAGGAGATCGTTTCTTGCTCGTCATGACCGACTTTGAGGTCATCTTGGGCATGGACTAGTTGTCTCCGTACCATTCCATTCTTGATTGCCATGCCAAGATTGTTACCTTGGCAATGCCAGAGTTGCCTAGATTAGAGTGGAGGGGTTCATCTATCAGTACATCCAGCTGGGTTATTTCGTTCTTGAAGGCTCGACATATGGTCGAGAAGGGTTGTTTGGCTTATCTGGCTTACGTTCGGGATACTGCTGCAGAGACTCCCACGATTGATTCAGTGCCCATGGTTCGTGAGTTCTCCGATATGTTTCCTTCTGATCTACCAGGAATGCCACCAGATCGTGATATCGATTTCTGTATTGATTTGGCACATGGTACCCAGCCTATCTCTATTCCACCATATCGCATGGCTCCGAAAGAGTTGAAGGAGTTGAAAGAACAGCTTGAGGAGTTGCTAGAGAAGGGGTTCATCAAACCGAGTGTGTCGCCTTAGGGTGCATAGGTGTTGTTTGTGAAAAAGAAAGATGGGACTATGTGGATGTGCATTGATTACCGCCAGTTGAACAAAGTTACCATTAAGAACAAGTACTCGTTACCGCGCATTGATGATTTGTTTGACCAGCTGCAGGGTTCCAAGGTGTTCTCTAAGATCGACTTGAGATCTGGGTATCATCAGCTAAAGATTCGTGCTTCGGATGTACCGAAAATGGTTTTCGGACTAGATATGGCCACTATGAGTTTCTAGTGATGTCCTTCGTCTTGACCAACGCCCGGGCAGCATTTATGGATTTGATGAACCAGGTTTTCAAGCCATATATTGACTCACTTGTCATTGTCTTCATTGTTGACATATTGATCTACTCGCGTTGTATGGAGGAGCACGAGCATTATTTGAGAGTTGTGCTTCAAACCTTGCGGGAACAGAAGCTGTATGTTAAGTTCTCCAAGTGCGATTTCTGGTTATATTCAGTGGCATTCTTGGGGCATGTTGTATCGGGCAAGGGTATTAAGGTAGATCCCAGGAAGACCGAGGAAGTCCATAGTTGGCCTCGTCCTACCACAACGACTAAGATCAGGAGCTTCTTGGGGTTAGCAGGTTATTATCATCGGTTTGTAAAGGGCTTCTCATCTATTGCGGCACCTTTGACTAGATTGACCTAGAAGGGTGCTCCGTTTCGATGGTTTGATGATTGCGAGGTGAGTTTTCAGAAGCTCAAGACCGCATTGACTACATCACCGGTGTTAGTATTTCCTTCCGGTTCAGGGATGTATATACTATGTATTACGACGCTTCATGCGTTGGCCTGGGTTGTGTATTGATGCAGGAGGGGCGAGTTATTGCATATGCTTCATGTCAACTGAAGCCGAACGAGAAGAATTTTCCCATACATGATTTGGAGTTGGCCGAGATAGTTCATGCTCTTAAGATCTGGCGACATTATCTTTATGGGGTGTCCTATGAGGTTTACACCAATCATCGCAGCTCGCATCATTTGTTCAAGTAGAGGGATCTCAATTTGAGGCAGCGCAGGTGGCTTGAGTTACTAAAGGACTATGATTTTACCATCCTTCATCATCCGGGAAAGGCAAAGGTTTGCGGATTCCTTAGCAGAAAGGCCGAGAGCATGATCCGTTTGGCATTTATTTTAGCGGAGGAGAGGCCATTGGCTTTGGATATTCAGTCCTTGGCTAACAGACTTGTGAGGTTGGATATTTCAGAGCTCAGTCAAGCTCTTGCATGCATTGCGGCTCAGTCTTCATTATTTAAGCGGATCAAGGCTCGTCAGTACGATGATCCGTAATTTCTAGTACTTAGGGAGACGGTACTACAGGGCAGTGCCAAGGAGGTTACTATCGGTGAGGATGCTGTTCTGCGACTCCAGGGTCATCTATATGTTCCTAATGTTGATGGATTGACGGAGAAGATTCTAGAGGAGGCACACAATTCTCGGTATTCTATTTATCCAGGTGCTACAAAAATGTTTTGTGACCTGAGGCAGCATTATTGGTGGTGGCAGATGAAGAAGGACATAGTTGAGTATATAGCGAGATGCTTAAATTGCCAGCAGGTTATGTATGAGCACCAGAGGCCCCAGGTGGCCTACTTCAACAGATGGTTATACCAGAGTGGAAATGGGAGCGGATCACTATGGATTTCATAGTTGGGTTGGGGCGGATGTTGAGGAAGTTTGATGCCATTTGGGTCATTGTTGAAAGGCTGACCAAGTCGTCACACTTTATTGCAATGATGACTACTTACTCGTCAGAGAAGTTGGCCCAGATTTACATTCAGGAGATTATCAGGTTGCATGGTGCGCCTAGTTCCATCATTACAGAGCGAGTTGGGTACCCGGGTAAAGCTCAGCATAGCCTTTCAGCCATAGACCGACGGGCAGTCGGAGCGGATAGTTCAAATCTTGGAGGATATGCTCAGAGCATGTGTGATTTACTTCGGAGGGTAGTGGGATCGATTCTTGCCTTTGGCCGAGTTCGCTTATAACAACAGTTATCAGTCCAGTATTGAGATGGCTCTATTTGAGGCTTTATATGGTCAGCGATGTCATTCTTCCACCGGATTGTTTGACTCTAGAGAGGCTAGGTTGTATGGTACTGATTTAGTTAAGGATGCCTTGGAAAAGTAAAATTGATTCAGGAGCGACTTCGCACAGCACAGTCGAGACAGAAGAGTTACGCGGATTAGAAGGTGCATGATATATCATTTATGGTGGGCGAGAAGGTTCTCTTGAAGGTCTCGCTGATGAAGGGAATCATGAGGTTTGGGAAGAAGGGCAAGCTGAGCCCAAGGTTTATTGGCCCATTTGAGGTGTTGAGGTGAGTTAGGGAGGTTTCTTATGAGCTTGCTTTGCCTCCTAATATTTCGGGAGTTCATTCGGCTTTTCACGTGTCCATGCTCCAGAAATATCATGCTAACATGTCACATGTGTTAGATTACAGTACTGTTCAGCTAGATAAGAGCTTGGGTTATGAGGAGAAGTCAGTCGCTATTATTGACAGGCAGGTTCACCAGTTGATGTCCAGGAAGATTTCTGCAGTAAAGGTTCAGTGGAGGGGTCAACCAGTCAAGGAAGCGACTTAGGAGGCCAAGGAGGACATGCGAAGCAAATATCCACACCTATTCAGCACTCTAGGTATGATTCTAGACCCGTTTAAGGACGAACGTTTGTGTAAGAGGTGGAGATTGTAACGACTCGACCTGTCGGTTTGCTTTCTAGCTCCCTGTTCCCCTAATTAAGACTCCCTGTAGGTGCCCTTACTATTTTATGACTTGCAGGGATGGTTGACTTGGGTTTGGAAGGGTTCGGGTTGAAATCGAAATACTTGGTTCCTTAATAGTGGCCTAAGATGGCCAAGTTTGACTTGATTCAACATTTTTAGTAAACGACCTCAGAACCAGGATTTAATGGTTCCAATAGGTACGTATGATGATTTTGGACTTAGACGTGTGTTCGGATCAGGTTTCGGATGACTTGGGAGCGTTTCAGCGTTTAATGTTTAAAGTAGGCGTATTGAAGGTTTTTGAGTTCTTTAAAATTGGTTTAGAGTAGACTTTGGTGTTATCGAGGTCCATTTGGGATTCCAAGCCTGGGAATATTTTCGTAAGGTGATTTATGACTTGTACAAAAAATTTGGTGTCATTTCGAGTAGTCTAAGTATGATTCGGCGCATTCGTAGTAAGTTGAAAAGCTTGAAGTTCATAATTTGATTCAATTTGGTTTTGGGGTGCGATTCTTAGTCTTGATGTTGTTTTACATGTTCCGGGAGTTCGAGCAGGTCCGTATTATGTTTATAGACTTGTTGGTGCAGTTGGACGGGGTCCCGGGTGGCTCGGGTGAGTTTTGGACGACCCGGAGTTGAGTTAAAAAATATGCTATCTGTTGTTCTGGTTTCCTTCTTTGAGAACGCATAGAAGGCCTCGCATTTGCGATGAAGGAATTGAGCTGGGGAGATTTTATTCAATGCGTTCGCGAGAAGGAGCTCGCGATCGCGATGCTCTGGGCCACTGACCTTCGCGTTCGCGTGAATGGGTCCGCGTTCACGAAGGGTAAGGCGAGCTGGGTGGGGTGGCACACTGTTGGTCTTCGCGTTCGCGAAGAAATCCTCGCGTTAGCGTAGGGCAGGTCAGGCAAGTCTTCGCGTTCACGAGGCTCTGGTCGAGTTTGCGATGTTCATTTTTTTTGGGGCCTGGGCAGCTTGCCTTCGCGATCGCGAGGCATCTTCCGTGATCGCGAAGAAGGAATGCCTAGTTAGAGACTTGTTTTAAGAACGGAACTTAGGCCATTTTCTCTCATTTTTCATTTCCTTGGCTGATTTTTGAGCTTCTTGGAAAGGTATTTTCATCTAGCTATTGAAGGTAAGCAATTCCTACCCAGTGTGGGTTTAATACATAGATTATGAGTAGCTTTTAACATATAAAATGTGAAAATTTTAGGAGATTATTGAAAAACTTGGGTTTTGATAAAAATGGGATTAGACCACGAAAATGATTATGGAATTGAGTAAAAATTATATATTTGGGTTCGTGAGGTTATGGGTAACTTTTATTTACAAAACGTTTTAGATTCCGGACACGTGGGCCCGGGGGCAAAATTTAGGAATCTTCCAATTTGGATTGGGAAATTACTCTAATATTTAAATTATGAACTTTTGAGCATATATTAATTAATTTAAACAATATTTGGCTAGTTTTGGATTGCGTGGCACCGAATTGAGGCCTCAGTGTGAAGTGTGGACCGGGAAAAGAACATGAAAACGAGGTAAGTCTCTTGCCTATCCTTGTAAGACAGAATTTTCCCCTTATGTGCTACAAATGATTGTTCGCTAATAATTAGGGGTGCAACGTGCACACGATGTGATAAGAGTCTGCATGTAGCTAAAAAGCATGCTTATGTCCGGATAGTTTTAGGACTCTACCATGTATTACTTGTATTATTTGTACTTATCTTGTTAGTTTAATTACTTGAAGTATATTTGATATTGGATAAAGAATTTGTAAAGACTAAGCTTCATAACTTTACGTTTCAGCGGATTACTTGACCGTTAGTGGATATTGTGCCTCCTTGAGTATTATTCTTGTAGTTGCCGTTAATCGGAGTTCGTAGAATATTCTCCCTTCCTGTAGATCGGGCCGAACGCCTCGGCAATATAATAGATGCATATATAATTTGTGTCGGTCGACCACGGCAGTATACACATTATTCTGGATTGAGCCGTACGACCTCAACATAAATCGTGCCTGATATTGCTCGAAGTTCGGTTATACTTGATATTTCTTCCATGATTTGAGAAATTATAATTACTTGATGGCTCTTATTTGTCAAAATTAGTACGTGATAGTTGGAGATTCTAACTGATATTTAGTTAAAGAACCACTTATTTATTGTTAATTAATTCATTATTATTGATGTATTCCCTACCTATTTATAATTTATGCACTTTATTTATTGACCCTTAGTAAGTATCGATGTCGGCCCCTCGTCGCTACTTCTTCGAGGTTAGACTAGATACTTACTAGATGCATGTTATTTATATACTCACGATACACTTCTGCACTAATCGTGCACGATCTAAGGCAGGTACATCTAGCGGTCATTCAGGCGCATACCCCCACTACCTAGAGACTTAGTGGTGAGTTGCTCTTTATGCCCGTTCTGCAACGCCCAGAGTCTCTCCTTGTTGTATTTATTTTCTATCTATCTTACTCAAGACAGTAGTATAAGAGGTTTTGTGCATTCTACTAGTTTGCTCATGTACTTGTGACATCGAGTTTTGAGAATATTCTAGTAGACATTTTATGGTTTGAGTATTAAATTCACTATTTTACTCTTTCGTTATTTTATGCTTTACTTTACTATAATTACCTATTAATCGTTATCTTATTAAATAAATCAATTACTTTAAAATATTAAAAAGAACAAATACATGGATAGTTCACCATTGGCTTACCTAGCGGCAACGTTGGGTACCATCACGGCCTATAGTGGGAAATTGGGTCGTGACAGCTTGGTATTAGAGCTCTGGTTCACATAGGTCACACAAGTTATGAGCGGGCCTAATAGAGTCTTGCGGATCGATGCGGAGATGTCAGTACTTATCTTCGAGAGGCTATAGGGTGTTAGAAAACTTCTATTTCTTCATCTCCTATCGTGTAGTTGATGTTGTGCTTAGTATCTTTCTCACATTCTCTCACAGATGGTGAGAACGCGCGCGACAGATGTACCCGTCGGTGGAGGAGCTGCTCCCCCTGTTGCTAGAGGCTAAGGCAGAGGCCGAGGGAGGGCTCCGACTCTTGCTAGAGGACGAGGGCGTCCTAGAGTTGCTCCTGTTGTACCACCAGTGGATCTAGTGGAGGATCCTTTTATTGAGGAGGAGGGCGAGGTACATGTAACTGATTTGGCCTCGACGGATTTCATGTCCGCACCGGGATTCCAGGAGGTCATGGGTTGTATGTTGCGGTTCATGTACTCTATGACACATGCTGGTTTATTTCCAAGGGACCAAGCCATATCTCAGGCGGGAGGGGGAGCACATGCCCCTACCGCTTAGACTCCAGGGCATGTTTGTTACGACCCAAATCGATGGGCCACGACGGGTGCCCGAGTCCTACCTATCGAACACCCTTAAGCATGCGTCTAAGATATATATATGAATAACATCTGCTGAACTACAAGAATAGCATACGTGAGAAAACCTGTTCAAAAGACATATATATACATACGAGTGTGAAATACGTAGGGCGAGCCGACAAGGCTGCTATAGACAACTACATATCCAAAACTGAAAGCCGACAAGACCACATACTACCCAACTATACATGACTGTCTACAGACCTCTAATAGAATATACAACTGTACAAGGACGGGACTGGGCCTCGTCATACCCATATATGTATACAAGCATGTCGTACCAAAATCAAAAGCAGCTCCGGATAAAGTGGAGCATGCCAACTCTCGCTGATCAAGGATCCTAAGAAGGGGGACTGTCAACTTGTCTACCTGCACCTGCGGGCATGAAACGCAGGCCCAGGGAAATAGGGCATCAGTACGATTAATGTACTGAGTATGTAAGGCATAAAAATTCGTACATAACAGACATAGATGAAACATGGAATAAAGAATTCTGCCTGTAAGTCTAGTCACCTTGTAAATCCTGAAACATTTATAATGTCATTCACGTCCGTATAAATGTCGTGTCATGCATAGGAACATGTGTACATAACATCATCAAGACAATGAGGGCATCCCATCATATAATCTCGGCCACTGTGGGAAAAATCATCAACACATATACCAGATGATCAGGTGGTGGTGTGTATATAACGCCGTAACCTTTTTTCATATCCAATATACATATAATATACGCATATATAACACCATCTAGTCATGGGTCAATGTACATGTATAAATGAATGAAATGCATATGAAATACGTTAATAGGATTTCTCGGAATGTCATAAAATCAGTATGCCTTTCGGATAAACTTTATCAAATACGTATTTTATTTAGACCCATGAACAGAAGATATAATAATAATTCAAATGGGGAATCAAGAACGTAGGCATCTCTAATACTTCTATGAATAGAGTCATTTATGAAAGTTGCGTATTTTGCTCGTTTCATTTGTATTATTTGGATCATGCCAAAAAGAAAGAAGGGATAGCCTTAACATACCTGGAGTAGGGAAAAATCCGCATGATATTCTTGAGAAAGATTGCACCGTACTCTCTTATAATTGCCAAATCTCACGTTCTGATATGTGACTCTCACGTTCTTAAGAATAGATATGTGACTCTCACATTCTTAAGAATGAATATGTGACTCTCATGTTCTTAAGACTTACAATGGCTCGCCTTTATTAAATGGATATGTGACTCACGTTATTAAGACTTACAATGGCTCTCCTTTATTAAATGGATATGGGACTCATGTTCTTAAGACTTGCCAAATCTCACATCTCTAATCTTGCCACATAATATAATTACTTAAGAGTCACAATTCTTGGGGTGGCTTGCTGCCACGTGGGGGATGGTCTAATCTTATCCAATTCTTTAATTAATCACCAAATAATTCCTTAATTAACTAGGTAATCTCCCATTGTCCAATAATTAATCAATTACCCACATAATTAAGAATTATCTTAACTTACTTAAACTACTACTCACTTTAAACACACCTTATACATCTTACTATCATGGTCATGTAGTACCTTGTGTGGCACTAGTCCATAAATACGGGATATTATAGCTTGGAGCGTATTTTATCCCAAATTGCCAAACTTCGACGAAACTAATTTTCTTCTATTTGCTTACCCTCTCTTCTTCACGAATTTACTCAACACGTGTTTGAAATAGCATAATACCTATAGTCCCAAAATAACCTCATTCCCGAACTTACGTCGATTAATTTACGACGAAAATTTAACGTATGAAAACGCAAGATGTAACATCCTTCCCCTTAGAAACATTCATCCTCGAATGTTTACTCTGAGAGACTTTGGGAAAAATTTGGCAGAGTCTCCTCCGTACACTAGATTAAAACCAACATGTACACAGCCTGAAAACATACCATACATGCCACACATGGCCAATGTTTACAAATAGCAACACTTGGCATCACACAGCTGTCCATTATAAATTCTGAAAGTCAAAAATAAGAGCTTACCTGATGATCTACTGGCCCGAATAGAGCTATGCTGAGGTATCCCACCTCGAGCCATATCTTCAGTTTGAAATAGGTGGGGGTATTTATACTTCATTTCTTCCTCCGCTTTCCACGTCATCTCTTCCATATTTTTGTTTCTCCATAAAACCTTCACGGACGCTACCTCCTTAATTCGTAGCTTACGGATTTGTCGGCCTAGGATGACACCTGGAATTTCCTCGTATAACAAGTCCTCTGTAATCTGTACATCATCTGACATTTGTGGGTACCACTCGGGTAGGATTGCCAATGCACTTCCGTAACAAAGATACGTGAAAAAACGGATGGACAGACTCCAATTCTGAGGGCAATTCTAACTCATAAGCTACTTGGCCCACTCTCCGAATGATCCTATAAGGCTAAATATACCGTGGGCTAAGCTTGCCTTTCTTGCCAAACCTCATCACACCCTTCATAGGTGAAACCTTTAAGAATACCTGGGCATTAACCAAGAACTCTAAGTCTCATCGCCGCACGTCAGAATATGACTTCTGACGACTCTGGGCTCTCAACAGCCACTCCCGGATAAGCTTTATTTTCTTTATGGCCTGCTGAACCAGATCTGGCCCATGTAAGCAAGATTCTCCAACATCAAACCACCCTATAGGAGATCTGCACTTACGCCCATACAAAGTCTCGTACGAAGCCATTTGGATACTGGAGTGGTAACTGTTATTATATGCAAACCCGATAAGAGGTAAATGTTCATCCCAACTTCTTTTAAAATCCAACACACATGCTCGTAACATATCCTCGAACGCCTAAATTGTGCGCTCGGCTTGTCCATCAGTCTGTGGATGAATAGTTGTGCTGAGATTCACCTGAGTCCCTAAACCTCTCTGAAATGACCTCCAAAAATGTACTGTAAATTGGGCCCCACGATCAGATATAATAGATACTGGTACTCCGTGTAGCCGCACTATCTCCTTAATATATAACTTTGCATAGTCTTTTGTTGTATATGTAGATCTGACCGGTAGGAAATGAGCTGATTTCGTAAGCCTATCGACTATCACCCATATGGAATCGAACTTACAATGAGAACGAGGTAAACCCGTGACAAAGTCCATGTTTATCGCCTCCCATTTCCACGTTGGAATCTCTATAGCCTGCAATAATCCACCGGATTTTTGATGTTCAATCTTAACCTGCTGACAGTTAGGGCACTGAGCAACAAACTCTGCTATATCCTTTTTCATTTCGTCCCACCAACAAACTCTGCTATATCCTTTATCATTTGGAATGCTCATGTAGTCTTTCTTTGCTTTTAGCTAAGCATTGCAAATTTCGATGCATGAATTGAGTTTGGTGTGTTTTACACTTTATGCTTAATAGTGAATACTTGAATAAAATCTCTTTTGCATAGGCTAACTTTGCTAGCCATTTCAGTGAGCGTTTTCTGCTTGGGCTAACTTTACTAGAGTATTCCCCAATCAAGGTTTAACACATGGACTCATGGAGTAGTATAGTTTTACATATTAATCATGTCCTCTATCAGGTATTTGTAGTATATAATGGGTATTGTTAATGAAATTGCATTTGTTTTTCATTTAGGTGAACCATTATAAAAATGATTCAAGGTTGATATTATTTTGATAAGACAATGTTACTTTGTCTCGCTCCTTCTCTTTCAGGTCATGGCTATATTGAGTATGTTCACAAATATTTCTTTACCTCATTCCTTGTTTATCATGCTATGGCTATATTAAGTATGTGCACAAATTAGAACGCAATGGGCCCGCTTCCGTGAATATCTTGGTATGATTTCATTCTTGTGGTTATACATGACGTATTGAATGATTAAAAAGATTACATTCACTTTTATTTTCCCCACATCTATTTGCTGCATTTTCTCTCTTACTTCTTTCTTTCATTAGAGTCCATTGCATGGCGACAGAAATTTCTTTTGAAGTTTGCTAATATTTGATTTTTATGTTGTGTTGATCGATGAGACGCGCTGCGGGGTTAATGATAGGCTGGAGGTGTGGAGACAGACTCTAGAGTCTAAAAGTTTCAAGTTGAGTAGTACAAAAACAAAATACTTGGAATGCAAGTTCAGTATGGGAACGCAGGAAACAGAAGTAGAGGTAAAGCTTGATACACAAGTCATCCCCAAGAGAGATATTTTCAAATATCTCGGGTCTGTTATTCAGGGGAACATGGAGATTGCTGAGGATGTTACGAATCATGTTGGAATGTGGTAGATGAAATAGAGACTCGCATCTGGTATTTGTGTGGTAGGCTGGAGGTGTGGAGACAGACTCTGGAGTCTAAAAGTTTCAAGTTGAGTAGGACAAAAATAGAATACTTGGAGTGCAAGTTCAGTGTGGGGACGTAGAAAACAGAAGTAGAGGTGAAGCTTGATACACAAGTCATCCCCAAGAGAGATATTTTCAAATATCTTGGATCTGTTATTCAGGGGAACATGGAGATTGGCGAGGATGTTACGAATCATGTGAAATAGAGACTCGCATCTGGTATTTTTGTGGTAGGAATGTGCCACCAAGACTTGAGAAAAAGTTCTACAAAGTGGTAGTTAGGCCGACTATGTTGTATGGAGTCGAGTGTTGGCCAGTAAGAAAATTTCAATCTAGATAATGAAAGTAGCAGAGATGAGGATGTTGAGATCGATGTGTGAGCGTACCAGGACAGATCGTATTAGGAATAAAGTTATAAGGGACAAGGTGGGAATGGCTTATGTGGAAGACAAGTTGCGGGAATTGAGGCTGAGATAGTTCGGGCATGTGAAGAGGAGAGACCGATGCCCCGGTTAGGAGATGTGAGAGGTTAAAAATGGTCGGTCAGAGGAGAGGTAACGGGAGGCCTAAGAAGTAATGGGGAGAGGTGATTAGGCGGGACATGTCACTACTTCAATTTAGCGAGGACATGACCCTCGATAGAATGGTGTGGAGATCGAGAATTAGGGTTGTGGGTTGACATGTAGTTGAGAGTCTCTTCTAGTTGTACTAGTAGTATTGGTACTAGTCTTGTATTCTCCTATTCCTAGTTCCTAGTTACATTATGTCTCATTATTTACCGGTAGTTTTTACACTTCTCTTATAACTTTGTATTCCTAGATCTTTGTTATTACACGCTGTGCCATTTACTTCCGTTGTCTTATTTTCTTGCCATTGTTATTGTTCGTTTATTGTGTTTTCACTGTTCTTGAGCCAAGGATCTATCATAAACAACCTATCTTCCTTCATAAAATAGTGGTAAGATCTGCATACACATTGCCTCCCCAAACCTCACGTGTAGGATTTTACTGGTTTGTTATTATTGTTGTTCCACTATTTTGGAGCAGATTATCGTTATAGCCTTTTAGTTTGGAGTAGAGATTGTGGATGATTTATTGTTTCTTGAAGATGGTAATGTAGAATTGGTAATAAGTGTTGTTACATAACCAACATGTTGATTAGAGATGAACGATAAAATCAATCCTTTCGATTTTTTTGTCATCATTAACTTAGATATGTCTTTTCACTCACTAGTACTTAAAACTCCTTTGCCAGGTAGAGCACAAAAGACTATTATGACGAAGAGATCCAATTATTTAATGGTAGTACCGCTAGATTGAAATACTGAATGTAGCATGATGAATGAGTAGAGAGTTCATCAAGAATTTGAAATTGATGGTCTCTTGGTTGTGTGGCAACATTCATAAAGGATTGACTGAAGTTATTTATTCTGCAATATTTCTTGAGCTTTTGCAGTGAATAATTCCGGTCCTCCTACTGGATAACATTCATGTATATGTTTTCTTATTTTATATTTCCATTTAACTTCTTCTATGAGATGTTTATCTCATTATTGCTGATAAGTTATTCAACTTTGATATGATTCTCATTTCAAAGAACTTATTATATGTCACAATATTTTATTCTATCATTCTGAGCTTCCAAAGCTAACGTGATCCAAGGTATATTGGTTGTCATTAACTATGTTTTTCACAATAGAAAAATCAATATAACTAGTTACTAGTGATTACTTGTTACTTTATTGGTTATCTATATGAATCTTGTTTGGCCAAACCCATAAGCGGCCCCTTTAAGTTTGCTCCGATTTTTATTTTGGCACCTCTACTCAGACTGTTTCTATTTTGACACTCCAACCCCTAACCTCATGTGTCATTTAAACACAAAATAATGACCTGTCACATTGAGTGAGCCTCGTCACCCAGGTCGCGCGTGAGGCCTCTAGGAGGGGTAAAATCACTCCCCTTTTAACTGTATTAAATTTTACCGTTGCAGTCCCATTTATTTCCTACTTTCCCCTACCCTTTCTCCATTATCACATAAGAGACTGAACTCCGAAAAGGAACTTCAAGAGGTTCCAACCTAGCCTTAACGCAGAAAGGAAAATAGGTCACCGAAAATCGAAAATAAAACAACACCAGGTCACCGAAAATCGAAAACAAAACAATACCAAACTGATCATCTACCCAGCAACAGAAATGATAAATATAGCATAGAGAGAGCCAAGAAAATCAAGTAACCCATATAGTAAAATAATGGCTAAACAGTGGTAAAATCCGGTAGAGCCAAACAACGAGCACATGCAAAACAATTTAATTTTACCGGGTGCGGGTTATTTTTCACGGGCACGGGTGCGGGTTCATATTTTCTGATAGGGAATTACGTAGATAATGAATCCAAGTAGCAATAAGTAATTCATTAGCTTTACACGTTGGCAGCGGTTATAAACACACGCCTGAGTTATAAGCACATGTGAGTGTTTTGTGTTTAAATGGCACATGAAGTAAGGGGTTGGAGTGTCAAAATAAAAAAGGTCTGAGTAGAGATGTCAAAATAAAAAGCGGAACCAACTTAAAGGGACTTCTTATGGGTTTGGCCATCTTGTTTCTTGTCTACAGACATCAGATACTGTAAGTGGCACTCCATCAATGCATGGCCAAGGAGTTGTTCAGATGGAAGCAACAATATATTAAATATTTGTAACTCTTTGAATTGATACATTCAATGATGTAATTTTTGAGTACTTGTGCTTCTTCGATATTGAATATTCTATTTATTTAATTCTTTATATATGTGCCAAAATTGTTATTATAAATTATACAAGTATGGATGCATAGGGTGATAAACAGAATGTGAATGTGAATAATAAAATTGTGAAAGTAAAGAAATAAATATAATTAAATAGATCATGGAGTCCAAAACATGTAATAATAATGCTGGAAACCCGTATATTATTAGAAGGATAACAACAATGAATTTGAATGGCATCATATTTTCATGTTACGGCAGTTTTAAACAGCCATATAATGCAAAACAAAAACAGCCAATAAACTTTCGACAACTACGGTGGTTAATCCAAAACTGCAATTTTACGTTTGTGGCACACCGGATTATGGCGGTTTCAGAAAGTGCCGTTAGAGCATATTGTGGCGGTTAGAAACTGCCGCTAAACGTAAAATTAACCGCTGCAATAACACATTTTTATTGTAGTGGGTGTAGCTCAGTGGGTTGCTTTGCTTTCTTCCGTAAAGAAGAGGGGTTGCTTTGCGGTGGATCACTCGATTTTCCACAGGAGCCTCTTCGGTGGTGGCCATGGCTAATATTTGCAAGTTTTCTGCTGAATTAGACAGGGTGGAACTTTCCATATTAAAAAAGCAAATGGAAGATGGAGGAAGTTGCAAAAAAATGAAGATAGAATTCTATGAAAGATAAAGAACGAGGCTGAAAAGGAAGGAAAAACAAAGAGGGAGAAACTAAAAAGATGCAAAGAGAAAGTGAAAATATGGGAAGGAAAAGGGGGTTTATAAGGATGGCAAAAAGGTGCCATTTTTCCATAGCCTCGGATTAGGTTGAACAAGGCAATCCACTCAGGATTCAATGAGTGGCAGAGGCGTCGTATACAAATAGAGATGTGACTGGGGTTTGAAGTGCGAATAGGTGCGTGTGATCAGACCATCAAGGATGCAACAATGTGCGTCGATCAGTATTTGACTGAAGTCTGTTCACATCCCCTTCCCGCCAATGAATCTTGTGACTCTTTCACTTCCCGAATATACATCGAGTATCCGAAAAGTAGAGGACTATCTGTATGGGATAAAAATCTGGATCTGCCAGGTGTATCAACAGGGGCGCAACACGCTGAGTCTGGGCTTGGCAGTAACTTACCACTTGCGATATTGAGGGGAATGACCCAGGTCCAGGCCTCCTAGATCGTAGTAACCGGTGCGCAGAAGCACATTGATGTCTCAGAGTGATTAAAGCCCACGTGGACCGGTTGTGCACTAGCCCAGGTCCAACGGATCTTTTTCCTTCTGACCTTGACCCCGGTGTCAGTTGGAGCGCATTCTCAACAACTCTCTCACATAAGCCATCATAGAGCTTTGTGTTAAACGAGCTACGCCTTTTCAACAGACCTTTTTTCACTCTCGAATGGTCTTATCGGAAAAAGGTCCTTGCTTATTTTATATAGTTAGCTTTTCAATAAAGTTGTAATGACTCGATAGGTCCTTTTGAGTACTAGCCCTAATTTCCATGTTTCGAGACCTCTCATAACTTCATTTGATATTTATTGATTTACGTGCATAGTCCGTGTTATTTTCCTACGAAAAGCTTTAAAGAAAAAGAGATTTTTGACTTAAATTAAGGCTAGAGATGACCACGATCAATGTTTATGGTATACAACTACGGATCGGTATTTTGACGATTATGGTAGGTTTTTATGATTTTTTGAACTTGTACGCACGTTTGGTTGGGGTTCGGGATTATCAGAACACGTTTTGGTGTATTATGTGAAAGATTGAGAAAAATGAGTTTTCAAGTTGAAATCATAAGTTTTGATGATCGATTCTTATTATTTGATGTTATTTTGATGATTTGAGGTAGCGAGCGAGTTTATATGATGTTATAACACTTGTGCGCATGTTCGAATTGGAGCCCGCGGGCTCGAGTGAGTTTTGGATTAATTTGGGACCATTTTTAGCCTTGTTCAGTTGCTAGTTTTTCTGTCCTGGTGTTTAGTGCTTCGCGATCGCGAATCCACTATCGCGATCGTGAATCCACTATCTCGATCGAGAAGGGGAAAAGTAGGGTTAGGGTTGGATACACTACGTGAACGCGATAGGTGGATTGGGAACATGAAGGCTACAGGGGACTGCCCTTCGTGAATGCGAAAGGCCTCGCGCGAACGCATAGGCTTGGGGAATGTGTGGGGAGGGCAGATGGTCCTTCATCGCGACCGCGACCCCTGGGACGCGAACGCAAAGGCTTGGCTGGGAAATTCCTTCATGAACGCGATGAAGATTTCGCGAATGCGAAGGCCAACGGGCCAGTGTACTTCGCGAACGCGAAGAACACCTGACGCCTAATTAGATAAATGCTGAAAGTCGGGATTTCATTATTTTTCACCATTTTTGAAACCTAGAGCTCGGACTAGAGAGATTTTTGAAGAGATTTTCATCTCAACTTCATTGGTTAGTAATTTTCTACTAGTTTGATGTATTTCCATAATCATCCATTGATTTTTAACCTTAAATTTAGTTATTTCAAAGTAGAAATTGGGGGTTTTGGGTTGAATTTAGAAAAATGGGTAAATTAAGATTTAGATCTCGAATTGGGATCAAATTTCAAAACAAATCACATAACCAGGTCTTGTCCATGTGAACCAGATTCTCCAACATCAAACCACCCTATAGGAGATCTGCACTTACGCCCATACAAAGCCTCATACGGCGCCATCTGGATACTGGAGTGGTAATTGTTATTATATGCAAACTTGATAAGAGGTAGATGTCCATCCCAACTTCTTTTAAAATCCAACACACATGCTCGTAACATATCCCCGAGCGTTTGAATTGTGCGCTTGGCTTGCCCATCAGTTTGTGGATGAAATGTTGTGCTGAGATTCACCTGAGTTTCTAGACCTCTCTGAAATGACCTCCAAAAATGTGTTGTAAACTGGGCCCCACGGTTAGATATAATAGATACTGGTACTCTGTGTAGTCGCACTATTTCCTTAATATATAATTTTGCATTATCTTCTTCTATATATGCAGATCTGACTGGTAGGAAATGAGCTGATTTCATGAGCCTATCGACTATCACCCATATAGCATCGAACTTACGATGAGAACTAGGTAAACCCATGATAAAGTCCATGTTAATCGCCTCCCATTTCCATGTCGGGATCTCTATTAGTCTGCATTAGCCCTCCGGGCTTCTGGTGCTCTTTCTTCACCTGCTGGCAACTAGGGCATTGAGCGACATACTCAGCAATGTTTTTTTCATATCGTTCCACCAATACACATCAGTAATGTCATGATACGTCTTCGTCGACCCAGGGTGAATGGAGTACCACGAATTTGGTGCCTCTGACATAATCCTGTATCGTAGCCCTGCTACATCTGGAACACATAAACGACCCCTGTATCTGAGAACCCCATCTCCCTTGAGTTTTAACAACGGCTTCTTCTGCTACGGAACTCGTTTTCTCAACTCGACCAACTCTGGGTCCTCGTACTGCTTCTCCTTTACTTCAGCTATGAGAGATGATTTTGCAGTATTTTCGAGTACAACTCCACCATTGCCAAAGTCTACTAACTGAACCCCCAAAACAAGCCAATTGATGAATCTCTCTAGTTAACTGTCTTTTTTCGGCCTCTACATGTGCTAAGCTACCCATAGATCGGTGACTTAGGCGTCTGCTACAACATTAGCTTTCCCTGGATGGTAGTGAATGTTAACATCGTAATCTTTCAATAACTCAAGCCATCGCCTCTGTCGCAAATTCAACTCTTTTTTCTTGAAGATATATTGTAGGCTTTTATTATCTGTGAATAAATCAACATGAACACCATATAAATAAGCCGCCATATCTTAAGTGCATGGACAACCGCAACTAATTCGAGGTCGTGGGTCGGATAATTCCATTCATGCTTCCTTAACTGCCTTGAAGCATACGCAATTACTTTCCCATGTTGCATCAGGACACATCCTAACCCGACACCTGAGGCATCACAATACATGGCATAACCATCTGGACCCTATAGAAGTGCTAGAACTGGCGCTGAAGTCAACCTGATTTTAAGCGCCTGGAAACTCTACTCACAAGCCTCCATCCACTGAAACTTAGTTGCTTTCTGCGTCAACTTCATTAATGGTGCCGAAAGAGAAGAAAAACCCTCTACGAACCTCCGGTAGTATCCTGCTAAGCCTAGAAAGCTATGAACCTCTGTTGGAGTGGTAGGTCTAGGCCAGGATTTCACAGCCTCAATCTTCTGATTGTCTACCTTTATACTTCCATCGGATATAGCGTGCCCCAAGAATGCTACAGACTTCAACCAGAACTCACATTTAGAAAACCTAGCATATAATTTACTATCACGGAGGGTTTGGAGTACCGCTCGTAGGTGGTCCGCATGCTCATCCTCTGAATGTGAATAAACCAAAATATCATCAATAAAGACTATCACAAACAGATCTAAATATGGCCGGAATAGGCTGTTCATCAAGTCCATAAATACGGCAGGTGCATTGGTCAACCCGAAGGACATGACAAGAAACTCGAAGTGGCCATATCGGGTCCTGAAGGCTGTCTTGGGGATATCTCTCTCCCAAACTCTAACCTGGTGGTACCCCGACCTTAAATCTATCTTTGAAAAGCATCTAGCTCCCTGCAACTGATCAAACAAGTTGTCTATCCTTGGAAGTGGATACTTATTCTTAATAGTTACCTTGTTCAGTTGCCTATAATTGATACACATCCTCAGCGAGCCGTCTTTCTTCCGCACAAACAGTACCGGTGCACCCCAAGGTGAAGTACTGGGCCTGATGAAACCTTTCTCCAGTAAATCTTTTAACTGCTCCTTCAACTCCTTCAATTCAGCCGGTGCCATTCTATACGGAGGGATGGATATTGGTTGAGTCTCCGGAAGCATATTGATGCCAAAATCAATCTCTTGCTTGAGAGGAATACCTGTAAGTTCATCTGGAAATACATCTGCGTACTCTTTGACTACTGGAATAGACTGAAGTGTAGGTATCTCAGTATCTATATCTCTAAATCGCACAATATGATAAATGCACCCTTTTGCGATCATTTTCCTCGCCTTCAGATAGGAAATAAACCTACCTCTAGGTGTCGCTGTATTACCTACCCACTCACGGACTGGCTCACCCGGAAAATGAAATCTAGTTATCTTTGCTCGACAATCAACTGTGGCATAGCAAGCTGCCAACCAGTCCATGCCCATGATAGCATCAAAATCCAACATCTCTAGCTCAACTAGGTCGGCTGAGGTCTGACGACCACAAACTGATACCGTACAACCTTGGTAAACCCGTCTAGCAATAATCG
The DNA here is from genome assembly GCF_000390325.3 of Nicotiana tomentosiformis. NCBI lineage: Eukaryota > Viridiplantae > Streptophyta > Magnoliopsida > Solanales > Solanaceae > Nicotiana > Nicotiana tomentosiformis. The sequence goes on along the minus strand of NC_090818.1, from coordinate 73,972,642 downwards.
ATTCTCCGACCGGTGTAGATACCACAAAAGGATCACTTAGTATTTCAGGCACCATACCAAACTTCCCCGCGACAAATGGGGTAATACACGATAAAGTAGATCCTAGGTCTATCAAGGTATAAGTATCATGAGAGCAAATGGTCAACATACCTGTCACAATGTCTGGTGAGGATTCCTGGTCCTGTCAACCCGCTAACGCATAGCTACGATTCTAGTTACCACTTGAACTGAAAGCTCTACCTCTGCCTCGACCTCTACCAGCCGAAGACTGAGACTCGCGCCCTGAAGGATGTACGGACATAGATGATCCTGTTGTTGAATTCGCTGGTTGCGCCATACCCCCAGAATCTCTATTTGGGAAATCTCGCATCATATGCCCTGGACGTCCACATGTATAACAAGCATCGGAACCGGCTCGGCATTGGCCTAAGTGTCCTATACCGCAGATGGCACACCATGGCGGAAATGGCCATGTCTGCCCCGAACCTCATTGTCGCTGCAAACTTGACTCCTAGGAGCTTTCACCTGGTCCTGACTGAGTATAGCGGTCATACCTGTAACCCTGTAGCTGAGGTGGCGGAGGTCTAGGTGGTCGTTCGAAGTACTGAGGCCTGTAACTACCCTGAGACTGCTCCTGAGACCTGGAAAATCTCATCCTCTTACGCTGCCTTGAGTCAGTCCTCTCCGTACCCTGCTGCCGATGCCTACCCCTTTCTATATTCTAGGCATATGCCTGAATCCGGGAGATATCCATACTATCTTGTAATGCAGCGGTAGCACATGTCTCGGTCAACTTTGGGGCCAACCCTACTATAAACCAGTGGATTCTATCCCGCATAGTAGCAACTATGGATGGTGCATATCTGACCAATGAGTCAAAATAGATACTATATTCTCAAACACTCATATTGCCCTGCTTGAGGGCTAGAAACTGATCGACTCGGGCCTGTCGGATCTCTCGCGGTAAGTACTGGTCAAGGAAGGCATCCGAAAAATTCTCCCAAATAGCATGAGGTGCATCACGTCCCCTGGACCTTTCCCATCCCTCATACCAAAGGATGGCTATATCTCGGAGTCGAAAAGCTGCTAGCTCAACTACCTCTTTCTCTGTGGCATGCATAACCCGAAAGATCCTGTGAAGCTTATCTAATCCTGCGGGTCCTCTTTTTGATCTGTCCCCGTGAACTCTGGGTGACTCAAAGCAATAAACTCTCGGACCCTTGAACTCCCATATCCCACATAAGGTCCTGCACTAGCGGATGCCCTAGACTGTTGTTGGGTAGCTACCAACTGTGCCAACAAATGCACTGCACTCCTTAAGTCCTAATCTGATAGAAGCGGAGGGGGAACTGGATGTGCGGCCTCCCTAGGAATCTCCTCAAGTGGCGGAGGAGCCGGTAATGGCTGAGTAGGGGTCTCTCCCTGGGCCTCCGATTGGGCCCCATCTACTGGGGGTACCCTGCTAGTCCCCTCACCTACTGATGTTTCTCTCCTCTGGCTAGCTGTAGTCTTCCTAGTTACCGTCATCTGTGCATGCAAACGCCAACACGTAAGTTTAACTCAAATTTCCTATAACTCAATTCTACAGCACCATTTAGATTTGAAAGAAGGGTAACCAACTCCTATATGCCTTGTAGTCCCCTGCTTATATAATGCGGTGCACCACACATCTATAAACAAGACCCTACTAGACATGGCTTGTAGACTCCCTAGGACAGAACTTCTCTGATATCACTTTTGTCAAGCCCCGAGCCTGGGGGCGAGACCGGCACCCAGTGCCTCACCTATCCTTGCGTACCACTTGCGACTAAGAGACTCTGAACATGTACTGTCATACTTTGGTCATGGGCCACATTACAAGATAATGTGTGATGCAAAATATAAAACTGAATAGAGACTAACGCTGACTAAATATCAACATAAAGCTGGGCCGGCAAGGCCGTCATAATTACTACAACTGACAAGCCAACAAAATATACGTACAGGGCCTACAACCCCAACATACTGTACTAACTGACAGGATATGTCTACAAGCTTCTACTGATAGATGTACTGTGATCGGAACAGGGCTCCAGCCTACCCATAACCTATCTACATATATACACAAGATTTACACAAAACGTCTAGACCCGGCAACTCCGAAGGACGGGGAGCTTACCCATAAAGCTGAATTCAGGCAACACCTACTGAGGAGGTCTACCCGTCTGTCTGTTTGAACCTGCACGCATGAAATGCAGTGCCCCTAGAAAGGGACGTCAGTACAAAATAATGTACCGAGTATGTAAGGCAATATACAGAAAGCTGAAACTGAACTGATAATTTGAACATATGCTTACTTGCTGATACTGACTCAACTCTCTCAATATAGTAAGTAAAATAGTTTTCCGGCCCTATAAGGCTCGGTATATATATATATATATAACTACTCTGCCGTAGTAGGCTCGCTCATAGGTGCTCGGCCATACTAGGCTCTGTATCTTGACCAACTGGGCTCGCTCATAGGCGCTCGGCCACAGTAGGCTCGGTATATAACTTACCATCTGATCAGAGGTTGCCCAATAGGGGCCTACCCATTGATTATAGCTTGATGGTAATGAAATTACTGTAATACTGTATATATAGACTCTCTGCTTTCTTGACTGGGAAAAAAAAAATACTCAAATGAATATGAAGTCCTGATAAAGAGAACATTGTAACTTACAAAACTAGAAAGATATACATAAATTCCGGGATATAAATTTTTCTTTATGCTTTGTTATCAAACTCGTGTAATTACGAGATCATGCCAAAATGAAAGAAGGGCTTAGCCTTAACATACCTGGAGTAGGGAAAAAAACCTGTATGATATTCTTGGAAAAGGTTTCACCGTACTCCCTTAAAATCGCAAAATCTCACGTTACTAATGCTAATAATTCTTGTTGGAATTTCTAATATTCTGATATGAAGTGTTGTATTCCAAATATGAAGTGTTTCTATTTGGAAAATAAATTCACGTTCCTATGCTCCTTGGATTAGAATGTGATTGTATTGTAATGTTCTTGGCAGAATCTTTCTAAGAGATTAGAAAAATGAATTGAGTTAGGGAATTATCCTTAACTTTAAGTGGCTCCATTTAATTAATTCTTGGTGTCACATTTCTTCCAAAGTGTGACACCTTGCATTTTTTAGTGCTTAGTCATTAAAGGGAAAGGGGTTGCTTGCCACGGTGGGAGGGGGGGGGGGTTAAATATTTATCCCACTCTTTAATTAATTACCCAATAATTAATAAATTACACACATAATTAAGAATTATCTCAAATTACTTAAAATACTACTCACTTTAACAAACTTTATACATCCTACTATCACGGTCATATGGTACTTTGTATGGTACTAGTCCATAAGTATCGAGTATTATAGCTCGGACCGTATTTTATCCCAAATTGACAACCTTCAACGAAACTCATTTTCTTTAATTTGTGTACTCTTTTCCTTTATGGCACTTACTTATTGCTTGTTATAAATAGCATAAATATGCTAACCTCAAGATAATCTCATCCCCGAGTCTATGTCAATTAACTGAAGACGAAATTTTAACGTACAAGAAACACGAGATGTAACAATACTGTCTGCAAAACCTCTAAGAAAGCATAACTATAATATATATATATATATATATATATATATATATATATATATATATAAAAAGTCAGGACAGGGCTCCGTACGTCCTCATAAAACAACCTAACATATTCAGAACCCTGACTTGGTAATACTCCAAGAAGAAGTGGAGCTCACCAACCAAAAGCTGACATCTGGAGGAAGTCTATAGTAGAGGGTCCTTGCCTCGTCCTATATGAGAGCCTCGATCAGACACACTTCGAAGCGGAATATTCATATCCTTACCAGTTACCTTCCTCCTCTTGGCCCGACTAATATCCTCCTCTTTTGCATATCCCATAATATACACAGACGAACCTTGATTGACGTACTCCCAAGACTGTGGACTATCTGGAACCTCAGAAGAATTGGTGTCTATAAATACCCTGACATAGTTTTGAGCCTGAGGGGAACCCGGTTGTGCCAATCCATGCACCATTTCCCTTATACCCTGATCAACGGGCCCTGATAAGAGACTAAGGGCCTTGGTGAGGTTGGAACTTGTCTCACCCCATTTGCTGCCGGTGAGATTGAAATTGCTCGAACGGATGACTCATATGGATCCTCAAAAGGATCCTCCTCAATAGAACCCATGATCTCCGATAGGTCTGACTCCATAGTGTAACTTATATCTCTTTCTAACACTTTCATAGCCTTTTGACCCGTGCTAGCAGCTTGCGCTTGTCATCCAGTAGTAATAGGCATCACTAAAAACATAAATAAGGCAAAGATTAGGAGTGGATACTTACGACTCAGTTCTATTGCACAATCTGGATTAGAAGGAAAAGTAACCATCCTAAATATCCTGTAGCCTCCTGTTTATAAGTATCGTACACAACACACCCATAAACAAGACTCTACTAGACACGGTCTGTATACAACCCTAGGATAGAACTGCTCTAATAAAACTTTTGTCACGACCCAAACCGATGGGCCGCAACGGGTGCCCGAGTCCTACCTGTCGAACACCCTTAAGCATGCGTCTAAGATATAAACATGAATAACATCCGCTGAACTACGATAATAGCATATGTGAGGAAACCTGTTCAAAAGACATATATATACATACACGTGTGAAATACGTAGGGCGAGCCGACAAGGCTGTTATAGACAACTACATATCTAAAACTGGAAGCCGACAAGGCCACAAACTACCCAACTATACATGACTATCTACATACCTCTAATAGAATATACAACTGTACAAGGACGGGACTGGGCCCCGTCATACCCATATATGTATACAAGCATATCGTACCAAAATCAAAAGTAGCTGCGGATCAAGTGGAGCACGCCAACTCTCGCTGATCAAGGATCCTAAGAAGGGGGACCGTCAACTTGTCTACCTGCACCTGCGGGCATGAAACGCAGGCCTCGGGAAATAGAGTGTCAGTACGAATAATGTACTAAGTATATAAGGCATAAAACTCCATACATAACAGACATAGATGAAACATGGAATAAAGAATTCTGCCTGTAAGTCTAGTCACCTTGTAAATCCTGAAACATTTATAATGTCATGCACATCCGTATAAATGTCGTGTCATGTATAAGTATAGGTGTACATAATGTCATCAAGCCTCTGAGGGCATCCCATCATATCATCGCGACCACTGTGGGCAAAATCATCAACATATATACCAGCTGATAAGGTGGTGGTGCGTATATAACGCCGTAACTTTTTCCCATATCCAATATATATATATATAATATACGCGTATATAACGCCATCTGTTCATGGGTCAATGTACATATATAAATGAATGAAATGCATATGAAATACCTTAATAGGATTTCTTGGAATGTCATAAAATCATTATGCCTTTCGGATAACTTTATCAAATATGTATTTTTTTTAGACCCATGAACAGAAGATATAATAATAATTCGCATGAGGGATTAAGAACGTAGGCATCTCTAATACTTCTATGAAAAGAGTCATTTATGAAAGTTGCGTATTTTGCTCGGTTCATTTGTATTATTTGGATCATGCCAAAAAGAAAGAAGGGATAGCCTTAACTTACCTGGAGTAGGGAAAAATTCGTATGATATTCTTGAGAAAGATTGCACCGTACTCCTTATAATTGCCAAATCTCACGTTCTGATATATGACTCTCACGTTCTTAAGAATGGATATGTGACTCTCACGTTCTTAAGAATGAATATGTGACTCTCATGTTCTTAAGACTTACAATGGCTCTCCTTTATTAAATGGAAATGTGACTCACGTTATTAAGACTTATAATGGCTCTCCTTTATTAAATGGATATGTGACTCACGTTCTTATGACTTGCCAAATCTCACATCTCTAATCTTGCCACATAATATAATTACTTAAGAGTCACAATTCTTGGGGTGGCTTGTTGCCACGTGGGGGAAGGTCTAATCTTATCCAATTCTTTAATTAATCACCCAATAATTCCTTAATTAACTAGGTAATCTCCCATTTCCCAATATTTACTCAATTACCCACATAATTAAGAATTACCTTAACTTACTTAAAATACTACTCACTTTTAACATACCTTGTACATCTTACTATCATGGTCATGTAGTACCTTGTGTGGCACTAGTCCATAAATACGGGGTATTATAGCTTGGATCGTATTTTATCCCAAATTTCCAAAGTTTGACGAAACTCATTTTCTTCTATTTGCTTACCCTCTCTCCTTCACGAATTTACTCAACACGTGTTTGAAATAGCATAATGCTTATAGTCCCAAAATAACCTCATTCCTGAACTTACGTCGATTAACTTTCGATGGAACTTTAACGTATGAAAATGCGAGATGTAACATCTTTCCACCCTTAGAAGCATTCGTCCTCGAATGTTTGCTCTTAGAGACTTTGGGAAAAATTTTCCAGAGTCTCCTACGTACACTAGATTAAAACCAACTTGTACGCAGCTAGAAAACATGCCATACATGCCACACATGGCCAATGTCTACAAATAGCAACACTTGGCCTCACACAGTTGTCCATTATAAATTCTTAAAGTCAAAAATAAGAGCTTACCTGATGACCTACTGGCCCGAATAGATATGTGCTGAGGTATCCCACCTCGAGCCATATCTTCAATTTGAAATAGGTGGGGGTATTTAGACTTCATTTCTTCCTCCGCTTCTCACGTCATCTCTTCCAAATTTTTGCTTCTCCATAAAACCATCACGGAGGCTACCTCCTTAATTCGTTGCTTACATATTTGTCTGCCTAGGATGGCAACTGGAATTTCCTCATATGATAAATCCTCCGTAATCTGTACATCATCAATGGGCACCACTCGGGTAGGATCGCCAAAGCACTTCCGTAACATAGATACGTGAAAAGCCGGATGGACAGACTCCAATTCTGAGGGCAATTCTAACTCATAAGCTACTTGGCCCACTCTCCGAATGATCCTATAAGGCCCAATATACCATGGGCTAAGCTTGCCTTTCTTGCCAAGCCTCATCACGCCCTTCATAGGTGACACCTTTAAGAATACCCAGGCATTAACCCCGAACTCTAAGTCTCATCCTCGCATGTCAGAATATGACTTTTGACGACTCTGGGCTATCAATAGATGCTCCCGAATAAGCTTTATTTTCTCTATGGCCCGCTGAACCAGGTCTGGCCCATGTAAGCCAGATTCTCCAACATTAAACCACCCTATAGGAGATCTGCACTTACGCCCAAACAAAGCCTCGTATGAAGCCATTTGGATATTGGAGTAGTAACTGTTATTATATGCAAACCCGATAAGAGGTAAATGTTCATCCCAACTTCTTTTAAAATCCAACACACATGCTCGTAACGTATCCTCGAGCATCTGAATTGTACGCTCGGCTTGTCCATCAATATGTGGATGAAAAGTTGTGCTGAGATTCACCTGAGTCCCTAGACCTCTCTGAAATGACCTCCAAAAATGTGCTGTAAACTGGGCCCCACGGTCAGATATAATAGATATGGGTACTGTGTGTAGCCGCACTATCACCTTAATATATAACTTTGCATAGTCTTCTGCTGTATATGTAGATCTGACCGGTAGGAAATGAGCTGATTTCGTGAGCCTATTGACTATCACTCATATGGAATCGAACTTACGATGAGAACGAGGTAAACTCGTGACAAAGTCCATGTTTATCGCCTCCCATTTCCACATCGGAATCTCTATAGCCTGCAATAATCCACCGGGTTTTTGATGTTCAATCTTAACCTGCTGACAATTAGGGCACTGAGGAACAAACTCTGTTATTTCCTTTTTCATTCCGTCCCACCAATATACTTCCCTAATATCATGATACATCTTTGTTGCTCCTGGATGGATAGAATAATGAGAATAGTGAGTTTTTCCCATAACCTACCGACGCAGCCCTGCAACATTAGGGACACATAATCATCCTCGATATCTGAGGACCCCATCTTTTGTAATCTCGAATGGTGTCTTCTCCTTCTGAGGGGTTGTGTCCCTATAATTAACTAACACAGGATCCTTCTACTGGCGTTCCTTCACATCAATTACTAAAGAGGATGTTGTCGTGTCCTGAATAGTAATTCCGGTATCACCTGAATCTAATAATCGAACTCCAAGACTAGCTAGCTGATGAATCTCATGGGCTATTCCCCTCTTCTCTGGCTGTAAATATGACAGGCTACCCATAATCTACGGATGAGTGCATCGGCTACTACATTTGCTTTCCCCGGATGGTATAAAATATCAGCGTCATAGTCCTTTAGTAGGTCCAACCATCTCCTCTGATGTAAATGTAATTCCTTTTGCTTGAAGATATACTGAAGTCTCTTATGATCCATGTAGATATCAACATGAACGCCATACAAGTAGTGCCTCCACATCTTTAGTGCATGAATCACTGCGGCTAACTCTAAATCATGGGTCGGGTAATTCTTCTCGTACTTTCTTAGTTGTCTAGAAGCATAAGCTACAACCTTACCATGCTGCATCAGTACACAACCCAATCCAACACCCGAAGCGTCACAATAGGTAGCATAACCATCGGTTTCCTCTGGGAGCATTAGAATCGGTGCTGAAGTTAATCTGTCCTTCAATGTCCAGAAACTTCGTTCGCAAGCATCAGTCCATTGAAACTTAGCTCCCTTCTGAGTCAACTTACATGGGTATTCTAATCATGTACAATTCATTAAGTCTCTTTATTCTAAATCATTACTCGATCGAAGGCCCAAACGTCATCATTTATCTACCACAATTACGCCCTTATTCCTTTACCAGGGCAGCATTCCATCTCTTCTAAATGCTACTAGTCTTAGACTCCTTTGAGTTCATTCAGGATATACTGAGCTTTCTATAACTTAGATAAATCACCAGCTCTCTTATTTTCATGGGCTTAATCCCGAGGACTTATCCATTCTTGTCACCTTCTCACTCACCTTTTCTTATCCTTACTCATGTCTTCCTAAAACCTTGTCGCTCTACCATACTTTAGCTTGCGACCTACACATATCTATTTATACTTGTTCGCAACCCTTCTTTACTTGCTTGCACCATAGATTTCCTTATGTTTTTCTAGAACATCAAGCGAGACATCACATCGTCACCACTTTTGTCAAAGGTGATAAAAGAGCAGAAAATCCCTTTACAAGTCTCGTGTAATAACTTGCCAAACCGAGAAAGCTACGAACCTCCATCGGTGTCGTGGGTCTAGGTCAAGTCTTTACTGCCTCAATCTTTTCTATATTAACCCACCTTCACCTCAAATATATGCCCAAGGAAAGCTACAGAATTCAACCACAATTTACATTTAGAGAATTTTGCATACAACTTCCCTTTTTTAGAACATTGAGCACAGTATGCAAATGATCTGCGTGCTCAATCTCTGCACGAGAATACACCAATATATCATTAAATAATACAATCACGAATAGATCGAGAAAGGGTCTGAACACATGGTTCATCAAGTCCATGAATACTACTGGGGCATTGCTTAAACCGAACGACATAACACGAAACTCAAAGTGCCCGTATCTGGTCATGAATGTTGTTTTTAGAATATCCTTCTCCTTAACCTTTACCTGATGGTACCCGGACCTCAAGTCTATCTTCAAGAAACACTTGGCAGGTTGCAACTGATCAAATATATCATTAATCCTCAGAAGGGGGGGGTACTTATTCTAGATCGTTACCTTATTCAACTGTCTATAATCTATACACATTCGCAAGGAACCATCTTTCTTCCTCACAAATAATACAGGTGCTCCCCACGGTGATGTACTAGGTCTGATAGATCCTTTTTCCAGGAAGTCCTTTAGTTGTTCCTTCAATTTTTTCCACTCTGCGGGTGCCATTCTATAGGGAGGAATAGATATTGGTTGAGTGTCTGGTAGTAGGTCAATAGGAAACTCAATTTCCCGCTCTGGCAGAAGACCCAAAAACTCATCGGGAAACTCATTAGTCACAGGGATGGACTGAATGGTTGGCGACTCTACTTTCACATCCTTTACCCGAACTAAGTGATAAATGTAATCCCTTCTGATCATTTTCCTTGCCTTGAGATAGGAAATAAATCTACCTCTCGGCGATGCCGTATTACCTTTCCACTCCGAAACAAGCTCATTTGGGAATTGAAATCGAATCATCTTTGATCTACACTCGATGTTAGCATAACAAAAAAAAAACCAATCCATACCCATTATAACATCAAGTTCTACCCAACCGAGTACCACGTATCTTATCCTTGTTTATTATCAAACCTATCACGTGTCATTACGGGCCACATCCATATATGTAAGTAGCAATATTAGGACTTAACTCGCATAACTAATTTAGAAAAAGTTTTATATAGATACATAGGAGTCGGCAAGGCCGTAGACATGTCATTACCAAATCTATACACGTGATACTGTCTGTAAAACCTCTAAGAAAACATAACCATAATATATATAAGTCGGGGCAGGGCTCCGTACGTCCTCATAAAATAGCCTAACATATTCAGAACCCTGACTTGGTAATACTCCAAGAAAAAGTGGAGCTCACCAACCAAAAGCTGACATCTGGAGGAAGTCTATAGTAGAGGGTCCTTGCCTCGTCCTATATGAGAGCCTCGATCAGATACACTTCGAAGCGGAATCTTCATATATTTATCAGTTACCTTCCTCCTCTTGGCCCGACTACTATCCTCTTCCTCTGTATTTCCCATAATATACACAGACGAACCTTGATTGGCGGACTCCCAAGATTGTGGACTATCTGGAACCTCAAAAGAACTAGTGTCTATAAATACCCTGACATAGTTTTGAGCCTGAGGGGAACCCGGTTGTGCCAATCCGTGCACCACTTCCCTTATACCCAGATCAACGCACCCTGATAAGGAGACTAAGGGCCTTGGTAAGGTTGGAACTTGTCTCACCCCATCTGCTACCGACGAGATCAAAATTGCTCGAACGGATGACTCATATGGATCCTCATAAGGATCCTCCTCAATAGAACCCATGATCTCCGATAGGTCTGACTCCATAGTGTAACTTATATCTCTTTTTAACACTTTCATAGCCCTCTGACCCGTGCTAGCATTTTGTGCCTGTCGTCCAGTAGTAATAGGCATCACTAAAAACATAAATAAGGCAAAGATTAGGAGTGGATACTTACAACTCAGTTCTATCGCACAATCTGGATTAGAAGGCAAAGTAACCATCCTAAATATCATGTAGCCTCCTGTTTATAAGTATGGTACACAACACACCCATAAACAAGACTCTACTAGAAACAGTCTGTATACAACCCTAGGACAGAACTTCTCTAATACAACTTTTGTCACGACCCAAACCGATGGGCCACGACGGGTGCCCGAGTCCTACCTGTCGAACACCCTTAAGCATGCGTCTAAGATATAAACATGAATAAAATCTGATGAACTACGATAATAACATACGTGAGGAAACCTGTTCAAAAGACATATATATACATACACGTGTGAAATACGTAGGGCGAGCCGACAAGGCTGCTATAGATAACTAAATATCCAAAAATAGAAGCCGACAAGGCCACATACTACCCAACTATACATGACTGTCTACAGACCTCTAATAGAATATACAACTGTACAAGGAAGGGACTGGGCCCCGTCATACCCATATATGTATACAAGCATATCGTACCAAAATCAAAAGCAGCTCCGGATCAAGTGGAGCATGCCAACTCTTATTGATCAAGGATCCTAAGAAGGGGGACCGTCAACTTGTCTACCTGCACCTGCGGGCATGAAACGCAGGCCTCGGGAAATTGGGTGTCAGTACGAATAATGTACTGAGTATGTAAGGCATAAAAATCCGTCCATAACAGACATAGATGAAACATGGAATAAAGAATTCTGCCTGTAAGTCTAGTCACATTATAAATCCTGAAACATTTATAATGCCATGCACATCCGTATAAATGTTGTGTCATGTATAGGTATAGGTGTACATAATGTCATCAAGCCTCTGAGGGCATCCCATCATATCATCGCGGCCACTGTGGGCAAAATTATCAACATATATACCAGCTGATAAGGTGGTGGTGCGTATATGATGCCGTAACTTTTTCCCATATCCAATATATATATAATATATGCGTATATAATGCCATCTGGTCATGGGTCAATGTATATATATAAATGAATAAAATGCATATGAAATACCTTAATAGGATTTCTTGGAATGTCATAAAATTATTATGCCTTTCGGATAAACTTTATCAAATATATATTTTTTTTAGACCCATGAACAGAAGATATAATAATAATTCGCATGGGGAATCAATAACGTAGGCATCTCTAATACTTCTATGAATAGAGTCATTTATGAAAGTTGCGTATTTTGCTCGTTTCATTTGTATTATTTGGATCATGCCAAAAAGAAAGAAGGGATAGCCTTAACATACCTGGAGTAGGGAAAAATCCGTATGATATTCTTGAGAAAGATTGCACCGTACTCATTATAATTGCCAAATCTCACGTTCTGATATATGACTCTCACGTTCTTAAGAATGGATATGTGACTCTCACGTTCTTAAGAATGAATATGTGACTCTCATGTTCTTAAGACTTACAATGGCTCTCCTTTATTAAATGGATATGTGACTCACGTTATTAAGACTTACAATGGCTCTCCTTTATTAAATAGATATGTGACTTACGTTCTTAAGACTTGGCAAATCTTATATCTCTAATCTTGCCACATAATATAATTACTTAAGAGTCACAATTCTTGGGGTGGCTTACTGCCACGTGGGGGAGGGTCTAGTCTTATCCAATTCTTTAATTAATCACCCAATAATTCCTTAATTAACTAGGTAATCTCCCATTACCCAATAATTAATCAATTACCCATATAATTAAGAATTACCTTAACTTACTTAAAATACTACTCGCTTTTAACATGCCTTATACATCTTATTATCATGGTCATGTATTACCTTGTGTGGCACTAGTCCATAAATACGGGGTATTACAGCTTTGACCGTATTTTATCCCAAATTGCCAAACTTTGACGAAACTCATTTTCTTCTATTTGCTTACCCTCTCTCCTTCACGAATTTACTCAACACGTGTTTGAAATAGCATAATGCTTATAGTCCCAAAATAACCTCATTCCCGAACTTACGTCGATTAACTTACGATGAAACTTTAATGTATGAAAACGCGAGATGTAACAATGTTGCGACAGTATATCAGACCCCGGGTGCACTACCCATGGGTGGGGCTTAGCTAGTTATAGCGGCTATACCAGAGCCCAGACCAGTCGCGACCGGCGTGCCGTAGAAGCTATTGGATAGATAGACTAGGCTACATCCTCCTTCTTTTGGTGGTGAGCGACATGAGGACCCCCCAAAACGTTATTGATCGTTGCAGGGACAGACTGTACAACATGAGAGTATTGGAGTCCCACGGTGTGGACTTTACTACCTTCTAACTGGAGGGCAGGGCCTGTAGATGGTGGCAGTCCTACCTTCTCAGCAGCCCAACAGGTTCTCCTCCTTTGACTTGGGACCAGTTCACACGTCTCTTCCTGGAGAGAAATATCCCACCCTCTCAGAGGGAAGAGTTACGGGGTCAGTTCGAGCAGCTCCAACAGGGTCAGATGTCTGTGACCAATTATGAGGCGAGATTCTTTGAGTTATCTCGCCATGCACTTATGATAATCCCCACCGATGCAGAGCGAGTGCGGAGGTTCATTGCGGGCTTGCACTATTGTATCCAGGTCACTATGGCCCAAGAGATTGAGATGGGGACTCCTTACAAGCAGGTTGTGGAGATAGCTCGGAAGATCGAGGGTATTCGTCAGCAGGGCCGAGAGCAGGCGCCGAGGGACAAGCGGTCTCAATATTCTGGAGGGTTCAATTGTGCTCTGTCTGGGGGCAGAGGTGACTTTGTGAGGGGTCAGTCTAGCAGGCCCACGTATTCAGCACCGTCGCCTTCTCGGGGTGCTCTAGTGCGTCCCTATTTCAGCGCCATTCCAGAGAGCTCCTACCGTCCACTGGCTATTCAGGGTTCTTCCAGTGGGTGTTTAGGTCCCCAGGGTCAAACTCAGGGTCAGACATCTTCCGCACCGAGAGATTGCTATGAATGTAGGGAGCTTGGTCATGTGAGGAGATTTTGCCCCAGGCTTCGGGGCAAGGCAGTACAACAAGGCCATTAGTACATGATCACCACACCAGCTGCCACATCAGCCATCCGGCTGACCAAGGGTGGAGGGCAGGTGGGTAGGGGTGGAGGCCAGTTAGGTGGCACTCCAACTAGGTTCTATGCCTTTCCAATCAGACCAGATGCAGTACCCTCCGACGCCGTGATAACAGGTATTATTTCTGGCTACGGTAGAGATGCTTCGATACTATTTGATACAGGGTCTACGTATTCACATGTTTCATCTATGTTTTCTCATTTTCTAGGTGTTTCTCATGAGTCCTTGGGTGCTCCTGTATATGTGTCCACACTAGTGGGCGATTCCATTATTGTGGATCGGATTTACCAGTCTTGTATGGTAACTTTCTGTGGTAATGAGACCAGAGCAGATCATTTCTTGCTCGGCATGACCGACTTTGAGGTCATCCTGGGCATGAACTAGTTGTCTCTGTACCATGCCATTCTTGATTTCCATGCCAAGACTGTTACCCTAGCGATGGCAGAGTTGCCTAGATTGGAGTTAAGGGGTTCATCTATCAGTACATCCAGCCAGGTCATTTCTTTCTTGAAGGCTCGACATATGGTCGAGAAGGATTGTTTGGCTTATCTGGCTTATTTGTCATTGTCTTCATTGTTAACATATTGATCTACTCGTGTAGTATGGAGGAGCACGAGCATCATTTGAGAGTTGTGCTTCAAACCTTCCAGGAATGGAAGCAATATGCTAAGTTCTCCAAGTGCAAGTTCTGTTTATATTCTGTGGCATTCTTGGGGCATGTTGTATCAGGCGAGGGTATTAAGTTAGATCTCAGGAGACCGAGGCAGTCCAGAGTTAGCCTCGTCCTACCATAGCGACCGAGATCAGGAGCTTCTTGGGGTTAGCAGGTTATTATCGTTGGTTCGTAGAGGGATTCTCATCTATTGTGGCACCTTTGACTAGATTGACCTAGAAAGGTGCTCCGTTCCAATGGTCCGATGATTGCGAGGTGAGCTTTCAGAAGCTCAAGACTGCATTGACTATAGCACTGGTGTTAGTGTTTCCTTTCGGTTCAAGGATGTATACTATATATTGTGATGCTTCATGTGTTGGCCTGGGTTGTGTATTGATGCATGATGGGCAAGTTATTGCATATGCTTCACGTCAACTGAAGCCGAATGAGAAGAATTATTCTGTACATGATTTGGAGTTGGCCGCGATAGTTCATGCTCTTAAGATCGGCGACATTATCTTTATGGGGTGTCCTATGAGGTTTACACCAATCATCGCAACTCGCATCATTTGTTCAAGCAGAGGGATATGAATTTGAGGCAGCATTGGTGGCTTGAGTTACTAAAGGACTATGATTTTACCATCCTTTATCATACGGGAAAGGCAAATGTAGTTTGTGGATGCCTTGAGCAGAAAGGCCAAGAGCATGGGCAGTTTGGCGTTTGTTTTAGCGGAGGAAAGGCCATTGGCTTTGGACATTCAGTCATTGGCTAACAGACTTGTGAGGTTGGATATTTTAGAGCCCAGTCAAGCTCTTGCATGCGTTGTGGCTCAGTCTTCATTATTTGAGTGGATCAAGGCTCGTCAGTACGATGATCCGCACTTGCTGGTACTTAGGGAGACGGTACTACAGGGCGGTGCCAAGGAGGTTACTGTCGGTGAGGATGGTGTTCTACGACTCCAGGGTCGTGTATGTGATCCTAATGTTAATGGATTGAGGGAGAAGATTCTAGAGGAGGCACACAATTCTCGGTATTCTATTCATCCAGGTGTTACGAAGATGTTTCGCGACCAGAGGCAGCATAATTGGTGGCGACGGATGAAGAAGGACATAGTTGAGTATGTATCGAGATGCCTAAATTGCTAGCAGGTTAAGTGTGAGCACCAGAGGCCCCATGTGGCCTACTTCAGCATATGGTTATATCGGAGTGGAAATGACAGCGGATCACTATGGATTTTGTAGTTGGGTTGCTGCGAACGTTGAGGAAGTTTGATGTCGTTTGGATCATTGTCGACAGGCTGGCCAAGTCAGCACACTTTATTCCAGTGATGATTACGTACTCTTCATAGAGGTTGCCCCAGATTTACATTCAGGAGATTATCATGTTGCATGGTGTTCCTGTTTCCATCATTTTAGATAGAGGCCCTCAGTACACTTCGCATTTCTGGAAAGCAGTACAGAGCAAGTTGGGTACCCGAGTAGAGAGCGACACAGCCTTTCAGCCACAGACCGACTGGCAGTCGGAGCGGATAGTTCAAATCCTGGAGGATATGCTCAGAGCATGTGTGATTGACTTCGGAGGGCAGTTAGATCGATTCTTGCCTTTGGCCGAGTTTGCTTATAACAACAGTTATCAGTCCAGCATTCAAATGGCTCTATTTGAGGCTTTATATGGTCAGCAATATCATTCACCCAACGGATGGTTTGAGTCCGACGAGGCTAGGTTGTATGGCACTGATTTAGTTAAGGATGCCTTGGAAAAGGTAAAGTTGATTCAGGAGCAACTTTGCACAGCATAGTCCAGACAGAAGAGTTACGCGAATCAGAAGGCGCGTGATTTATCATTTATAGTAGGCGAGAAGGTTCTCATGAAGGTCTCACCGATTAAGGTAATCATGAGGTTCGGTAAGAAGGTCTAGCTCAGCCCAAGGTTTATTGGCCCATTTGAGTAGTTGAGGCGAGTTGGGTGAGGTTGCTTATGAGCTTGCTTTGCTTCGGGAGTTCATTCGGTTTTTCATGTGTCCATGATCTGGAAGTATCATGCTAATAGGTCACATGTGTTAGATTATAGTACGGTTCAGCTAAATGAGAGCTTGGGTTATGAGAAGGAGCCAGCCGCCATTGTTGACAGGCAGGTTCACCAGTTGAGGTCCAAGAAGATTTCTGCTGTAAAGGTTCAGTGGAGGGGTCAACCAGTCGAGGAAGCGACTTGGGAGGCCGAGGAGGACATGCAGAGCAAATATCCACACCTATTCAGCACTCTAGGTATGATTCTAGACCCGTTCAAGGACGAATATTTGTTTAAGAGGTTGAGATTGTAACGACCCAACTAGTCATTTTTCTTTCTATGTCCCCGTTACCCTAATTAAGACTCCTCGTAGGTGCCCTTACTGTTTTATGACTTGCGGGGATGGTTGACTTGGGTTTGGAAGGGTTCGGGTTGAAATCGGGACATTAATTCCTTAATAGTGGCCTAAGATGGCCAAGTTTGACTTGAGTAAACATTTATAGTAAACGACCTCGGAACCAGGATTTGACGGTTCCAATAGGTACGTATGATGATTTTGGACTTATACGTGTGTTCGGATCAGGTTTCGTATGACTTGGGAGCGTTTCGGCACTTAATATTGAAAGTTGGCATATTGAAGGTTTTTAAGTTCTTTAAATTGGTTTAGAGTATACTTTGGTGTTATCGAGGTCCCTTTTTTTGATTTCGAGCCTGGGAATAGTTCCGTACGGTGATTTATGACTTGTACACAAAATTTGGTGTCATTTCGAGTAGTCTAAGTATGATTCGGCGCGTTCGGAATATGTTGAAAAGCTTGAAGTACATAATTTGATTCAATTTGGTTTTGGAGTGTGATGCTTAGTTTTGATGTTATTTTACATGTTCTGGGAGTTCGAGCAGGTCCGTATTATGTTTATAGACTTGTTGGTGCGGTTGGATGGGGTCCTGGGTGGCTCGGATGAGTTTTGGACCGCCCGGAGTTGAGTTCAAGAATATGCTATCTGCTGTTCTGGTTTCCTTCTTCGCGAACGCGGAGAAGGCCTCACGTTTGTGATGAAGGAATTGAGATGGGGAGATTTTGTTCAATGCATTTGCGCAAAGGAGCCCGCAATCATGATGCTTTCGCATGAATGGGTCCGCGTTCGCGAAGAGTAAGGCGAGCTGGGTGGGGTGGCACACTGTTGGTCTTCGCGTTCGCGAAGAAGCCCTCGCATTTGTGTAGGGCAGGTCGGGCAAGCCTTCACGTTCGCGAGGCTCTGGTCGAGTTCATGATGTTAATTTTACTGGGCCTTGGCAGCTTGCCTTTGCGATCGCGAGGCCTCTTCTACGAACGCGAAAAAGGAATGCCTGGTTAGAGACTTGTTTTAAAAACGAGACTTAGGCCAGTTTCTCTCATTTTTCATTTCCTTGGCCGATTTTGGAGCTTCTTGGAAAGGGATTTTCACCTAGCTATTGAAGGTAAGTAATTCCTATCCAATGTGCGTTTAATACATAGGTTATGGGTAGATTTTAACATGTACAATGTGGAAATTTTAGGAGATTATTGAAAAACCTAGGTTTTGATAAAAATAGGATTAGACCACAAAAATGATTATGGAATTGACCTGAAATTATATATTTGGGTTCGTGAGGTTATGGGTAACTTTTATTTACAAAAAGTTTCAGAATCCGGACACGTGGGCCCGAGGGAGAATTTTAGGAATCTTCCAATTTAGATTGGGAAATTACTCTAACAGTTAAATTATGAACTTTTGAGCATATATTGATTAATTTATACAATATTTGGCAAGTTTCAGATTGCGTGGCACCGAATTGAGGCTTTAGTGTGAATTGTGGACCGGGAAGAGAACTTAAAAATGAGTTAAGTCTCTTGCATAACCTTGTAAGAGGGAATTTTCCCTGTAGGTGCTACAAATGATTGTTTGCTAATAATTGTGGGTGCTACGTGCACACGATGTGACGAGAGTCCGCATGTAGCTAAAAATCATGCTTATGTCTGGGTAGTTTTAGGACTCTACCATGTATTACTTCTATTATTTGTACTCAACTTGTTAGTTTAATTATTTGAATTATATTTGATATTGGATAAAGGATTTGTAAATACTGAGCTTCATAACTTTAAGTTTCGGCGAATTACTTGACCTTTAGTTGATATTATGCCTCCTTGAGTATTATTCTTGTAGTAGCCGTTAATCGGAGTTCGTAGAATATTCTCCCTTCCTGTGGATCGGGCTGAATGCCTTGGCAGTATAATAGATACATCTATGGTTCGTGCCGGTCAACCCTCGGCAGTATACACATTATTCTGGATTGGGTCGTACAACCTCGACATAAATCGTGCATGATATTGCTCGGAGTCCCGTCATATTTGATATTTCTTCCATGACTTGAGAAATTATAATTACTTGATGGCTCTTATCTGTCAAAATTAGTGCATGATAGTTGGAGATTCTAACTGATATTTAGTTAAAGAACCACTTATTTATTGTTAATTAATTCGTTGTTATTGATGTATTCCCTGCCTATTTATAATTTATACACTTTATTTATTGACCCTTAGTAAGTGTCGATGTCGGCCCCTCGTCGCTACTTCTTCGAGGTTAGACTAGAAACTTACTGGGTACATGTTGTTTATGTACTCACGCTACACTTCTGCACTAATCGTGCATGATCTGAGGCAGGTGCATCTGGCGGTCATTCAGGCGCGTACCCCCACTACCTAGAGACTTAGTGGTGAGCTTCTCTCTATGCCCATTCTGCAGTGCTCGGAGTCTCTCCTTGATGTATTTATTTTCTGTCTATCTTACTACAGACAGTAGTATAGGAGGTTTTGTGTATTCTACTAGTTTGCTCACGTATTTGTGACATCGGGTTTTGGGAATATTCTAGTAGACATTTTATGGTTTGAGTATTAAATTCACTATTTTACTCTTTCGTTATTTTATGCTTTACTTTACTATAATTACCTATTAATAGTTTTCTTATATAATAAAATCAATTACTTTAAAAATATTAAAAATAATAATTAAATGGATAGCTCACTGTTGGCTTGCCTAGCAGCGACGTTGGGCGTCATCACGGCCTATAGTGGGAAATTGGGTCGTGACATGATTGGTCTATTTGATACTTGATTTATGTATGGGGTCGGAGTATATGCAAGGTGACAAATGTATATACGTTGTCATGGGTTAAGCATGCGGGTTGGGATATTTAGTTATTGTCTTCTGTTATTTCATTACTTCATTTATTCCATGATACTACGTGTTAAATGCTGTAGTTGTTACTTTCCCTTACTTGTTAAATTCATGCATATGTTCATTATATGCCTTAATTCGCTCTATGTTTCCATGTACTCGTGCCTTTATTATTTAGCTGCCTCTACTTGCGTTATGTTTTAGTATGATGTTAGATAGCCATTTTTATCCGCTTTATATTTTTTATTTGTTTAATTCCCTTATTGCGCTTCATTGTGAAATATGCCATTGTCGGATGTACTTTTGTACATATATATTATTATTGATTGGGATCGGGTTGCACGCCGCAACATATGGTATTATTGTTTGGGATCAGGTTGCATGCTATAAGTGATATTGGAATTATTGTTTGGGATCGAGTTGCACGCCGCAACGGATAATGGTATTATTGTTTGGCATCGGGTTGCACACCACAACGGATATTTGTATTATTGTATGGGATCGATGTCATGACCCCAAATTCCCACCATAAGATGTCGAGATGACATCTAGTCTCTAAAACTAGGTAAGCCTAACATATATTGAAAGATAGCAGAAATAATAACTTAAACATCAAATTAAACTGTTAAACTATCATAATGAAACACGATAGATACAACTCACAAACAACTCCCAAAATCTTGTTGATATGATCCATAAGCTTTACAACGAGTGCACTAAAATTCTCGAAGTACAATACTGTTTGAACAGAAAAATAAACAGTAGAACATCTAAAAGTAAAAGGTGACTCTGAGGCCTGAGAACGTCGAGTAGGTGTACCTTGAAGTCTCCGAAAATAGCTAATCAATCACTGGCGTCCAGCACAGGCATATGTACCTGGATCTGTACAAAAATATGCAGAAGCGTAGTATTAGTACACCACAATAGTACCTAGTAAGTATCAAGCCTAACCTCAGTAGAGTAGTAACGAGGCCAGGTCAAGACACCTACTTGGATAAGAAAAACTTACCAGAATATAACTTAGTCTAATAATAGAGCAAGGAAGTAGTTGACAAATAAGAAGTTCAATAATGTAAGCTAACAATGAAAATCAAAGCGGTAAAGGCAACAAGTAGTGAACGCATGATGAAACAACAAGCAGTCAAACAAAGATAATGACAAGTAAGACAATGAACAAAACAACAAGAACTGTTCAACCAACAAGCCTCTTTTAGTAAGGAATGTACGGCAAAATCACAACTGAGGCACTGCCTCTTATTCATATTTCACAATTCAATCACAAACTTTTCTTATATCACCGCTTGAGCCTTGTATTTTATTTTTGAAAACACTTTTTTCCGAAATAGCTACGCACATTTTAGCCCCCTTATCTCACCGCGTGGCTTAAAGTAATTCCCTTACTAGCAACACATGTATAAAATCCCACCTTATCTCACCGCATATGCGCATCAACCCCTATCCTTATACCACTACATGCATATCAATATCACAACACAATAATCAACTCGCACCACGTGTGCCCATATACCACAACACATGCCAAATGGCAATATCAATGTTATCACAACATATAGCTCGTGGCTCAATCACAATATGTACAAGAATCTCAATAACAACAAAATAAATGAGGAATACTCAACAAGTAAAGACATCTCAACAATTACCAACTTCAACCTTAATGTGATAATGACTTCCACAACCTCAACACCAATAAATATTCCATGAAAATAACAACTTCAAGTAAGAGTATTTCAACAATAAAGGGGTAACAAGACAATAAGGAAGGTAGTAACTTCAACTAAACATATAAGAGCAATTACAACAATAAAAGGTATAACAAATGCTAACAACATCAATTAGAGCATGTGAGAGAAAATTCAACAATAAAAGATGTAACATGTCTTAGCAAATTCAAGTAAATGCATGGAAGAAGTCTAAAAGTCTAAACTGGTCAAAATACCATATATATCACGTGTACACACTCGCCACCTTGTGTACACGTCTTTCACATAGTACAATTAGTACAAATAACCCAAATCCTAAGGGATAGTTTCCCCACAAAAAGTTAGGCAACTTACCTAAACTAGGCCAAATCAACCCTCAAATATAGCTTTTTCCCTAAAAATCACCTCCACACGGCTCAAATCTAACCAAAATGACTTATAATCATCAATCAATGCAAGGAAAACCAATTACAATAGATAAAGTTTTGATCTTTACACAATTTCCAAAAGGTCAACAAAAGTCAACTCTGGACCCACTGGGTCAAATCCCGAGTCCAAGGGTATATTTCGACTACCCATAACCTCACGAGTCCATATTTGTATTTTATTTTTAAAACCGAGTCCAAATCGACTCTCAAAACTCAAATCTTCATTTTTCAAAACTTTTACAAAAATCCCCAATTTTCCTCTTTGATTCTCATATATTTTATGTTACATCTAAGATATAATCATGAAATTTAATTGGAAATTCATTAGAATCACTTATCCAATATTTGTAGATGAAAATCCCTTCTCCAAATCGCCTCCTACCAAGTCTAGGGTTTTAAGATATGGAAAATGAGACCTAAATCACGACTTTTAACCCTTTTGTTCAGTTGAATATGTTGCAATTGTGACATTGGATTCGCCATTGGGAAGGAGATCTAGCAAATGTGACTATTGACAGCCTAAGAGAAAGTCGCAAATGCGACACTTTTGTCGCAAATGCGAGCCTGCACTTTCCCAGACCTTCTTCATGTCGCAATTGCGACAACTGAGACCCCCTACTAAGATCACAATTACAATGATGGTGTTCGCAATCGCGACACCTGAGGCATCAGCACACCAGCAGTCCTGTTTCAGTTCAAAACCATTCTGAAGCATGTCTGAAACTCATCTGAGCCTTCGGGCCTCCAAACCAAACATCGACACAAGTCTAAAAATACCATATGAACTCGCTCGCATGATCAAAAGATGGAAATAACATCTAGAAATATGAATCGGATATCAAAATGCATGAATTTCAACGAAAAGTTCAAGAACCTCTAGAATTGCAACCAAGCGTCCGAATCCTATCAAATCAACTCCAAATGACACTAAATTTTGCATTCAAATTCTAAATAGCATAATGGACCTATTCCTGGAAGAACATTTCTGGGAAGAACATATACTATATTCTAGACAAAGCTTTATACAATTTCACTCTCTTACTTTTTGATCTCATCATTATTGTATTCGGAAACTGTGTTCACGGAATCACTGTCTTTGCTATTTCATCTACATTGCAAGGCTAAGTACTGCGTATTTCTTCGATTACTATATTATTTCAGGATCAAATTAGTTCACTTGTCTAGAAATCACGTATAAATTCAACTGTACCGTTTTACGGGTAAACAGTAGTTCTCGTAGCCATTTCCCGTACAACATTCAAGCAACATCATTTTCATCTGTTCAGTATTGCAGATGAATGAGGTATACATTTCAAACAATGCACTAGGCATAATCAATAACCTTCTGTTAGACATTCACAAATTCAGCAAATCGTTTAGGAATAAAAAAATAAAAAAATAAAAAAACTCTTGTGAAGTAATAACATTTAATTCCGAAAAGATTGCATACCTGCCTCTGCTATTTGTTGGAACTTCAGCTCAATCTTTGGCATTTGGTCTAGGTTATTTTCATCATTTCACTTCTATCTGCATATAAGTATGCAAGTTTCTATCCTTTGGATTTGGATTTGAAGTTGTCAAAATTAACTTCTCTGTTACAAGTTTAGTATGTGTAGCTCAAGCTTCATCCTTACCAATTTGTATCACCATGAACAAAAATGTGATCTTGAAAAAAAGAATTTCTCAACTATACAAGTTCAATTGTTGGGACCAGTATCTACACACGATTTTCTTCTCTTTCGAATTACATAGTATCCAATCCCTCCCGAAACAAGTAACACAACAACTCGCGTAGTTGGAATTATTGTTTGGGATCGAGTTGCACGCCGCAACGGATAATGGTATTATTGTTTGGCATCGAGTTGCACACCACAACGGATATTTGTATTATTGTATGGGATCGATGTCATGACCCCAAATTCCCACCATAAGATGTCGAGATGACACCTAGTCTCTAAAACTAGGTAAGCCTAACATATATTGAAAGATAGCAGAAATAATAACTTAAACATCAAATTAAACTGTTAAACTATCATAATGAACCAAGATAGATACAACTCACAAACAACTCCCAAAATCTTGTTGATTTGATCCATAAGCTTTACAACGAGTGCACTAAAATTCTCAAAGTACAATACTGTTTGAACAGAAAAATAAACAGTAGAACATCTAAAAGTAAAAGGTGACTCTGAGGCTGAGAACGTCGAGTAGGTGTACCTTGAAGTCTCTGAAAATAGCTAATCAATCACTGGCGTCCAGCACTGGCATATGTACCTGGATCTGTACAAAAATATGCAGAAGCGTAGTATTAGTACACCACAATAGTACCTAGTAAGTATCAAGCCTAACCTCAGTAGAGTAGTAACGAGGCCAGGTCAAGACACCTACTTGGATAAGAAAAACTTACCAGAATATAACTTAGTCTAATAATAGAGCGAGGAAGTAGTTGGCAAATAAGAAGTTCAATAATGTAAGCTAACAATGAAAATCGAAGCGGTAAAGGCAACAAGTAGTGGACGCATGATGAAACAACAAGCAGTCAAACAAAGATAATGACAAGTAAGACAATGAATAAAACAACAAGAACTGTTCAACCAACAAGCCTCTTTTAGTAAGGAATGTACGGCAAAATCACAACTGAGGTACCGCCTCTTATTCATATTTCACAATTCAATCACAAACTTTCCTTATATCACCGCTTGAGCCTTGTATTTTATTTTTGAAAATATTTTTTCCGAAATAGCTACACATATTTTAGCCCCCTTATCTCACCGCGTGGCTTAAAGTAATTCCCTTACTAGCAACACATGTATAAAATCCCACCTTATCTCACCGCATATGCGCATCAACCCCTATCCTTATACCACTACATGCATATCAATATCACAACACAATAATCAACTCGCACCACGTGTGCCCATATGCCACAACACATGCCAAATCGCAATATCAATGTTATCACAACATATAGCCCGTGGCTCAATCACAATATGTACAAGAATCTCAATAACAACAAAATAAATGAGGAATACTCAACAAGTAAAGATATCTCAATAATTACCAACTTCAACCTTAATGTGATAATGACTTCCACAACCTCAACACCAATAAATATTCCATGAAAATAACAACTTCAAGTAAGAGTATTTCAACAATAAAGGGGTAACAAGACAATAAGGAAGGTAGTAACTTCAACTAAACATATAAGAGCAATTACAACAATAAAAGGTATAACAAATGCTAACAACATCAATTAGAGCATGTGAGAGTAAATTCAACAATAAAAGATGTAACATGTCTTAGCAAATTCAAGTAAATGCATGGAAGAAGTCTAAAAGTCTAAACTGGTCAAAATACCATATATAGCATGTGTACACACTCGCCACCTTGTGTACACGTCTTTTACATAGTACAATTAGTACAAATAACCCAAATCCTAAGGGATAGTTTCCCCACAAAAAGTTAGGCAAGATACTTACCTAAACTAGGCCAAATCAACCCTCGAATATAGCTTTTTCCCTAAAAATCACCTCCACACGGCTCAAATCTAACCAAAATGACTTATAATCATCAATCAATGCAAGAAAAACCAATTACAATAGATAAAGCTTTGATCTTTACACAATTTCCAAAAGGTCAACAAAAGTCAACTCTGGACCCACTGGGTCAAATCCCGAGTCCAAGGGTATATTTCGACTACCCATAACCTCACGAGTCCATATTTGTATTTTGTTTTTAAAACCGAGTCCAAATCGACTCTCAAAACTCATATCTTCATTTTACAAAACTTTTACAAAAATCCCCAATTTTCCTCTTTGATTCTCATATATTTTATGTTACATCTAAGATATAATCATGAAATTTAATTGGAAATTCATTAGAATCACTTATCCAATATTTGTAGATGAAAATCCCTTCTCCAAATCGCCTCCTACCAAGTCTAGGGTTTTAAGATATGGAAAATGAGACCTAAATCACGACTTTTAACCCTTTTGTTCAGTTGAATATGTTGCAATTGTGACATTGGATTCGCCATTGGGAAGGAGATCTAGCAAATGTGACTATTGACAGCCTAAGAGAAAGTCGCAAATGCGACACTTTTGTCGCAAATGCGAGCCTGCACTTTCCCAGACCTTCTTCATGTCGCAATTGCGACAACTGAGACCCCCTACTAAGATCACAATTACAATGATGGTGTTCGCAATCGCGACACCTGAGGCATCAGCACACCAGCAGTCCTGTTTCAGTTCAAAACCATTCTGAAGCACGTCTGAAACTCATCTGAGCCCTCGGGCCTCCAAACCAAACATCGACACAAGTCAAAAAATACCATATGAACTCGCTCGCATGATCAAAAGATGGAAATAACATCTAGAAACATGAATCGGATATCAAAATGCATGAATTTCAACGAAAAGTTCAAGAACCTCTAGAAATGCAACCAAGCGTCCGAATCCTATCAAATCAACTCCAAATGACACTAAATTTTGCATTCAAATTCTAAATAGCATAATGGACCTATTCAAAGTCCCAAAACCAAATTCTGAACATGATAGCCAAATGTCAACCTACGGTCAAACTTGGGAAAATCTTCTAAACCTCAAATTGCCAACTTTCGGCAAAATAACACAAATAAACTTGCGGGCCTCCGAATTCGATTTCGAGCATACGCCCAAGTCTCAAATCATGATACGAACCTATCGGAACCATCAAAATACCGTTCCAGGGTCATTTTTACAAAAGACAAATTTGGCAAATAATTCTAACTTAGGCTTTTAAGCCAAGAACCAAGGGGTCTAATTCAACCCAAAACCTTCCCGAAACAAAACTAATCGACCCCGCAAGTCATAAAACCACAAATACACATATGTTAAGCATCAAAAGGGGAAACGGGCTACAAAAAATGGTTGGTCAGGTCATTAAAATCAAGTTACATGTCGCAACGGATATTGGTATTATTATTTGGGATCGGGTTGCACGCCGCAATGGTATTTATATATATATTTGGAGATCGGGTTGTGCGCTGCAACGAAGAAGACATGTTAAGACTATTTTTGGCTATTGTTTTTATATTCGGATTGTTACTGAGAAATTGAGCATAGATGTTATATTAGGGCCCTGTGTTGTGTATTTATTATTCCGGTTTATATGTCTAATGTTGTTTCCTCTATTTCTGCTGTTGTTTTTGCTATACTTGTACTAGTTTATAGTGGGTGCCTTGTTATAGCCTCGTCACTATTTCGTCAAGGTTAGGCTTGGCACTTACAGAGGACATGGGGTCAGTTGTAATCATACTACACTTCTACACTTCTTATGCAGATTCTGGTGTTGGTCCCAGCAGCGGTTAGTGAAGGCTCGCACGAACTGTCCTTTCACAGAGACTTGAGGTAGAGCTGCACGGTGTTTGCAGACCCTGAAGTCCCCTTCTTATTTCCTTTACTGTTTATCTCATTCAGACAGTTTTATTTTCATTTCAGACCTTGGTTGTAGTATTATGTTTTAGTAGCTCATGTACTTGTGACACCTGATTTCGGGATTAGACTAGACATCGTATTCGGAGTTTATTCTTTATAAATTGAAGTTTTCAGCTTTACCTTCTTATGAATTTGTTTTTTAAGCGTTTAAAAGGAATAGTTGTGTACTAATGTTGGCTTACCTAGCAAGTAGATGTTAGATGCCATCATTGCCCCGAAGTTGGGATTTCAGGTCGTGACAAGTTAGTGTCAGAGCACTAGGTTGCCTAGCTCTCATGAGTCATGAGCAAGCTTAATAAAGTCTGAAGGATCGGTACAAAGACGTCTATACTTCTCTTCTAGAGGCTAATACTTTAGGAAATTTCACTTCTTTCTTTCTCTATCGTGCGACTTTATTCTATCATTGAGTTTGAATCAATCTATTCTTGTTCTCTCGTAGATGGTGAGGACACGCACAGCCTGTACAGTCAATCAGGAGATGGAGACCCAAGTTGCAGCCACTACTAGGGGTAGGGGTCGGGGCCGAGGTAGGGTTAGAGGCAGAGGAAAAGCTCAACCTAGAGCACACGCAGCAACACCTATAGTAGAGCCTTAGATCGAGCAGGAGGAGAATATCCCTGTTCAAATTATGCAAATTGGACCAGCTCAGGTCCTATAGGGGTTCATTGCCATCCTAGTACTACAGGACGTCCTAGTCCGTCTATCGGGCCTTATGGAGAGTGTGGCCTAGGCTGGTGTATTCCCTATTGCACCAGCCGTCTCTCAGGCCGAGGGAGGAGCCCAGGCTCTCGCTACTCACACTCCAGAGCAAATGACTCATAGATATCAGACTCCGGCAGTTCCATTAGTTGGAGCAGTATAGCTTGTTATTACAACACAGTCCAGGGAGGACCCGCTATATCGTTCGAGAGGCTGAAGAGATCGGACAAGTTTACCAAGTTATTTCCTATTCAATTTTGTGGATCACCTTCAGAGGACCCCTAGGATTTCTTAGACTGTTGCCATGAGGTATTGTGCAACATGGGTATAATGGAGTCCAATAGAGTCGACTTCACAGTATTCAGATGCATGGCTCCGCCAAGATGTGGTGGCAGGAGTATGTTCGAGGCAGACCATCAGGTTCACCGCCACTCACTTGGGATTAGTTCTCACAGCTATTCTTAGAGACATTCCCTTCACTTTGAGAGAGGACATCTGTAGTCAGTTTATGTTAGCTAATACGAGAGCAAATTCGTGGATTTATCTCGCCATGAAGTTGCCTTGATGCCTACTGAGAGGGGGAGGGTGAGGAGATTTATAGATGGCTTTACTTATGGTATCAGGCTACAGATGGTCAGAGAGACTGAGGATGATATTTCCTTCACCCGGGTTGTAGATATTGCTAGACGGATCGAGAGAGTTCGTGGTCAGGGCATAGAGGCGACCTCTGAGAAGAGGACTCGTCATTAGTGGTGCCTCATCTGGAAGTAGGGGTTCATTTGGTAGAGGCCATCCTATCAGGCCAGTTCAGACAGCACTTCAGGCATCACACGGTGCTTCGGGCAGTCGTGGTTCTTATAGGTCTCGTCCTGAGCAACTAGCCTATAGTGCACCTTCTTCTCCTATCAATACACCACCAATTCAGAGATATCACAATGGTTATCCAAACCTTCAGGGTCAGTCCCAAATTTAGTAGCCATGTTAGTAGAGAAAGTGCTTTGTGTGTGGAGGTACAAGTCATATCAGAAGGTATTGTCCCAATCTTCAAAGCAGTATGCCGTAGCAGGGTACTCGTGACAAAATTCCAGCACCGGTTGCTCAACCGCCCGCTCAGCCAGCTTGAGGTAGGGGTCAGGTAGCCTGGGGTGGTGGTCAGGCCATTAGAGGTGGAGGCTAGCAGGGAGAGGCTGTCCAAGAGATAAAGGTCAGAGTGGTGGGGCTCAGCGTCATTTTTACGCATTTCCATCTAGACCTGAGGTAGAGTCGTCTGATGTGGTCATCATTGATATTATTCCGGTTTGCCGTAGAGATGTATCAGTTTTATTTAATCCGGGTTCCACTTATTCATATGTGTCATACTATTTTTCTCCATATTTGGTTATATCTCGTGATTCTTTGAGCACTCTTGTCTATGTGTCTATCGTTCATTTGTGGTCTCTATTAGAGGTTATGAGACTATGGTGGAGCTTATTTTACTAAGTATGGTGTACTTTGATGTGATTTTGGGCATGGATTGGTTGTCACCATAGCATGCTTTGAGAAGGCTCATAGTTCACGCTATTCCATTCACCCAGGTATTACAAAGATGTACCATAACTTGAAACAACTCTATTGGTGGCAGAGGATGAAGAAAGATATTGTTTCTTATGTCTCTCGGTGTTTGAATTGTCAATAGGTGAAGTACAAGCATCAGAAACTGGGTGGGTTGACTTAGAGATTGGAGATACCAGAGTGAAAGTGGGAAAACATCACCATGGATTTTGCGGTATGCTTACCACGGACCTTGAGGAAATATGACACAGTCTGGGTTATTGTGGACTGTTGACTAAGTCCGCACACTTTATTTCGATGAAGACTTCCTATTTTTCAGAGTAGTTGGCTCAGATTTACATTCGGGAGATTATCCACCTATACGGAGTGTCCATTTCCATCATTTCTAACTGAGGCACGCAGTTCACATCGTATTTTTGGAGAGCTATGCAGCGTGAGTTGGGCACGTGGGTCGAGCTGAGTACAACATTTTATCCTCAGATGGATGGACAGTACGAGCACACTATTCAGATATTGGAGGATATGTTACGGGCATGCTCTATGGATTTTGGGGGTCAGTGGGACCAGTTTTTACCTCTAACTAAGTTTGCCTACAACAACAGCCATCAGTCGAGCATCTAGATGGCTCCGTACGAGGCCTTATATAGGAGGCGATGGCGTTCGCCGATTGGTTGGTTTGAGCTTGGGAGGCTAGATTGTTGGGCACTAATTTGGTCTGTGATGTTATGGAGAAGTTTAAGGTGATTCATGAGAGACTTCAAATAGCTCAGTCCAGGCAAAAGAGTTATGCGGAACAAAAGATTTGAGATGTGGCTTACATGGTGGGTGAGAAGGTTCTTCTCCGAGTGTCACCTATGAAGGGCGTGATGTAGTTTGGGAAGAAGGATAAGTTGAGCTCGAGGTTTATTGGCCCATTTGAGATCTTGGAGAAAGTTGGGGAGTTTGCTTACAGGCTTGCATTACCTCCTAGCCTAGCAGGGGTACATCCGGCATTTCATATTTTTATGCTTCGAATGTACCATGAAGGCAGGTCACATGTTTTGGACTTTAACACGATACACCTTGATGAGAACTTGATATATGAGGAAGAGCAGGTAGCCATTCTAGACCGGCAGGTTCGTAAGTTGAGATCCAAGAGTTTTCCTTCTGTGAAAGTGCAATGGAAAGGTCAGCCGATTGAGGAGGCTACGTGGGAGTCTAAGTCCGATATGCGGAGTAGATACCCACACCTTTTTACCAGTCCAGGTACTTTTCTATGTTCGTTCGCGGGTGAACGTTTCTTTTAGAGATGGAGAATGTGACAACCCGATAGGTCATTTTGAATACTGGCCCTAATTTCTGATAGGTCATTTTGAATACTGGCCCTAATTTCCATATTTTGACATCTCTCATAGCTTCATTCGATATTTATTGATTTGTGTGCATGTTCCGTATCATTTTTCGAAAAGCTTTTACGTAAAACTTTGAATAAATAAGTGATTTTTTACTTAAAATAAGGCTAGAGTTGACCACGGTTAATGTTTGTTGTAAACGATCTCGGATCAGTATTTTGACGATTTTGGTAGATTCATATGATGTTTTTGGACTTGTACACACATTTGGTTGGAGTCCGAGATAACCTGAGCGTGTTTCGGTGCATTATGTGAAAGATTATAAAAAAATGAGTTTTTAAGTTGAAATCATAAGTTTTGATGATTGATTCTTGCTATTTAATGTTATTTTGATGATTTGAGGTAGCCGGCGAGTTTATATGATCTTATTATACTTGTGCATATGTTTGGATTGGAGCCCCAAGGGGCTTGGGTGAGTTTCTTTTAGAGTTGCTGGTTTTGTCTGCTAGTGTTCAGTTCTTCATGATTACGAAGACAACTGACACCCAATTAAATAAAAGCTGAAAGTCGAGATTTCATTAATTTTCACCATTTTTGAAACCTAGAGCTCGGACTAGAGATATTTTTGAAGAGATTCTCATCTAAACTTCATTGGATAGTACTTTTCTAGTAGTTTTGATGTATTTTCATAATCACTCATTGATTTTTAACCTTAAATTTAGTGATTTCAAAGTAGAAATTGGGGGTTTTGGGTTGAATTTAAGAAAATGGTAAAATTGAGATATAGACCTCGAATTGGGATCGAAACAAATCACATAATAAGGTACGGAGGTTAATAGTTAGTCGAAATTTGGTCCGAATCTCGGATTTTGACCAAGCGGGGGCGGAGTTGACTTTTGTTGACCTTTTCACTTTAGTTAAAGATTTAATCTTTTTCACTCATGGGAGTTTCTAAAGCTTGTTTTGAATTGTTTGAAATATATTTGGCTAGATTCGATTGGTTTGAAGGCTTATTCTAAAGGAAAAGTCGTGGTTGATTATTGACTTGATTCTGGAAAGAGGTAAGTGTCACGTTTAACCTTGACTTGAGGGAATTAGGACTTGATTGGTCTATTTACTACTTGATTTATGTGTGGGAACGGCGTATATACAAGGTGACTAATGTATATACGTTGACATGGGTTAAGCATGCGGGTTGGGATATTTAGTTGTTGACTTCTATTATTTCATGACTTCATTTATTCCATGTTACTACGTTAACAATGCTTTAGTTGTTACTTGCCCTTACTTGTTAAATTCATCCATTTGTTCATTACATGCCTTAATTTGATCTATGTTTCCATGTACCCATACCTTTATTTATTAACTGCCTCTACTTGCCTTATGTTTTAGTATGATGTTAGATTGCCATTTTTATCCGCTTTATATTTTTATTTGTTTAATTCACTTATTGCGCTTCATTGTGAAATACACATGTTATTATTGATTGGGATCGGGTTGCACGCCGCAGCGGATGGTATTATTATTTGGGATCAGGTTGCACGCCGCAACAGATATTGGTATTATTGTTTGGGATCGGGTTGCACGCCGCAACAGATATTGGTATTATTGTATGGGATCGAGTTACACGCCGCAACGGTATTTATATATAGCATTTTCATTCCAAACCTTGGTTGTAGTATTTTGTTTTAGTATTATTTGGGATCGAGTTGCACGCTACAATGGTATTTATATATATATAGCATTTTCATTCCAAACCTTGGTTGTAGTATTTTGTTTTAGTATCTCATGTACCTGTGACACCTGATTTCGAGCGTATTCAGAGTTTATTCTTTATATATTGAAGTTTTCAGCTTTACCTTTTTATGAATTTGTTTTATTTAAAAGTGTTTCAAATGAATAGTTGTGTGCTAATGTTGGCTTGCCTAGCAAGTGGACGTTAGGCACCATTACGGCCCCGATATTAGAATTTTGGATCGTGACAGAAGCGAAGATCATGCCTATTAGAACACGAGTAACCCTATCTCTCTCTCCCCCGTCTCTCTGAATCTCTCTGTGTAAGATATTGCGAAGGAAAAAATTCGAATTAGTAAAAGAGTGTGTTATTCTATTTGGTTGATATCCTAAATATTATCTTGGTGATTTACACTTTTCATCTTAACTTTCATACTATTCTCACAGTTCAAACTAGCTTGCATAGGGTTTTGGATCATTTTTTATTCACTTGTCTTTAACCCCTTTGTCTTTATCAACATTATTGTTAAAACATACAAGCAATTATTCTGGTAAACAGACATGGCTTACACTTTTGCTGAAGCTATTATTGTTATATCACTCTACTCAACTTATTTTTATTGGAGAAATAAGAGATAGACAATAGAGAAGATCCAAAAAAATAAAAAGGAGAGAGACAAAGGGGAAGGAGCATTTGTTTATTGGAAAAATAGTAAAAAATAAAAAAAATTGTGCAAATAACACGTGTTAGCGCGTGTATACACCGCCAAAACAAAATCTGATAATGGCTATGTAGGAGGGTTTTAATATTACTTCAAACAAGAATAAAGGGTACTGTAAAGTTCCAGTGTGCAACCGAATATTTTGGATAAATTCAAGGCTCAATTTATATATTTTGCCTTTTATAAATGGTGTAATTATGAATCTTTCCCATTTAAATAGGAGTACACAATGCAAATAATCTGGGAAAGGTGCATTCGGGGACTTCCAATAAAACTGAAAAGAGAAAAGTTGGAGAAAACAGAAAGTAATGAAGTGAAGAATTGCAATTCATAGATGTAGATTTTTTGAAGAGCAATGTGATTTTAAAAAGTGGTTAAGGTTTGACATTATATGCTTTTTCCTTCTCCTGTTCAAATTAATCTATCTTGAGAGAGGGATTAGCAAATTACAGAATTTCCTTTTACTGACTTGTATCCCGCAAGTTGGGGGTCAAAACTAAAATGAAAGGGCCACCTTAAGCAAACATATTAACATGCTACCCTAGAAATATTGGCAAAGCAGTAATTTAGTCATTACTAGACATAGTGTAATTTCCTCAAAAGACTTTGAAATATTGCATGTTTGTCACTGTTACTCTGTTAAAAGCCCAAAAAAGAAAAAAATTAATAAAATGGAAAAAGAACTGGTATGCTATTTCCTAAGCACCAGAAACTACAAGTGTTTTGTTTGTTCAAGGCAAATAGTCATTGACAAGGGCACCTTGGTGCACAAAACATCTAACTATAGGGTTCCGCAAAGGGCATGAGCTAACAAAAACTAGATGAAGCATAACGTAATTCCTGATCTAACTATCTGAAGTTCTTGTCTAGATTGGAACTTAACGCAAAAATAAAAAAGGAACTGAAATACTTTGGTTTCCAAATTGAGTGAAAAAAACTTGTATATTTTGTACTAGGTACTTTTGACTGACGATGATCCGTATATTTTGTAAGTCAAGCTCACAATTTGTCAAGTAAAAATATCAGAATTTCATGTAGTTGTATAGGGTAAAATATGATATGACGCGTGGCTGACTAAAAGGAGGACATGTGGAATCCAAGATGGAATGGCTGAGGACCGAACGCAGCCATTGCGCTTGTCACCGGAACGGATAAAATTCATAAAAGTGTATTAAATACTCTGCGCCCGGTAGCATTTACTAAGGAATATTCTACAGCATGAGTGACGGTCCGTTACAAAGAATTTGGTATTTATGCTCAACGTTACATCTTCATCAATGACCCTCATAATTGACATTAAAGGAGAGCACGATCCTAGGACCTTCTTCCCTAGACATAGCTATAAATAGCGAGCTCATTTATCATTGTAAGAGACACGAAATTTCTAGGAAGAACATATACTATATTCTATACAAATATTTATACAATTTCACTCTCTTGCTTTTTGATCTCATCATTGCTGTGCTCGGAAATCGTGTTCACGGAATCACTATCTTTGCTATTTCATCTACATTCCAAGGCTAAGTACTGCGTGTTTCTTCAATTACTATATTATTTCAGGATCAAATTAGTTTACTTATCTAAAAACCACGTATAAATTCAACTTTACTATTTTACGGGTAATCAGTTTGGCGCCCACCGTGGGGCCTAGACAATCGTGCAATTAAATTGATCCTTGTCTCTTTTACTAACGTGTTTTGACTATTTTTGTCTTAGACAAAATCGCAAAAAAATGGCAGATAACACTGTTAACGATGCACACAACCCCGAAATTTGAGGGGATCAACATCATTTTGAGGACTCAATCAGTTACACCCACAATGAGGGGAATGACGCCACGCCGGTGCATGACAGACGGTACCCTCGATAGGTTCGGGAAAGAACTCCCGATGATGCTGATGAGGAGCAGGTAGCAGATGTTGTGAGGATCCTGTAAGAGCAACAGGCAATCATTTTAGGCCATCTCACGCGCCAGGATCATGTTATGACGGAACTGAAGCAGGAGTTATCAGGTGCTTCGAATAATGCGAACAGGCGCGATCCGATTCCTCCCATTGTTCCCGCATACCAAACAACACAGAGAATCAATAACACTCCTAGGGGTGAAGTCGGCTCCGATGGGGCTGGGGGGAGTAGATCAGGTCTTAACAACGAGAATGATTCATTCAAAGATGAGATTTTACGGTTCATGAGGGAAGTAAACGCCCGCATAAATCAAATCCCAGGCGCACCACCAGTATTGAAAGGAACGAACTCGAAGAAGTATGTTCAATTACCATACAAGCCAAGTGCGGCACCAGTACTAATCCCGAAGCATTTCAAAATGCCTGAAGTTCTAAAGTATGATGGAACTTCAGACCCACATGAACATATTACCACCTACACAATGGCGGTGAAAGGAAATGATCTACCTCCTCACGAAATTGAATTTGTGTTGCTAAAGAAATTCGGCAAAACTCTCACGATGGGAGCCCTAACATGGTATTTCTTACTGCCCGAGCATTCCATAGATTCCTTTGAGATGCTCGCGGATTCTTTCATTAAAGCTCATGCCGGAGCCACTTTCAACGGCTCGTAAATAAATGATATGCTCATTAAGTCTTTGAATGCAGGTGACCACCTTAAGCATTTGCAAGAAACATTCGATATCCTTAGAAGCATAACATGAAACTTAACCCCGAGAAGTGCGCGTTCGGGGTCAGCGCCGGTAAGTTCCTGGGGTTTCTGATCTCACAAAGGGGAATTGAAGTAAACCCGACAAAATCAAGGCCATAGACAATATCTCGGATCAATTATCAAACGTGAAGGAAGTCTAAAGACTCACAGGAAGGTTAGCAGCTTTGAGCAAGTTCATTTCCCGGTCGTCGGAAAAATGTCATTGCTTCTTTACATTACTCAAAAAGAAGAACAATTTCAAACGGACGCCGGAGTGCCAGCAGGCTTTGAGCGACCTGAAGAAGTACTTATCAAGCCCTTCATTGCTCTCGAAACCGGAAGAAGGCGAAACATTGCTAGTCTACCTCGATGTTTCAGAAGTTGCCGTAAGTGCAGTTTTAGTCCGGGAGGATGAAGGTATGCAAATTCCTATTTATTACATTAGCAAAATTTTAACGGGAGCAGAAACTCGTTACCCACATTTGGAAAAACAGGCATTAGCTCTTGTATTGGCCGCTCAAAAGTTGAGGCCCTATTTCAAATGCCACCCAATAGTTGTAGTGACTACTTTTCCTTTGCGGAACATCCTTCATCAACCCGAACACTCGGGCAGATTGGCCAAATGGACCATCGAAATGAGTGAAGTCGATATAGAATATAAATCGAGGACTGCAATTAAGTCACAAGTCTTGGCAGAGTTTAGTCCATGACTGCTACCTCTAGCAACCAAGGAGGCAGTAATGGTGTCGGAATCGGCATCAGGGGTTTGGACCTTATTTACGAATGGAGCCTCGAACGTAAAAGGGTCCGGTGTCGGAATAGTTTTAATAACACCTTCGGAGGAAACCTTAAGGCAAGCCATCAGCACGATCCCTTTAACTAACAATGAAGCAGAGTATGAAGCTTTGATTGCAGGGCTCGAATTGGCCCGGGGACTTGATTCCAAGGTTATAGAAATCAAATGCGGCTCACAGCTAGTGGTAAATCAGGTTTACGAGATCTTTGATACCAAAGAAGAACGTATGCAACAATACGTGGTAAAGGTCCAGGCACTTTTGGCACGATTCCGTGAATGGTCAATAACTCATATCCCGAGAGAGGAAAATGCAGAGGCAGATGCATTAGCAAACTTAGGTTCATCGACAGAAATAAAAGGATCAGAGTCCGGAACAGTGGTACAACTGATGAGCTCAGTCCTTGATACAAATTGTTACTATGAGGTGAATTTGGCTAGCCTGGTCTGGGACTAGAGGAACAAAATAATCAACTACCTCGAGCACGGAAAGTTGCCCGACGATCCAGAATCATCATGGGCGTTATGTACCAAAGCTGCACGTTATAGCTTCAGGAAAGGCCAATTGTATAGAAAATCTTTCCAAGGCCCACTGGCCTGGTGTTTAAGAGCATCAGAAGCTGACTATGTCATGAGAGAAATCCACAAAGGGATATGCGGCAATCACTCAGGCGCAGAGTCGTTGGTACTGAAATTGGTAAGGGCAGGATATTACTGTCCTCGCATGGAACAAGACGCTAAAGATTTCGCACGAAAATGT
Organism: Nicotiana tomentosiformis; assembly: GCF_000390325.3. NCBI lineage: Eukaryota > Viridiplantae > Streptophyta > Magnoliopsida > Solanales > Solanaceae > Nicotiana > Nicotiana tomentosiformis. The sequence continues at coordinate 73,934,607 of NC_090818.1, read as the reverse complement.
GATAAGTGCCAACGCTACGCATCACTAGTACATCAGCCGGCAGAACCCTTACATTTAGTTTTGTCCCCATGGCCATTCATGAAATGGTAGATAGACATCGTTGGACCGCTGCCACCGGCTCCCGAAAAGGTAAGGTTTCTTTTAATTTTGACTGATTATTTTTCTAAATGGGTGGAAGCAGGTTCTTATCAGAAAATCGGAGAACGCGAAGTAGTCGATTTCCTGTGGGAAAATATAATTTGCAGGTTCAGAATACCAAAAGAGATAGCATGCGACAATGGGCCACAGTTTATCGGTGCAAAAGTTACAAAGTTCTTCGAAGACCTGAAAATAAAGAGAATCGCATCCTCACCTTATCATTCGAGCGCAAACGGTCAAGCGGAGTCAACAAACAAAATGATCATTCAAAACCTCAAGAAAAGGTTGGAAGTAGCAAAAGGCAAATGGCCCGAAGAGTTGCCCGGAGTCCTAAGGGCCTACTGAACAACGGCCAAATAAAGTACAGGAGAAACTCCTTTTCCCTCGTGTACGGTACTGAAGCCCTAATGCCGGTTGAAGTGGGCAAACCCGCTTTGAGATATTATCAGATAAATGAAGAATCAAGCGATGAAGCAATGTTAATCAACTTGGAACTGCTCGAGGGACGCAGGGACTTGGCGCATGTAAGAATGGCAGCCCAAAAGCAGAGGATAGAGCAATATTACAATCGGAGAGCCAACTTCTATTTTTTCAAAGTAGGAGACTTGGTTCTAAGAAAAGTAACACAAAATACCCGGGAGCTCAACACGGGAAAACTAGGTCCAACATGGGAAGGCCCTTACCAGATTTCAGCTACCACTGGGAAAGGTTCATACGAGTTGGAGAACCAGAATGGAGACAAGTTGCCCAGCAACTGGAACATGGCACACCTCAAGAGATATTATTGCTAATGAACAACACTCAAACAGAAAGTATGTGCTGCACTCTTTTTCCCTTCGTTCAGTTTTTGTCCCAATTGAGTTTTTCTGGCAAGGTTTTTAACGAGGTAGCGACAGAAAGCATACTACGAAGACATCAGTAATAAGACCTTTGAGAGCAAGGCAAACGAACAAGCTTCCACTCGGGGACGATTAGGTAATCTTTGGTTCGATAGCAAATTCCCACCGGGAAGTTAAGTTTGCTACCGAATAGAGGTTACCCGACCGTTCACGGGCACAAACCGCCAGAGGACTACTAGGTATTATTTCGCTCGATAGCATGGATTCCTAAGGGGAAACAAGATATGTTACCGAGTGAAGGATTACCTAGCAATTCATTGGTGGGACCTTCGCAGATACAAGACTTCCAGTATTCCAATTCGCATTCTTCGCATTCCAACACTGGGGGAATGATATGCGGATACGGCAACAATCACTGCCACGTCAAACGGGAATGAAAATCCAGAAACAAACTGCATCATCGAGACCAGAGACTGCGCAGCCAGCCCCGTAGAAACAAGGTGTACAAGATAGCCACAAGTAATGGCAATTTCTTTTCTGCATAGCAAAATGCTTATGTAATTTCTGAAAATAGAAGGAATAAAATGAAATCCTTTTTCTTTTATCTTGTTTCTTATCTGAACGATGAGCTAACTTTGTCATTTGAAAGTTAAACAAGTACTTCAAATGTTAGTGCCATAATGAACAGGAGACGTCCTCTTCAAGAGCACCGTAAACGTAAGAGGGCCCTCTATTATAAAACCCCTCACGTTAAAGGGTTGGTTCCGGAAGAATCAATGCCTAGAATCCAAAATGCCATCGGGGAAAAATACACCCGAAGCCGTATATAAAAAAGATGCAAAAAGCAAACTTGCACAAATATTCATAGAAACCCTCATGTAAAAGGGAAACTTGCGCAAATATTCATAGAAACCCTCATGTAAAAGGGAAACTGGTGCAAATATTCATAAAACCCCTCATGTAAAAGGGATAATACTCGGAACCAAAATGCTTCGAAGAAAAGGGATCTGAGACTACACATAGTAAAGCGCAAATTGAACAACATGCGCAGAATACTTGAGCAAATGCAAAAGTTAAAGGCTTTCATGGATATTCAAACGAAAGTAAGACTCAAACGGCACTTGAACAAAAAGAAGAAAATATGTTTTTATTTACAAGAACAGGCCAAAATGTTACAAGTGCAAAATAGGAAAAGAAAAAGCTAAACTACAGCGTCTCCGGAACCAGGAAGAAGAGAAGTATCCGCATTACCGAGAAGAGTAGGTGGTTCCGCCGATGGTTCAACGCTTTCCCCAGTTTGGTCTTCGGCCTCATCACCTTCCGATCCTTCTTCAGTTTCTAAAAACTCGAAATCGAAATCAGAAGAACCTGGAGCACCATACTGCGTCGGGAGTCCATTTTTTGCAGCCAACTCAAGCTCTCAGGCGTTAGCAATTTCGGCATCAACATCAATGATACCAGCTTTAGCCTCTTCCAAGGTTTTCCTCCTCATGCTATACATAGAATAAGTTTTTCCAACAATGAGGGAAGCCGCTCGGAGCTTAAGTTCTTCTTTTAGTTGAATAAACTCTGTGGAAAGGTTTTCCCGGGCGAATCTAGCAGATTTGAGGCTGACATCAAGCTCGCGGACAATAGAACTAAATAGCCTATTATGCTCAATAGTTTTCCTGTACTTCTCTTCTAGCTGGGCATGTTTCGCCTCCACAACAGCAAGCTCTTCACTTTTAGAGTTCAAGGCTGCCTCCAAGTTAATCACTCTTTCAGCAGAGGCAGCCTCACAGTCGGTTGCAGCAAGAATGGCGTTTTGGACTTCTGCCCATTTGGCCTTGGCCTCATCAAAATTAACCATCAGCGGCTCAATTTCTTGGCTGAAGGTTACCACTTCTTGCTTGATTTGCTGCAAACGAGCCTCCAAAACAGCGGCCTCAGTAGCTCTAGTTTCCAGTTCCGAGAGGCGGAGAACAGTCTAGTCCCGTTTTGCTAAAAGTTGATCCCCATCAGAAGTAAGTTCTTCCTTCTCACGAATAAACCTTTGAAGGTCCTCAGAGGCAAGAAAGTTTGCCTATAAAATAAGAAGAGGAAAAACTTAGAATACATTCGTTAAAAAGTAGAAGAAATAATAGAGGGAAGAAGGAACGTACCGCCGCGGCGTTATGTATAGCATTGTTCAACAAACACCGCCGCGGCGTTATGTATAGCATTGTTCAACAAACACAGGTCGTGATAGCAGGTTGCCACCCGGTAGAGACAGAAGGAGTAATGTTCCTCCTCCTTTGTGGATCTTCAGAAGGAGCAACATAATTTTGCCCCAAGTTCCCATGAATTAGGGACTATGGAAGAGGAATACCTTCTTCATGGTCAGCTGCGGCCGATGGAGATGGTGTAGCAACCGCTGGTGGAAGAGTAAACGAAGATGGAAATGATGTAGCAGTTGCTGGTGTTGGTGAAAGTGGAGATGAAGCTGATGGAGTTGAAGAGTGAGAAGCAGCTGCATCAAATGCAGGGCTGGTTGATTGATGCTCGCCAACCAAAGATGGCAAGGACTTGGTACTCAGCCCCGCAGCACCGGTTGCAGCAATTAGTGCCCGAAAATGGGAGTTGGCATATTCTACCAAATCAGACTCTCCCCAAAATGTCGAGACCTCGTCTTCAGTTAGTGTAACTACCTCAACATGTCGAGCATCCTATTGAGATGATGAGAATCGTCGCCTTCTGTCAAAAGAAGCTCCCTCATCAACAGCTTCTTCACCATCATCAATCATCATGGTGTTTGCGACCGGCCCATAAGGAGGACCGGTCATCATCGCCACCGGAGATGATTCGGGGGCATCAAACTTTGCCCTTTTATTCTTTTCCCCGGCCGCGGAGGAGCGTCTTCTCTTTGTTTGTTTATCCTCCGGTCAGGGACTCTGTAAAGAAATATTTGCACCCGAAACAGGCCCGGAGATACCTATTCGAGTAAGTGCTTCCTGAAGCAGCCTCGCTGCATCAGCGGGATCAGCCAGAACATCCTCCTCGGGGACAACAATAGAGCCCGCAATTCCATGAACAAAGTCAGAAGAGTTCAACCAAGTTCTTCGTATACAAAAATGGAAGCAAGGTAAATTAGAGTTACTATGATTTTTGTCCTTCCACCCGTATTTAAGGGCTAGTTCTTTCCACGAACGAGTTTCAGGCGTTGTGACGTTCAAAATCTTCTGAACTCACCGGTTCAAACCTTGCACCACCGGTGGGAGCCATCGAGTTGCTGAAATATGGGAAGGTTGAAGAGATGATACGGCCATAGAAGAATATCTAGTAAGAGGAATATTATACAAAGAACTTACGAGTGCGGTACCAAGCAACCGGAAAGGATGAAACCGTTGTCGGAATGATGTCATTAGTGGCAACTACAACGAACCGCTCCATCCACCCACGGTCGTTGTCATTATCCATGCTAGACAACAAACCATGGTGGCCATGCTTGCAAAGGTTTATCATTCCCCCGCGGAAGATTTTGGGAGAATAGAGATTCATCACATGAGCTAAGGTTAGCTCCTCCCTAGTTTCTTGGCACAAGCGCCGGAGGCAAGTGATCATCCTCCACACTGAAGGACTTACCTGTGCCAAACATACCTGGTAGTGAAGGCAAAACTATACAATCACAGAATCAAGCTCCCCGCTCAAAGAAAATGAGCCCAAAGTAAAGGGATACGTAAAAAAGTATGTAAAACCTTCCTTGGGAAGGGTCACTCACTCCGATAGATCAGGAGTGATGATTTCAAACTCATTGCAGTGGCAGTCCTCCTTCACAACAGAAATACTGGAAGGACGAATGGAAGAAGGGTACCTACTAACAGCCCATGTACGAGGGTTAGCAATAGGAAATTTCTCTTCAAAATCCTTCGAAGTACTAAGCCTTCTTGGGATGTTAGAATCCACTGTTGGAGGAACAGAATCCTCGGTTTTGTTCTTATTCTTTGTAGAACCACCACGTTTGGAGGAAGAAGCCATTGGAAAGGACGAAGGTAAAGAGTTTTTGTTTGAAGAAAATTCGAAAAAGGATGGAAAACAATGATGTAAATTAGAAGCTCAAGCAATTGTGAAACGCAAAGGAAAAGAAAGTTGCATATAGGTAAAATTTTGGCGGCTAAATTCATGGCCATGATTACCTCGATAACTGGCTAAAGTTGTGCTGAATCATGGGATATGTCACGACCCAAACCGATGGGCTGCGACAGGCACCCGGTACCTTACTCAACCGAGTACCAACGTAACGTATCTTTTCGTATCTTACTATTATAGGTAAATGAGCTGGAAAGGCTGTCGTGAGATAAGTAGAATAAAACATGAGGAAACACTCAACACTGGACGACCTAACATGTAATACAAACTTATACATATGATATACGGGCTTATAAGACCAAAATGATCGCTCGTACACTGAACATATGGCGACAAGACTATACAATCTTTCACATACATGACATATGTCTACAAGCCTCTAAGAGTAGATAAATATCATAAAGGTCGGGACAGGGCCCGGCCATATTAATCAATACATGACCAAATCATACTGACCAAATAAGCAACTCCGGAGCAAATGGAGCGCACCAACACCTTCCGCTAAGCTGATAGCCTATTGGGAGAACTCTCAACCTGTCTATCGGAACCTGCGGGCATGAAACGCAGCATCCCCAGGCAAAAGGGACGTTAGTACAAATAATGTACCGAGTATGTAAGGAATGAAAATCAGTAAATAAAAGACAGAGAAACATGGAGTAAAAGACTCAACATGTAAGTCTAAATAGCTCTGTTAATCATTTCATATTTATAATTTCATGCATAGGTATATGTGTTCATAACATCATCAAGCCTCTAAGGGCATCCCATCATATCATCTCGGCCACTATAGGCAAATCATCAACATATACCAGCTGATCAGGTGGTGATGCACATATAACACCGTAACCTTTCCCATATCCCATATACATATAATATACGCGTACATAACGCCATCTGGTCATGGGTCAATGTACATGTATAAATGCATGAAATGCATAAGAAGTGCGTTAATAAGATTTCTCGGAATGTCATAAGATCAATATGCCTTTCGGATAACTTTATCAACTACATATTTTTTTGAGACCCATAAACAGAAGATATAATAATAAGACACATGGGGAATCAAGAATATAGATACCCCTAGTATTTCTATGAATAGAGTCATTTATGAAAGTTGCGTATTTTGCTCGTTTTGTTTGTATCATTTGGATCATGCCAAAAGGAAAGAAGAGATAGCCTTAATATACCTGAGTCAATTCTCTTGAAAATCCTTCCCACATCCATCAAACGCGACAAAAAATGTAACGGCAGATCGAAATAGGGAAAACTCCGTATGATATTCTTGAGAAAGATTGTACCTTGCTCTCTTAGAATCGCAATTCTCACGTTGCTAAGTAGTCTTGTATGATTTTTCTAGCAAATCACGTTGCTATCATTTTAAATAAGTTTACTGAAGCAATTTACATTGTATTGTAGAGATAATGTAATGAATTAGAGAGGTCTTTAACCTTTGGGTATGGGCTCCACTTTTGGGGTTTATTTTATCCAAAATTCCCCTAAACATGCCACCTAATTATAAAGACCAAGGAGTCATTGATGCTTAAGTCCCTTACTGCCACATTCCCATAGCCCCACGTGAATTGTTGTCCCCTTAATAATTATCCAAAATCCCACTTAAATAATTATCCACAAACTTCTAATTAATTTGTTAACTTTCCACTCAAAATAATAATTAACCAATTATCCACATAATTAAGAATTATCTCAAATTACTTAAAATTCTAATCACTTTTAACAAACTTTATACACCTTACTATCATGGTCATGTGGTACCTTGTATGGCACAAGTCCATAAATATCGGGTATTATAGCTTAGACCGTATTTTATTTCAAAATGACAAACTTCGACGAAACTCATTTTCTTCGATTCGTTCACCCTCTCACCTTCACGAATTTACTTATCACTTATTTTAAATAGCATAATACTTATAATCTCAAAATAATCTCATTCCCGAGTTTACGTCGATTAACTTACGACGAAACTTTAATGTAAGAAAATGCGGGATGTAACATCTCATTTCCGAGCTTTCATCAATTTATTTATGACGTACTTTCACGTACGAAAACATGGGGTGTAATATCATTCTACCTTTGGAACAGTCGTCCTCGAATCTTGACTGATGCACTTATCATTTTCATAACCTATGTCTTCCGAATACTGTAGCACTCTCCTTGCCATCTAGGCAACTGTTCTGTGAATAAATCCAAAGGCCAGGGCATTCCCCCCTTTAGGCCTCTTTCTCACACCACGATTTGTGGTAGGAATTCTTCCAATTTCGTAACTATTGCTACCTTCTATCATGCAGTCTGTACGACTTTGTCCTTATATGTGCGCCTATGCGACTCTTCCCTCCAGTTTTTAGCCAATCTCTAGGCCTCACTTTGTGAACATATACAGAATTTTGACAAGTTGTCCCTCTGGGTGCCTATGGCTTTACTACATCTAAATAGGTCATACTATACCATAACTCTTACTTCGGTTTATTGTTACTGAGGTCTGCTACCAAACTTCATGTTACTCTCGTTGCTTATCCTATATGTATAAATCTAAGTCCTTTAATGCTTCCTCGTTACTGTTTATCTTAAGAATGACAGTTTGATCTCATCTCATACTGTTGAACTTTTAACCATCTATTGTTTATTCACCTTAATGTTGATCTATAATCTACCACTGATAACTTGACCTCTTATGTAACATTGCCGCTAGGGCTCACGTCTCATCGGGGAATACTTGAAATGATTAGACTGATCCACCTGGGGGCGATACTATACTTCCATAACCGTATTTCATAGCATCCCAATGTGATTTACCTTACGTGGATATTTTAATCCTGCACAATTCATGAAATCCCTCTTTTTTTTTCAAATCATTACTCAATCAAAGGCCCAAACGTCATCCTTTATCTATCACAACTACACCCTTATTCTACTACCAGGGCAGCATTCCATCTCTTCTAAATGCTATTATTCTTAGACTCCTTTGAGTTCATTCAGGCTATACTAAACTTTCCATAACTTAGAGAAACCATTAGCTTTCTTTTTTTCATGGGCTTAATCCCTATGACTTTTCCATTCTCGTCACCCTCTCACTTGCCTTTCCCTATCCTTACTCATATCTTCTTAAAACCTTATCGCTCTACTATACTTTAGCTTGCGACCCACACATATCCATTTATACTACTCGCAACTTTCCTTCAACTTGCTTGCACCATAGATTTGCTTATGTTATTCTGGAACATCAAGCGAGATATCACATCGTCTCTAACTTTTCTTTACTTTTTTAACTAGACCTCTCGATACATAGAAATCATAGGCTAGAAAATATGCCACTGACGACGCCGCTATCATTCCTGGATATTGAATCCCAGTGCTTCTATCCTTCTATCCGAAGTATGGACTATTCACAACCTTTTGTAATTGAGTATCTCGTATGTTGTCCACCTTTACCTTACTTACCTTAAAGTTTCGCATCACATCTTCTATCTCTTTCATGACCTCCCTTCCACATAGGTATCATTCACATCTACAATTTGAAGCTCTATTATATTACTTGCACCTCTGGTGCATACACAATCCAATGGGAGCTTCATACGTACTTCTTATGAGGCTGGTATTCTTCTAATTGGCTTTATTGTAGAGCTGTTATAGAATATGGTTGTTGTACTCTTGTACTTCTGATACTAAGAGTGATTCTGCAATGTTTTCAATCACGATCTCTATAATTTTCTAGGTCCAATAATCAGACTCCTGATTTACTTAGTTAATGTAACTCTTTAGTTTCCTCTTCCCTCTGACCAATATTTATGTAGGCTTAAGCTATCTTCCGATCTGCGGCTCATGGTATTAGTCATTACTTTAGCCTTTCATGGGCGCTATGGAATATCCATGATACAATCTCCTAACGATTCAATCCTTTGTTTATGACCTGGAATCGATTCTTTCTTTTAACTTATACCAGAGTCTTCTACGGCTGTATGATTTTCAACATATACGATGCATGGATAATACTCTGAAATCTTAAGTGCGTTCATAACGTAATTAACTTTGGATCATTGATCAAATAATTCCTTTCGTTCCTTCTCATCTTTCTTTAAAAGTAAGCTATTACTTTTCATGGTCTTTCTGCCCCATTATTGTGTGCATACAATATTGTAGTGAGAGTGTTGTTACAAGACCATTTCCTCTTTAGGTCACTATGCTTAGGTTGAAGCCTTCTTCCTTATTTCCTCAGCTAGTCTTTCATTGTAGTACTTAGGGAGGACCCTCTAACTCTTGTAAAGCTGCGAGCTCATTACATCGTATACTCGACGGAATTTTTCATGTCCTTCCTCGCCTATAATTATCCGTAGTTACTTACCTCCACGCCCTTGTGCTTGTAGGGTTGCTTCTGAACTGATATTTTGAATGTCTTCCTAGTGGCACTCTTTTTTTATTTTCGTAACACTCATACGGTACCTTTAACTACCCCAACTCCTATCTGAATATTTCTCAAGGGTCACGATATCATATCTACGAGACTGAATTCCCCATGTTGGGGTTTACTATGTTTATCTTGCACGATCTGTTGATTTGTCTGTATCCTCTTGTCTAGCCATAACTAGGCTCTTTTTGAATCAACTGCTAACTATTCGTTGGCCCATTCTCATATCAATATTCCGTGTAATCTTTCTTGGGTTATTTTCTTTTTCTTAACTTACGTCTCGCACTGGCTCCTTATTTATCAATAACATCTCGGACAGGAACCCTTACTTCCTCTCCTTGACGTCTAGTTTGCATAATATTCTAAAATCGTAGCATATCTGTAGCATTTGGATAAGTGCCATCTCATCCATTTCTTATTTTTATCGCATTCTTCCTTTATCATTCCATAGTTACTAGAACCACTTAATTCTGACTTAATGCCACATCACTTTATATTCCCCCCTTTAGGGGAGTACTAAGATTTAGTGCTACGATGATCTACGTATAGATGTTTTACCTCTTCATCTTTGGCATCTTTTCACATCATCGATGACCCTTACTCGCCTTACGGTGATCCTTCTATACCAAGGATAACAAAATCCCTTACTCACAAGGGTGACACCTAGTGTAACTGGCGCACATAGTCCCTTAAGCTTAACTTTGCTCACACTGCTTGCTTGAGGGAAGCGTCTTCCTGAATGACCTTTAAAAGTTATTCTTCTGTCGTTCATTCTATTATCGCTGGAATGCAATCTCTGAATTTATCATGATGCCGACTATAATCAAATCACTCGGTCTATAATTCATGTTTAGTTTATCTTGTTCACCAGTCCATACTGATTTCTATTGATCTGGGGTCTAACTTTTCCTTTTGGTAATCAGGTTAGAGTCACGAACTTGTTTGTCGAAATGAGGATATGACTTTATTGCTTATACTCTTTTGTTGTCTCAAGGCCTGTCACCTCTCATTTTGTTTTTCTTCCCTTGACTATAGACTCTCTAATACTGTCATTTTTTTTTATTTACCATTATCATCCATGTATCACATCTTACTCATAATGCTTCATTAGCTCTCTTCTTATTTCCCTGCTAACATTTCTGTTTATCACTTTATTCTGAAACTTTAACAAGACATTCTTTTGCTTTTAGCTCTCCTTGCTCCATCCCCTGGCTCTTCGGGTTGCCTAACATCCTCGCTCTACTAGGGACGCGGCCATACTAAGGTAATATTTAACCCTTCCAGGATTCCAGTGCCTATCTTTGTAGTACTCATATCTAGTTGTACTATTTTAGAATGCACCATCTGGGTGTCTCACAAGGAGATCCATTACCACATTTGCACTATCCTTCGGAAATGTCAACTAATACTAACAATTCATCCACCATTTTGGGTTACTCTAACCCCAGCCGGATAATGATATCCCGTCCTTCTCTTAAATTATATCTGTTAGCTCCCACAGGGAATAACTGAGATGGGTGTGGCCGATTGTACATACCTCTGTTACTATTGAGGGTAACTCAAAAGGCTTATATTTCTCTGCCTAAATTGTAAATGCTGATAATCTTCATTAACTGGGTGCCTCGTACCTTTCTTCACCTTGCTTCTTTTACTTGTTGAAACTTATATCTACCTTCTGAATCTCTCATTACTTTTCACCATATGGGTGGATAGATATTCTTACCTTAAGACTCCTTATCAAGAAGCTTACACGTCTTAGTACACACATGATATGCTGAACACCTTACATTTACTCATCATAAGCATCATGCGAAAATCGAGTTCCTCTGACCCAACTCTTCCACGGCCACAGTCAATCTCTTACCAGTTGTTTTTTGGATGTAGGTATCATCTTATTACGAATAAAATAGAATTTAGGAGTCTAAAGTCTTACAAGTGAGCTCTACCACACGATCTAGAGTAAGAAGAAAGAGTGACAGTCCTAAATGCCCTGTAGCCTCCTGCTTATAAGTGTGGTGCACAACACACCCACAAATAAGACCCTACTAGACACGGCTTGTAGACTCACTAGGACGGAACTGCTCTGATACGTATCTTTTCCTATCTTACTATTATAGGTAAATGAGCCGGAAAGGCTGTCGTGAGATAAGTAGAATAAAACATGAGGAAACACTCAACATTGGACGACCCAACATGTAATACAAACTTATACATATGACATACGGGCCTATAAGACCAAAATGATCGCTCGTACACTGAACATAGACCGACAAGACTATACAATCTTTCACATACATAACATATGTCTACAAGCCTCTAAGAGTAGATAAATACCATAAAGGTCGGGACAGGGTCCGGCCATACTAATCAATACATGACCAAATCATACTGACCAAATAAGCAACTCCGGAGTAAATTGAACGCACCAACATCTTCCGCTGAGCTGATAACCTACTTGGAGGACTCTCAACCTGTCTATCGGAACCTACGGGCATGAAACGCAGTATCCCCAGGTAAAAGGGACGTTAGTATAAATAATGTACCGAGTATGTAAGGAAATGAAAATCAGTAAATAAAAGACATAGAGAATCATGGAGTAAAAGACTCAACATGTAAGTCTGAATAGCTCTATTAATCATTTCATATTTATAATGTCATTGCATATGCATATAAATGTCATACCATGCATAGGTATATGTGTTCATAACAGCATCAAGCCTCTGAGGGCATCCCATCATATCATCTCGACCACTGTAGGCAAATCATCAACGTATACCAGTTGATCAGGTGGTGGTGCATATATAACGCCGTAACCTTTTCCCATATTTTATATACATATAACATACGCGTACATAACGCCATCTGATCATGGGTCAATGTACATGTATAAATGCATGAAATGCATAAGAAGTGCGTTAATAAAATTTCTCGAAATGTCATAAGATCAATATGCCTTTCGGATAACTTTATCAACTACATATTTTTCTGAGACCCATAAACAAAAGATATAATAATAAGACACATGGGGAATCAAGAACATAGATACCCCTAATATTTCTATGAATAGAGTCATTTATAAAAGTTGCGTATTTTGCTCATTTTGTTTGTATCATTTGGATCATGCCAAAAGGAAAGAAGGGATAGTCTTAATATACCTGAGTCGATTCTTTTGAAAATCCTTCCCACATCCGTCAAACGCGACAAAACATGTAACGGCGGATCGAAGTAGGGAAAAATTCGTATGATATTCTTGAGAAAGATTGTACTGTGCTCTCTTAGAATCGCAATTCTCATGTTGCTAATTAGTCTTGTATGATTTTTGTAGCAAATCATGTTGCTATCTTTTTAAATAAGTTTGTTGAAGCAATTTACATTGTATTGTAGAGATAATGTAATGAATTAAAGAGGTCTTTAACCTTTGGGTATGGGCCCCACTTTTGGGGATTATTTTATCCAAAATTCCCCTAAACATGCCACCTAATTATAAAGACCAAGGAATCGATGATGCTTAAGTCCCTTACTGCCACATTCCCATAGCCCCACGTGAATTGTTGTCCCCTTAATAATTATCCAAAATTCCACTTAAATAATTATCCATAAACTTCTAATTAATTTGTTAACTTTCTACTCAAAATAATAATTAACTAATTATCCACATAATTAAGAATTATCTCAAATTACTTAAAATTCTAATCACTTTTAACACACTTTATACACCTTACTATCATGGTCATGTGGTACCTTGTATGGCACAAGTTCATAAATACCGGGTATTATAGCTTAGACCGTATTTTATTTCAAAATGACAAACTTCGATCAAACTCATTTTCTTTGATTCGTTCACCCCCTCACCTTCACGAATTTACTTATCACTTGTTTGAAATAGCATAATACTTATAATCTCAAAATACTCATTCCCGAGTTTACGTCGATTAACTTATGACGAAACTTTAACGTACAAAAATGCGAGATGTAACATCTCATTTTCGAGCCTTCATCAATTTACTTATGGCGTACTCTCACGTATGAATATGAGGTATAACAGGATGACGCGAGTTCGGGGTATTAAATGCGGAGAAACGTGCGTCTAATCAACTGTCAGACACCTTCAGAAGGAATTATAGTAATTTTCGCCAAAAAGGTGTTTCTACCAACTTTTCGGTAACACAAAGTTATATCACTGGAAAGCATGGGGACTATCTGTATAGGGTAAAATATGATATGACGCGTGACTGACTAAAAGGAGGACACGTGGAATCCAAGATGGAAGGGCTGAGGACCGAACGCAGCCACTGCGCTTATCACCGGAACGGATAACGTTCATAAAAGTATATTAAATGCTCTGCGACTGGTAGCATTTACTAAAGAATATTCTACAGTATTAAGAGCGACGGTCTGTTACAAAGAATTTGACATTTACGCTCAACGTTACATCTTCATCAATGACCCTCTTAATTGACATTAAAGGAGGGCAGGATCCTAGGACCTTCTTCCCTAGACATAGCTATATATAGTGAGCTCAGTTATTATTGTAAGGGATACGAAATTTCTGGGAAGAACATATACTATATTCTAGACAAAGCTTTATACAATTTCACTCTCTTACTTTTTGATCTCATCATTGTTGTATTCGGAAACTGTGTTCACGGAATCACTGTCTTTGCTATTTCATCTACATTGCAAGGCTAAGTACTGCGTATTTCTTCGATTACTATATTATTTCAGGATCAAATTAGTTCACTTGTCTAGAAATCACGTATAAATTTAACTGTACCGTTTTACGGGTAAACAGTAGTTCTCGTAGCCATTTCCCGTACAACATTCAAGCAACATCATTTTCATCTGTTCAGTATTGCAGATGAATGAGGTATACATTTCAAACAATGCACTAGGCATAATCAATAACCTTCTGTTAGACATTCACAAATTCAGCAAATCGTTTAGGAATAAAAAAATAAAAAAATAAAAAAACTCTTGTGAAGTAATAACATTTAATTCCGAAAAGATTGCATACCTGCCTCTGCTATTTGTTGGAACTTCAGCTCAATCTTTGGCATTTGGTCTAGGTTATTTTCATCATTTCACTTCTATCTGCATATAAGTATGCAAGTTTCTATCCTTTGGATTTGGATTTGAAGTTGTCAAAATTAACTTCTCTGTTACAAGTTTAGTATGTGTAGCTCAAGCTTCATCCTTACCAATTTGTATCACCATGAACAAAAATGTGATCTTGAAAAAAAGAATTTCTCAACTATACAAGTTCAATTGTTGGGACCAGTATCTACACACGATTTTCTTCTCTTTCGAATTACATAGTATCCAATCCCTCCCGAAACAAGTAACACAACAACTCCATCAACCACTCCTACCACAATTGGAATCCATTTTTTCCAATGAGAATGTTCACTATGATCTTGATCAGTTCCCTTTGGTACCTTAACCATATAACTCAATCTTCCATCCCTTTCAATTTGTTTAACTCCTCTCACTAGTCCATACGAATAGCATTCTCCGGATTTTGTGGGATCATCCTCTGAATCATCAACTGAAAAATGTAATGCTGCAACACATGTACAATTATCCAAGCACAAATTTGCACATACTTCTTTGCTAACATTGACCTTATAAGGATTGCTTCTTAATACACTCGTAACGCCTTGTAACTCTAGCATTTGGGACTCATTTCTGCCGCATAATCCCTCAGTTACATTTTCAGCACAATCAGAAAGCAAACCATCTCCTCTTTTTATTAGCCTTATGCAAGAACACTCTTCTGAAAATGTACAAATACCATAAGGTCGACATGCCAAAGGAAGATCACAAGTTGTGTTTAGTGCTTGATATGAAGCTTCAAACTTTCCTTTGTCAACTGAGTAATAGTAAAATCCAAAGTTCCCTGTGTTATTCCCCAATGCTAAAAATCTTAGGGGCTCTGGCTTGTCCGATTTTATCCGTCCAATTCTATGGTTTTCGTTGTTGAATATCTCCAACGCGTTTGAAGTTAATTCAACATACGTAATATTCAGGTCATTCAATTCCAAAGGTGTGTATTCCCAGTACGAGTACTTCGATTTTCCAGAGTACAAGTACAATGCAATCTTGTCATACTGAATTTCAAATGAATATGACAAACTAGAGTTGCTAGGGAAAGAAGTTAACCGAGTTCTTGAGCTAAGTCTCTGGCCCCAAAGCATAATATTAGTTGGGAAATTGAAACTTTGCCATTTTATCAAGTTCAATGCATCAACTAAAACCAAATTACCTGACCCAAGTAAATGCAGCCTCTGCAGCAGAATCAAATATCAGAAACCAAATATTAGCATTCACTATTTAGTTTCACAATGGCAACTCACACTTTGACTCTTTTGTTGTTTAACCTCAAAAGACATACTTCTTCTTTTTCAATTTATACTCCAGTGATTGATTAGGCACGGAATTAGAAAACAAAAAAAGAAAGACTTTTAGAACATACCAAAAGGTTCTTTAAAACTTGTGGTTTTAAACATGACATTCTTATGACTTTAAGAGCATGTCACTAAGAGTAAGAGTGAAAGCTTTAAGAAAAAGAGTTTTCAAATATAGGAAGGTGTCATTTTTTCTTAAACATATTAAAGAAGAAGGAGCGTCGTATAAAATGGAACAAAGGGAGTAATAACTTAGTGGTTTAAAACTCTACGAATTACTCCATTAGTTTTTCTGCCTCAAAGTTGCAGAAGCAATGCTATTTTGAATAAGAAAAGGCAGTTGTTTGTTGCATATACAATTTAGTCAAAATCCATATAGTACTTATTTTTCTTTTGGACTAAAAACCAAAAAGAGGAAAACTTCAAATTCCGATAGAAGAGATTCATAATTACCTTCACACCTTGTCCAGAAGTCCCAGCTTTCCATCCAACTTTATCATCTTGACCTTTCAATTGTAAGTCTCCATATTGAGTCAGCTCAAGTGCACATTTGTCTATTGTGTAAAATAGTGATAAATGACCAGAACTCCAAACCTTCACATCTCCCAAAAAAACATCAAGCGAACATGTGTATTTCTCATTAATTGCTTCAACACTGATTGCTGCTCTAAAGTTTGGTGTCATTTGGTTGTCAGTTTCCATTAAAAAAGCCCTCCCTATGAAGCCTTTACTATATGTTGTTGGTATAGCAAGACTTACTTGGTACCCAATGTGAACATTGGAAGTGCAATAGCCATGAGCTAACCAGTAAATGAAAAAAACAAGCACATAGATTTTCATGTGTGGAATGTCACTATATGTTTTTCACATCAGGTATGTTTTCTTCTGCTGATAGGTATTGTTATTAGGTTTCTTTGTTTGAAAAATATAAACAAGATGAAAGGTGAAAAAAAGGTTTGGCAAGGTTATAATATCATAGAATTAGTACTGTCACCCCACTCCTTAAGAAAGTGGCTTAACTTTCAAGTGAAAATCCTTTATACATATATTTCTCCATTTTTTTTCTTTCTCTTGTGAGCCAAAATATTACTCTCTTTTCTACTTGATGATGTTATTTGACTCGATACCGTTTAAGAAAGAAAGGTTTTCGGCACATACCAAAAGTACCATTAGAGTTTGATGTCTTTAACACTTTATGGCATTTCTATAGTTATAAAAGGAAATTGTTAAAGGTTAACATTAAAAAATATTCAAATACAAATAATGTGTTATTCCTTTTTAAACCGACTAAAAATAAAATAGTGTTACAGAATATGGAATGGAGAGTACCTGAAAGGTATTATAGACAGAAGGATTACATTTAACTGTAGTGGTTTTGTGGTTAGCGTTGTACCAACACTCATAATTTATAAAAGAAAGCTCTTTTGAAATCCTCCACTGCACAAAGAAAAACTTCTTAAAGTACATGTTACTGCATTAAGACCAGAGTTGTTAGAAAATTGTTGAAGGCAAATTAGCTGTCAAAAAAGGTTAATCCTTATTTTATAGTAATTGATTAAGCAGTGAATGTTTGTACTAAAATGAGACACCATTCAGTATATCTGGGGCCTGGGCAGGTAGTAATGGATTGTGAAAGGGACCCATAATTCCCCCCTTGTTTTCTTGGATTACTTTTTGGTTTGTGCCTTTTGGCATGCCACCCTTTTGAGTGTTTTTTATTTTATTTTTTTATTTTTTTGAGTGAGATCAAGGTCTGTTGATGCCACATGGGGGTCAATTGTGAATTATACTTTCATGCCCACAATCTTTGCTGACGATTTTGTGGCGTGATACTGACATAAATCTCCGAAAATTCAAAAAACAAAAAGAGGAAATTTTCAAGAAAAGGAATTAGAAACTTTACTTTGCAACATGGAATCGCACTTAAGGTATAAATTAAAAAAGTGGATCAAACTGTCACTTTCGAAACCAATCTCACCAAAATTTCTCACGTCTTCTAATTTTCCCTACGGGCCACTCCATCTCAAGAAAAGTTCAAAAAGAAAAAAATTAATTCAGTGGAGTGAGGGGAAAACCTTTACAAAGTTTGTTTCACTTTATATGCATAAAAAACGATCAAGTGAACTGGATAAGCGGATACAAGGACAAATTCATTATTCATCAACTCAAGGCCGGCTGATGGGTCAAGCAGGTAAGGCCATGGCTTTAGGCCCCCAATTCTGGGGCCCCATTTTCTAAATTATATTTTCTATGATTGATTTTCTTTCAAAAATATTGAATAATATAAGGTAAAAAGTATAAAATACTTATAGAAGATGAATAGATAACTATTTACTCAAGGATTGAAAATGAATGTTGGTCAATTTACAGTATGACATTAATATTGTCTTCTCCTTTTTTTCATAATAAAACTTGTATTTTTTTTTTTTTTTTTCTCCTACAAAGCTATTTATTCTCTCAAAAATAAGGACATTGAATAAATTAAATTGTACATTCATTGTCATTACTATTTCTCAAGTTTTCAAGCACGCACAATAACAATCAAAATTAACTAAAGCAGTGAAACTTTGCTTGGATTTTTTGTGTGTTTTCACTTCATAGATGTAATATTTTTTCATTAAAAATTAGAATTTAAATATGTTAGTATGAATAAGGTTACTCGACTTAAAAAAGATTATTATTGGAACTTTAATACTTTCATGGGTGGTCAAAAAAGATTAGATATGTTATTTATATTGTCAAATAGTAAAGAACGATTAAAATAAATTATACACATATCATTAATAATTTTACATCTCAAAAAATTAGATAAAATAGAATTAAAATAAAAATATGTTTGAACTTTTGGTTAAAAGCTTAAGGGCTCTTAATAAAGTCATAACTTTTCTTGAGCCACCCATGCACCAACTTTCATATCATAAGGTATTTGCCTCGAAAACTTCTCGGTTAGTAAGAAGAAGTGTGTTGGGTTTTTTTATCTAATTAGATAAAGAGGTGTGAATGGGAAATAGAGGGATGAGATTAGGAGGAAAACGAAAAGTTTGAAATAGTTTCCTATACTAATGCACTTTGTCCCTCATTGGAAGAAGGAAAGAAAATCTTTGTGCTTATATAGAGAAGCACATCTTCTAACTCTTAAAAAGTTAAGAAGAACTGGTGCCTCACGCCGCCGTCGTCGTCGCTCGCTTGGCTTCGGTTGATTGATTGATAATTTTTTGGACCAAATTTATTTTCCCTTTTTCTTTCCTGATATTTTCGCGCGGATTTTGTTTCGCGGATAATTTTCTAACGATTAACGGTCATTTTTTGAATTCGCGATCAAACAGAAAATTATTTCTGCCGAAACAGTACCTCATGTGAACAGGTACCTTTCGCACCTATTCAACCCAGACTATTTGGCTATAAATTCAAAGATTTGGTCTATTGAAAAATCTAAGCGACCTCGAGAAGAAGAAAAGAAAAGTGCGTTTAATGAGGAAACTCCAAGATGTAGTAAACGTCAAAGGACAACTACTTTTTTTGGAGCAGAATTTCTGATATTTTTGTTAGAAAATGAGCCTCAAACGTTTAAAGAAGCAATGTCTTCCTCGGAAGCACAATATTGGAAAGAGGTAGTCAATAGTGAGATAGAATCCATATTAAGTAATCATACCTGGGAATTGGTTGATCTTCCTCCAGGAAATAAACCTTTGGGTTCTAAGTGGATTTTCAAAAGGAAAATAAAAGCTGATAGTACTATTGACAAATATAAGGCAAGATTAGTTGTCAAAGGGTTTAGACAACGAGAAGGTCTTGATTATTTTGATACATACTCGCCAGTAACGAGGATTACATCTATTAGGGTGTTAATAGCATTATAGCCGCCATGTATGGTCTTGAAATCTATCAGATGAATATGAAGAAAGCATTCTTAAATGAAGACTTGGAGGAAAAAATTTATATGGAACAACCTGAAGGGTTCATAGTTCCCGGAAAAGAAAAGAAGGTGTACCGACTTGTTAAGTCACTTTACCGATTGAAATAAGCACCCAAACAATGGCATGCGAATTTTGACCAAACAATGTTGACAAATGGATTTAAGATTAATGAGTGTGATAAATGTGTTTACATTAAAAACACTCCAAATTATATAGTCATTGTATGTTTATATGCTGATGACATGTTAATAATGAGCAAAGACATTGCAGATATAAATGCTACTAAGCGTATGCTTGCTAGCAAGTTTGATATGAAAGATTTAGGAGTTGCTGAGTTAATTCTAGGAATTAAAATTCATAGGTCTCCTCAAGGATTGGCATTGTCTCAATCTTATTATGTTAAAATGATACTTGAAAAATTCAAGTATCTAGATTTCAAAGTCGCAAAGACCCCGATTGATATAAATGTGGCTCTTACAAAGAATCTAGGTCAAAGCAGATCTCAACTGGATTATGCTAGTGTGTTGGAAAGTTTAATGTACACCATGAATTATACACGTCCTGATATAGCTTGTGCAGTAAGTAAACTGAGTCGTTACACAAGTAATCCCGACCAAACTCATTTGATGGCAATGAAACGAGTTTTGGGGTATCTAAGGCATACCCAAGATTATGCTTTGCATTACAGTAAGTATCCTGCGGTAATTGAAGGATATAATGATGCAAATTGGATCATTGGGTCATCAGAAACAAAGTCCACAAGTGGATATGTTTTTACAATTGGTGGAGGAGCAGTTTCTTGAAAATCATCCAAACAAATATGCATTGCTCGCTCTACAATGGAGTCTGAGTTTATAGCTTTAGATAAGGCTGAAGAAGAAGCTGAATGGCTCCGAAATTTCTTGGAAGATATTCTGTTTTGGCCCAAACCAGTGGCTCCTATATGCATACATTGCGATAGTCAAGCAACAATAGGAAGGGCTGGAAGCGTTATGTATAATGGAAAATCTCGTCACATATGACGAAGACATAATACCGTTAGACAACTACTCTCTAGTGAAATTATCACAATTGACTACGTAAAGTCAAAAGATAATGTGTCAGATTCACTTACAAAAGGCCTAAATAGAGAGGCGGTTGATAAATCATTGAAGGGAATGGGACTATGGCCGAGGACAAGTCACGGTGGCGGTAACTCTACCTAGAAGATTGGAGATCCCAAGATCTAGGTTCAAGGAGATCAAACAAAGTCATTAGTGACGGTTCAACATTGTCAAAAGTTTGGTCTATTCTCGTGATGAGACAATGTTCAGCACCAAGGATAAAGCGTTAAGGCTTTTTAATGGTTTTTAAGTTTGATACGGAGTATATCAAATAGTGTATCTATGGGATAACACGTTTAAGAATTACCTATATAAATGCGAAGTGTAAGCCACTTCAAGGAGAATTCTGTAAGGCCAGTTCTCTATACACTTATGAACCAGGCGGTGTTAATGGCTGAAACGAACACAACAATAAGAACCAAAGGCGGTTAAAGGGTTGATTGTGTGACTTATGGCTGTCTAGGTATACACCAAAGTTCAATGGTTCAAAGATATCAAATCTACCGATTGACCGAGTATATCCGACATAAGTTCACTATGGAAAGTTTAAAGGAAACCTACTTATCCAGATGCAATTAATCATTGCTTGTAAAGACAGAATTTTTCATGCATGCATATTTTCAGATAGTCATTCCCCATTCATATGGGGGATTATTGGTTTTTTTTTTTTTTATCTAATTAGATAAAGAAGTGTGAATGGGAAATGGAGGAAAAAGATTAGGAGGGAAACGAAAAGTTTGAAATAGTTTCCTTTACTAATGCACTTTGTCCCTCATTGGAAGAAGGAAAGAAAATTTTTGTGCTTATATAGAGAAGAATATCTTCTACCTCTTAAAAAGGTAAGAAGAACTGGTGCCCCGCGCCGTCGTCGTCACTCGCTCGCTCGGCTTCGGCTTCGGCTTCGGTCAATTGATATGATTGATTGATAATTTTTTGGACCAAATTTATTTCCTGTTTTACTTTCCTGATATGAGCGGATTTTGTTTCGCGGATAATTTCCTAACGACTAACGGTCGTTGTTTGAATTCGCGATCAAACAGAAAAGTATTTCTGCCGAAACAGTACCTCATGTGATCAGGTACTTTCGTACCTATTCAACCCAGTCTATTTGGCTATAAATTCAAAGGTTTGGTCTCACTTCCTGACCGCCAAAAATTTGCATACTCTCCCCTCTCTCTTTTGCATTTCTGCATTTGTTTTCCAAAAGCAAAAACGTAAGCATCAGTGTGGTTTACTACCGTTTGTTGAGTTCGACGAAGTTCTGTAATTTTCATTGCCGGTATTACAAAATAGTTGCTCCGTTTTATCCTGTGAGGAATTAATTCAACAACCTTGGGCAATAGTGAGGGGATTAAATTCCTTAAGGAAACACAGTTTTCTGTTGGGCTCGGAACGTTATTCATTTCATTCTATTTCTGTCTTTGGTTTCTGGTTTCATTTTATTTTGCAGAAATTATACTTTCGAATACAGATTATAACAAAGTGTGCTAATCTTGGTAATGTAGACAATTTACAGATAGGATGATGAAGTAAATGGCTCATCTCTTTATCACTTGTTGGCTGGCCAGAAGTTTTTCATGTTAATTAAAGAAGTCATTAAGGAATTTCACTAGGGTAGGGTGAGATTTTACCCTATGTGCCAGGCCATATCCAATTGAATGATCTTAATAAGTTATGATGCTGGATAATTATTAAGAATAACAACTTCTTCTTAAGTTTACAGTTGGTTTGGTCGTAACCAGTTGAATGAGCTTATAAATAAATATTAAGCACTTTTCGTGCTTGACAATCAGTGAAATGATTACATATTTTTAAGCTTGGAGTGGGATGACTATGATTGTGTCAGGTTAAAAAAAAATAAACTTTTAAGGAATAACTAATATTTTCCAAGTATAAAGCATATAAATTGTTGATGAAATTGCAATTTATGAACTCGAGCTTATAAATAGTTTTTTTTTTTTGCTACTTTAAGTTCAGTTTTTTGTAACGTAAATACTCGAGCACGTTGCCCTGGATCTAAAATTAGCAGCTAAAAAGGAAACTGTTTGTATGAAAGTATCACAAAGATGTTCCCGAGTTAGAAACGATCCGATTTCTGGCATAAACATGATATAAATATTTTTTTGGAGCAGTGATTTCATCAAAAAAAGGAACCGTCAACGGAGGAAGAATGATGTGTGCCTATGACGGTGCTACCATTCATGTAGCCGAGTTTAAAAGAATGCATTTTCTT
This sequence comes from Nicotiana tomentosiformis, assembly GCF_000390325.3. Taxonomy (NCBI): domain Eukaryota; kingdom Viridiplantae; phylum Streptophyta; class Magnoliopsida; order Solanales; family Solanaceae; genus Nicotiana; species Nicotiana tomentosiformis. The sequence goes on along the minus strand of NC_090818.1, from coordinate 73,911,449 downwards.
CCGGACAAGAACTGAGTTTTGCAAAGTTTTTCTGGTATATATGTCATTTCAAGGTATTTCGATTTTATGTTAATCGAGCATATAAATTTGCTAACATAAAACTGAAGTATATAAGGAGTTGAAACCTACGGACCATAGTGTGGCATACAAATTTTATTAAAATTAAATCCATAAAATAATTTGAACTATATTTTAATTCAAGATATATTGGTCCAAACAAATATTATGGGCTAATATAATTGAATTAATTATATAATTCAATATATATGGATTAAATAAATAAGTCTTAATTCATTGGACTACCCCATTTAATTGGGCTAAAGTGATGAGTCCACTTCATTAAGCCCAAGATGTTATATTCCTAGAGGTCCAGTTTGGTGCCACGTAACAAATAACGTGGCATGCCAAGTCAAACAGAAGAGCCAATGAGATCGTGCCACGTGTCAAAATGACGAGGAATGCCAAGTCAAATTAAAAGGCCAATGAAACCGCGCCACGTGTGCCAATGACATGTTCGGACCAATCAAATGCGGTCTTGTCACAGTTCAATTTGATTGGTCGGAAAGAGTTTGTTCTTATCATAACTCTTCCTTCCCACAACTATAAATAGAGGTCGTCGTAACCTAGAAAAGGGACCATATAAATTCCTATTAGTGAGATTTTGAATTCTAGGATTTTTATTAGATCTCCAACATAATGTGCTAAATTTCATTTGAGGGAAGTTTTGACCGGGGGCGGCTCAAGGGCATTTGATGCCTAAGGCCAAAGTCAAATGCGAGGTCTAAGTATTTAAATTTTTTAAAAAAATTTAAATGATATATATGGAGTAAAATTAATGAAATATCAAATACCAAATAAAAACAATACTAGAAAGATATTACCTTATTGCTGATTCTGAAAGTTTGAAGAATGAAGACTTTGAGTCCAAAATATCTAATTGTTGCTTGTCTACTTCAAAATTACTACATATTATTTTTTTAAATACCTATAATATATATATTATTTCTGAAAAATGGTGACTCTTAAAATTGGGGGCATAAGTCACATGCCTTGCCCACCATACTGCTAGAGCCGGCCTTTGGTTTTGACCCCAAACTACTGTGCAGAAGTTTCACAATTCAAAATTTCAGTAAAAGTGTGCTGGAGACTTTTCGTGTTTATTTAAGGGTCATTTTGTTTAAAATCTATTTTCAAAAAAAATAATTATTATTTAATTACTTTACTAATGCTGACTATTTCTCAATTACGTGGCCAAAAAGTGAGCAGCCACACTATTTTTTAAGCTCAAATTGTTGGGATTTTAAGCTTGTGTAGCTTAAAGAGGGTGAATGAGAAATGAAGGGAAAATAAAATATTTGAGTTTTCCTCCTTGGCAAAGGGACATTATTCCATATTGAAGGAAGAAAAGGCTTTTGATGGATATATATATATAATTGCTCTTCTTCTAGCTCTTAAAGAGTTAAGAAGAAGGCAAGCCTCGACTTCGGCTTCGGATTCGGATCGATTGATTGATTAATCTTTTTGGACAAAATTCTTTTTAATTATTTAATTAATTAATTAAATAATTAACGAAAAATTCAATCCGGAATAACCCATGACCCGCGATCCGGTCCGGTCAGGCTCGTTTTCTTTTATGAGTGGATATGTTTTCACAATTGGGGGTGGAGCAGTGTCTTGGAAATCATTCAAACAAACGTGCATCGCCCGTTCTACAATGGAATCAGAATTCATAGCTTTAGATAAGGCCGGTGAAGAAGCTGAATGGCTCCGGAATTTCTTGAAAGATATTCCATTTTGGTCCAAACCTTTGGCACCTATTTGTATACATTCTGATAGTTAAGCGGCAATAGGCAGATCGGGGAGCGTTATGTTTAACGAAAAATCTCGTCATATACGACGGAGACACAATACCGTTAGATAACTACTCTCTAGTGGTGTTATCACAATTGACTACGTAAAGTCAAGAGATAACGTGTCGGATCCACTTACAAAAGGCCTATCTGGAGAGGCAATTGAAAGATCATCAAAGGGAATGGGGTTAAGGTCTAGGACAAGTCTTCATGGCGGTAACTCTACCTAGCAGACTGGAGATCCTACGAGCTAGGTTCAAAGAGATCAAACAAAGTTATGAATGACGGTTCAACTTTGTCAAATAACTCAACCCATTCTCGTGATGAAGACAATGTTCAGAAATCGAGGTAAAGCATTAAGGCTTTTTGATGAGTCAACAAAACTTAAAGGTTTTTTAATGATTTGCTAAGTCTGGCAGGATATGACCAGATAGTGTGTCTATAGGATTACACGTTTAGAAATTACCTATGTGAGTGTGAAGTGTAAGCCGCTTCAAGGGGAATGAAAGTAAAGGCCCATTCTCTAAGCACTCATGAAATCATGCGGTGTTCATGGCTGAAACCAACACAACCGTGAGAACCATAAATGGTTAAGGATTGATTGTCTGACTTATGTTGTCTAGGTATACAACAAGCTCGACGGTTCAAAGATATCAAATCTACCGATTGACCGAGTATATCCGATATAAGTTCACTACAGAAAGTTCAAAGGGAAACTTACTTATCCAGATGCTATTAATTCTTGCATGTAAAACACACACACGTCCGTGCATTCCTTTATTTTATAGCCATTCCCCATTCATGCGGGGGATTATTGGAATTTTAAGCTTGTGTAGCTTAAAGAGGGTGAATGAGAAATGAAGGAAAAATAAAATATTTGAGTTTCCCTCCTTGGCAAAGGGACATTGTCCCATATTGGAGGAAGAAAATAATTTTGATGGGTATATATATAATTGCTCTTCTTCTAGTTCTTAAAGAGTTAAGAAGAAGGCAAGCCTCGCACCGTGGTCGTCGTCGCTCGCTCGACTCGGCTTCGGCTTCAGATTCGGATTTGGTCAAAGATCGATTGATTGATTAATTGATTGATTAAAATTTCTTTCAATTATTTAATTAATTGAATAAATAATTAACGAAAAATTCAATCCGGAATAACCATTGACCCGCGATCCGGTCCGGTCAGGCCCATTTTCTTTTCCGGATTATTTTAAATCCGTTTTTTTGTAATATTTCAAACAACCTGTTCCAATAGCCATGGCTGTTTTTGAAAGGTTGTAAACCTTTTCAGAAACAATGCCAACAACTCTATAAATATACTTTGAATCCCAGAATCTTTCCTTACGAAATTTTCTGATCTTCTTCTTCTTCTTCTGCACAAAAAATTTCAGTGTGTTTTATAGCCTTCGAGTGGCTCGCTGTTCACCGGCATTTTTGGTACCAACACTCCGGTGAGTTAAATCGTTCTATCCTGGGAGGATATATTCCAGCACCTCGGGTACTTGAGGGGAATAATTTCTTTAAGGACACATTGTGTATTCAGTGGGCTCGATTTATTCCTATACTGTTTCTCCAGAATTTATTTCGTTAAAAAAGTATTACTAACTTTCTGTTTTGTTTATATATTTCAGAAAGTTTAATGGTTTAATTATTTATTACAGCAATACAGACTTATAACAATCTTAAGAAAATTAATTTATTATATTCTGTATTTTGTTTGTAGAGATTAAAACCTGTATGGTTTTCTACTTCTTCTTAATTTTACTATTCAGATTTAAAGATATAAAAACTTCATCAGAGTATTGAAATTCAAAAAATAATTTGAAGAACATAAAAACTTCATTGTTTTCTGTGAAACAGTATATAAAAACTTCGATTTTATTTATTATACATACTATTTATTGTTAATAAAAGTATTGTTTACTATTCTGGTTTTGCCATTAATTGAACTCTTCTGTTGTTTACAGTGAGAAATGGCAATTGATAACGGAAATTCTTCTGCGACTGTTGCGGCAACGACTATAGCCTCGTCAAGCCGGACTGCTGTTCCACCGGCAGAGAAACTGGGAAAATTTTTCGGAGCCAACTTCAAAGGATGGCAACAAAGGGTGTTCTTCTGGCTTACCACACTTGGTATGCAGAAATTCACTAGTGAAGAACCTCCAGTGCCTGCTGCGGACATGCCGGACAACGAGAAATTCATGATTGTTGAGGCGTGGAAGCAGGCATATTTTCTTTGCAAAGGCTATATCTTAAGCGCTTTAGAGAATGACTTGTACAATATGTACAGTGCGATAAATACTTCGAAAGAATTATGGGACGCACTTGAGAAGAAGTACAAGACTGAAGATGCATGCTTGAAGAAGTTCGTGGTTGCCAAGTTTCTAGACTATAAAATGATAGACAGCAAAACTGTTGGAACCTAAGTTCAGAAGCTTTACCTTATTTTTCATGACCTTATTACTGAAGGTATGGTCGTGAATGGAGCATTTTAAGTGGCTGCAATGATTAAAAAATTACCTCATTCGTGGAAAGATTTCAAGAACTATCTTAAGCACAAGCGCAAAGAAATAAAGTTGGAAGATCTTGTGATTCGTCTCAAGATTGAGGAAGACAACAAAACAGTCAAGAAGATGTCTCGTGGAAATTCAACGATCATGGGAGCTAATATCATTGAGGAGACTGCTCCAAAAAGTAAGAAGAGAAAGAGGTCTTCTGGACAGACTAAGGAGCAAAAAAAAAAAGAAATTCAAGGGCAGCTGCTACAATTGTGGAAAAACCGGTCACAAAGCCCCTGATTGTCGTCTCCCGAAAAAGTATAAGAAGAAGGGACAGGCCAACATAGTAGAGAAGAATGATGACATTGATGATCTGTGTGCAATGCTTTTGGAATGCAACCTAGTTGGAAATCCGAATGAGTGGTGGATTGACTCTGGAGCCACTCAACATATTTGTGTTGTCAAGGAAGCATTTGCGACTTACTCTACTGCTGGTCCCGAAGAAGAGCTTTCCATGGGAAATACTGCAACAGGCAAGATTGAAGGTTATGGGAAGATATTCCTGAAGATGACTTCCGGCAAGGTGTTAACGCTCAACAACGTTCTTCATGTTCCTACTATTAGGAAGAATTTAGTTTCTACTTATTTACTTGTTAAGAATGGATTCAAATGTGTATTTGTTTCTGATAAAGTTGTTGTAAGCAAGAATGAAATGTATGTTGGAAAGGGCTACCTCACAGAGGGCCTCTTCAAACTAAATATAATGGTTGTTGACAGTATGAATAAAATTTTAGCTTCTTCTTATTTATTGGAGTCAAATGATTTATGGCATATTCGTTTAGGACATGTCAACTATAAAATCTTGCGGAAATTAATTAATTTAGAAGTATTGGCTAAATTCGAGTGTAATATATCAAAATGTCAAATATGTGTTGAGTCTAAGTTTGTAAAACATCCTTATAAGTCTATTGAAAGGAATTCAAACCCTTTAGACTTAATTCATACTGACATTTGTGGTATGAAGTCGACACCATCTCGAGGTGGGAAAAAGTAGTTTATTTCTTTTATTGACGATTGCACTCGATATTGTTATGTTTATTTGCTTAATAGTAAGGATGAAGCAATTGAAGCATTTAAGCAATACAAGAATGAAGTGAAGAATCAATTGAATAAAAAGATCAAAATGATTAGAAATGATAGGGGTGGAGAATATGAATCTCCGTTTGGAGAAATATGTTCGGAATATGGAATTATCCATCAAACTACTGCACCTTATACACCTCAATCCAATGAAATTGCAGAAAGAAAAAATCAGACATTAAAGGAAATGTTGAATTCTTTATTAATAAGTTCCGGATTACCGCAGAGTTTGTGGGGTGAAGCTATCCTTACAGCTAACTGAATACTCAACAGAGTACACCACAGCAAAACGCAATCTATTCTATATGAAAAATGGAAAGGAAGAAAACCCAACTTGAAATATTTCACAAGTGTGGGGGTGTCTAGCAACGGTACAAGTTCCTTTACCTAAAAGGGTTAAAATCGGACCAAAAATTGTTGATTGCATTTTTATTGGATATGCTACAAATAGTAAAGCATGTCGGTTTTTGGTTCATAAATTCGATAATCCCGAAATTCACGTTAATACGGTAATGGAATCAGATAATGCTGAATTCTTTGAAAGCATCTATCCGTATAAAACTGAATGTGAGTCGTTAAATGAAAGACCAAAATGACCTCGGGAAGAACCAAAGGAAAATACTCCAAGTATAGAAGATCCAAGGAGCAGCAAACGTCAAAGAACATCTACTTCCTTTGGACCAGATTTTGTGACATTCTTCCTTGAAAATGAGCCTCAAACATTTAAAGCAGCTATGTCATCTTCTGATTCAGCATTTTGGAAAGAGGCAGTCAATAGTGAGATTCAATCAATTTTGGATAACCATACATGGGAATTGGTAGATCTTCCTCCGGGAAATAAGCCTTTAGGTTTGAAATAGATCTTTAAATGGAAAGTGAAAGTTGATGGCACTATTGACAAATATAAGACAAGACTTGTTGTCAAAGGTTATAGATAAAAGGAAGGCCATGATTACTTTGACACTTACTCGCCAGTAACGAGGATAACATCTATTAGGGTGTTAGTGGCACTAGCAACCATGTATGGTCTTGAAATTCATCAAATGGATGTTAAAATAACTTTCTTAAATGGAGAATTAGAGGAAGAGATTTACATGGAACAACCTGAGGGTTTTGTGGTTCCTGATAAAGAAAAGAAAGTGTGCAAACTTGTTAAGTCGCTTTATGGACTTAAACAAGCACCCAAACAATGGCATGCCAAATTTGACCAAACAATATTGGCAAATGGGTTTAAAATCAACGAGGGCGACAAATGTGTTTACATTAAAAATACTCCAGGTCATGAAGTCATTGTTTGTTTATATGTTGATGACATGTTGATAATGAGAAAAAACATGGCAGATATAAATGCTACTAAGCGCATATTCGCTAGCAAATTCGATATGAAAGACTTAGGAGTTGCTGATGTGATCTTAGGAATCAGAATTCGCAAGACTCCACAAGGTCTAGCATTATCACAGTCTCACTACATTGAAAAGATAATTGACAAGTTCAAGTATTTGGATTTCAAAATTGCCAAGACTCCAATTGACGTGAGTTATGCACTTCAAAAGAATGAAGGTGAAAGTGACTCACAACTGGACTATGCAAGAGTATTGGAAAGTTTGATGTATATCATGAATTGTACGCGACCAGATATAGCATGTGCTATTAGTAAACTGAGTCGCATTACAATTAATCCCAATCACATATATTGGATGGCAATGAAACGAGTTTTGGGGTATCTCAAACATACCCAAAATTACGCTTTGCATTATAACAAATATCCCTCCGTGATCGAGGGATATAGTGATGCAAATTGGATCACTGGATCAACTGAAGTTAAATCCACGAGTGGATATGTTTTTACAATGGGGGGTGGAGCAGTGTCTTGAAAATCATCCAAACAAACGCGCATCGCCCGTTCTACAATGGAATCTGAATTCATAGCTTTAGATAAGGCCAGTGAAGAAGCTGAATGGCTCCGGAATTTCTTGGAAGATATTCCATTTTGGCCCAAACCTTTGGCACCTATTTGTATACATTGTGATAGTCAAGCGGCAATAGGCATGGTAGGGAGCGTTATGTATAACGGAAAATCTCGTCATATACGATAGGGACACAATACCATTAGACAAATACTCTCTAGTGGTGTTATCACAATTGATTACGTAAAGTCAAGAGATAACGTGTCGGATCCACTTACAAAAGGCCTATCTAGAGAGGCAGTTGAAAGATCATCAAAGGGAATGGGGTTAAGGTCTAGGACAAGTCATCATGGCGGTAACTCTTCCTAGCAGACTGGAGATCCCACGAGCTAGGTTCAAAGAGATCAAACAAAGTTATGAATGGCGGTTCAACATTTTTAAATAACTCTACCCATTCTCGTGATGAAGACAATATTCAGAAATCGAGGTAAAGCATTAAGGCTTTTTGATGAGTCAACAAAGCTTAAAGGTTTTTTAATGATTTGCTAAGTCTGGCAGGATATGACCAGATAGTGTGTCTATAGGATTACATGTTTAGAAATTACCTATGTGAGTGTGAAGTGTAAGCCGCTTCAAGGGGAATGAAAGTAAAGGCCCATTCTCTAAGCACTCATGAAATCATGCGGTGTTCATGGTTGAAACCAACACAACCGTGAGAACCATAAATGGTTAAGGATTGATTGTCTGACTTATGTTGTCTAGGTATACAACAAGCTCGACGGTTCAAAGATATCAAATCTACCGATTGACCGAGTATATCCGATATAAGTTCACTACAGAAAGTTCAAAGGGAAACCTACTTATCCAGATACAATTAATTCTTACATGTAAAACACACACACATCCGTGCATTCCTTTATTTTATAGCCATTCCCCATTCATGTGGGGGATTGTTGGGATTTTAAGCTTGTGTAGCTTAAAGAGGGTGAATGAGAAATGGAGGAAAAATAAAATATTTGAGTTTTCCTCCTTGGCAAAGGGACATTGTCCCATATTGGAGGAAGAAAAGGTTTTTGATGGGTATATATATAATTGCTCTTCTTCTAACTCTTAAAGAGTTAAGAAGAAGGCAAGCCTCGCGTCGTCGCCGTCGCCGCTCGCTCGGCTCGGCTTCGGCTTCAGATTTGGATTTGGATTTGTTCAAAAATCGATTGATTGATTAATCTTTTTGGAAATTTTTTTTTCAATTATTTAATTAATTAATTAAATAATTAACGAAAAATTCAATCCTGAATAACCCATGACCCGGTCCAGTAAGGCCCGTTTTCTTTCCCGGATTATTTTAAATTCATTTTCTCGCAATATTTCAAACAACCTGTTCCAACAGCCATGGCTATTTCTGAAAGGTTGCAAACCTTTTCCGAAACAATGCGAGCAACTCTATAAATATACTTTGAATCCTAGAATCTTTCCTTATGAAATTTTCTGATCTTCTTCTTCTTCTTCTGCACAAAAAATTCCAGTGTGTTTTACAGCGTTCGAGTGGCTCGCTGTTCACGGGCGTTTTTGGTACCAACACTCCGGTGAGTTAAATTGTTCTATCTTGGGAGTGCTAAGTTAATATTTTTTAGACAAAAATACCCCTCCCTGTCCGTATAAAGCAGCGATATCTGCCGCTCCACCGTCAAAATTCTCAAGTTTTTGAACTTCAACAAAAATAGCGTGATCCGTTCCTTCATCTTCATCAGAATTCTCCATATTTTTCAACGCATTAGCTTCATTAAAAATTTAAATTATTTGCTCCTTCTTCTTCCAAATTACAACAGCATTTGTAAATACTATTTCGTATTATTTCCACATTGAAACTTTGTATTTCATATTGTTTCTGCATTTGTTCATCAATAAAACTCGAGCTTCGTGAGACAAATTAGTTAGAATCATATTTAGTATTTTTTGAAGTTTAATAATTGAAAAGGAATGTGAAATCAAGCTTTATGTTACAAATTATTTCGAATCTGCTTACGTAATTCCCCAGGTTTAATAATTGACAATGCAGGCCAATCGCAAAAAAAAAATGAATCTTAATTCTGTATGATTTTGATACTTCCAATAAATATTTAGTTGTTCTAAATTAGAGGCTTCAAAATAATTTTGAAAATCAATCTGAAGTATTGAAAAATGTAGAAATAACTACAGAAACCTATCTCTAAAGTACATGAATTTTCATAGATAATAGCAAAAGCATTCCACCCTCTAGGGGACTTCATAATAACTACTCTGAAGATTCATACTCCCTCTGGTCCACTTTAATTGATTTTTTGGCCTTTCTTTTGTGGTCCACAATATTTGATTTTTTCAGATATCAAGAAGGAATTAACTTCTTTTTTCTAAAATTGCCCTTGGAGTAAAGAGCTTAGGAGTATTTGTTGTATTTCCAACGAACAAATTAAGGTTAATTTGGTCAATGAAATTAAGGTTAATTTCATTGTTAATTAATGAAAAATTATCCATTCCTTAATATGTGAGAAAATATCCAAAAATCAATTAAAGTGGACTGAAGGGAGTAATATATAACCTACAACTTCAGGGGACTTCAGAAAAATTAATTTGTATATAACTATTTAATAAATACTTGAATGCAGGTATGGGCACGACAACTTGCCTTATCGTTGCTTTCAACGGCACATGGATCTCAAATTATAAATACTTGGATCATGATACGAAACTTGTTAACGTTTGGTTCTTTTTTGAAAAAATATTACTGAAGCTACAAATTTTAATAAGGATAAGTATGTATTAAAAATATGGTTTAATATTAAGACAGGGACTAGCAAAAGGATCCTTTGTAACAATAGATGATGGACTTAGAACCTGTATGCATTTGCTGAAACATGATTCATAATACAGGAGTTCTTTTTTCGTCATTGAAACATTAAAAATAGTTTCTGATCCTACAAACTCCGGCATATTGCAAAGCTTCCCTGATCCTCCAACTGCTTCAGGCTCTGGAATATTGCAAGGCTCTTCTTACACCACAATTGCTCCAAACTCTGAATCATTGTAATGTCACGATCCCAAATTTCCACCTTAGGATGTCGTGATGGCACCTAATCTCTAAGATTAGATAAGCCTAACCTACATTGAGAGTTAACAGAAATAACATCTTAGATATCAAATTAAATTGTTAAGCTATCATAATATAATCCAAACGGTACATCTGTCAAATAACATCCAAAACCTGGTGGAACTGATTCATAAGTTCTACAAAGCATGCACTAATAATCTCTAATTACAATACTGTTTTGAACTAAAAATAAACAGTAATACAGCCAAAAGTAGAAGGTGATTTCGAGGCCTACGAGCATCAAGAAAGTATACCTTGAAATGTCCGAAATAACTGATCAAATCACTGGTGTCCGGCTCGAACGGATGTACCTGAATCTTCACAAAAATATGCAGAAGCATAAAATGAGTGTCACGACCCAAAATCTCACCTTATGAATCGTGATGGCATCTAACACATGAATAGATCTAACAGAGATAACCAACTTACTATATAAAACTTAAACTGATAAATAAAATAATATAACTAAAACTGAACAAATGTTATAAAATTCCCAGAACCCGGTAGTACAGAGTCATAAGTTGTACTGACATACACTAGAATTTTTATATACAATAATGTTTTGAAATAAAGATAAATAGCAGTAAAGATAACATCTGAAGGTAACTCCGAGGCCTGCGAATGTGAAACAGGTATACCTTGAAATCTCCAGCCACACCGACACAACTCTCAAAACCAACACGATCAGAATTACCTGGATCTGCACAAAAATGTACAGAAGTGTAGCATGAGTACGCCACAGCGGTACCCAATAAGTATCAAGACTAACCTCAGTGGAATAGTGACGAGGTAACTCGAGACACTCACTAGACATAAAACATGTGCAAGATATTAACATAAAACTAGCAACGAAAAGAATATCAATGTAAGGCTAACGACAGAAAGAATGTTAATATAAAACCAAAAAGGGATTAATAGAAACACAATTGGCAGCAAGAAGTAAACGAGTCATAAAGCAGCAAAGTAATTGTCACGACCCGAAATTTCTACCTTCGGGACCGTGATGGCGCCTAACATTTTACTTGCTAGGCAAGCCAACGTTAGAATAATATTTGCCATTTTAAAATAATTTTTAAATTTATTAATAACAGAGAAACAAATGCGGAAGTAAAGTCTAAAATATAGTGAATAATCCATATAAAAAAAATATAACGGAGTTTAAATACCATCCTAGAATTAGTGTCACAGGTGCATGAGCTTCTAGAATAATACAAATAAAGGTCTGAATAAAATAAAGCTATCTGAAAACAAACACACAGCTAAAGTAAAGTAGACGGGGACTTCAGAACTGCAGACGTTGTGCAGTTATACCTCAAGTCTCCTCTGAGTATCTAAAATCCGAGCAAATCTATGGTACGCTGCTGGGACCAACTCCGAAATCTGCACAAGAAGTGCAGAGTGTAGTATCAGTACAACCGACCCCATGTACTGGTAAGTGCTGAGCCTAACCTCGACGAAGTAGTGACGAAGCTAAGGCAGGTCACTTACATTAACCTGTACGCAATATTAGTTAAAACAACAATAATAAAAATAAATCTGGTAACTCATTTTTAATAGTTGAGGCCAACTCAGCAGTCATAATCAATTATCATTTCAATCAATTTACGTTGCAACGTGCAACCCGTTTTCATAATATATTCATTTTTCAACTCTCCAATATATTTATTTAATCAAGTATATATATAGACTTTTAAATAAGTCTGTTGCAACGTGCAATCCGATCCCCCAATATAGACTTTTAAATAAGTCTGTTACGGCGTGCAATCCGATCCCCCCATATAGACTTTTAAATAAGTCTGTTGTGGCGTGCAATCCGATCCCCCCATATAGACTTTTAAATAAGTCTGTTGCGACGTGCAATCCGATCCCCCAATATATATATATATATATATATATATATATATATATATATATATATATATACACACACACACACACACACATTCATTTTCATTGCGGCGTGCAACCCGTTCCCCCAATATATAACTTTAAACAACTCATAAATGTAAATAACAATTACTCCAATAAATACCATGTCCAATGAGAAACTATTAAGCACCAAGGCACACAATAATTATAATTTATTTATGAACAAACAATAGCAATTAGCAATTTATTATGGAAATCAGGGAGAAAATAGGCAGTTTAATATTTAATATACTAAATGTCAAGTAGCAATTAATGCACATAAATCAAATAAGTATATAACAATTATTGCAGGAATTCAAGAATTAATATTTAACAAAGAATAGGAAAGAAACAATTATTATAAAAATTAATTCGTATATTAAAATAATTTATGATTTTTAAATAATTATGCAAACAATTAATTTAACGACGTATAGACACTCGTCACTTCGCCTATACGTGTTTCACATACATTTCAAATAACAAATAATTTAAGGAATCTATTACCTCAGGTCAAGGTTAACCACAACACTTACCTCGCTTTGCAAATTCCAATAAATTATTCGACCACAGCTTTTCCTTTTGAATTTGTCTCCAAAAGCATCAAATCTATTCACAAATAATTCGATATACTCAATACGAATCATAGGAATTAATTCTATATGAATTTACTAATTTTTGGGATAAAAATCTAAAATTTATTTAAATATTCGACTGTGGGACCCACGTCTCAAATTCCGAAAAAACTCACAAAATCCGAACACCCGTTTCACTACGAGTTCAACCATACAAAAGTTATCCAATTCCGAGGTTAAATGAACCTTCATATCTTAAATTTTCGTTTTGTGGAAGATTTTATAAAACTCTGATTTTTCTCCCAAAATTTGACGGATTCATGATATAAATGAGTATGGAATCATGAAATATAATCAATATAGGATAAGGAACACCCCAATATTTTTCCGTGAAAATCGCCCAAGAATCGCCTTACCCGAGCTCAAAAATGGAAAAGAGTTAAAAATAGGACGAATCCCATTTTCTAGAACTTAAGTTCTATTTCTTGGCTTTTTACCCTTCGCGAACGCGGTCAGTGCCTCGCGTTCGCGAAGCACAAATTTTCGCTGACCAAATTTACTCTTCACGAGCACGAGGGCTACTTCACGAACTCGAAGCTTGCCTGGCTTGGCCTTTGCGAATGCGAAGGCAATTTCCTGGTTAGCCTTTTTCCCTTCGCGAACGCGAGGCTTTGACTGCGAAAGCGAAGCTTTGCACCTCAAGCCTTCGCGAACGCGTTCACTCTGTCGCGAACGCGAAGCACAAAATATGCCATCCCCAATTTGCTCTTCGCATTTGTGAGAGTACCTCTAAAACAAACGTTCGTCCTCAGACTCCCAAGTAGATGACTCTACCGACTGATCTCTCCATTGCACCCGAACTGAAGGATAACTCTTAGACCTCAAATGTCGGACCTGCCAGGCTAGAATCGCCACCGGCTCCTTCTCGTAAGTCAAATCTTTGTCCAATTGGACTGAGCTGAAATTTAACACATGGGACGGATCATCATGATATTTTCGGAGCATAGACACATGGAACACCGGATGAATCGCTGATAAACTAGGTGGTAATGCAAGCCTGTAGGCTACTTCACTCACCCTTTCACGAATTTCAAAGTGTCCGATATACCTAGGGCTCAACTTGCCCTTCTTTTCGAACCTCATTACACCTTTCATAGGTGAAACCCGGAACAATATTCTTTCTCCAACCATGAATGCAATATCACAAACTTTTCAGTCGGCATAACTCTTTTGCCTAGACTGAGCTGTGCGAAGTCGATCCTGAATAATCTTGACCTTATCCAAGGCATCCTGTACCAAATTGGTACCCAATAACAAGCCTATCCCGGTTCAAACCAGCCAACTGGCGAACGACATCGCCTTCCGTATAATGCCTCATATGGAGCCATCTGAATGCTCGACTGGTAGTTATTATTATAAGCAAACTCCGCAAGTGGCAAGAAATGATCCCAAGAACCTCCAAAGTCTAACACAAGCGCGAAGCATATTTTCCAATATCTGAATGGTGTGCTCTGACTGTCCGTCTGTCTGTGAATGAAATGCTGTACTCAACTCAACTCGCGTGCCTAACTCACGCTGTACAACCCTCCAGAAGTGTGAGGTAAACTGCGTACCTTGATCTGAAATAATAGACATAGGCACACCGTGAAGGCGGACAATCTCACGATTGTAAATTTCAGCTAACCTCTCTGAAGAATAGGTAACTACCACTGGAATGAAATGTGCTGACTTGGTCAACTTGTCCACAATGACCCAAACTGCGTCAAATTTTCTCTGAGTCCGAGGGAGCCCAACAACAAAATCCATAGTGATACGCTCCCACTTCTACTCAAGAGTTTCTAACTTCTGAAGCAAACCACCAGGTCTCTGATACTCGTATTTAACTTGCTGACAATTCAGACATCGAGCTACATATGCAACTATATCCTTCTTCATTCTCCTCCACCAATAATGTTGCCGTAAATCTTGATACATTTTGGCGGTACCTGGATGAATAGAATACCTGGAACTGTGTGCCTCTTCAAGAATTAATTCACGAAGCCCATCCACATTAGGCACACAAATATGACCCTGCATTCACAGAACTCCATCTTCTCCCACAGCAACCTGTTTGGCATCACCGTGCCGCACCGTGTCCTTAAGGACAAGTAAATGAGGATCATCATATTGCCTCTCTCTGATGTGCTCATATAAAGAATACCGAGCGACTGTGCAAAATAGAACCCGACTGGGTTCTGAAACATCTATCCTCATGAACTGATTAGCTAAATTTTGAACATCTGCAGCTAATGGCCTCTCACCAATCGGAATATATGCAAGACCACACATACTCATAACCTTTCTACTCAAAGCATCGGCCACCACATTGGCCTTTTCGGGGTGATATAAAATGGTGATATCATAGTCTTTCAACAACTCCAACCATCTTCTCTGCCTCAAATTAAGATTTGAAGGCTACGATGATCAGTAAATACCTCACACGAGACACCGTAAAGGTAATGCCTCCAAATCTTCAGTGCATGAACAATGGCTGCCAGTTCTAAGTCATGAACAGGATAATTCTTCTCGTGAACTTTCAACTGCCGCGACGCATATGCAATCACCTTGCCATCTTGCATTAATACTTCACCAAGCCCAATGTGAGATGCGTCACAATATATACCGTATACGATCCTGAACCTGTGGGTAATACCAACACTGGCGCCGTGGTCAAAGAGGTCTTGAGCTTTTGAAAGCTCAACTTACACTCGTCTGACCATCTGAGTGGGACACATTTCTGGGTCAGTCTGGTCAATGGACTTGATATATATGAAAAACCTTCCACGAACCGACGATAGTAACCTGCTAAATCCCAGGAAACTCTGGATCTCTGTAACTGAAGTAGGTCTAGGCCAATTCTGAACAACCTCAATCTTCTTAGGATCCACCTTTATGCCTTCTGCAGATACAAAATGCCCCAAAAAGGCAACTGAGTCTAACAAAACTCACATTTTGAAAATTTGGCATATAACTGATTATTTTTCAAAGTATGAAGCACACTCCGAAGATGCTACTCATACTCCTCTCGACTGCTGGAGTAAATCAAGATATCATCAATGAATACAACCACAAAAGAATCCAAATAGGGCTTGAACACCCGATTCATCAAATCCATAAATGCTGCTGGGGCATTTGTCAACCCAAATGACATCACTAGGAATTCGTAATTCCCATACCGAGACCGAAAAGCCGTTTTAGGGACATCAGATGCCCTAATCTTCAACTGATGGAATCAGACCTCAAATAGATATTCGAAAATACCTTGGAACCTTGAAGCTAATCAAATAGGTCATCAATTCTTGGCAACGGATATTTGTTTTTGATAGTGGCCTTATTCAACTGCCGATAATCTATACACATCCACATAGAACCATCTTTCTTCTTTACAAATAATACTGGTGCACCCCAGGGCGAGATACTGGGTCTAATAAATCCCTGATCAAGCAAGTCTTGTAACTGCTCCTTCAATTCTTTCAACTCCGGCGGGGCCATACGGTATGGTGGAATAGAAATGGGCTGAGTGCCCGGAGCCAAATCAATAGAAGTCAATATCCCTGTCGGGTGGCATCCCCGGCAAATCTGCAGGAAATACTTCTGGAAATTTACGAACAACTGGTACTGAGTCCATAGAAGGGACATCCGCACTGGGATCGCGAATATAAGACAAATAGGCTAGACACCCTTTCTCTACCATACGCCGAGCTTTCATATAAGAAATAACCCTGATGGCAGAATGACCAGGAGTTCCTTTCCACTATAACCGAGGTAACCCCGGCATGGCTAGGGTCACTATCTTGGCATGACAATCCAATATAGCATGATAAGGTGACAGCCAATCCATACCCAAGATGACATCAAAATCTACTATATCAAGAAGTAGAAGATCCACACTAGTTTCAAGACTACCAATAGAAACCACACACGAACGATAGACATGATCTACTATAACAGAGTCTCCCACCGGTATAAATACACACACAGAAGCACTCAAAGAATCACAGGGCACAACCAAATATGAAGCAAAATCGGAGGACACATAGGAATAAGTAGATCCTGGATCAAATAGAACTGAAGCATCTCTATGGAAAACTGGAATAATACCTGTGATCAAAACATCAGATGACTCGGCCTCAGGACTAGCTGAAAAAGCATAAAATCGGGGTTGGGCCCCACCACTTTGAACTGCGTCTCTGGGACGGCCTCTAGCTGGATGGCCTTCACCTCTAACGGTCTGACCTCCACCTCTAATGCCCTGACATCCATCTCTAATGGCCTGACATCCACCTCTAGCTACCTGACCCCTACCTCTAGCTGGCTGAGCAGGCGGTGAAGCAACCGGTGCCGGTATGATGATATAAAAATCCTGTCGAGATCTGTTACTTGCTAACCTAGGGCAATACCTCCTGATGTGACCAATGTTCCCATACTCATAACACCCATCCTGATGTCGTGGCTGCTGAAGCTGACCCGAATGGCCCGGATAACCGCTGTAGTAACTCTGGAGTGGTGGTGCACTGATAGGTGCTGAATGTGCACTAAATGCTGGCTACCCATAGTAAGGCATAATAGGACCGTGACTTCCTGAAGCACCGTGAGATGCATGAAGTGCTGAATGAAACGGTCTGGGAGGATGACCCCTACCAAAATTACCCCTACCTCCAGACGAGGCACCACTGAAACCACCGAACTGACGAGGCCTCTTATCAGACCTCTGCCCTCTCTCCTGTGCAAGAACTATATCGATCCTCCTCGTGATATTAGCAGCCGCCTGAAAAGAAATCTCACTTACGGTCTCCTTGGCCATCTGAAGCCTGATAGGGTGAGTGAGTCCCTCAATAAACCTCCTCACTCTCTCTCTCCCTCAGTAGGTAGTAAAAGGAGAGCATGACGAGCCAAATCCACAAACGGGACTCGTATTGAGTAACAGTCATACTGCCCTGCTGTAGATGCTCAAATTGCTTGCAGAAATCCTCTCTCAGTGTGATCGGAAGGAACTTCTCCAGAAATAGCTGAGAGAATTACTCCTAGGTAAGTGCAGGCGATCTAACTGGTCTAGTCAATGTATAATCCCTCCACCACTTCCTGGCGGAACCCGTTATCTGAAATACAGCAAAATCAACCCCATTGGTCTCAATTATACCCATGTTCCGCAGCACCTCATGGCAACATTCAAGATAATCCTGTGGGTCCTTAGAAGGTGTACCACTAAAGTGAACTGGAAAGAGTTTGGTAAAATTATCCAGTCTTAATAAGGTCTCAAAGACATGGCGGGCCTATCACTGGTCTGTGCCACAACAACTGGCTGAACTACCCCAACTGGTGGGGCTACTGGAGCCTGATTCTGGGGAGCCATCTGTTCCGGAGCGGGAGTAGTGGGAGTTTGTGCTTCTCCCCCAGCCTGTGAGATAGCTGGTTCCACTAGAAATGTACCATTCTGGGCCACGCCCTCCATAAGACTCATCAAACGGACTAGAGCGTCCTGAAGCACTGGAGTAGCTATGAATCCTTCCGGAACCTGAACTGGTCCAACTGGTACATTCTGAACTGGAACCTCACCTTGAAGATTCACCTGAGGTTCTACAACAGGTGCAGCTGCTCGAGCTCTAGACTGAGCTCTATCTCTACCTCTGCCTCTGCCTCGGCCTCTAGCACGACCTTTGCCTCGACCACTACCCCTGGCCATAGTTGCCACCGGGGGCTCTAGTCCCTGTCTATCGGTAGATGTATTACGTGTTCTCACCATCTGCGAGAGAATAAGAGTAGAATGGTTTAATCATCGATGATAGAATAAAATCGCAGGACAGATTAAGAAAGAAGTGATATTGTTCCTAAACTTCATAGCCTCTGAGAGATAAGTACATACGTCTCTGTACCGATCCTTCAGACTCTACTAAGCTTGCTCGTGACTCGTGAGACCTATGTAACCTAGTGCTCTAATACCAACTGTCACGACCCAAAATTCCCACATTCGGGACCGTGATGACGCCTAACATTTCACTTGCTAGGCAAGCCAACGTTAGATTAATATTAGCCATTTTAAAATAATTTTTAAAATTTATTAATAACAGATCAACAAATGCGTAAGTAAAGTCTGAAATATAGTGAATAATCCATATAAAAAAATATAACGGAGTCTAAATACCATCCCAGAATTGATGTCACAAGTGCACGAGCTTCTAAAATAATACAAATAAAGGTCTGAATAAAATAAAGCCGTCTAGAAACAAACACCCAGCTAAAGTAAAGTGGACGGGGTCTTTAGAACTACGGACGCTGTGCAGTTATACCTCAAGTCTCTTCTGAGTAGTTGAAATCTGATCAAGTCTATGGTACGCCACTGGGACCAACTCCAAAATCTGTACAAGAAGTGCAGAGTATAGTATCAGTACAACCGACCCCATATACTGGTAAGTGCTGATCCTAACCTCGACGAATTAGTGACAAGGCTAAGGCATGTCACTTATATTAACTTGTACGCAATATTAGTAAAAATAACAATAATAGAAATAAATCAGGTAACTCATTTTTAATAGTTGAGGCCAACTCAGCAGCCATAATCAATTATCATTCCAATCAGTTTTCGTTGCAGCGTGCAACCCGTTTCCACAATATATCCATTTTTCAACTCTCCAATATATTTATTTAATCAAGTATATATATATATATATATATATATATATAGACTTTTAAATAAGTCTATTGCGGCGTGCAATCCGATTCCCTAATATAGACTTCTAAATAAGTCTGTTGTGGCGTACAATCCGATCCCCCAATATATATATATATATATATATATATATATATATATATATATATATATATATATATATATATATATATACACACATACACACACACTTTCATTTCCGTTGCGGCATGCAACCCGTTCCCCCAATATATAACCTTAAACAACTCATAAATGTAAATAAAAATTACTCCAATAAATACCACGTCCAATGAGAAACTATTAAGCATCAAGGCACACAATAATTATAATTTATTTATGAACAAACAATGGCAATTAGCAATTTATTATGGAAATCAGGGAGAAAATAGCAGTTTAGTATTTAATATACTAAATGTCAATTAGCAATTAATGCAAATAAATCAAATAAGCATGTAACAATTATTGTAGGAATTCAAGAATTAATATTTGACAAAGAATAGGAGAGAAATAATTATTATAACAATTAATTAGTGTATTAAAATAATTTATGCTTTTCAAATAATTATGCAAATAATTAATTTGACGACGTATAGACACTCGTCACTTCGCCTATATGTCGTTCACATACATTTCACATAACAAATAATTTAAGGGTTCTATTCTCTCAAGTCAAGGTTAACCACGACACTTACCTCGCTTTGCAAATTCTAATAAATTATTCGACCACAACTTTTCCTTTTGAATTTGTCTCCAAAAGTGTCAAATCTATTCACAAACAATTCGATATACTCAATACGAATCATAGGAATTAATTCCATATGAATTTACTAATTTTTCGGATAAAAATCCAAAATTCATTTAAATATTCGACAGTGGGTCTCAAATCCCGAAGAAACTCGCGAAATCCGAATACCCGTTCTGCTACGAGTTCAACCACACAAAAATTATCCAATTCCGATGTTAAATGGACCTTCAAATCTTAATTTTTGTTTTTTGGAAGATTTTATAAAAATTTGATTTTTCTCCCAAAATTTCACGGATTCATGATATAAATGAGTATGGAATAATGAAATATAATCAATATAGGATAAGGAACACTTACCCCCAATATTTTCCCGTGAAAATCGCCCAAGAATCACTTTACCCGAGCTCAAAAATGAAAAGAGTTGAAAATGGGACGAATCCCATTTTCTAGAACTTAAGTTATGTTTCTGTGATTTTTACCCTTCGCGGACGCAGTCAGTGCCTCGCGTTCGCGAAGCAAAAATTTCTGCTAACCAATTTTACTCTTCGCTAACGCGAGGGCTACTTTGCGAACGCGAAGCTTGCCTGGCTTGGCCTTCGCGAACGTGAGATGCCCTTCGCGAACGCGAGATGCCCTTCACGAACGCGAAGGCAAAATCCTGGTTAGCCTCTTTCCCTTCGCGAACGCGAGGCTTCGATCGCGAACGCGAAGCTTTGTACCTCAAGCCTTCGCGAATGCGTTCACTCTGTCGCAAACACGAAGCACAAAACGTGCCAGCCCCAATTTGCTCTTCATGTTTGCAAGAGTACCTTTGCGAACGTGAAGAAGAACACACCAGAAGCCTGAAGTCGATAGAAAACCAGATTTCCTAAGTCTGAAATCATCCCGTAGTCTATCCGAAACTCACCTGCACCCTCGGGGCTCCAAACCAAACAAGCACACAAGTCCTAAAATATCATACAAACTTGCTCGCGCGATCAAATTACCAAACTAACACCTAAAACTATGAATCGGATACCAAATCAAAGGAAATTTTCAAGAAAACTTTAAAACTTATATTTTTACAACCAGACATCCGAATCACGTCAAATCAACTCCGATTCTCACCAAATTTGGCAGACAAGTTATAAATATTATAGTGGACCTATATCGAGCTCCGAAACTAAAATACAGATCCGTCAATAAATTCAACATCATTAAATTCTTAAAAATCATTAAGCTTACAAACTTTTAATTTTTTTTTATCAAAATTCCATATCTCGGGCTATGGACCTCGGAATTCAATTTCGGGTATACGGTTGAGTCCCAAATCACGATACGGATCTACCGAAACTGTCAAAACACTGATCCGAGTCCGTTTGCTTAATATGTTGACCAAAGTCAACTCAATTGAGTTTTAAAGCTCCATTTCACATTTTAATTCATTTTTTCACACAAAAACTTTTTCGGAAATTATACGGACTGCGCACGCAAGTCGATGAATGATAAATAGTATTTTTTAAGGTCTTAGGACACAGAATTATATATTAAATTTAAAGATGATATTTTGGGTTATCACAGTAATCAGTACACAGTAAAAATATGGATGAGATCAATTTGGGAAAACTGCCCCTTTCAAGTAATCAATTACTTCCAACACATGATGCACAACAAGAATTACCTTCCACATCTCATAAACACAAATCATAAGCCACAATTCTGAATCTTACACACATGGCACCTCGTGCCCACATTATCAAATCACTTTCGCTCGACAAAGTCCACGTGCTACCATGTACATTGTATCCCTGTCAAATGCTAGTTAAAATGTTTGAGAGATTTATTTAAATACAATAAGTCATAATAACAATCTTGAATAAAGTAAGACGTCAAATGAGAAAATGATTTTATTTAGAAACCAAATAAAGTGAAATAAAGTACAATTTATTCAAAATAGGTTATCAAATGAGTTTAGTTTAGAAATCAATAGGGTAAAGAAAATAATTTTTTTAAATAAAATAAAACATCAAAAAAGTTAACGAATTAAATTTAGAATTAGTTAAAGCAAAGCGTGATAACAATTTTGAAGTAAGGTAAAACATCAGGTAGGGTAAGGAGTTTAATTTGAGAAATTAATTAAAATAAAATATGATAAGCATTAAGAATAGTAAAGAACCGAGTGAAATACCGAGTTTTAACTTAAGAGTCACATAAAGTAAGCATGTTAATAATTCTTTTATTTAAAACCGTTATATTACCAACAACTCAACATAGTATGAGATAATGACTCCAAGCAAGTAAATTCATATTGAAAATCAATTCACCAAGTAACACGGAGGCACATGTTGGCACCTTAAAGCAACACAACAAATCACATAGAATGTATGACTCACATAAGAAATCTCAATCGTTCCAACATAAGAATAACAACAAATAACAAAATACGACCAAAATACAAGTGAAATGATCTAAGGAAAAACAATAACCGCTCAACCAACAAACCGTTCCAACATAGAATATACAATGAGAATCACAATCGAGGATAACTCTGCAGTCACAAACAATTATAACATATCAATCCCGTTGCAGTCCGCAACCCGGTTGTAACATCCCGAAAAATTTCAAAGTACTTAAGTATAAAGCCCAGTAAAAATTTGTAAAAGAAAATAATGTTTCGTGGTGCCAAATTGGTTTTATGTGTTCAGTCTCGGACTTTTTGGGTTGAACAATGCACCGGAAAGTAAAAGAAAATTTTAAGCAGAAAAGTGCATTTCTGCGGTCTATTATGCGACCGCAGAACCACTCTGCGGACCGCATAATGGCCGCAAAGTGACGCAGTTAATTGGGTCAGTTGGAAGCAACTATGCGGTCGACTATGCGACCGCATAACTGTTATGCAGTGCATTATGCGACCGCATAATAGTTATGTGGACCGCATAGTGACCGCATACATAGTCAGTTCTTTTGGCTATTTTATAACTAATTATGCGACCGATATGCTGTCCACATATCGGTTATGCGATCGCATACCTTGTTCCGGAGCTCAATTTTTGGGTTTTTAAAACCCGACCCTATTTCATTAAATACACTCTTTGGGCCATTTTTGAGACATAATCTGATATTCTAGAGTGAGAGAGAGTGCCCTAGAGTGAGAAGGTGTTCTTCAATAATTTTCTTCAATTCTTGCTCAAGTTTTGGAAGATTAAGAAGGGAAGCTCAGTAGGTCTTCATCCTAGAGGTAAGATTCTACACCCTAAACCCTAATTTCAAAATTTTCTGAAAATGGGTAACTAGCAAGATAATATTTGGGCATGAGAGTTGTTTATTTTACATGCATGTGTTATCAAAGGGTGTAGGAAGATTGTTGACCTAAAAATAGTAAAGATTGGGTTGTGGGATGATGAAATTCTCTATAAAAGGACCTTGAAACCTTAATGCACACTTAGTGTTTGATAAAATGCTCAAATGAGCTCGAACCATGATCATCTTCCTAATTTTGATTCAATTTGTTATATTTCTACAATAGATTGAAGTTGCTAAGAATTCCAGAACATTTAGAGTGTAAGGAAGCTCAAGTGAGGTATGTTGGCTAAACTCTTCTCTTAGAATTGAATCGCACGATATTCATGTAAATTATTTAAGTCCCGAGTGATTCATTATGAGACTGGCCATTCCTAGTAAGATTGGGTTGAAAGATATATATTCAACAAGCATCCTAAATGCTTTATTCATGTTATGTTACCAATTGAGGATGTGTTAATATACGGGCCGTGCATTAATAATGTTTCGACTTTAAGTCAAGTTCAAATGAAGGCTATTATGCCAAATTTTGTGAAATATCTCTATGTGCCTTAGACTTTAAATTCTTCACATGTGTACTACACACCTTGATTTGAGTTGTATTTGTTGTTGATGATTGATATAAAAAGGTTGATGTCTCAAATAAGACAGCCTAGCCGGTCGGGTCGTGATCGGACACCATACCGCACACATGGTGGTGATTGTGCTGGAAATTGTAATTGAAATGGTAATTGTGGTTGATGTCCCTAATGGATAGCCTAGCAGATCGGGTCGTGATCGGACTCCGTGTTAAAGACGGTGGTATTGATATTGAGAGTAATTGTGGTTGATGTCTCTAATGAGATAGCCTAGCCGATCAAGTCGTGATCGGACTCCGTACTGAGAATACAGTGGTACTGGTATTGTGGACAATGGTACATCGATGCTAAAAATCTCCCAATGTGAGATATGGAAATTAATTTGAATATTGTCTTGATCCTAAATTGAGGTTTGATGTTGATTAAGGCTTTCATTGATATTATGATAATCTTGTTTGTATTATTTGTCATTCTATTGAGAGGGTGTTTAGTTATACATACTAGTCCTATTCGACGGTACTAACGTCTCTTTTGCTGGGGGCGCTGCATCTTTAAATGGATGCAGGTGGTTCCAGAACAGGAGATATTAATTAGTGATAGCAGTACACCTTCTTCCCTATTGACTTGGTGAGCCCCACTTCATCTCGGGGTCATGTATCTTTTGTACTTTGTGTATTCGGTTCGAGGTATAGCCGGAGCCTTGTTGCCGGCATTATCATTGTACTCTTATTTATCTATAGAGGCTCCGTAGACATAGTGTGGGTTGTGTATTGGTGCTGGGGAAAGACAAACTATGTTATGTTGTGGTTGTATTACTAGTCCATTTGAGACTTTAAAAATGATGAAACTATTGGAAATGAATTGGTATTGTAGACATGAACAAATTTTCGTCTAATTAATGAAAATATGTATTATCTCTATTCGTGGATGAGTTTGGGTAAAATGAAATCTAATAGGCTTGCTCGGTCGGGTTCACTCGGTTGAGCGCCGGTCGTGCTCCTCGGCTTTGGGGCGTGACACCGATCCCACCATATCATTATATTTCGTCCTAATTTCTTCATATCATATCTCTTTCGTATCAATACCATTGTGGCATGCAACCGATTCCCAAGCAATATGAATCAAAAGAATAAGCTACAACCAACTATGGCGTATCACAAAATTAAACACAATAAAGGAACTAAACAAAGAAAGTCATAAAGCGGATAAAATAGTTATATGATAGCTCACAAAATCAAATAGCAAGTGATGGCAGTTCATAAATAGAGACACGATTGCAAAGAATCAATTAACAATTAAGGCATGTAACTGCTAAGGGAATGAATTCAACAAGTAATTGCAATTAACAATTAAAGCATATAAGAGTAAACTTGACAATAAAAGATAGAACATGTACTAGCAACTTCAAATAAAGCATGTAAGAGCAAACTTAGCAATAAAGAATATAATATGAAATGACAACTTCAATTAAATGCATGAAAGGAGTCTAATAGCTTGTTTGGCCAAAAGCACTTTTGGCCAAAAATGAGGTGTTTGGCCAAGTTTTTGGAAGGAAAAAAGTGCTTTTGAGGAGAAACAGAAGCAATTTTTGAGAAGCAGAAAAAAGTAGCTTCTCTCCAAAAGCACTTTTCTGATAAGCACTTTTAAGAGAAATACACTTAGAAACAGTTTTTAAAAGCTTGGCCAAACACTAATTACTGCTCAAAAGTGCTTTTCAAATTAATTAGCCAAACACAAAACTGCTTCTCACCAAAATCACTTTTTTAAAAAGTACTTTTGAGAAAAACACTTCTCAAAATAAGCTGATTTTAGAAGCTTGGCCAAACAGGCTATAAGAGTCTAAACCGGTCAAATACCACATATAAGCCCATGTACACACTTGTCACCTCGTGTACAAGTCTTCCACATAATTCAAATAGTACAATCAACACAAATCCTAAGGGGTAGGTCCCCCCTCTCTCTCCCCCTCCACAAAGTTAGGCAAGATACTTACTTCAAACAAGCTAAATCAATCTACTAATAAGTCCTTCCCGCACAAATTCACTTCTTAACGGCTTGAATCTAGCCAAAATAACTTAATATCATAAATAAAAGCCATAAGAAATAATTCCGGATAATAAAGATTCGATCTTTGACTAAAATCAATAAGTCAACCCAAAATGCCAACCTCGGGCCCGCACCTCAGAACCCGACAAAGCTCACAAATTTCGGACACCCATTTCGATACGAGTCCAACCATACCAAAATAATTCAATTTCGACCTCAAATCAGATTTCAACCCATCAATTTATATTTTAGAAAGTTTTTACTAAAATCCTCAATTTCTCCAACATGATCCTTGCGATATTACACCCAAGATAACCTCTTGAATCACCCAATTTGGCCTTAAAATGAGAGAAATATGATATTTTGAAGTTTTAAAAGAAATCTGAAAATTTCAGGGACATAAATGGTATTTTTATAATTATTTACACCAGAAAAAAAACCAGCAGTAAGAAAATTTTCGTTTTAGCACCCAAAACTCATTCGTAACCTCCCAGACACAAACCATATATGCATTTCAATCATAAAACACGTTACGAACCTGCTCGCGCATTCGAAATACCGAAAAGAGGTCAGCTTGACCCTATATTGACCATGGTCAAACTTCAAATCTTTAACCAGTTTCTCAACCAATGATCCAAAACACACCCGAGCCCCTCGGGACCCCATTCAATCATACCAATAAGTACAAATACATTATCCAAACTTATCCAAAGCCTCAAAACACCCACGAGAACATCACAACAAAGAATCAAGACTCAAACCGAATAGAATTTCTCTTAAGTTGTTAAATCTTCATTCTTTCAAAAGAGTGTCTGAATCACACTTTAACTCTTCTGATTACTTCCAAATTTTGCACACAAGTTCAATTCAACTATATAGACCTATTCAAAGTATAGGAATACCTTGGAGTCCAATAATATCAAAGTCAACTCTTGATCAAACTTATAAACTCTTCAACAACAATGACAACAAACCCAGTGTAGTTCCACAAATGGGGTCTGGGGAGAGTTGAGTTCACGCAGACCTTACCTCTACCTTTAAAAGGCAGAGAGGCTATTTTCGGTAGACCCTCGGCTCAGGGAGGGAAAAAGGACGGGGTAGTAACAAGCAAACCAGTCTGATAACCAAAGCGAAAATACAAAATTAACACTAAGTAATGAAACAGAAAACTGAAACAAGGCAGTAATAAGAAATAAGAGCAATCTAGGGATAAAAATAAGAACCCGAAGGACACTAAGAGATGTATCAAAGCTACTGTGACAAACAAGGACAACACTCGGCTACCTAACCATCTATCTTTATTCTCAACCTTCACACATTCCTATCTATGGGCATATCCTCAGCCAGCTAGAGCAACGCCATATCTCGCCTAATCACCTCACCCCAATACTTCTTCGGCCTACCTCTACCTCTCCGTTCCCTCCAACGCTAGCCTCTCACACCTCCTCACCGGAGCATCAATGCCTCTCCTTTTAACATGCCCGAACCATCTAAGTCGTGCCTCTCATATCTTATCCTCCACAGAGGCCACACCAACCTTGTCCCGGATAACTTCATTTCTAATTCTATCCAACCTGGTATGCCCGCACATCCATCTCAACATCCTCATTTCAGCCACCTTCATCTTCTATACATGGGAGTTCTTGACTGGCCAACACTCCGCCCCATATAACATAGTTGGTCTGACCACCGCTCTATAGAACTTACCTTTAAGTTTTGGTGGCATATCCTTATCACACAGAACACTGGAAGCAATCCTCCACTTCATCCATCCCTCCCCAATACGATATGTGACATCCTCATCGATCTCCCCATTCCCTTGTATAACAAACCCAAGGTACTTGAAACTTTCTCTCCTAGGAATGACTTGTGAATCAAGCCGCACGTCTTCGTCCACAACCTAAGTCGTGCTACTGAACTTACACTCTAAGTATTCTGTTTTGGTCCTACTCAACTTGAAACCTTTAGACTCCAGGGTCTGCCTCCAAACTTCTAACCTCTCGTTAACACCACCTCGCGTCTCGTCAATCAATACAATTTCATCTCCAAATAACATGCACCAAGATACCTCCCCTTGAATGTGACGCGTCAGCGCGTCGATTGCCAAGGCAAACAGAAATGGGCTAAGGGCTGATCCCTGATGCAACCCCATCACAACCGGGAAGTGTTCAGAGTCCCTTCCTACTGTCCTCACCCAAATCTTAGCTCCATCATACATATATTTAATAGCCCTAATGTATGCAACAGGATTGGCGCTAACCTCCAAACATCTCCACAACACCTCCCCCGACACTTTATCATAAGCTTCTCTAAGTCGATGAATACCATATGTAAATCTCACTTCCTCTCCCTATACTGCTCCATCAACCTCCTAACAAGGTGAATGGCTTCTGTAGGAGAACGCCCCAGCATAAATACGAATTGGTTCTCTAAAATAGACACAATATTCCTCACCCTCCGTTCCACTACCCCCTCGCATACTTTCATAGTATGACTCAGTAGCTTGATACCTCAATAGTTGTTGCAATTTTGGATATCATCCTTGTTCTTATATAATGGGATCATCGTACTCCATCTGTACTCCTCAGGAATCTTCTTTGTCCTAAAAATGACATTGAATAACTCAATTAGCCATTCCAAGCACGCCCTACCCATGCTCTTTCAAAATTCCACCAAGATTTTGTCTGGCCCGGTTGCTCTTTCCCTGCTCATTTTATGCATAGCCTCCTCTACCTCCCCAATTTTTATACGCCTATAATACCCAAAGTCCTGACGACTCTCGGATTGTTCTAAGACACCCAGCACAATGTTTGTATCCCCCTCTTCATTCAATAGTTTATGGAAGTAAGTTTGCCATCTCCGACGAATAAGTGCCTCGTCCAACAATACTCTGCCATCCTTATCCTTGATGCACTTCACTTGGTCCAGATCATGGGATTTCCTCTCACACACCTTGGCTAGCCAGTATAACTTCTTATCCCCTCCCTTGCCTCCAAGTTCTTCATACAGACGTTCAAACTTAGGAACTCTTAAGTTCTTCAAATTACCAACTTTCGGCAAATAGTGTAGAATTCTTCTAGGAACCTCTGAAACCAAATCTGAACATACGTATATGTCCAAAATCATCATATGAACCTATTGGAACAATCAAAACCCGATTTCGAGTCCGTTTACCTAAAAGTCAAACCTTGGTCAACTCTTCCAACTTAAAGCTTCTAAAACGAGAATCATTCTTTCAAATCAATCCTGAACTGCTTGAAAACCGAAATCAACTATACACGCAAGTCATAATACATAATATGAAGCTAATCAAAGTCTCAAACTACCGAATGGAACGTTAAGGCTCAAACGACCGGTCGGGTCGTTACATTCTCCCCCACTTAAACCTACGTTCGTCTTCGAACGTGCCAAGAGCTGTTCCAAAGCCATCAAATTGCTGTATAAACTTTCCATACACATACCCATGAGTGATCCCACATCACCTCAACCTATATAAGTCCGATAACACAATCTAACCGAAGATATTTACCTAAACCGTAGCTCACAACCCTTAGAACCCAATCTCCAACTTCTGAAATTCATTATAATACCCGATTTTTGCATCTATACGCTGTATAAGTCTGAATCAAGCCGTAAACATATCTCAAGTATAATCACATAATATTCCATATAACCCATATACACATAGAAATAGCTCCCGACCACAATAGCTGCTCAAATAGCAAACCTGGTACCGGTATCTAACCTCCTATCAATAAAAACCTTGTTCCAAATCTCCGTACACTACCAATAATGAAAGAAACACGCAGAAACTAATAACTACCCATCATATCAACAAGTCATGGAGCTCTCTTGCCCGACAAGAACCTTAGTCGAATTTAAGCTGACTAGTGACATTATTCTTCCAAGCATACCTTGATCAAGTCCAATGACACTCATTTCAGACCCACTAACTTTACCTCATCCAATACAAGCTGCTCTAACAACATGCCACACCAATCCTGCCTAGAGCCACTTACCATGCAATCTGTGCACCAAACAAGCAACAACTCAGATGTAACCAATGATGGAAAGGAATCAAATGAGAGAACCGCCTCGTAAGCTCAACAGATACCACCACGAAGTGCAATTCTATGAACCCATCACACAAAGGAGAAACAAAACACACGAAATAAGTACAAGGATCCTATCCCAATATGACTTCGCTGCGATGCGTGACCCAATCCAAACACCAATCCACATGGAATACCTCGAGGCATGAGTCTCATAATCAATAACCATATGCGTAATATTCAACAAACAGGCGAGGCGCATGACCATAACCATGAAGAAACGGATATCACTATGTATATACCACAAACAAGAAGATCCTAACCAAGGCACAATCAACCATTCAACACCCCTGGAGATATCTCGCTCAAATTCCGCCACAAAGCCCAAACAATACCGCATATATGTAAATAGTCAACAGTCTCACAATCCATCGTGGAGTAGAAGAGTAACACATATAACACATCAGAACACGAATAAGGTCAACTCTAATCGATGACACCACCCGCTACAATAGATGTGCTGAGTAAACAAATCCAACCCGGTGTAGAACACACATCCTCATTAGGCCCACCAGTGGCCTCTGAATCAATTTCGATCCTCTTGAAATAGGTAGATTAGCCTCCAAAAAGCCCACAATAACAAATCTACAGCACATATCATTTGTCTCCAACCTCTTAGCATACCTTCACCATCCGTACCCATGGAATAAGCTGTCTTTGAGAATCTTCTTAGTCTTATGATCCTTAGAATACCAGAATCTCCATATCCGATCCCAACTACACTACACAAATGACTAACACATTCGTCATGCTTGATCATCCCACAAAACATACCCCTGTAGTTCTTTCGTTCCACGTAGCAAAATCTGAACATCAGGGGCTAATGAATTAGTCGATTACTAAAATACCAGTCAGGCATTCGCAAATCGAAGAGGAGTGCCTATTCTAGAGTGCACACCCTTCTCGGGAGGTATCGAATAATGCTAGCATTCTTCTAAACATCTGAAATTGTCCATGCTATCAAGAACTCGTGACCCCATACAGGTGAAAAGATCATAGCACACAACATGTTCCTTATGCCAACAACATACATCCTGCTCAAGAACCCGTCTTCACATAACCAAGCCATCAGAACTGAATTTTCCCAACTTAACCAAGTCACGCAAGCTGTCTAACCCAAGAGTATTGCCACAAAAAACCGATATTGCATCACCACACCAAAGGAACCAATTACCTTTATTACTATCCTAACCTAACATCACCAAGCTGACCCATTTCTTCGAATCCTCCACGACTTGCCTTCAAGTTAACACTACTCCTTGCCGGTACACAATGATCCTAAACCAAAAGCTCACCGCAAGAGATCCTAGCACGAACCACGTCATCTAAAAGCCCATAAACCATTGTGTTTCCTCTTAAGCACCCAATAATGCCGCAACTGAGATACCTACTTTGAAGAGACCTTCTGTGAATCTGAAGTTGTTTCTCTAACCTCTCTAATAATGAAATGTAAAATTAATAATAATACATAAATACCGCAAGTCTCAACACTATTCCAATACCACGTATATACCTCAGAACAAAACTAATATAACACATAACCATACAATTTGATCGTCGATAATAGACTCCCCCACTTGGCGCGAAGCCATAGGACATAACACCCGATAATCCACAATACCAACCTTCATAGTTCGTATGGCACCAATCATAAGATACCTTAAATCACCTACTAAGCGCATGTCTATCCTCGTGACAGTCAAGCCTGTTTCCTTAAGTACCTTGAATGACAATATGTACCTTTCACTGAATAGATTCCCATACAAAACACATAATCTCTAATACCACCAACTATTCTCAAATCAACATCCTCTCAAGACCCTACCACGATTAAGATGACTAGGCAACTAATTAAATCTTCCCAAGCTCGTACTCACCAACCATATACCAGAACATGTTGCATCCCACACTTGAACAAATGAAGATCTACAAACACGTCCCCGTCCTCAGTCTGGACAACACGTTGAGACAATAATCGAGCATCCATGGCCCCCTGGTAGCCCATCCATAGCATCACAAACTGTCGGTGCATAGCTGATACCGAGTGCACAATATCATACACGAGTGGATGCAAAGGAATATAAGATATACGCTTCAAGCTGAATCAATGCCGCATGATAAGGAATGAAAGACGTGGAATTTCCTAATAGTTCTGTAACCTCTCGAAGATAAGTATAAACGTCTACATACCGATACGTAAAACTCTACTAAACCTTCTTATAACCCGTAGTACCTATGAACCTAGAGTTCTAATACCAACTTGTCACGACCCAAAATTCCACCTTAGGAATCGTGATGGCATACAGTCTCTAAGACTAGGTAAAAGCCTAACGTATGAAGAGATCTAACAGAGATAACCAACTTACTATATAAAACTTAAACTAATAAATGAAATAACATAACTAAAACTGAACAAACATTATAAAATCCCCAGAACCTGATAGTACAGAATCATAAGCTCTACTGATATACACTAGAATTTATATATACAATACTATTTTGAAATGAAGATAAACAACAGTAAAGATAACATATGATGGTGATACCGAGGCCTGCGAATGTTAAGCATGTATACCTTGAAGTCTCCAGTCGGGCAGACACAACTCGCCAACACGATCAGAATTACCTGGATCTGCACAAAAAAGTGCAGAAGCGTAGCATGAGTACACAATAGCGGTACCTAGTAAGTATCAAGACTAACCTCAGTGGAGTAGTGACGAGGTAACTTGAGACACTCACTAGACATAAAACGTGTGCAAGATATTAACATAAAACTAGCAATGGGAAAAATATCAATGTAAGGCTAACAACATAAAGATTGTTAATATAAAACCAACAAAGGGATTAATAAAAACACAATTGGTAGAAAAAAGTTAATGGGTAATAAAGCAGCAAAATATCAAAACACAGTAAAAATGTGGATGAGATCAATTTGGGGAAACAACTGCCCCTTTCAAGTAATTAAGTCCTTCCAACACATGATGCACAATAAGAATTACCCCGAGGTACCACATCTCGTAACCACAAATCATAAGCCATAATTCCGAATCTTACACGCATGACACCTCGTGCCCACATTACCAAATTATTTTCGCATGACAATGTCCATGTGCTACCATGTACATTGTATCCCTGTCAAATTCTAATTAAAATGTTTGAGAGATTTATTTAAATACAATAAGGCAATCTTGAATAAAGTAAGGCAACAAATGAGAAAATGAGTTTATTTTAAAAACCAAATAAAGTAAAACAAAGTACAAATATTCAAAATAGGGTATCAAATGAGTTTAGTTTAGAAATCAATAGGGTAAGGAAAATAATATTTTTAAATAAAATAAAGTATCAGATAAGTTAACGAATTAAATTTTGAATTAGTTAAAATAAAGCATGGTAATAATTTTTAAGTAAGGTAAAACATCAGGTAGGGTAAGGAGTTTAATTTGAGAAATTAATTAAAGTAAAACATGATAAACATTAAGAATAGTAAAGTACCAAGTAAAATGCCGATTTTTAACTTAAGAGTCACATAAGGTAAGTATGGTAATAATTCTTTTATTTAAAATAGTTATATTACTAACAACTCAATAGAGTATGAGATAATGACTCCAAGAAAGTAAATTCATCTTCAAAATCAATTCACCAAGTAACAGGGAGGCACAAGTTGGCACCATAAAGAAATACAACAAATCACGTAGAATGCATGACTCACATAAGAAGTCCCAATCGTACCAACGCAAGAATAACAACAAATAACAAAATACGACCAAAATACTAGTGAAATGATTTAAGAAAAAACAATATCCGCTCAACCAACAAGTCGTTCCAACATATAGTGTACAATGAGAATCACAGTCGAGGATAAATCTGCAGTCATAAATAATTACAACATATCAAACCTGTTGCGGCGCGCAAGCCGATACCACCATATCAACATATTCCATCCTTATTTCTTCATATCATGTCTCTTTCATATCAGTACTGTTGCGGCGTGCAACCCAATCCCCAAACAATATGAATTAAACGAATAAGCTACAATCAACTATGCCGTATCACAAAATTAAACGCAATAAAGGAATTAAACAAAATAGTCACAAAGCAGATAAAATAGTTATATGATAGCTCACAAAATCAAATAGCAAGTGATGACAGTTCATAAATAGAGACACTGTTGTAAAGAATCAATTAACAATTAAGGCATGTAACAGCTAAGGGCATGAATTCAACAAGTAACTACAATTAACAATTAAATCATATAAGAGTAAACTTGACAATAAAATATAGAACATGTACTAGCAACTTCAAATACAGCATGTAAGAGCAAACTTAACAATAAAGAATATAACATGAAATGACAACTTCAATTAAATGCATGAAAGGAGTCCAAGGTCTAATCTGGTCAAATACCACATATAAGCCCATGTACATACTTGTCACCTCGTGTACACGTCTTTCACATAATTCAAATAGTACAATCAACCCAAATCCTAAGGGGTAGGTTCCTCCCCACAAAGTTAGGCAAGATACTTGCTTCAAACAAGCTAAATCAATCTTCTAATAAGTCCTTCCCGTGCAAATCCACTTCTGGATGGCTTGAATCTAACCAAAATAACTTAATATCTTAAATAAAAGTAATATGAAACAATTCCGCATAATAAAAATTCGATCTTTAACTAAAATCAAAAAGTCAACCCAAAAGGTCAACCCCAAGCGCGTACCTCAGAACCTGACAAAGCTCACAAATTCCGAATAATTGTTTTGATACGAGTCCAACCATATCAAAATCATTCAATTTTGACCTTAAATCGGCCTTCAACCCATCAATTTATGTTTTAGAAAGTTTTTACTAAAATCCTCAATTTCTTCAATTCAAATCATTAATCAAACATTAAAATCAAGGTTGGAATCATGGAATAATAACAAATCTGAGTAAAAAATACTTATCCCAATCCAAGTAGTAAAACTTTCCTTCAAAATCGCCCAAAACCAAGCTTCAAAACCATATGAGAAAAAGTAACTAAATTCTGAAATAAATAAAAAATGCAGTAGTTGTTCTAGCCTGAATCAGATCCTAGATGATCCCGAAATTCACGTTTGATATGACCAACATAATCCTTGCGAGATTACACCAAAGATAGCCTCTTGAATCACTCAATTAGGCCTTAAAATGAGAGAAATATAATGTTTTGAAGTTTTAAAAGAAATTTAAAAATTTCAGGGACATAAATGGCATTTGCGTAATTATTTACACCAGAAAAAAAAAACAGCAATAAGAAAATTTTCGTTTTGGCACTCAAAACTCATTCAGAACCTCATTGACACAAACCATATATGCATTTCAATCATAAAATATACTACGAACCTGCCCGCGCACTCAAAATACCGAAAAGCGGTCACCTTGACCCGATATTGACCATGGTCAAACTTCAAATCCTTAACTTAACTAGTTCCTCAACCAATGATCCAAAACACACCCGAGCCCCTCGGGACCCCATCCAATCATACCAACAAGTATAAATGCATTATCCAACCTTATTGAAAGCCTCAAAACACCCACATAAATATCACAACAAAGAATTGAGGCTCAAACTAAATTGAATTTCTCTTAAGTTGTTAAATCTTCATTCTTTCAAAAGAGTGTGCGAATCACACTTAAACACTTCGAATTACTTCCAGACTTTACACACAAGTTCAATTCAACTATATAGACCTATTCAAAGTCTTGTAATACCAATTGGAGTCAAATAATATCAAAGTCAACTCTTGGTCAAACTTATGAACTCTTAAGTTCTTCAAATTGCCAATTTTCAACAAATAGTATCGAATTCTTCTAGGAACCTCTGAAACCAAAACCCGATTCCGAGTTCGTTAACCCAAAAGTTAAACCTTGGTCAACTCTTCTAACTTAAAGCTTCTAAAACGAGAATCATTTTTCTAAATCAATCCTGAACCACTCGAAAACTGAAACCAACCATACACGCAAGTCATAATACATAATATGAAGCTACTCAAAGTCTCAAACCACCGAATGGAATGCTAAAGCTCAATATGATCGGTCGAGTCGTTACAATGAATACACTACAACGGTACCCAATAAGTATCAAGCTTAATCTCGATAGAATAGTGACGAGGCCAGGTCAAGATACCTGGTAGACAATAAGGAACTGAATAGAGTATAATAATAATAATCTAATAACAGAAAATAAGGAAATGTATGGCAACAGAACAATACGATGATATAAGGCTAACAATAAAAATTAGAACAATAAGGACAATAAAGGATGAACATATGATAGGAACAACAAGAGATCAAATACCGTAAAAGTACAAGTAAAATAAATGAAGGAATGACAATAACCGTTCAAATCAACAAGTCATTTCACATAGAATGTACAACGAGAATCACAACCGAGGTACCACACCTCATTTTCACATTTCACAATTCAAATCATAATCTTCCTTATATCGCCGCGTGAGCCTTGCATTTATATTTTTTTTAAAATCCTTTTTTTCGAAATAGCTACACGCGTTTTAGCCCTCTTATCTCACCACGTGGCTTCAAGTAATTCTCTTACTAGCAATACGCATATAAATCCCACCTTATGTCGCCTCATACATATCAACCCCTATCCTTATACCGCAGCATGCACATCAATATCACAACACAATAAGTAACTCGCACCTCACGTGCTCATATGCCAAAACTTTGCCAAAAATCAACAATACCAATATTATCACAACACATAGCCCACGACTCAACCATAATGTGAACAAGAATCTCAATAAAAATAAAATAAATGAGAAATAACTTAACAAGGAATGATGTATCAATAGTCACCAACTTTAACCTTATTGTGTTAATAGTTTTCAAAACAACAACTTCAATAACCCACAATTTAGGTATTTCCCATAAAATAACAACTTCCAAATTCAAGTGCAAAACATAAGATTAACAATAAGAGAGATATCATGAAATAGCAACTAAGTCTAAATGCAAGAGAATAGCTCAACAATGGAAAGAATGGCATGTAACATCAACTACAATAAGTGCATATAAGAGTAACTTTGATAATGGGAATCTGGAACATGTAATAATAACTTAAATTAAAGCACGTAAGAATAAAATTGACAACAAATAATAGAACAATAAATAATAACTTCAATTAAGTGCTTATAAGTTTCCTAAGTGTTACACCCCATATTTTCATACCTGAAAGTACGCCATAAATAAATTGATGAAAGCTCGAAAATGAGATGTTACATCCCATATTTTTGTACGTTAAAGTTTTGTCGTAAGTTAATCGAGTAGGTTCGGGAATGAGATTTTTTTTTGGGATTATAAGCATTATGCTATTTCAAACAAGTGATGAGTAAATTCGTGAAGGTGAGAGGGTAAGCACATCGAAGAAAATAAATTTCGTCACAATTTGATATTTTGGGACAAAATATGGCCCGAGCTAAAATATCCGGTATTTATGGACTAGTACCATACAAGGTACCACATGGACATGATAGCAAGATGTATAAAGTATGTTAAAAGTGAATAGTATTATAAGTAATTTGAAATAATTCTTAATTATGTGGATAATTATTTAATGGTAAGGATAATTATGCTATTAAATTGGATTAAGTGGATAAAGATTTCTTTTGTGTGGGCTTCCACATGACATTAAACTAGGCCAAGGTGGCACAAAAGTGCATGATGAGTCATGACACATGAGTGCCTTGATTACACGTAAAGGTATTCTTGGATAATTACATTTTTCTTGGTCTCTTTATTTGGTAATGTAAGAGAAGTTATTTGCTTGGTCTCTTAATTTAGAAAATAAGAGAAGTTATGGCATACTTAGAATTGGACCAGCAACGTATGCTAAGCTTGCTAAGACAATTGAAACCTCAAAAGATAAAGAGCTTTTCATACCTTGAGTGCTTAGGAGTTTTCATACGGATAGAACTCAAGTAATTCATTTGAAACTTCTTGATGCAATAAAGCGTGATATTTGCAATTCTAAGGGAGTACGGTGCAATCTTTCTCAAGAATATCATACGGATTTTCGCCTACTTCGATCTGCCGTTACGTGTTTCGTCGCAAAAGGACAGTGTTAAAGGGATTGTCAAGAGAATCGGTTAAGGTATGTTAAGGCTATCCCTTCTTTCTTTTTGGAATGATCTATACGACACGAACAAAACGAGCAAATGCACAACTTCCATAAATGACTCTATTCATAGAAGTATTAGAGATGCCTATGTTCTTGAATTCCCATATGTCTTATTATTCTATCGTCTGTTCATGGGTCTCAGAAAATACGTAAGTTGATAATGTTTGTTTCATGATATTAATCAGAGGTATAATGGTCTTATGACGTCCCTTTTGCCTGGGGACGCTGCATTTCAGGACCGCAGGTCTCGATAGACAGGTCGAAAGTCCTCCAAGTAGGCGATCAGCTCAGCGGAAGATGTTGGTGCACTCCATTTGCTCCGGAGTTGCTTGTTTGGTCAGTATGATTTAGATGTGTATTATTTGGTATGGCGGGGCTCTGTCTTGACCTTTATGACAATTATGTATTATTAGAGGCTTGTAGACACATGTCATGTATATGAAAGGTTGTATGGCCTTGTCGACCTATATTCAGTGTACGAGTAATCGTTTTGGGTCTTATAGGCCAGTATGTCATATGTATAAGTTTATTCTCTCGTGCTTTAGTCACCAACCATGAGATACACACTCTCGTAAGGAGCATTAGTTTTCCAGATCTGTTTCCAAGGCCAAAAATTATCCTGAAGTTCTCTTGAAATGAAGCTATCATAGCAAAGATTTCACTGTGAATTGACCTCTGCTTTTTCAGTTTTCCAAATCATCCTGTCCTGGCATAGTGACAGACCTTGGAAATTCTCCAGAATCAATAGCAGTTCAGCAAGTCTACCCATTTCCCAGTAACTTAAGGTCCTTTAAAAGTTGAGGTTCTAACCATCACTGCCTCTGTGGGGCACTATTGCTTCTAACATCAGGTAAAGTCTATGTATGTCAGGCCAACCCTTCGAAGGAGCATGTCCAATCCAGCAGTCATTCCAGAAAGAGGTCTTCCGCCCATCCCCAACTTTGAAACTAATGTTGTCCATAAATTATTGTCACAGGTTCCTGATATTCCTCCAAACCCCAACACCGTAAAGGATGCTAACAGACTTAGTAATCTAGGGACCATCAACTCCATACTTCTCACTGAGACTTTTGTTGGTCTTTCTCCCTTTAATTTCCTTTTTGTTGTCAGGTATGTTGGTCGGCTTTTTGTTAAAGGAAGTCGCAAGCCTCTTGAGATATTAACTCCGGTTCACTTACCTATGATGGAATGATACGAAAGATACATTATGTTGGTACTCGGTTGCATAAGGTACTGGGTGCCCGTCGCGGCCCATCAGTTTGGGTTGTAACACTAAGAGTCTAAACCGGTCAATTAATATATATAAGTCCGTGTACACATTCGTCACCTCGTGTACATGTATTTCACATACTTCAATTAGCAAAATTAACCCAAATCTTAAGGGTAATTCCCCCACACAAAGTTAGACAAGATACTTACCTCGACAAGGCCAAATCAACACTCAAAAATAGCTTTTTCCTTAAACTCCGCCTCCGCACGGCTCAAACCTAACCAAGAATGACTTAGAGCATGTTTGGCCAAGCTTCTCGAGGGGCAAAAGTACTTTGTTTCCTCAAAAAGTACTTTTAAAAAAATTTAAGCTGTTTGGCCAAGACAGAGAAGTACTTTTGGCCAGCAGCACAAGCAGTTTTTCTACTTTTGGGAAGAAGCAGAAAATTCTAGCTTCTTCCAAAAAGTAGAAGCAGAAGCAGGAAATTAATTTATTGAAGACAAAACTATCCTTATCATAACTTTATAATTTTCAAATTATCCCTTACTTATTTAAGCTTTTTTTTTTTTTCTAGTTTCTACAATTCTTTTAAAATTAATGATATCATATATATGAATATATTGTAACTTTTCAAAAAAAAATTTTGATTTTTTTTTGTGTAATGTCTTGTAACTTTTCAAATTATCTTCTTCTTTTTCCATACTAAAGTAAATTATCTATATCCTTCTTTGGATTATCAAGTCTCTTCCTACAAATAATTATTTATAATTTCTTTTTTTATATGCTATTAATTCCCGAATCTTTAAAACAGTTAGCAAATCTAATTTGTGAAAATTACCTACAAATATGTAATAAATTTACAATTGCATCGCATAATCTATATCTATATATTTTTAAAAGAAGAAAAAAATCCTCCACATTAAGCCAAATGACAGTCTCACAATAGGTCACTTGGCAATTTAGGACAAAGTTTGCTAGGTTAGGTACTAATTATTTTTTTTTAATTTAAATTTTAAGAAAATTAAATTATGCATTATGTGTTATTAATAATTAGTTACTCTTTTTGAATTTGAATTTAAATATACTTAACTATTTTTTTACGAAAATAATAATTTTTTATATATTTAAATTATTTCTATTTTAAGCTCAATGCCATCTTTCAAGTTTGACACTCAGAATCATCACATTCCAACTACCACGGCTATACATAATTTCATCCGAAAATATTCTTGTACCGATAATGAATTCAACTATTATGCTAACGAAGACATTACTACAGAGATTGAGGAAGAAGATGGGCCTTCTGGTATTCCTTTAGAAATGCAAGCAAGTCTTCTACTAATATGGAGGCGTCGTGTGATAGAAGTAGAGATGAAATTATTGAGAAATAGTATCATGTGTGAGTGACTTTGCATATTATCTCATGGTGGATTATCAATATATAATAATTTGTGGAATAGACTTCTAATTCATACTGAAGAAGACAATAAGTAATTATACATGATAATATTATATGTTTTGGTATAACTACATATGTTATATTGATTTATATCTTTATGGGACTTGTTGGTATATTTAGAGAGGGTCCCGAGGGGCTCGGGTAAATTTCAGATGTGTTTCAGATCATTTTTCCATTCATGTGAGATGGATGGTTTTGCAGGACCTGATGTGGTCGCACCTGTGGGGTAATGGTCCCAGGTGCGATGGTCGCAGATGTGGTATCATGGGTGCATAAGCGAAGGAAGATTGGATGAGGGAAAACCACATAAGCGGAATGTTTGGCGCCTCTGCGCGTCCGCATGAGCGGGAATTCGATCACAGAAGCGGATGGCGGCTTGTTTGGGTGTTTTCGCAGATGCGTATTTTAGCCTCGCACCTGCGATTGCGCGGAAGCAGAATAGTTTTCGCAGGTGCGATAGGTCAGCTGGCTAGTGGAGTCCGCAGAAGCGGAGTTCGTGTCGCAGAAGCAGCTCATTTGTTTGCAAAAGCGAAAATGGTTGGGCAGAAGTTTTAAATCGAGGGTTTGTTCATTTTATTCATATCTAGAGCTATAGACCTCAGATAGAGACGATTCTTGAAGCGATTTTCACCATATAGATTGGGGTAAGTATTCTCTACTCTATTTTAATTATATTTCATGAATCTATCTTCATTTTTGGTAATTGGATTGTGAATTTTTAAGAGAAAAATTAGGGGGGTTTGTCTAAAATTTCATAAAGTAAATATTTGAGTTTTGAACATCGATTCAGAGTCGAATTTGAGTGAAATTAGTATGGTTGGACTCGTAATTGAATGGGTTGTCGGATTTTATGAGTTTCATCATGTTCCGAGGTGCGGGCCCTAGTTTGACTTTTTGGTTGACTTTGGCCTTTTGATTAAAGATTCGACCTTTATCATTTGGATTGTTTCCTTAGACATTGATTGATGTATTTGAGTTGCTTTTGGTTTGTTTCGAGCCGTTCAGAGGTCGGTACGTGCGAGTTGACATTTTTTGAGTATCGTTTGGCTTGCTCGGTAATGGATTTGGCTTGTTCGAGGTAAGTAACACTTTTAAACTTGGGGCTGAGGGTATGAACCCCTGAATATACGTGATATGTGTTTGGTGTTGAGGTGACGCACAGGCTAGGTGACGGACGTGTGGGCGTGCACCGTGCGAATTGTGACTCGGTAGTTTCTGTGGTACTGTTTAGTTACCAAATCTTATTTGTATCAATGAAATCTCTATGTGCTAGAGTAATTGAGCTGTGATCCATTTTAGAAATCATGTCTTGGCTATATGCTTATCCTGTTGGTACCCATTGAGGTCATTTCTGATGTTGAGTTATTTTCTTACATTGCAATTACATACTCAGTCATACGCATTCATAACAAATCATATCTCAATCTCTGCTACCATTTATTAATACATCACATCATCATTTTGGGCTAATTTTCTTGACATTATGAACCCGAGAGACTGGGGAGATTGATGACTGAGTGAGGCCGAGGGCGTGATTGTGAGGATATTAATAGAATCGGGTTGCACGCCGCAACATGTATTATTGATTCATGATGGGATCAGGTTGCACGCCGCAATAGGATTGGCTTATTATAGCGCTTGGGTTGGATCTGTCCCTCCGGAGTTTGCATACCCACAGTGAGCACAGGTATCTACTGAGTGCGAGTGCCGAGTGCGAGTGTGAGTACCAAGTGCGAGTGCGAGAGTGAGTGCCGAGTGATTAGGAGAACTGAGTGACTGTGAGGACTGAGTGAATTGATACTCTGACAGTATGCATATGGTTTTATCACTGTATTGCATTGCATTCGACTTGCACACTTGATATATAGGCATAGAGATGCATTTTCCTCATACCATTCGGTATTGCGTCACTCGTGACTTCACAAACACATTGACATGTAGGCATAGAGATGTACTTTCCTTATGCCATTTGATAATGAAACATCTTACCTATTGTTGAAAGTTTTTGGGGAAAAATCACAGTTTTCTTTCCAGATTTACTCATATTTTGGTGATTTCAGTAAAAGATTTAGGTTTTCACTGTTATACAAGCATGCATGTTTTCCAGAGCTGTGAACGAGCTGAGAATTATATCTCTGAGTTATTTCTTGTACCACTTTTATTATATTGTTATGAGCTGTTGTTGGCTATTGGTGTTGGACTCTGGCCCTTGTCCCAGCTCGTCACTACTTTCAATCTAAGGTTAGGTTTATTACTTATTGAGCACATGGGATCGGTTGTACTCATACTACACTTCTCCACCTTGTGTGCAGATTTTGGATGCTGATGTTGCTGTGTATGGCGGGAGCTAGCATTGAAGACGTACATGCATTCCGGTTATAGCTGCCTCTTGTTCATGGTAGCTTTAGACTTATGAAAATCTGTTTATGTACATTTCGAACAAATGATGTATTTATTTTATACTAGCTTTGTAAACTCTAAATCTTAGAAGCTCAGGATTTGTATTACCAGTCCTTGGGAATCCTTTGTATAAAAGTTCAGTTATTTCTTCACATATTTTCTCATTAAATCTCAATGAATTGGATAGTTGTTAATTGGCTAACCTAGCGGGTTAGGTCAGGTGCCATCACGACTAGTTGGATTTTGGGTCGTGACAAGTTGGTATTAGAGCTCTAGGTTCATAGGTTCTATGACTCATGAGCAAGTGCCTAGTAGAGTCTTGCGGATCGGTATGATGGCGTCCATACCTATATTCGAGAGGCTACAGGGCATTTAGGATAATCTTCCCATCTTTCTTTCCTTATCGTGCGACATTGATTCAGCTTGAAGCGTAACTCTTTGAATTCCTTCCACTCACTTGTATGTGTAAGTGAGTACTCGGTATCAGTTGTGCATCAATGGCTTGTGATTCCATGGATGAGGTGCGAGATGTGATTTTTGCGTGCTGATGATGGGCTAGTCTAGATGACTTGAGGCCGGGGTTTGGACTGTAGCTTAAGCACGTGGATTCCGATTTTTTGAGCATGTACTTTTGAACTTATATGTCTTGTTATGTCCCTATGAGTGGAATTCGTGGCTCGATGAGCGATTGTATAGCTATATGATGAGCATGATGTGACTGCGGGATGTGTTCAGATGGTTTGAATGTGATAAGAAGAGTTTGATTGAGATGTAAAAAGGACTATTGGGTGCTTGATTTTGTTTTGGATGTGACGTATAGTCTCGAGTTATGAGTGTATTGCAGGATCTTTCATGTTGTTTAACAGTGGAACGAATTAGATTCCCATGTTTTATTGATAAGTTCAGACTCAGGAAGGTTAAGTAATTGCACAGTAATTGTGGGTGCGAAAGGGTATAAAAGGATGCCAATTTGAGGCTAAGCAGGTGGGTTATCTCTTGCGGAGTGATCTACGGATGTTTGATCCTTATGATGTTGTGTGAAGGCTTTCTTTTC
Source organism: Nicotiana tomentosiformis (assembly GCF_000390325.3). Lineage (NCBI taxonomy): Eukaryota > Viridiplantae > Streptophyta > Magnoliopsida > Solanales > Solanaceae > Nicotiana > Nicotiana tomentosiformis. The sequence continues at coordinate 73,866,708 of NC_090818.1, read as the reverse complement.
TACTAGTAGGTTATAGGTGTTGCGATTTGAGTTTGGATTGGTTGAGAAAGTTGTCCTGACCGTCACGAGGATGAATGCGAGATTTGCAGATGATTTAAAGTATTAGATGGTTTGTGTTACATGAGCTTATGAAGGATTGAGTTGAATTTCGGCGCAGGATTATAGTAGTAATAGTGTCACGACCTAAACCGATGGGCAGTGATGATTGCCCAAGTTCTATCTATCGAACACCCCAAAGCATTCGTCTAAGATATAAACATGAAGTAAGTGTAGGTCATGCATAGCATCTGGAAATAAACTACTGATTCATATGAACAACATACGTGGGAAAACATTCCCAAAAGACACACACACACACACACACACACACACACACACATATATATATATATATATATATATATATATATATACGAAATACGGTAGGGCGAGCCGACAAGGCCACATACTATCCAACTATACATGACTATCTATAGGCCTCTAACAGAGTGTACAACTGTATAAAGGACGGGACTTGGCCCCATCATACCCATATGTATACAAAAGTATCGTACCAAAAGTCAATAGTAGCTCCGGATCAAATGGAGCACACCAACTCTCGCTAAGCAGGGATCCTAAGATGGGGGACTGTCAGCCTGTCTACCTGCACCTGCGGGCATGAAACGCAGGCCCCCAGGCAATAGGGGCGTCAGTACGAATAATGTACCGAGTATGTAAGGCATAAACATTAATATATATCAGACATGAAAGAAACATGGAGTAAAGGACTCAACCTGTAAATATGGATAACTCTGTGAATCATGAAACATTTATAATGTCATGCATATGCGTATAAATGTCATATCATGCATATGTATATGCGTACATAACATCATGAAGTCTCTGAGGGCATCCCATCATATCATCTCAGCCTCTATGGGTGAAGCCATAAATGTATACCAGCTGATCAGGTGGTGGTGCGCATATAACACCATAACCTTTCCCCATACCCCATATACATATACTATACGCGTATATAACGCCATCTGGTCATGGGTCAATATACATGTATAAATGGATGCAATGCATAATGAAGTAAGTCAATAAGATCTCTCAAAATGTCATGAGACCCATGAACAGACGATATGATAGTAGGACATATGGGGAATCCGGAACCTAGGCAACCCTAGTACTTCTAAGAATAAAATCATTTATGAAAGTTGTGTGCTTACTAGTTTCATTGTATTATATGGATCATGCCAAAAGGAAAGAAGGGATAGCCTTAACATACCTCAAGTCATCAATGGAACTCAATAACAAGCTTATGATAACTAGTGTGCCAACCCTATAACAAATAAATACATGTACGACTTAGATGGTGCTAGTATATTACATATCTCAAACGATAACTCGATTCTAAAATAAAACGGGCAGCATTTCCCCTGATTTTACTGCTCCCTCAAGCCTACTATAGGCGAGATACAAACACAATACAATCAGCAACTCAAAACCAACGTAATTACAATTCAGAACCTTCAATACAACAAAAACCCCAATTATACCATAACATACCCAATCAACAAGTTATCAATTAGCCTGAAACTGCAATGACAAGCGACCAACCTACTACCCTACCATATGTGGCATTTCTCCACGCCCTTTTATCCTTGCAAACTCTATAAATCAGCAGCTCAATAGGCCAACATGAGTGGACTACAAAACAGTCCACTAATAGTGGAAAACAATCAAACTCACGACTTCCGATCACCGTCCCGTGAGTTCTAACTATTAGGAAACCAATTTATCAACCTTCCTTGATATTTAAATACTTAAATATAGAAATTAGACATTTCTTAACTATGAAGTACCTTACAAAACTCGAACTACAAAGAAAAAAGAGAGGCGGTATAATGATACTTACGTCGTTTGGATCGTTCTGATGTTATCGCTTCTCAATTTTGTACCCGGGATGTTAGTATTCTTTAAAACCATATTAGAGAGCTCAAGGATAGGTTTTATGGTGTTCTATGGTCGGGTTCTATGTAAAAATGAAGAGAGAGACGAGTTAAGACCTATATATCAACTTTTGAAAAGTCAAAGAGGTGCTAGCTTGGCACCCTCGCATTGGCCCATCTTCCAATGCTTATATCTTTTTATTCGTATGTCCTATGAACAAACGATTAAGTGAGTTGGAAACAAAGACCTCATATAGCACACGAAATTTATTTCTCAAAAAGCTCTGTTACAAGGCAAATCCTTAGTCGGTTTTTCCGCAACTTAAATCTGATTTTTTCCAAACTTTATATTTTTTATCCAAATATTATATATAGTCATATTATGACTTTAAATGCATTTAAATCATGATTAACAAGTCTCATATTCATTATACATCACCTTGGGATGCCTAGGGTGTAACAAATAGAGTGTGGGTATTGTGAGTTATCGAGTGTTTTAACCTATGGCTTTGAGCCAAGTGGGGGAGTCTGCTATCGACGATTTGATTGCATGGTTATGTATTGTACTGGTTTCGGTTTGAGGCATGCTTGTGAATCCTATATGACTTGCAGAGGTTGAGATCGAGGATGACTCGAGTAAAGAAATTTTTGGATACGGGTTATGCTACACATTATGAATATATAATAATATTAGAATGATTTGGGTTTGTTGTTCGTGGTAGATGTGATGTACTCAGGAAAAGGCTCAGTTTCTTAGAGGTGTAGATTACTTTTTAGGTGTCATCGTGCTAATGGGGCACAGGTCGTTCGGCACATTTGGGCGGTGTAATTGATATTTGAGCAGAGTGGGTGACTCTCGAGAAGGTTCTAATAGGTTCAAGACTTATGTGTAGCAATTGAGGATTTTTTCGGATTTGTATATGTCTAGAATCTGATATTTACATTGGATGGTGTCGAGACTCGAGGTATTTCTATATCATTATGGATTATACATTTCAGTATCAGGAAGGTGAAGGAAGCAACTTTAGATTCACAAAAGGTCTCTTCAGAGGTCTAGGTTGTGGTACTTTTGGGGTGCTTAAGAGGGAATACAACAACTTATGGGCCTCAGGGTGGTATGGTTTTATGTTAGGATCTTGTAGGGTGAGTTTTGGTTAAGGATCATGGTGTTCTGGCAAAGAGAAGTGTCACCTTGAGGGTAGTTCAGAAGGAACTCAGAGAAATAGTACAACTGGGTAGTAGGTTGGACTAGCACGGTAATGGATAGGATCAGCTCTTTGGGTTCTTATGATGTGGTGAGTTTCTATAGGTATTTTATGGCAATACTCTTGGGTTTGGCGACTCGCGTGGCATGGTTGAGTTAGAGAGATTCAGTTCTGATGGATTGGTTATATGCAAATGGGTTTCGAAAGGTTTTTGATAGTTTCTACCACGATTTGAGATGGATGTTTCCTACCGGCGTGAGGACCATATCGTGTATTGTGATTTTCTCCTGGATGGGATCAAATGGAAGGTTTCTGACGGATCGGGTATGTATTCTGCTTGTGACCCAGGGTTGATTATGAGATTCTCATGCTTTTCACATGATAGCATGATAGATGTGGTATATTGCATGGCATTGAGATTAGCTTGTTCAAGGTCACAGTTCGGTTTTAAAGGGAAGGTCATGAATTCTTAGGCAACATGGACGTGTTCAGATAACTAGATAAATGATATTACTACTTGGCATTGCCTGAGGAGAGTGCACATTTTAGAAGGTGCACTGAGTGTTGACTTACAGATGCTTCATTGGTATTGCGGTACTTATATGTTTGATTGATTGCCGATATTCATATTTTTGCTATATGGCACGGAAGAATTATAGTAGTATTCCTCGCGGGATGATCTTGTATGAGAGATGTGTTAGACATTCGGGCGGTGGAGCTGGGATCAGATATGGTGACTCATGTGTTCTATGAATTTGGAGATTGGGAGTTCTCAGAAGCAAACTGTTTCGTGGTTGTGGACTGTGAAAATGTGGCCAAAGCTAGCCAGATGATGGTATGCGTTATGGTTAGGTCATTGTGGACTTTCGGAGGGTTATTTATCTATTTGCGGATGAGCAGAGTTGATTTGGGCCCCATTGCTAGGCCCAATGAGGATGCGTATTCTACACCGGGTCGGATTAGTTGACTCTGTACTGCTATTGTTGAGGATGTACCATTCGGTTAAAGTTATTCTTATTTATGTTCTGATATGATCTACGTGTTACTCCTCTATGCAACGAGGGGTTATGATTTGTTGGTTATATGCACACATGGTGTGGTTCTGTTTGGGCCTTATAGCGGAATTCGAGCGAGATGGTGATTGGGGTTGTGGAATGGTTGATTGTGCCTTGGTTATGGTCTTTTCCAGTGTGGTATATTGTATTTTTTTCTTCTTCATGGTTATGGCCATGCACGTTGTGTACTTGATGTCGAATTGCGTGTGGTTGATGATTCTGAGCATTGTGGGTTGAGGTATTTCATAGGACCAGTGTTGGATGGGGCCACGCATTGCAGCGGAGTTATGTTGGAATATGATCCTTTGTGTTAGATTCGTGTGTCTTGGTTCTACCATGTATGATGGGTTCATAGCATTGCGGTTGTGGTGGTACTTGTTGAGTTTGCGGAACAGTTCTCTTATTTGAGTCACTTTCCATTTTTGGGTGCATTTGAATTATTACGTATCGGTGCACGGTTTGTGGCTTAAGGTTGTATTGATGTGGCATGTCAGTAGAGTGGTTGTATTTGATAAGATAAAGTCTTTGGACCTAGAATGGATGCTATCGGATTTGATTGCGGTATATTAGGAAGGATAATATCATTGATCGGCTTAGAAATTGATTATAGTTCTTGTCGAAGGAGAGGGAGCTCCATGACTTGTTGATCTGATAAGTAGTTACGGGTCTTTGCGTGTTTCTTTCATCATCGGCAGTGTACGAAGGTTTTATAATGAGGTTTTGATTGATATGAGGTTTATTACCGGTACTAGATTTGTTTTGAGCGGCTATTGCGGTCAGAAGTTATTGCTATGAGTATTTGAGTTATGTGGTATATCATGAGATTACGCCTTGGGTTATAGTTATGGCTCGATATAGCTTGTTCAGACCTATACAATTTGTAGATGCAAGATTCGGTTCTTGTAAGGAAATTCCGGATGTTGGAAATTGGGTTCTAAGGCTTACGGACTAAGGTTAAAGTAATGATCTTCAGTTATGATGTGTTGTCAGGCTTACATGGATTAGGGTGACATGGAATCACCCCTGGGTATGTGCGTGGTAAGGTTACACAGTGATTTGAAGGCTTAGGAACAACTCTTGGCACGTTCGAGGACGAACGCATGTTTAAGTGGGGAGAATGTAACGACCCAGCTGGTCGTTTTGAGTATTTGCATTCTATTCAGCTATTTGAAGTCTTGAGCAGCATCGTACGATGTATTATAACTTGTGTGAATCGTCGGTTTTGATTTTCAGGTGATTCAGAAGTGATTTGGAAGAATGAATTTCATGATTGAAGCTTTAAGTTGGAAGAGTTGACCAAGTTTGACTTTTTTGTATTTGACCTCGATTCATAGTTTTGATGGTCCAATTAGGTCAAGGTGGTGATTTTGGACTCAGGCGTACGTCCGGATTTGCATTTGGATATTTCTAGAAGGTTTCGACATTAATTGGTGAAAGTTGGAAATTTGAAGGTTTGGAAAGTTCATAAGTTTGACTGGGAGTTGACTTTGATGAAATTGGGTTCAGATTGTGGTTCCGGGAATTGGAATAGCTTCGTTATGTCATTTGGGACTTGTGTGCAAAATTTGAGTTCATTCCGAGTTGATTTGATATGTTTCGTCACGAGTTTTGGAAGTTGTAATTTCAAAAGTTTGTTAAGGTTGATTTGAGGTGCGATTTGTCGTTTCGATGTTGTTATGTATGATTTGAGGACTCGAGTAAGTCCGTGTTATGTTATGGGACTTGTTGGTATATTTGAACAGTGTCCCGAGGGGCTCGGGTAAATTTCGGACGTGTTTCGGATCATTTTTCCATTCATGTGAGATGCCTGGTTTTGCTGGACCTGATGTGGTCGCACCTACGGGGTAATGGGTGCAGGTGTGATGGTCGCAGATGTTGTATCATGGACGTAGAAGCAAAGGAAGGCTGGATGAGGGAAAACCGCATAAGCGGAATGTTTGGTTCCTCTGCGCATCCGCAGGAGCGGGAATTCGATCGCAGAAGCGGATGGCGGCTTGTTTGGGAGTTTTCGTAGATGCGTATTTTAGCCTCGCACCTGCGATTGCGCGGTAGCGAAATAGTGTCCGCAGGTTCGAGAGGTCAGCTGGCTAGTGGAGTCCGCAGAAGCGGCTCATTTGTTCGCAAAAGCGAAAATGGCTGGGCAGAAGCTTTAAATCGAAGGTTTGGTCATTTTATTCATATTTGGAGGTATAGACCTCGAATTGAGACGATTCTTCAAGCGATTTTTACCATATGGATTGGGATAAGTGTTCTCTACTCGGTTTTGATTATATTTCATGAATCTATTTTCGTTTTTGGTAATTGGATTGTGAATTTTAAAAAGAAAATTGGGGGTTTTGGCGGGGTTGTCTAAAATTTTATAAAGTGAACTTTTGAGTTTTCAACATCGATTCGGAGTCGGATTTGAGTAAAAATAGTATGGTTGGACTCATAATTAAATGGATTGTCGGATTTTATAAGTTTCATCGGGTTCCGAGGTGCGGACCCGGGTTTGACTTTTTTTTTACTTTGGGATTTTGATTAAAGATTCGATCTTTATCATTTGGAGGGTCGTTGTTATTGTATTTGAACTTTATCTTTTGGAATTGATTCCTTAGGCATTTTTTGATGTATTTCAGTTGCTTTTGGTTAGTTTCGAGCCGTTCGGAGGTCGGTATGCGCGAGATGGCATTTTTGGAGTATCATTTGGCTTGCTCGGTATTGGATTTGGCTTGTTCGAGGTAAGTAACACTTCTAAACTTGGTGCTGAGGGTATGAACCCCTGAATATACGTGATATGTGTTTGGTGTTGAGGTGACGCACATGCTAAGTGACGGGCGTGTGGGCGTGCACCAAGCGAATTGTGACTCGGTAGTTTCTGTGGTACTGTGGAGTTACCTAAACTTATTTTGTATCTATGAAATCTCTACATGCTAGAGTAATTGAGTTGTGATCTATGTTAGAAACCATGTCTAGGCTATATGCTTATCCTATTGGGACACACTAAGGTCATTTCTGTTGTTGAGTTATTTGCTTACATTGCAATTACATACACAGTCATATGCATTCATGGCATATCATATCTCAGTCTGTGTTACCATTTATTAATACATCACATCATCATTTTGGGCTGATTTTCATGACATTATGAGCCCGAGAGACTAGAGAGATTGATGACTGAGTGAGGCCGAGGGCCTGATTGTGAGGATATTGATGGGATCGGGCTGCACACCGCAGCAGGTAATATTGATTCATGATAGGATCGAGTTGCACGCTGCAGCAGGTATTATTGATTTATGCCATTATTGGCTTATTATAGCGCTTGGGCTGGATCTTCCCCTCTGGAGTCTGCACACCCACAGTGAGGGCGGGTACCTCCTGAGTGCGAGTGCCGAGTGCGAGTGTGAGTGCCGAGTGCGAGTACGGGAGCGAGTGCCAAGTGATTGGGAGGACTGAGTGACTGTGAGGACTGAGTGACTATGAGGGCTGAGTGACTGGGAGGACTGAGTGAATTGATACTCTGAGAGTATGCATATTGTTTTATCACTGTGTTTCATTGCATTCGACATGCACACTTGACATACAAGCATAGAGATGTATTTTCCTCATGTCGTACGGTATTGCGTCATTCATGACTTCACATACACATTGACATGTAGGCATAGAGATGTACTTTTCTCATGCCATTTTATAATGAAACATCTTACCTGTTGTTGAAAGTTTTGGGGGAATATCACAGGTTTTTTTCAAATTTACTCATATTTTGGTGATTTCAGTAAACGATTTGGGTTTTCACTGTTATACTTGAAAAACATGCCTGTTTTTCGGAACTGTGAACGAGCTGAGCATTATATCTCTTAGTTATTTAGTGTACCACTTTTATTATATTGTTATGAGCTGTTATTGGCTATTAGTGTTGGACTCTGACCTTTGTCCCAACTCGTCACTACTTTCAACCTAAGTTAGGTTTGTTACTTATTGAGTACATGGGGTCGGTTGTACTCATATTACACTTCTACACCTTACTTGCAAATTTTGGATGCTGATGTTACTGTGTATAGCGGGAGCTAGAATTGAAGACATACCTACGTTCCGGTTATAGCTGCCTCTTATTCATGGTAGCTTTAGACTTATGAAAATTTGTTTATGTACATATCAGAGAGATGATGTATTTATTTCATACTAGTTTTGTAAACTCTAAATCTTAGAAGCTCAAGATTTGTACTACGAGTCCTTGGGAATTCTTTGTATAAAAGTTCAGTTATTTCTTCACATATTTTCTCATTAAATCTCAATGAATTGGATTGTTGTTAATTGGCTTACCTAACGGGTTGGGTTAGGTGCCATCATGACTAATTGGATTTTGGGTCATGACAGACTCGTAATTTTTCAGGTTCTAAGGGGCGGGCCCAAGTTGACTTTTGTGTTTTGATTAAAGAATCAACCTTTATCGTTTGGGTTGGTTTCCTTTGGCAATATTTTATATTTTTGAGTTGTCTTTTTCTAGTTTCGAGCCGTTTGGAAGTGGATTACCGCGGGATGGCATTTCTATAGTATTGTTTGACTTGCTCGGTATTGGATTTAGCTCGTTTGAGATAAGTAACATTTCTAAACTTGAAATTGAGTGTACTTATCCCCGGGAACCATGTTATTTGTGATGTGTTGGGGTGGCTCACATGCTAGGTAACGGGCGTGTAGGCGTGCACTAGGGTAATCATGATCCGGGTTGACTTTTGTAATTTCTTTCTATCATGTCTTGTTTTATCCATGTTTTTCCTATTTGTTAGATTAATTGAGCTATGATTCATGTTAGAAAGCATATTTAGGCTATGTGGTTAAGACTTGATGAGGCTATCTCTGTTGTTTTAGGTTATCTAATTTAACTATAATTATACACTCAGTCATGATTCGTCATTTGCAAATCATATCTTAGTATGTGTTCATCATTCATTGTTACATAGCATGTTATCATTGTTTTCCCATATGTTGTGTTGTTGGGCTGAGTGATATGAGATTGTGAGCCCTCGAGACTTGAGAGGTTGATGACTGAGATCGGGTTGCATGCGGCAATAGGCCTGAGGTTAGGTTTGTTACTTATTGAATACATGGGTTTGGTTGTACTCATACTACACTTCTGCACCTTACATGTAGATCTTGGAGTTGATATTGCTGTGTATGGTGGGAGCTGGCATGGAAGATGTATGTGTGTTTCAGTTATAGCTGCCATTTGTCCTTGGTAGCTTTAGATTTGTAAATCTATTTATGTATATTTCGAACAGATGATGTATTTATTTCGTACGAGCTTCGTAAATTCGAAGTCTTAGAAGCTCATGACTTGTACTACGAATCCCAGGGAGACTGTATAGAACTTTAGTTCTTTTACTCATTTACTTTTATTATTCTCATTTGAGTTGTGTTGACTGTTACTTGGCTTACCGAGTGGGTTGGGTTTGGTGCCATCAAGACTAGATGGATTTTGGGTTGTGACACTCACGATTGCAAAGAAAGCCTCGCTATTGCTGCTCCTGACAGCCTAAGGGAAAGTCGCAAATGCGATAGTGAGTTCGCTATTGTGAACCATGTTCCCATCGCAAATGTGACAATGTTGTTGCAAATGCGAGCCTACCTTGTTCCAGTCCCTCTTCGAAATTGTGAAACTTTAGACCCCCCCGCCTTCTATGATTGCAATTGCGATGTTGGTGTTCGCAATTGCGACACCTGAGACACCAGCACACCAGCAACCTGTAATTGGCTCCAATCCTTTCAAAAACACGTCTGAAGCTCACCCGAGCCCTCGGAACTCCAAACCGCACATCCAAACAAGTCTAAAAATATCATACGAACTCGCTCGTGGGATCAAAATATAAAAATGACATCTAGAACTATGAATCGGACATCAAAATACATGAATTTAAAAAAAAAAATCAAGAACCTCTAAAATTGCAACCAAGCACCCCAAACCTACCAAACCAACTCCGAATCACACCAAATTTTGTAGCCAAGTTCCAAATAGCAAAATGGACCTATTCCATGTCCCAAAATAAAATTTTGAACCCGATAGCCATAAAGTCAACATAGGGTCAAACTTAGGGAAACTTCTAAACCTCAAATTGCCAACTTTCGGCAAAACAATCTAAATCAACCTAGGGATCTCCGAATTCAATTCCTGGCATACGCCTAAGTCCAAAATCACGATATGAACCTATCGGAGCCATCAAAATACCATTCCAGGGTCATTTTTACAAAAGTCAAACTTTGGTCAATGTTTTCAACTTAGGCTTCTAAACCATGAACCAAAGGGTCCAAATCAACCCAAAACCTTCCCTGAATGAAATAACTAATCTCGCAAGTCATAAAACCACAAATATACATGTGTGATGCATCAAAATGGTAAACATGGCTCAAATATACAAAACGACCGGTCGGGTTGTTACATGTAAATATATCTTTACACCAAAGTTGTTACAGATGGAGCTGTAGTTGGAATATTGCTCTCGATTACGCCTTTCTGCAACAACATTTTGTTGAGGTGTTCCTGGCATAGTATATTGTGCACATATGCTACGTTATTCGAGGAAATTTACAAATGGACCTTGACATAATTCTGATTCATTAAATATTTCATAATATTCACCACCTCAATCTGACCAAATAATTTTTACCTTTTTATCTAATTGCCTTTCAATATCATTAACAAACACCTTGAGAGAATTTGTTTGTTTGAGATTTTTCTTTCAGCAAGTAGATGTATCCATAAAGTGAAAAATAATCGACAAAAGGTGATAAAATATTAAGGGTCCACAAATATCGGTGTGTATAATTTTAAGAAGTTGGGTGCTTCTTGTGGCACCTTTCTTACTATGCTTGGTTTACTTTCTCTTATATATATATATATATATATATATATCTAACCTTTCTTTGGATATATGACCCAAACATCTATGTCACAAGTAAGATGAACTTTTATCTAGTGAACTACGTTGATTCTAACATTATGCTGAATAGTAAGAAGAGATTAAGAAAATCCAATATCGAGTTTCAACTTATATAAACTATCAATAAGAATATCAGAACCATAAAAACAGTATTCTTATATAAATTGAAACATCAATTTCCAAAACTCAAATCAAATCCAAATACATCAAGTCTTGAAAGAGAAATCAAATTCCTAGAAACTCAAGGTACATAAAGAGTTTGTAATAGATCAAGGTGACGTCCAATTTCCATGATCAAACGATAAGTCTCTATACCTTCAATTATAGCCTTTATACAATTTCCCAAAATAAGAAATCCTTATTTGGATTTGTGGTTTGAATCGTAAGGAACCCTTCAACGTATTAGGCACATGAGTAAGCACCAAAATCAAGCCACCAAGTATTATTAGGAACTTCAACTGAATTAGATTTGAAACATACAAAAGCACTAATTGTACCTCTTTTTTTCGAACCAAGTTTTATGTTTCAGGCAATCTATCTTATAGTGTCCTTCCTTGTTACAGAAATGACACATATCTACCTTATGTTCCTTCTTACCATCTTGTGAAACTTTAGCAAGTGCTTTCTTCTTCTTGAACTTGTTGGCCTTCACTTTAATTCCTTTACCAGCTCCTAGACCCATGAGGTTAATTAAATGACTACCTTATTTCTTAAGTCTTGATTCCCCTAATATTTCCCTTATCCTTAATAGTGTTATAATTAATTTGAAAAGGTACATTCTTAGGAGGCAACGAGTTTAGAATAAACTAAACCAAGAAGGAGCCATCCACTTTCATCCCCAAGGTCTAAAGTCTTGCTGCAATATTAGTCATCTTGATGATATGATTTTGCATACTAACGACCTATCAAACTTCATGGTCATGAGTTCACCCATTAATGTACCAGCGAGAGACTTATTTGCAGAACGAAATGTTCTTCCTCAAACTTCAGGTATTCCCTAGTACTTTCTGTTTGTGGAATAGTACTCTTAATGTTGTTGGCAATAGTCATTCACATAAGTATAAGGCTCATCCTGTTAGAGCGTTCACATGATTTATAGAAAGAATTCTCATCTGCACTGCTCGAATCAGTAAATGGAAGCGAGCTTATCATTTAGAAGATCAAAGTCAAGAGCCAGTATACCTAAGTGGAACGGACTTGTTCATTCCATTCAGAGAAGTTCAATCCATTGAACACAATAACAGACGAAGCATGCGAATGAAGGGAAATAGCTACAAAATAGATAATACATGCTCACAAATCAATATGGATTCAGTAGAACAATAAAAATATACCGTAATTCTCCTTTAGGCAAATACTACGATGCACTATCATAATTTAAATGTCATTCTGACTTTAATAGGCAATTAAGTATTTTTAACCAAACATATATGACATCTTTGGACAGACAATATTTATTTGACTAATGAATATTAATTTACTTCATCATATTCACTATTCACAGAATAATTGATCCATCTTTGGATAAATCCTTAAGTTCTAGCAATAGTGAAAATTAATTTATCCATTTATTTTTTAATAATAGGAATTTTATTAGTTTCATGGATAGACTATAATTTTATGTATGCATATTTTTCATAAATATATTAGTTTGGCCACTTTGGTGACTAACAAACTATATAAACACAAGTGCGCACAGAAAATAAATATCATAAGATTTTATGCATGTGAATACTTTAAATAATCTAGTTTGATCTCTTTGGTGAATAGCAAATTATGTAACTTTAAACCATGCATAAAATATAAATATTATGTAGGTGTATATTCTAAACATTCTACTTCGATCACTTTGGTGACTAATAAACTATGTAACTTTAAACACATAAATAAGATAAATAATAATTGACTTTATCAATTTAATGATTCGGATACGTTATATGAGCCAAAACAAAAATACTTTGTAAAAATTACACGTGGCGCCCTATTTGATCGCCTCCATTTAACCTATACCTATTTTTTAAAAAAGTTTTAACTTGTACCCACATTTAAACAACTTTAGGCCTCTTTCTCCTCCTCCTTCGTTTTCTGAATGCTGAAACTTGAGATATTGTTATGCCTTCTAGCCTGATGATTCATATATATCTGCTTGTCCCATTATGTTCAGTTTGGTCTTATTCACAATAATTTAACCTCTTAGATATTTTAGCTTTACAGGCACATTGGTTTTTGGTTCTAATTTATCTGTAGTAACTTGTTTTCATGTCAAAAATATTTTTCATTCTTTAATCTTTGAAGTGAACAGCATCAATCGCTGCTAATCATGATCTATTAAATTCATTGTTGTTTAGTACTATTTCGTTTATGTACAATATGTTCTTTTGTTGAATTCTTTTTTTTGAAAGATTATCTTCCTCATTTCCGTGTGCAAACTTAGAACTTCAGGTCTAAGAATGCTGAAGTTCAGCAAATATAAACAAAAATTTCAGCTCCTACAATGCTGAAGTTCAGCAAATACAAAATAAACTTCGGCTCTAGAATGCTGAAGTTCAGCAATTACAAAATAAACTTCAGCTCCTAGAATGCTGAAGTTCAGCAATTACAAAATAAATTTCAGCTCCTAGAATGCCGAAGTTCAGCAATTACAAAACAAAAACTTCAGCCAAAATATGATGTAGTTTTATTGAGCTGAAGTTTGCCATTGCACTATGAACTGAAGTTTGCGTGATTGCCTTTGCAAATCAGGCCAAACTTCAGGTAAAAATATATGAAATTTTACTACACTTCAGGCAAAACATTCTGAAGTTCAAACTTCAGACATAAATTTTTGCTACTTTAGGCCCGTATGTCTGAAGTTACCCGAAAAGTGGGTACACTTGCAATTTATTTCGCAAAGTGGGTATAAGTTAAAAGTTGACCCAAAAACTGGGTATAGATGCAAACGCCCCAAATACTTTATTGCAAAAGCAAAACAGTAACGAATTCTAAATTAACTTATGGCAAAATTACTTTTAAAAACCTTTCATTACGGGATTTGAACGTTGGGACAGAATATCTATACGGCATTCTAATAGAAACTTATATAAAATAAATATATGTGTCGACCTTTAAATGGATACAAAATCAAAATCAAACATTAAATGGTATTACTTCAAAATCTCGCTACTTCATTGGTAAGATTGTGGAGTAACTTAATCTCACAAGTTTATATTCCTAGTACAAACATTTAATTACTTCTTTTTTTAATTAGCCAGTCATCATTAATTAGGTAGTACCACGTTCTGGGTGACTTATAAATTTTAGATGCCAGAGAAAACTCTAAAGAATATATAATCATGCCGCCAGAAGCTTAAGACAAGGAGTTAATTTGGTGTCTGTTACTAAATCGTAATTCTCCCTCTTCTTCATCATGTTTTATTAATTCTCATGATTCATTGTGAAAGACTAGCATAGCACGCTACGAAAGTTATCAGTTCAACAATCCATGCTCTGATACCACATATAAATATAAATTTTAGCACATACCGAAATCTTTGAATATGATAATCTTATAGAGATATGATACAACATACATACCTGAGGCGAAAGACATCATTGCTTAGCAAAAGCGTTAATTGAAATTAGTTTCTACCTCCTTGCCCTAGCCTTACATTACCACAACTGTCAGTGATGAAATTATATATAGAAAAGTGGTGGTGGTGGTGGTCAGTGTTTTAAAAGGCGTGGACGTAAGGCGGGGCGTTTTACATATGCCTCAGCGGGGCGTAAGCCCCATAGGTATTTAATTTTTAATATTTTATAAAATAATATAATGATAATTAATATTTATAAACAGATAAAATTGCATAAATATTAAAAAAACTATATATATGTGTGCTCCATCCCCACAAAAAACTAATCAAAATAATCTGTTATATGTTACTTACAAGCACAAGTAATTTGAGTCTAAAAGAATAAAGTTTTCTATATGGAGGAACAAAAAGGATGATTAACCTGCAATTTGAACTTTGAATTTGCTGCTATGAAGAAAAATATAGTTCTCTTTGTATTTGTAAAAAAAAAAAAAAAAAATATTCGTTGCTTTTGGTAGATATTAGCAGACTAGCGGACAAGATAAAAATTTGGGATAACCATGACTTAGGGCTTAAATCAATAAAAAAGGTCTTTACTTTTAAATTTAATACTTTTGAGTTCCTTTTTAAACCTTTTGAGTAATTACCAAACTCACTTTTGAGAATTTGGGTATTATATGAAGGACTAATTCAACAAATTTTATTTTAATTTGAAAAAGTCTCTGGGGAAAAAGCCCCGGGGAGTTTTTGGTACGCCTCGCCCCGGGGCTCGCCCCAAAAACGCCTTTTAAAACAGAGGTGGTGGTAACCCTAATGGGTGGAAGAATGATCAATTAATAAAAATTGAGACTTAATCTGGTACGTCCATTAAGTAACCAGTTGAACGGATGAGATCTATTCTTTGATTAAATATTAATTATGGGCTCAACTTTATTGGGCCACACACATATATCACGACCCGGATTCCAAACCTCGGGGTCGTGATGGCACCTAATATCTACTTGCAAGGCAAGCCAATATTAGATAACCAATTAACTATTTTAACAATTTAAAACAGAGTGATAACAGTTATTAACAAATAGTAAAGTTGTAATGCATAAGATAAACCCATAATGCAACACGGTCTAGTCTAATCCCATAAATCTAGAGTAACCAGTGCATGAGCAACTAGAAATCTACAAGTATGGTTTGAACGAAATACAACTGTTTGAAATGAATTAAACAGTAAAGATAGAAATAGATGGGGACTTTTGGGACTGTGAACGTCAGCAGCTCTACCTCAAGTCTCTGCTGAAGATATGATCCGAGCAAAAGCACGACTAGGCACCACAGGGACCAACATCAGTATCTGCACAAGAAGTGCAAAAGTGTAGCATGAGTACAACCGACCCAATGTACTCCGTAAGTGTTGAGCCTAACCCCGATGAGATAGTGAAGAGGCTATGACAAGATACCTACTAAAATCCTGTGCAGATATATACATAAAACAACAAAAATAACAAGTAAGGCATCTAAATTAATAACTCGGAGGGAACATATAGAAACTGGAGTACGATAAGAATGACAAGTACAAAATTTCCACGCAGCCTCTTTTCGAAATAAACAACAATGCACCCAATTAAATCACTAATTCAAAAATCAAATAAAGTAGTGAAATCAATAATGACATGGCATCACCCTTCATTCTTTTACTCTCATCGTCACTATGTAATAATGATATGATATATGAAATGGCACGGCATCACACTTCGTGTTTTTACTATCTTACTCTCATGATATGATAAATGATAATAAGCAATCATTTGCACGGCATCACCCTTCGTGATTTAATCCTCACAATCTCTCAATCAATGATAATAATATGCACATAAGTCACAAAAACACACTTTTTACTTTTCACTCTCCCTCACCATTCAAAATAGCAATGCAATGGGGGAAGCAAATTTCATGTAATGACCCGACCGGTCGTTTTGAGCTTTAGCGTTCCGTTCGGTAGTTCGAGATCTTGAGTGGATTCATATTGTATATTATAACTTGCGTGTATGGTCGGTTTCAATTTTCGGATGTTTCAGGATTTATTTGGATGAGTGGTTCTCATTTTAGAAGCTTAAGTTGGAAATATTGATCGAGGTTTGAATTTTGTGAAAACGACCCCGAAAGGATGTTTTGATGGCTATGATAAGTTCGTATCCTGATTTTGGACTTGAGTGTATGCCCGAAATTGAATTCGGAGTTTTCCTAAGTTTGACCGTAGGTTGACTTTATGGTTATCGGGTTTGGAATTTAGTTTTGGGACTTGGAATAGGTCCGTTTTGCTATTTTGGAACTTGTCTGCAAAATTTGGTGTCATTTAAAGTTGGTTTGATAGGATTCAGACGTTTGGTTGCAATTTTAAAAGTTCTTGAGTTTTCTTTTGAGATTTATGTGTTTTGATGTCCGATTCGTGATTTTAGATATTATTTTGGTGTTTTGATCACGCGAGCGAGTTCGTATGATATTTTTAGAGTTGTGTGGATGTTTGGTATGGAGCCCCGATGGCTGGGGTGAGATTCTGATGCATTTTGGAGTGTTTGGAAGAGTTTCAGTTTGGCTAGTTTTGAACATGTGATGTAGGTCTCGCAAATGCGAGATTTTGTTCGCATTTGCAAGGTAGGAGTCGCAATTGCAAAGTTCACTAGGGTCTGTGTAATGACCTGATCGGTCGTTTTGTATAATTCCGCCATGTTTCCCCTTTTGATGCTTCACGCATGTGTGTTTATGGTTTTATGACTTGCGAGGTTAGTTAATTTTGTTTCGGAAAGTTTTCGGGTTGATTTAGACCCTTTGATTGTTGACTTAAAGGTTTAAATTAGAAAATGATGACCGAACTTTGACTTTTGTGAAAACGACCCCGGAACCGTATTTCGATGACTCTGATAGCTTCGTATCGTGATTTCAGACTTGGGCGTATGTCCGGAATGGATTTTGGAAGTCCGTTGGTTGATTTGGGTTGATTTGCCGAAACTTGGCAATTTGAAGTTAAAAGGTTTGACCGTACATTGACTTTTAGCTATCGAGCTCAGAATTTGATTTTGGGACTTGGAATAGGTCTGTTATGGTATTTAGAACTTGTCTGCAAAATTTAGTGTCGTTTGGAGTTGATTTGGTAGGATTCGGATATTTAGTTGTAACTTTAGAAATTCTTGAACTTTACTTTAAAATTCATGCGTTTTAGTATTCGATTTGTAGTTTTAGATGTTATTTTTATGTTTTGATCGCACGAGTGAGTTTGTATGATGTTTTAGACTTGTATGGATGTTTGGTTTGGAGCCCCGAGGGCTCGGATGAGTTTCAAACATGTTTCGAAATGGTTTTGGACTGAAATTGGACTGTTGGTGCTGCTGGTGCTTAGGTATCGCAATTGCAAGCACTAGCATCACAATTGCGAAGGTGACAGTTGGGGCTCTGATGTCGCAATTGCGACTCCCCTTTCCCAATTGCAAAAATTGCCAGATTTTACCTTTGTTCGCAATCGCATTTGCAAACAATTGTTCGCTTTTGCGATGCCCTCCAGTTCGCAATTACAAAGCCTCTATCGCAATTGCGATGAATGCTATGTCTGTTAGGGTTCGCAAATGCGAGCCTTAGTCCGCAATTGCGAGGGTTCACAAATTCGAACCCTGTGTCACAAATGCAATATTTGCAGCTAGTTAAAGGGTTGGGAGACGGGATTTTTGAACTCATTCTCTCATTTTTGAACCCTAGACTCGGTAAGAGGCGATTTGGAGAGGGGATATTCATCTACAAACTTTAGGTAAGTGATTCTAATCTATTTCTAATCATATTCCATAAATATATCTTAAATTTTAACATTAAAATCATGTGAATCAAAGTAAAAATTTGTGAAACTTTGTTAAGTTTTTGAAAAATAAGAAATTGAGTTTGGAGCGTCGAATTGGACTCAGATTTTGAAACTAATCACATGTATAAACTCGGGGGGTCATGGGTTGTCGGAATCTACCATTGGATCTAGGTTTTGACCGGGCGAGCCCTGGGTTGGTTTTTGTTGACTTTTTGAAAAAAGTGTAAAGATCTTAGCTTTATCTATTGCAATTGATTTCCATAGCATTGTTTGATGATATTAAATTGATTTTGGTTAGATTTGAACCATGTGGAGGCGAATTTTAAGGGAAAAGCTATTTCCGAGTGTTGAATTGGCCTAGTTAAGGTAAGTGTCTTGCCTAACTTTGTGTGGGGAAACTACCCCTTAGGATTGGTATTGATTGATTCATTTGTGTTATATGGAAGTCGTGTACGCAAGGTGACGAGTGGGTACACGGGTTGTATGTGGTATTTGACCGGTTTAGGCTACTTAGACTCTTTCCATGCTTTAATTTAATTGTCATATCATATTCTAAATTCTCATAGTCAATCTATTCTTATTTGTGTTATTCTATCCTTACATGCCTTAAATGATTTCGTTAACACGTGTTCTACATTCTAAGTGATAAATTGCTCTCATACTTTAGTTGAACTTGTTGCCTCTACTATTGTTACATGTTACCTCTTTCATTGTTGATTTGGTTTATCGAAGATAAGTATCAAGTCCTTTATGGATGAACTAGACTAGATTTCGAGGATGAGTAGTGGATAAAATCATTATTTGAAGTTATTGTTCATGTTATCTCTTTCCTTGTTGATTTCCATTATTTGAAATTATTGTTACACATTATCTCTTTCATTGCGATTTATTATTATTTAATGTCATGGTTATACATTATCTCTCATTGTTGAGTTATTGGTGTTGAAGGTGTGAAGGTCGTTATCACGTTGAGGCAAAATTGTTGTTGTTGAAACATCTTCCTTGTTGAGCATTTTATATTCATTGTTGTTGTTGATATTCTTGTACCCGTTGTGGTGGAGCCATGGGCTATTATTGTAGAAACATTGATATTGTTGATTGTTGGCAAGTTGTGATATGTGGGCACTTGAGGTGCGAGTTGTTATTGTGATGTGATATTGACGCGCATGCGACACTATAAGGCTTGGGGTTAATGTGCATGTGGCGGTATAAGGTGAGACTTATGTGTGTGTTGCTTTTAAGGGAACTACATGAAGCCACACGGCATCATAAGGTGAGCTAAAGTACGTGTAGTTATTTCAGAAAAACTGTTTTTAAAACCTATTTCAAATGTAAGTCTCACGCAGCGGTATAAGGAAGGATTGTAATTGAAATTGAGAAATATGAATACGAGGCGGTACCTCGATTGTGATTCTTGAATATATGAGGCGGTACCTCGCTGGTGATTCTTATTATACATGAGGCGATACCTCGTTGTGATTCTTGTTATTTATCTCATTTTGCAAGTAGTTTTGGTGGGAAAGTTTCTTGTTGTTTTGTTCTTTCTTATTTAGCAGTTGTTGTCCTTATATGCTCATTTTGGTTCTCTTTAACTACTTCTTTTATGTTACTCCCATGTCTAATTTCCTGTATCAGTTCATGCAATTATCTTGTTTCACATTAGTTATTTCTCCGCTTTCCATTATTATTCGTTCTTATGGTTTCATTTTGTTTAGTTATATCCTAGTAGGTGTCTTGACCTGGCCTCGTCACTACTCTACCAATGTTAGGCTTGATGCTTACTAGGTACCGTTGTGATGTACTCATACTATGCTTTTGCATATTTTTGTACAGATCCAGGTACGTCTGCCCGTGCCGGACGCTAGAGTTGATTTGAGTTGCTGCTTGGGAGACTTCAAGGTATACCTGCTCCACGTTCCGTAGGCCTCAGAGTCACCTTCCCTAATTCCTATTTACTGTTGTATTTTCTTTCAGATAATGATGTACTAGACCCCTTTAGCTTACTCTGTAGAGCTTATGACTCTGTTCTACCATTTTTGGGGAGTGTATTGTTGAGATCTGATTTTTCGGAAGTATATTTGAGTTTATCAGACTGGTTTTTAGTATTTTATTAATTATATATGTTCAGTTGTTATCAAATATTAGGCTTATCTAGTCGTAGAGACTAGGAGCCATCACGACATCCTATGGAGGGAAATTGGGGTCGTGGCAATCTGTTTGGTTTGCATTTGTGAACATTCTATTCGCTTTTGCGATGGGTGTCTGGACTAGGTTGGTCACTTTTGCGAGATGTTCCTTATTCGCATTTGCGATCGTAGTAAGAGTGTGATGAGTATTGCTTTTGCGATCATTCTTCGCATTTGCGGGGTTCGCAGGTTGCATTTGCGACACATGCGCCGAATATAAGGGCTAGAAGACAGGATTTTAAAGTCCAATTCGACTCTCAAATCCCAAATGTTCATTTTTTAAAATATCGACAAAATTTTCCAAAATTTCACTTTGATTCTCAAAATTTTGATGTTAAATCTCATATATAATCATGTAATATACTTAAAAATTGATCAAAATCACTTACTCAATGATCGTATGTGAAAATACTCTACCTAAATCGCCTTCTACCGAGTCTAGGGTTCAAAGATATGACATGTTACGGTGTATGCTTATGCAAGTGTACTATCACAACTCAAGTCAACAAGTAAATTCAGAGACACCGAGTAGCACATTGGAAAAAACACAACAGAACCCGTAATATGCATGATATACACAAGAAAGTCACACCACTACACAAATATCATCAATAACAATGCCCCCAGCCATCACAAATCATCCCCGACATAGACCGCCTTGTCTCGCTACACGCGCATCAATAATTATCTCACCTTCCTATATCAGTCCAGGAGTATGAATCTTGATGTTTTTTGATCATGTAGATGTATCCTTGTATACCTACGTTCTGTGCGTAGATTGGACTGGTGGCACGTGAGTTGTCCGTGCAAATATGAGAGATTGTTACTATTGGCATGTGAGTTATCTGTGCGGATATGAAGTATTTCTACTATTGGCACGTGAGTTATCCGTGCAGATCTGAGGTAATAATGGTAATTGCACGTGAGTTGTCCATGCGGTTGTGATTGGTTATGTGGGCACGAGATGCTAAGTGATTATGATTCATGATTTGGGACCCGTGATTTGTGATTATGAGGTGTGGTACCTCGGGGTGATTCTTGTGTAAACCTTGTATAAGAACGGTTGATTATTCGGTGGTCGTTTGTTTTCCTTAATTGGTTTCACTAGTACTTTAAGTATGTTCTGATTAGTTGCAACGTTAGCACCTGTTTACTCCTTGTTGCCATTTGTTGCTTCTACTTTCCATTCTCTAGTGTTATATTGTTATTCTTTCCTTGTTTAGCCTTATATTGATATTGGTTCCTCTATTAGCTTTATATTAATACTTGCACATGTTATTATGTCTAGTAGGTATCTTGACTGTACCTTGTCACTACTCCACCGAGGTTAGTCTTGATACTTATTGGATATTGTTATGGTGTACTCATGCTATGCTTCTATACATCTTTTGTGCAGATCCAGGTACCGCTGAGCGTGTTGATCGTTAGCTAGTTGTTGGAGGTTTTCTAGGGAGACTTCAAGGTATACCTGCCACTATGCCATAAGCCTCGAAATTACCTTTTGGATGCTTTACATTGTTAATGTTTACTTCTATTCCAAACAGTGATGTATTTGACATTCTTAGCTACTCTTAGAAAAGCTTATGATTTCGTACTACCGGTTTTGGGATAATGTATATTTGTTGATCATTGTTGGCTAAGTATGGCATTTACAAGTTCGTGTTTCATGGTTAATTGGTTTAAATTTGGTAATAACTCAGCATGTGTTAGGCTCTTACCTCGTCTTAGGGACTAGGTGCCCATCACGACATCATAAGGTGGGAATTTGGGATCATTGACATATTGGTATCAGAACTCTAGGTTCATAGGTGCTACGAGTCATAAGCAAGTTTAGTAGAATCTTGCGGATTGGTACGAAGACGTCTGTACATATCTTCGAGAGGTTACAGAACTATTTAGAAACTTCACTTCTTTCATTCCTATCGTGCAAGTATATTGATTTCGGAGTTTGAGACTTTGTCATTCTATTCTCTCACAGATGGTGAGGACACGAGCTGCAAGTTATAATGATGTTGTCTCCGGAGCCGGTGTTGCTAGAGGCCGAAGCAGAGGTAGGGGTAGAGACCGAGGCCGAGGAGGAGCACATGTACAGCGAGAGCACTAGCTAGAGCAGTAGTTGAGGAGCCACTAGTAGCTTCGGTTGGGGGATAGGCACCGGAGGTTCCTGTTGCTACCCGTAGAATTCAGGAGACTTTAGCGCAGTTCCTGAGCATATTTGGTACATTGGCTCAGTCAGGATTGATTCCTGTTGCACCAGCTACTTCACAAATTGGGAGAGGAGCTCAGACTCCCACCTCCTGTACTCTAGAGTAGCGGGCTCATGGTCGTCAGACTCTGAGTGTTGTGCCAGTACAACCCATTATCACGGTTTAGCTTGAAGTCCGGCCAAAGACGTCGGAGGAGGAGCAGAAGAGGCTTGAGAGGTTCAAGAAGTATGACCCTCCTACTTTCAGTGGCGCAACTACTGAGGATGCGCTAGGTTTTCTAGAGAAGTGCCATTGTATTCTCCACACCATGGGCATTGTGGAGGTGAGCGGAGTTGCTTTTACTATATTTTAGCTGTCAAGGATGGCATATAGGTGGTGGCAGGCTTATGAGGAGGGCAGGCCAGCTGACGCAACCCCACTCACTTGGGCTCCGTTTTCAGAGATTCTTTTGAAAGAGTTTGTTCCCCAGACCCTCCTGGATGAGTGGTGCACAAAGTTTAAGCAGCTGCACCAGGGCACTTTGACAGTGTCGGAGAACGCCATTAGATTCAGCGAGTTGTCCAGATATTGACCTACCTTGGTTTCTACAATCAGAGAGCGAGTTCGCAGATTCATCGAGGGGCTTAGTTATGGTCTTAGATTCAGCATGGCTCAAGAGTTGGAGACAAATACTCCATTTCAACATGTTTTAGAGATAGCTGGGAGTAAGGAGGGTGTGCAGGGTTAGGAGAGAGAGGACAATGCGTCTAAGAAGCCCCGTGGACTGGGAGGATCTGCTGATCCCTATTTTGGAGATAGGGTACGTCATGGCAGAGGTTTTGTGGGTCATCCAGTTCAGTATACACTTCAGGTTTCATGTGTTGCTTCAGATATCCATGGGTCCCAGAGTACCCGCTCCGGACAGCTTCCACAACTACGTCAGCGGAGAGGTTGCTTTGAGTGTGGGGATACGGGGCACACGGTAAGGAATTATCCCAAACTTTGGGCGGGTGTACCACAACAGAGTATTCAGGCTATGGGGTCTGCTCCAGTTATCACTACACCTACACCGCCAACTAGGGGTGGAGGTCGGGCGGGTAGGGATCATCCTAAAAGGAGAGGCCAAGCCCGCTGTTATGCTTTTTCCTGGTTGGACTGAGGCTGCGACACCAGATGATATCATTACATGTATGTTTTCGGTTGGTTATGGAGATGCATTAGTATTGTTTCAATCTATTCCTATGAGATTCGTTATAGTTATTGTGTATGTTTTACTTCTTCCTTATGGGATGGACTCGTAGTATGGTAACGATAGGAGTTATACATGTTGACTTGTTTTATAGTTCTCTCATATATGTCTCTTTCCATATTTAGTTATATTTAAGTTGTTCTTGTTAGGTTTGGATTGCGATGTGTGTGCCCAGGTGGCGTTAGATGTGGCTTGTTGGTCGGGTGAGTAATTATGAGTTTCACATATTTTTTCTTCATTCTCAGTGTTGGGAAGGTTTGGAACAAGGTTCTAATCGATATGAGACTATTTACCTGTATCGGGTTTGGTAATGGGCAGCTATTGTGGCAAGAGTTGTTGTTGTGGGCATATGGTTGATGTGTCACGTCATGTGGTTACACCTTGTGGATGTATGCATGAGATGTTGCAGCTAGTTGAGGATAATATAGTGTGTTTGTGTGAAAGTAAGGCCATTGGTGGATGTGGAAATGTGATTCTAAGGCTTATCGGCATGAGTGGAAAGAATAATCGTCAGTTGAGATAATATTGTCGGGCTTATGTGGATTTAAGTGAAGTACGATCACCCGTGTGTATGTGTATAGTGGGTTTATACAGTGATTTGATGGTTTTGTATAGAAGCTTAAGTTGAAAATATTGATCGAGATTTACTTTTGAGAAAATGACTCCGGAAGGTGTTTTGATGGATCCGATAAGTTTGTATAGTGATTTTGGACTTGTGCGTATACCCGCAATTGAATTTGGAGGTCCCTAAGTTGACTTGACATATTTTGCCTAAAGTTGGCAATTTGAAGGTTAGAAATTTCTCTAATTTTGACCGTAGGTTGACTTTATGGCTATCGGATTCATAATTTCGTTTTGGGACTTGGATTAGGTTCGTTTTTCTATTTGGAACTTGTCTGCAAAATTTGGTGTCATTTGGAGTTGGTTTGTTAGGATTCGGACGCTTGGTTGCAATTCTAGAACTTCTTGAGTTTTCTTTTGAAATTCGTGTGTTTTGATGTCCGATTCGTGGTTTTAGATGTTATTTTGGTGTTTTGTTTGCACGATCGAGTTCGTATGAAATTTTTAGACTTGTGTGGATGTTTGGTATGGAGCCCCGAGGGCTCGGGTGAGTTTCGGATGCGTTTCAGAGTGTTTGGAAGAGTTTCAGTTTTGTTGGTTTGAACAGGTGTTGTAGGTCTCGCAAATGCGAGATTTTGTTGGCATTTGCGAGGTAGGAGTCGCATATGCGAAGTTCACTGGGGTCTGTTAGGTTCGCATTTGTGAATATTCTGTTCGCTTTTGTGATAGGTGTCTGGGCTAGGCTAGTCGTTTTTGCGAGATGTTCCTTGTTCGCATTTGCAAACTTTTTGTTGCATTTGCGATCTTAGCAGGAGTATGATGAGTATTGCTTTTGCAATCATTCTTCGCATTTGCGGGGTTCGTAGGTCGCATTTGCAACACCTGCGCCAGAACATAAGGGTTGGAAGACGGGATTTTAGTCTCATTTTTCATATCTTTGAACCCTAGACTAGGTAGGAGGGGATTTAGAGGGGATTTTCACACACAATCATTGGATAAGTGATTTTGATCAATTTTCAACTATATTACATGATTATATAAGAGATTTAACATCAAAATTTTTAGAATCAAAGTGAAATTTTGGGGAAATTTAGTCTATGTTTTGAAAAATAAAAATTTAGGATTTGAGAGCAGAATTGGACTCGAATTTTGAAACAAAATACATATATAGACTTGTGGGGTAATGAGTAGTCAAGATATACCCTTGGACCCGGGTTTTGACCGGGTGGGCCCGGGGTTGACCTTTGTTGACTTTTGGGAAACTGTATAAAGATCATAGCTTTACTTATTGAGATTGGTTTCTCTTGCATTATTTGATGTTATTAAGTCGATTTTAGTTAGATTTGAGCCGAGCGGAGGCGAATTTTGAGGGAAAGGCTATTTTTGAGTGTTGATTTGGCCTAGCTGAGGTAAGTATCTTGCCTAACCTTGTGTGAGAAAATTACATTGTAGGAATTGGTTTAATTGCACTGTTTGAATTACATGAAAAACGTGTACTCGAGGTGACGAGCATGTACACGACCTTATATATGGAAATTGACCGGCTTAGACTCTTAGGCTTCTTTCATGCATTTAATTGAAGTTGTCATATAATGATATGTTATTCCATTGTTAAGTTTTACTCTTACATGTTATATTTGAAGTTGTTAGTACATGTCCCATCCTTTAATGTCAAGCTTACTCTTATATGCTTTAATTGAAGTTGTTATCTCTTTTATTGTCATGTTACCTCCTTTATTGTTGAGTTACTCTTATTTGAAGTTTCATTACATGTTACCCCTTTTATTGTTGATTTGCCCCTATTTGAAGTCGTTATCATATGTCATCACATTCATTGTTGAGTTATTCTCATTTGAAGTCGCTATTACATGTTATCTCTCACATTGTTGAGTTATTCTTATTTGAAATCATTATTACATGTTATCTATTTCATTGCTGAGTTTATTCTTCTGTTTCATTGTGTTGTTGTACTTCTTGTGTTGATTTACTTACCGTACTCTCGTGTTATTGTTGTTGTTGTACTCAGTGTTGTTGAGTCGTGGGTTATGTATTGTTGTAGTATTGATATTGTTGTTATTGAAATGTTGTGGCATATGGGCACGTGTGATGCGAGTTGTTATGTTGTGTTATTATGTTTTGGCACATGTGGTACTATTGAGAGGATTGTCGGGGTGTTTGCACATGAGATGTCTGTG
Source organism: Nicotiana tomentosiformis (assembly GCF_000390325.3). Classification (NCBI taxonomy): domain Eukaryota; kingdom Viridiplantae; phylum Streptophyta; class Magnoliopsida; order Solanales; family Solanaceae; genus Nicotiana; species Nicotiana tomentosiformis. The sequence goes on along the minus strand of NC_090818.1, from coordinate 73,839,813 downwards.
TTATTGTTATTATTGATATTTGCACATGAGGCGAGACAAGGCGGGCCATGTATGTTAGGTTTGCACATGTGGAGAGACAAGGTGGATAATTATTGGTGTGCATGTGGCGAGATAAGGCGGACATTTACTTTATTTGTGCGCACGCGGCGAGAAAAGGCGGCCTATGTCGGGGATGATTTGTGATGGCCTAGGGGCATTGTTATTGATGATATTTGTATGGTGGTGTGACTTTCTTGTGTGAGTCATGCATATTACGGGTTTTGTTGTGTTGTTTCCAATGTGCTACTCGGTGTCTCTGATTTTACTTGTTGACTTGAGTTGTGATAGTTTACTTGTACAAGCGTACACCATAATATGTCACCCATTTCAGTCCAGGAGTATGAATCTTGATTTTTATTGATTGTGTACATGTAGTCTGTATACCTACATTCTGTGCGTGGATTGGATTGGTGACACATGAGTTGTCCGTGCGGATATGAGGTATTATTACTATTGACATGTGAGTTGTCCGTGCGGATATGGGGTATTGGCACGTGAGTTGTTCGTGCGGTTGTGATTGGTAATGTGGGCACGAGATGCCATGTTATTATGATTCATGATTTGGGACCTGTGATTTGTGATTATGAGGTGTGGTACCTCGGGGTGATTCTTGTGTAAACCTTGTATAAGAACAGTTGATTATTCGGTTGTCGTTTGTTTTCCTTAATTGGTTTCACTGGTACTTTAGTTGTGTTCTAATTACTTGAGACGTTAGCACATGTTTACTCCTTGTTTCCATTTGTTGCTTCTACTTTCCATTTGCTAGTGTTATATTGTTATTTTTTCCATGTTTAGTCTTATATCGATATTCGTTCCTCTGTTAGCTTTATATTAATACTTGCATAGGTTATTACGTCTAGTAGGTATCTTGACTGTACCTCGTCACTACTCCATCGCGATTAGTTTTGATACTTACTAGGTACTGCTGTGGTGTACTCATTCTACGCTTCTACAGATATTTTGTGCAGAATCGGGTACCTCTGAGTGTGCCGATCGTTAGATAGTTGTTGGAGGTTTTCTACAGAGATTTCAAGGTATACATGCCACTACGCTCTTAGGCCTCGAAGTCACCTTCTCGATGCTTTACATTTTTACGATTTACTTCTATTCCAAACAGTGATGTATTTGATATTCTTAGCTACTCTGAGAAAAGCTTATGACTTCGTACTACCAGTTTTGGGATATTGTACATTTGTTGATCATTGTTGGCTAAGTATGGCATTTACTAGTTCGTGTTTAATGGTTAATTAGTTTAAATCTGTTAATAACTCAGCATGTGTTAGGCTTACCTAGTCTTAGAGACTAGGTGCCATCACGACATCCTAAGGTGAGAATTTGGGATCGTGACATTTCACTTCAATCATAGTGTTATGATAACCAAACTTAAATTTCAAAATCCTAACAACTTCAAAATAAACAATAAATATGAAGGCGAGCAATTAAAGAAGGAATAATCTAACTAACGCATGGAAAGCATAGTCAAGGAAACAATATAATACAATAAAATAATTTCTACTCGCGTGCTTTAACCCAATGACAACATATATATACTTGTCACCTTACATATACATCGTCCCCACACATAATTCACGTAGCAAATAAATCAACAAGTCCTAATCCCTCAAGTCAAAGTTAACCACGATACTTACCTCACTCCGCAACCAAATCAATGCTCAACCACGACTTTTCCTTTAGAATTAGACTCCAAACCAATCAAATCTAGCCAAATATAGTTCAAACGATTCAAAATAAACTTTAGAAACTACCCACAAGTTAAAAAGATTCAATCTTTAATGAATTTGAAAAAAGTCAACCCCTGGCTCGCTTGGCCAAAACCCGAGATTCAGACCAAAACTCAATTACCCATTCACTCCCGAGCCCGATTAGCTTATTTGTTTCGAAATCCGACCTCAATTTAAGGTCTAAGTCTCAATTTTATAAAATTCCTAATTTCTACCCAAATCCCTAATTTCTACCATGAAAATCCTAGATTTGATGTTGAAAACACATGAAAAGTATTGGGTAATTGAAAGGAAATAGATTAAAGTTGTTTACCAATGATTTTGGGAAGACAAAACTCTTGAAAAATCACCTCTATAGTATTTAGGTTTGAGAAATGGTGTAAAATGAGCTTAGTCCCGATTTTCTCCTCTTTTACCCAGTTGCGAATGTCCAATTGCGAACGAGTTCGCAATTGCGACCATCGCAAATAAGAACTGTGCGTCAGAAGCCTAGATGTCGCAAAAGCAACAAATTGTTTGCAAATGCAAACTGACGTCCCCCCTTAAAAATGCGAACAACTTCTTCGCAAATGTGAAGCTACCCAACATGACACCGCATCTCAATTGCGATGCTAGAGTCACAAATGCGGACACAACACCCATCGTAAAAGTGACTCCTTCTTCGCAATTGCTAAGACCCATCCCCCGGCCCATGCTCGCAAATGCGAACTATTGTTCGCAAAAGCGAGGCTCGCAAATGCGAGTTAGATCTCGCAATTATGAGATTTGCAGCAGACACCAGACACAGGTACTGCACCAGCAATCCTCAAACTATCCAAACTCATCCAAAATGCGTTTGAAACTCACTCGAGCCCCTCGGTCTCCAAACCAAACATGCACACACGTGTAATAACATCATATAAACTCGCTCACACGACCAGAACACCAAAATAACATCAACAACAATCGAACATCAAAACACATAAAATTAAAGGAAAACTCAGAACCTCTAGAATCATAATTACGGGTCTGAATCCTATCAAACCAACTCTGAATTGCACCAAATTTTGCAGACAAGTTTCAAAGAACAAAACAGACCTATTTCAAGTCCCAAAACCAAAATCCGGACCCGATAACCATAAAGTCAACCTACGGTCAAACTTTGAAAATTTCAAAATATTCAAATTGCTAACATTTGGCAAAACAAGTCAAATCAACCTAAGGACCTTCGATTTAAATTCCGAGCATACGCACAAGTCCAATATCACAATACAAACCTACTAGAATAGTCAAAATACTGATCCCGGATCGTTTACCCAAAATGTTGACCGTGGTCAACTCTAACCTCATTTTTAATCAAAATTTTTATTTTCTTCAAAATTTCACATAAACGCTTTTCAAAAAGTTACACGTACCATGCACACAAAACAAGAAACATTAAATGAAGCTACAAGGTGTCTCAAATCATTAAAATTAATGCTAGAACTCAAAATGACCTATCGGATCATCACATTCTCCACCTCTAAAAGAAACGTTCGTCCTCGAACAGACATAGAAAAGTACCTGGAGTGGTGAAAAGGTGTGGGTATCTACTCCGCATATCGGACTCGTACTCCCACGTAGTTGCCTCGGTCGGCTGACCTGTCCATTGCACTTTCAAAGAAGGAAAACTCTTAGACCTCAACTTTCGAACCTATCGGGCTTGAATGGCCAACGGCTCCTCTTCATAGGCCAAATTCTCATCGAGCTGAACCGAGTTGAAGTCCAAAACATGCGAGTTGCCCTCATGGTACTTCTGAAGCATGGAAACATGGAACACCGGATGCACTCCTTATAGTCTATGAGGCAATGCAAGCCTATAGGCAACCTCCCCAACTCTCTCTAAGATCTGAAATGGCCCAATAAACCTCGGGTTCAACGTTCCCTTATTCCCAAACCGCATCATGCCCTTCATAGGCGACACCCGGAGAAGGACCTTCTCACCCACCATATAAGCTACGTCCCGAACCTTTCGATCCGCATAACTCTTCTGTCTAGACTGAGCTATATGAAGTCGTTCCTGAATCACCTTAACCTTCTCCATACCATCACGGGCTAAACCAGTGCCCAACAACCTAGCCTCTCCGGGCTCAAACCAACCAATCGGCGAAAAACATCGCCTCTCATATAAGGCCTCATACGGCGCCATTTGAATACTCGACTAGTAACTCTTGTTGTAGGTGAACTCTGCAAGAGGTAAGAACTGGTCCAATGAACCTATGAAATCCATAACACCGGCACATAACATGTCCTCCAAGATCTGAATGGTGCACTCAGACTGTCCGTCCGTCTGAGGATAAAACGTTTTGCTCATCTCAAGCCGTGTGCCCAACTCACGTTGCACGACCGTCCAAAAATGCGATGTGAACTGTGTGCCTCAGTTAGAAATGATGGAAATGGGCACGCCATATAGGCGGATAATCTTTTGGATGTAAATCGGAGCCAACCGCTCTGAAGAATAGGAAGTTTCCACCGAAATGAAGTGTGCGGACTTAGTCAACCAGTCCACAATAACCAAGACTGCGTCATACTTCTTCAAAGTCTATGGTAAGCCTACCACAAAATCCATAGTGATGCACTCCCACTTCCACTCCGGTATCTCCAATCTCTGAGTCAGTCCACCCGATTTCTAATGTCCATACTTCACCTATTGATAATTCAAACATTGAGATACATAAGCAACGATGTCTTTCTTCATTCTTTGCCACCAATAGTGTTATTTCAAGTCACAATATGTCTTCATGACACTTGGGTGAATGGAATAGCGCGAATTGTGAGCCTCCTCAAGTATCAACTCTTTCAACCCATCCACATTCTGAACATAAATTCGGCCTTGAAGCCGCATAACACCATCATCACCAATCACAACCTCCTTAGCACCACCCCGCTGTATCGTATCCTTCAACACCAATAAGTGAGGATCATCAAATTGGCGAGCCTTGATACGTTACAACAACGAAGACTATGCCACCACAGAAGCAAGAATCTGGATGGGCTACAAAACGTCCAATCTCATAAACCGGTTGGCCAAAGCCCGAACATCCATGGCTAATTGTCTCTTGCTACCGGTAAATATGCCAAACTACCCATGCTCTCTGCCTTCCTACTCAATGCATTAGCGACTATATTGGCCTTTCCTGATTGATATAATATGGTGATATCATAGTCTTTCAGCAACTCTAGCCATCTCCGCTACCGCAAATTAAGGTCTTTCTACTTGAATAGGTGTTGGAGACTCCGATGGTCGGTATAGACCTCACAATGAACACTGTATATATAGTGCCTCCAAATATTCAGCGCGTGAACAATAGCTGCCAGCCCTAAATCATGAACAATGTAATTCTTCTCATAAACTTTCAACTGCCGAGACGCGTAAGCAATCACCCTACTATCCTGCATCAATATCGTGACAAGCCTAATATGCGATGCATCACAATACACGATGTAAGATCCCAAACCTGTAGGCAACACCAACACTAGGGATGTAGTCAAAGCAGTCTTGAGCTTCTGAAAGCTCAACTCACACTTGTCGGACTATCTAAAAAGAGCACCCTTTTGGTTCAACTTGGTCAATGGGCTGAGATAGATGAAAACCCTTCCACGAACCGGCGATAGTAACCCGCCAAACCCAAGAAGCTCTGAATCTTTGTAGTTGAATCTAGGTCAGTTTTAAACTGCCTCAATCTTCTTAGGATTAACTTTAATTCCCTTGGAAGATACAACATGGCCCAAAAAGGCAACCGAGTCCAACCAGAACTCATACTTTGAAAACTTGGCATATAACTGACTATCCCTCAAAGTTTGAAGTAGGACCAGAAGTTGTTGTTCATGCTCCTCTCGACTGCGGGAGTAAACCAAAATATCATCAATGAAGACGATCACTAAAAAATCCAAATAGGGCTTGACAACCAGGTTCATCAAATCCATAAATGTTTCGTGGGCATTTGTCAAGACAAATGACATCACTAAGAACTCGTAGTGACCATATCGAGTCCAAAATGATGTCTTAAGGATATTCAATGCCCTAATCTTCAACTGATGGTAGCCAGATCTCAAATCAATCTTGGAAAACACCTTGGCACCCTGAAGCTGATCCAATAAGTCATCAATACTTGGCAACGGATACTTGTTCTTGATAGTGACCTTATTCAACTACCGATAGTCGATACACATCCTCATTGTTCCATCATTCTTATTCTTCTTCACAAATAACATCGGTGCACCCCAAGGCGAGACACTCGGTCTAATGAATCCCCTATCAAGCAAATCCTGCAACTGCTCCTTCAATTCCTTCAACTCAAATGGGGCCATACGATATGGTGGGATAGAAATGGGCTGAGTGCCCAGAGCTAAGTCAATACAGAAGTCGATATATATGTTGGGTGACATCCCCGGCAAATATTTAGGAAACACCTCTGGAAACTCGCGCATAACTGGAACCGAATCCATGGAAGGAACCCACGCACTAGAATCACGGAGATATGCCAAATATGCTAGATATCCCTTCTCGACCATATGACGACGAGCCTTCACATAAGAAATAACCCTGCTAGTAGAACGGCCAAGAGTCCCTCTCCACTTTAATCGAGGAAACCCCGGCATGGCTAATGTCACAGTCTTGGCGTGACAATCCAAAATAGCATGATAAGGTGACAACCAATCCATGCCAAAGATAACATCAAAGTCCACCATATCAAGAAGTAGAAGGTCTACCCTAGTCTCATAGCTCCCGATAGAAACCACACACGAGCGATAAACATGATCTACCACAACAGAATCTCCCATATGCGTGGACACATAGATAGGAGCACTCAAAGAATCACAAAGTATAACCAGATATGAAGCAAAATAAGATGACACGTATGAATAACTAGATCACGAATCAAATAAAACTGAGGTATCTCTATGAAAAACTGGAAGATTCATACATCTAAAATACCGCGAAGTCAACTCCATTGGATTCCACTATACCCATGTTGTGCAATACCTCGTGGCAATGGTAAATGAAATCATGTGGGTCCTCAGAAAGGGTGCCACTAAAACTAATAGGGAATAACTTTGTGAACTTGTCTAACCTCATAAACCCCTCAGAAGACATCGCGGACCTCTCCCCAGTCTGTGTATAAACAATAGGCTGAGCCACTCCAACTGGAGGAACTGCCAAAGTCTGATATCCATGAGCCATCTGCTCTGGTGTGTGAGTAGCGAGAATCTGGGCTCCTCCCCCAGCCTGAGAGGCAACTGGTGTCACCGATTTTGAACGGTCTGGGACACGCTCTCCATGAGGCCCACTAATCGGACTAGAGCATCCTGAAGTACCGGAGTAACAATAAACCCCTCCGGGACATGAGCTAGTCCAACTGGCTCGGTCTAAACAGAAACCTCCTCCTCTTGATCGATCTGAGGCTCCGAAATAGGTATTGCTGCACGGGCTCTAGACTGTGCTCTGCCTCTGGCTCGACTTTGGCCACCGACTCTACCCCTGGTAGTGGCAGCAACCTGGGGCTCCGGCTCTTGACCCGTTGTGGATGATGTTCATGTCCTCACCAGCTGCGAGAGAAAAAGAATGGAATGATTCAAACTTTAGTGATAGAATAAAATCGCACGATATAGAAAGAAAGAAATGAAATTTTCCTAAAGATCTATAGCCTCTAGATGATAAGTACAGACGTCTCCGTACTGATCCTCCATGTCACGCCCCGACCTTGGGGATCACGATCGGCGCTCATCCGGGATATCCCAATCAAGGAAGCCTACTTGATGCCTTCTACCTGACCTTACCCATGAATAAAGTAAAGATGTATTCCATTAATTAGACAATGAGAAAATCACATGAACAACACCGATTTCATTACCATTAGTTACTTCATTCACAATTTCTAAAAATATATTACATAATCATAGTTTAGAAGTGGAAACAAGTGATACATATACAACATTTCTAGTTTGACTTTCCAAAAGCACGACACAACCCATACTATGTCTACGGAGCCTCTAATGGATACAAAAGAGTATTATGATGATGCCGGCAACAAGGCCCAGTGTATACCTCAAAACACTATACATAAGGCACAAAAGATACAAGACCCCGAAATAGAGTGGGGCTCACCATGTCAGCAGAGAAGAGGGTGTACTGCTATCACTGATCGATGCCGCCTGTTGTGGAACCACCTGCATTTATTAAAAGATGCGGCACCCCCGGCAAAAGGGACGTTAGTACATATGGAATAGTACTAGTATGTAAGACTAAATACCCTCTCAATAGAATGAGTAACATTATAATGAGAAAGAAACATGGAATCAATGAGAGCGTCAAAAAATATTAAAGTGTCAAGTTAAGAGAAAGGTAAATTTCAATATTTTTAAGTTGGGAGATCTTTAGTACTGATACACCACCGTGCTTTTAGCACGGAGTTCGATCTCGGCCCGATCGGCCTAGCTGTCTCACCCCGAGACATCCAATCACAACACCACCATGTGCGCGGCATGGCGTCCGATCTCGGCCCGATCGGCTAAGCCGTCTCCCCATAATGTCGTGTGGCTCGACATCATATTCCGCTAGCAATCATCTCAATTGGGATAATCTCAACACATCAATCTCATCCCATTTAAGGGAAACAATCTCAACACATCAATATGGGGATTTACCCCCGAATCACTCATACACTGGCACGTGTAGTTTCGGGGTTAGGTTATTTCAGCATACCCTTCCTCGGTGACTAAACGATACTCCCAAAACATTTATTATAAAAAGGAGCTACAGTTCATTTCATAATCTTTCACATGCCTTTCCATTTCATTGGCACTGGTGGCCACAAGTGTAATTTCATTCTGGGCACGTCGGCCGTATCTCATATTTCATACTCACTCCTTTCACTTTCAAGCATCATCATGGGTTATCAACAATAATGGAATCTATAATCAAGACTTTAAGTTCATATATGAGCAATAAGATTATTAAGCACATTGAGTTTTTCTTCTACAATTAGGCCCAATAACTTGCAATTGAAACAGGATTTTAAATCATAACACCTATGATACATTGGTCATACTCGGTTACATTCTCGGAGAAGATCATGATTTGATAGGAGCAATTGGAACACATTTTGAGTACATACATCTTGCAACACAACACTTATTTAGAGAAATCAAAATTATCAGGAAAGACTCGGAACATGAGAAATAAGAACTTTAGCCAATCATAATTGCAACTTACGAGGACACCATGGAATTCGATCCTACAAGAGGAGTTTAGCCAACATACCTCGCTTGAGCCTCCCTTAATTTACTACTACGTTCCGAAAATTCTAGCGACTTCAATCTATTAGAGAGATGACAAAATTAAACCATAATTAGGAAAAGGTTCATGGGTTCAGCTCATTTAAGAATTTCACCAAACACTAAGTGTGCAAATTTAACTACAAGGTTCTTCTACAAAGTATCCTTCACCCCACAACCTATCCAACACCAAGAGCTTACCCATATTAGTTAGATGATATCCCCACCATCCTTATTGTTACATGCATGCACAAGAACAACTCCCATTCCCAAGAATCACGCTTCCCATTACCCATCTTCTACCCCAAATTCGAAATAGAAAGCTAGGGCTAGAATCTTACCTCTTAGTAGATAATTTTTTCAAGTTCTCCTTATGAATTCTCCAAGGCTTGAGCAAGGATTTATGAACAAAGTGTTTGGGGATTCCTCCTATCTCTCTAGAGCACTCCTTACTCTCTAAAACATCAGTTGGAACCTTTCAAAATAACCCCCAAGGTCATTTTACAAAAATGGGGTAGAGTAAAAATTTTCCCAAACTTAAGCCTACGAAACCAGGTCTGCGATCGCAGACCGGACCACAAAACGAATATGCGATCCGTAAAAGGGACCGCAAAAACCGTCCCAAAACTAGGCAGGCCTGGTCAAGTCTGTGGTCGTTATGCGGCCCATAGAACAGTTATGCAGTCGCATAACGCGCCGCGAAATCTCCTTACCGAATTTTCTCATGTTGGTTCTGCAACGGATGTGCGTCCCGCGAAATGATTATGCGGTCGCATAGTTGACCGCAAAACAACCTCCAAAAATGGGCCATTATTTTGCTCCACTCCGCGGCGGATCTGCGGTCCGCGAAGTAGTTCTGCGGTCGCATAATGGACCGCTGAAATGCCATATCCTGCAACAATTTCTCCTCCAACTCCCCAACGCATTGTACAACCCAAAACATCCGTACCGCGGCTTGCTTGCGAGCCACGAAGAATTTCTACAATCCTCAAATATATTAGCCTACCTCGACACCATGAAATCCCGGGTTCTGAGCAAAATTTTACGGGGCCTTACACTCCAGACTCTACTAAGATTGCTCATGACTCGTGAGACATAAGCAACCTAGGGCTCTGATACCAACTTGTCACGATCCGGATTCCCAACCTCGGGGTCGTGATAATGCCTAACGTCTATTTGCTAGGCAAGCCAACATTAGATAACCATTTTAACAATTTAAAACATAATGATAACAGTTATTAATGAATATTAAAGTTGTAATACATAAGATAAATCCATAATACAATACGGTCTAGTCTAATCCGAAAAATCTAGAGTCACCAGCACATGAGCAACTAGAAGTCTACAAGTATGGTTTGAATGAAATACAAATGTTCGAAATGAATTAACTAGTAAAGATAAAAATAGATAGGACTTTAGGGACTACGAACGCCAGCAGCTCTACCTCAAGTCTCCGCTGAAGATATGATCCGAGAAGAAGCACCACTAGACACCGATGGGACCAACACAGTATATGTACTAGAAGTGCAGAAGTGTAGCATGAGTACAATCGGCCCAATGTACTCTGTAAGTGTCGAGCGTAAATCCGACGAGGTAGTGATGAGGGAGTACTATATGAACGGCAAGTACAAAATTTCCTCGCAACCTCTTTCTGAAATAAACAACAATGCACCCAATTAAATCACCAATTCAGAAATCAAATAAAGCAGTGAAATAAATAATGGCACGGCATCACCCTTCCTGTTTTTACTCTCATACTCACCATGTAATAATGATATGATATATGAAATGACACGGCATCACCCTTCGTACTTTAACTCTCTTCCTCTCATGATATGATAAATGATAATAAGCAATCATGTGCATGGCATCACCCTTCATGATTTAATCCTCACAATCTCTCAATCAATGATAATAATATGCACATAAGGCACGGCAACACCCTTCGTGCTTTTTATTCGTCCTCACATGCAACAACATTAATCCAAAATAGCAATACAAGGTGGAAAGCAAATTTCACTTCAATCATAGTGTGATGATAACCAAACTCAACTTTCAACATCCCAACAACTTCAAAATAAACAATAAATATGAAGGCGAGCAATTAAAGGAGGAATAATCTAACTAAGGCATGAAAAGCATAGTCAATGAAATAACATAATGCAATAAAACAATTTCCACCCGTATGCTTTAACCCAATGACAATGCATATATACTCGTAACCTTACATATACGTCGTCCCCGCACATAATTCATGTAGCAAATAAACCAACAAGTTCTAATCCCTCAAGTCAAAGTTAACCACGATACTTACCTCACTCCGCAACTAAATCAATGCTCAACCACGGATTTTTCTTTAGAATTAACCTCTAAACCAATCAAATCTAGCCAAATATAGTTCAAATGATTCAAAATAAACTTTAGAAACTACCGACGAGTGAAAAAGATTCAATCTTGAATGAATTTGGTAAAAGTCAATAAAAGTTAACCCCGAGCCCGCTTGGCCAAAACCCGAGATTCAGACCAAAACTCGATTACCCATTCACCCCTGAGCTCGATTATGTGATTTGTTTGAAAATCTGACCTCAATTTGAGGTCTAAATCTCAATTTTATAAAATCCCTAATTTCTACCATAAAAATCCTAAATTTGATGTTGAAAACACATGAAAAGTATTGGATAATTGAAAGAAAATGAATTAAAGTTGCTTACCAGTGACTTTGGGAAGAAGAAACTCATGGAAAATCACCTCTAGAGTGTTTAGATTTGAGACATGGTGTAAAATGAGTTATGTCCCGATTTTTCCCAGTTTTACCCAACTGCGGATGTCGCAATTGTGAACTCTTGATCGCAATTTCGACCACCGCAAATGCGAACTCTTGTTCACAAATGCGAACTATACATCAGAAGCCCAGAAGTCACAGATGCAAAAAATTGTTCGCAAATGCAAATTGTCCCCCCCCCCCCCAACCCCACAAATGCTAAACTTCTTCACAAAGGCGAAGCTACCCAACATTATACTGCATCGCAATTATGATGCCAAAGTCGCAAATGCGGACACAACACCCAGCCCATGCTCATCACAAATATTAACAAAAACTCACAATTGCGAGATCTGCAGCAAACACTATAAACCGGCACTGCACCAGCAATCCTTAAACTATCCAAACTCATCTGAAACATGTCTGAAACTCAACCGAGCCCCTCAGAATCCAAACCAAACATGCACAAAAGTGTAATAAAATCATATAAACTCGCTCGCACAATCAAAATACCAAAATAATATCTAGAACCACGAATCGAATATCAAAACGCATGAAATTCAAAGGAAAACTCAAGAACCTCTAGAATCACAACTACGCTTCTGAATCCTATCAAACAACCTCCGGATTGCACCAAATTTTGCAGACAAGTTTCAAATAACAAAACGGACCTATTCCAGGTCCAAAAACTAAAATCCAGACCCCATAACCATAAAGTCAACTTACGATCAAACCTAAAAAATTTATAAAAATTAAAATTGCTAACTTTCGGTAAAACAAGTCAACCTCTGATTTCAATTCCGAGCATACGGCCAAGTCCAAATTTACAATACGAACTTACCGAAATCGTCAAAATACTGAACTGGAGTTATTTATTCAAAATGTTGGCCGTGGTCAACTCTAGCCACCTTTTTAGTTAAAATTTTATTTTCTTCGAAATTTCACATAAAAGCTTTTCGAAAAGCGATACGAACCACGCACGCAAACCAATAAATATCAAATTAAGTTATGTGAGGTCTTGGATCATGAAAATTAAGGGTAGAACTCAAAATAACCTATCAGGTCGTCACAACTTAAAAGGAAAATTCTAATATGATAAGCATGAAAGAAAGATTCGTCTCCTCTTTCACACCAGTATGACCATTTGCTTTCAAAGAAAAGTTTTGAATCTCTTTCTAGAATGGGTTGATTTCACATATGGTCACTCAATCTTACCTAGAACAATACAAAAATCATGAAATTATTTTTTGTCATATTAAAATATCTGAACTTTACCTATTAAAATATTTAAGTTACAAAATTCTACCCAACTATATCACCTTGATGTTTGATTTTGTAGTCATAATTGATACAATTTTAGTGACTTTACTATTATACTGGATAAAGTTCATTTAAATGTGATCAAAGATAGTTATATGGTTTTAATTATAGAGTGGGTAAGATTAGTGATTTTACTATTACTATAAATAAAGACAAAAAATAATTTTATAATTGTTATGGTGCATACAATTAGGTAACCATGCATGAAATTAATTCTTTTAGAAAAAAGCGCTGCCTTTATATGATTTTCATTAATGTTATTTTTGCTTAATTAATTGTAACGACTCGGCCGGTCATTTTATGTATTGTAACCCTGTTCCCCCATTTATCGCTTCTTTATACTCATTTAGGGTGATGTGACTTGTCGGGGTGGTTGATTTGGTTGCAGGGATGTTTCGGAATGAATTTGGGACACTTAGTCCCAAGGTTGGAAGCTTAAGTTGAAAGAGTTGATCGGAGCTTGACTTTTGTGTAGAAAACTCTGAAATAGAATTTTAATGGTTCTGATAGCTTCGCATGGTGATTTTGGACTTAGGAGTATGTCCAGAAATTGATTTGAAGGACCGTAGGTCATTTTGGCTTGAATTGGCGAAAGTTGAAAAGTTGAAGGTTTGGAAGGTTGAGAGATTTGACCGAGAGTTGACTTTGTTGATACCGGGCTTGGATTTTGGTTTCGGGAGTTAGAATAAGTCTGTTGTGTCATTTATGACTTGTGTTCAAAATTTAAGGTCAATCAGAGTTGGTTTGATATGATTCGGAATTGGTTTTAGAGGTTGGAAGTTCATTAGTTTTAGTAGGCTTGAATTGGGGTATGATTCATGAATTTGGTATTATTTGATGTGATTTGAGACTTCGACTAAGTTCGTATCATATTTTAGGACTTGTTGGTATGTTTGGATGGGGTTCCAAGGGCCTCGGGTGTGATTCAGATTAAAATTGGATTGGAAATTGGAGTTAAGGATTTCTGAAGCTTAAAGCTTCTGGTGTGATCGCACCTGCATGGCTTTGGCCGCTGGTGCGAGACCGTAGAAGCGGCCACGGGGTCGCAGAAGTGGTTCTGGGTTGGAACTGGGAAGTTGCGCAGGTGCGCGGAATTTTCCGCACCTGCGAGCTCGCAGGTGCGGGCATCTGGGCACAGAAGCGGATATGGGGCAGGAGAGGCCGGAGTCGCAGAAGCGGAGATTTCTCCGCAGGTGCGGACACGCATGAGTGAAGGCAGGACCACAGAAGCAGTCCCACAGGTGCGTATAAGGGGCCGCAAGTGCGCTTGGTCGGGTGTTAAGTGAGTTTTGCAGGTGCGGACCCATTAACCGCAGAAGCTAAAAGTTGGATCGCAGGTGCGATAATGCCTGGGCAGAAGGATTTAAGCGATGGGTTTCGTGGTTTCTCTCATTTTTGGACTTGAGGAGCTCGGGTAGGGATGATTTTGAGAGGGTTTCGGCTACAATTGAAGAGATAAGTGAAGATTCATCACTTTCATTGATAAATATTGTTTACCCATTAATTTTTACACCTAGATTATGTATGTTTGAGGTGAAATTTAGGAATTTTTGGACTATATATTGGAGAGTTAGGTTTGGGGATTTGAGGGTCGATTTGTGATTAGAATTGGATAATTTTGGTATGGTTGGACTCATAATTGAATGAGTGTTCGGATTTTATAAATTTTATCGGGTTCCGAGGTATGGGCCCGAGGTGGACTTTTCCAATTTTGATTAAAGACCTTAATTTTATCTTTTGGAATTGTTTCCTATAGCTATTATTGATGGAATTAAGTTACTTTGGCTAGATTCGGATCGCTCGGAGGCCGATTCGCATGGCAAGGGTTTGTTGAAACATTGAGTTGCGCACTTTGAGGTAAGTAACATTTCTAAACTTGGAATTGAGGATATATATCCCTAGGAAACATGTTTGTCATGTTGTGTTGGGGTGACGCACATGCTAGGTGACAGGCGTGTGGGCGTGCGCCGTGATAATCATGATTCTAGTGGATTCTTTTATCTTATGATGCTATCTAGTCTTGTTTTATCCGTGTAATTCATACTTGTTAGAGTAAAAGAGTTGTGATTCATTTTAGAAATCATGTTTAGACTACGTGCTTATTTAGTTGAGACATAATGAGGCTATTTCTACTGTTTTGAGTTATCCATTTTAACTGTAATTATATGCTCAGTCATGATTCTTAATTTCAATATCATATATTAGTCTCTGCTATCATACACTGTTACATCATATGTTATTATTGTTTGGGCTGAGTGGTACGAGATTTGTGAGCCCTTGAGACTTGAGAGATTGAAGACTGAGGTGGGCCTGAGAACCGAGTTGTGAGTGTTATTGGGGATCGGGCTGTACATCGCAGCATGCCATATTGGCTTTATAATTATTATGTGGATCGAGTTGCAGGCCGCAGTAAGCCTTATAGGCTTTATATTAGCGCTTGGGCAGGATCCACCCCTCCGGAGTCTGACGTACCAGCAGTGAGCACATGCACAGTGATATATACATGTGCTTTGGTGAGGGGTATTGATGCTAGGCACCCGTACAATGCTGAGTGATTATGTGTGATTTCTGTGGGCATTTGACAGGCAGATTGAGCACTCCGAGAGTGTGAGTACTTGGGAGATATATACATTTGACATGCATATTGATATGTAGGCATAGAGATATACCATTCCTCATGCTAGTTGTACTTGACATGTTCTTATCAGTATTGGACTTTAATTGTTGAACTTGAAAGCATGTCTAAATTTTCTGTAACATGAATGAGCTGATTTTGATAATTAATCTGAGTCGTTTGTTGTTACTGCCATTATTATACATGTGTTATCATTTTATTGAATCTGACTGTTTTCTTCTGAGCTCGTCTCTGCTTTCAGTCCAAGGTTAGTTCTGTTACTTATTGAGTACATGTGGTCGGTTGTACTCATACTACACTCTGCACTTCGTGTTCTAGGTACATCTGGACGTGATGATTGCTAGATATGTGCTAGTACCAACTTAGGAGACTTCGAGGTAGCTGCTATGACGTCCGCAAACCTTGACTCTCTCTCCTTTTATTTTTTTCAATGTTGTTCTATTACTCAGATAGTTGTACTAGAGTTTTGGCTTATGGTGATACTTAGTAATGCTCATGTACTCGTTGACACCAGGTTTTGGGGTGGTTGTAGTAGCATTTCAGTTATTTTTATCAGATGTTTATGAGATTTTCCGTTGTTGAGCTTATTAAAATATGTTTTATTCAAATATTTAGCTGTAATGTGATTGTCGGCTTGCCTAGCAAGTGTGTTAGGCGTCATTACGACAGGTTGGGATTTTGGATCGTGACATTAGTGGTTCCGTAAGAATCACCGACATCAACAAAATATGCAACATTGATATTGATGCAATTATTGGTGATGTGAGGGGAAATGGACTAATATGCTTGGAGTTGAACTAGTCATTGATCGTGAACTGAAAACTCCTGCAAGAGTTGAAACTCTATGTCATGGACAAGATGAAAGTCAATTTCTGTCTCTTAATTGTGTTATATTAATTCATCATCCTTTTTAATTCTAAGCAATTTTTTTACAAATGAGCCGACATGACTAACTCTTCTGTTTGCCTTTCAGACATGGGTGTATTAATTGGCAAGGGTGAATTCTATGGAAATATCTTCAGAATTACACCTCGACTTTGTTTTTCTAAAGATGATGCACAATTTGCTTACATGTGCTTCAATCTTCCTTTTTTTTTTAAAAAAAATTAAAACTTGGGTGCCTAAATAAACTGTTTCTTGCAGACTTTCTAGAGGATGTTATGGATTATGTAATATCAAAGATGTGAATCTTCCATTCTTCCACAAGCATACATCCAAGATTTGAGGTTATAGTTCATTTCCTAGTTTAACTCTACAACGAGTAAAGATCTTAGTGTTATTGTCGATGAAACTCTTAATATACATATGATCTTTCTCTGTGTATTGTAAGGTCCGCTTCAGTTGATGCAGTAATCTGACAATCATATAATGAGCCAACAACTCGTTGTCTCTACACATCCATCTTGTTTATCTTTTTGGGCGCCTAGAACCAAAAAATTACTCACCCCCTCAAAAAAAGAATCTCAGTGCACCCACATAGATTGTGAACGTTAACACTCTTCATTTCAGTGAGAATGATGATTTTAGGGTACTAGTGAGTCGGTCACTACCTCTATAGGGTATTTTTGACAATAGCTTCTCGATCAATTAATAGACTTATATGAGTTACCTCACCTGCAGGATCTTAATAAATTGCAATGTTTAACATTTAGTTTTTGGTTCCTCTATTATGTCGATGTTGCACCACAAAGGAAACTGTTATATTAAGGTACTAAATCTATACATCCTTAAGATTTTGATTTGCTCAAAGTCTTTCATATAGTATCAAAGTCAAATTTTAATAGGTCTGTTTTAGCCGTCAGCTCCACTCTTTGAGGTTTGAGCTTCTTTTTCTGGGTGCATTAACACCGTTATGAGTTTAAGTAAAACACTTCTGCATCTATACCAATTAAGTAATATGGTATTTTCTTATCATTAAATATTTCAAAATATCTTAACAGGCACCATTCCGCTAGCAAATTTATTTTATACAACTTTTACGTATTTTAAAAATAATTCTATTTAACTAATTAATAATTGAATTTAGCTTTGAAATGATGTCTTTCTCTATTAAACTAACTTTTGATTACTATTTTAACAGTATCTTTTACTACTACATATGATATAGTACAAGTAATTAACATTTCAAACGTCATGTCTAATTAAATAGTTTGACATAATTAGAACGCGGAGAGCAAAACGTAGCAATTAAAATTAGAATAAACTTGCACGCACAGACAAGTGCACACTACAGCGTTCAAACCTCGGCATTGCAGATCTATACCAGTGTTTTAAAAAGCGGGGGCGTGAGGCCGGGCGTTTTACCCACTATAAGGCGAGACTTAAGCATGAGGCATGGGGCGTAAGCTCCATGAATCTTTAAATTTTTTAATTTATAAATTAATAAAATAACATAAAAATTATAGAAAGTACATTCAAAATTTTAAGAAAATTACAAATAATTAAAAAACTCATAGAAAATAAAATATCTAGCATGTTTTGATTGGCAAAAAAAATCAATGATGTTAGTTTTACTATGAAACACAAATCAATTATAACGTCTTAACTTTCAAATAATAATAAGAAATCACAATTTCTTAATAAATATTATTAAATTAAATATTGCACCTTCCTAAAAGTAAATAATTAATAAACTTCACCAGTGTTATAATTTAAAGTATTACTCCTTCATGAATAAATACAAAATTACTTTCAAATAGCAAAATAATAAAAGTTTGATAATTTTGAGAAACAAAGAAGATAGAACTAAGACATAAAGGCCAATAGCAAGTGGAGATATGAAGTTTGGCTATCTATTTTAGAAAAATATTCAAAATATATTCACGCTCACGTTGTTCTCAATTAATAAATATGCAATATTATAACTCGTTATTTGAGTCTCTCTCAATCTTCATATTCCTATAGATGAATAAAACTTTAATCATTCATTTGTTAAAGAATTTTGAGGGTTAATAGTGTTAATTAGGAAATTGACACATGATTTGAGTAATAATTGTTGGGCGAGCCTCGAACGTCGGGCATTAGGCGTATTTAGGGAGCTTCACAGAACTATGCCCCACACGTGAGTCTCAGGGTGTTTTGATAGTGCCTCGTCCTGGGGCGAGCGCTCAGCAAGTCCCAAAATAGTCTTTTAAAACACTGATCTATACATACATATATTAATGACATAGGGATCGCATATTCTTGCTCAAAGTTTTTGTATCAAACTTAACAAAGGTCATGCTAAGTCAAAAATACTCCTGAGTTACGTTTTTGAGTTTTGGAAAGATCTGCCTGTTTTGAGTTGTATGATTACACTCCAAAAAATAGGAGCTTTTGTATACTGGGAACTTGAGAACTTTGATGAAGTAAATCTAGGTTCTTGCCTCCTTTTCAATTAAGCACTAAAATTTTGAAGGGTTCATCAAACTTTGGCTGATCACTAATCATCACTTTACCTAGGGATGCACAAAGAAAACCGATAAATCGCACCAAACCGATAATTCGAGTCAACCCGGAAAAAAAACCCCGATTGTGGTTTGGTTTGATTTAATTTAGTATTTGAAAAAAACCGATCATAATTGGTTTGGTTTGGTTCAAACTAAAAAAAAGTCAAACCGAAATCAAATCAACCCGATAGTACATTTATATAATTTTTAAAAATATTTTATACATATGAATATTTATTGTAATGTAATTTATAAATATTTCTTAAACTTTGTCATAGTTTTATCTTTTAACGTATTATTTCAAGTTTGAACTTTACATTCTTGAATGGTAAATAAATTTTATAGCCCATAAATGTAGTAACTCAAACAAAATTCAAATAAATACAATGCTAACAAAAGAAATTCAATTCAACACTAGGAATGATGATAATGTTGGATATCTATTTTTTAGTTTTACATTGGTTTATAATGAAAATGCATAACTTAGTTTATCTTTTTTTTTTAGTGATTAGTTATGTAATTAATAGTACTTATTAGCTATACTTATTTTCGCATGACCTATATAGTATTTTTAGATTATATTAATTTTTATTATCGCTTATTAATTAGCAATATTTGCTTTAGGCAATTTTATTATCTTTGTTATTAAATATTTTAGTATAATATTATGACTTTTCTCATATTTTATTGTGTTATTTTCTTGGAAAATACATTATATAGTTGTATCTTACTAGGACTAAAGAAATATTTGGAGCACAAGTTACATATTTTGTGTTATGAAGACTTTACCCGAAAAAAATTCGAAAACCCAAAAACCTCGAGAAAAATCGAGATTGAAAAACCCGACTTTGTTGGTTCGGTTTGATTTATAGATTTAAAAATCCGACACTGTTGATTTGGTTTGGTACTTAAAAAATTCGAACCAACCCGACTTAGGTACGCCCGTAATTTTTACCTAATGAAATAGAACAAAGATGCCATCTAGTTTCGAGTTATCTATAACTTCGTTGATCAAACAATCATTATTACACTCTCAAAAATCAACAACTCTATCAATTAGTAACATTTTACTAATGAAGGATCCAAAATTAAAGCGATGTTTCTTAATAGTCATAAAAAATTACAAACACTAATGAAGAGAGGAAGGGAATGATCATTATTCTTAGCTCAAGAATCTTCCACAAGGAAAATTGACAAGGGAGAGGCAATTTACTTGCAGCAACATTACATATTTAGACAAAGCGGCCGGACCGGGCTCGACGATATCGGAATTAATTGATTCTATGATCTACTTAATAGTAGAGAGAGGAGACTCTTTCAAACCTTATCGATCGGGCCGAACACGCATAGGTGAATAGTGGCGAGCAGATACAGAACTAGACCTCCTTAGAACAAACATGCCTGAAAATCGAACCATTGAATTCAGAATCCAAACTAAGTCCCCCAACACATAAGCCAATTCCTCGTATATGCTCATGCTTTTCCTTAACATTACACGCATCACTACTGTCATTGCATCTCGAAATCTAATCATTTTAATGCTTTCTCTGAGATGTGTGGAGAAAGTCACACGAGTTATCAGTGTTCAATGAATTCCGAGTCTATCTATTATATGGGGCAACAAAACAAAGGCCAGATGACCTAGAACTTCTTTCTTTCTTCCTTCTTCTTTCTTTCTTTTAAATCTTTGAATGAATGAAAATAATATGTGAACACTTGTGCACTAGTATCAATTATTTGACATTAATTATTAGTATAATAAAACTCTAAAGAAAGAAAGAAGTACTAAAGGGCATGGTAGACTTACTTAAATACCCTTTTTCTTTAACTTATCAAAGCTTCTCACTACTTGTGAAAAATTAATGTAGAAGTTGAAGAAAATGATGAATTCTAGTGCTTTATTTAAAGAAAAGCAACCATTTCCTTGCAGCTTGTTTTCTTGGAATCTCAGCTCCAAAACTGCAAAGAAAACATTGTTAGAACTGATCAAAAGGGGTTTTCTATAAATCAGATTAAAAAAGCTGAAGATTGAATTTTTACTTTAGTTTTTACCAAGGTGCTTTTGATAGAGCCATGTTGTAAATCCATATTTATTCACATTAATTAAGCTGCGCTATTTGGCTATCCTTTTTCTTTCTTTGTTCTTTTTGTAAATGTGAGATAAAGGGGCAAAAATGTCAAAAGAATCAAAGGATGTCTGACAGGTATGAGAAAATTAAGAAATGAGCACATAATGAAATCATTCTAGGCTCGAACAGCCTGACTTAGAGCATCCGTACAAATAAATATATAGACCTTCAAGTGAAATATGTCGTCATAGGCATGCCCCATGCTACACACGATCTGATTTTGATGCAATTCCATTGGATCTATCGTGACTAGATTTCAATTTGTTTTTCGTGGTTGACATAATTTAATTTATCATATAGTTTGGCCCGTGTAATAAGTGGTAACTTTTCAATTTTTCTTTGTAAGGTTAGTAATTTATCAACTTCATACTTTGTAGTCGCTCACGCTACTTGTTAACTACTACTCCCTCTTTTTCGATTTACGTGAATCTATTTTCTTTTTGGTCCATTAAAAAAAGAATGACTTCTTTCTAAATTTGATAACAATTTAGCCTAAACTTACAATTCCACCCTTAATGAGAAGCTTTTATAACCACACAAATACTCTGGCCCCTTTTTAACTTGTTTAGGACCATAAATTCCAAAAATCTTCATTTTTTTCTTAAACTCTGTATCCAAAGGCGGAACTAGGAGTTAAAGTATATGGGTTCTAAATTTTAAGATAGGACCGGCCTAAATTTAATATACAGTAACAAGCAGACTAAAGAACGAGTACCGATATTTAATATATACTCCAGAAATTTGAGCTTTGTAATAGTTTGTGATCATATCGACTCTCAGAAGGACCTAAAAATCACAAAAAGAAAAAAAAAAATACAAATTACACTTTGAGGGTATTCACAAAGCTGCACATCTCAACAGATTTGAATTTTAAGCCTCCTATTATTAGAATTTTAAGGTTGATTTACTCATACAAATGGAAAATACATCTTCTTAACATAAAATCAGAATGTAATGAGTTGGTTATTTAGATAATCTTTAAATAAATACCTTTTTCATCCTTAATCAATTGATAGCAGTTCCAACATATTAATTAATTCATCTTTCATTGTTCAGGCTTCACAGAGCAACTAATTCATCTAGCATATTATTCTTCTTTCTTTATTGCAATTGTTTATACTCTCTGAATGTTTTACTTACAAATATGGCGTCTTAATTATTCTAAATCATAGCAACCAATTACTTTATTTAAAAAAATAATAAAAGAGGACAACAATCCATCAAATACAAAAGTTGATAATATGCGGAACCGATGTATGAAATTTTGGGAAACACAAAAGTACAAATTGACAAAGAGAATAAATGTCAAAATATGAAACAACCCTAGAATCAAAGATTAAAATCAGATTTTGTATAAATTATTACCACAAATATGTGAAATATAAGAGGGAAAAAATGAAAAAATAATAATAATCGAAAAGAGAAATAAAAGGAGAAAGAGTATTTACACCGGTACCAACGGTATTAGCGTGATGGCAGAACCCTAACTTTCTTTGGGATTTTGATTTGGGTGAAGGAACATTTTTTGTTTTGTTTAGAGGAGCAGTTTTTTTGTTTAATTTGATTTATATTTTCTTACCAAAAAATAAAAGGTACTAAATGAGTTTCTTTGTTATCAAGTCTGGATGGGTTTCTTCGTTCCATGTAGGGGTGTACATGAGGCGGTTTGGTTCGGTTTTTTATTAAATCAAAATCAAACCAACTATGTCGGTTTACTAAATTTATAATCAAATCAAACCAACATAAACTCGGCTTTTTCGGTTTCGGTTTTAGTCGATTTTCTTGATTTCTTCAGTTTTTCGGTTTTCCTTTTTAGTTATATTGTGCTTGAAAAAGAGATCAAATAATTACCAATTATCTGCATGATTACTATTCATTAAAATAATCTAAGATAACAGTTCTACCCTGTAACGACTCGGCCGGTCGTTTTGAGAATTTAAGTCTCGTTCGGCTGTATAAGGCCCTGAGTGGCTTCGTATTATGTGTATTGACTTGCGTGCGTGGTTGAATTCAGTTACCGGATGATTCGGAGTGATTTGGGACACTTAATCCCTAAAACGGAAGCTTACGTCCTAGGATTTTGACCGTAGTTGGAACTGTGTGAAGACGACTCAGAAATTGAGTTCTGGCAGTTTCGTTAGCTCCGTTGGGTGATTTTGGACTTAGGAGCGTGTCCGAGCGATGAATTTGATGTCTGTAGCTGATTTAGGCTTGAAATGGCGAAAGTCGAATTTTCGGATATTTTGACCGGAAGTAAACTTTTTGATATCGGGGTCAGAATGCGATTCCGAGAGTTGGAACAACTCCGTTATGTTATTTGGGACTTGCCTGCAAAATTTGACGTCATTCCGGGTTGGTTTGATAGGATTCGGCGGGAGTTTTAGAAGTTGGAAGATTTGAAAGTTCATAAGTTCGATTCATGGTGCGATTCATAGTTTCGATGTTATTTGATGCGATTTGAGACCCTGAGCGAGTCCGTGTTAGGTTATGGAACCTGTTGGTATGTTTAGACGGGGTCCCGGGGGTCTCGGGTGAGTTTCGGATGGGTTACGGGCCATTTCCTTTTATTTTTGGACTGCTATTTTCTGTCATCAGGTTTCCTTAATCACGCCTGCATCACTTCCTCCGCGTTCGCGTAGTGTAATTTTGGAGGATGAATTATTTTTTCTCCGCGTTGGCATAACTCCTTCGGCGATCGCGGAATCCTGCCTTCTCCTTCTTCGCGTTCGCAACCGCTCCATCGCGTTCGCGTAGTAGAAACTAGGAGCTGGAAGCTGGTGACCATTTCCTCTACGCGTTCGCACTGCTCTATCCGCGAACGCATTAGTGTGCTTTCTCTTCCTTCGCGTTCGCGTGCCTCTTCACGCGTTCGCGTAGCCCATTTCCTGGGCCATTATTTTCCTTTTTCGTGAACGCATATGCTTGTTCGCGATCACACAACACCAATTCCGTGCAATAGCCATTTCCTCTTTGCGATCGCAGCTCCTCTTCCGCGATCGCGATGTACAAATACCTGGGCAGAATATAAAGTTCTCTATTCCGAGGGTTAGCCATTTTAAACATTTTTGGAGTTCTAGAGCTCGGTTTTGAGCGATTCTTTGTGGGTTTTTCAAGCAAATCGATTGGGTAAGTGTTCTTTACCTAGAATTTGTTATATTCCATGATTTTATCTTTATTTTTATCATTTATTTTGTGTTTTGAGTTGAGGAAAATGGAGGTTTTGAAGAAAAATTTCAAATGAGAAATCATGATTTGAGGGACGAAATGGTATCAAAATTTGATAAATTTAGTATAGTTAAACTCGTATCGGAATGGGTGTTCGGGTTTTGTAAAAATTTATCGGGTTCCGAGGTACATGCCCGGGAGTTGATTTTTGTCCTTTGAAGTTATTTTAATTAGATTTGAGCCGTCCGGAGGTCATTTCACCCGAGAAGTTCATTTTAGAGTATCAATTTGTCTTCTTTGAGGTAAGTATCTTGCCTAACCTTGTGTAGGGGAACTACCACTTAGGATTTGAGTCTTCTACGTTGATTGTAGTCCGTGTGCGCGAGGTGACGAGTACGTGCTCGGACTTATATGTTAAAATTGGCCTTTTAGGGTTCCTAGGTCCTTGTATTCATTAAATATGCAGTTGTACTTGTTATGATTACGTTCCTTAATTACTAATTTCACCTTTTCCTGCTTAATTAGAATTGATTGCTTCATGATTCACTCTTATTGCTTTTTTGATTCATATGTGCCTTAACTGAAATTGTTACCTTTCTATTGCCATGTTATCCTTTCCCTTACTGCTTATCTTTAATTGAAATTATTACTATCTCTTCTGTAATTGTTCAGCCTTAATTGAGGTTATGGTTACCTTTCCGCTACTTCTTAGCTGAATTTATTGTATCTCTTTCCTAATTGTCCAACCTTAAAAGAAGTTAGATACCCTATATTTTTGTTGGCTTGTCCTTATTTGGAATTATTCGACTTGTGTTAGCTTCCTCGTTGTCGAACTGTATATTGTGGACCATTGTTACATAGTACTTCTTTTCTTGTTGAGATGTTCTTATTATGACTAGCATTCCCCGATTGTGGCTACTTCTTGTGAAATAGTTCCTCCGTTTTTTTAAGTTCTGGAATCTCTGAGTTGACTTATTTGTGGTACCCTTGTATTATTGTCATTGTTGTTGTTGTACTTGTTGTTGTGATGCACGAGGTTTCTGCCGTGCGGTTGTTGTTATTGTGATGCACGAGGTTTCTGCCGTGCAGTTGTTGTTATTGTGATGCACGAGGTTTCTTCCGTGCGATTGTTATTGGGTTGCACGAGGTTTCTGCCGTGCTATTGTTACTATTGATATTTGCACATGCGGCGTGACAAGGCGGGATATATATATGTAGGTTGCGCATGAGGCGAGACAAGGTGGGAACATTATTATGCATGTGTGGCGAGACAAAGCGGGCATTTATTTTACTATTGCACACGTGGCGAGACAAGGCGGGCTATGTCAGGGTGTCATGACCCAAATTCTCCCTCCGTGAATCGTCGTGACGGCACCTAGTCACTACGACTAGGTAAGCCTAACACTTGCGGAAATGAAATGAAAAAGAAAAATATGAAAATTAACAACTAACAGTAACAGATTTTTTTAATAAGCAATTGAGATGCCGCTCGGCATATACAATAATCAACTCTCAAAATATACATGATACTCCCAAGACCCGGAACACCGTAAGTCACAAGCTTCTACGAAGTTATAACTATTCTATACATCAGTGTCTATAGAAATAAGAGAAGAATCAACATAGGGAGGTAAAGGGGGACTTCGAGGATCTGCGGGCGCGGGCAGATGTACCTTGAAATTCTCCGAAAACAGCAGCGACTGCAACTAAGGACAAGGCTGGTAAAAGAAACCTGGATCTGCATACGAAAAACATATGCAGGAAAGGGGATGAGTACACCACAGCGGTACCCAGTAAGTGCCAAGTCTAACCTCGGCCGAGTAGTGACGAGATCAGGTCATGGCCCTACTGGTATATAATAAATAAGCAGGAGAGTATAACAATATAATAAGAGACTAGAATTTAAACAAAGAGAACATAACAAAGTAGCAACGCAGAGCACAGGGATAAACAGCAGGGGATCTCCCGAGATACCGTCTCGTAGTCCCAAAATAAAAGCACAAGGATATCTCCCGAGGTACCGCCTCGTAGTCTCAAAAGTAAATATGCAGGGAGAACTCCCGAGGAACCGCCTCGTAGTCTCAAAAGTAAATGTGCAGGGAGATCTCCCGAGGAACCGCCTCGTAGTCTCAAAAGTAAATATGCAGGGGGGATCTCCCGGGATACCGTCCCATAGTCCCAAAGTAAATATGTAGCTCAAACAAATGAATATAACAGTTACACCAAGAAAACCTATAATTTAGACTAAGTACAAGTCAAGAAAGAAGCGGGATTTACTAAACATGCTGCAAAGAGTTTAAATAGGCAATTAGGACATGTAGACATGCTATTCTAGGCTAACAGGATAACTACGCATGCTAGTATACTCGGATAAAATGAAAACAGGCTATTACTAGGTAAAATGAGGTTTTTCCACAAATATCCCGTGTACGCACTCGTCACCTCGCGTACACGGCGCTCACATATCATAACAACACCAAATCCTAAAGGGATTTCCCCCACACAAGGTTAGGCAAGCCACTTACCTCGAACCAAGCTCAATCAATTGGTAACAATGCCTTTTCCACGAATATCCGGCTCTGAATAGCCCAAATCTAGCCAAAATTAATTACATACCATAAATACAACTATAAGAAATTATTCTAATTAATGAAATCAAAGATAAAGCAAGAAATTAGAAAATCGCCCCAAAAAGTCTCCCCGGGCCCACGTCTCGGAATCGGATACAAGTCACAAAATATGAATACCCATTCACTCATACCAAAATTACTCAAATCCGATACCAAAATCTCGATCAAAATCCCAAAATTCGGCCTAATTACTTTTCTCAACTTTTCCCCAAATTTTCAACACCAAATCCAAAATTAAATGGAGAAGACAACTATAGATTAATGGAATACAACCAAAAACTAGTTAGGAGTCATTACCCCAAAGCCCCCTCTGAAAATCCCTCGAAAAATCGCCAAATCACGAGCTCTGAAGTCCAAAAATGAAGAATGAAATCAAACCCTCGCACTTAGCTCTTTTTCTTCAAGAGATCTCGCATTTGCGAGCCTTCAACCGCATATACGGTACCACACCTGCAGAAATACCATCGCAGGTGCAAAAATTACTTAAGGAAAACTGGGTCCGCATCTGCGAACAAGGGCCGCATCTGCGAGCCCGCACCTGCGCTCCTCTTCCGCTTCTGCGGATCAATCACCGCACCTGTGGCCCCAGCTTGACAGGGCCAAAACTGCTTCTACGGCTCCATGGCCGCTTCTACGGCGCCGCACTTGCGGCCCAAAGTGCGCATGTGCGATTACACCAGGTGCAACAGCTTCAATAATTGCATAAGTCCCAAACTCAATCCGTTTAGCATTCGAAACACACCCGAGGCCCCCGGGACCTCAAACAAATATACCAACCAATCCTAAAACACCATACAAATATAGTCGAGCCCTCAAACCACATCAAATAACGCTAAATTTACGAATCGTCCTCCGATTCAAACTTAAAGAACTTGAAACTTTCAATTCCGACAACCGATGCCAAAACCAACCAAACCACATCCGATTAACCCCAAAGTTTGCACACAGTTCATATTCAACCCTACGGACCTACTCCATCTTTCGGAATTGGGATCCGACCCCGATATCAAAAATTCCACTACCGGTCAAAATCTCCAAAACTTCGACTTTTGCCATTTCAAGCTTAAATGAGCTACAGACCTCCAAAACACAATCCGGACACGTCCCTAAGTCCAAAATCACCTAAGGCTTAAGCTTCCGTTTATGGACTAAGTGTCCCAAAATACTTCAAAAACTAAAACGAAACCTCCCGGCAAGTCATAATAGCAGAAATAGATACGGGAAAAACAGTTAATAGGGGATCAGGGCTATAACTCTCAAGAAGACCGGACGGGTCATCACATCCTCCCCCTATTAAAACAATCATTCTTCCTCGAATGAGTATATAGACATACCTGAAGCTGTGAAAAGATGAGGATAACGGCTGCGCATATCCTGATCGGTCTCTCAAGTCACCTCCTCGACCGGCTGACCCCTCCACTGAACCTTTACTGAAGCAATATTCTTTGACCTTAGCTTTCTGACCTGCCTGTCCAAAATAGTTACTAGCTCCTCAACATAAGATAGATCCTTGTCCAACTGGACAGAGCTGAAATCCAATACATGAGCCGGATCACCGTGATACTTTCAGAGCATAGAAACGTGGAATACCGGATGGACTCCTGGTAGGCTGGGAGGTAAGGCAATCTCATAAGCAACCTCCCCAACATGCCTCAACACCTCAAAAGGACCAATGTACCTTGGGCTCAGCTTGCCATTCTTTCTGAATCTTATAATGCCCTTCGTAGGTGATACCCGAAGCAAGACCCCTTGTCCAACCATGAATGCTACATCACGAACCCTCCGGTCCGCATAACTCTTCTGTTTGGACTGGGCTGTGCGAAGTCGATCCTGAATCACCTTCACCTTATCCAGGGCATCCTGGACAAAGTTTGTACCCAATAATGTGGCCTCGCCCGGATCAAACCAACCCACTGGGGACCGATATCGCCTACCATACAGAGCCTCATACGGTGCCATCTGGATGCTCGACTGATAACTGTTGTTGCCGGCAAACTCTGCAAGTGGTAAGAACTGATCCCATGACCCTCCAAACTCTATTACATAAGCACGGAGCATATCCTCTAATATCTGAATAGTGCGCTTAGACTGTCCGTCCGTCTGAGAGTGAAATATTGTGCTTAGATCCACTCGAGTACCCAACTCATGTTGTACGGCCCTCCATAACCGTGATGTAAACTGCGTACCCCGGTCAGAGATGATAGATATCGGTATGCCATGAAGCCTGACAATCTCACAGATGTAGATTCGAGCCAGCTACTCGGAAGAATATGTAGTCATCACAAGAATGAAATGAGCTGACTTGGTCAGCCTATCCACAACACCCAAACCGCATCAAACCTCTGCTGAGTCCGTGGGAGTCCAACAACAAAATCCATAGTGATCTGCTCCCATTTTCACTCCGGAATCTCTAGCTTCTGAAGCAACCCACCCGGTCGATGATGCTCATGCTTCACCTGCTTGCAATTTAGGCATCGAGCCACTTACTCCTTCTTCATCCTCCTCTACCAGTAGTGCTGCCTTAAGTCCTGATACACATTCGCGGCACCCGGATGAATGGAGTACCGCGAGCTATGAGCCTCCTGAAGAATCAACTCATGCAAACCATCTACATTAGGCAACACATAGTCTGCCTTACATCCTCAATACGCCATCATCCCCAATAGTGACCTCCATAACATCACCGTGCTGAACTGTGTCCTTAAGGGCAAGCAGTTGGGGGTCATCATACTGACTCTCCCTGATACGATCATAAAGAGAAGACCGAGAGACCACACAAGCCAACACTCGACTCGGCTCAGAAATATCCAATCTCATAAACTGGCTGGCTAAGGCCTGAACATCCAATGCTAAGGGTCTCTCTGCTACTGGAAGATATACTAAACTCCCCAAACTCTCCGCCCGGTGACTCAAAGCATCAGCCACAATATTGGCCTTTCTCGGGTGGTACAAAATGGTGATATCATAATCCTTAAGTAGCTCCAACCACCTCCGCTGACACAATTAAGATCCTTTTGCTTGAACAGATGCTGCAAACTCCGATGATCAGTGTAAATCTCACAAGAAACACCGTACAAATAGAGCCACCAAATCTTCATGGCATGAACAATAGCTGCTAACTCAAGGTCGTGGACATGATAGTTCTTCTCATGTACCTTTAGCTGTCTGGATGTGTAGGCAATCACCCTACCGTCCTGCATCAACACCGCACCAAGACCAATCCGCGACGCATCACAATATACAGTGTAGGACCCCGAACCTGTAGGCAACACCAAAACTGGGGTTGTAGTCAAAGCTGTCTTGAGCTTCTAAAAGCTCTCCTCACACTCATCTGTCCACCTGAACGGAGCACCCTTATGGGTCAGCCTGTTCATAGGTGCTGCAATAGATGAGAATCCATCAATAAAATGACGGTAATACCCCGCCAACCCAAGAAAACTGCGGATCTCCGTAGCTGATGATGGTCTAGGCCAGCTCTGCACTGCCTCTACCTTCTTCGGATCTACCTTGATCCCATCACTTGATACTACATGACCCAAGAATACCACTGAGTCTAGCCAAAACTCACACTTCAAAAATTTTGCATACAACCTCTTCTCTCTCAGAGTTTGAAGCACAGTCCTCAGGTGCTGCTCATGATCCACTCGAGTCCGGGAGTACACCAGAATGTCGTCAATAAACATAATGACGAAGGAGTCAAGATAAGGCCGGAACACACTGTGCATCAAATGCATAAAGGCTGCTGGGGCATTGGTCAGCCCAAAAGACATAACAAGAAACTCATAGTGACCGTATCGGGTCCTGAAGGCAGTCTTCGCGATATATGGCTCCCGAATCTTCAACTGAAGATAGCCTGAACGTAAGTCAATCTTGGAAAACACCTTGGCACCCTGTAACTGATCAAATAAGTCATCAATACGAGGCAATGGATACATGTTCTTCACTGTAACTTTGTTTAGCTGGCAATAATCAATACACATACGCATAGAACTATCTTTTTCTTTACAAACAAGACCGGAGCACCCCAAGGTGACACACTGGGCCGAATGAAGCCCTTATCAAGCAACTCCTGCAACTGCTCCTTCAACTCAGGAGGAGCCATACGGTATGGAGGAATAGAGATAGGCTGAGTGCCCGGTAACAAATCAATGCCGAAATCAATATCTCTATCGGGCGACATGCCCGGAAGATCAGTTGGAAACACATCTGGAAAGTCCCTCACTACTGGAACTGACTTAACTGTAGGAGTATCAACATTGACATCTCTCAAATAATCTAGATACGTGTCACACCTCTTCTCAACCATTCGTTGAGCTTTAAAAAATGAAATAACTCTGCTGGGAGTGTACTCTAAGGTACCTTTCCACTCTAATCACGGTAATCCTGGCATAGCCAGTGTCACGGTCTTAGCATGACAATCAAGAATAGCATAATGGGGCGACAACTAATCCATGCCCAAGATAACATCAAAATCTACCATGCTGAGTAATAATAAATCGGTTCTGGTCTCAAAACCACTAAGAGCAATCAAACACGACCGATACACACGGTCCACAATAAAAGAATCTCCCACAGGAGTAGACACATAAACAAGGGAACTCAAAGAATCCCGAGATATGCCCAAGTGTGGGGTAAAATAAGAGGACACGTATGAATACGTAGAGCCTGGGTCAAATAATACCGACGTATCTCTACGACAGACTGGAACAATACCTGTAATGATAGAGTCAGAAGCAACTGCCTCTTCACGAGCCGGAAGAGCATAATACCTGGCCTGGCCTCCCCCTCTAGGGCCACCTCGACCTCCCCGATCTCCACCTCGAGCTGGCTGAGCAGGTGGGGCAGTAGCTGGTGCTGGAATCATAGCTTGAGGACCCGGTAGAGCATGTGATGGCTGAGAAGTTTGTGGAGGTGCAACCCTCCTAAGTCTGGGGAAATCCCTCACCATATGGCGGGTGTCGCTACACTCAAAATAACCCCTCGGAGGGAGTGGCTGCTACGACTGACTCGGGCCAGGTCTGCTTAACTGGCCGCTAAAAGCACCCCGATCAGGAGGCACACTAGATACTGGCGGTGCATAATAAGGCTCTTGGGGCCTAGAAGGGGCTGGAACACCACTGGTGGCTGGAAGAGCTGAATGAATGGGGCGACTCACATAACTCCTACCATGGCGAGCTGCTGGGGAACGAGCTCCAAAATAAGAACCAGTCTCTCGAGACCTTTTGGCCTCTCTCTCCTCTCAGTTTCGGGCAAGCATACCCTCCAATCTCCTGGAAATACTCACAACCTGCTGATAAGGGATATCTATCTCCAACTCCCTGGCCATACTAATCCGGATACTGGGGTGGAGTCCCTTAATAAACCATCAAACCCTCTCTCGAACTGTGGAAACCAAGGTTGGTACTTGTCGGGCCAAATCGCTGAAGCGGACTGCATACTCTGACACAGTCATAACACCCTGGCGCAGCTGCTCAAAGTCCACGTGCCATGAGTCCCTGAGGATCTGAGGGACATACTCTCTCAAAAATATGTCCGAGAACTGAGTCCGTGTAAGTGAAGTTGCCTCATCCGGACTACTCAACTCATAAGCACGCCACAACCGATAGGCTGCTCCTCTAAGCTGGAAAGTGGTAAAAGAAACCTCACTCGTCTCCGCTACGCTCATAGTACGGAGAATACGATGACACTCCTCCAGAAAACCCTGAGCATCATCTGTAGCCAATCCACTGAAGGTAGGTGGGTGGTAATTATTGTACCTCTCAAGTTTGAGGTTCTCCGCCAGAGAAGTGGTTGTCCTAGTCTCGTGCTGAACCATAGCTACAGGCGGGATAGGAGTGAACTTTGGGGCCTGATCAACCTGGACCCTCTGCTCAGGAGTACGGGCTGCGGGAGTCTGTGCCACTCCCCTGGCCTGAGATGTGGCGGGAGCTAATGGAATCAACCCAGCCTAAGATGTGGCGGGAACTAATGGAATCAACCCAGCCTGAGCTAAGGTACTGAACATGCTCATGAACTGGGCTAGAGTCTCTTGGAGGGCTGGTATAGCAATAGGAACCTCCGGTGCCTGCCCTCCAGCTGGAGCTGTTGGGGGCTCCTCTGTCGTAGCTCGCGCGGGTGCTCTGGCTGTACCGCATAGTCGTCCTCTACCCCGGCTCCGGCCCCGGCCTCTGTTGGCTCTAGCAGGGGGCGCAGGTGCTTGGTCACCAGATCCTTCGATACGGGTCCTCACCATCTGTGAGAAAGAATAGATTACAATAGAATTTTTGATGCCAACAAGTTTCGCACGACAAGGAATCAAAGAAGCATAATTTTTCCTAACAATTCCATAGCCTCCCGAAGATAAGTACAGAAGTCTCCGTACCGATCCGCGAGATTCTAATAAATCGGCTTGTGACTCATGACACATATGAACCTAAAGCTCTGATACCAACTTATCACAACCCAAATTCTCCCTCCGTGAATCGTCGTGACGGCACCTAGTCTCTACGACTAGGTAAGCCTAACACTTTCGGAAATGAAATTAAAAAAACATGAAAATTAACAACTAACAGTAACCGATTTTTTTTTAATAAGAAATTGAGATGCCGCTCGACATATACAATAATCAACTCTCGAAATATACATGACACTCCCAAGACCCGGAACACCGTAAGTCACAAGCTTTTATGAAGTTCTAACTGTTATATACATCAGTGTCTATAGAAATATGAGAAGAATCAACATAGGGGGCAGAGGGTGACTCCGAGGATCTGCGGGCGCGGGCAGATGTACCTTGAAGTTCTCCAAAAATAGTAGCGACTGCAACTAAGGACGAGGCCGGTAAAAGGAACCTGGATCTGCACACGAAAAATATGTGCAGGAAAGGGTATGAGTACACCACAGCGGTACCCAGTAAGTGTCAAGCCTAACCTCGGCCGAGTAGTGACGAGGTCAGGTCAAGTCCCCACTGGTATATAATAAATAAGCAGGAGAGTATAACAATATAATAAGAGACTGGAATTTAAACAAAGAGAACATAGCAAAGTAGCAACATAGAACACAGGGATAAACAGCAGGGGATCTCCCGAGATACCGTCTCGTAGTCCCAAAATAAAAGTGCAAGGAGATCTACAGAGGTACCGCCTCATAGTCTCAAAAGTAAATAAGCAGGAAGAACTCCCGAGGAACCGCCTCGTAGTCTCAAAAATAAATGTGCAGGGAGATATCCCGAGAAACCGCCTCGTAGTCTCAAAAGTAAATATGCAGGGGGGATCTCCTGGGATACCGTCCCGTAGTTTCAAAGTAAATACACAGCTCAAATAAATGAATATAACAGTACAACAAGAAACATATAATTTAGACTAAGTACAAGTCAAGAAAGAAGCGGTGTTTACTAAACATGCTGCAAAGAGTTTAAATAGGCAATTAGGACACGTAGACAAGCTATTCTAGGCTAACAGGATAATTACACATGCTAGTATACTCAGATAAGATGAAAACAGGCTATTACTCGGTAAAAATCAGGTTTTGCCATAAATAACCCGTGTACGCACTCGTGACCTCGCGTACACGGCGCTCACATATCATAACAACACCAAATCCTAAATGAATTTTTCCCACACAAGGTTAGGCAAGCCACTTACCTGGAATCAAGCTCAATCAATTGGTAACAATGTCTTTTCCACGAATACCCGGCTCCGAATGGCCTAAATCTAGCCAAAATCAATTACAAACCATAAATACAACTATAAAAAATTAATCTAATTAATGAAATCAAAGCTAAAGCAAGAAATTAGAAAATCACCCCAAAACGTCTCCCCGGGCCCACGTCTCGGAATTGGGTACAAGTCACAAAATATGAACACCCATTTACTCATGAGTTCACTCATACCAAAATTACTCAAATCCGATATCAAAATCTCGATCAAAATCTCAAAATTAGGCCTAAGAACCTTTCTCAACTCTTCGCAAAATTTTCAACCCCAAATCCGAAATTAAATGGAGAAGACAACTATAGATTAATGAAATACAAACAAAAATGAGTTAGGAGTCATTACCTCAAAGCTTCCTCTGCAAATCCCTCGAAAAATTGCCAAATCCCCAGCTCTCAAATCCAAAAATAAAGAATGAAATCAAACCCTCGCACTTAGCCCTTTTTCTGCCAGATATCTCGCTTCTGTGAGCCTTCAACCGCATCTGCGGTACCGCACTTGCGGAAATACCATCGCAGGTGCGAAAATCACTTAAGGGGGACTGGGTCCGCATCTGCGAACAAGGGCTGCACCTGCGGGCCCGCACCTGTGCTCCTCTTCTGCTTCTGCGTGTCAGCTTCTGCGGATCTATCGCCACAGCTGCGGCCCCAGCTTGACAGGCCCAAAACCGCTTTTACGGCTCCATTGCCGCTTCTGCGCCGCCGCACCTGCGGCCCAAAGTGCGCAAGTGTGATTACACCAGGTGCAGCAGCTTTAGCACTTGCATAAGTCCTAAACTCAATCCGTTAAGCATTCGAAATACACCCGAAGCCCCCGGGACCTCAACCAAACATACCAACCAATCCTAAAATACCATACGAACATAGTCGACCCCCCAAACCACATCAAACAATGCTAAATTCATGAATCATCCTCCGATTCAAACTTAAAGAACTTGAAACTTCCAATTCCGACAACCGATGCCGAAACCAACCAAACCACATCCGATTGACCCCAAATTTTGCACACAGGTCATATTCAACCCTACGGACCTACTCCAACTTATGAAATTGGGATCCGACAACGATATCAAAAATTCTACTACCGGTCAAAATCTCCAAAACTTCGACTTTCGCCATTTCAAGCCTAAATGAGCTACAAACCTTCAAAACATAATCCGTACACATTCCTAAGTTCAAAATCACCTAACGGAGCTAACAAAATTGATGAAACTCTATTCCGGAGTTGTCTTCACATAGTTTCGACTGCGTTCCAAATCCTAAGGCTTAAGCTTCCGTTTAGGGACTAAATGTTCTAAAACACTCCAAAAACTAAAACGAAACCTCCCGGTAAGTCACAATGGCTGAAATAGATACGAGAAAAATAGTTAATAGGGGATCAGGGCTATAACTCTCAAGACGACTGGCCGGGTCGTCACACAGGGATTGATTTGTGATAGCCTAGGGGCATTCTTGTTGTTGATATTTGTATAGTGGTACACTTACCTATGTGAGTTCTATCTTGTGAAAAATTATGGGAAAACATTCTACGTGTTGTCCATTTATTTTCCTATACTTACTAGCTGGCATGAACTATGTTAGGACACTTGCACAAGTATACATGTAGTTAAGCACTCTTATCGGTTAAAAGGTTTTCTTGCTATTGTTGAGTATAGATGCACACCCTTGTTTACTTTCCTTATATGTGAGAATAGCTCTATTTGGCACGTGAGTCATCATTGCGATTATAAATTATAATGAGAGCACAGGATGCTAAGTGTTAGGGGTTCAGGAATTGGGACCCGTTAGTTGCAAATATTCTGAGGTTCGGTACCTCGTGGAGGTTATTGGCTAAAACCCGGTGTGAAAGCGGTCGTTTTGTTGAGTTGTTATTTGCCTTTCATTTATTTGTGATCACCAGATTTAGATCGTGTTTCCGTACATCTACTGTGTCATTATTATGGTATTCCGCTGATAGTTGTTATTTTCCTTTCTTACTGAAATTACCATATTATTTGTCATTTCGCGTAGTTCTTATGTAGATATCATACTCTATTGTTCCTATACTTATACTTGTTCAGGTTATTTAGTCTAGTAGATGTCTTGATGTTCCTCGTCACTACTCTACTTAGGTTAGTCTTGATACTTGCTGGGTACCGCCGTGGTGTACTCATACTACACTTATGTACATTTTTGTGCAGATCCAGATATTTTGAAGTCAGTTGATCATTAGCTAGCTGTGCGGACTGTTGCTGTGGAGACTCAAGGTAAACCTGCTGCTGCGTTCATAGGCTTCGGAGTCACCTTCTGATTTGTATTCATCCTGTTACTTTATTTCAAACGGTTGTATTTAGAAAATTGTAGCAAACTCTATAGAGCTTATGACTTGTACTACCGGTTTTGGGAATTGTAAACTTTTATAAAGAATTCCATTTCATAGTTGTTAGATGTTATTTATTATTGTTGTTATTCAGTAAATGTTAGGCTTACCTAGTCCCTAAGACTAAGTGTCATCACGATACCCAACGAAGGGAATTTTGGGTCGTAACATACCCAAATCTAAAGGGACAAAATAACATAATTAGTTTAATCAAACACTTTAGCTTACCAAATTATATTGGAGCAATAAGACTAGTATGAAATTATAAACTTGAACAATAGCTACTTCTCAACAAGAATTGCAGAGCGGGAAGCTCGTGTGAAGTGAAGAGAAGGGTTTCCAATATTTGGGGTTCTTTGAGTTTGGAAGTGGAACATGAGAAAGATACGGAAGATATGGAATAACCTATTTTATTATCTTTTGTATTGTTGGGTTTTAGTTTGAGCTTCAGATTTAAGTTATGTAGATAGAATCTACTTAGTGGATAGTGAATGTACAAGCCCCCACGTAAATAATATCTCAAGACATTGAAAACTATAATATAGTTTAGAAAATACTTACAAATTAGATCTTAATATATATATATATATATATATATATATATATATATATATATATATATATATATATATATATATATATATATATATATATATAAAATGTCGGTTTGGTTTAGATTTGGTTTGACTTTTTTTTTTGTTAATACCAAACCAAACCAAATCATAAGTCGGTTTTCTTCTTCTGTTTGACTTGATTCGTCGGTTCGATTTGGCTTGACGGTTTGGCTTGTACACCCTTAGTTCCATGTATGTCTTAATTAAGTTTGTAAATTTTTTTATATAGAAAAAGGAAGAGGTTGTAAAATAATCATAAGCCTGCTTTCGGGGGAATCGATCCTGCGTCCTCTGCCTCCGAATCCAGAATGCTGACCGCTGAACCCAGAGCTATTTTGTTATTGGGTTCGGCATAGTATATCTGTAAAGAAACAGAGAATTTTTTAACATAAATACAGGGTCCGGTAAAAAGTCACTACTCATTACTGTAGCTCCGCCCCTAACTGAGAGTGAAGGAGTGAACTGGGCCGGCCCATTTATGTGAGGTTGAGCGAGTATTTTAGGGGAGCTGTTAACGTGATTGGAGGAGTAATTTGTGGGATGATTAAAGTAGGTAGTATTAGGATTAGTAGGTGAGAAAGGAGCAGTAATAGTAGAAGAGTCGATGTTATTAATAGATAAATTATTTAATTGCTTAGTTTTCGGGAAGTCTTCCATTGTCGCGATTAATGTGAGATTAGTGTCGTTAAAGTAGTGACAATTAGAAATATCTTTTGTGGGAGAGATAGGATTAGAGGACTTACCTGGAGGATGTTGGGTCGCTTCCAAATCTGTATTGAGCTTACCAGTGTTCGTAGACAAGGGGGATTGTCGCGCCGCCATAGCAGGTTGAGGTGAAGGTCGTTGAGGAGAAAGATTCATTTTTTCATTGCGTGATCTGCAGAGGCGGAGTTAGAATTTAAAGTGTATGGGTACTAAATTTTAAGATAGGACCAGCCTAAAATTAATATATAGTAACAGGCAGACTAAAGAACGAGTGTCGGTATTTAATATATACTCCATAAATTTGAGCTTTGTAAAAGTTTGTGATCATATCGAATCTCACTAGAAGAACCTAAAAATCACAAAAAAAACACAAATAACACTTTGAGGGCATTCACAAAGCTGCACATCTCACCAGATTTGAATTTTAAGCCTCCTATTATTAGAATTTTAAGGTTGATTTACTCATACAAATGGAAGATATATCTTCTTAACATAAAATCAGAATGTAATGAGTGAGTTATTTAGATAATCTTTAAATAAATATTTTTTTTATCCTTAATCAACTGGTAGCAGTTCCAACATATTAATTAATTCATCTTTCATTGTTTAGGCTTCATAGAGCAACTAATTCATCTAACATATTCTTCTTCTTTCTTTATTGTAATTGTTTATACTCTCTGAATGTTTCACTTACAAATATGACGTCTTAATTATTCTAAATCATAGCAACCAATTACTTTATTTAAAAATAATAATAAAAGAGGACAACAATCAATCAAATACAAAAGTTGATAATCTGCGGAACTCGATGTATGAAATTTTGGGAAGTACAAAGGTACAAATTGACAAAGAGAATAAATATCAAAATGTGGAACAACCCAGAATCAAAGATTAAAAATCAGATTTTGTATAAATTATTAACACAAATATGTGAAACATAAGAGGGAAATAAATGAAAAAAGAACCGAAAAAGAGAAATGTAAGGAAAAAGAGTATTTACATCGGTACCGAGTACCGACGGTGTTAGCGTGATGGAAGAACCTTAACTTTGGGGTTTTGATTTGGGTGAAGGAACATGTCTTTTTTTGTTTAGAGGCGTCGTTTTTTTGTTTAATAATTTATATTTTTTTACCAAAAAAATAAAGGTACTAAATGGGTTTATTTGTTATTAAGTCTGGATGGGCTTCTTTGTTCCATGTATGTCTTAATTAAGTTTGTGATTTTTTTTATATAGAAAAGAAAGAGGTTGTAAAATAATTATATGCCTGCTTTCAGAGGAAATCGATCCCGCGTCCTCTGCCTCCGAACCCAGAACCCTGACCGCTGAACCCAGAGCTATTTTGTTATTGGGTTCGGCGTAAGATATCTATATAGAAACGGTGAGTTTTTCAACACAAATACAAGGTCCGGTAAAAAGTCATTGGGTTCGTCCGAACCCGTACTCATTACTATAGCTCCGCCCCTGACCAGTCAAACAGATTCACATAAAATAAAACTTAGGGAGTACTTTTTTTAAACGCTTATGTAACTTTGTCAACACTTTGCTCTTTGTCATTTACTTGTGGTGACCAATTGTCCATATGTAAAAAACATATTTTTTTAAGAATATTATAACCATTTTCTCCGTGAGAACAAAATAAGTGATTGCATCCTAACAAGGAGAAAAAAATCTACTATATTATGGACCATTACAAAGGTTATAGTCTAGTAGTATTAATGCCACTGAGTCTCCCACAAAATAGGTGACTGCATTTTTATTATTTCTTTTCTCGTATCTTCTATGTAATGAATTTCTTTCATTTTAAAAAACATACATATATGAAGGTTTATCTCTGGTTAGATATAGGTATGAACTAATCTCATACTTAGACCAGACCCTCAATATCCATGACGTTAGAGAGATTTAACAACAAATACATAGTCTGGAGATTTTTTTTTTTCTTTTACATATGTACGGTAATGTCTTTCTTAAAACACTTAAATTATAGGATGATTGCTTTCATTAACGTTATAGGGTGTTATATTTTAAAATTTTATTATCCTCGTTGATATATGAACAGAAACAAAGGAACCAGAAATTCGTTTGTCTCAAGCAAAAAAGAAAATAAAAAGACGAATATTATTATGAAATTTTCCACCAGTTGATTAGTAAATGGTCCCCTTTTTATTTTTCTTGCAACTTATGAACATTTTAGACCACGGTTAAGATCATTTTAATCAAACTGAAAATCTTATGAGAAAATATTAGACTTGAATCTAAAATTTTATAAGTTATTGCAAACATTAGACCACATTATAATATTTTGTCTGTAAGTTGAGCAAATAGAAAAATTATATGAGCAAACATTTAAACAGAGTCTACCATTGTTCGAAAGGGGTCATTTCCCAAGGATTATATCCGTACAACTTTTAAAAATAGGGATCTTGTGCTTTACCAACACATTCAATGAATTCCACTATTAATCCAGAGCGCTGGCGAAGACATGGAGCTTCCACTTTTGGTGTACATAGTCATATGCTGAGCAAAGATGTATATATCACACTCATTCACAAGCACAAGGTGCAATCAAAATACTAGCTTAAAGGAGGACATTTGCGTAAATCAGCCAAAATTATTAGGTTGCTGTATATCGGAAACTATCAAGTCCAAGTTTCCTACCTCCCCAGGCTGCCCAAAGGTCTAGCATCGAACAAAGGGAAAATACTTAAAGTTGCATCCTGTAGTTATCCGAAAAAATCAGTTGCATGATACCACCTTAGGGTGTTTCCTTGATTCCCTATTTTTATTTTGTATAGATCTAATACCACCTTAGGACGTACATAACCAGTTGCATGATAGAAGGTGTTCTACACTTGCCTTATATCTTTGCCACATCATTGACATGTCACTGCCACATCAATACTGTGTCAGATTTGAAAAAAATATTTTGCCATTTCATATCCACTTCAATGAACTCCTTCTTCTTCCTTAGTGTTAGGACCCGATTCTTTGTCAATCGGACGTGGCGCGGCTATGGCAAGGATTGGGGTGTGATGACCTTGCTGTTGGCCTGTGCGGGAGCAAAACGATCATGCGGGACAATGAACGAGAAACATTGTCATGAGAACAAGTATTGGCCAAGGTCTTGAGACAGGCAAGATGGGTTTGGCAAAGGCTTGATGAGGCAGTGCGGGCAAGTTTGGGCGGCATGAAGCGGCATGCGCGCCAAAGGGAAAGGTACGGGCAGTTCAAGTTGTGGGAGCGCCAAGTACAAGCTAAGCTAAATCGCGGAGGCACGGAATGATGGCAAAGGGTTTCAATAGCTAAGGCAAAGCTATGTGAGACAAAAGACAAGCAATGGCACGGATGAAACAAGTGTTGACAAAGACAAGGCAGAAATGCGGCTAAGGCAATGTGCGGCCGACAGGCGTCGGGCGTGTGCGGTAAAATCATGGACAGCAGGTTGCGAACGAGACATTGGCGCGGAGCAATATCAAAATCAGCCAAGGCTGGGCGCAATGCCAGACTTGGGGCGTGCAATAGCTGACCAAGAAAAAGGGCACATGTAGTGCACATGCCAAAGCAGTGGGCCGTTGTATTTTTGTAGTAATGCCCTTCATAGGCGAAACCCGAAGCAGGACCTGCTCTCCAACTACGAATGCAACATCGCGAACCTTTCGGTCCATATAGCTCTTCTGTCTAGACTGGGCTATGTGAAGTCTGTCCTAAATCACCTTCACCTTCTCCAAGGCATCCTGAACTAAGTCCGTACCTAATAATCTGGTCTCGCTCGGCTCGAACCAACCCACTGGGGGACCGACACCCCCTACCATACAGAGCCACATACGGTGCCATATGAATGATGGACTGATAACTGTTATTGTAGGCAAACTCCGCAAGTGACAAGAACTGATCCCAAGAACCTCCAAACTCCATCACACACGTACGGAGTATATCCTCAAGAATCTGAATAGTGCGTTTGGACTGCCCGTCTGTCTGAGGGTGAAAGGCTGTGCTCAACTCCACCCGACTACTTAACTCATAAGCACGCCACCACTGATAGGCTGCTCCTCTAAGCAGGAAAATGGTAAAAGAAACCCTACTCGTCTTCGTTGCGCCCATAGTACGGAGAATACGATGACACTCCTCTAGAAAACCCTGAGCATCATCTGTAGCCAATCCGCTGAAGAAAGGTGGGTGGTACTTCTGGTACCTCTCAAGTCTGAGCTGCACCGCCTCAGAAGCGGCTATCCTAGTCTCATGCTGAATCGGCTGCATAGGAATGAAC
This sequence comes from Nicotiana tomentosiformis, assembly GCF_000390325.3. Taxonomy (NCBI): domain Eukaryota; kingdom Viridiplantae; phylum Streptophyta; class Magnoliopsida; order Solanales; family Solanaceae; genus Nicotiana; species Nicotiana tomentosiformis. The sequence goes on along the minus strand of NC_090818.1, from coordinate 73,797,032 downwards.
TCTGGGGCCTGATCAACCTCGACCCTCTGCTCAAGAGTGTGGGTTGCGGGCGTTTGTGCCCCTCCCCCGGCCTGAGATGTGGCGGGAGCTAACGGACTTGTATCCATGTCTGTTTAGTGCTTGTAGCTAATGTTATTTCGTGTAAGATAATGGCCTATGTAGTTGGGGGATGTCAACTACAAGATAGGATCAGATTTAGTAATGCTGTGTGTAAAGGCTTGGTTCAGTGGGAAGTGGGACCAGTGCTCCACTAGTGTGCTAAGTGCTCCACCAGAAGAGCTGAGTGTTCCACCATGAAGGCTGAGTGCTCCACAAATAGAAATAAGTGCTGGGGAGGGCCATTTCGTGGGTAAGTGCCCCATTAAATGGTTAAGTGCTTATCAGTGCTTTGACTGGGCAAAGCACAATGACGGAATTGCCCCTTTGTATGCTGTCCCTTAATATCAGCCAGTGGAAGCCCCTATATCTATATATATGGGGGCATTTCGTGATCAAAAGGGTATCAAGACCATGAGGGTCTTGCATCAGGCATCAAGACTATGTCTTGTGCAGAAGGAGAGGGTCTTCAACTGAAGAAGAGGGTCTCCAAGACGAAAAATCAAGACTGTAAGAGTTTTGTGCAGAAGGAGAGGGTCTTCAAATGAAGAAGAGGGTCTCCGAGATGAAGACGAAGACGAAGTGGTACTAAGGCTGGGCATGGGCAGGTCTTAGTGTGTCAAGATCGGCTTGTGATCTTGACTAAGTGGGCTATGAACGACTTGTGTTCATAGCAAAGAAACGGAAACAGGTTAGGAAGGTGATTCTTTCTAAGTGTTTTCAAAAGTGGGCTAGGGCTTGGCATGGGCAGGTCTTAGTGAGCAAAGATCGACTTGTGATCTTTGCCAAGTGGGAAAACAAGAGAGAAACGTGAGGGTTTCTGAGTGTTTTCAAAAGTGGGCTAGGGCTTGGCATGGGCAGGTCTTAGTAGTTATGAACGATTTGTGTTCATATCAAATTGGGAACCAAGAGGGAAACGTGAGGGTTTCTAAGTGTTTCCGAAAGTGGGCTAAGGCTGGAGCGTTAGCAGGTCTTAGTGACAAGATCTATTTGTGATCTTGGCCGGACGAAGTGGGCTGTGAACGGATTGTGTTCATGGCAAAGAAAGGTCCTTTGTATGTTTTGTTATTAATACAAAGGTTGGGTTTTTCCCGTAAATGTTGGTGTTCTCTTTATGTTGCTGCCGAATTTTGTGGGAAGCCAAACTTGATGAAAAGTTGGCTAAGTGTTGGAAAAGGCTGAGTAACTTGAGTGTCAGGTTGCTGCCGCGCGGTGTCAAGTTGGGCGCGAAAAATTGGCCCAAAATGGCCCCGTGACAACTGGTATCAGAGCTGAGACGGAATTACTTTGATACAACTAGTATTAAAGTGAAGCAGCGTGCATAGCGGAACTACTTTGATAGACGAGTATCGGAGCAGAGCAAGATTCATGGCAGTGGTAAAACGATCAGTAGCAGACGGAATGTTGCTGTTTTGAGAACATAGCTTGTGGCAAAATAGCTAAACTGCGCCTAGGGTGGAACAGTTCGTGAGAGCAAGAAGTGTCAAAGCGCGGGAAACTCTCTTGTGGAATGGAGCAACAAGGGTGTTGTCTGTCAACAACTCCTTGGGGAAGATCCATTAAGTCAGCTCGACGAGGACGTCAATTTCAAAGGGTGCGGGTGATTTGTTAGGACCCGATTCTTTGTCAATCGGATGTGGCGTGGCTATGGCAAGGATTGGGGCGTGACGGCCTTGCTGTTGGCCTATGCGGGAGCAAAACGATCATGCGGGACAATGGACGAGAAACATTATTATGAGAACAAGTATTGGCCAAGGTCTTGAGACAGGCAAGATGGGCTTGGCAAAGGCTTGATGAGGCAGTGCAGGCAAGTTTGGGCGGCATGAAGCGGCATGCACGCCAAAGGCAAAGGTACGGGCAGTTCAAGTTGTGGGAGCGCCAAGTACAAGCTAAGCTAAATCGCGGAGGCACGGAATGATGGCAAAGGGTTTCAATAGCTAAGGCAAAGCTATGTGAGACAAAAGACAAGCAATGGCATGGATGAAACAAGTGTTGACAAAGACAAGGCAGAAATGCAGCTAAGGCAATGTGCGGCGACAGGCGTCGGGCGTGTGCGGTAAAATCATGGACAGCAGGTTGCGGATGAGACATTGGCGCGGAGCAATGTCAAAATCAGCCAAGGCTAGGCGCAATGCCAGACTTGGGGCGTGCAATAGCTGACCAAGAAAAAGGGCACATGTAGTGCACATGCCAAAGCAGTGGGCCGTTGTATTTTTGTAATGACTTGTATCCATATCTGTTTAGTGCTTGTAGCTAATGTCATTTCGTGTAAGATAATGGCCTATGTAGTTGGGTCAACTACAAGATAGGATCAGATTTAGTAATGCTGCATGTAAAGGCTTGGTTCAGTAGGAAGTGGGACCAGTGCTCTACCAGTGGGCTAAGTGCTCCACCAGAAGAGCTGAGTGTTCCACCATGAAGGCTGAGTGCTCCACAAACAGAAATAAGTGCTGGGGAGGGCCATTTCGTGGGTAAGTGCCCCATTAAATGGTTAAGTGCTTATCAGTGCTTTGACTGGGCAAAGCACAATGACGGAATTGCCCCTTTGTATGCTGTCCCTTAATATCTGCCAGTGAAAGCCCCTATATCTATATATATGGGGGCATTTCATGATCAAAAGGGTATCAAGACCATGAGGGTCTTGCATCAGGCATCAAGACTATGTCTTGTGCAGAAGGAGAGGGTCTTCAACTGAAGAAGAGGGTCTCCAAGACGAAAAATCAAGACTGTAAGAGTCTTGTGCAGAAGGAGAGGGTCTTCAAATGAAGAAGAGGGTCTCCGAGACGAAGACGAAGACGAAGTGGTACTAAGGCTGGGCATGGGCAGGTCTTAGTGTGTCAAGATCTGCTTGTTATCTTGACTAAGTGGGCTATGAACGACTTGTGTTCATAGCAAAGAAACGAAAACAGGTTAGGAAGGTGATTCTTTCTAAGTGTTTTCAAAAGTGGGCTAGGGCTTGGCATGGGCAGGTCTTAGTGAGCAAAGATCGACTTGTGATCTTTGCCAAGTGGGAAAACAAGAGAGAAACGTGAGGGTTTCTGAGTGTTTTCAAAAGTGGGCTAGGGCTTGGCATGGGCAGGTCTTAGTAGTTATGAATGATTTGTGTTCATATCAAATTGGGAACCAAGAGGGAAACGTGAGGGTTTCTAAGTGTTTCCGAAAGTGGGCTAAGGCTGGAGCGTTGGCAGGTCTTAGTGACAAGATCTATTTGTGATCTTGGCCGGACGAAGTGGGCTGTGAACGGATTGTGTTCATGGCAAAGAGAGGTCCTTTGTATGTTTTGTTATTAATACAAAGGTTGGGTTTTTTCCGTAAATGTTGGTGTTCTCTTTATGTTGCTGCCGAATTTTATGGGAAGCCAAACTTGATGAAAAGTTGGCTAAGTGTTGGAAAAGGCTGAGTAACTTGAGTGTCAGGTTGCTGCCGCGCGGTGTCAAGTTGGGCGCGAAAAATTGGCCCAAAACGGCCCCGTGACACTTAGCCACCACCAAACCTGGTAAACTATCCCCACCAAAACCACCAACAGACCACAAGTTCCGCCAGCCGCCGTCACCCACACACCACCTTCTCCATCAAAAATTCCACTAAAAAATTACCCACTTCCCCTACATGATTTTCTTAATCTGTTCTTGAATCCCTGCCCTAATTCCAGGAATCAAAAGGTTAATCAGGAGCTCATTTATTATACCCATATTTTCTTCATCTCCTTAAAATTTCAATTTCTCCATCTTCTTCATATCACCGCTGCCACCAAAGTTGAACTGCGGAGCGAACAGAGGAAGTGGTGTTACCATTTTATAACATAATATAAGACCTAATAAGGAAAAATATAATTTTTGTATTAAACTACATTTGTGCAATTCAATCCGTCTGTTAAAAATGATCTAAGAAAATATATTTTGGGTACCATTCCATTTGGGGTTCCTCTTAATCGGAAATGGATTTATATTATCGAAGGGTTTACGGGTAGATAAGGCTACCATTGCCATGGTCGCCAGAACCACCATTGTCATCGAGGTCGTGTTCATCGAAATTAAGGCATTGAAAATTCGTGAGTTTTGGAGCGGTAAAATTTGATGACTTTTTCAAGAACGTACTTCTGAATATTGGAGAAGAGGATTGTCGATCAGACCCAAACTCAAATCACCATCACCAGTCACCACTATAAAAATTACCATTACCTTAACAAATTTCAACCTCACCCATCATAAATCACAAAAAAATCACCTGATTCTACCAGCCTCTACTAATCCCAGCACCAAACTCACCACAAAATATAAGAGTACAACTGCAAAACCTTAACCAATTTCTTCTTTTTCAGAGCGTCCTTTTACTTCATCAACATAGCATTGTCTGGCTTTATAAAATTTGTTAGAGCTAAGGGAAGAGAAGTGTATTAATAGAGTGGTGAAGAAGAAGTTAATATGAGTAAAATAAAATAAATTTATATCTATATATCTATATCTATATATAAATATAAAGTCGTGGCACTCAGCATTAGTATTTATCTATTTTTTCCTTTTTCCTGCAATTTCTTCTTCATTCTGCTGTAGAACAAAAAAAACTCGTTCGGAAAAAGACTAATGGTTTTGCTTCTGAAGGGTCACATTGGTAACGTAAAATGCTAATCTGAAAGGTTATATTGTGTTTACCCGAAAAATGGATAGAGTTGAATTTATACGCAGTTCCGAGGATATGTGCGTAACTTGATACAAAATGCAAGGATAAATAAAATATAAATGTAGATTGGAGAGAATGCAATCTAGATAAGGTTATCAAGAACACTGAACCTTAGGATTCGACAAATAGAATCAATCTAAGAAACTGGAAGAGCGATTCTTTACTGTAGAAGGATATAATACTTTTATTACAATGTAAGTCTCAGAAGAACTTGTGCTACAGAAATGATAACCAAGCCCTTTTATAGTAGAGGGATTCGGCTCCAAGCATAACAAAATAAACATTCAGTGGCAGACCCATGATAAGTCAGCTTTTTCATAATTTCTGTCGAGATTTCCTCTAGTGGAATTGCAACAGCTTTTGTCTGTGAGCTCGATCTCGCTTAGAATCCTCGATTTTGGTTCGAGCTTGATTTCGGCTCGAACTTGTGATCTTGGTTCGAGCCCTCGAATTGATTCCAGGTCAGTGTTGGTTGGTCTTTGGATTATCAGCACGATAGGTCTACCCTGCGTCATGGTTCGATTCTTGTTCGAGTTTGATTATGATATCGATCTCAACACAGACCGGCCTCCCTGGGTTCTAGGTTAGTTCGTCCCCCCTTCAGGATCTTACTTCGATATATCACCCTTCGAACCATACCGGACATACCAAGGCTGAAATCTATTTTGACCGTATATAGATAGTCCCCTCGTTTCTCAGAAAGAATATGGCGAGAAACGATATGATTTTCAACAGCTCGATCGGATTATATCTTGTCGTTTCCATCGGGTTTGACCATGACGCATCTGGTAGCTGCCCCGTCGGTTTAGTCTTTCAAGGCATTTAGTGCATGTCAGGCGGTGGTCGGCCACTGCTGATACTGAACCGCCATCGTTTGAACCTATAAATAACCCTTACTTTTATCTTTTACCATTTTTACATCTTCTATCTTCCAAAATTTCCCAAGTTTTTCTTCGTACTCTCCAACTTACCAGTAAAGCTGTGATTTCTTTTCAAAAAAACCCCTCTTCAATTCTACCAAATCTCTGTCACTTTCTTCTATTCCTTACTTTTGAATTCAAAAATGGCAAAAACATCGCAAACCATTCCTCAGAAAGGGAAAGCTTCTTCTTCACAGTGTATCGCCGATGAGGCACCGGCAGAACCACGGCCTAAGGAGTGTGTTCCCGGGGCGTGCGTCCTTACTTTAAATTTTAAGGTCGATAAAGGTTCATCAGTCCCTAGCCGGTGTGAGCCGGTATCGAAGTACATGTGCTCGATAACCGAGAAGCACCTCGATCTGTTAAAGAAGGATTGCAATTGGGGTGAAAAAGAAGTAATAATACATACCCCTGACGAAGATATCACTTCTTACGTGAAAGGGTTTTTGAACGTATATACTTACCCTTTCACTTTGGGTCCCCTCGATTCCGTCATTATTGACTTCTGTCGACAATATCAGGTAACCCTAGGCCATGTCCATCCTTCTTTATGGCGGATCGTTATCCTGATCCAATATTTTGTGAGCAAAATCGAGGGGATGTCGTTCAGCCTCGATCATCTTATCTGGTTGTACCGTCCCTGACTTTTTCGAGGAGGGTTAATAAAACTCCAGCGTCGGGCTACCAAGGCTTTGTTCTCGAGTATTGACGAGGACAGGGACCGGGGTTGGATGGGCAGGTTCGTTCGAGTAAGGACTTCGGACCTGATCCCGACTAAAAAGATGCCCTTTCCCGAGGAGTAGAATATGAAACGTAAGTGTGATCTTGCTGTTGCTTCTATTTTGTTCTTCCATTTATTCTTTTATCGACACTCCTCCTTTTGTGATGTAGCGGTTCCCTGGATGTCCGGAGCGGTTCCCGATCTCAAGAGTTGGGTACGGGCTCTTGTTTCGACCTCCACATACGCCGAGCGCTCATGGCGTAATTTGTCAAAGGGTCGGTGGGAGGCCAAAAATCACGGTAAGATCATTTCTTGGACTCTGATGATCCGAACGAGGCATTTCTCAAAATAGTTTTTATAAGGTTTCCCATATGCAGGTTTGGGTAAAGACACGGTCTTGAGGCATCTGTCTAATGAGGAGGACGTTTCGACATCTGTCCCAAAGCCGGTAAAGGAAAATAAAAGGAAGAGAGCCTCAGTTCCCGAATATCCAAAACCAAAGAAGAGGACGGCTCGTAAGCCGAACAAGAATGTCATTCCTTTGACCGTGGAATCCGTTTTGCATCTAAGGGATGAAGATGAAGAAGAAGAAGAAGACAATGAGTCCGCACTGGCGGTCTGAACGAAGAGACCCACCGATGCCTCATCGCCGGCTGGATCGATGATGCTCTATGAGGCTCTGCCTCAAACTGAAGATATACCGGAGAAAGATTCAGGTAGAGTCCCCGAACTATCGGATGTTGAAGACGCCTCTCATCGGAGTCAACTGGCAGGGGTTACAATCCAAAAGCCCCTCGAACCCCTCCGAGCCGAGGGGAGCACTCCAAGCGAGTCATTTGGGGCAGCAGCAATCGAGGATTCGCCTACCTTTCCCGTATTTTCTGCAGGGGTGATTCGGGAAGCTCAAGCTCTAGGAGCCCTCGATCTAGACAGGCCTCACGATGAAGAAGATCCATTTTGTGACCTATTTACTAGTATCGAGGACGTTGCCGGTGCCGGTGATGAATCGGATCTTTTTCACGGATTGCGGCAGGCTTTGAATCAGGTGAGCCTTTAAAATTATTTTGTCGGTACTGTCTTTATGTTTGTTTTTGGTTAACTTCGCTTCTTGTTTCTTTGTAGGCAGCGGCAGTCTATCGAGAACAATGTTCTCGTTCCCAGAATAAGCTGCATCGATACGCGGCCGACCTGCACCGTGCTACTGACGAGAGGAACTCCCTTAGACTTTCCTTAGGGCAGAGAGAGGAGGAAATAAAAGACCTCCGGGCTGAGCTGGCCAAGGCTTATCGAGATCAGAATTATTTGTCTGAGCAAGTAATGATGCTTTTGAAAGCCTATGGGCTTGACACCAGAACGATAGCTAACATTTCGGTCTCACAGCTGCAGCAAAAAATCGAGATGATCGGGAAGCTTAGTGAGGAGGTCGACGTGATAAGGATGTAGTCCTTGTGGTGGAAAGAAGGTATGGACCGCTTTGCTGTAGAAAAAGAGACTGTTCGAGCCCAGTTATCGTCGTCCGAAACCCAACTTCAGAAAATGAAGGAAAAAGGCCTAGTTCAAGCAAGAAGAATTGAGGAGCTTGAGGCTCGGTTGACCTCTGTACTCGCCAAGGCCGAATCCGATGCTGAAAAGGCAAAGGCCGATGCGGATGCGCTCGTGGTCATCTATCAGGCCGATGCTGAAGCTGCCCAAGTCCAGGAAAGAGAGGCAGCCGAATCCGTCTATAGTCGAGCGCATTGGGTCACCGAACTCACTAAGTGCCGATCCAGAAGGGAAACTCTTGAGGAGATTCATGCTCGCGGCTTCGATCTCGCGGAAGAGATAAAAAGGGCAAAAGAACTCGAAGCTGATGCTGAAGCTCTGGTTTCTGATGGTGATGATGACTACGATGGGAGCAAGAGCGGATCCGAAAATAGGGGGAACCTGATAAAGAAGAGACCGCTCCCAGTCGAGAAATGTAGTTCTTAGTTTTTACGTTGTAATCACCCATGCAGATAAATTTGTGTATAGACATATCTCCCCGTTCGCCGATTTTCTTCTGTTTTTGTTTCCTGTCTTGCGAGGACTTTATTTGCCTTATGAATGTTTCCACAATGTTTTAAACAACTTAATCAAATTTGGACCTCGTAGCCTCTGTAACCGAGCGAGCGTTTACTCAAACTTGGGGCAATGTAGCCCTTTAGGCTTATTAGTTGTCAATGATTCGATCTTGAAGAAATATAGCCCGTGGGTGTAATGGTCGAGCGAGTGTTTGCTCGGACTCGAAAATATAGCCCGTAGGCTTAGTCGAGTGAATGATTCGAACTCGAATTAATGTAGCCCGTAGGCTTAGTCGAGTGAATGATTCAAACTCAAATTAATATAGTCCGTAGGCTTAGTCAAGTGAATGATTCAAACTCGAATTAATGTAGCCCGTAGGCTTAACAGTCGAGTGAGTGTTTGCTCGAACTCGAAATAAAAATAGCCCGTAGGCTTGGTCGAGTGAATGATTCGAACTCGAAATAAAAATAGCCCGTAGTCTTGGTCGAGTGAATGATTCGAACTCGAAGTAATGTAGCCCGTAGGCTTAATGGTCGAGTGAGTGTTCGCTCGAACTCGAAGTAAAAATAGCCCGTAGGCTTGGTCGAGTGAATGATTCGAACTCGAAGTAATGTAGCCCGTAGGCTTAATGGTCGAGTGAGTGTTTGCTCGAACTCGAAATAAAAATAGCCCACAGGCTTGGTCGAGTGAATGATTCGAACTCGAAGTAATGTAGCCCGTAGGCTTAATGGTCGAGTGAGTGTTTGCTCGAACTCGAAATAAAAATAGCCCGTAGGCTTGGTCGAGTGAATGATTCGAACTCGAAGTAATGTAGCCCGTAGGCTTAATGGTCGAGTGAGTGTTTGCTCGAACTCAAAATAAAAATAGCCCGTAGGCTTGGTCGAATGAATGATTCGAACTCGAAGTAATGTAGCCCGTAGGCTTAATGGTCGAATTGTATCTTAATTCTGATTGCACAATAAATCTCAAAATAGAGGAATCTTCATTGGAGATAAGATGCCGATAAAAAAGAGAACTTTCTTCGCACGTTATTACACGCCTGGGTTCGGGTCAATCTATATGAGCATGGTTCGCTTCGACCATTTGGCTCTTTATAGTTTTTCCTATTGGGACCCTGTTGCTGTGAAATAACTTTCTTGCGGGACCTCGGATATTGTCATAAATGCTGCATGACCAATGGTTTCCTCATTAAAAACCCTGCCGAAAAACCTATTTGGGATAAAATCGGTCTAAGGGAAAAAGAGTGCAACGCGTGCTTTCTAGCGAGAGATCCGTCCCTTGTTCGGACTTCTGCATGGGTCAGTTTCGAGATATAAACAAATATAGAAAGGTTGTACCTTAGCAATAGTACCGTTTTAGATGTGATACATTCCAGCTGCTTGATAGCTGTTTGCTGTTTATAACGCCGATCCTGTATGACCCCTTTCCAATGTCCTCGAGTACCTGCTATGGTCCTTCCCAATTCGGTCCTAGCTTCCCTTCATTCGGATTTCGGGTATTGATGGTAATGTTTCTCAACACTAAGTCCCCAGGCTTGAAATGGCGGAGCTTGGTTCTTTGATTATAATATCTTTCGATTCGCTGCTTTTGGGCGGCCATTCGGACGAGAGCAGCTTCTCGTCTTTCGTCCGATAGTTCGAGGCTTGTATTCATAGACTCGTTATTTGATTCTTCCATCGCGAATCAAAATCTGGCACTGGGTTCACCAACCTCGACTGGTATCAATGCTTCGGATCCATATACTAAGGAGAACGGGATTGCCCCCGTACTGGATTTTGACGTTGTCCGATATGCCTAAAGGACTTCGGGAAGGATTTCTCTCCATCTCCATTTAGCGTCATTCAACCTCTTCTTTAAGTTTTGAATGACAGTTTTGTTTGTTGATTCGGCCTGCCCATTCCCACTGGGGTGGTATGGCGTCGACAGTATCCTTCTTATCTTGTGGTCTTCGAAGAATCTTGTTACTTTGCCGCCAACGAATTGTTTTCCATTGTCACATACTATTTTGACGGGTATCCCGAACCGGCATATGATATGATCCCAAATAAAGTCTATAACTTCTTTTTCTCTTATTTTCTCGAACGCCTGCGCTTCAACCCATTTAGAAAAATAGTCAGTCATAAACAAAATGAATTTGGCTTTACCTGGGGTCGATGGCAGAGGGCCGACGATATCCATTCCCCATTTCATGAATGGACACGGGGATAGGACTGAGTGGAGTTGCTCTCCGGGCTGGTGGATCATCGGTGTGAACCTTTGACATTTGTCACATTTACGAACAAATTCCTTCGTATCTTTGCCCATATCGATCCAATAATACCCTGCTCTGATTATTTTTCGGACTAATGTATCGGCTCTAGAGTGATTCCCGCAAGTACCCTCATGCACTTCCCGTAGGACGGAATCGACATCCCCCGGACCCAAGCATATCGCTAACGGTCCATCGAACGTTCTTCGGTACATCGTTCCGTCCGAAGCCAACGTGAATCGAGCAGCTTTGGTCCGTAGGGTTCTGGAATCTTTAGGGTCCGATGAGAGTTTTTCGCTTTTCAAATATTCAATATACTTGTTTCTCCAATCCCAGGTTAAGCTTGTAGAATTTATTTCGGCGTGACCTTCTTCGCTTACCGATCTCGAAAGTTTAACAACATTCCCCGAGCCCGTATCATCTACCTCGACCGACGACCCCAAATTTGCAAGCGCATCGGCCTCATTATTCTGTTCTCGTGGTACATACCGTAAAGTCCATTGTTTGAAATGACGCAAAGTGATAAGCAGTTTATCTAAATACCTTTGCATCCTACCTTCTCGAACTTCGAAGGTTTTGTTTACTTGACTCACCACCAGCAAGGAGTCGCAGTTGGCTTCAATGACTTCTGCTCCCAAGTTTCTAGCTAGCTCGAGACCTGCAATCATGGCTTCATACTCGGCCTCGTTGTTAGTCAACCTGATAGTTTTAATAGATTGCCTAATAGTGCTACCCGTGGGTGGTTTCAAAACTATGCCCAGCCCGGACCCTTTTACGTTCGAAGCCCCGTCCGTAAAAAGGATCCATACCCCTGATGATGTACCTAATTTCAACTGTTCCTTTTCGACTTCGGGTATGAGGGCTGGTGTGAAATCGGCCATGAAGTCTTCTATAATTTGAGACTTGATGGCCGTGCGGGGTTGATATTCGATATCGTATCCACTGAGTTCGACGGCCCATTTGGCCAGTCGGCCTGATAGCTCGGGTTTGTGCAAAATATTACGAAGCGGGTAAGTGGACAATACACATATGGGATGATATTGAAAGTACGGCCTTAACTTTCTTGAGGCGCTTATCAGTGCAAGTGCCAATTTTTCTAGGAGCGGATATCTAGTTTCCGCCTCTCCTAAGGTTCGACTCGTATAATAAATGGGGAATTGCATACCTTGCTCTTCTCGAACTAGGACACCGCTTACGGCAACTTCCGATACTGCCAAGTACAAACAAAGTTTCTCGTCTGTTTTTGGAGTGTGAAGCAGTGGTGCGCTTGATAGATATCGCTTTAGTTCTTCTAATGCTTGTTAGCACTCCGGGGTCCAAGAAAAATAGTTCTTCTTTTTGAGTAGAGAGAAAAATTTATGACTTCGATCAGATGATCTTGAGATGAACCGACTTAAGGCAGCAATCCGACCCGTTAGCCTTTGTACGGCCTTCACGCTGTCCACAACGATGATGTCTTCGATGGCCTTGATTTTATCGGGGTTAATCTCTATTCCCCGATGGGACACCATGAAGCCGAGGAACTTGCCCGAACCGACCTCGAAAGCACATTTCTCAGGGTTGAGCTTCATGTTGTATTTCCTTAAAATCTCGAACGTTTCCTGCAAATGAATTAAATGGTCTTCTGCGTGCAGGGACTTAACTAACATGTCATCAATATAAACATCCATTTATTTTCCTATTTGTTCTTTGAACATTTTATTTACTAGGCATTGGTAAGTAGCCCCTGCGTTTTTAGCCCGAAGGGCATCACATTATAACAATACGTTCCATATTTGGTGACAAATGAAGTCTTTTCCTGGTCCTCCGGGTTCATCTGGATTTGGTTATACCCGGAATAGGCATCGAGAAAAGTGAGGATCTCGTGGCCGGTCGTGGCATCGATCATGCGATCTATATTGGATAGCGAAAAGGAATCTTTGGGGCATGCTTTGTTCTAATCCTTATAGTCCACGCACATTCTAAGTTTGTCCCCTTTTTAGGGACTACAACTACGTTGGCTAACCATTCGAGATATTTCACCTCCCGAATGGACCCTACTTTGAGAAGCTTGGTTACCTCGTCATTTATGAATGCGTGCTTTCTATCGGACTGGGGTCTTCTCTTTTGCTTCACCGGTCTGAACCTGGGATCCAAACTTAGCTGATGCGTTGTTATGTCTGGCGGGATCCCTGTTATATCTAAATGGGACCAGGCAAAACAATCGATGTTATCGATAAAAAATTGAACGAGTTTCTTCCTAAGTTCAAGGCTCAACCCCGTACCCAAGTATACCTTTCGCTCGGGCCGGTGGTCGATTAATATGACTTGCTCTAGCTCCTCGATCGTCAATTTTGTGGCGTCGGAGTCATCGGGAATCACGAAAGATCGAGGGACCCTTTGATCACCATCCTCTTTGATTTTTTGGTTGTCTGGCTGGGTTGAAGCCGATGTCTGTGATTGCTATTTGGTGTCCCGTTCTCCTTCCGGGCCCGATCCTTTTATCGGCGAAAGTGAGGACATTGGTTTAGCTTCGTTGATGGTGAACATTTCTTTCGCAGCTGGTTGTTCTCCATACACCGTTTTGACACCTCCTGACGTCAGGAATTTGAGGGCGTGGTGTAGGGTCGAAGGCACAACTCTCATATTGAATGGCCTTCCGAAAAGGGCGTTATATCTCATATCGCCTTCGATCACGTGAAACTTTATTTCCTGGATGGTTCCGGCCACGTTTATTGGTAGGACTATCTCACCTTTGGTGGTTTCGCATACCATATTAAACCCGTTTAGGACCAGAGTTGCGGGTACAATCTGATCCTGTAGCCCGAGCTGCTCCACTACCTTCAATCGGATGATATTGGCCGAGCTACCTGGGTCGTTTAACACACGCTTAATTTTAGTTTTATTCACGAGTACGGATATTACCAGTGCATCATTGTAAGGTTGGATGACCCCCTCTGCATCTTCATCATCAAAGGACAGAGTCCCCATGAGTGCGTAATCTTGAGTCCGAGATCGCTTTTCCCTCACCATCGATGTTTTAGTGCGTTTAAGCATTGGTCCCCGAGGGGTATCGATGCCGCCGATGATCATGTGGATGACGTGTTGCGGTTCTTCTTGCTCATTTTGCTTACTGAAATCCCTACTTCTAAAATGGCTTTTTGCCCTATCACTCAGAAACTCCCGAAGGTGCCCTTTGTTAAATAAGCGAGCTATTTCCTCTCTTAGTTGCTTGCAATCTTCCGTTCTGTGGCCATGGGTACCATGATATTCGCACGTTTGATTGGGATTTCTTTGGGCAGGATCGGTCTGCATTGGTCGAGGCCATTTAGTGTCTTTGATGCGTCTGATGGCTGACACGAGAGCGGATGCACCAACGCTGAAGTTATATTCTGATAATCGAGGTGCTTCTATAGGATCGGCATATTTATCGAAGCTGCTCTTACTCATAAGCCCCTGAGAATTTTGTCCTCGATCAATCCTTTGATTGTTCCGAACTGCGTTGCGTGCTGAACCGTTGTTCACCCGATCTGCGACGTATGGTCGATATTAGTCTCTGTTCGACCTTTGTTCTCTGTCGATCTGCTTTTGATTAATAACTGTCCTATTCTGATGAACGGGTCCGTACGGGGCTCCCGACTGATCATCCTCTACCCTAATTTTCGATTGATATCGATTGTGCACTTTTGCCCAAGTTACCGCTGGATACTCGATCAAATTTTGTTTCAGCCGATGTGATACTGTCAAACTTAGCTCGTTTAACCCTTGGGTGAAGGCTTGTACGGCCCAGCCGTCTATAACCGGGGGTAATTCCATGCGTTCCATTTGAAATCGGGATACGAATTCCCTCAGCATTTCACCCTGCCTTTGCTTTACTTTGAAGAGGTCTGATTTCCTCGTTGCAACCTTTATGGCACCAGCATGTGCCTTTACGAATGAATCTGCTAACATGGCAAAAGAATCGATGGAATTCGGCAGTAAATTGTGGTACCAGATCATAGCTCCTTTCGAGAAGGTCTCCCCGAACTTTTTCAACAGCACAGATTCGATCTCATCGTCTTCCAAATCGTTGCCTTTTATGGCACATGTGTAAGAGGTGACATGTTCGTTAGGATCGGTCGTACCGTTATATTTGGGAATTTTGGGCATACGGAATTTTTTGGGGATTGGCTTCGGTGCCGCACTCAACAAAAAAGGCTTTTGTATGAATTTTTTCGAATCAAGCCCCTTTATCATTGGTGGAGCCCCCGGGATTTGGTAGACCCTGGCATTGTACGTTTCCACCCTCTTGTCGTTGGCTTCAACTCGTTTTGTGAGTTCCTCGAGCAATTTAGTAATTCCGGGAGTAGTTCCCGATTCTTGCTCGTTAGATTTCACTATGGCAGGCTCTGTTCTGGGGGTGACTTCTCGAAGTGGATTGGAGACCGGCCTGCTTTGTGCGCGAGTTTGGCTCTGTAGCTGAGCTATCGCTACTTGTTGGACTTGCAGCATCTCGAAGATCATACGTAAGCTGGCCCCGATTTTTCCTGGGTTTTGGGTGTCTCGGGCTACGGATCGAGTACCGCCCTAAATGCTTCTTTCCGGTTCGGAATGCTGGTTCGCCTCCAAAGCTATTTGTAAATTGACATTCAGTGGTATTTCGGCTCGAATTTCGGGTACTTCGATTTGAGCCTCAGGTGCCAAGTTGTTGGTTTCATCTTGAAGGCCGGCTTCGTAATCGATCGGTGAAGCCGTTCGATCGGGGGTTATTCGTAGCTGACCCTAAATTCAAGATGTTTTCGGAAATAAGTGCAAAGCACAATGGCGTGCTTTTTCAGATTTGTATCAAATGACCACTGTTATCCTCGGCCCCCCGGTGGGCGCCAAACTGTTTACTCGAAAAATGGATAGAGTTGAATTTATACGCAGTTCCGAGGATATGTGGCGTAACTTGATACAAAATGCAAGGATAAATAAAATGTAAATGTAGATTGGAGAGAATGCAATCTAGATAAGGTTATCAAGAACAGTGAATCTTAGGATTCGACAAATAGAATCAATCTAGGAAACTGGAAGAGCGATTCTTTACTGTAGAAGAATATAATACTTTTATTACAATGTAAGTCTCAGAAGAACTTGTGCTACAGAAATGATAACCAAGCCCTTTTATAGTGGAGGGATTCGACTCCAAGCATAACAAAATAAACATTCAGTGGGAGACCCATGATAAGTCAGTTTTTTCATAATTTTTGCCGAGATTCCTTCTAGTGGGATTGCAACGGCTTTTGTCTGCGAGCTCGATCTCGCTTAAAATCCTCGATTTTGGTTCGAGCCGAAATCACAAGTTTGAGCCCTCGAATTGATTCCAGGTCAGTATTGGTTGGTCTTTGGATTATCAGCACGATAGGTCTACCCTGCGTCATGGTTCGATTCTTGTTCGAGTTTGATTATGATATCGATCTCGATACGGACCGACCTCCCCGGGTTCGAGGTTAGTTCGTCCCCCTTCGGGATCTTACTTCGATACATCACCCTTCGAACCATACCGGACATGCCAAGGCTGAAATTTATTTCGACCGTATACACATTATACACAGTGGTAACGTAAAATGCTAACTGTTGTGCTTCTGAAAAGTCAAACTCAAATTAATTGCATTTAGTTTAGGCTTCCAAATATAATGGCCAGTTCTTTCACCGTCTTTCTTCTTCCTCCAATATCTCTAGTTCTCTACCCATGGAAAGTGCATCAATTCTAAACACACCGCAGTACAGGTATGTCTCCTTATTCTGTCTTGCAATATCGCTCTTCTTCATTTTATGAAATTATTATCAATGATATGATTCCTTGAATTCAAGTATTGCTATTCTTCTAATTTGTATGTAGTTTTAGTTTTGCAGAAATGAGAGATATGCCCACCACTGGAAGTAAAACCTCGCGGCAGATGCCACCTCAAGTTTTCCATTCTCATGGACTCATGTGGAGCGTGATAAAAATTTCTGGCTAGATCATAATTAGGAGTTAAGGTATGTTGTATGTTATAAGACTTTCATATCTCTTTCTTTCGTGATTAGATAATTGAACGAAGAGAGATAATCAATTTCCTGAACTGTACCGGCTCATTAATGCTTTGAATCCTTTTACTCGCATACTATTGTTATGCTTTAGGGTCTCTTTAGTTACTTTAAGCGCAGAAGAGGAAAAAGAAAAGGAAGATTTGGAAAAAACAAACTATCCTCATGTGATGAATTAAAGAAATAAGTTAAAATAAGTGTTAGTAATAAGATGGATTAAAACATGAATCTACACCATATTTGGACTTGAGGACTAAATGCTTTTAATACTCAGATATTAGGAAAAGAAAAAATTAAGAATCTGAAGAAGAAAGGTGAAGATGAAGATGAAGATGGAGAAGAGAAGGGGGTGGGGAAAGGTAGCCGTAAAGAAACTTGTTTTATTTTTTTTCTTTTACATTGATTTGTCTCATACGCGCTTCCTTTTCTTTTGCATTTAATTTTTTTCCACGTCAGTTTTTAGGGTACTATTAGTTCCATAAAAAATAAGAATAGGGTGGTAAGGAAATGCCCGCAGAGATTAAGCATGAAACTGACTTTTCTGTATTACAGGTGAGCCGGACCACAAATATCTATTGTACGCGCCTCTTACTCAATATTTCTGTAAGAATTTGTTTTTACAACTTGAACATGTGACCTTCTAGTCATATAAAAAATAACTTTACCAATTACGCGGAGGCTCCCTCCGTAACATTAAGAACTCAAAAAATATTCTTCAACAGGCATTTCCACGCAAGTGATACTAATAAATTATTAGTAATAATTGTTAAACGTGCGCTAATTTAGCTTGACAAGCGTTTGACATTCTCTATCTGTTTGGGTTAACAAAATCATTGTTTATCAGAGTTATCTGAGAGTTCTTTTCTTTTCCTAACATAAATATTAGTGGATCAAAATTTAGATACTGCGGATATGTATATAAATTTGAATTACTGAAATATTCATCAAGATCTTAATGACCATTTTAACCTTCACCTAAAGTCTTTCCCCTCATTTATTATTATTACTAGTCTTATTATACGTACGTTGCGCGTGTATAATATTTTAATAAAAAATAATATTAAAATATTATATTTTATTTATAAAATAAAAATATATATTTCTAAAAATGATAAATGTTGATCCTGTGTACTCAATAAAATTATAAGAGAAAACATTACCACATAAATTTTTTTAATCATTTGTGAGTATTCAATTATAAACTTATTTTAGTTTTATAATTTCATCACTCCAAATTCAAAAATTGTCATTCTTCCTCCCCAGTTTCAATATTCACATATAAAATTTAAGAGATTTATAGTTTTAGTTTTAAAATTCTAATTTAAGAACTTCACCAAAAAATGATTTTGGTTGATGAATGATGGAGTATTAAATAATAGTTTCCTGCTTATTATCTCTTCTTTTTTCTGTTTGAACCTGCAATAATTTTGACTTGACTTTAATAGGGATATTAGACAATCATGTTTGTTAGGGATATATCAATGGCAAAAAGGAGTCTCCCACTTGTTCTTTTCTTCTTTTTCCTTTTTTGCCATACACAATTTTGAATTTTGTAAAAATAAATTTTATTTATTATATTTCCAATTTTGTTGAACTTAAAATGCATTTACAACGGATAAAAAAGCAAATAATATTTTGCTAAGGGGGTTAGTGCTTTTAATATAGTATAGATATACATATAAATAGATATATAAAATATAAATATAAATATACATATGTAAATAAGAAAATACTTGAAAATTAACTAAATTTCATTATACATGCTTTCCAACTGTGATAATATCTTGATTTAGCTTTGTATTATTATTAAGAAATTGAGAATACCATATCTCCCATTTAGTAAATAAGATATGATGTTACTTAATTTAACCAAAATATAAGAGAGAAAATATTATATTAAGAAAAATAAACATGAATCTTCATGCTATTTTGGACAAAAATGTATTCCTTTCAGTTTTAAAGTAATGTCCATCTTTCTTTTACGTGTCATCAGATAAATTCTTTAAATGAAATTTATTTTAAATTTGTTTTAGTCTATAAGTTTCAAATCAAATTGATACGGCACTTAAGAAGAAGAGCGAAAAGTTCTACTATTTGGTAAGAGAATATTTAAGTCAAAAAGCGAGTTTTACTATTTGAATGACAATTATTGGTTAAATATTTGGTGTTGGAGTAATAAATTCTAAAAGGAAAGAACTAATATAACTAAAATCTACTCGGTTTCAAATTATTAGTTATATAAGTTAATACATAGTTCGAATATGAAAAAATTTAATCAATAAATTTTAATTGATTTTGTAATCCTAAATATTAGAAAACTAATTATGACTATTCTTAAATATTAGAGAAATAATTTAATTAATATTTCTAAATATTAGGTTATACATTAAAATTAAACGACTATTTTGTCTAGTGTGAACTATACCTTTAAAGGGTAAAAAAGACGAATGACATTTCGCTAAGGATTTTCGTATTTTTAATATAATATAGATATAGATATAGATAGATAAATTATTTATTTTGTAAACCACTTAAATTATAGAGATAATACCATCAAACAAACTATAACTGATTTAATGAGCCATTCGCAGTTTCACAGTCTGAATTTGTTCATACTTACTGTTACGCGGCGCCTTCCTGAAGTTCCTTGGAAGGGCGACGTAAGGCTAGGCAACCGATGTCAGTACGGTTGCTGTCCGCCAACTGAGGTCCCCTCCGTACGCTAGACTAGATTGTCAGTGCCGTACGGGAAAACCAATGTCATGAGCAATTGAAAGAGAGCAGAAAAGAGAATTGAGAATGAAAGAAAGCTTGATTGCATTGAATGAAAGCTATTACAGAAAACAAGACGGTGTCGGGGGGGAGAGACACCAGTACAGAGAATTGTTTGCTTGCTTGAAAGTTTTGATTGCTTGGTCCCCCTTAATAATGCTTAAAAAAATAAACCAAAGTTACATGACTAGACCTATGAAAGCTGGAAAATCACACTTAAAGAAAATGCAGCAAAACTACTCTATATTTACAATGAAAAGGACTTAGTCTTCTACAAAGCAGCAGCAAGTCCGTTGGCAGCAACTTTGTCTTTAGCATCAGGGTCTGCGCGCGCGGCATTGTCTGCGCACGCGGCGCTGTTGGCTTTTGCCTGTGGCTGGGCGCTGGCGATGGCTATCGGTGGGGCGACAGAGGCACATGCGCGCTTGTCACTTGGAGCTGCCGAGACCACGGGGCCGACCGTGGCGACGGGCGTTGGGAGGCTGGCCAGGACGCCACGGGGCGCGTCCAAGGGATCATGGGGCATGGCTGGAAAGCCGCCCATGACATTCTCCCCCACCTGAGTTGGCGACGTCCTCGGCGCCTTCCTTGCAAGGTAATCATCAATCAGGCTCTTGTAGGCTTTGAGGTTTGTTCCCCTCTCCCAAGTATTCTCCTCTGCATCACATCCCTGCCATTTCACCAAGAACTCCTGGTGATCTTTTCTTGAGGCGTGAATCACTCGATCATCAAGAATAGCTTCAGCACGCCTTTTTCCGGTTGAATTGGGGCCTCGAATACTTGGTATTGTGAGTTGGCTTCGTGAAGGATCCTCCATATCTTCCCGAAAAGGTTTCAGGAGACTGACATGGAAAACAGGATGGATTTTCCACCAAGCTGGGGTATCCACCCGGTATGCAACTTTCCCAATGCGTCTTTCAATGGACAAGGGTCCAATATATTTTTGCAATAGGCGAGGGTCATGGACCCCTGCAAACAAGTACCGCTTTGGAATTTTGACCATCACTTTGTCTCCCACCTGGTATTCCATAAAGCGGCGATTCTGATCAGCATGCCTCTTCATCCGCTTTTAGGCTTTGACAAGATAGCTCCGCACTATCTCCAAATTTTGCTTCCATTCTTTTGAGAAGCTGGCAGCCCGAGGAGATTTTGACATGTTTGGTGCGTTCACTGTGTGTGGGAGTAGCGGTTGCTGTCCGGTAACAATTTCAAAAGCGCTTTTGTTGGTACTTGAGCTCTTTTGTGAATTGAAACACAGTTGAGCAGCATCCAGAAGCTTCACCCAATTCTTCTGCGATCCGGTCACAAAGTGCCGGAGATATTCCTCTAGCATGCCATTGAATCGCTCCGTCTGGCCATCAGATTGCGGATGAAAACTTGAGCTATGACTCAATTTTGACCCGAGGCACTTAAAGAGTTGGGTCCAAAAATTGCTAGTGAAGCGTGAGTCGCGATCACTAACAATGTCTTTAGGTAAGCCCCAATACTTGACGACATGAGAGAAGAATAGTCGAGCTGTATCTTCTGCTGATATATATTGTGGGGCTGCTATAAAGGTAGCATACTTGGAAAACCGATCCACCACAACCAAGATAGTTGTGAGATCTCCGACCTTGGGCAATCCGGTGATGAAGTCCAGGGAAACGCTTTCCCAAGGTCTTTTTGGTACAGCTAGTGGTTCCAAGAGCCCTGCCTGCGTCAAGCGGTCTGACTTATCTTTCTGGCATACTAGACAAGTCTTCACATACTGAGCGACGTCATCGACCATTTGAGGCCAATAATATGCACGGCGAAGCAATGCCATGGTGCGTTCCTCGCCGGGATGACCGGCCCACAAAGTATCGTGGCATTCTGCAAGAAGAGTCCGTCGCAGATCTCCTCCTTTAGGAACATAAAGTCGGTTCCCTTTCACCTTCAGGAACCCATCTTCGGTGTAGAACTGGCGAGTCTTGCCCTGTCCTACCAAATCAACCAAATACTGTGCAGCAGGATCCTTGATGAGTAGATCCTGTATCTGGTCTTTTATGGTGGTGGTTACTTCGCTTCCCTTTAGGGCGGCGAGTACACACATCGATGCTAGATCAGCTCTCCGACTGAGTGCATCAGCAACATGATTGGTCTTTCTACTTCGGTACTCCAGGTTGAAGTGAAATTCCGCTAGGAGTTCCTGCCACCTAGCCTGTCGTCCATTCAGCTTTGGCTGGGTCATGAAATGGCTAACGGCTGTGTTGTCTGTCTTGACCACGAATGGGGCTCCCAGTAGATAATGCCTCCAAAGGCGTAAGCAATGAACGACAACCAATAATTCTTTCTCATGGGCGGCATAGCGTCGCTCTGCATCCTTCAGTTTCCGGCTCTCGTACGCTACGGGATGCCCTTCTTGTAGCAATACTCCACCAAGTGCATAGTCGGAGGCATCCGTTTGCACTTCGAATGGCTTGGCCAAGTCAGGGAGGGCCAAGACTGGGCTACTGGACATAGCCATCTTCAATGCGTCGAAGGCCTTTGCCCGCTTGGGGCCCCAATCCCACGGGGTGGCCTTCTTGAGAAGTTCTGTCAGCGGCACTGCAATGAGGGAGTAACTTTTCACAAACCGCCGATAGAAGTTGCATAGGCCAAGGAACGACCTCAAGGCATGTATATCCTTAGGAGGCGGCCATTCTGTAATGGCCTGAATCTTCTGCTGGTCCATCTTGATCCTCCCTTCCTCGATGACATGTCCGAGGAAGTCAATTTGTTTCTGAGCAAAGGAGCACTTGGATAGCTTCGCATATAGTTCGTGCTCCCGCAATCGGGCTAGGACCTTCCGCAAATGCTCCAGGTGTTCTTCTAGTGTCTGGCTATATACCACAATGTCATCCAAATAAACCACGACGAATTCATCAATGTATTCTCGGAAGACTTGGTTCATCAAGGTGCAAAATGTGGCTGGCGCGTTAGTCAAGCCAAAGGGCATAACCAGGAAGTCGTACGACCCATATCTTGTCACACAGGTCGTCTTGTGCTCATCACCATCGGCAATCCGAACTTGCCAATAACCTGTCCTCAGGTCTATTTTGGTGAATACCGTCGCACCACCCAGTCTATCAAACAAGTCTGCCATTAGCGGAATAGGGTACTTGTTTTTCACGGTGATTTTGTTTAGAGCCCGGTAATCCACGCAGAGTCGCAAACTACCATCATGTTTCTTTTGGAATAGCACAGGGGACCCGTATGGGGACTTAGAGGGCACAATGATCCCTGTGTCTAGCATTTCCGTCAATTGTCTCCGAAGCTCGGTGAGTTCGGGTTGTGACATTCTGTATGGCGCCCGGGCAGGTGGCTTCGCACCCGGCACCAACTCAATCTCATGGTCCACAGTTCGCCTAGGCGGAAGACGCTTTGGCATGTCTTGTGGCATGATGTCTTCAAATTCCAGAAGTAACTCCTTCACGGGTGCAGGAATGGGACCCGAGGAGCGTTCTATATCTTCCATGCAGAGGGTAGCCAGGAACGTGGGTTCATGTCTTTTTACCCCCTTCTTCAACTGCAAGGCCGAGATGTTCTCGGCTGCCATCTTCATGGGAATGCACGGAATAATGCAGGGCTTGGCCCCATTTGCCCCCATCATCAGTAGCATGTCTGCATACGGTGCGGGCATGGTATTGGTCTGTCTCAGGAATTCCAACCCCACGATTAACTCAAAGTCATCTATGATCACTACGCGCAGGTTGAACTTTCCTTCATAAGGGCCAAGCTTCACTGGTACTTCTTTGGCTATTCCACCCACTGGTTGAGGTGGTGAGTTGATAGCCTTCACACGACCTTTGCCCTTTCCTACAACTAGTCCAAGACGCTCCACCTGAGTCGAGGCTAAGTAGTTGTGGGTGGCACCCGTGTCTATCATTGCCCGAATGGGCTTGCCATTTACCTTCATGTCAACGAACATTAGGGTCCTCTCTTGATGAGGAGGAGTCCTCAAATTCGCCTTCTTATTTCCTTTCCTGGCAATTGGACAGGGGTCCTTCTTCTTGCGGATACCGGCACTGGTACCCGCTAAGGGCTCAGAAATGGAGCCAACAATTGCATTGAATGCACCTACTGGCTCGGTCTGGTCCGCATCATCGGCGTCGTCATCCGTCCCATCCTCAAAAGCTTGATGGGCATTCATCTGTGCATGTGGACATTCATTATTCCAATGTGGTCCGCCGCAATGGCGACATCCTGAGGGGGGCTTCCTCCCCCGATCATTGTTGTTAGATGCAGCACTAGTACTGCCGGAAGAGGGAGTCTTGGATTTGGGTGCACTCCGGTCTCCTCCACTTCTGCTAGGGCCACTAGTGTTTGGTTGGCCCCCTTTGTATCCTCCTCGGACAGGCTGTTGAGGCCTATCCTTCCGGGCTTCCACTTGGTAATCCCCAAGGCACTCTGCTGCTTGGATTGCCTTAGGCAACGTGTCTACCCTTTGTCTCTGCAACTCCATCCGGGCATAAGGTTTCAACCCTTCCAGGAAGGTGAAGAGTTTGTCTTTGTCCCCCATGTCACGGATGTTCAGCATGAGCGCGGAGAATTCCCGCACGTAATCTCGCACTGATTTGGTCTGGCGGAGCTCCCGCAACTTTCTCCTGGCATTGTACTCAACATTTTCGGGGAAGAACTGTAGGCGTATGGCTGCCTTCAGTTCCGCCCATGTGTCGAGGGCATCTTCACCTGCCTTGATGGCTTCGTACTTCACCCGCCACCAGAGTTTGGCATCACCCTGAAGATACATGGCAGCAGTTGCTACCTTCTTAGCTTCTTCCAGGCTTCCCACGGCATCGAAGTATTGCTCGATGTCGAAAATGAAATTTTCCACTTCTTTGGCATTCCGAGCTCCACTGTATGGCTTTGGCTCAGGAATTTTCAGCTTTTGTGCCATGGGGGCGAGGTTCACACCACCCCCAAATTGGTTTCCGCCTCCTCGAAGTAGGCCTTGTAAAGCAGCATTGACAACATTGAGCTGGCCTGTCAAGTTGTCAATGGTTTGTTGCATGGCAGTCACCCTGTCTGCCTCTTGTTCCCTGTTGGCTAAATCCTCGGCACGCTCCTGCTGGAGGACCTCAAATTTACCAAAAATTTCAGCTGCCTCTGTGGCTGCTGTTTGCCGGTCTCCTTCAGAGTCGCGGCTGATGTTTTCTATGTCAACTTCGGCCTGGATGAGTCTGCGGTCCAGGTCGTCCAACCTTTGCACTAGGCTGGTTTTTAGATCGGGCACCATTTCCACGATGGGCCGTAATGCGTCAACCGTTCCCTCAAGGGTCGCGATGCGATCCCCATAATTCACCATGGTCAGAAATGGTGGTAATTGCAATGTGATCCCTCGTCCGATGTCGAGCCTAGGCTCTGATACCAACTGTTACGCGGCGCCTTCCTGAAGTTCCTTGGAAGGGCGACGTAAGGCTAGGCAACCGATGTCAGTACGGTTGCTGTCCGCCAACTGAGGTCCCCTCCGTACGCTAGACTAGATTGTCAGTGCCGTACGGGAAAACCAATGTCATGAGCAATTGAAAGAGAGCAGAAAAGAGAATTGAGAATGAAAGAAAGCTTGATTGCATTGAATGAAAGCTATTACAGAAAACAAGATGGTGTCGGGGGGGAGAGACACCAGTACAGAGAATTGTTTGCTTGCTTGAAAGTTTTGATTGCTTGGTCCCCCTTAATAATGCTTAAAAAAAATAAACCAAAGTTACATGACTAGACCTATGAAAGCTGGAAAATCACACTTAAAGAAAATGCAGCAAAACTACTCTATATTTACAATGAAAAGGACTTAGTCTTCTACAAAGCAACAGCAAGTCCGTTGGCAGCAACTTTGTCTTTAGCATCAGGGTCTGCGCGCGCGGCATTGTCTGCGCACGCGGCGCTGTTGGCTTTTGCCTGTGGCTGGGCGCTGGCGATGGCTATCGGTGGGGCGACAGAGGCACATGCGCGCTTGTCACTTGGAGCTGCCGAGACCACGGGGCTGACCGTGGCGACGGGCGTTGGGAGGCTGGCCAGGACGCCACGGGGCGCGTCCAAGGGATCATGGGGCATGGCTGGAAAGCCGCCCATGACAGTAGTTATGCAATTAGTATTTTTCTTATGGGGATGTATGCAAACTTTTTATGTTACTGAGTTAACTTCTCATTTCCTAAAGCTCGGCTGTTTAAATTCCTAGATTTGTTTTTTATCTTAGATGTGTTTCTTTTGGCTTATAAATGCATCATTTTTATTAAGAGTTAATTGCCTTGATAATTTGAAAATATTTGCCTTATCATTCATTATATTATGGTGATTCAGTAGTTGGAGATGTGCACGGAAGCGATAAGTGGTCATAAAGTTTTTCAATATATGCATGGTGAGAGCTAAATTTCAAGATAAATCTAACTTTGTCTAACATCGTAATGGATTGAAATCTCCGGTATAGCAGATTTATAGGGTGTAAAATTTTCTATTTTTATCTTTTCTTTAGATTAACAATTTGCCGTGAGCTTAAGTTTGGCAGCTTGCGTAGATTGCATTCAAATCGTTCACCATCATTCCTTTTTCTTTTCTTTAGTTGTTATCCTTCCAATTTTGAATTATTTTCATGCTCTATTTTATTGTTGGAGCCTTATGCTACTATTTTCTGTTGTAATGAGTCTCTTTTTTAAGGATCTTTTTTACATGTATTCGTAATTTTGAACGTGTGCGCATTTTCAGAATGCACCAGCAATTCTTTTGGTTTTTTGTTGCAACTTGGTCATGTTACAGGCTAATGCATTTGTTTTATCATCTCCGTCTTCTTATCATTACTAGAATTAAAAAATCTAAATAAATTCTAGCATTTATATACAAGGTGATACATACTTTAAGAATAACCTACTATAGCAGTTAAAGTCTAAGTTGTAAGTGCAATCAATTTTATTTTTAACTAGTAAATTTGTTCGCGCTTCGTGCGATTAAATATAATTAATTAAAATATGACAAAAAAATTATGTTATAATATTTATAAAAGAAATTTAATCTTTACTAATTAAACATTTATATCATGAACTATTGCAATGGATTAATGACCTGTTATAACTGATCTGTCTCTCAATATAAGTATGTCTTTCACACACACAAGGGTACCCTCCCTCTAGCTCCAAGTCCTTCAAGACGGAAGTCATACCAAGGCAACTGCCTCACTGCACTACTTCACGCAACATTTCAGAAAGTCGCATTAAAGCAACACCCATCTTGAACAAAAGAGGCCGCTCTACCTCTTTTGTCTCTCTCTCTCTCTCTTAACAGTTGTTTGAAAAGGATCTTCAGCGGAGAATTCTTTATTTGGAATCTACAACAACTTAATAGCATTTATTTTAACCTTTTATAGATATGACAAAATTTGAGGAAACTCTGTAAAAATACCAAAATATAATTAATTAGACAAAGTCATCATTTCTTTATTGTATTCTAATAAGAGAATTCTATTTAACTCTTTACATGAATCCCTTAATGATTATACATGGAGATTGTGAAGTTCATGGGCTCATGGCCATAACAGGTCCAGCTTCCTTAGTGATATCCTGATTTATAGGCATCATTATATTAACCAAGTTATATAAATCAACTGTGTATTACAAATAGGTTGGTGCAAGAAGTTTACATAAGTTACATATAAGGACATCAAATGAAGCAGCTAAATTAAAAATGGCTAGAAGATGGATAGAGCTATCACTACTAGAAATTCGCTAATAACCGACCAAAGTTGGTCGGTTATGCCAATTACTGACCAAAATGCGACCATTAGGGCGTGGACGGTGTTTTGATAGTCGGAATGGCTTACCGACCAAAGTTGGTCGGAAATTACCGACCAACTTTGGTCGGTAGCTTAAAACGACCATCTGACAAGTTTAAGTACTTACCGACCAACTTTGGTCAGAAACATATTTTATTAATTTAATTTTACCGACCAAAGTTGGTCGGTTTAACTAAATTATATTTTTTTATTAATTATTAAAATTTTAAATAACCGACCAACTTTGGTCGGTAATTGAAAATATATATATTTTTAAAATAATTAAAATTAAACATTACCGACCAACTATGGTCGGTAACCTCAATAGTGCATGCAAAATACCGACTAAAGTTAGTCGGTAATGTTGAATTCTGGGAATTCAATGTTCATTAACGGACCAACTTTGGTCGGTATTTTGGAATAATTTTTTTTATATTAAAAACCGACCAACTTTGGTCGGTTTTTCTGGGTTTAATTTTGGCATAAAATGCCTGTTTTGGCAGCTACACCACCTGCCAGCATACCAATACACCTAATAACAATAACAACAACAACAACAACAACAACAACAACAACAACACAACAACAACAACCAAAACATTCAATAAATACTTTAAAACTAACAAATTAAAGTTCAATTGAACATAAAAATCCAAAATCAAGTTAAAACTAATTACAACTAGTTCAAAACTGATTTTATTTGTCTAGTTCAAAGTATATAAAAGTCAAGGGGTATTTTCTACAACATCATCATCACCGTTTGATGAACTTTCATTTATAAGACGGTATAGAGAACGGTCTTGTGGAGGACGGGAAGAACGATCACGGGGAGGACGGGAGGAACGATCACGATCAGGACGGGAGGAACGATCACGTGGAGGTCGACCCTATGGAGATGACTCATGAGATCGGGGCAACGGAAAAGCTTCACTAGATAGGAGAGTTCTGATCTGAGCTTGCATGCCAAGGAATTGAGCATCTCTAAGCCTTTCTCTTTCCTTGGCCGCTTCTAGCTCGGATGTGAGCTTTCTCACTGTCTCCCGCATAGCGGAGAGGCTCTCCCTATCAAGTTGCTCGCCTTGCGAGGAAGTCCCTATTCCTCGCATTTCATACTTATAGCGATGAAAGTTTTTAGTAGGAAGCCCGTATACCTTCCCTCATTTTGGACCGCCAACAGACTCCAACCATATTCTTTTAGCATCCTCGTCTGAAGGTTGGGTTAGCTCACCCGATTCACCAGCTGGATGACTACGGATGAATTCCTCCATGTTACTTTGGTAGCGACCCTATATTATTTTAAATTAAATCAGTATTTCAAAATTTTTATAAAAGTAAATTATAATACTTAAAGAAAATTAAAAGCTTACATATGCAGCCGAGGCCCGGTCCTCGACCCACCTATCTTGATCCCCCTCTTTCTTCTTCTTCACAATATGCGTCTCCTTGAATAGCTCATCATGACTCATTGGACGCTCATACTTCTTTTCCTGAAAATAAATTAATTTAGTTAATAAACATAATAGATATACTTAAAAAAGTAAAATAATTTAAGCAATTACGTACCAATCTTCTTTTTATTGTCCCTAGGCTGATCGCACCTTCAGTGTGCAAGGAGCCTCCGTTCACGGATGCGCGAGCTTTCTTTCCTCTTTCGCTCCTCTCTAAGAACTCCGCGGTAAGCCATTGCCTTTGCAAATCGTTCCACAAATTCTCAAGTAACCAGCCAGGCCTCTTGTTCTTCTTTCTAGTATCCGAGAAAGCATCCGACAATCTCTTGCGAGCTTTATGATGAAAATTTGTAGCCACT
The DNA here is from genome assembly GCF_000390325.3 of Nicotiana tomentosiformis. Taxonomy (NCBI): domain Eukaryota; kingdom Viridiplantae; phylum Streptophyta; class Magnoliopsida; order Solanales; family Solanaceae; genus Nicotiana; species Nicotiana tomentosiformis. The sequence continues at coordinate 73,767,959 of NC_090818.1, read as the reverse complement.
TCCATGCTATAGCGGTCTTCCCATACACACTTGCTCTGTATTTCAAAAGTTAAATATTAGATGGAAACATCATAAATATAAATTATTAAACTGTTTAAAAGAACATTTATACCTTAAATTGATTGAAAATTTGCTCCTTCAGCGAGAATGGGCAATCAGTCCAAGTCGCATAAGGGCCATCATAAAGCTTTCTGATGGCATTGGTGATTATCTTCGTAGTCTTATTACCCGACCTGAACCTGCAATTTAACAATAAAAATAAATTAATATCTTAGTAAAAATGTTACAAATCAATAGACGCAAAAATAATGAATAACACTTACCCATCACCCTCAGGGACTATGATGATCCTGCCATATCAATCATAATGCACTACCTCATCATCACCATCCGAAGCATGTGTATCAGAGGCATGTGAAGACGGTGTAGGCGGGTCAGAGCTACTACCTCGCAGGCGAAGGCCTGCAATAGATAGAGTCGATGATGAAGATGGTTGCGATCCTTGTGATTGCGACATAGCTGGATGCGACCCAAGTGGATGTGATACTGATGGCTATGACCCGAGTAGCTGTGACCCTTGTGGCTGTGACATGGATGGATGCGATCCATGTGGCTGTGATATGTAGGGATATGATCCATGTGGATGTGATGTAGATGGCTGCGATGCAGATGGTTGTGAGGCAGCTGGACTGTATGTCAGACGTATAGTCCTATGGCCCTGTGATGGAAGACGTGGTGTTTGAATGAAGGTGTATGGCTCGTGATGCTGTGGCAGCTCAGTAGAGCCGTGTGGTGGAGGATAAGACATAGGCATCTCTGAAAAGGGTGGACAAGAGGGACTATTATTTTCTACCCTCCTCTTTCCCTTCCTACCCTTTTCTCGACCCTGAGAACTAGTAGGGTCATTGTTACCTTGACCCTTGCCTGCTATCTGCATAATATAATACACATTTAGATTGAAACACATAAGAAACTAGTTATAAAACGAGAGTGCTTTAAAAAACCAACTTTTTAATCCTCATCGACGTATTGTTCCTCGTCCGAGAATTCTTCGTCCTCACTTGTTTGAGCTTCATCAGTTGATTCTTCGTCCTCATTTTCTATAATTGTTACTTCATTTATATCAAATTCTTCCAATGTGCGTTCAGGATGTTCCAAATCATTTTCTAACTGATCGTCCACTATTTGGTGAACATTGGAGATATCGTTTTGATATGCAACATCTAACACATTCTCGACTTTCACCCTACCTACAGGCTTAGTTTTTATTACAACTCACCAATCGGACTTATTCCGCCGCAATGGATAAGGAGCATAATACACTTGCCTAACGCTATGTGCAATTATGAAAGGATCATAGCGATCATACTCCCTCATATGATTAACCTCAATTATGTTGTATTGATGGTGTACTCTTGTACCTCTTGTTGGAATTGGGTCAAACCACTTGCATCTAAAGAGTATCAATTTCTTATATGGCCAACCCGTATATTCTAGTTGTAATATTTCTTTGACCACACCATAATAATCAATATCTCCAACTTGGTTGCCATCACCACCTTGAACCCACGCCCCGCTGTTGTTGCTATTTTTATTTTTAGAGCAATCCTCTGCATGAAACTTATAACCATTCATTACGTACTTAGACATTGTTGTGACCTGAAGCCCAGGTCCCCAAGATATATCTTTCAAAAATTGATTTACACCATTATTTGAATTATTTACCTACATAGTGTTAAAAAAATTCATAAGTTAGCACAACTTATGAATCAATTTTTACACATTCACTACGTATATATATACTTACAAACTGTTTGAACCACATATCAAATCTCGTATATACAGCATCATGGCCAAATTGACCCACGAAGTGACTGTGACATATCAAATATTTTTAGTAGTTGCATCAATATGTAGTCACAGTAAATTTTACATTTTGATAACTAATAAATCAATACTTACTTGAGAAATGGTACAACTTCGGGACAATTTAGCAACACATGAAGTGTAGCTGACTTGTACTCCATATCACTCAAACTTCTCTTTCTAACATCCTTAGAACATCGGCCTGGTTGATTGAATATGGACATTGGTGGATATAATGGATCATTCACACATTCGACCGTGTGCCTATTGGGCCTATTCCTAGAACATGGCACGTTACTCTCAAAATAATAAGAACAAAAATGTGCAGTTTCCTTTGCAAGATAGGCTTCGCATATAGATCCTTCAATCTTATTCCTCTGCTTAACAAATTGTTTGCATTTGCCAATTGTCCTACATAATCTCATGTTAGCCAAGAACATTCAAATAAAATAGAATATTACATCAAACTTATAATATTACCTCTCAAAGGGATACATCCATCTGCATTGAACAGGCCCTTCAAGTCGTGCCTCGTGTACAAGGTGTATTGGAAGGTGTTCCATCATATCAAAGAAACCACATGGGAATATTTTTTCCATCTTACTAGAAATTATACGAATGTTCTGATCCATCCGAAGTAAGTTTTTTTCCCTTAATATGGTAGAACACAAGTCTTTGAAAAACAAACTAATCTCTGTGATGGGTTTCCAGATTCTTTCAGGCAAACCACAAAATGCAATAGGCACTAAGGTCTCCATGAAAACATGGCAGTCATGACTTTTCAAATGGCTCAACTTCCCTACCTCCATATCTACTTTTTTCCAAGATTTGACGCATAACCCTCAGGCATCTTCAATTTCGTAACCCAATCACAAATTTGTCGTCTTTCCTCCAAAGTGAATGTGTAACATGCTTAGGGCTTGAACACCTTACCATTGTTTGCTGTTTGTAAGTATAATTCAGGCCGCGTGCAATATTCTTGTAAGTCCATTCTAGCCTTCGGGTTATCTTTTATCTTACCTTTAACATCCATCACTGTGTTGAACAAATTGTCAAAATAATTCTTCTCAATATGCATGATATCAAGGTTGTGTCGGAGAAAATTATCCTTCCAATAGGGCAACTCCCAAAATATACTCTGTTTCGTCCAATTATGATTAACACCATATCCGGGGAATCTATAAGGTGGAGCCTCAGTAACTTTACTGAAGTTCTGGACCCTCTCCTGAATTTCCTCACCTGAAAGTATCGGAGGTGGAGAATCATATTCCACTTTATTCTTTTTGAATGCATTTTTCATCCTTCTAAACTCATGATCATTAGGCAAGAATTGACGGTGACAATCAAACCATGATTGCTTTCGGCCATGTTTCAAAGTGAACGCTTTACTATTTTCCATGCAGTAAGGACAAGCTAGCTTCCCAGCAGTCATCCACCCAGACAACATTCCATACGCAGGAAAATCGTTAATAGTCCACATTAAATTAGCATGCAAATTAAAATTCTGCTTGGTTGATATGTCATATGTTTCAACACCATCATATCACAATTGTTTTAGCTCATCAATCAAGGGTTGCAAATATACATCAATCAAACTTTTTGGATTACGTGGACCGGGGATAATATAATTTAAGAATATATATGGACTAGTCATACACAACTCAGGTGGTAGATTATAAGGTGTAAGAAAGACATGCCAACATGAATATGGTGTCGCAGATATAGAAAAAGGCGTGAAGCCATCCGCACACAGACCTAACCGAATGTTCCTTGGTTCACTAGCAAAATCTGGATATGTTCTATCAAAGTGCTTCCAAGCTTCTCCATCTGAAGGATGACACATAACACCAGGTGGTCTTCTATTTTCAAAGTGTCATCTCATATGAGGAGTAGAACTCATCGACGCATATAACCTCTTTAACCTAGGTATAAGAGGTAAATAATGCATCGCCTTGACAACGACTATATTCCCGCTGGAAAGCCTCTTGAAACGAGGCTTTTTGCAAAATTTATAATTGTCTAAAGTTGCATCATCTTTATAATATAACTGCAACCATCTTCACAACAATCAATTCTCATTCACGAAAGTCCTAACTTAGAAACCAATCTCTTTGCTTTATAGAAATCACCAGGTAAGTTGATATTAGGGTCAACTAGTTCACTCATAAGGTCAATGAAAGAGTCCATGGCTACTTGAGAAATATTCCAATCAGATTTGATACTTAGTAATGTAACTGCAACAGACAGCTCAGAGTGTGGACTTCCTTCACGTAGTGAACGACTAGCTTCCTCTAACTGTTCATAAAAACGTTTTGCGTCATCATTAGGAGTTTGTTCAAAATTTTCATTGGGCTCACCCCCGAAGTGCATCCCAAAAGCATCCGCAACCATATCCTGAATTCTAAAATCAAGATTTGTATTCTCCACCGACCTACTACTTTAACCAACAACCATATTATGAAATATCCCACAGCTATCATCGATCTCTCCATGATTAGTCCACATAAAGTAATTCTCTATAAATTCCTTCCTATAAAGATGAAGCTTAACTTCCTCCGGTTTTTTAAACTTCATACAATCGCACCTGACATAAGGGCACCTAATTACTCCTTTACTTTGGTATGGTGGAAGTGATATTGCATGTCTAATAAAATCATCAACCCCTTCTACAAAATCCTTTTGCAATCCCCGCCGATTAGGATAATTCCTATTGTACATCCAAGTACGATGTTCCATCTATACAAATAAAACAAGAAAAAATTTATTTATTCTATAATTATAAATTAATTATATCTTTTTTAGTTAATTCAATATAATTATTTTTTCCTAATTACACCAATTTATATCCTAAAAGTTCAATTCATATCCAAAAGGTTCAATTCATATCTTAAAAGTTCAATTTATATCCTAAAAGTTCAATTCACAAGAACAAATCCTAAAAACTAAAATTTCAATTCATATCCTACGAGTTTGAACATAAACTAACTAAACTAAAAAATTTCAACCCATACCCTAAAAGTTCGATTCACAAGAACAAATTAATTTATTCTACAATTATAAATTAATTATATCTTTTTTAGTTAATTCAAGATAATTATTTTTTCCTAATTACACCAATTTACATCCTAAAAATTCAATTCATATCCAAAAGGTCCAATTCATATCTTAAAAGTTCAATTCATATCCTAAAAGTTCAATTCACAAGAACAAATCCTAAAAACTAAAATTTTAATTCATATCCTACGAGTTTAAACATAAACTAACTAAACTAAAGAAATTCAACCCATACCCTAAAAGTTCGATTTACAAGAACAAATCGTAAACCCTAGATTCTAACTAAACTATTCAAGACAATACAAATTCAATTCTAACTAAACTATTCAAGACAATACAAACTCAAAATTGAAACACTCATCAATTAAAACTAATTCCTAACTAATTGACTAATTAACAAAACTAATTAGTTAATAAAACTAATTAACAAAATTAATTAAAACACGACATAAACCCTAATCCTCAATAAAATGCAATGTTCAAATAATTGAAACACTAATCAATTGAAACTAATTCATAACTAATTAACAAAACCTAAAAATAATAAATAAATGGGTTGTAATTCAAACCTAGAATTTTTAGGAGATGGAGAAGGAGAGGGGCGGCAGTGGCAGTGGCAGTGGCAGCAGCGACGGCGATGGCGATGGCGACGGCAACGGCGGGGGCTGGGTGGTGGCGACGTGGAGCGGGTAATGGGATTTATGTGAGGGAAATAGAGAAGGAGAGGAAAAGGTATTGAGTAAGGGAAATAGAGAAGGAGAGGGGAAGATAAGAGAGAAATGGGGGGTCCCCCATTTTTCAATTCTGATTTCAGAATTACCGACCAAAGTTGGTCGGTAATTTTGATCGGTACATTAAGTGTTGACCGTTTGACCAAAAACCGACCAACTTTGGTCAGTTTTTTTTAAAAAAAATTAAATTCTTTTTTTTTGTGTTTTTTTCTTAAAATATTATAAACTATAGGCATTTATTTTATTTAGCTATACAATTATTATAAATAATTATAAACTATAAGCATAATCTCTATAAATAATTATATTAACTATTTACTTTTAATAAATTATAATAGCATCTATCTAAGTAAATTTTCTAAGTTATAATTAAGTATGTGAGTAATTTCTCTCTCACACACACATACACTATATTGTAATTGATGCTAATAACTTCTTTTTTCATTCGTTCATCACTAATAATGCATGACATAGATTAATCAATATATAGGTCGAGACGTTTTGATGAATCATCGATTAATATTCATCGATACATCTAAGTAAGTTATAAGTCGATGAATCAATTTACAGATAGATATATTTGATGATAAAGTATATATACTAATTAGTATCTTCCCAAGTCTATCCCTAAAAGAACCCGACCCTGTGATCCTAGCACTTCGTGTTCTTATATATATACGGCTATACCTATATATATGTCATGACCCAAACTAACCTCTGTCGTGATGGCGCCTATCGTGAAACTAGGCAAGCTGACTCATTTCCAAAACAAACCGATATTTTTATTTTAAAGATAATTCTAAGGTTATTTAACATAAAACCTCCATTTAAAGGGTTCAAATCAAAGAAAAATAGAAGTGCGGAAAAAGAAAAGCCCGACATCAGGGTGTCACTAGTCATGAGCATATACTACAATCTGTCTAACAATATCAAGGCTAACTCAGCCCGGAAAATAGCTAAATACAACTAGAGAAAGATAAGAGGAAGAAGAGCAGGGGTTGCGATCGCCAAACAGCTACCTTGCTATCTCCAAGAAAATCTGCAACCAGAACACTCAATAACTGCTACCGTGCCCAGCTACACCTGAATCTGCACAAAAGGTGCAGGGAGTAACATGAGTATGCCAACTCAGTAAGTAACAACGATAAATAAAGACTGAGCAGTAGTGACGAGCAATAAAGCATATAACGTTCATATCAGGGAATCTCAGTAAAATACCACATGCTTTTAAAAATCAGGATTTGAATCAAATTATCTAGTTTAAACCTAGTTCCAGTAAAAATTATTTAAAGATATTTTTCCAATAGTTTTTCAAACAAAGGCTCAATGCAAAGGTGAGCAAAAATGATGAAATCATAAATAGCCCCTCGGGCAAAACATCACTCATAAACAGCCCCTCGGGTAAACCTCACAGTCACTCGAGCCACTCGGGCATACCTCACAATCACTCATGCCTCCCAGTCACTCAGCACTCTGCACTCGGCAGTCGCACTCAGTAGGTACCTGCGCTCACTGGGAGTGTGTATAGACTCCGGAGGGGCTCCTTCAGCCCAAGTGCTATGATCTGCACGGACAACTCACGTGCTGCACGGACAACTCACGTGCCATAATAATAAAGTATGTTGCAGGCGGGTAGCCCCAATCCACACTCATCCTCACAAATCAGGCCCTCGGCCTCACTCAGTCATAAGTATGCTGCAGGCGGGCAGCCCCGATCCACACTCATCCTCTCAAATCAGGCCCTCGGCCTCACTCAGTCATAAATCTCTCAAGCCACTCAGGCATTTCAGTAAAATAGGGCATTCGGCCCAAAATATTTATATGCATCAAAATAGAGTCATAAAACTGAGTTATGCGGTAAACAAGTATAAACATGATTGAGTATAGATTTTCAATCGAAAACAATGAGAGGATGGTAAGAAACAGCCCCTAAGGGTCCAAACAGCATTGGCGCAAGGCCCAAACATGACATTCAGCCCAATTTACAGAAATTCTTTCTAAAACATATAAGTATCATATGGTTTCAACAAAGTATGCAACTTTACAGTTGCTACGGGGCGGACCAAGTCACAAAACCCCAACAGTGCACGCCCACACGCCCGCCACCTAGCATGTGCGTCACTTCAAAATAGTAGAATGATACGAAATCCGGGGTTTCATACCCTCAGGACTAGATTGACAATCGTTACTTACCTCAAACCGGTCAAATCTCTACCCCGCAATGCTCTTGCCTCTAGACTCGGCCTCCAAATCCTCCAAATCTATTCACAATCAGTATAACACCATCAATATACACTAATGGAATGAATTCCACAAGAAGAAACTTCAACATTAGACCAAAATCCGAAATTGGCTCAAAAATTGCCTGTGGGTCCCACATATCAGAATCCAACAAAAACTACAAAATCCGAAAGCCCATTCAACCACGAGTCTATCCATACCAATTTTACCAAAATCCGACCTCAACTCGACCCTCAAATCTACAAATCTTATTTCCAAATTTCTAAGTTCCAATCTCCGATTTACACCTCAAAATCATGTAATCTAGTCGGATTATTCGATGATAATTCAATAATATGGGGTAGAAATGATCACAAGGGACTTACCTCAAGTTTTTCTTGAAAATATAACAAAAATCGCCTCTCCTCAAGCTCCAATTTTTCATAAAATGGCAAATGGGACGAAGTCCCTATTTTTTATAATTCTGCCCAGACAACCTCGGTTCTGCCTCGATCTTGGCCTTCGATCGAGGTCCTTGATCCTAGTCCTCGATCCTGGTTCTCGATCCTAGGCCTCGTTCCTGGTTCTCGATCCTAGGCCTTCGATCATGTCTTCAACCCGGCCTTCGACCGTGGCCCTCGACCCTGGGCTCGATCATGGCTTCGATCGTAGCCCTCGAACCTGGGCTCGATCATGGCTTCGATCGTGGCCCTCGATATGGGTTCGATTCTGAGAGATTTCTGGGCTCGAATCTAGCAGAAGAAATTTCCAACAGAAGAAAATTGCAACAACTGTTGTAGTTCAATTTTTGATCCGTTAACCATCTGAAACTCATCTGAGGCCCTCGGGACCTCAACCAAATATACCTACAAGTCCTAAAACATCATACGAACTTAGTTGAATCCTCAAATCACCTCAAACAACGCTAAAACTATGAATTACACACCAATTCAAGCCTAATGTACTTTGAAATTTCTAATTTCTACAAACGACTCCGGAACCTATCAAATCACATCCGATTGACCTCAAATTTTGCACACAAGTCATAAATGACATAACAGAGATATTCCAATTTTCAGAATCAGATTCCGACCCCGATATCAAAAAATCAACCCCCCGATCAAACTTCTCAAAAATTAAGCTTTCGGCATCTCAAGCCTAATTCCTCTACGGACTTCCAAATAATATTCCGGACACGCTCCTAAGCCCAAAATTACCATACGGAGCTATTGAAATTATCAGAATTCGAATCCGAGATCGAATGCTAAAGAGTTAAATTTTGGTCAACTCTCCCAATTTAAAGCTTCAACAATGAAATTCCTTTTTCCAATTCGATTCCGAAATACCTGCGACCCGAAACCAACTATTCACACAAGTCAAAGTACATCATACGGAGCTACTCATGCCCTCAAAAAACCGAGCGAAGTGCAAATATTCAAAACGACCGGTCGGGTCGTTACATCCTCCCTCACTTAAACATACGTTCTTCCTCAAACGTGCCCAGAGTTGTTCCAAAAGCCATCAAATCGCTGTGTAGCTTTCACATGCACATACCCGGGGGTGATCCCACGTCACCCTATCCCATACAGGTTCGATAGCACAGCATAACTGAAATTTCTCAATTCAACCTAGCCCACAAGCCTTCGAATCAAATTTCCAATATTCGAAATTTCCTATAAGATGAGAAGTTTGCATCTACATATCGTATAAGTCTGAACAATCTATACCAAAAGCTGTAACCATAACTCAAATACTCAAATTCAAATACCGCATAGCTCGAATGCTCGAAGCAATGATTTCAAATCACAGTATCGACTCAAATCAATCCAGTGCCAGTAATAAACCTCATATCAAACAAACCCTCGTTCTAAAACCTTCGTACAATGCCGATGATGAAAGAAACATACCGAATTCATAACCATTCATTAGACCATCAGGCCATGGAGCTCTCGTTCCTTCTACAATAACTATAGCCAATTTCAAAGCCGACTTCCGATATTATCCTCCTAATTATACCACAATCATATCTGATAGCATCCATTCTAGGCCCAATGACCTTGCCTCCTCCAACACGACCACTCTAGTGACATGACACATCAATACAATTTAAAGCCACAACCCGTGCAATCCGTGCACCAGATAGCAACATTCCAAATTTACCCAATCATAATAATGACCCAAACAGGAGAACCGTTCCGCAAGCTCGACGAGTACCACCCCGAAGCAATGCTAAGAACCCATCACACACCGCATAACCATAACATATGAATCTTACACAAGGGATCATATTTCCACATAACTCTGCTGCAATATGCGACCCTATCCAAATACTGGTCCTTATGAAACACCTCAAGTCACCCTACTAAAATCAATAGCCATGCGCAATTCGACATCAAGTACCCAAAGTGCATTACCATAACCACAGAGAAGCAAACGACACCATGCCACATAAAACCCGAAAGAACACGACCAATACGTCATCAACCAAGCAATATCCAATACTATTCTCGCTCAAATTTCGCTATAAGGCCACAATAGAACCGCACCATATGTGCATATAACCACGAATCACAACTCCTCGGAGCATAGAAGAGTAACTCACCGATCATTTTAGAGCACGAATAAGCTTCATATCAACCGAATGGAACATCCTTCAACAATAGCAGTATGGAGCCAATCAATCCGGCTTGGTGTAGAATACACATCCTAATTGGGCCTACCAATGGGCCCCGAATCAACTATGGTCAGCCACCAATAGATAAACAACCTCCGAAAGTCCACAATGACGGAATCATAACACCTTCTATCATCTAGCTAGCTCCGGCCACAACTTCACAGTCCACCACCATGAAACAATCTGCTCATGAGAACTCCCAATCTTCAATTCCATAGAACACATGAATCACCCTATTTGATTCCACCTCCACCGCCCGAATGCTTAACACCTCTCTCATACACAATCCTCCCATAAGAAATACTTTGAAACTTCTTCCGTGCCACCTGGCAAAAATTTGAATATCAACAGTCGATCAATCAGAAGAGTGTCGCAATACCAGCGAAGTACCCATAAATCAAAACACACTGCCCCTTCTGAAATGTACACTCTCATCAAGCTATACCAGATAGTAATATCATTTACCTAGTCATTGGAAACCGTTCATGCTGCCTAAGAATTTATGTCCTTCCCTTCAAAACTGAACTGTGACCTGGTACATGTAAATCCTATTCCCGCATAACACACCACATTTATTATGCCATTTTATGACAAGCATAAGAATTCCATTATCAAATCTGAGTCACTAGCAATTACATACCTTATTAGTCAGAAACCTCTTTTCTTGCTTCTTTCTAGGAGAAAATCATAACACATAACACGCTCCATACATCGGTGGAAATTATCCGGTTTAAACCATGGTAGAACCCATCATGAACACTTTGAAATCCATTTGCACATAATCAAGTTACTTAACCGAATTCCTCTAACTTCACCAAGCGAAATCCGGGAGCATTGCCACGAAACACCTGTAGATACTAGCCACGTCATAAGTACACAAATAACCGATCATACCCATTACTGTGCTACCCCAACCTACTTCCAAACCGTCTTATTTCCCCAAGTCCTTTCCAAATTTCCTTCAAATTGCTATTTTATTTCCTTATTAGAACACTACTATCCTTAACTAAAACTTGCCCCATGAACTCTAGCATAGAATCACATCGCCCTAAGGCTTATAAGCCGCCGAATACCCTTTTTATGTATTCCAAAGATTCCACAACCAAACATGCTTACTCCGAAGAGACTTTATAGGAACCTAAAACCGTTTCCTTCACCTTCTTGATACTGAAATGCATAATTCACAATGATATGAGATGCAACGAGTCTCAACACCGTTCAATGCAACTCCCAGTTTTCTAGCCATATTTATAAATCTTGAATCCATTGTAACCATTCTCGAATTAACCGACCAAACGGATCGAAACGACATGTACCCCATTAGCATATCAACACCCAAGGTAATAAAGAGTAACCCTCACTCCTACGTAACCGAGCAAATTCCCGCTCTATGTACACTACATTCTCTGTGAATAAACAATCAATTATTTTCATGGTCCTCTTATAACCATAGAGTGTAATGCAACTTGTGTCCAGAAATTCCTTTACCCGAGTCATCCTCGATCTCGACCTCTACAAGTCATAACTGATTCACCGGCATACCCCGAACCGAAACTAATACGACCCATAATCGTACAATCAACTCGTCGATAGCAGACTCCCCACTTAGCCTTAAGCTGCAATTATATAAAATTAGAACCCGTAAGGATTTCTCCTTCTCAATTACCAAGGTCTCACACCATTAACCTGCCAGACTTCTCGAAGTCTGTTATTAAGCCTTTCATGAACATTCTGAATCTCCAGTCAAAATTACACACGCGACCTCCTACCGAGTAGCTAGTAATATTCCTCGCAAAAGCTTCATCAACATCACACCACCGCTAGCTGCACACAGGAGATAACCTACCTGTGAAATTCCTTACCGATATCTCCCAATGACACTGCACTGAGTGCAACGACCACGAAATTTGTAAATTCTCCTGAGATCATGCTCGCCCACCATTTATATAAGTCTGCACTTTCCCTATTGACATCGACTGTACGTCAACAATACCTTCCGAACTCAGGTCATATTGCACCTAACACAATAATCAAATCTTCACGCCTCTATTTTTTTTTGTACACTAACCATCACTCCAAATAGAGTATGCAGGCTGATTCACATACTAACACGATTCCAAATCATTCTACACTTTCTCAAGGCGCACGACTACCCTACTAGTGAATTCATATGCTAATCTGCCACTCTTACTTCGGTTAAATCATCTCCTTTAAGAAACTTCTCAACCTCTACTTCTCCTACTTGACCTGCTAGTACTTCAACCACCGCGAAACACTTTCCGCCATGTCTTCCCTCATACTTTGCCACCCAACTGCTGCATCAAATCGAAATGTATTTCTGTCGCACCTGAACTAATAAAATGTTACCGACTCTAAGTCTCTTCAAAGATTATCTTTCCCGAGCCATCAACATCAAAATACCCATTTGCAACCACCATTACTACACAACCACTTACTTTTCTTGAGTTCAAACTCATTGACAGACATGAGAATTTAATTTACCCCAAAATTTAACAATGTGAAAGATCCTTCAAAACATTCACACTCGAGACGGTACGTCGCATCAAAACAAAAATCAAGCACCCAATGGCCTTCCTTTACATTTGAAGAAAACATTTCTTGTCACATTCACATAGTCTTAACACTTCTCGCAGTTACGCCACACTCACCACAAAGCCATTCCACTGCTCATCGAGCCACAATTCTACTCGTAGGGACGTTATCGGGAATATGAGTCCAAATGTATAGGTTACGACTGAAGCTACCGAGCCAAAACTACGGTTTAAACCTGGCCTCAAGTCCTCCAGACTAGCCCATCACCAAAACACATAATACACATCTCGAACCTCATTTATAGAATCATAAACCGGCGATGTACAACAGATACAGAGTGCTCATGTGCGCATACGAGATGCGTGGAAGGAATTCAAAGAGTTATGTCTCAAGCTGAATCATTTTCGCATGATAGAATACAAGAAAGTGAAATTTCCCTAAGGGTTCTGCAGCCTCCTGAAAATAAGTACAGACGTCTCCGTACCAATCCGCAAGACTCTACTAAACCCGCTCATGACTCGTGAGACCTATGTAACCTAGGATCTGATACCAATCTGTCACGACCCAAACTAACCTCTATCGTGATGGCACCTATCGTGGATCTAGGCTAGCTGACTCATTTCAAAATAAACCGATATTTTCATTTTAAAGATAATTCCAAGGTTATTTAACATAAAACCTCCATTTAAAAGGTTCAAATCAAAGAAAAACAGAAGTGCGGAAAAGAAAAGCCCGACATCGGGGTGTCACTAGTCATGAGCATATACTATAATCTGTCTAACAATATCAAGGCTAACTCAGCCCGGAAAATAGATAAATACAACTAGAGGAAGATAAGAGAGAGAAGAGCAGGGCTGCGATCGCCAAACAACTACCTTTCTATCTCCAAGAAAATCTGCAACCAGAACACTCAATAACCGCTACCGTGCCCAGCTACACCTTAATCTCCACACAAGGTGCGGGGAGTAACGTGAGTACGCCAACTCAGTAAGTAACAACAATAAATAAAGACTGAGCAGTAGTGACGAGCAATAAAGCATATAACGTTCATATCAGGAAATCTCAGTAAAATACCACATGCTTTTAAAAATCAGGATTTGAATCAAATTATCTAGTTTAAACCCAGTTCCAGTAAAAATCATTTAAAGACATTTTTCCAACAGTTTTTCAAACAAAGGCTCAATGCAAAGGTGAGCAAAAATGATGAAATCATAAACAGCCCCTTGGGCAAAACATCATTCATAAATAGCCCCTCGGGCAAACCTCACAGTCACTCGTGCCACTCGGGCATACCTCACAATCACTCTTGCCACTCGGGCATACCTCACAATCACTCATGCCTCCCAGTCACTCAGCACTCTGCACTCGGCACTCGCACTCAGTAGGTACCTGCGCTCACTGGGGTTGTGTACAGACTCCGGAGGGGCTCCTTCAGCCCAAGTGCTATAAGCTGCACGGACAACACACGTGCCATAATAATAAAGTATGCTGCAGGCTGGCAGCCCCGATCCACACTCATCCTCACAAATCAGGCCTTCGACCCCACTCAGTCATAAGTATGCTGCAGGCGGGCAGCCCCGATCCACACTCATCCTCACAAATCAGGCCCTCGGCCTCACTCAGTCATAAATCTCTCAAGCCACTCGGGCATTTCAGTAAAACAGGGCATTTGGCCCAAAAATTTATATGCATCAAAATAGAGTCATAAAACTGAGTTATGCGGTAAACAAGTATAAGCATGACTGAGTATAGATTTTCAATCAAAAACAATGCGAGGATGGTAAGAAACAGCCCCTAAGGGTCCAAACAGCATTGGCGCAAGGCCCAAACATGACATTCAGCCCAATTTACAGAAATTCTTTCTAAAACATATAAGTATTATATGGTTTCAACAAAGTATGCAACTTTACAGTTGCTACGGGGCAGACTAAATCACAAAACCCCAACAGTGCACGCCCACACGCCCGTCACCTAGCATGTGCGTCACTTCAAAATAGTAGAATGATACGAAATTCGGGGTTTTATACCCTCAGGACTAGATTTACAATCGTTACTTACCTCAAACCGGTCAAATCTCTACCCCTCAATGCTCTTGCCTCTAGACTCGGCCTCCAAATCCTCCAAATCTATTCACAATCAGTATAACACCATCAATATACACTAATGGAATGAATTCCACAAGAAGAAACTTCAACATTAGACCAAAACCCGAAATTGGCTCAAAAATTGCCTGTGGGTCCCACATATCAGAACCCGACAAAAACTACAAAATCCGAAAGCCCATTCAACCACGAGTCTATCCATACCAATTTTATCAAAATCCGACCTCAACTCGACCCTCAAATCTACAAATCTTATTTCCAAATTTCAAAGTTCCAATCTCCGATTTACACCTCAAAATCATGTAATCTAGTCGGATTATTCGATGATAATTCAATAATATGGAGTAGAAATGATCACAAGGGACTTACCTCAAGTTTTCCTTGAAAATATAATAAAAATCGCCTCTCCTCAAGCTCCAATTTGTCAAAAAATGGCAAATGGGACGAAGTCCCTATTTTTTAAAATTCTGCCCAGACAACCTCGGTTTTGCCTCGATCTTGGCCTTCGATCGAGGTCCTCGATCCTAGGCCTTTGATCCTGGTTCTCGATCCTAGGCCTTCGATCATGTCTTCGACCCGGCCTTCGACCGTGGCCCTTGACCCTGGGCTCGATCATGGCGTCAATCGTGGTCCTCGAACCTGGGCTCGATCATGGCTTCGATCGTGGCCCTTGACCCTGGACTCGATCTGGGCTTGATTTCTGGGCTCGATTCTGAGAGATTTCTGGGCTCGAATCTGGCAGAAGAAATTTCCAGCAGAAGAAAATTGCAGCAGCTGTTGTAGTTCAGTTTTTGATCCGTTAACCATCCGAAACTCACCCGAGGCCCTCGGGACCTCAACCAAATATACCTACAAGTCCTAAAACATCATACGAACTTAGTCGAATCCTCAAAGCACCTCAAACAACGCTAAAACCACGAATTACACCCCAATTCAAGCCTAATGTACTTTGAAATTTCTTATTTCTACAAATGACTCCGGAACCTATCAAATCACGTCCAATTGACCTCAAATTTTGCACACAAGTCATAAATGACATAACAGAGGTATTCTAATTTTCAGAATCGGATTCCGACCCCGATATCAAAAAGTCAACCCCCCGGTCAAATTTCTCAAAATTTAAGCTTTCGGTATCTCAAGCCTAATTCCTCTACGGACTTCCAAATAATATTTCGGACACGCTCCTAAGCCCAAAATTACCATACAGAGCTATTGAAATTATCAGAATTCGAATCCGAGATCGAATGCTAAAGAGTCAAAATTTGGTCAACTCTCCCAATTTAAAGCTTCAACAATGAAATTCCTTTTCCTAATTCGATTCCGAAATACCTGCGACCCGAAACCAATGATTCACACAAGTCAAAGTATATCATACGGAGCTACTCATGCCCTCAAACAACCGAGCGAAGTGCAAATGTTCAAAACGACCGGTCGAGTCGTTACAATATATTTATATATATACACACACGCACACACACACACACACACACACACACACACACACACACACACAAAAATACACTTTACTGTAATACTTTAACTATATATATAACTTGTATATATATATATATATATATATATATATATATATATATATATATATATATATATATATATATATATATAGCTTATATATCTTAAGATGTATATATAATAATAATAATAATAATAATAATAATAATAATATATATATATATATATATATATATATATATATATATATATATATATATATATATATATATATAATAAGATGTTTAGTATTAAATCTTCTATTTTTCATTCATTCATCACTAATAATGCATGACATAGATTAATCGATATAGGTCGAGACGTTTTGTTTTTACTATTAGTCGATATAGGTTAAATATTTTATTTTTAATATTCATCGATGCATCTAAGTAAGTTATAAGTCGATGAATCAATTTAAAAATAGATATATTTGATGATAAATTATATATACTAATTAGGATCTTCACAAGTCTATCCCTAAAAGAACCCGACCCCGTGGTCCTAGCGCTTCGTGTTCTTATATATATACGGCTATACCTCTCTATATATATATATATATATAACACGCTTTGTTGTACTACTTTAACTACATATATAGCATGTTATATATAGTATATGTTAGTGTATTCATTATTTGTACTATAAAAGTGTTAACGAATTACATTTATATTATTTAGATAGTAAATATAAAAGTAATTCAAAAGTTTGACCAATATTGACGTAATAACCGATCAACTTTTGTTGGTTATTTTGAAGAAAATAACAATTACCGACCAAAGTTGGTCGGTAAATGCTTCCCCTGCATTAACCGACCAACGTTGGTCGGTAATTTTAGATATAAATTCTTAAATATTATAAAATATTTTAAATAATAAAATAATTATTAAAATTTAAAAAATTGGGTCCGGATTACCGACCAACGTTGGTCGGTAATCCAATATTTTCTTGTCTGACCAGCTGGGTCAATTCGTTGACCAATTTACCGATCAACGTTGGTCGGTATTTAATTTAAAAAAAATATAAATTATTTTTTTCCAGTTTTCGTCCAAGCTGGACGGTTTTTGGTCGCTTTTTTTGACCGACCAATATTGGTCGGAAATATTTGATCGGTTTTTAGCGGATTTTTAGTAGTGTATGATCACCTTGTTCAGAGAAAACTCAGGCCTCCTATTACATTCCATAAATCAATTGCTTTCCCTACTGCTTCAAGTTCCAACGCAAAGGTCAGTGCATAAATTGGCGAAAGGGAAATCAAATCTATAAAAACATTCAAAATCACGATTTCACTTTGATAGTCTTCATGGTAGAGGTTTGCATAATTTGAAGCAATATATTACTACGTAACTTGGTTTACTTTTACATGGCCGTTAATTATATGTGCATCTTCTCAAACATGGATATCCTTCTTTAAAGGAATAAAAACTATAATTCAAATATGTCAAATGAAAAGCACACCAATATTTCTAAAAAGCTTAAAAGAATTCAACGAAGGCATTAAATGAATCAACATGTTTTATAATATCATCAGTATCAATCAGCCTCTCAAAACGTTAAAATACGTTAAAATATAATTAAAGATCTCATGCAAAAGAAATACTAACAAAGTAAATGAAGAAATAAAAGAAATACCAAAGGTGCTTCTAAATACCAATCACCTATCTCAACAATTGATATAACAACAGAAGGCCACACACAAGTATTACAAACCGGCGATTGTCTTTCTATACGTTAACTTCACTTCTTTCGCCTCTGTTGATTTCTTCTCTGATGGAAGCAGGTACAAACAGCGGAAGCAAATAGCCATGATCACTTGCATGTAATATAGACAATACATAATTACAGATTATAATCGAATATAAAATCGATACTTATCTCTTGAAGCGTGACTGCGATCGCGAAAAGACCTTCAAGCATGAGCAAAAACCATCCACGAGATCATCCTCCATTTCCACGGTCTTCTGCTGTGTGATCCGAATAATGCCTGAAATTAGCGAAACTCGTGTGGGCGAGTTTCTCCTAGGAAAATCATGCAGTAAAAACCATAGCCTCCTTATGGAATAAGACCTACCTTATCCTATACTTGTTGGGTCTTCCTTTTCCACCAAGAAATTGAATTCCATTTAATTCCTAATGTTTCGGGCACAACAGGGACCGCAATATTTAATTAACGAGACTTCCTGGTATGGACTTAATTCGAAATATCTGAATTAATACTACCATAATAAATTATGAATTATTCTACTAAAAATTCGTTACTGCACTCCTCAATTCAATTTCGAAATTCTTCCATTAAATCTTATTTAACTCCCCATGTTAAGATTCAGATACTAATCAAATAAATTAAATTACTGACAACTTAATTCATTGATTATTTCCTTTAGACTTTCGCATAACTTATTTCATGTGACGGATACAAAATCCACCTGCAGGGTTTACACATGAAAACTTATAAGCTTTCATAAAAGTATATCATTAATCTCTAGAATGAGACATGGATTCTATCAACTAACTATTACTGTGCCAATGTATATCATTATTGTCCAATTTATCAGGCATATTGACCCACGAAAGGATCTCGCCTTTTAATAAATCAAAATAATAATAATATATACAACTAATAATAATTATATCAAAATTAAGAGTATAAGTATATTTAATGGCTAGAGAATTTATTTTATTAAGTCAGTATAAAATACTTATATCTACTTGGTCCGTTCAATACATACAAAATGTACTAGCACAAGAAGTCGAAATTAAACCATTCCCATAATCAAGATAAATTATATTTAATCTTGTGCTACAATCATCTCTGATGGTTTGTCCAATTTCATTATTAGATTGTAAACATGATCTTTATACTTATAAGAACCGATGATTTAATCTTTCGTGTATAAGCTAAACTCTATACACTAAATCATCTACTATATAAGTAAATGACACAAACGAATATATGTTCTATTTAAAACTTTATTAAAATTGAATAAATAATTGTTCCATAATAAATACTATATCCAAACCAAAATCCATGGTTAATAGTATATATCTCAACAATCTCCCACTTAGACTTTTAATCATGAGAATTATTAGAATATACTATATCTATTGCATTTTTAATAGTATATGCCCTAACAATCTCCCACTTAGACTCATAACTATGCATCTATAACTTTCATAACTATCCTTTTGCACAACTATTAAAAGCCTCTGCCAATAAGCTTTTGCTAAAATGAACTTGCCAAGTTATTTTCAAATGCAATCTTTGTTTAGTAGTGCTTTGTCGTAACTAACTAGTTTGGTATTAAACTCTTCAGGGATCTTGTTGTGAAACTCTCCCAATAGTACATACCAAACTATGATTTTCCTTACTATTCTCCTACTACGACAAAGTACTACTAATATTATCTTCATTACCTTACGGTATTAAACTATTAATGACTTTTTTCTGTAGTGTTCTATGCTCAGCATCACTCCCACTACTTGGATGTAGTAAATATATTTTTGTCTATTAAAGTTTCTTCCACTACTTAAATGTAATGGAACGTCAATTCCGACATATAGAGTTGTATGTTCATGAGCGTTTGAATTTTCAGATGATTCATTTGTTATTTCTTTGCTTAGTTCTTGTAAAACTAGTTTACTTCTAGGAACATAGTTTATTAAATAATCCTATTATAGAGAACTGGTATTTGTGCTAACAATTACCTTCTTTTCTTTAGAAAAAAAAATAAACCTCATTCCGTTCCCTTGGATATCCAATAAACACCCAAACATTCATCCTTGATTTTATCTTATATGTTTTTCCTTTCAGTATATATATTGGACAATTCCATATCCAAACTTGCCGCAGACCGGACTTACGTTAAGTCCACAGTTCTATGGGGTCCAAGATATTGACTTAGAAAGAACTAAAATCAGGATGTAATTGCAGTTTCTTAGGCATATCCATAACGAAAAAAGAAATAAATCAGATGTAATGACCCGACCGGTCATTTTGATTATTACAGTCCTATTCCCCCATTTACTGCTCAATTTATGCTTTACAGTTGTTATGTGACTTGCCGGGGTAATTGGTTCGGGTCCGGTGAGGTTTCGGAATGAATTGAGATACTTAGTCTCAAAGATGATAACTTAAGTTAAAAAGGTTGACCGGATATTGACTTATATGTAAATAACCCCGGAATAGAGTTTTGATAATTTCAATAGCTCCGTATGGTAATTTTGGACTTAGGAGCGTGTCCGGAAAATTATTTGGATGTCCGTAGTTAAATTAGGCTTGAAATGGCTAAAATAGAAATTTAAATTGGAAGTTTGACCGAGAAGTTAAATTTGATATCGGGGTCGGAATCCGATTTTGGAAATTAGAATAGGTACCTTATGTCATTTATGACTTGTGTGCAAAATTTGAGGTCAATCGGACTTGATTTGCTAGGTTTCGGCATCGAATGTAGGATATTTCGACGTCGTTTCTTCAAGAATAAGCGGTATCACATTAAGCAAATGAGCTCCAAATTCAGTTTTGATTGAAGCATTAGATCTGTATTGAAATTTTGGAGCCATAACAAAAAGAATCGTCGAATTCGGACATCGTATGAGAGAGTTATGCCCATTTCTGTGTCGGAAAATATTTTCCGTCGTCGTCAGCGTCCACGGTAGTGTGGGGCGCTATCCCTGGTGCTGGAACTTCTGGAGTTCTAGAAACGGTGCCACAGGCAGCGCCCCACGCCACCTGTGGCACTACAAACACAAGGGAATCTATAAATCGGGGGGTTTTGCCATTTTTGGCATAAACAAAGTTGGGGAGCTCGGTTTGGGCGATTTTCAGAGGCAAACTTCACAAATTGAACTGGGGTAAGTAATCTTAACTTGATTTGGTCCGCTATTCATGAATCTAACACTATTTCCAGCACCTATTTCGTGATTTGAGGGATTAGAATAGAAATTTTTCAAAAATTAATTTGAGGGTTTGAAGGCCGAATCGGAGTCGGAATTTAGTAATTTTTGTATGGTTGGACTCGTGGTTGAATGTGCATTCATATTTTATAACTTTTTTGGGTTTCGATACGTGGGCTCCACTGTTGATTTTTGAGTTAATTTTGGATTTTATTGTGAAATTTAGTATTTCATATGGAATTGATTCCTATACCTCATGTTGATTGTATCGAATTATTTTAACTAAGATTCGAGGCGTTCAGAGGCCGAATCGCGAGGAAAATGCTTATTGGAAAAAAGAATTACTAGGATTGAGGTAAGTAACAGTTCTAAATTTGGTCCTGGGGGTTTGAAATCCCGGATTCTGTGATATGTGATTAGTTTTGAGGTGACACACATGCTAGGTGACGGGCGTGTGGGCGTGCATCGTAGGAATTGTGACTTGATAAATTCCATGGAACTATGTGGTTGAATAATCTGTAGATATCCATACATTTTCCATGTATTAGAGAAAACGAACTATAAATCATGTTTAAACCATGTGTTGACACTGTAGGGACCCACAGAGGTCGTGTACATGATGAATTATCTACTAAATTATTGTTTTGTACTCAGTCACAGTTTTACTTGCACACTACATCTCAGTCTCTATTGTTCATTATTGATGCATCACATCATTTTTGTTTGGGCTGCTTATCATGATATTTGAGAGCCCGGGAGACTGGAGAGGTTGATGACGGAGTGAGGCCGAGGGCCTGATTGTGAGGGATATTTATGGGATCGGGTTGCACGCCGTATCATGTTTCATTGTTATATGCCATGATTGGCTTGTCATAGCGCTTGGGCTGAAGGAGCCCCTCCGGAGTTTTTACACACCCCCAGTGAGCGCATGTACCTACTGAGTGCGAGTGCCAAGTGCTAAGTGATTGAGAGGAAAGAGTGACTGTGAGGAAAGAGTGATTGTGAGGTTGAAGTGAATGGGAGGACTGAGTGACTGTTGCTCTGAGAGGATGCATTAATTTCATTATTGTTGCATTTTAGCTATCATATATCACTGTTTTGGAAATTTTTGAAAGACAGTATTTCTGTTTCACACGAAATTGATATGAAATTACTGTGGAGTTTTAAATGTTGAACTTGAAAGCATGCCTACCTTTGTTTATGTTGGAAAGTACTGTATTTGGACTTAGCTGTGAGGCTCGTCACTATCTTCAGTTCTTTATTTAGTATTTTTACTTACTGAGTTGGTTGTACTCATACTACACCCTGCACTTCGTGTGCAGATCTAGGTGATACCGGACACAGTGGGTGTTGATTCCTTCGCACAGTTAATTTTTTGGAGATTTCAAGGTAGCTGTCGTGTTTCGCAGACCTTGTCTCTCCTTCTCTATCTTTTTGTTTACTGTATTTGGTCTCAGACTATTATAGACAGTGTTTTCTAGACTAGTGATGTATAGATGCTCATGTACTCAGCGACACCGGATTTTGGGAGTGTATTTATTTTCAGTAATTGTGGGATTTTCTCTTAAACTTAATTATTATATTTTCAGTATTTAAAAGAAATTGTGGGGTATTGGTGTTGTCGGCTTGCCTAGTATTGAGATAGGCGCCATCACGATAGCCGTGATTTTTGGGTCGTAACAAGTTGGTATTAGAGCCCAGATTACATAGGTCTCCCGAGTCATGAGCAAGTTTTGTAGAGTCTTGCGGATCGGTATGGAGACGTCTATACTTATCTTCGAGAGACTGCCGAACCCTTAGGAAAATTTCACTTTCTTGTATTCTGTTGTGCAAATTTGTTGATTCCGGAAACTAAATTTCTATAATTCTATTATCGGGATGTAATGACCCGGCCGGTCGTTTTGAATATTATAACCCCGTTCCCCCATTTACTGCTCAAATTATATCTTGCAATTGATTTATGACTTATCGGGTTAGTTGGTTCGGGTTCGGAAGGTATTCGGAATGAAATAAGACACTTAGTCTCATAATTAAAAATTTAAGTTAGAAAAATGAACCGGATATGGACCTATGTGTAAGCGACCTCGGATTTGAATTTTGATGATTTCAATAGCTCCGTATGGTGATTTTGGGCTTAGGAGCGTGTCCGGAATATTATTTGGAGGTCCATAGTGGAATTAGGCTTGAAATGCCGAAAGTTAAATTTTTGGAAAGTTTAACCGGGGGGTTGACTTTTTGATATCGGGGTCGACATCTGATTCTGAAAATTTGAATACTTCCGTTATGTCATTTATGACTTGTGTGCAAAATTTGAGGTCAATCGGACGTGATTTGATAGGTTCCGAAGTCGTTTGTAGAAATTGGAAATTTCAAAGTTCATTAGGCTTGAATCTATGTGTGATTCATGTTTTAGTGTTGTTGTATGTGATTTGAAGGCTCGACTAAGTTTGTATGATATTTTAGGACTTGTTGGTATATTTGGTTGAGGTCCCGGGGGCCTCAGGTGAGTCTCGGATGGTTAACGGATCAAATTCGGACTTAGAAGAAATAGTTGAAGTTTCTACCCTTTGCTGCAATCGCACCTGCGGAAATTCCATCGCAGGTGCGAGCTCGCAGAAGCGAGCCTGGCAAGCGCAAATGCGCAAATGGACTGTGGGGCAGTGGTCGCAGGTGCGAGGGAAATTCCGCACCTGCGTGGGCGCAGATGCGGAGGGACGCGCGCAGAAGCGGCTTGCGCAGTAGCGCAAATAGGCGCGCAAATGCGAGCAAAGGCACAGATGCAGGAGTTTTTCCGCACATGCGGTTGGTGCAGAAGCGGCCAAGTTGCCGCAGGTGCAAAAACCTCTGGGCAGTACAAAAACAAAGGGGTTCCGAGCTTTTGCCATTTTTGGGCATTTCAAGCTCGGGTTGGGCGATTTTGAGCAAGGTTTTCACTGGAAAACTTGAGGTAAGTCCCTTGTGGTCATTTGTACTCCATAATATTGAATTATCATCGAATAATTCGACTAGATTACATGTTTTTGAGGTATAAATCAGGGGTTTTGAACTTAGGGATTTGAAATAAGATTTGATGATTTGGAGGTCGAGTTGATGTCGGATTTTGGTAAAATTAGTATGGTTAGACTCGTGGTGGAATGAGCTTCAAATTTTGTAACTTTTGTAGGGTTCCGAGATGTGGGCCCCACGGGCGATTTTTGAGCTAATTTTTGATTTTTTATGGAAAATTATTATTTTCTTATGGAATTAATTCCAATAAATTTTATTGACTGAAATGAATTATTTATGACCAGATTCGAGGCGTTTGGAGACCAATTCACGAGGAAAGGATATTGCAGAATAAGAATTTCACGGCTTGAAGTAAGTAACAGTTTTAAATCTGATCCTGAGGGTATGAAACCCCAGATTTTGGTATCATGCGATTATTTTGGAGGTGACGCATATGCTATGTGACGGGCGTGTGGGCGTGCACCGAGGGGATTGTGACTTGGTCCGTCCCGGAAAACTGTAAAGTTGAATAATTTGTTGTTAGCTATATGCTCTCCATGTGTTGATAAAATTTGACTGTAAATCATGTTAGAAATCATACTTAGGCTATGTGATAGTACTGTTGGGACCCACAGAGGTCGTGTACTTGTTGAATTGCCTGCTAAATGCAATATTTACTCAGTCTCAGTTTTTACTTGCACATTTTATCTCAGCCTCTGTTATTATTATTGATACATCATATCATTGTTGTTTGGGCTGATTTCATGATTATTGAGAGCCCGAGAGACTGGAGAGATTTATGACTGAGGGAGGTCGAGGGCCTAATTGTAAGGATATTTTTTGGATCGGGGCTGCCCGCCTGCATCATGCCTTATTGGCTTATTATTGCACGTGAGTTGGCCGTGCGGATCCTTATATTATTATTGCACGTGAGTTGGCCGTGCGCATCCAGATATTTATATTATGGCACGTGAGTTGTCCGTACAGCACGTGAGTTGTCCGTGCTTATAGCGTTTGGGCTGTAGGAGCCCCTCATGAGTCTGTACACCCCCAGTGAGCGCGGGTACCCATTGAGAGTGAGTGATGAGGGCTGAGAGCCCAGGAAGTGATGAGGGCTGGGAGCCCAGTGAGCGATTGTTGTCCTAAGAGGTTGTACTTGATTTTCATTTGTTGTTACACTTAGTTGCTATCTGTCATTGTTGTGAAATCTCTGAAAGATTGTTGATATACGGATTACATGAACATGAACTGTATAAAAATTGATTTGACATTAAACTGCCAGATTTGATAGCATATCTATTTTTTAGCTGGAATTACTAGAAATGAACCATAACTGTGTAGCTCGTTACTATCTTCAGTTCCTTATTTATTATTGTTACTTGCCGAGTTGGTTGTACTCATACTACATCCTGCATTTTGTGTGCAGATCCAGGTGTTCCCGGACATATCGGTTGTTGATTCTTTCGCGTGGTTGATTTTCAGGAGATTTTGAGGTAGCTGCCGTGTTTCGCAGACCTTATCTCTCCTTCTCTATCTTTTTGTTCACTATATTTGGTCACAAACTATTATAGACTATATTTTCCAGACTTGTAGTCATATTAAATGCTCATGTACTCAGTGACACTAGGTTTTGGGGGAGTGTTTGTATTGTATTTAAATATTATATTTTTAATCTTGAGAGAAATTATGGTTTATTCAGATTTTTGGCTTACCTAGTATTGAGATAGGCGCCATCACGACGGGTAAAATTTTGGGTCGTGACACGGGGGCACTACCAGCCCAGCCGGTTGCAGCTGCTCAGGCCCTTGTAGTCCCCGTTATGGAAGATGATGGGCATAAGAGACTTGAGAGATTTGGGAGGCTTCGACCTCCATCATTTAGTGATACTAAGTCAGAGGATGCTCAGGGTTTTCTGGATAAGTGTCATGATGACATCCAAATCCACTACTAAAAAGTAAATAGACACGGTTACATGCAATATAATTTACTCAACTATGAGTAGGGGTCGAATCCCACAGAGAACAATATGTAGGCGATTAGGCGTGTAAGAGAATTATCACTTATTATGCTAAGCCAAACACTTAGAGATGTTTTGAAAAAATATTTATAACTAATTGCGAAAATATAAACTAACCTAGAAAGCAAATAAAATGATCAATGGCTACAAGCATGGATGCATAGGGAATTACACTCAAGTAACAATCCAAAGTATTTCACGATTTTATAAATATGAGCGAGTTTATGTTAATTAGCCTCGGGTAATAATTCTATATTAGCTTCTTCCGAAGACTAACAAGACTTTCTAATTGAATTATACCTAAAACAATTACGAGATTAAGCACACCCGAATATGGCTACAAGTAGTTCAATCCTATCCCTAGGTAGAATCTACAAAATGACGGTTAAAGCCTCAAGTTCTTGTTAATTAATCTTTCCCAACCCCAAATTATCTTTCCCAAAATTAATTCGAAGTTAATGGGCGAGTCCTAGGGTTAGCTAATCCCTTTGGAAACATTAAAAAATAAGAATACTTAAAGAAACAATAACTCACTTCATAATAAATAAAAATCGTTCAATATATAAGCACAACAAGATATTTAATCCACACTTTAAATATGAATATTCCCATAAACAAGATTCAAGTGTTAGAAAAAATACTACACACTTAGATATACAATAAAAAGCAAGGAAATGAAGAAATGAACATAAATGGGTAAGAAATTCTCAACCAAAAGCTTCAAATCTTCAAGACCCAAGTGTGTGTGCAAGAACCCTAGCTCCAAAACTTGTGTTCTCTTCTCAAGATATGTCCAAAGGTGCCAAAGATCTCTTTTCCATAAGCTAGTTCGTGTATTTGTGAGTTTGGAATGAAGAAAATGTGAATTGCCAAAATTACCTAGAGCTGAAGACTGTTGATCGCATTTGCGAAGCTATGTTCGCATTTGCAAACTATGACTTTCCTGTTGACTATCGCATTTGCGATAAAGACTTCGCATTTGCGAAGGCTGACTGTCTGGTTTGACTTCGCATTTGCTACCCTTTTTTCGCATTTGCGAACACTGCTTGACTGGGTTGACTTCGCATTTGCGATTTCTTAATCGCAATTGCGATTGCTGCTATCTTCGCATTTCCCACATTCATGTTGCAATTGCGACATCTGAGGCCATTTTCCAGATTTTCTTCTTTTCAACTCCTTTTTGACTCGTTTTTACTTGGTTTCTTCATGATCACTTCTAAATCACATAGAACCTATAAAGTAGAAGTAAACGACATTAAACACATAATTTTATCACTCAAACACAGCAAAAATCTAAGCTTAAAGACAAGATAAGTTGGTAAAATACCAACTTATCAAACCCCCAAACTTAAACTATTGCTTGTCCTCAAGTAATGAAAGCGACAAAAACTCCTTCCAAGTATTTAACTCAATAGTGCATCAATATCATACCAAGTCAAAAAGGTCTACTGTAAGCATAAATACATGACTTCGATTGGTACCAACAATTAATCCAAAGCATATGAAAAACCAAAATAAATTCAAGTGCTCAAACACTATGTAACTCAAAGTAGCAATCAAGTCATGACACTAAAGCTTCAATATTTGCCTCTCTATCACAATTAACTTCCCTCGTTCATTCCTCCCAATTGAAAATGGGATTAAATTCACAACTCAAATCTCATGTGCACTCACACTTAAAAGAGAATCCCACACTCATAAATTGCAATTCAAAATATAAATGGGATATCAAATGGAAAGAATTAACTCTCTCTCATAAAAATGTTCAAATGCACACAAGTAGTACCATAGGCTTGCCCTTCATGTATTTCTCCACTAATATAGACAAACTTGGTTCAAAATCAATTAGCACTTAAAGGGTTGTAGTTTAGGCTTTTGGTTAAGGTAGGGAACAATGACTCAAAACCTCCCTAAGCACTACAATTTTTCAACAATCAAAGTACACTTCCTTCAAGAACTTTTCCACCCTTTCTTCGTTTTTTATTTCATCACCTAGTCTTCCATTTATTCACAATTCCTTATTTTTCCTTATTTTTTCTCAAATATTACTCTCTCTCTCTCTCTCTCTCTCTCTCTCTCTCTCTCTCTCTCTCTCTCTCTCTCTTTAATTATCTTTCACCTTTTAAGCAACTTTCACATCATAACTTTTCCAACCTTCACCCCCAAACTTAGGCTTTTAGCCTATGTTTATACTTTCAAAGTACTTAGGAGGTAGGGTGCCAAAAGATAAATCAATAAAGAAAGAAGGGTTAAAGCTTGTAACATGGTTGCCAAAGAAAAAGTTTAAAAGGCTCAAAAGGGGTTGAATAGGGAAAATATACAAGGGTAGGAAATTTAAGGCACGATAGAGGTCCAAGGAAGGCCTAACATCATTTTTCAACCCAAGTTAGTCTAGGATTTTGCCTTGAAGCACATTCCGGGCAAGTTCTACACTACAAATGATACAAAAGAACTCACAATAAATCTCACCACACATGGCACATGAAAACTCAAAAGGAATACAAATCCAAAATCCAATTGAAATCAATGAAATCAAAGAAGTCACATATAGCCTAAGAAACTATTTAGTGAATCAAAGAGCCAAAAATTGAGTCTAAAAGTCATGCCAATGATCTTTACTTCAATCATTTTTTTTAAAGATCAAGAATTCATATGCCGAGGTTTAAATCATGTTGGTACCAAGCAAGCCGCAAATTAGCCCATGGGCACAAACCCCAACTCATACCACTTATTCTTAAAACTACAAGACTAATTCCCTTAAAAAAGTTGCCTAGCTATCCATCATCGGGAAAAGTCGACACAAAAATTTTCCAAAAATTACCCGGTTCAAAATGAAAATTGGCATCCTCGAAAAAAGAACCGTGGTAAAAAGAAAACCAAGGATATCGCCACCAAAATAAAACATACTATTTAAAAAAAATTAAGAAGCTAATGAACATCAAGTCATTAAAACATACTATATATAAAAATAAAAATTCAAGAAGCTAGTAAACATACTAATATAACACATCACATGAAAACAAAATAACATCACATGAAAATAAAATATCAATCTACCATATCCACAGTTATACAAGAAGCCACCCCCAACTAGAAATGTTGTAATGTCCACAATGAAACTAAATAAAATTGAGTAAAATGGTGGAAAGTGCTCCCTGAATACTGCATCAAGTGCTCTCCTCGCTGTCGGACTCAGTCGCATTCTCCTCCTCTTCTTCTTCTTCCTCGGACCAGTGAACTGGAGCATCATCATCATCTTCCGGCTCGGTCGATGGCACTAGATCTTGAGGCTTTAGAACTTGCCACAACCCCTTCATACCCTTTCACATGCGGGTGAAGAATTTATCTCTTTTCTTCATCCTGGTGTGTGCATTTGCCAGTTTGTCATGATAGTACTGGCCACATGTGCGCTGTGGCCAAATAAGTATATGCCTTCTCCAGCTTCTTAAGGTGATCCCCCTGCTTCTTCTGATCATCAAGATACTTTTGAAATTCTTTCTTTGAAATGCATACAGAGGGTCCCTCAGATGTCTCCCCAGGTCCATATGGAAGGCCAGCTACTAGGTTGCGAATCAGTAGCATTTCCCCGGAAAGCATAGCAAATGGTCCTCCTGCAGAAGATGATGGCTGGATACCCTGGTCGGTCTGAGAAGAAGATCCCAACTTTCTCTTTTTTCTTTTGATGGCCCAGATCCTCCCGAACCCCAGCAAATTGGTATAGCTCAGTGATAAGAGATGGGAACATCGATGATGGACCATTCTCAATCCGATACTCCCTCATTTCATTGATGAAAATCTCACCAACATTGAGCTGAATACCATCAAGAATGGAGGCTATCATTTGAGCTCTCGTTATTGGTACATTCCATATATTCGACGCAGGGGAGATGCGACTTCATATGATGGTCAGCCATATCTTTGCTTCAGCAGTGAATTCTTTGGATATGATCCCTCTCTTTTCAGCTGCCCATGGAACATCCACACTCGGGCACAATTTGGATACTACACTCGCCTGAGGCACAATCTTTCGCACGTAATGGGGCCATGTCATAGTCCTGTAGGTGATAGATTTGGTTCATAGCTTCAGCTCCGAAATTTACCATTTTGCCGCGAATCCTCATTTTTGGCTTTTTTAACCTGATGGCTGGAAGATTTGCATAGAACTCCCTCACCCATTGCTCATTGGCTCTGCAAGGTTGAGGGGAAAAACAAGTCTATCCCATGTTTACAAGCCTCTAATGGAATATACGTTCCGGGACCTTTTCCAGCAATATACCACTTTCCGGGAGCACTTACTTCAAAATTAACTCGGCATAGTACCATCCTGGCAATCCAATGACAAGAACCAGTGTTGGTCATAGTTCTCCTCTATTTCCAAAGGGTTGTCCTCCATGGATTCGTCGGAGTTAGAGCTCATTTCCAACTTACGGTACATATAAACAAAGTATTGGAGTGAAAACATGGTATGGTTATGAAAACAATTGCAAAATGATTCAAATATGTCATTTATAACTTGTGTGCAAAATTTGAGGTTAATCGGACTTGATTTGCTAGGTCTCGGCATCGAATACAGGATGATTCGACATCGTTTCTTCAAGAATAAACGGTATCAAATTAAGAGAATAAGCTCCAAATTCAGTTTTGATTAAAGCATTAGGTCCATATTGAAATTTTGGAGGCATAGCTAAAAGAATCGTCTAATTCGGACATCGTATGAGAGAGTTATGCCCATTTCCGTATCGGAAAATATTTCCCGTCGTTGTCAGCGTCCAGGGTAGCGTGGGGCGCTATCCCTAGCGCTGGAACTTCTGGAGTTCTGGAAATGGCACCACAGGCAGCGCCCCACGCCACATGTGGCGCTACAAACATAATGGGCTCTATAAACCGGGGGGTTTAGCCATTTTTGGCATAAACATAGTTGGGAAGCTCGGTTTGGGCGATTTTCAAAGGCAAACTTCACAAATTGGACTGGGGTAAGTAATCTTAACTTGATTTGGTCCGTTATTCATGAATCTAACACTATTTTCAGCACCTATTTCGTGATTTGGAGGATTAGAATAGAAATTTTTCAAAAACTAATTTGAGGGTTTGAAGGCCGAATCGTAGTCGGAATCTAGTAATTTTTGTATGGTTTGACTCGTGGTTGAATGGGCTTTCATATTTTGTAACTTTTGTCGGGTTCCGAGACGTGAGCCCCACTGTTAATTTTTGAGTTAACTTCGGATTTTATTGTAAAATTTAGCATTTCATATGGAATTGATTCCTATACCTCATGTTGATTGTATCGAATTATTTTGACTAAGATTCGAGGCTTTCGGAGGCCGAATCAAGAAGAAAAGGCTTATTGGAATAAAGACTTGCTTGGATTGAGGTAAGTAACAGTTCTAAATTTGGTCCTTAGGGTATGAAACCCAGGATTCTGTGATATGTGATTGGTTTTGAGGTGACACACATGCTAGGTGACGAGCGTGTGGGCGTGCACCGTAGGAATTGTGACTTGATAAATTCCATGGAACTATGTGGTTGAATAATCTGTTAATATCCATACATTTTTCACGTATTAGAGAAATCGAACTATAAATCATGTTTAAACTATGTGTTGATACTGTAGGAACCCACATAGGTCGTGTACATGATGAATTATCTGCTAAATTGTTGTTTTGTACTCAGTCACAGTTTTACTTGCACACTACATCTCAGTCTCTATTGTTCATTATTGATGCATCACATCATTATTGTTTGGGCTGCTTATCATGATTTCTGAGAACCCGGGAGACTGGAGAGGTTGATGACTGAGTGAGGCCGAGGGCCTAATTGTGAGGATATTAATGGGGTCGGGTTGCACGCCGCAGCATGTTTCATTGTTATATGCCATGATTGGCTTGTTATAGCTCTTGGGCTGAAGGAGCCCCTCGGGAGTCTGTACACACCCCCCAGTGAATGCATGTACCTAATTAGTGCGAGTGCCGAGTGTTGAGTGATTGAGAGGAAAGAGTGACTGTGAGGAAAAAACGATTGTGAGGTTGGAGTGAATGGGAGGACTGAGTGACTGTTGCTCTGAGAAGATGCATTGATTTCATTATTGCTGCATTTCAGCTGTCATATATCACTGTTTTGGAAATTTCTGAAAGACATTATTTCTGTTTCACACGAAATCGATATGAAATTACTGTGGAGTTTTAAATATGGAACTTGAAAGCATACCTACCTTTGTTTATGTTGGAAAGTACTGTATTTGGACTTAGCTGTGAGGCTCATCACTATCTTCAGTTTTTTATTTAGTATTTTTACTTACTGAGTTGGTTGTACTCATACTACACCCTGCACTTCGTGTGCAGATCCAGGTGATACCGGACACAGCGTGTGTTGATTCCTTCGCACAGTTAATTTTTCGGAGATTTCAAGGTAGCTGCCATGTTTCGCAGACCTTGTCTCTCCTTCTCTATCTTTTTGTTTACTGTATTTGGTCTCAGACTATTATAGACCGTGTTTTCCAGACTAGTGATGTATATATGCTCATGTACTCAGCGACACCGGATTTTAGGAGTGTATTTATTTTCAGTAATTGTGGGATTTTCTCTTAAACTTAATTATTATATTTTCAGTATTTAAAAGAAATTGTGGGTTATTGGTGTTATCGGCTTGCCTAGTTTGAGATAGGCGCCATCACGACAGGCGTGATTTTTGGGTCGTGACATCAGAATTACTCACCATTAATCTAAACATCTCCATAAGAGTCTTATTTCTTCTCTCTACTACACCACTATATTATAGAGTATCCGGTGTAGACAATTGAGATATATTCTTCTATTTTGATGAGTAACTAATGAACTTTGTAGAGAAGTGCTAGCCACCTACAATCAGATCGTAGTAATTTAATATATTTTCATGGTGCTTCCCCGTATCAAGCCTTAAAATCCTGAAATTATTCAAAGCATTCACACTTACGGTGCATCAAATATATATTCATAGTTTGAGTAATCATTTATGAACGTCATAAAATTACTCAAAATCACTTCTTGACTATTTGTTCATTAGATAACACAATCAAAATGGATCAGTTCTAACTTATCACTGGCTCTCTTTCCTTTGGAGCAGAGATGTCTCCTAGTTATATTTCCTTCTAAACAGGATCCACAAGTTGGTAGTGCCTCTACTTTCAATGATCCTTAGGTTCATCCTTGACCAACTTGAAATCCTATCCAGATTATTATGACTTAGACGTAAGTGCACAGATAAGTTTCACTCAATTTTGAAGAATATTTTCTCTTATAAGGTAGACTAATATAGTCCAGTTAAGGAGATCGACATTAACAATAACAAAGTCATGCATCCATATACCACAAGAGATAAAATATTTACCAAGCTCAATAACACAAAGATTTATTCGAAAATAAACCAAATATCCATCTCTTATTTTGCCTAAAAACCGGAATTAAATTCCTTCAAGCAAAAGTTACATATTTTACATCCTTTAAATTAATGTCTTATCGCTATCAAAGAAAATTTTAACAAGTAATATGGCAAATTGCATGAATTTATTGTGGAGTTGAGATATAAAACATTAAATAGATCATAATAAGTCAAAATACTGAATAATAATATTCAGACTGCGTTCAATATATATACATACATGCATCTCAAATAGCAAATTTCGATGGAAAAAGAGTCATTCATGCAAAGTATATTATATAATGCAAGAAATATACAATCCAAAAAAAAATAGAACCAACTCAGATGGAGAGCAAATTGTTATTTTTAGTCAATTGTATATAACCATTTAATATGAAAATTTCAAACGTACTACACACATATATTCATGCACCTTGAATAGCAAATTTCGATGTGAAAAGAACTACTCATGTAATATATATATATATATGTAATGCTTGATCATTCACTCCAATAAATTAAAACAGATCCAACTCAGATGGAGAGTATACTGTTAATTTAAGTCAAGTAAACATCATAATTAATAGCTCAAGTTCCATTGATCCAACATGTATACACGGATGGAGAGTAAGTACATGATATCAATAACTAGTATTCACTACTAGAAATTCGGCCAAAACCAACCACAGCCAACCGACCGACTTCGATCGATTTTTGTTTGGTGCAAAAATGCGGGAAACTATTTTAGCATCCCGCGAAATTTATTTTTTAAGAAACCGACCGAAATCGGTCAGTTTTCATATAAAATAAATTAAAATTAATATTAAAAAAACTAACCGAAATCGGTCGGTTATTTCAATCAGTCATTTTAAAAAACCGACCGACTTCGGTCGGTAATTTTATATTTTTAATAAAACCGACCGAAATCGGTTGTTATTTTCGCGCGAAAATGAAATTAAAGAGTACAAATAAATTAAAAGAAAGTCATAAACTAAAATGTACCAATAGTCTAGTGGTAGAATAGTATCCTGTCATAGTACATACTCTAGTTCGAGTCCCAGACAGTGCATTTTTTAATTGCATAATTAAAAATACTGACCGACTTTGGTCGGTTTTTTCGGCAGATTTTTCTTTTTGGGTCGTTTGTGAAAATTAATTTACCGACCGAAATCGGTCAGAAATTGCGACCGACTTCGGTCACTATTTTTTACAGACCAACTTAATTTCGACGGATTAAAGTCGGTCAGAAATCTGTCGGTTTTTTCAGTTTTTCGACCGATTTCGGTCAGTATTTCTGGACGGTTTTAGGCAGTTTTCTAGTAGTGATTTCACCTAGTGAGGTTACAATAAATTTATCCAATATGGAGAAAGGTCTAAAGTCGACGCGTAAATTTACACTCACTTGAAATAAATAGTGGGAGACCATAGAAATATATGTCTATCATCACTTAATCATGGTTGTATTATAATTACAAAATTAATTCAACATGTAAACTCAGATGGAAAGTCAATACATGTTATCAACTACTAGTAATTATACTATGTGAGTTCATAATAAATTTATTCGATATGAAGGAAGACCTAAAGTCGATGCATAAATTTATTATCTCACTATAAATAGATAGTGGAGACCATAGAGGTTAATTCCTATCACCATTTAATCACAATCATGTATTTTTTTTTAAAAAAAATTAAGTTTAAAAATTCGAAAAAATGCCCCAAAAACCATCCAAACAGCTCAAATTTCAGGTCAATCGGAGATCGTAAAAGTCATGATCTCCAAAACTGCGACCAAATTCGAAAAGTTACGATTTTAAGCATTTTTAGGAATTTTAAAAATATGAAGTTACATTCTTATCATATATCAATTTATGTCAAATCAACATGTGCTACTATGTTTCAGATTTAACATAAATAAACCTGACATGAAGAATGACTTTTCATATTCAAATCACGTTTTAATCCCGCAAACCGCCAAAAAACCCATCTAAACGACCCTGAACTGCCGTAATACGATATAATTCAGTGCATCGCAAAGAGTATTTCTTATTAGGTCGTTTTCAATGAACCCACCAACTTTCAAGTCAATCGGAGATCGTAAAATTAATGATCACCAAAACTGTGACCAAATTCGGATTAATTTCTTCAGGCGAATTTAGAGATTAAATTGATGTGATTTACATTCTTTCCATATATCATATCAAGTTAAATCATCATAGGTGATCATGTTCCAAATTTAACATAAATAAAACCAATATACAAAGAATAATTTTTCATATTTAAAACTAATTTAATCCAATAAACTGCTTAAAACCACATCTAAACGGCATCGAAACAACAAAAAACGATGCGATCCACTATGTAGAAGTGAATGTTTCTTACCAGGTCGTTTTTCAATGGACCTTCCAAATTTCAGGTGAATTTGAGTTCGTCAAATTTATGACCTCCAAATTCATGACCAAATTCAGAGAATAACCGTTTTAGGCATTTTCATGGATTAAAATAAATATGATCATACTTTCTTTCTCCTTATTATTGTCCCATGAGCATAGAACATACATTATATCCCTTATTTGGGTAAGATACACAAAATTTCCTCTTGCAACAAATTGTCCTCTTGATTTATATACATGAGAATCCAAGATATTACTTTTCATCCTTTAGGGTGAAATACTTAATATCTCTTCTCATGAATATAGTGTTACTAATATCTAATGGTAAATCTTTTTTCAATAGATAAACTCCACCACTAGCATACACTTTCAAAGACAATTTTCACATGTACACTGAGCACATTTTTAATGACTCAAATAAATAGAC
Source organism: Nicotiana tomentosiformis (assembly GCF_000390325.3). Lineage (NCBI taxonomy): Eukaryota > Viridiplantae > Streptophyta > Magnoliopsida > Solanales > Solanaceae > Nicotiana > Nicotiana tomentosiformis. The sequence continues at coordinate 73,731,143 of NC_090818.1, read as the reverse complement.
TATTTTAGTAGATCCTATTTATTAATCAGAACTTTCAATCCATGTACTGACATAATCACACATGTATAAAGTTATTAAGAATTTTCAATGATCTTAAATAAATAAATTACCTTGATAATAACAATTTATTTAATCATAAATTCTTAACATATGTATGATTTCATCTCTTATGTATAAAGTGTTAAGAAATTTAATGATTTCAAATAAATACGCTACTTCTTAGAACCCATTTATTATTAATAAATTTTTTATTTATACATGTGATATACAGTGTGAGCCTACGTTATTGTGATTCATGATAATCAAGGACCAAGACTATGCTCAATACATCAACGATCTCTTTAATGCACAGCTAAATAAAAAACTCGAACTCGAGAAAAATATATAATAAGCTGTCCAATCACCAAGAAATCAGCAAAGGAAACGAGTAACCTAGAGTTTAACCAAAGAAAGCTATGCTTTCACAGCTTTTGCCGCCTCCAGTTACTTTCCTTGAGCCTATATACCTTTTTTTTTTTAAAATATTATTTCACAAAACAAGTTTGTTACCAACTCGTTTAACCAACCCACAAGGAATCTTGGAAAGAAAATTACAATGGGTTACAAAAAATATTCAACTGAAAAGAAACATGTCTGCCGCCGCCCCTTTCACGTGAACCAAAAGTCTTTAGCAACCTTTTTTACTACTATAATTTTTAACAATATATAGCTAGATCCATCCATATACAAAATATTCGGATCAACACGGCGGTGACGGATCTAATTCCAAGACAATTCTTTTCCGATTTTTCTTATGTTCCTATCACATATCAGTTGCTGAAGAACACAAGCATATTTAATCACGTTTTTCAATCGTTTAAACGTATTCAGAAAAACAAAGTAATCAAATACATAATCGCACATATGTATTTATATTTCAGGTTATCCAATTAGAGGCTCTAATACCAATTGATGAAAGCAGGTACAAACAACGGAGCAAATAGTCAGGATCACTTGTATGTAATATAGACAATACATAATCACATATTATAATCGAATATAAAATCGATACTTATCTCTTGAAGCGTGACTGCGATCGCGAAAAGACCTTCAAGCATGAGCAAAAACCATCCACGAGATCATTCTCCAGTTCCACGGTCTTTTGCTATGTGACCCGAATAATGCCTGGAATTAGCGAAACTCGTGTGGGCGAGTTTCCCCTTATGGAATAAGACCTCTTATATAGCCATAGGTTTTAGGGTTTTAAAACCTTTTCCTAAACTTGTTGGGTCTTCCTTTTCCACCAAGAAATAGAATTTCATTTAATTCCTAATTTTTCGGGCACAACAGGGATCATAGTATTTAATTAACGAGGCATCCTTGTATGGACTTAATTCGAAATATCCGAATTAATACTGTCATAATAAATTATGAATTATACCATTAAAAATTCGTAACTGCACTCCTCAATTCAATTTCGAAATTCTTCCATTAAATCTTATTTAACTCCCATGTTAAGATTCAGATACTAATCAAATAAATTAAATTACTGACAACTTAATTCATTGATTATTTCCTTTAGACTTTCGCTTAACTTATTTCATGTGACGGATACAAAAAATCCACCTGCAGGATTTACACATGAAAACTTATAAGTTTTCATAAAAGTATTTCATCAATCTCTAGACCAAGACATGGATTCCATCAACTAACTATTACTTTGCTAATGTATATCATTATTATCCAATTTACCAGGCATATTGACCCACGAAAGGAACTCGCCTTTTAATAAATCAAAACAATAATAATACACACAACTAATAATAATTATATCAAGATTAAGAGTGTAAGTACATTTAATGGCTAGAGAATTTATTTTATTAAGTCAGTATAAAATACTTATCTCTACTGGCCCGTTCAATACATACAATATTGTCACGATCCAAAATCCTAACCTGTCGTGATGGCGCCTATCTCAGTACTAGGCAAGCCGACAACATCAATAACCCATGATTTCCTTTCAATTTAAAAACGTAACTTTTAATACAATACCAAAATCTAGTAAAATCCGATACAACACTCCTAAAACCTGGTGTCACTGAGTTCATGAGCATCTAATATGAATACAAATCTGGGAAAGTATGGTCTACAATAGTCTAAGACCAAAAGTACAATAATACAGAGATAGGGAAGGAGAGACAAGGTCTGCGAAATACGGCAGCTACCTCTGAATCTCCGAAAAATCAGTTGTACAGAAGAATCAACACCCGCTATGTCCGGGAACACCTGGATCTGCACATGAAGTGCAGGGTATAGTATGAGTACAACCAACTCAGCAAGTAACAATAATAACTAAGGCACTGAAGATAATGATGAGCTACACATTCATAGTTCACTTTCAGTAGTTCCAGTAAAGAATAAACATGCTTTCAAATCTGGCAGTTTAAGTCAAATCAATTTTATATAGTTCAATTTCAAGTAATCTGGATATAAATTCTTTTAGAGATTTCACAACAATGACAGATAGCAACCAAGTACAACAACAAATGCAAGGCAAGTACAGCCTCTCAGGCAACAGTCACTCAGCTCATCACAACAGTTCAACCACTCGCCTCTCAGCCCTCAGCACTCACACTCAATGGTACCCGCGCTCACTGGGGGTGTGTACAGACTCCGGAGGGGCTCCTACAGCCCAAGCGCCATAATCTGCACGGACAACTCACGTGATATAATATCCTGCACGGACAACTCATGTGCCATAATATCCTTACCTCACCAACAGGCCCTCGGCCTTACTCAGTCCTCAACCTCTCAAGTCTCTCGGGCTCTCAGAAATCACAAAGATCAACCCAAACAAGAATAACATAATATATCAACAAATATCAAGAAAGACTGATGTATAATACGCAAGAAAAATCGTGACTGAGTATAACACAACAATTAACAATTAATTCAATAAGTACGCGACCTCTGTTGGTCCCAATAGTACTTTCACATAGCTTAAATATGATTTTTAACATGATTTACAGTCAAATTTCTTCAACACAAGGCGAGCTTATAGCTAACAACAGGTTATTCAACTTTACAGTTTTATGGGACGGACCAAGTCACAATCCCTTCGGTGCACGCCCTCACGTCCGTCACCTAGCATGTGTGTCACCTCCAAAATAATCACATGACATAAAATCCGGGGTTTCATACCCTCAGGACCAGATTTATAATTGTTACTTACCTCAAACCGTGCAATTCTTTATTTCGCTATGCCCTTTCCACGAAAATTGGTCTCCAAAAGCCTCGTATCTAGCCACAATTAATTCGATTAAGTCAATACCAATTATTGTAATTAATTCCATAAGGAAATACTAATTTTTCCAATAAAATTCGAAATTAACTCAAAAATCGCCCGTAGGGCCCACGTCTCGAAACCCGACAAAAATTATAGAATATGAACGCTCATCTAACCACGAGTCCAACCATATAATTTTTACCAAAATCCGACACCAACTCGACCCTCAAATCTTCAATTAAATTCTATGAAAATTTCTACCATTTTCAACCCAATCCTTACCCATTTGAACTTAACAATCTTTCCACAATCTTATTGGTACATACATAATACTCTACACCCAAGAATCATACTATTAATCATCCATCTTTACTCCAAACCCGAAATTAAAGAATTAGGGAAAGATATTCTTAATCTTCAAACCTTGAACAAGAATTGATGGATAAATGACCAAGTCTTCACTTTCTCTCTCTAAAATGCTCTCACTTCTCTCTAAAATATCAAATTTTGGCTAAAAAATGAGCTTGAAGGGCTATAAATCGAAGTTGGGTCGGGTCAAAAATTAAAAAGAAAAGAATCTCCAACGTAGTTATGCGGTCGCATTTGCGATCGTATAACAGGTATGCGGTCCGCATACCGGTCGCATAATATGGCCTCCAAAGCTGGGCGTTACTGACCTGTTCTACGGTCATTATGCGGTCCACATACTTGTTCTGCGATCGTATAATGCACCGCAAAATAGGTCTGCGGTCGCATAGTTAACCAGGGTCGTTACACCTAAGTTAACATCCGGTCAATCTTTTCAACTTAAATTCTAAACCTTGGAGCTAAGCGCTCCGAATCATTTCAAAACCTCACCGAACCCAAACCAATTACCCCGGCAAGTCAAATAACAACTGTAATTCACAATTTGAGCAGTAAATAGGGGAACGGGATTGCAATAGTCAAAACGACTGGCCGGGTTGTTACAAATATGTACTAGCACAAGAAGTCGGAATTAAACCATTCTCATAATCAAGATAAATTATATTTAATTTTATGCTACAATCATCCCTGATGGTTTGTCCAATTCCATCATTAGATTGTGGACATGATCTTTATACTTATAAGAACCGATGATTTAATCTTCCGTGTATAAGTTAAATTCTATACACTAAATCATTTACTATATAAGTAAATGACACAAACGAATATATATTCTATTTAAAACTTTATCAAAATTGAATAAATAATTATTCTATAATAAATACTATATTCAAACCAAAATCCACGATTAATAGTATATATTCCAACATTCTCCGCTTTGGAGCCTTTGGAATTGTATACCATTAAAGAATGAAAAAAGTTTTAAAGCATTTACAAACTCCAAGTTAACTGCATAATATACAAAACCCAAAGGAAATTAGGAACACAGGAAAACAATGGACAACTTGAGGGGACAATAGAAGCAATGGAGATACTTCAAGGAAACAACTCAGTGACATTTATTAAGATACTCTTTTCCCAGTCCTCTTCTTGAACTTTTTACCAGGTATTCACGAGATAAATAGTACACCAATAACATCTGGAACAACTTCACCGAAAATACTGGGAATAACTAAGAAACAAATACACATCACTTGAGTTTGTGTATGTCACAGCCCAAAATTCCACCACTGGCGTCGTGATGGCACTTAGTCTCTAAGACTAAGTAAGCCGATTTTAATTACAATTCAAGCCAATTCTTTTTTAAATAGAAACCAACATCGGAAATAGTTACAAACAACCTCCCAAGACTGGTAATATTGAGTCACGAACTCTAACTGAATATATGAAGTGATCTCAAGGATCGAATACTCAATACTGTTTGATTAATAATTAACAGTACAATAAAATGGAAAGATTCCAAGGGACTGCGACGACCAGATAGCTCTACCTTGAATCCTTGCGATCACACTCTAACTCTGCCCGAGTCCGATATCTCCAATACCTGGCTCTGCACAAAAATATGCAGAAGTGTAATATGAGTACACCACAGTCGGTACCCAGTAAGTATCAAGACTAACTTCAGTGGAGTAGTGACGAGGTACAGTCAAGATATTCACTAGTCTAATAACCTGTGCAATATAGTATACAAGAATAATAGGAAACAAATAACAATAATGGAAACACTAATCACTCAGTGATCTACACAGCAGGGCAACAAGAACACCATTAATATTGCTCAATAATTAATAAATACAAGCACAACCAATTAATCTAGTCCTTCAAATATAAATTTTTCGCCTATATGCTTCTCAAATAATAATCTTCAGGATATAATACTTTCCAATAAATATATTTCGAATATACTCCCTTCAAATAAATATCTTTCAAATAAATCTCTTTCAAATATAATTCCTTTAAATAAATATCATTCGAATATAATTCTTTCAAATAAATCTCTCTCAAATATAATTCCCTCAAATAAATATCTTTCAAATAAATCTCTCTCAAATATAATTCCCTCAAATAAATATCTTTCAAATAAATCTCTCTCAAATATAATTCCCTCAAATAAATATCTTTCAAATATAATTCTTTCAAATAAAACTTATCTTTCGAATAAAAGTCACCATGTGACACCTCATTTCAAAATCATAAAATACGGGTCTCAGCCCACTTTCGTATTTCTACGGCACCTCGTGCCAATTTCTCTATCACAACCGCACGGACAACTCACGTGCCAATATCATCATTATTTAACCACGACACCTCGTGCCCACATTTCATATCACAATTGCACGGATAACTCACGTGTCAATATCATCATCATTTAACCACGACACATCGTGCCCATATTTCACATCACAATTGCACGGACAATTCACGTGCCAATATCATCATTATTTACTCACGGCACCTCGTGCCCATATTTCATTTCATAATCCACCTGGCAATAGCCACAGGATCCCATTTTCAACGTAGATTAGCCTATTATCAAGTTTACCGAAACAACAAGATAAATTGCACAAGATATAGAAATAAACACAAAAAAAATCAAAACATCACATAAAAATTACCAACACAATAACCCCACATCATCACATATCATCCCTAACAATAGCCACCCTTATCATTCCTATAATAGCCTCCCTTATCCCTCCGCCCTGACAATATCAATAGCCACCCTTATCGCTCCTATAGACACCCTTATCTCTCCTATAATAGCCTCCCTTATCCCTCCGCCCTGACAATATCAATAGCCACCCTTATCGTTCATATAGCCACTCTTATCTCTCCTATAGCCACCCTTATCACTCCGCCTAGACAATATCCCAACACACATAATAACAGTGAAATACCACCCTTATACCCACATAATATCAACAGTGGAATGCACCCTTATATCCTCAAAATAATAACTCAAATAACACAACAATTTGCACGGAATATTATCACAGCAACACAACAAAATCAATTCATATCATAATTTGCCCAAAGGCCACAATCAATTTTAAAGATATAACAAAATCAATTTATTTCACAACAAATAGCCCAAGGCTCCACACAATGTGTATAAAATCTCAAAACAACAACAGAGATGAAAAATACTCAGTATAGGGCAACGCCTTCATTAATCCAAATTCTTGATAATTATATTAACGCCTCAGTTTAAACTTATTTCATTAATTATTTACAGATGGAAAATCCATAATATAATTATTTCCATAAAATATCAAATCACCAAATTCACGGAATTCACATAAATATACAATTAATAATCACATCAAATTGTCATATAAAAATAAATTCAACAAACGCAAATTGAGGCATGGCAAATAGATGATTTAATAAATGCCAACAATTATCTAATTTACTACAGACTTTAACCCAATAAATTTCGCACATATAAGCCCGAGTACGTACTCGTCACATCGCGTACACGACTTTTCACATTTCACAAATGGCACATAAGACTCGATGCCTAAGGGGTAATTCCCCCACTCAAGGTTAGGCAAGATACTTATCTTTTTGAAGTTATGCCGATACTCCAAAATCGCTTTCTTGCTTGAATTGACCTCCGGACAGCTCAAATCTATCCAAATTAATTGTATAATTTCATTAAAATTTATCAGAAATAATGCCGGATAATAAAACTTCGACTTAAAATTTTATTCTAAAAAGTCAATCAAAGTCAATGTGGGGCTCGCCTCTCGGAACCCGATAGAATTTTTACGGAATCCTAACACTCATTCTGATATGAGTTCAACCATACCAATTTTATCGAATTCCAATAACAAATCGTCCTCCAAATCTTGAATTTTTATTTTTGAAAAGTTTTACAAAAATCCCAATTTCCTCCATTAAAACTCGAATTAAACGATGAATATAACCATAGATTCATGAAATATAATCACTTTCGGATGTAGAACACTTACCCCAGTCGAAGTCGTGAAGAAATCCTCAAAATCGCCCAAAAATCGAGCTCCAAAAATCTCAATTGAAAATGAAGAAATGACAGATTTTCAATCCTTAAGTTTCTGCCCAAGTTTTGCGAATGAACAGTGACCTCCCATGAACAGTGTTCGCAATTGCGAACTGCACTAAAATCCAAAAATTATCGCAATTACGATAAATAATTCGCAATTGCGAACTTCACTAAAATCCAAAAATTATCGCAATTGCGATAAAATTATTCGCAATTGCGAATGAACAGTGTTCGCAATTGCGAATGAATAGTACCTCGCTAGAAACCAGCAAACTCTAACTTCTCCGAAATGATCCGAAAGCACCCCGAAACTCATCCGAAACCTCCTGGACACAAACCATATATGAATTTCAATCATAAAATACGCTACGGACCTGGTCACGCACTTAAAACACTGAAAAACGATCGTCTAGATCCGATATTGACCATGGTCAAATTTCTAAATTTCTTAACTTTACTAGTCTCTCAACCAATGATCCAAAAATATACCCAAGCCCCTTGGGACCCCGTCAAATCATACCAACAATTCCCAAAATATGATACGAAGTTAGTCGAGACCTCAAATTACATAAAACAATACCGAAACTACGAATCGCGCCTCGAATCGAATTATGAGTTATGAAATTTTCAAATTCTATAATTTGCGCTGAAACCTATTACATCAATCCAGAATGACTTCAAATTTTGCACACGAGTCTTAAATGACGTAATGAAGCTATTCCAATTTCTGGAATCGAAATCCGACCTCGTTATCAAAAATTCAACCTTCGGTCGAACTTTTAAAATTTTTTCTATTTTTTCAACTTTCGCCAAAATGCGTCGAATTGTCCTACGGATTTTCAAATCCAAATCTGAACATACGCCTAAGTCCGAAATCATCATACGAAGCTATTGACACCATTAAAATTTTATTCCGGGGTCGTTTGCTCAAAAGTTAACTCTCCGGTCAACTCTTTCCATTTACGGTTCAAAAATGAGAATTGTTCTTTGAATTTAATTTCGAATCTTCCGAAAACCAAACTCGACCACACCCGCGGGTCATAATATATATTATAAAACTGCCCGAGACCTTTAGTCTCTGAACGGGGCGTAAATTGTTAAAATGATAAGGCCGATCGTTACAGTGTAGAACTATAAAAATCTTTGCCATCCTCCCCAAGAAACTCCAATGAGCGTCGTTCCCCATCTCGGCTCACAATAAAGGAAAGATGGAGCAATACATTCTATGCATATGAGTTTTTTGGCAGAATTTCAATCGGTGTAACATTATATTAATAGTAACTGTTAATTATAGGGAAAGGGAAGAGATAATAGAATAGCATTTAGAGAAAATTGAAGTGTCAGTTATTTTTCGATCCTTAACGGATGCAACCATTGAATTTAGTCTGGGCAGTTACAAAAGTTAACTTTGTGATTCTTAAAGCAAATAAAATAAAGGAGAAAATAAAGAAAGAGGCGAGTATTTTATTGAAATGAGAGGAAACCCTCAAAAATCTGAGAAATTAGATAAATGTATTTCCTCGTCTATAAGAGATGACATGTCATCATTCTTTTATCACTCTTTTATACACTACTAAAAAACAGCAAATTTGCGACTGAATAATTCCGACCGATTTAATTCAGTCGCAATTTTTGACTGATTCGGTCGGAATATTTATTTAAAATATATTTTTTTAATTTCTGGCTTAAAATTGCGACTGATTCAGTCGCTCAATTATACGAAAAATACCGCGAAAATATATTTTATGGTTTGCGACTGAATCAGTCGCAAAAATTAAAATTAAACAAAAATTAAATTAAATATTTCGACCGATTTGGTCGGAATCTGCAATAAAAATGAGGTCTGACTGGTCAACGGGATTTGCGACCGAATCAGTCGCAATTTGAAAAATCAAATTTCAAATTTGCGACCGATTCAGTCGCAAATCTTTTTTTGTAATACACCCTAACCTGTTTTTTCTTCTTTCTTTTTTCTTCTCTAACTTTTTTCCCTCTCATACCCTCTCCTCTTCTGCCCCCACCCGCTCTATTTCTTGATTTTCTTCTCTAATCTAACCATATTAGGTATGATTTTCCTCTCTCTCACTCTCCCTCTCCCTCACCCGCTCCATTTCCCCGTCCAACCGCCCCCCTCCCCCCTCCTCCAATTTTTTTGTTTCCAAGTTGTTTAACTCATTTTTGATGCAGGAATCCGGTGGCTCATCTCCCCTTCGGTGGTGGTTCGACAGCAGATTCGTTGGTCATTTTCCATAATTTTTTTGCATTAATTTAGCAAAATAGTATGTACAAATTAGCTATATAATTTGCAATATAGTATAGATAAATTAGCAATAATTTTTGCAATATAATATGTATATAGTGATATTAAAAGTTAACTTATTTAGATTAATTAAATATTTTGTTTCTTTTTAGTTAGATGTCCTTGTTAAATTGGCTAGTATACTTGTATGTATCCAATAGTAAGTATGAAATTCTTGTTTATATAAAAACAACTAAAGAAACAATTTAAGTGCTAATACTTCGTATAATTTAGGTTATAATAGTTAGAGTTGAACAATATTTTAAAGAGTTAGAATTTTTATACATTCAAGTTATTTTAGTTAAAAAATAACTTAAGTGCTAATACTTCTCTGTTTCGGCTTTTCATTTGAAAATTCTCCATGCCCTATCCATTTGTTAATTATATTATTTATTATTGAAACGAAATGAAGAAAATGAAATCAATTAAGTATTAGAGCGCTATCATATGCTAATTTGAAATAAATTAGATTAATTTTTTATGTTTTAGGACTTTTTTGTCTTACAATTGTTTAATGTACATATTAATATTGAAACCACCCAAGTATTATGGTAAAATATATAATTAAACTATTTAGATAACCTTTGGTAGACTATAACTTAGTAAGTAGTATAAATAAAATAAATATGTCAACTTCTAGTTTTTTTTGTTTGTGTAGATGGAATTTGCGCATCGTAGATGAATGTATAATAGGAATCATCCTAATCGTGTGGGGTTAATGGATGAATTTAAAGAAGCGGTTGCTGGATTTATTAGGAATCATCCTAATTGTTATATTTATTATGTATACTTTATGTTTATATTTGTTATGTTAATTTTTTTTTACATGTAAATATTTTATATTCATTACACAGATGGATTCTCGTGGTATAGAAATAAAAAAATCTAAGAAGAAAAAATACACTTTACCTAGATCAAGTCAACTTCCTCCATCTACACCAAATATGAGCCCTCCTCCTATGCCTCCTCGTCCTTCCATGCCAACTTCACAGTCATCTCCCTCCTCTGTCTAGCTCGCTTCAATATTACTCCATGTCTTCTCATGGTGGCTCAGCTTCGACCACCATTAATTTTATACCCATGCCTCATTTCCCAGCATCTTCCCCGCGTGATCCTGCTAGTCAGTTCGGTGGCTCACCACCGATTGTATCCCCGAGCCATCATAGTAGCCAACATGGTGGTTAATCTTTTGTGCCTCAAACATTTCCCACTCAATTATCATCTCCATCATCATCCACTCCAAGTATATCTAACTTGGATATTGGAGGCTCTCACGCAGTTGCATCCCCATCTACCAGTACTTCTACAGTTGGATCTACCCAAAGACAATGTACTGGAGAGACTGTACAGTACGATCATCTTCATCGGCTGGTTATCGTTCCCCATGGCGATGAGTGAGTTTTCCTTCAATTTTCTTTTAAAATCTTTCAATAAAATTTTGCATATAATGAACTTAATGAAATTTTATATGTTAAATTAAATGCAGGTTTTTGCCATCCTTTCAGGCCACGCATATAGTGATGGAATCTATGAAGCTATTTTTTTATGAGCCATGGAATTCCTGGAGACAGATACCGTACCAGATCATAATGAATATGTGGCAATAATTTAAGGTAAGAATAAATTAATTTTTATTAATACTTATCCTCATTCGTCTAATATTATTTATTCAATTTTGCAGGTTAGGTGCGTATGCCAGCTTACACTTGAAAATCTGGTGAATGAGAACTTCAAGAAGAGAGCACAGAAGCAGATAACTGATTCACATCATGTTGCTAGGAGAGGTGACACCATGCCTGATTGGATACGTGAAGATGTCTGAAGTCAACTCTTGGCGAAGTAGAACACCCCTTAGTGGAAGAAGAAGAGTGAACATGCAAAATTAAACAGAGCTTCTACTAAGGGTGGAGCTTTGCATACTGGAGGTTCTATTAGTTTTGCAGCCCATCGTTTGAGAATGGTAATTTCATTATAAAATATTCTTAGTTTTACAAGTATGCAAATTGAACACACACACACACACACACACACACACACACACACACACACACACACACACACACACACACACACACACATATATAATTTTCAGAAAAAGGAACATGGGGGAGATAAGACTTATGCTGAGGTATTTGCGGAGACCCACAAGAAGAAGAAGAAGGACGGCACACGAGAAGGATGGGTCGAATCGCGTGCTTCAGTGATATTTGTATGATCCCAACACCAACACTATATTATTTTTCCCTCCTGATTTATTTTATTTATATAACGTGTATTATTTTTATTTCAGGACAAGTATCATATTGATCTTGATGCATGGCGACAAACTCAGCCTGAAGGAACTCAGCTGGCCCAGGAGGATATGAATGCAATTTGAACACAGGCGGCTGGTGGCGTGAATAGAGGTATAAATATTATATAATTATCTATTTTGGTATTAGTTTGAATGTTGCGTGTTTGTTTTCTTACTTCTTTTACTTTCTTTTCTTTATTTCTCGTGAAAATAATAAATAAAGGTCGAGTCTATGGGGATTGGAGTACAGCCATCCTCCAGTCATCCACCGGTAGCATTATTCACTGGGACATCAGTTTTCCAAGAAGACATGGAAGCTATGCGTCAAAAAGCGGATCAAATATCGCAAGAATTTCAAGCAACTCAGGCTTTGATCCAAAAATTATTTAAAAAAAAAGCAAGAAAGGAGCTGCAATGGAGTCTGAGTCTGAGTCTGAGGAGGAGACTGATTCTGAATAGGCTATTTGAATGTTTTAGAGTTGAAGTTAGAGATATGTGTAATTTATGTTGTTTGATAGTTGGTTGTTTGATTAGTTGGTTGAATTGTTATAAATATTACTGTTCGTTTTGTAGTAAATATTGGATTTAGATTGTTATATTAGATTTTTATTTGGTTGTTAGGTGTTTGGTTGGCTGTTTTATTTGGCAGGTGGTTATTAGAAATACAATAGAATTCTGCTTAAAAATGCCCAGATTTACGACTGAATCAGTTGCAAATTTTACCAGGAATTATCTAGATTTGCGACTGATTCAGTCGCAAATTGAAATTTTCTAACAAAATTTAATTAAGATTTGCGACTGAATCAATCGCAAATGGAGAAATATCGATATTTTTAATTAATTAATAATCAATATTTATGACTGTTTCAGTCGTAATAATTAATTAAATTTTTTTTTTATTTTTTAATTTTCCGGCGGAATCAAATCGCAACTTTTAATTTATATTTATTTTTTAAATTCTGGTCAGCGACTGAATCAGTCATTAAATTTGCGATTGACTCGGTCGCAAATGGCCTAATTTCAAATGTCCCCGTATTTTTCAGTTTGCGACTGAATCCGTCACAATTTTTTGACTGATTCTGTTGCAAATATATTGCGACCACGTATTTTTCGACTGACACTTTTTAGTCGGAAATCCGTCGGAAAAATACGATTTCCGACTGATTTGACGGTCACAAATTTGTTGTTTTTAGTTGTTATATATATATATATATATATATATATATATATATATATATATATATATATAGATGTAGACGCATCAAGTAGCTGTGAGTGTTTGGGGATCCATCACTGATCTCTACCATTTTGAGTTCACTTATAAATGATAACATAGATGTACCAGTTACACTCTAAAATATATTGATCTTCACCTAAAACATAAACGAAAAAGATGTATCTTAAGAAATACTCTCTTCTAATGCCTTCAATTTGCCTTTTCTTTATTTCTTTTTTCTTTGATGGTGTTGCTGGTGATTTATGCTCCTTTAATATTTCCAGACTATTAACAACTGTCATGACTTGTGAATTATACGACATCGTTCTATTTCAGTCAGATAATTAAGTAGTGATTCTAAACATAATCATGAAATCTATTAACTCTGAATAAAATTTATGATTTGGTTTCATGACGAACATGCCTTAATTTGCAGTACACATAGTTTCACATAGCTATAAAAGCTTATTTGCCCGTATTAATTATTTACAAAATATTCTAACATATGAAGCCACTACCTATCATATGTGTGCTACTAATTTCTCAATTATTTAGTCTAAAATGCAACATATAGTAAAACTGCTATTTAACCCTTTGTTATTGAGTTATGTTTTTTTAACGATCCGACCGGTCGTTTTACTTTCTACATCTCTATTCCCTTATTTAAGACTTTTCATAAGTGCTTTTCCTGTTTTATGACTTGCGGGGCTGGTTGGTTTGATTTTGGAAAGGTTCAGGTTGAATTCAGAACTCTTAGTTCCATAATAGTGGCCTAAGGTTGCCAAGTTTGACTTAAGTCAACACTTTGAGTAAACGACCTCGGAATCGGGATTTGAAGGTTCCAACAGGTTCATATGGTGATTTTGGACTTGGGCGTATGTTCGGATCGAGTATCGGGTGGACCAGGAGCATTTTAACGCTTATTGTCGAAAGTTGGCATTTTGAAGGTTTTAGAGTTTTCTAAGTTTGACTTAGGGTGAACTTTGGTGTTATTGGACCTCATTTGGCATTCCGAACCTGGGAGTAAGCTCGTTTTGTCATATTGGACTTATGTGTAAAATTTGGTGTCACCCGGAGCAATGTTGAAGTTGACAGATTTTGCTGGCGAAGGATGTTCCGCGATCGCGAAGGATGTTCCGCAATCGCGAAGAAGGATTTTGGAGAGGGAAGTGATTTGCTCTTCGTGAACGTGAAGTAGGCCTCGCGAACACGATAGAGGACCTGCTTCCTCTTCATGAACGCAAAACTGCCTTCGCGAACGCGAAGAAGGAAGAGGAAGTTGGGGCAGGAAGGCTTTGGCTTCGCAAATGTGGCAAGGTGGACTGTAAACACGGAGGGTTGGGGGCCAGTTCTCTTCGCGAACGTGGCAAGGTCATCACGAATGTGATGAAGGATTTCTGGGCAGCGGCAACTTGGACTTCACGGTCCCGAGGATTCTTTCGCGATCGCGATGAAGAACACCTGAGCAGAATGTAAGTTTTAAAACGGGACTTAGGCTCATTTCACTATATTTTCTCTTGGCTTGGACGATTTGGAAGCTCTTTGAAGGACCATTTTCATCAAGTGTCTTTAGGTAAGTGATTTCTACCTATTGTGAGTTAAATACATGGACTAGGTGTGGATTTTAATTTGAAAATTAGTCGAATTTTGGGATTTTGTCGAAAACCCTAAAATTTGGTAAAAATTAGATTTGACCATGAAATTGGTTATGGAATGCGGAATAAATTATATATATGAGTTCGTGATGCCATGGGTAATAGTTATCTTTAAAAATTTCCGAAATTTGGGCTCGTGTGCCTAGGGTTGACTTTTGTTGACTTTCCGAGTGAGGTTGAGAATTGACTCTAATTGTTGAATTATGAGTTTTTGAGTATATATTGATTGATTTGTACGTCCTTTGACTAGTTTCGGGTTGCTCGGTGCCGATTTGAGGAGATTAGTGAGGTGTGGGAGCCGAGTAGTGGACTTGGAAGCAAGGTAAGTCCCTTTCCTAATCTTGTAAGAGGGAATTATCACCCTAGATATTTTATTTATTATGTGCTACATGTTATGGGTGCTACGTATGTACGAAGTGATGAGTATCCGTGCGTAATCTAGATTTACGTCTATGTCCGGGTAGATTTAGACCTACAACATGCCTTAACTGTACTACTTGAATTAAACTTGCTTGTTTGATTACTTGAATTCATAACAGAGATTGAGGCTAGAATTTATGTATTGATCGGCCTCTTTACTTTGAATTTTTGCGGGATGTTTGATGGTCGGTAACAATTATATTTTCTCTTGCATTCCTATCCCCATGTTATGTTTACGTGATCGGTAGTTTTATGTCTTCTTGACCTGCAAGTATCTTCGCGGGTGGAAAGGTTTCTTTATTCCTATGGGATCGGGTTGTACGCCTCAACAGTACTATGAAATATTATTATGAATCGGGCCGTACGACCTCGGCAGTATTATGAGATGCATCTATGGATCGGGCCGTATGACCTAAGCAGTGCACACTATTCTATAGATCGGGTCGTACGACCTCGACATAATTCGTGTGTAATATTCAATAGGGTGTCAGAGGCATGAGCTTTTCCTGACTTGAGATTTGACATTGTCTTAGTTATCCTTGTTCGTTCGAGGTAGCATATGGTATTTGATGATTTCATACTATTTTTAGGCCGAAAACATGTTATTTACATTTATATGTTTCGTTGCTACTTGTTGTGTTTTATACCTGTCTCCTTTTATGTACTTTGTTATTAGACTACTAGTAAGTATCGATGTCGACCCCTTGTCATTACTTCTTCGAGGTTAGACTAGATACTTACTAGGTACGCGTTGATTTACGTACTTGTTGCTCCCAAATGTACACACAAGTATACGTGATCAACAAGTAATATAATGATGAGTGTCGAACCCACAGAGACATGTGTTTAACTACCTACTAATTTCACTCAACTTGTTATTGAATCAAGTCAATCAAGGTTGAATTGTGTGTTTTATACTACTCAGTAAATGTAACAATTATCTAATTTAGCAAGCAGAAAATGGTTGTTCGGGAATTCAATAGAGATAAACATTCTAGGATTGTTATCGATTCACCAATCCTATTGTGTTCTAGCTAACTCTCATTTTCATGCAATTCACTTATGGTTGCTAATTAATCGAGTCAATATACTCGTAGTATTCTCCTGAATTACTACTCGCCTGCCCAAGATAGATTAACACCTATATTTCTATGGAATTAAACTATCAAGAACACATTAAGATCACGCTATCAAATTAAGCATGGAGATTGGGTATATTCCTATCATATCCACAAATCCGCTCCCCACTGTAGAGTTAAGATCATGCCCTCTTCAATTCTTCTCTAATCTAAATGTAGCTTTTCCAAGCATAATTCATATAGTTGATAAAACTTGACCATTGGCCATACAATCGAGCAATTAAACATAGAATTGAAGAAACAACAATACCGAATTATAACGAAGAAGAAATTAACGTCAAACAACAATATTCATGGATACATCACAACCCCAGAACTATGGGTCTTAACCATTCATGATAATGTTAAACAATTTCACAAGTGTTTGAATTGTTGAAAATACTAAAATAGATGAAGAAAAACTGAGAATCCTTGCTCCTGAGTGTTCTGTGCTTGTATTTTTCTCTTAAAGTGGCGTCTACCCCTCCAAAATAGGTTTAGACTTCTTTTTATATGAGTTGGGGTAGTGTAGGTCTGAAAAACCTTATCCCAAGCGAAGTAGGAAAAGTCTGGGCCCCAGCGTCCAGGGCAATGCGACGCGCTGGCCCTGCACTGGGCTATGTTCCGAAAATTGTCACGTCTGGTTTTAGCGACCCAGGCAGCGCGACGCGCTGGCCCAGCTGCTAGCCTAGGGTGAATTCTTCTTTTCTCCTCTTTTTTCTTCAAGTCGTGCACTTTTGTTCCACATTGCGTCCGGGTGACTCCTACACATAAAAATACCACAAATTAGCATAAATCATTATATTACACATACAATTTCACGAGATTCGCATAAAATGCGAGCCTACATGCATAAATACACATACTTTAGGCCAAATATCAACACCCCACACTTAGACTCTTGCTAGCCCTCGAGCAATGTAACTCTTTACTATACTCCAACAACCTTACACATCAACTATGGAGGAGCAATTCGTTTTCCATCATACACTCTACCCTTGACTATGGTTGATACCGGCAATTAAGCATAAGCATACGAAATTCGCGCTCTTCCCATTATCAACATGCCAAGTATAAGCGTTTTAATTCAACCAACTCAAACACCCTACCTATAACCACCTTACCTCAAAGTCGACTCGTTACCACTAAGCATCATCAAATTGCGCACTCACCCAAGAAGAGAAGTTAACAATATTACCAATTCGTCATGAGACCATGTGCCCTAACCAATACACAAGAGAGTGAATATAAACACAGTCTATACATTCAAGTATAAATTTGAACATAATTTAAGGACCTCACAAAATTGACCAAAAGCCACTCATTCTCGCAAAGAAGTTCATGTGCATCCCATGATCGTACCATAGGCTTGCCCTTAGTGTATATCTCTACTAATCTAAGCTAGCCAAGTATAGGATCAATTAGGTCTTTCGGGTTGTAATGTAGGTTAAGGGACATGTATGATAAATTTGGATATTAGTGAATAATCCTCCTAAGAACTTTAATACACTACACTCAACATTCAAGCATATATTCTTCTTAACCAATTTACCTTGCAACAAAACCATACACAACTTAGCCCTTGTTATTTTAAGCACTTCTATATCTCCACTAGCAGAAATTAAGAAGATTAGTAGGGTGCTTTTCCCTTTTTGAATATCAACATTCTTCACATTTCTTTTTCCTTGTATTTTTTCCTTTATATCTCTTTTTTTCTTTCTACTCACACTCCCTACATTAAGGTTCATCGGCTAGTGGCCTTTCATAACTTTCGTGCACCTTGTGCGCCCTTACATGGTTCCACTCAAAAGCTACTTCCCAATATCTTACCTTACTTCTTTTAGCGGCTAAGTTCCATTGGAGGTAAAGGTTCAACAATCTTAAGTTTAGACAAAAATGGGATATGACTTGTAATGTGGATTCCAAAGAAAAAGGTCTACATGCTCAAATGGGCTAACGGAAAACTTTTATTTGTAAGTGATAAGTATCCATGATCAAGCAAAGAAATGCCTACGTCATCTCCTAGACTAGTACAACTTAATAATTTCGCTTCGATTAATATACAAGACAAGTTCTAGACTATATAGGATAGAACATAATGTTAACAACTCCTCACACACACACATTACACATGACTCAATCAGGACAGTTCTGTACAACTCTCAAGTCAAGCAAGTACACACAGTTGAGAAATTTAAGCAATGCACTAGATGACATACGAGTCAAGCAATTGAGAAAAGGCATCACAAAACAAGCTATTCATTTTCACTCATGCATCACATTTCAAATCAAATACAACATGAAGATAGAGCACATGCCATATCCTAAATGTGCCAATACCAAACATGTCAATAGGTATCTAGAGCAACCCAGTTTCCTTCCTATCCTACTCTCAATAACATAGGAAAAAAAAACCCGATTTAAGTTACACCCCTTGAAAAAGAACCGGCGCCGAAAGAAAAACCAAGGGAATTACTACCTAACTACCACTAATAAAAACAAAAGAAAATCTTTTTGGTGTTCTTAATCAGACCTTTATCCCTCAAGAAAGCTGTTCAAGAGATCCATCGTTAGAAAAAGTACGAGTTTTTCTGATTTTTGTTTTTAATTTTTTTATTTATTTTTATTTTTTTAAAAGTATTTGTCATACTACTATATTCTATACTACTATTATACTATGAGTTATAACTACTATGAAATTATGAAGATTATGCAATTACACTACACAGAAAGTTATTCCCCCACCCCATACTTATTTCATGCATAGTCCTCGATGCAGATAAAATATCAGTACAGAGGTAAGGTGGAAAGAAAAACTCCCTGCTAATTCGACCCCTCTAGGTCATACTCATATCGCTCATCATCAGACTGCCCACCGGCCAAAGCTCCAGGCTCATCATCATCTGCACCAAGCGGCACCAACACCATCGGCCTAGTAACCTCATCATCAGCATCACCCTCATCATCCAATCCAGCAACTGTGTTCTCATCTTCTGATGGGTGAATGAGACTTCTAGACACGATCCCTTATATCTCCTTCGTAGCACCAGACAACGGGTACTCAGTGTTAAGCTGCGTGTTCTCCTCATCAGTACTCCAAGCTGGCACATCATCAAGTTTAGTGACCCATAGATATACCTATTGAAATTCTCCTTATGCTCATTCTGAGCTGCCGTGCTCAGCTTGGAAGTGGTGTCCAACAACACTGTGATTTCCATCGATCCCTTAGGAATAGGCGTGGCAAGTGGGCCGGGCCGGGCCGGGTCCTAAACGGACCTAACGGGCCGGTCTTGTGGGTCGCGGTCCCACGCCGGTCCTGGGTCTTAAATAAACGGGCTAAACCGTCCCCGACTAAACGGTCTTTTTGTAGGAACTGGCCCGGGATCGGATCCACAAACTCATGGTCCCAGGTTAAACATGTCGGGCCCACGGTCCCAACAGGCTAAATGGGTCCAACGGTTAAGCAGTGATTTTGTTTTAAAAATTAAATAGAAATTAGAGACAAAAAATGTTTAAAAAAATATCTAAGGAAATGCCTTATAAATTATTATATAATTTTGACCTAATTTTTTAATTCAAATTTAGAGAGAGATTGTCATTGATTGATATTAATTTTGTAAGAAAATAAAAGACTAAGGGGGTATTTATAGTTAAAAATAGGAAAAAAATGTAATAATAAAAAGTTTGGGGTTAAAACTAAGTTTGGGAGGGGGGGGGGTTAAATGGCTATTTGACTATTTTTAAATGCCCAACAGATCTTTTTTTCAAAAGCCAAACGACTATTTTTAAAAAAAAAATCCCTTGGGCCCGTTTGGCCCGCCAAGGGACCGGTCCGGTCCCGATCTCTTGGCGGGTTAAACGGGCCTGGTCCTAACGATTCCTAACTAAGAACCGACCCACAAAACCGACACGAACCCACCTCTAGCGGTCCTAATGGTCCCAACCTACTTAGCCCACGGGCCCGGCCCGACCCACTTTCCACCCTTACTTAGGAACTTCCACCCCCTCATCATACCCAGGGTACTTAGGCACCTTGCAAGATAACATATATTGGGTCAGAAGGTTTCCATAGAAATACCCACCCAAACAGCGTGCAGGCCATATCTCCCAGCATGATCTCACTAACATTGACTGGACACCCAGTCATCAGAAATTAAATCAGGCACACTCGAGCACGAGTGCAACCCGTGTTGTGTTCCACTGGCATCAACTCTGCCACACCTTGGCAGTATTGTTGAAATCAACTCGTACAAGCTCACTGTGGCCACGACCCTTTGTCCTTATCCACTTGGCATTTGAGTCCATGCCACAATGAGTGTGATGAATTGTTATGTATGCCGGGGTCTTCACAAACCTTAGTAATATCTTCGTGTTTGGACAGTCAACCCCTACGAACTTGCACAAAGACTCCCTGTCCAGTGGAACCTCCTTTCCTCTTACACATGATATGTACCTGTTCTCGTTCCAATTTGAGTACAACTCATTCAGCATGCTCAAGTTCACATGTCTAGGACACTCCACCAGTTTATCCATCTTCAAGCTTCTCAACCTTTCTAGCACCTGGGGGAAATTCCTGTCCAAAGCGGTCACATTGATCCCCATCTCCGAGACATACCTCCCATATGGCTCGAACGAGTGATACCATTGGATAGCATCCCCGTGAACCAATTTCAACTTAGGCCGCTATCCCAAGGGTGGGTTTCCGGACCCTTCAGCAACTTGCTTTCCTTTTGCTTTCCTAGACGACCCCTCGCCTTGCTTGCACTTTTTGGGAGTGGGGAGGGGGGAAGCAGTGGAGGACTTCCCCGCACCCTTTCCTTTTCCTGTACCATCATGAGCCATTGCAACCTATAAAAACAATCACCTTATATGTGAAAAATAATCAAGAAGTTCGCTTAAGGTTACAATGAAAGTCTAAGAGGGCCCCATACGTAGAACCGAAGGCCTTATGTGAAATACTCACAATAGTTGTCTAACAAGTGCACACGTATTACACAACAAAGGCAATGGTTACTCAAGACTTCCCCATGCCACACAAACATATTCCATGTGTCATACCCTGACAAAGCAACTAGTCGACTATAGCACAATAGGACTTAGTAGTATTTCAAGCAAGAGAGTATGGCCCCCAATTACTACTAAGGAATACCATATACTAACCTATCCTTACAATACAATACAACATACATGGTACATACAAAAGGTCGCATGTAGGGTAGTTATGGCATAGCATTCATTGGTAACAAGCTTCGGGCGATGTCAAACTACCCCTAAAATGCTCCACACTTAGCCCAAAATACCATACAAAACCACTCGGCAAGTCATACTTCAACGAGGCACAATTTATTTATTTAAATAATTCATCGAACATGTGGTGGGCATCAATTGTGTTCATCTTAATTCAACAATGGTATAACATGTTTACCCTCCCAAATTTGAATGAAGTAGAGGAAATTTTAGTTTACTACCTCGTGTAACAATCAAAACCAATTTCACAAACCAAATTTTGTTTTTACACATCCATATAACTCAAGTTCAAAAGAACTAAGGGGAATTTGGGGATGGGGGTTCGGCTGGGGTGGGGTGGGGAGGAACTAGTGGAGGCAACAAACTAAAAAAAACAAAAGAACTAGAGTGGAAGAAACATACCTTAGAGTTTGGAGGTGAGAGCAAGAGAGAGAGAATTGAGGAATTGGAGAGGGAAAGAAATTGGGGGGGGGGAGGGGGTGTAACGACCCAATCGATCATTATGTGTAATTAAGCCCCGTTACCCCTTTTATTGCTTCACACATGTGTGTTATATATTTATGACTCACAGGGTTGATTAATTTCGTTTCGGAAAGCTTTCGGGTTGATTTGGACCCTTGATTCTAGACTTAGAAGCTTTAATTTGAAAATATTGACCAAACTTTGATTTTGTTGAAAATAACCCCAGAACTGTGTTTTTATGATTTTGATAGTTTCATATCATGATTTCGGACTTGGGCGTATGCCCGGAATTGATTTTGGAAGTCCGTAGGTTGATTTGTGTTGATTTACCGAAATTTGGCAATTTTTAGGTTGAAAAGTTTGACTGTAGGTTGACTTTTAGCTATTGAGCTCAGAATTTAATTTTGGGACTTGGAATAGGTCCGTTATGGAATATATAACTTGTCTGCAAAATTTGGCGTCATTCGAAGTTGAATTGATAGGAATCGGACGCGCAGTTGTAATTTTAGAAGTCTTGAAATTCTCTTTGAAAATCATGCGTTTTAGAGTTCCATTCGTAGTTTTAGATGTTATATTTGTGTTTTGATCGCACGAGCAAGTTTGTATGATGTTTTTAGACTTGTGTGGATGTTTGGTTTGGAGTCCAGTCACCCGCGGTGAGTTTCGAACGCTTAGCAGAGTGTTGTTTGATTTCTGCAGGTCTCTGATCTCGCATTTGCAAGCATTTTGTTCGCATTTGCGAAGTCAGGCCAAGCCTAATGCGAACCCAGTGTTCGCATTGGCAAATTCTTCTGGGATGGGCTAGGATCGCAATTGCGATAATTTGTGTTGCAATTGCAAGGGCAATAGTGATCGCAAATGCGATCAAACCTTCGCATTTGCGAAATGTCCCTCAAGCTTTTAGTGTCGCAATTGTGAGGCTTTGTCCGCAATTGCGACATCTGCAACTGATCAAATATTTGGGAGATAGGATTTTTCAGCTCATTCTCTCATTTTTGAATCCTAGACTCGGTAAGAGGCGATTTGGGGAGGGGATTTTCACCCTCAAACCTTAGGTAAGTAATTCTAATCTATTTCTTATCATATTTCATCAACATATCTTAGATTTTAACATCAAAATCATGTGAATCAAAGTAGAAATTTATGAGAGTTAATTTGGACTCGGATTCTGAAACTAATCACATATATGAACTCGTGGGGTCATGGGTAGACGAAATCTACCATTGGACTCGGGTTTTGACCGGGTGGGCCCCGGGTTAACTTTTGTTGACTTTTTGGAAAAAGTGAAAAAAGCTTAACTTTATCTATTGCAATTGAATTCCCTAGCATTGTTTGATGATATTGAGTCGATGTTTGTTAGATTTCAGCTGTGTGGAGGCAAATTGTAAGGGAAAAGCTATTTTCAAGTATTGAATTGGCCTAATTGAGGCAAGTGACTTGCCTAACTTCGTGTGGGGGAACTACCCCTTAGAATTGGTATTGTTTGATTCAATTGTAATAAGTGAAATCCGTGTACGCAAGATGACGAGTGGGTACACGGATTGTACGTAGTATTTGACCGGTTTAGGCTTCTTAGACTATTTTCATGCTTTAATTGAAATGCCATATTATGTTATAAATTCTCATAGTTAAATCATCCTTAATTGTGTTAGACTATCCTTAAATGCCTTAGTTGACTTGTTTAGTAATTGTTCTACATGCTATTTGCTAAATTGCTCCCATGCTTAGTTTAACTTGTTGTCCCCTTGATTGTTAATTATCATTGTTGAATTAATTATTCATGTTGCCCCTTTATTTGTTGACTTCCGTTATTTGATACTCATTGTTGAGGATTATTTCCTTTATTGTGAGTTAGTCTTATCTAATATCATGGTTACACGTTGTTTTCTCATTGTTGAGTTATTTGATGTTGAGGTTGTGGAAGTTATTTATACGTTGAGGCGATGTTGGTTATTGTTGAAACATCTATCCTATTGAGAATTTTCCATCCATTATTTTTGTTGATATTTTCGTATACGTTGTGTTGGAGCCATGAGTTATTATTATGGAAATATTTATATTGTTGTTGTTGGCAAGTTGTAATATGTGGGTACTTGTGGTGCGAGTTGTTATTGTGATATGATATTGATGTGCATGCGGCGGTATAAGTCTTGGGTTGATGTGCATGTGGCGGTATAAGGTGGGACTTATGTGCGTGATTGCTTGTAGGGGAACTCCGTAAAGCCACGCGGCGTCATAAGGTGGGCTAAAGAGCATGTAGCTATTTGGGGAAAAACTGTTTTCAAAACCTATTTTCAAATGTAAGGCTCACGCGGTGGCATAAGGAAGGATTGTGATTGAAATTGAGAAATGTGAATACGAGAACCTCGATTGTTATTCTTGATTATACGAGGTGTTACCTTAGTTTGATTTTATTATACATGAGGCGGTACCTCGTTGTGTTTCTTGCTGTTATTTCATGTTGCAAAGTATCGTGGAAGGAATATTTCTTGTCGCTCCATGTGTTATCATTCTAGTAGTTGTAGTCCGTACATGATCTTTGTATCACTTTAGTTTCTTCTTTCATGCTATTTCTAATGTTGATTTTCCGGTATTAGATCATGCTATCATCTTGTTCCATATTAGTTACTTTCTTACTTCCCATTTTATATCCGTATTTCATTTTATACTGTCTATTTCATATCCTAGTAGGTGTCCTGACCTGGCCTCGTTACTACTCTACTGAGTTTAGGCTTGATACTTGCTGGGTACCATTGTGCTGTACTCATACTATGCTTCTGCACATCTTTTTGTGCAAATCCAGGTACGTCTGCTCGTGCCGGCAGATAGAGATTCTTGCTAGATGCATTATCGGAGACTTCAAGGTATGCCTGCTCGGCGTCCGCAAGCCTCGGAGTCACCTTCCTTTATCCTTATTCATTGTTGTATTTACTTCCATACAGTGATGTAGTAGTTACTCTTGTTATACTCCATAGAGCTTATGACTCGGTTCCACCAGTTTTGGGGTATGTAGTGTGAGACTCAGTTTTCAGAAGGGTTTCATCTATTGTTCAGTTATTTTCCATAATTTATTAATTCATATCTGTTCAGTTTTCATTATTGTTAGGCTTACCTAGTCGTAGAGACTAGATACCATCACAACATCCTACAGAGGGAAATTGGGTTCGTGACACACAGAGAGAGAGAGAGAATAGATGAAAGGGGGAAAGGAAAAGGGTTAGGTTTATTTTTTTTTTAAAAAGGATAATGAGTATGGATTTGGGTTATTAGATGAGTGAAAACGGGTATTAGGTTTGAGGTCAAAGGGTCAATGAGTTAAGAAAATAAATAAAAATGAAAAAGAGAAAAAAATAAAATTTTACCTGGTACCCAGACCAGCGCACCGCGCTAGCTGAGCGCTGGCTGGGAAAAATGCTTCTAGATCCAGCACCCCAGGCAGCGCGACGCGCTGGCCTGGATGCTGGATCATGTATTTTTTTAATAATAACTCACCGTCCGAACATTTTATACATCACTTGCACGTCCCAACACCATTCATACCTACGATTTCTAAGACTACAAAGGTAAACAAAAACAGTACTCTACTCTAACTAAAAAGAGAAAAACTAATCTACGAAAGCAATAAAATTTGGGTTGCCTCCCAACAAGTGCATGATTTAACATCGTGGCATGACGCAGGGCCTCGCTTACTCATCGGCGAGTATCACTTTGGACTTCTGACGATCAATGACACCTCCCCAATAGTGCTTGACCCTTTTCCCATTCACCAAAAATTTCCTTTCTCCATTTAAAGTGCGTAGCTCGATTGCACCATATAGGATGACTTTCACTACCTCAAACGGACCTGACCACCTGGATTGTAACTTTTCAAGAAATAGCTTGAGCCTGGAATTGAACAATAGTACCTTTTGACCTAGTTCGAAGTGACGGGGTTTGATACGCCTGTCATGGCATCTTTTGGTTTTCTCCTTCTAAAGCTTAGCATTTTTATAAGCATGCAACCTGAACTCGTCTAACTCATTCAACTGTAAAATCCTCTTCTCGCCCGCAGGTTCCAATTGCATATTCAACTTTTTGACCACCCAATACGCCTTATGTAAAATTTCAACCGGCAAATGACATGCCTTCCCATACACCAGCTTACACAGAGATGCTCCATTTGGCATTTTTTTATGCAGTTCTATATGCCCTTAAGACATCACTGTTTGACACTTCAGCTTGTCACTTGTTTGTGGATGATACACCGTGGACAGTCTTGAGCTTCTAAAATCTCTCCTCACACTCGTCAGACCACCTGAATGGGTTACCCTTCTGAGTCAATCTTGTCAAAGGAGTTGCGATGGATGAAAAACCCTCCACAAAACGGGATAATACCCGACCAAGCCTAGAAAACTCTAGATCTTGGTAGCAGAAGACGGGCTGGGCCACTCTGAACTGCCTCCACCTTCTTCAGATCCACCTTAATCCCCTCATTAGACATCATATTGGCCAGAAATGCCATTGAATCAAGCCAAAACTCACACTTGGAGAATTTAGCATATAGCTTCTTCTCCTTCAAGGTCTGGAAACGATCCTCAAGTGCTGCTCATGATCCTCCCGCTGCGAGAATACACCAATATGTCGTCAATGAACACAAAGACGAAGGAATCAAGATATGGCTGGAATACACTATTTATCAAGTGCATAAATATTGCTAGGGCAATGGTCAACCTAAATGACATTACCAAAACCTTGTAGTGACCATAGCGGGTCCTGAAAACTATCTGCGAAATATCTGAATCCCAGATATTCAACTGATGGTAATCTGACCTCAAGTCAATCTTCGAGAATACCCGAGCACCTAAAATTGATCGAACAAATCATCAATAAGCGGTAGTAGGTACTTGTTCTTGACAGTAACTTTGTTCAACTGCATATAGTCATTACACATCCTCTTAGAGTCATCTTTCTTCTTCACAAATAGAACTCAAGCACCCCAAGGAGAGACACTTGGTCGAATGAAACCCTTATCAAGAAACTCCTGAAGTCATTCCTTTAATTTCTTAAACTCCATTGATACCATACGATATGGTGGAATAGGAATGGGCTGAGTGCCCGGCACCAGGTCAATAACATAATCGATATCCTTATCGGGCGGCATGCCTGATAGGTCGGCTGGAAATACATCTAGGAAATCATTCACTACCAAAACTGGCTCAATGGTAGGAGTATTAGCACGGACATCCCTTACAAAGGCTAAATATGCCAATCACCCTTTCTCAACCATCCAATGTGCCTTCAGGAACATGGCCCAACGAACCTCTCCACTCCAACTGTGGCAACACTGGCATGGCCAATGTCACGGTCTTTGCGTGCAATCCAAAATAAAATGATAGGGCAACTACCAATCCATGCCAAAAATCATATCAAAGTCTACCATATTGAGTAGCAGAAGGTCAACCCTGGTCTCATCACCCTGATAGTGACCAAACATGACCGATAGATGCAGTCTACCACAATAGAATCCCCAACAGGCGTAGACACATAAACAAGGGCACTCAAAGAATCATGAGATATAGCCAAATATGAAGCAAAGTAAGATGACACATACGAGTAAGTGGAACCCGGATCAAATAAAATGGATGCATCCCTATGACATACCAGAACAATACATGTGATGACATCATCTGATGCAATAGCCTCAATCCTACCGGGAAAAGCATAACAACAGGACTGGCCTCCCCCTCTAGGACGACCTCTACCCGCCCGACCTCCACCCCTAGCTGGCTGTGTAGGCGGAGTAGCAACTGGAGCAGTAAACATAGCTTGTGAACCCTATGGAGGTGCACCCCTCCTAAGTCTGGGACAATCCCTCACCATATACCTATTATCACCACACTCAAAACAACCTCTCTACAGGCGTGGCTGCTAGAACTGAGTCTAACCCTGTCGGCTAGAATGACTGATGTAGGCACCCGTGCACGAGGTACACTAGAATGTGGTCGTGCAAAGTGGGCGTTCTGAGATCCCTGAATGGCGGGTGTACTGCGAGTAGCCTAAAGTGCAGAATGAACTGCTCGACTGACATAACCTTTACCATGACGAACTGAAACTGCAGAGCGGGAATCACTAAATCCTCTAGAATCTTTAGGCCTCTTGGCCTCCCTATCCTCCCCCTCCTGGCCACGTATACGCTCCAACCTCCGAGCGATGTCAATAATCTGCGGACTCGCTCACCGACTATAGAAACTAAAGCAGGTGCATGACAGGATAGATCACTAAACGCCATAGCATACTCTGTTACCGCCAAAGTCCCCTGATGCAATTACTCAAAATCTATGCGCCACGTATCCCGGAGGGTCTGTGAGACAAACTCCCTCAAAAATATATCAGAAAACTTAGCCCAAGTAAGTGGCGCTGCATCAGCTGGCCTACCCTCCTTATATGCCTTCCACCACCTATATGTCCACCCCGTCCGCTGAAATGTGTAAAGTTGACTTACTTCACCTCCGCAATGCCCATGGTGCGGAGAATACGGTGGCACTGATCTAGAAATCCCTGTGCATTCTCAGAAACTGTGCCACTGAAAGTAGGAGGATCATACTTCTTGAACATCTCAAGCCTCTTCTGCTCATCCTCTGTTGCCACTGGCCTAACCTTAGGTTGAATCGGGATAATGGGTTGTACTGGCATAACACCCGGAACCTGATCAACATGGACCCGAATACTGGAGTACGGGCAGCGGGGGTCTAAGCTCCTCCCCCAGACTAAGAAGTAGCTGGTGCAACTAAGATCAATCCCGCTTGAGCTAAAGTACGTACATGCTCAAACAATGCGCCAAGGTCTCTTGGAGTCCAGGGGTAGCAACAGGCGTCAGATTCCTGCCCTCCAATTGGAACTACTAGTGGCTCCCCAGTCACTGCTCTGGCAGGTGCTCTAACTGTGGCATGTGTCCCTCTTCCCCCACTACCTCAGTCCTAGCCTATCACGGCTCTAGCAGGGGGTGCGCGAGTGTCTGTTCAGATGATCCAGTAGTGCGTGTCCTCACCATCTGTGAGAGAATAGAAAGACAAAGGCTCAGATTCTAAAATCAACAAATCTGTATGATAAGGAATGAAAGAAGTGGAATTTCCTAATAGTTCCGTAGCCTTCCGAAGATAAGGACAGACGTCTATGTATCGATCCGCAAGACTCTACTAAACTTGTTTATGACTCGTAGCACCTATGAACCTAGAGCCCTGATACCAACTTGTCACGACCCCAAAATCCCACCTTTAGGATCGTAATGGCACATAGTCTCTAAGATTAGGTAAGCCTAGTACATGCTGAGAATTTAACAGAAATAAACAACTTAGCTATTAACTTAAATTAATAAATGACATAATAAAAGCTGAAATTGATCAATAGTCATACATCCCCAAAACCGATAGTACAGAGTCATAAGCTCTACCGGATACACTAGAAATCGCTAAATACAACATTGTTCTGGAATGAAAATAAATAATAGTAAAGGTAATATTAGAAGGTGACTCCGAGGCTTGCGAACAAGATGGCAGGTATATCGTGAAGTCTCCTCAGCAGGTCAAAAGCAACTAGCTAACGTCAGTAATGTCTGGCACGCTCTGAGGTAATTGGATCTGCACAAAAAACGTGCAGAAGTGTAGTATGCGTACACCACAATGGTACCCAGTAAGTATCAAGACTAACATCGGTAGAGTAGTAACGAGATACAAGTCAAGACACTCACAAGACATGAAAAACTTATGCATAATATTAATATAAATCTAACAACGGAAAGTAAAAGCAATAAATGGCAACAAGAGTAAGCATATGATAAACAACAAAATAATCAAAACATAGTTAACATACAAGTGAAATAAATTAAGGAAAATAATAACTGCTCAAATCATCAAGTCGTTCTAACACAGAATTTACAATAAGAATCATCCCAAGGTACCACACCTCATAATCACAATTCACAAGCACAAATCACAAATCTTCCTTATGACACCGCGTGAGCCTTACATTTATTTTAAAAATATTTTTTCCAAAATAGCTTCACGCGCTTTAGCCTCCTTATCTCGTCGCGTGTGCTTCAAATAAAGTAATTCCCCTTACTAGTAACACACGCTTAAAACTCCCTTATCTCGCAGCATGCGCATCTGTAACACCACCCTTATATCGCAGCATGCGCATCTCATCACAACATAATAATTAACTCGCAGCACACATGTCCATATGCCACAACATTGCCCAGACAACAATACCAATGTCACAACACTACATAGACCACAACTCAACAACAAAAATGTGTAACATAATTTCAACAACAATACAATGAAACGGGAAAATAACTCAACAATAAAAGATATTCCATAAAATAACAACTTCGATTAAAGACATAAGAATAACCTAAGAGTCTAAACCGGTTAATTACCACATATAATCCCGTGCACACACTCGTCACCTCATGTACACGTCTTTCACATAATTCATATAATGCAATTAGACCAAATCATACAGGGTAATTCCCCAACACAATGTTAGACAAGACTTACCTCAAACAAGCTAAATCAATCCACTAATAAGCCCTTCCAGCGCAAATCCATCTCCGGATGGCTCGAATCTAGCTAAAATAACTTAATATCATAAATAAAAGCCATAGAAAAAGATCTTGAATAATAAATCTTCAATATTTAATGAAAATCAAAAGTCAACTCAAAAAGTCAACCCCACACTTGCACCGCAAAACCCGTCAAAACTCACAAATTCCGAACACCCATTCCGATATGAGTCCAACCATACAAAAATCATCTAATTCCGACCTCAAATCGGCCTTCAAATAATCAATTTATGTTTTACAAAAGTGTGTACTAAAATGCCCTATTTCTCAAATTCAAATCATCAATCAAACGCTAAAATCGAGATTGGAATCATGAAATATAAACAAATCCGAGTCAAAAATATTTACCCAATCCAAATCATGAAAATCCCTTCCAAAATCGTCCAAAATATGATAAAATAACCAAAACCCTCGAAATAGAGTATTAAATAGGTCTGCCCAGATATACACATCGCGATCGCGAAAATATCTTCGTGATCGCGAAGAACAAACTCACCAAGCTGCCAAATCCTTCTATGTGAACGCGACATACAAGTTATGAACGCGATGCCTAATCCCCTGTGCCAACGCGAATGTGACCTGACTCACGCAAACGCGAAGGACAAATGCATGAT
The DNA here is from genome assembly GCF_000390325.3 of Nicotiana tomentosiformis. Taxonomy (NCBI): domain Eukaryota; kingdom Viridiplantae; phylum Streptophyta; class Magnoliopsida; order Solanales; family Solanaceae; genus Nicotiana; species Nicotiana tomentosiformis. The sequence continues at coordinate 73,699,502 of NC_090818.1, read as the reverse complement.
GCTCCTTCCCGCCTATCCTTTAAAGCGATCGCGACACTTATATCGTGATCGCGATGCACTACCTCCCCAAATCTTCGTGAACGCGTCCCTATCTTCGCGAACGCGAAGTACAAACCTACCAAACACCAAAATGACCTCTGCGAACACAACTCCTTAGTCGTGATCGCGATGAAGGAAACACTAGACATCAGAAACAACAGTCCAAACATAGTTAAATGGCCCGTAGCCCTTCTGAAACCCGTCTGAGGCCCCCGAGGCCCCTCGGACCCCGTCCAAACACATCAACCAATCCCAAAATATAACATGAACCTACTCAAGGCCACGAATCATACCAAACAACATCAAAACTCCGAATCGCACATTATTTCAAGCCTAATGAACTAATGAACATTCAACTTCTAAAACTCATGCCGAACCATGTCAAATCAACATGGAATGACCTCAAATTTTGCATGCAACTCCCAAATGATATGTCACGCCCCAAACCTGGTGAGGCGTGGCTGGCACCCGGTGCCGTGCTGGCCCGAGCGAACCATTCTGTAACTCATGATCATTCGACCAAAACTAGAACATACATAGGTCGACTTGGCTGAACTCATTCCTTTTGTAACTATCATGGGCCAACATGGCCACAACTCATAATGTACTAGCGTAAGTGGGAAAAACACTGTATCACTGAATCATTTTTCTAAAAACATAAATACATATGGGCCGTCAAGGCCTCTGACATATTGTACAAAATGAACCTCTGTCTACAAAGCCTCTAAGATTATTTGACATCAAATGGGATAGGGTACCGGCGTACCCATAAGTCTGTAGAAAAACTATGACACGATGACTCATAGACTCGGCTGCACTCCGAATGAGGTGGAGTCTTACTGATCCTTCGCTGAATGCCAACTTGGTCTACTATGAGGGCTCGTCAAACTGATTTTACCCATCTATCAGGACCTGCAGCACGACATGCAGCGTCCACAAATAAAACGGACGTCAGTACGAATAATGTACTGATTATGCAAGGTAGGAAAGCATAAGTAAGAACAGTAATGTAACCAGGGATAGAGAATATACAACCTGTGACATCTGGGTACCTCTGAGGACTACTGACATGAGATATATGATACATACATATATATATACATAAACTTTTAAAACATACGCCTTTATGGGCATCACCATTATCATATCGTACCCGGCCGTAATAGGCTCGGTAAAACATACCCGGCCATCATAGGGCTCGGTAGAATCATACCCGGCCACGTGGAGCTCAGTAAAACCCAACTGATCAGTGGTTGCACAATAGGTTCCATACCCGGCCGACTATAGCGCGGCTCGGTAGAGTAAAATAGATACATATATATGATGCATGCTGAACTCATTGGAATCACATTTTGAACCTTTCGGAGTGATGTAAGGTCGGTATCCTTCGTACACGTTATTAGGATTAAATCTTCATCAAGAATTATAAGAATCAGGAACTACCAACAACATTGATAATATAAGAATAAGAGAAGTAACATCAATATCAATCGTTTCATAAGAAGGGTAGCAATGTAAGTACTGCTAGCTTCTAAGAGTAGAGTATCTTTGGGAGCTCGTTCATTACATTATATACAATCGGAGTCGTGCAAAAGAATGAAGGGAATATCCTCACATACCTGGTTTTCCTGCTCTCCTCGTAGAATTTTGTTTCACTTTATAAGTAAATCCCATTTGTTCATTAACCTTCTAACAGCAAACCCTTAAGGATAGTTATTGATTCGAAAACCCTTCATTCCATATTTAATATTGATCGCCTCCTCCCGCAAATAGCCTTGATCATTCTCAAACCACCATAGTCAATTAAACAGGAAGCTCTTATTTCATAAATACTCACTTTGCATCAGATCAAATTGAAGCCTTCTTGGCATCCCTTTGTAGACGTCTTCACTACAAGAAATTGACTATAGTGGAATTCCTAATGCTAGCATTTCAGCAAGTGTATAAAAATAAAAGGAAAGCTCTTCACTACATGAAAAGGAACGATCTTTTCAATTGGCCAAAAAGTTAACCTTAATACGTTATAAAGAGAAATATGGTGGGTAAAATGTTAACAAAACATAACCAATTATAAAGAATAATAAATAAACTAGAGAAGTCCCAAATAGTTGCTTTCACCTACTATCCCTTTTCAAAGTCTTATCTTAATTCATGCCACCTAACCTAATGAATGTAAGAGTCACAATGTTTCTAAGGCAAAAGTTGCCACGCGAGGCTATTTATCTTTATCCAAAGAGTTTTAATTAATCTCCCACTAATTATTAATTAACTAGGTAATGACTCATTATTTAATAATTAATCAATTACCCACATAATTTAGAATTATCTCAATTTACTTAAAATACTACCCACTTTTAACACACTTTATATATACCCTACTATCATGGTCATGTGGTACCATATAAAATAAATACATATACTATTATTTTATCAAAACATACATGTAACAATACATATATTTTCTAAATTTCTAATTTTCCTAATCTCATATAAAGAGTACAAATTCTCGTACGCTTAATTCTTAAAATGGTAAAAAGATAACCTTCTTTTCTTGTGAGAAAATAACTTCTATTTTTATAATAAAGAAAATCTCATAAACTTTCTTATATTATGTGTATAATTTACCATATTCGAAAATAGTAATAATGGTAACTATCCAAAATTATACTTATAAAACTTTTACTAAAATACTCCACTAAAAAAATATACCACATTAACATAGTATCTAACGGTATCAATGCTATTAAACTTATGGAAATCTTACGGTCACAAATCCTCTGTAGAAAAGTACGGGATGTAACATCCTTCCCCCCTTTAGAACATTCGTCCGCAAATGTTAACTCTTAGGAATTTACAAAATTTTTACTAGGGTCTCCTCTGTAACTAAACTAAAACCCAACCTTTATCTGAAGTCTCGACTATTCACAATCTCTTGTACTTGAATATTTCGTATCTTCTTCACATTTACCTTACTTACCTTTCAATCTCGCATCGTATCTTCTGTTTCTTTCATAAACTCCCTTCCATATTACACCTTAAAGCTCTACTGTAATACCTGCACCTCTGGTGTATACAAAATCTGACGAAAGCTTCATACTGACTTTTTACGACTCAGCTCTATGGCACGATCTGGAAACAAAAGAAGGGAAACATTTCCTAAATGCCCTATAGCCTCTCAATTATAAATGTGGCGCGCAACACACTCATAAGTGAGACTCTACTAGGCACGACTTTGTAGACTTCCTAGGACACGATCTGCTCTGATACCACTTTGTCACGCCCCAAACCTGGTGAGGCGTGGCTGGCACCCGGTGCCGTGCTGGCCCGAGCGAACCACTCTGTAACTCATGATCATTCGACCAAAACTAGAACATACATAGGTCGACTTGGCTGAACTCATTCCTTTTGTAACTATCATGGGCCAACATGGCCACAACTCATAATGTACAAGCGTTAGTGGGAAAAACACTGTATCACTAAATCATTTTTTTTAAAACATAAATACATATGGGCCGTCAAGGCCTCTGACATACTGTACAAAATGAACCTCTGTCTACAAAGCCTCTAAGATTATTTGACATCAAATGGGATAGGGTACCGGCGTACCCATAAGTCTGTAGAAAAACTATGACACGATGACTCATAGACTCGGCTGCACTCCGAATGAGGTGGAGTCTTACTGATCCTTCGCTGAATGCCAACTTGGTCTACTATGAGGGCTCGTCAAACTGATTCTACCCGTCTATCAGGACCTGCAGCACGACATGCAGTGTCCACAAATAAAACGGACGTCAGTACGAATAATGTACTGATTATGTAAGGCAGGAAAGTATAAGTAAGAACAGTAATGTAACCAGGGATAGAGAATATACAACCTGTGACATCTGGGTACCTCTGAGGACTACTGACATGAGATACATGATACATACATATATATATACATAAACTTTTAAAACATACGCCTTTATGGGCATCACCATTATCATATCGTACCCGGCCGTAATAGGCTCGGTAAAACGTACCCGGCCATCATAGGGCTCGGTAGAATCATACCCGGCCACGTGGAGCTCGGTAAAACCCAACTGATCAGTGGTTGCACAATAGGTGCCGTACCCGGCCGACTATAGCGCGGCTCGGTAGAGTAAAATAGATACATATATATGATGCATGCTGAACTCATTGGAATCACATTTTGAACCTTTCGGAGTGACGTAAGGTCGGTATCCTTCGTACACGTTATTAGGATTAAATCTTCATCAAGAATCTTATAAGAATCAAGAACTACCAACAACATTGATAATATAAGAATAAGAGAAGTAACATCAATATCAATCGTTTCATAAGAAGGGTAGCAATGTAAGTACTGCTAGCTTCTAAGAGTAGAGTATCTTTGGGAGCTCGTTCATTACATTATGTACAATCGGAGTCGTGCAAAAGAATAAAGGGAATATCCTCACATACCTGATTTTCCTGCTGTCCTCGTAGAATTTTGTTTCACTTTATAAGTAAATCCCATTTGTTCATTAACCTTCTAACAGCAAACCCTTAAGGATAGTTATTGATTCGAAAACCCTTCATTCAATATTTAATATTGATCGCCTCCTCCCGCAAATAGCCTTGATCATTCTCAAACCACCATAGTCAATTAAACAGGAAGCTCTTATTTCATAAATACTCACTTTGCATCAGATCAAATTGAAGCCTTCTTGGCATCCCTTTGTAGACGTCTTCACTACAAGAAATTGACTATAGTGGAACTCCTAATGCTAGCATTTCAGCAAGTGTATAAAAATAAAAGGAAAGCTCTTCACTACATGAAAAGGAACGATCTTTTCAATCGGCCAAAACGTTAACCTTAATACGTTATAAAGAGAAATATGGTGGGTAAAATGTTAACAAAACATAACCAATTATAAAGAATAATAAATAAACTAGAGAAGTCCCAAATAGTTGCTTCCACCTACTATCCCTTTTCAAAGTCTTATCTTAATTCATGCCACCTAACCTAATGAATGTAAGAGTCACAATGTTTCTAAGGCAAAAGTTGCCACGTGAGGGTATTTATCTTTATCCAAAGAGTTTTAATTAATCTCCCACTAATTATTAATTAACTAGGTAATGGCTCATTATCTAATAATTAACCAATTACCCACATAATTTAGAACTATCTCAATTTACTTAAAATACTACCCACTTTTAACACACTTTATATATACCCTACTATCGTGGTCATGTAGTACCATATAAAATAAATACATATACTATTATTTTATCAAAACATACATGTAACAATACATATATTTTCTAAATTTCTAATTTTCCTAATCTCATATAAAGAGTACAAATTCTCGTACGCTTAATTCTTAAAATGGTAAAAAGATAACCTTCTTTTCTTGTGAGAAAATAACTTCTATTTTTACAATAAAGAAAATCTCATAAACTTTCTTATATTATGTGTATAATTTACCATATTCGAAAATAGTAATAATGGTAACTATCCAAAATTATACTTATAAAACTTTTACTAAAATACTCCACTAAAAAAAAAATACCACATTAACATAATATCTAACGGTATCAATGCTATTAAACTTACGGAAATCTTACGGTCACAAATCCTCTGTTGAAAAGTACGGGATGTAACATGATACATCGGACCTATACCAACTCCCGAAATCACAATCCGAACCCGATATCTAAAAGTCAACCCTCGGTTAAACGTATCAACCTTCCAAACCTTCAACTTTCAATCTTTCGCCAATTCAAGCCAAACCAACCTAGAAACCTCCAAATCTAAATTCGGACACACACCTATGTCCAAAATTACCATAAAAACTATTGGAACCATCAAAATACTATTCTGGAGTCGTCTACACAAAAGTAAAACTCCGGTAAACTCCTACCACTTAAGCCTCCAACCACGGAACTATGTATCCCAAATCAATCCAAAACCTTTCCAAAACCACGCCAACTAACTACACAAGTCACGTAACCATAAATACACATATGTAAACCATAAAATAGGGGAAACAGTGCTAAAATACTCAAAATGAATGACCGGGTCATTACACCTCTACTGAACTCGGGAGGATCAAGCCTCTTAAATCGCTCCAACCTTTTTTGCTCCTCATATGTCATAGGTGGACCAACCTCGGCCAGAGCAGCAATAACTCGCTGAACCGGTAACACCCCTAGTGTTTGATAACCTTGAGCTAGCTGCTCCAGTGTATGAGTGACGAGAGTCTGGGCTCCTCCCCTAAACTGTGAGGTAGCTGGTGCAACCAGTACCATATTTGCCTGAGCCAAGCTTGTGCACACAGTAACTAGGTATTACAATAGGTACCGCCAGTGTCTGAGCTAGTCCTACCGGCTCAATAATATCCGGAACATGCTCCTCCACTAGAGCAACTAGTGGCTCCATAGGTGCTGCTCTAGTTGTAGTGCGAGCCCCACTCGGCCTCTACCTCGGCTGCATCTTCTCATGGCCCTGCCTATTGGTACTGGTACCTTCCCGCCCGATCCGACCGAATGTATCCTTACCATCTATGATAGAATAGAAGATTAAAGGTTTGAACATCAGAAATAACAAATCTACATGATAAGAATGCAAGAAAATGAAGTTTTCCTATAAATTCGGTTGCCTCTTGAAGATAAGTACATATATAGAACCTATGAAACTAGGGTTGTGATACCATCTTGTCACGACCCAAAATTCACCAATCAATCGTGATGTTGCCTAATGCACTTGCTAGGCAATCCGAACATAACAATGATGAATAATAATAATAGAACTGACAAAAATAATACAAGTCTAAAGACTTCAATATAGCATAATAGTGCCAATACATAATAAATGCCCAAGAACTTGTAAATACAATTTCATGAGCTCTAAAACGGGAATTCAAGTCTGAAATTTCAATAAAAATATTGTCTGAATAAAAGACAATAGTACAAAATAAAAAGAGACGCCAAAATTACGATCGAGATTCAGCTCTACCTCGTCTCTCAGATGTCAAACTCAGCAATAAGCCTCAGCTATTGGTGGCTCGGTCCAACACCTGGATCTGCACAATTAAGTGCAGAGTGTAGTATGAGTACAACCAACCCCATGTACTTAGAAAGTATCATAACTAACCTCGGCGAGGTAATAAAAGCAAGAATTATAATGATACTCACTAATCACCTGTACAGTTCATAAATCCAACAAGTACAGAATAATAATATAATCAAGTCATGAATCACAAAAGAACCACCATGGTGAACACAATTACTTAATGTACCCTGCTCAGTCAAAAATCCAGCATATAAAGAAAATATGCAAATAAATCAGGTAAAAAACTAAAGAAATTGCAAGTAAAGATGGAAAGCAATCACCAAAACAAACACTGGCCAGCTTTTCCTCAGAATTTTCATAATCGTACCAAACTACTAATCAACTTTCCTCATTCCATGTGTACACCATCAAGAAGAAACATAAGAGGGTGACCCTAGGGGATGGATCCATATCCATATGATGCACAACGTAGTCACATACAATAATCATAATTTGCCCGGCGAGGTCACAAGCTCAATATCACAATCCGTCAGGCGTGGTCATAGGTTCAATATCACAATCTTGCCGGCGTGGTCACAAGCTCAATATCACCATCCGTCTGGTGTGGTCACATGCTCATTAGCATAATTTATCCGCCATGGCCACAAGCTCAATATCATAAATCGCATGGAGTGGTCATGTGCTACCAGTCCAAACCATATCACACATAAAATAAATATACAAGAATGCGTGTATATGATCACCGAATATCAACTTTCATACTTGTGCACAAGTGTAAGTGACATGCTAAGGTATGCTATCATAACTCAAATCAGGTAATTGCATCACGAAAGTAGCAATTATCGAGTTCGATCAGAAGATTAACCTCTATGTAACCTCAAATACGGTCCAAATAGCTAACAATAGCGTTACAAGCATTAGAAACATCACTACTTAAAACTTAGCAATCAATTCAAGGCATATCATAGCCTATACTCTACCTCGAGCATGAATAATGACCTTGTGCACGCACATGGGCTCATCGTCTCACATGTGCGCTATCCATAGCATATAGCTATCATAATAACTCAGGCAACTAGTGCCTTAACCAAGTTTAGGTAAGATGCTTACCTCAAGTAAGCCAAATTAATCCTTTAACAAGCCCTTCCCGCATGAATCAACCTCCGAACGACTCGAATCTAGCCAAAATAACTTAATATCATCAATAAAATCCATAGGAAATGATTCCAAATGATAAGCTAGGATCTTTAACTAAAATTAAAAAGTCAACCAAAAATGTCAACCCATGGGCTCGCACGCCCGGAACCTGACCAAACATACAAATTTTGAACACGCATTCTGATACGAGTCCAAATATATGTATTTCATCCAAATCCGATATCAAATCGTCCCTCAAATCATCAATTTATACTTTAGGAAAGTTTTCACTAAAATCCCCAATTTCTTCAATACGATTCACCAATTAAATGCAAAACATTAAAGTTGGAATCATGAATAATTAACAAATCTGAGTAAAAAATACTTATCCCAATCCAAGCCGTAAAAATCCCCTCTAAAATCGCCCAATTCCGAGCTCAATAACACAAAATATGTTAAAATGACTAAAACCTTCGAAAATAGAGTACTCATGGTCTGCCCAGATATACCCTTCGCGATCGCGGGACCAACTTTGCGAACGCAAAGCATAACCAAACACTGCCAAAAAAGGCCCTTCGCGAATGCGACATCCAGGCCGCGAACGCGATACACTCCACCTCTAAGACTATGCGAATGGGGTCCTCCTCTTGCGATCGCGAAGGCTAAAATCCTGATGCCCCCAGCTGGACTACCCTTCTATGCGAGTGCGTCTCTCCTCACACGATCGTGAAGGCCACTACCTCCCAAAGCTCCGCGAATGTGAGCTCCCTTCCGCAAACTCGATAAACAACCACCCCTACCAATAAATTATCCTCCATGAACACGATAGCCTCTTAATGATCACTAAGAAAGAAACCAGAACTGGGAATCACCAGTCCCAAACATGGTGTAAATTGTCTGAAATGCATTCAAAACGCACTTGAGTCCCTAGGACCCCGTCCAATCCCTACAACCAATCCCAAAACATAACACGAACTTACACGAGGCCTCAAATGACACAAAAAATATCAAAATCATGAATCGTACCTCAATTCAAGTCTAAGGAACTAAACCAAAATTTTGAATTCAAACCTTATGCCGAACAACCCTAAACAACTCTAAATGACCTTAAATTTTGTATGCAAGTCCCAAATGACACAACTGTAACGATCCAACCAGTAGTTTTGTGTATTGTAGCCTTGTTCCCCCATTTATTGCCTCTTCTATGTTTATTTGTGGTTATGTGACTTGCCAGGGTGGTTGATTTGGTTTCGGAAGAGTATTGGAGTGAATTAGGACAGTAGTCTCAAGATTAGAAGCTTAAGTTGAAAGAGTTTATTGGAGTTTGACTTTTGTGTAGATGAATCCGGAATTGGCTTTTGATAATTCAAATAGCTTCGTATGGTGATTTTGGACTTAGGCATATGTCCGGATGTTGATTTGGAAGTCCATAGGTTGATTTTGTGTTTTTGGCAAAAGTTTGAAAGTTGAAGGTTTGGAAGGTTGAGAGGTTTGACCGGGAGTTGACTTTGTTGATATCGGGTTTGAATTTTTGTTTTGAGAGTTGGAATAGGTCCGTCGTATCATTTGGGACATGCATGCAAAATTTAAAGTAATTCGGAGTTGATTTGTGTAAAGACCCGATCGGTCATTTTGTATAATTGCGCCCCGTTACCCCTTTTTATGCTTCACACATGTGTGTTTATGATTTTATAACTTGCGGGGTTGGTTAGTTTTTTTTTCGTGAAACTTTCGAGTTGATTCAGACCCCTTGATTCTTGACTTAGAAGTTTAAATTAGAAAATATTGAACAAACTTTGACTTTTGTGAAAATGACCCCGGAGCTGTGTTTTGATGACTCTGATAGTCTCGTATCGTGATTTCAGACCTGGGCATATGACTGTCACGACCCAAATTCTCCCTCCATGAATCATCGTGACGGCACCTAGTCTCTACGACTAGGTAAGCCTAACACTTGCGGAAATGAAATGAAAGAAACATGAAAATTTAACAAAACTAACAGTAACAGATATTTTAATAAGCAATTGAGATGCCACTCGGCATATACAATAATCAACTCTCGAAATATACATAACACTCCTACGACCCGAAACATCGTAAGTCACAAGCTTTACGAAGTTCTAACTATTCTATACATCAGTCTCTATAGAAAAAAGAGAAAAATCAATATAGGGGGATAGAGGGGGACTCTGAGGATCTGCGGTGCGGGCAGATGTACCCTGAAGTTCTCTGAAAACAGCAGCGACTGCAACTAAGGACGAGGCTGGTAAAAGGAACCTGGATCTGCACACGAAAAACATGTGCAGGAAAGAGCGTGAGTACACCACAGCGGTACCCAGTAAGTGCTGAGCCTAACCTCGGTCGAGTAGTGACGAGGTCAGGTCAGGCCCACTAGTATATAATAATAAAAACAGGAGAATAAGAAGTATAATAAGAGACTAAAGTTCAATAAAGGAAAGCACAGTGAAATAATATAACAGTGCACGGAATTAAGCGACAGGGGATCTCCCGAGATACCGTCTCGTAGTCCCAAAAGTAAATATGCAGGGAGAACTCCCGAGGTACTGCCTCGTAGTCTCAAAGTAAATGTGCAGGGGGATCTCACAGGATACCATCCCGTAGTCCCAAAAGTAAATATGCAGGGGGATCTCCCGGGATACCGTCCCATAGACCCAAAGTAAATACACAACGCAATCAATTACAAATGACAAGTACAGCAAGGGAATCTACAATCTAGACTAAGTACAAGTCGGGAAAGAAGCAGGAATTTAATAGGCATGATGCATAGAGTTCAATTAAGCAAATAATGCACGTAGACATGTTATTCTAAGCTAACAGGGTAACAACACATGTTAGTATATTCAATTAAGGTGGAAACATAGAGTTTCTTAGTAAAAATTAGGTTTTTCAACAAATAGCCCGTGTACACACTCGTCACCTCGCATACACGGCGCTCACACAGTAAAATCAGTACCAAATCCTAAGGGGATTTCCCCCACACAAGGTTAGGCAAGCCATTTATCTCAAACCAAGCTCAATCAATCCGTAACAATGCTCTTTCCGCGAAAATACGACTCTGAATGGCCCAAATCTAGCCAAAATCAATTACATATCATAAATATAACTACAAGGAACTAATCTAGCTACTGAAATCAAAGCTAAAGCAAGAAATTAGAAATTCGCCCCAAAAAGTCTCCCCGGGCCCACGTCTCGGAATCAAGTAAAAGTCACAAAATATGAATACCCATTCACTCATTAGTTCACAAATACCAAAATTACTCAAATCCGATAAATCTCGATAAGAATCCCAAAGTTCGGCCTAAGGACTTCTCTCAAAGTTTCCCAAATTTCCCACCACAAATCATTAATTAAATGACGAAATTAAAGACATAATCATAGGAATTAACCCAAACTAGGTAAGAATCACTTACCCCAAACACCCACATGAAAATACCTCCAAGAATCGCCTAATTTCGAGATCTCAAGTCCAAATGGTGAAAAATGACATAAACCCTCGATTTTGAACTTTTAAATCTGCCCAGGTGTTCCTTTCTTCGCGAATGTGGCCACTATCTCGCGTTCACGTATAACAAAAATTCCACTGACCAAATTCCCTCCTTCGCAAACGTGAGGGACCTCCTGCGAATGTGTACCTTTCATTTCCTGGTACTTCGCGAACGCGATACCCTCTACGCGAACACGTAGACCAAATGACCGGGGTCCCCAGCTGCCTCACTTCCTCTACGCGAACGCGTTCCACTCTTCGTGTGCGCAATGCTTCCACTGACCATACCTTCACGAATGCGGGCTGCTTTGCACGAACGCGAAGAACAAACTTGAGCTAGCCTCCAGATGCTATACGCGATTGCGAGACCTCTCTCGCGAAAGCGATGAAGAAATGCCTGCAACCAAAACACTATAAATCTGCTATCTTCCCTTAAGTTCAAAAGGTCCGTTAACCATCCAAAATCAACCCAAGGCCCCGGGACCTCAACCAAACATAACAACAAGTCCTAAAACACTATACGAACTTAGTCGAGCCCTCAAACCACATCAAACAAAGCTAAAAGCACGAATCATCCTCCTATTCAAAATTATAGAACTTGAAACTTCCAAATTCGACAACCGATGTTGAAACATATCAGACCATGTCCGATTGACCCCAAATTTTGTACACAAGTCATAATAAACCTTACAGACGTACTCCAACTTCCGGAATCAGAATCCGACCCCGATATGAAAAAGTCCACTACCGGTCAAAATCTCCAAAACTTAGACTTTCGCCATTTCGAGCTTAAATGAGCTACAGACCTCCAAAACACTATCCGGACACGCCCCTAAGTCCAAATTCACCTAACGGAGCTAACAGAACCGACGGAACTCCATTCTGGAGTCATTTTCTCATAGTTCTGACTATGGTCTAAATCCTAAGGCTTAAATCTCCATTTAGGGACTAAGTGTCCCAAAACACTCCAAAAACCAAAACGAAACCTCCCGACAAGTCACAATAGTAGAAATTTATATGGGGGAAGCAGTTAATAGGGGATCAGGGCTATAACTCTCAAAATTACCGGCCGGGTTGTTACATTCTTCCCCTCTTAAAACAATCGTTCGTCCTCGAACGAGCATAAAGACATACGTTAAGTGTTGAAAAGATGAGGATAACGGCTGCGCATAACATGCTCGGTCTCCCAAGTCTCCTCCTCGACCGGCTGACCCTTCCACTGAACCTTCACAAAAGTAATGTACTTTGACCTTGGCTTTCCGGCCTGGCTGTCCAAAATAGCCACTGGCTCCTCAACAAAAGATAGATCCTTGTCCAACTGAAATGAGCTGAAATTCAATACATGAGCCGGATCACCGTGATACTTTCGGAGCATAGAAATGTAGAATACCGGATGAACCCCTGCAACGCTGGGAGGCAAGGCAATCTCATAATCAACCTCCCCAACATGCCTCAACACCTCAAAAGGACCAATGTACCTTGGGCTCAGCTTGCCTATTCTTCCCGAACCTCATAACGCCCTTCATAGGAGATACCCGAAGAAAGACCCGCTCTCCAACCATGAATGCTACATTGCGAACCCTCCGGTCTGCATAACTCTTCTATCAGCACTGGGCTGTGCGAAGTCGATCCTGAATTACCTTCACCTTATTCAGGGCATCCTGAACCAAGTCTGTACCTAATAATCTAGCCTTATCCGTCTCGAACCAACCCACTGGAGAATGATACCACCTACCATACAGAGCCTTATACGGTGCCATCTGAATGCTCGACTGATAACTGTTGTTGTAGGCAAACTCCGTATAGGGTGCAACATGTCACGCCCCGAACCTAGGAGCGAGACAAGCACCCCGTGCCTCACCTAACCTGGCGTACCAAATTGCGACTAAGGGACTCTGAACACATAATGTCATACTTTGGCCATGGGGCCACCTTGCAAGACAATTTGCGAAGCAAAATATAAAACTGAATGGAAACTAGCGCTAACTAAACATCAATATAAAGCTAGGCCGAAAAGGCCGTCATAGCTACTACAGCTGACAAACCACCAAATTATACATACCAGGCCTACAAACCCAACATACTGTACTAACCAACAGGATATGTCTACAAGCCTCTACTGATAGATGTACTATGATCGGAACAGGTCCCCGACCTACCCATAACATATATACAGATATACATAAGATGTACACAACACTCTAGACCTGGCAACTCCGAAAGACGTGGAGCTTACCGATCAGGCTGAACTCGGGAAACACCTACTGAGGAGATCTACTCGCCTGTCTATCTGAACCTGCATGCATGAAATGGAGCGTCCCCAGAAAAGGGACGTCAGTACGAAATAATGTACCGAGTATGTAAGGCAATAACATAACTGAAAATCGAAACTGAACTGATAATATAATAACTGGAAGTAACTGGGAGTCAAAGATGATCTGGAGATATACTTACCTGCTGATACTGACTCAACTCCTTCAATATAGTAAGTAAAATAATTGTACGGCCTTATAAGGCTCGGTATATATAACTGCTCTGCCATAGTAGGCTCGCTCATAGGCGCTCGGCCATACTAGGCTATGTATCTCGACCATGCTGGGCTCGCTCATAGGCGCTCGGCCACAGTAGGCTCGGTATATAACTTTCCATCTGATCAGAGGTTGCCCAATAGGGGCCTGCCCACCGATTATAGCTCGATGGTAATGAAAATACTGTAATACTATATATATAGGCTTGCTGCTCTCTTGACTGGAAAAAGACAATACTAAAATTGAATATAGAGTCTCGATAAGGAATAATATTGTAACTTATGAGACTAGAATAGTGTGAATAAATTCATGAATATGAACTTCTCTTTTTGTCTCATTACTAACACATGTAGCTACGAGTTCATGCCAAAATGAAGGAAGGCTTAGCCTTAACATACCTTATCACAATCTTTCCAATCACCAAGTTGAACTCACCTCTTCGCACCTTAATCTACAAGAATGATAATAATACTATCGTTAAGTTACGAAAGGTACAACTATCGCACAACGAACGACAAACCTATTTTGTATTAAAACGGGCAGCATCTCCCCTATAATCCTTACTTCCTCCAAATTCAAGATAACACCAACAATACAAGAACAGAACAATAACAACATATATACATCATTTTCCAGCCCTATATACACCATCAAATACTACAAAACAGTCCAACACACCCCAATCTTTTCGTACACAAAACGACCACCGTAGTAGTGTCAAACGACCCGAAAATGTTATGACGAACGACCAGCCAACCACCCTACATTTATATGGTGTTTATAAACCCCCTTCCTCCTCCAAAACTCCACAAAATAGTAGTAAAACACGCAGCCCAACAGCAACACAAAACAGTCCACAAAACAGTCCGCTACAAGTGAATAACTCGAACTCACGGCTTCCGATCACCGTCCCGTGAGTTCTTACAAGTATAGAACGACTTACCATGAATTTACAGAAGAAAAATTGGATGAAAGAGAGAAGTAAACTCACCTTATTTGTTGGATAACTCAGCCCTTAGCTTGGTTCTTCAAACTCTAGGTTTTACCTCCAATTGGAACTTGAAAGGGAGAGAAAATCAATTAGGGTTTGTGGGAAATTTTTGGGAGGATTCTTTGCAGAGCTTATGTCTGGTTATTATGCTCTATTTTAAGTCTAATATATGAAGAAAATAGGCCCTTAAAAGGCCTCTTTGGACGACCCGAAATGGCCCATTTTTTTGGGCTCTCATTTAAGCAAGTAGGTGACACACCTACTTGTCACCTAGCAGCTTGTGCAGTATCGCACAAATGCCCATATCATTCTACTCCAATGTCGTATTGACAAACGGTTTAATGAGTTGGAAAATAGACTCATAGATCTTTAATTTGATAGGTGGAACACCCCATAACTCTAAGTATATTAGGAGAAAATCGCAGTTACATTTGACCCAAAGTTTCAGTAAAACTTATGAATGTAACTTGTGATGACTTTCATCGACTTTTGTTCCACAACTCTCTTGACTTCAAAACATAACACACGGATGTCATATGACTAATATAAATCATAACATAATCTCCTTATCATGTTAAGCACCCTAGTCTCACCCCAAAGGTATATGTTATAACATTCCCAACTTGTCGACTTTCGACGAAACATTATTTTCTTCAATTGCTTTATCTTCTGAACCGTCCAACCCTCTTTGTACTTGTTGTTCATGATCTTCAATATTTGTAACCTCAGAGGTAACATGATTAAATTAATTTATATACTTTTAAATATTATCTCATTTTTGGTCCTACATTAGTTTGCTTACGATGCATTTTTATGTACGAAAATATAGGGTGTAACATCATTCCCCCTTGGAAACATTCGTCCTCGAATGTTTACTCTTAGAGACTTTGGAAACTTTTGCCAGAGTATCCTTCGTACACTAGGTTAAAACCAACCTGTACGTAGCTAGAAAACATACTATGCATGCCACACATGGCCAATGTTTATAAATAGCAACACTTTGCCTCACCAACCGTAAATCATAAATACTAAAAGTGAAAAATAAAAGCTTACCTGCTGACCTGCTAGCCTGAATAGAGCTGTGTTGTAGCATCCCATCTCGAGCCATATCTTCAGTTTGAAATAGGTGGGGGTATTTATACTTCATTTCTTCCTCCGATTCCCACGTCATCTCTTCTACATTCTTGCTCCTCCATAAAACCTTTACGGAAGCTACCTCCTTATTTCGTAGATTGCGGATTTGTCGGTCTAGGATGGCAACTGGAATTTCCTCGTATGACAAGTCCTCTGTAATCTGTACATCATCCGTGGGCACCACTCGGGTAGGATCGCCAATGCACTTCCGTAGCATAGATACGTGAAAAACCGGATGGACAGACTCCAATTCTGAGGGCAAATCTAACTCATAAGCTACTTGGCCCACTCTCCGAATGATCCTATAAGGCCCAATATACCGTGGGCTAAGCTTGCCTTTCTTGCCAAACCTCATCACGCCATTCATAGGTGATACCTTTAAGAATACCCAGTCATTAATCCTGAACTCTAAGTCTCGTCGCCGCACGTCAGAATATGACTTCTGACGACTCTGAGCTGTCAACAGTCGCTCCCGGATAAGCTTTACTTTCTCTATGGCCTGTTGAACCAGGTCTGGCCCATATAACCCAGATTCCCCAACATCAAACCACCCTATAGGAGATCTGCACTTACGCCCATACAAAGCCTCGTACGGAGCCATCTGAATACTGGAGTGGTAACTGTTATTATATGCAAACTCGACAAGAGGTAGATGTTCATCCCAACTTCTTTTAAAATCCAACACACATACTCGTAACATATCCTCGAGCGTCTGAATTGTGCGCTCGGCTTGTCCATCAGTCTGTGGATGAAAAGCTGTGCTGAGATTCACCTGAGTCCCTAGACCTCTCTGAAATGACCTCCAAAAATTTGCTGTAAACTGAGCCCCACGGTCAGATATAATAGAAACTGGTACTCCGTGTAGCCGCACTATCTCCTTAATATATAACTTTGCATAATTTTCTGCTGTATATGTAGATCTGACCGGTAGGAAGTGAGCTGATTTCGTGAGCCTATCGACTATCACCCATATGGAATCGAACTTACGATTAGAACGAGGTAAACCCGTGATAAAGTCCATGTTTATCGCCTCCCATTTCCATGTCGGGATCTCTATAGTCTGCATTAGCCCTCCAGGCTTCTGGTGCTCTATCTTCACTTGCTGGCAACTAGTACATTGGGCGACAAACTCAGCAATGTTCTTCTTCATATCATTCCACCAGTACACATCCTTAATGTCATGATACATCTTCGTCGATCCAGGATGGATGGAATACCATGAATAATGTGCCTCTGACATAATCCTGTCTCGTAGCCCTGCTACATCTGGAACACACAAACGACCCCTGTATCTGAGAACCCCATCTCCCTTGAGCTCTAACAATGGCTTCTTCTGCTGCGGAACTCGCCCTCAACTCGACCAACTCTGGGTCCTCGTACTGCCTTTCCTTGACTTCCGCTATGAGGGATGATTTTGTAGTGTTTTGGAGTAATACTCCACCATCCTCAGAATCTACTAACCGAACCCCCAACAAAGACAATTGATGAATCTCTCTAGCTAATTGTCTTTTCTTGGGCTCTACATGTGCTAAGCTACCCATAGATCGGCGACTTAAGGCATCTGCTACAACATTAGCTTTCCCTGGATTGTAGAGAATGTTAACATCGTAATCTTTCAATAACTCAAGCCATCGCCTCTGTCGCAAATTCAACTCTTTCTGCTTGAAGATATATTTTAGGCTTTTATGATCAGTAAATACATCAACATGAACACCATATAAATAATGCCGCCATATCTTAAGTGCATGGACAACCGCAGCTAACTCGAGGTTGTGGGTCGGATAATTCCTCTCGTGCTTCCTCAACTGCCTTGAAGCATACGCAATTACCTTCCCATGTTGCATCAGGACACATCCTAACCCGACACCTGATGCATCACAATACACGGCATAACCCTCTAGACCCTCTGGAAGTGTTAGAACTGGAGCTGAGGTCAACCTGTTCTTAAGCTCTTGGAAACTCCACTCGCAAGCCTCTGTCCATTGAAACTTAGTTTCTTTCTGTGTCAACTTCGTCAATGGTGCCGAAAGGGAAGAAAAACCCTCTACGAACCTCCGATAGTATCCTGCTAAGCCTAGAAAGCTACGAACCTCTGTCGGAGTGGTAGGTCTAGGCCAAGATTTCACGGCCTCAATCTTCTGAGTGTCCATCTTTATCCCATCATCTGATACAATATGCCCCAAGAATGCTACAGACTTCAACCAGAACTCACATTTAGAAAACTTAGCATACAACTTACGATCACGGAGGGTTTGGAGTACCGCTCGCAGGTGGTCCGCATGCTCATCCTCTGAACGGGAATAAACCAGAATATCATCAATAAATACTATCACGAACAGATCTAAAAATGGTCGGAATAGGCTATTCATCAAGTCCATAAATACAGCGGGTGCATTAGTCAACCCGAAGGACATGACAAGGAACTCGAAGTGGCCATATCGGGTCCTGAAGGCTGTCTTCAGAATATCTTTTTCCCGAACTCTGACTTGGTGGTACCCCGACCTCAAATCTATCTTTGAAAAGCATCTAGCCCCCTGCAACTGATCAAACAAGTCATCGATCCTTGGAAGTGGATACTTATTCTTAATAGTTACCTTGTTCAGCTGCCTATAATCGATACACATCCTCAGCGAGCCGTCTTTCTTCCGCACAAATAGTACTGGTGCACCCCAAGGTGAGGTACTGGGCCTGATGTAACCTTTCTCCAACAAATCTTTTAACTGCTCCTTCAACTCCTTCAATTCGCCAGGTGCCATTCTATACGGAGGGACGGATATTGGTTGAGTTCCTGGAAGCAAATCGATGCTAAAATCAATCTCTCGCTCTGGAGGAATACCTGGAAGCTCATCTGGAAACACATCTGCATACTCTTTGACTACGGGAATAGACTGAAGTATAGGTATCTCAGCATCTGCATCTCTAACTCGCACAATATGATAAATGCACCCTTTTGCGATCATTTTCCTCGCCTTCAGATAGGAAATAAACCTACCTCTGGGTGTTGGTGTATTACCTACCCATTCAAGGACTGGCTCACCCAGAAAATGAAATCTGGCTGCCTTTGCTCGGCAATCAACTGTGGCATAGCAAGCTGCCAACCAGTCCATGCCCATGATAGCATCAAAATCCATCATCTCTAGCTCAACTAGGTCAGCTGAGGTCTGACGACTACAAATTGTCACCGTACAACCTCGGTAAACCCGTCTAGCAATAATTGATTCTCCGACCAGTGTAGATACCGCAAAAGGATCACTTAGTATTTCAGGCACTATACCAAACTTCCTCGCGACAAATGGGGTAATATACGATAAAGTAGATCCTGGGTCTATCAAAGCATAAGCATCGTGAGAGCAAATGGTTAATATACCTGTCACAACGTCTGGTGAAGACTCCTGGTCCTGTCGACCCGCTAAAGCATAGATACGGTTCTGATTACCACTTGAACTGGAACCTCTACCTCTGCCCCGACCTCTACCAGCCGAAGACTGAGACTCGCGCCCTGAAGGATGCACGGACATAGATGATCCTGTTGCTGAACTCGCTGGTTGTGCCATTCCCCCCGAATCTCTATTTGGGCAATCCCGCATCATATGCCCTGGACGCCCACATGTATAACAAGCATCAGAACCTGCTCGGCATTGGCCCAAGTGTCCTCTACCACAGATGTCACACCGTGGAGGAAATGACCATGTCTGCGCAGATCCTCGCTGTCGCTGCAAACCCGACGCCCGTGAGCTCTCACCTGGTCCTGACTGAGTATAGCGGTCATACCTGTAACCCTGTAACTGAGGTGGCGGAGGCCTAGGTGGCCGTCCGAAGTACTGGGTCCTATAACTACCCTGATATTGCTCCTGAGACCTGGGAAATCTCATCCTCTTACGTTGCCCTTGCTCAGCCCTCTCTGTACCCTGCTGCCGACGCCTACCCCTTTCTATATTCTGGGCGAATGCCTGAATCTGGGAGATATCCATACTATCCTGCAATGCAGCGGTGGCACATGCCTCGGTTAACTCTGGGGCTAACCCTGCTATAAACCTGTGAATCCTGTCCCGCATAGTAGCAACTATGGATGGTGCATATCTGGCCAATGAGTCAAAACGGAGACTATACTCTCGAACACTCATATTACCCTGCTTGAGGGCTAGAAACTGATCGACTCGAGCCTGTCGGATCTCCCGTGGTAAGTACTGGTCAAGGAAGGCATCTGAAAAATTCTCCCAAATAGCTGGAGGTGCATCACGTCCCCTGGACCTCTCCCATCCCTCGTACCAAAGGATGGCTATATCTCGGAGTCGAAAAGCTGCTAGCTCAACTGCCTCTTTCTCCGTGGCATGCATAACACGAAAGATCCTGTGAAGCTGATCTATGAAATCCTGCGGGTCCTCCCTCTGATCTGTCCCCGTGAACTCTGGGGGACTCAAAGCAATAAACTCTCGGACCCTTGAACTCCCAGACCCCTCAGAAGTTCCTGCACTAGCTGATGCCCTAGCCTGTTGCTGGGTAGCTACCAACTGTGTCAACAAATGCACCGCACTCCTCAAGTCCTGATCTGATGGAAGTGGAGGGGGAACTGGATGTGCGGTTTCCCTAGGAATCTCCGTAGTTGGTGGAGGAGCCGGTAATGGCTGAGTAGGGGTCTCACCTTGAGCCTCAGACTGGGCCCCATCTATTGGGGGTACCCTGCTGGTCCCCTCACCTACTGCTGTATCTCTCCTCTGGCTAGCCGTAGTCTTCCTAGTCACCGTCATCTGTGCATGCAAACACCAACACATAAGTTTAATTCAAATTTTCTATAACTCAGTTCTGTAGCACGATTTAGATTTCAAAGAAGGGTAACCAACTCCTAAATGCCCTGTAGTGCCCTGCTTATATAATGTGGTGCACAACACATCTATAAACAAGACCCTACTAGACACGGCTTGTAGACTCCCTAGGACAGAACTGCTCTGATACCAAGTTTGTCATGCCCCGAACCTAGGAGCGAGACAAGCACCCGGTGCCTCACCTAACCTGGCGTACCAAATTGCGACTAAGGGACTCTGAACATATAATGTCATACTTTGGCCATGGGGCCACCTTGCAAGACAATTTGCGAAGCAAAATATAAAACTGAATGGAAACTAGCGCTAACTAAACATCAATATAAAGCTAGGCCGACAAGGCCGTCATAGCTACTACAGCTGACAAACCATCAAATATACATACCAGGCCTACAAACCCAACATACTGCACTAACCAACAGGATATGTCTACAAGCCTCTACTGATAGATGTACTATGATCGGAACAGGGCCCCGACCTACCCATAACATATATACAGATATACATAAGATGTACACAACACTCTAGACCTGGCAACTCCGAAAGGCGTGGAGCTTACCGATCAGGCTGAACTCGGGAAACACCTACTGAGGAGATCTACTCGTCTGTCTATCTGAACCTGCATGCATGAAATGCAGCGTCCCCGGAAAAGGGACGTCAGTACGAAATAATGTACCGAGTATGTAAGGCAATAACATAACTGAAAATCGAAACTGAACTGATAATATAATAACTGGAAGTAACTGGGAGTCAAAGATGATCTGGAGATATACTTACCTGCTGATACTGACTCAACTCCTTCAATATAGTAAGTAAAATAATTGTACGGCCTTATAAGGCTCGGTATATATAACTGCTCTGCCATAGTAGGCTCGCTCATAGGCGCTCGGCCATACTAGGCTATGTATCTCGACCATGCTGGGCTCGCTCATAGGCGCTCGGCCACAGTAGGCTCGGTATATAACTTTCCATCTGATCAGAGGTTGCCCAATAGGGGCCTGCCCATCGATTATAGCTCGATGGTAATGAAAATACTGTAATACTGTATATATAGGCTTGCTGCTCTCTTGACTGAAAGAAGACAATACTAAAATTGAATATAGAGTCTCGATAAGGAATAATATTGTAACTTATGAGACTAGAATAGTGTGAATAAATTCATGAATATGAACTTCTCTTTTTGTCTCATTACTAACACATGTAGCTACGAGATCATGCCAAAATGAAGGAAGGCTTAGCCTTAACATACCTTATCACAATCTTTCCAATCACCAAGTTGAACTCACCTCTTCGCACCTTAATCTACAAGAATGATAATAATACTATCGTTAAGTTACGAAAGGTACAACTATCGCACAACGAACGACAAACCTATTTTGTATTAAAACGGGCAGCATCTCCCCTATAATCCTTACTTCCTCCAAATTCAAGATAACACCAACAATACAAGAACAGAACAATAACAACATATATACATCATTTTCCAGCCCTATATACACCATCAAATACTACAAAACAGTCCAACACACCCCAATCTCTTCGTACACAAAATGACCACCGTAGTAGTGTCAAACGACCCGAAAATGTTATGACGAACGACCAGCCAACCACCCTACATTTATATGGTGTTTATAAACCCACTTCCTCCTCCAAAACTCCACAAAATAGTAGTAAAACACGCAGCCCAACAGCAACACAAAACAGTCCACAAAGCAGTCCGCTACAAGTGAATAACTCGAACTCACGGCTTCCGATCACTGTTCCGTGAGTTCTTACAAGTATAGAATGACTTACCATGAATTTACAGAAGAAAAATTGGATGAAAGAGAGCAGTAAACTCACCTTATTTGTTGGATAACTCAGCTCTTATCTTGGTTCTTCAAACTCTAGGTTTTACCTCCAATTGGAACTTGAAAGGGAGAGAAAATCAATTAGGGTTTGTGGGAAATTTTTGGGAGGATTCTTTGCAGAGCTTATGTCTGGTTATTATGCTCTATTTTAAGTCTAATATATGAAGAAAATAGGCCCTTAAAAGGCCTCTTTGGACGACCCGAAATGGCCCATTTTCTTGGGCTCTCATTTAAGCAAGTAGGTGACACACCTACTTGTCACCTAGCAGCTTGCGCAGTATCGCACAAATGCCCATATCTTTCTACTCCAATGTCGTATTGACAAACGGTTTAATGCGTTGGAAAATAGACTCATAGATATTTAATTTGATGGGTGGAACACCCCATAACTCTAAGTATATTGGGAGAAAATCGCAGTTACATTTGACCCAAAGTTTCAGTAAAACTTATGAATGTAACTTGTGATGACTTTCATCGACTTTTGTTCCACAACTCGCTTGACTTCAAAACATAACACACGGATGTCATACGACTAATATAAATCATAACATAATCTCCTTATCATGTTAAGCACCCTAGTCTCACCCCAAAGGTATATGTTATAACATTCCCAACTTGTCGACTTTCGACGAAACATTATTTTCTTCAATTGCTTTAGCTTCTGAACCGTCCAACCCTCTTTGTACTTGTTGTTCATGATCTTCAATATTTGTAACCTCAGAGGTAACATGATTAAATTACTTTATATACTTTTAAATATTATCTCATTTTTGGTCCTACATTAGTTTGCTTACGATGCATTTTTATGTACGAGAATATAGGGTGTAACACAAGAACTGATCCCAAGCACCCCCAAAAATCTATCACACAAGCGCGGAGCATATCCTCCAGTATCTGAATAGTACGCTCGGACTGTCCGTCCGTATGAGGGTGAAATGTTGTGCTCAACTCAACCCAAGTACCCAGCTCCTACTGTATAGCCCTCTAGAACTGTGATGTAAACTGCGTACCCCGGTCAGAGATAATAGATACCAGTACGCCATGAAGCCTAACAATCTCGGGGATGTAAATTCGAGCTAGCTGCTCGGAAGAATAAGTAGTCATCACAGGAATGAAATGAGCTGACTTGGTCAGCCTATCCATAATCACCCAAATTGCATTAAACCTCCGCTGAGTCTGTGGGAGTCCAACAACGAAATCCATAGTGATTCGCTCCAATTTCAACTCTGGAATCTCTAACTTCTGAAGCAACTCACCCGGCCGCTGATGCTCATACTTCACCTGCTGGCAATTTAGGCACCGAGCCACATACTCCACTATGTCCTTCTTCTTCATCATCCACCAGTAATGCTACCTCAAGTCCTGATATATCTTCGCGGCACCCAGATGAATGGAGTACCGCGAGCTATGAGCCTCCTGAAGAATCAACTCACACAAACAATCTACATTAGGCACACATAGCCTGCCTTGCATCCTCAGTACACCATCATCCCCAATAGTGACCTCCTTAGCATCACCGTGCTGAACTGTGTCCTTAAGGACAAACAGGTGGGGGTCATCATACTGATGCTCCCTAATGCGATCATAAAGAGAAGACCGAGAGACCATACAAGCCAACACTCGACTCGGCTCAGAAATATCCAATCTCACAAACTGGATGGCTAAGGCCTAAACATCCAATGCTAAGGGCCTCTCTGCTGTTAGAAGGTATGCTAAACTCCCCAAACTCTCCGCCCGGTGACTCAAAGCATCGGCCAATACATTGGCCTTCCCTGGGTGGCACAAAATGGTGATATCGTAGTCCTTAAGTAGCTCCAACCACCTCCGCTAATGCAAGTTAAGATCCTTTCGCTTGAACATATGCTGCAAACTCCAATGATCGGTGTAAATCTCACAAGGAACACCGTACAAATAATGCTGCCAAATCTTCAGGGCATGAACAATAGCTGCTAACTCGAGGTCGTAAATAAGATAATTCTTCTCATGCACCTTCAACTGTCTGGACCAGTAGGCAATCACCCTACCATCTTAAATCAACACCGTGCCAAGGCCAATCCGTGACGCATCACAAATACAGTGTAAGACCCCGAACCTGTAGGCAATACTAATATTGGGGCTATAGTCAAAGCCGTCTTGAGCTTCTGATAGCCTCCTCACACTCCTCTGTCCGCCTGAACGGAGCACCCTTCTGGGTCAGCCTAGTCATAGGCGTTACAATATATGAGAATCCCTCTACAAAGCGACGGTAATACCCAGCTAAACCAAGATAACTACGGATCTCCGTAGCCGATGACGGTCTAGGCCAACTCTGCACTGCTTCCACCTTCTTCGGATCCACCTTGATCCCATCACTCGATACTACATGGCCCAAGAATACCACTAAGTCTAGCCAAAACTCACACTTAGAAAATTTTGCATACAACTCCTTTTCTCTGAAAGTATGAAGCACAATCCTCAAGTGTTGCTCATGATCCTCCCGAGTCCGAGAGTACACCAGAATGTCGTCAATAAACACAATGATGAAGGAGTCAAGATAAGGCTGGAACACACTGTGCATCAAATGCATAAAGGCTGCTGGGGCATTGGTCAGCCCAAAATACATAACAAGAAACTCATAGTGACCATATCGGGTCCTAAAAGCTATCTTTGGGATATCTGGCTCCCGAATATTTAACTGATGATAGCCTGAATATAAGTCAATCCTGGAGAACACTCTGGCACCCTATAGCTGATCAAATAATCATCAATATGGGGAATTGGATACTTATTCTTCACTGTAACTTTGTTCAACTGGCGATAATCAATACACATACGCATAAAACCATTCTTTTTCTTCACAAACAAGATAGGAGCACCCCAAGGTGACACACCGGGCTGAATGAAGCACTTATCAAGAAACTCCTGTAACTGCTCCTTCAACTCCTTCAATTCAAGAGGAGCCATACGATATGGAGGAATAGAGATGGGCTGAGTGCCCGGCAACAAATCAATACCAAAATCAATATCTCTGTCGGGTAGCATGCCTGGGAGATCAACTGATATCTGGATAATCCCTCACTACTGGAACTGACTCAACTATAGGGGTATCAATATTGACATCTCTCACATAAGCTAGATACGCATCACACTCTTTCTCAACCATTCATTGAGCTTTAAGAAATGAAATGACTAGGCTGGGAGTATACTCTAAGGTACCTCTCCACTCTAATTGTGGTAAGCCTGGCATAGCCAGCATCACGGTCTTAGCATGACAATCAAGAATAGCATAATGGGGCGACAACCAGTCCATACCCAAGATAACATCAAAGTCTACCATGCTGAATAATAATAAATTGGCTCTGGTCTCAAAACCACTAAGAGCAATCAAACATGACCGATACATGTTGTCCACAACAAGTGAATCTCCCATAGGAGTAGACACATAAACAGGGGAACTCAAAGAATCCCGAGATACGCCCAAATGTGGGGCAAAATAAGAGGACACATATGAATACGTAGAGCATGAGTCAAATAATACCGACGCATATCTATGACAGACTGGAACAATACCTGTAATAATAGAGTCAGAAGAAACTGCCTCTGTACGTGCCGGAAGAGCATAATACCTGGCCTGGCCGCCCCCTCTAGGGCGACCTCGACCTCCCCGACCTCTACCTCGAGCTGGCTGAGTAGGCGGGGTGGTAGATG
Organism: Nicotiana tomentosiformis; assembly: GCF_000390325.3. NCBI lineage: Eukaryota > Viridiplantae > Streptophyta > Magnoliopsida > Solanales > Solanaceae > Nicotiana > Nicotiana tomentosiformis. The sequence continues at coordinate 73,672,757 of NC_090818.1, read as the reverse complement.
GTGCTGGAATCATGGCCTGAGGACTCGGTGCAGCACGTGGTGGCTGAGAAGTCTTCGAGGGTGCAACCCTCATAAGTCTGGGGCAATCCCTCACCATATGGCGGGTGTCGTCACACTCAAAACAACCCCTCGGAGGGCGTGGCTACTGCGACTCACTCGGGCCAGGTCTGCTGGACTGGCCACTAAAAGCACCCCGAGCAGGAGGCACACTAGATACTGGCGGTGCATAATAAGGCTCCTCGGGCTTAGAAGGTGCTGGAACACCACTGGCGGTTGGAAGAGCTGAATGAATGGCGCGACTCACATAACCCCTACCATGGCGAGCTGCTGGGGCACGAGCTCCAGAATAAGAACTAGTCTCTCGAGACCTCTTGGCCTCTCTCTCCTCTTGGTCCCGGGTAAGCATGTCCTCCAATCTCCTGGCAATACTCACAACCTGTTGATAAGGGATATCCATCTCCAACTCCCTGGACATACTAATCCAAATACTGGGGTGGAGTCCCTCAATAAACAGTCGAACCCTCTCTAAAAATGTGGCAACCAAGGCCGGTGCATGTCCGGCCAAATCACTGAAGCGGACTGCATACTCTGACACAATCATAGCACCCTGGTGCAGCTGCTCAAACTCCACGTGCCATAAGTCCCTGAGGCTCTAAGGGACATACTCTCTCAAAAACATGTCCGAGAACTGAGTCCATGTAAGTGAAGCTGCCTCATCCGGACTACTCAACTCATAAGCATGCCACCACTGATAGGCTGCTCCTTTAAGCTGGAAAGTGGTAAAAGAAACCCCACTCGTCTCCGCTATGCCCATAGTACGGAAAATACGATGACACCCCTCCAGAAAAACCTGAGCATCATTTGTAGCCAATCCGCTGAAGGTAGGTAGGTGGTACTTCTTGTACCTCTCAAGTCTGAGCTACTCCGCCTCATAAGCGGCTGACCTAGTCTCATGCTGAACAGGGGCTACCGGCGGCATAGAAATGAACTATGGGGCCTGATCAACCTGGACCCTCTACTCAGGAGTGCGGGCTGCGGGAGTCTGTACCCCTCCCCCAGCCTAAGATTTGGCGGGAGCTAATGGAATCAATACGGCCTGAGCTAAGGTGCTGAACATGCTCATGAACTGGGCTAGAGTCTCCTGGAGGGCTGGTGCATCAATAAGAATCTCTGGTGCCTGCCCTCCAGCTGGAACTACTGGGGGCTCCTCTGTCGCAGCTCGCGCGGGTGCTCTGGCTGCACCACTTGGATGTACTCTACCCCGGCCCCGGCCTCTGGTGGCTCTAGCAGGGGCGCGGGTGCTTGGTCATCAGATCCTCCGGTACGGGTCCTCACCATCTGTGAGAAAGAATAGAATAGAGAATATTTTAGAATTTGATGCCAATAACTCGCACGACAAGGAATCAAAAAAAAGTATGGTTGTTCCTAACAGTTCCATAGCCTCCCTAAGATAAGTACAGACGTCTCTGTTCTGATCCGCGAGACTAATAAACCGACTTGTGACTCACGACACCTATGAACCTAGAGCTCTAATACCAACTTGTCACGACCCAAATTCTCCCTCCATGAATCATCGTGATGGCACCTAGTCTCTACGACTAGGTAAGCCAAACACTTGCGGAGATGAAATGAAAGAAACATAAAAATTTAACAAAACTAACAGTAACAGATATTTTAATAAGCAATTGAGATGCCGCTTGACATATACAATAATCAACTTTTGAAATATACATAACACTCCCAAGACCCGGAACACCATAAGTCACAAGCTTTATGAAGTTTTAACTGTTCTATACATCAGTGTCTATAGAAATAAAAGAAGAATCAACATAGGGGGATAGAGGGGGACTCCGAGGATCTATGGCGCGGGCAGATGTACCTTGAAGTTCTCCGAAAATAGCAGCGACTGCAACTAAGGATGAGGCTAGTAAAAGAAACCTGGATCTGCACACGAAAAGCATGTGCAGGAAAGAGCGTGAGTACACCACATCGGTACCCAATAAGTGCTGAGCCTAACCTCGGTCGAGTAGTGACGAGATCAGGTCAGGCCCATGGTATATAATAATAAAAACAGGAGAATAAGCAGTATAATAAGAGACTAAAGTTCAACAAAGGAAAGCACAGTGAAATAATATAACAGTGCACATAATTAAGCGACAGGGGATCTCCCGAGATACTGTCTCGTAGTCCCAAAAGTAAATATGCAGGGAGAACTCCTGAGGTACCGCCTCGTAGTCTCAAATTAAATGTGCAGGGGGATCTCCCGGGATACCGTCCCGTAGTCCCAAAAGTAAATATGCAGGGGGATCTCCCGGGATACCGTCCCGTAATCCCAAAGTAAATACACATCGCAATCAATTACAAACGACAAGTACAACAAGAGAATCTACAGTCTAGACTAAGTACAAGTCGGGAAAGAAGCAGGAATTCAATAGGGATGCTGCACAGAGTTCAATTAAGCAAATAAGGCTCGTAGACATGTTATTCTAAGCTAATAGGGTAACTACACATGCTAGTATATTCAATTAAGATGGAAACAAGGAGTTTCTCAGTAAAAATCAGTTTTTTCAACAAATAGCACGTGTACGCATTCGTCACCTCCCGTACATGGTGCTCACATAGTAAAATCAGTACCAAATCTTAAGAGGATTTCCCCCACACAAGGTTAAGCAAGCCACTTACCTCAAACCAAGCTCAATCAATCAATAACAATGCTCTTTCAACGAAAATCCGACTCCGAATGGCCCAAATCTAGCCAAAATCAATTACATATCATAAATATAACTACAAGGAACTAATCTAGCTACTGAAATCAAAGCTAAAGCAAGAAATTAGAAATTTGCCCCAAAAGTCTCCCCGGGTCCACGTCTCGGAATCGGGTAAAAGTCACAAAATATAAACACCCATTCACTCATGAGTTCACTCATACCAAAATTACTCAAATCCAATACCAAAATCTCGATCAAAATCTCAAAGTTCGGCCTAAGAACCTTTCTCAAATTTTCCCCAATTTCCCACCCAAATCACTAATTAAATGATGAAATTAAAGACATAATCTTGGGAATTAATCAAAACTAGATAAGAATCCCTTACCCCAAACACCCCCACGTGAAAATCCCTCCAAGAATTGCCTAATTTCGAGCTCTCAAGTCCAAATGGTGAAAAATGACATAAATCCTCGATTATGAACTCTTAAATCTGCCCAGGTGTTCCCTTCTTCGCGAACGCGACCACTATCTCGCGTTCGCGTATAAAACAAATTCCACTGACCAAATTCCTTCCTTCGCGAATGTGAGGGACCTCTTGCGAACGCGTACCTTTCACTTCCTGGTCCTTCGCGAACGCGATACCCACTACGCGAACGCATAGACCAAATGACTGGGGTCCCCAGCTGCCTCACTTCATCTACGCGAATGCGTTCCACTCTTTGTGTGCACGATGCTTCCACTGACCATACCTTCGTGAACACGGGCTCCTTTGCATGAATGAGAAGAACAAACTTGAGCTGGCCTCCAGATGCCGTACGCGATCGCGAGACCTCTCTTGCAAACGCGATGAAGAAATGCCTGCAACAAATACACCATAAATCTACTATCTTCTCTTAAGTTCAAAAGGTCCGTTAACCATCCGAAATCAACCCGAGGCCCCCGGAACCTCAACCAAACATAACAACAAGTCCTAAAATACCATACAAACTTAGTCGAGCCATCAAACCACATCAAACAATGCTAAAATGACGAATCATCCTCCGATTCAAACTTAAAGAACTTGAAACTTCCAAATTCGACAACCGATGCCGAAACCTATCAGACCACGTCCTATTGACCCCAAATTTTGCACACAAGTCATAATCAGACTTACGAACCTACTCCAACTTCTGGAATCGGAATTTGATTTAAATATCAAAAAGTCCACTACCGGTCAAAATCTCCAAAACTTCGACTTTCGCCATTTCGAGCCTAAATGAGCTACAGACCTCCAAAACACTATCCGGACACTCCCATAAGTCCAAAATCACCTAACGGAGCTAACAAAACCGACAAAATCCGGAGTAGTCTTCACTTAGTTCCAACAACGGTCCAAATCCTAAGGCTTAAATCTCCATTTAGGGACTAAGTGTCCCAAAATACTCCAAAATTCAAAACAAAACCTCCCGGCAAGTCACAATAGCAGAAATAGATATGGGAGAAGCAGTTAATAGGGGATCGGGGATATAACTCTCAAAATGACCGGCCGGGTCGTTACAATGACCGAAATTGATTTTGGAAGTTCGTAGGTTGATTTGTGGTGTGTTGCCGAAATTTGGTAATTTGAAGTTGAAAGGTTTGACCATAGGTTGACTTTTATCTATCGAGTTCAACATTTGTTTTTGGGACTTGGAATAGGTCAGTTATGCTATTTAGACATGTTCTGGAGTATTTTGGACTGGAGTTTGCAAAATTTGGTGTCTGGTGCTTTTGGTGTAGCACTTGCGAACATCAGGGTTGCATTTGCGACCTTAACAGGGAAACCACAGGTATTTCAATTGTGATGCGTGGGTCGCATTTGCGGCGAGGTCTTGGCCTGGGCTAGGTTTGCATTTGCGATGGTCTTCGTCGCTTTTGCGAGAATAGTAGGGTTCGCAATTGCGAACCCATCTTCGCATTTGCGAAGAGCTTCTTAGGTCCTTTCAGTGCCACAATATCGAGATTTTCTTCGCAATTGTTCGCAATTGCGATAACTGTAGCTGAACATAAGGGTTGAAAGTTGGGATTTCATCTCTCATTCTCTCATTTTTGAACCCTAGACTCGGTAGGAGGCAATTTGGAGAGGGGGTTTTTATCTACAAACTTTAGGTAAGTGATTCTAATATATTTCTAATCATATTCCACCACTATATCTTAGATTTTAACATCAAAATCGTGTGAATCAAAGGAAAAATTTGTGGATCTTTGTCAAGTTTTTGAAAAATAGAAATTGAGTTTTTAGAGTCGATTTGGACTCGAATTTTGAAACTAATCATATATATGAACTCGTGGGGTCATGGGTAGTCAAAATCTACCATTGGACCCGAGTTTTGACCGGGCGGGCCCCGAGTTGATTTTTCTTGACTTTTTGGAAAAAGTGTAAGTATATTAACTTTATCTATTGTAATTGATTTCCCTAGCATTATTTGATGATATTAAGTCAATTTTGGTTATATTTGAGCCATGTGTATTGACGACCAATTTTGACCCTCCCTTTTAAAATTAATTTATTTATACTTAAATATTTACAATGAATGTTTCGAAAGAATTTTCTATCAATAATACCTATTTTACAAAATTGATTAAGTATTAGTTTTGAAATTAATAACCTAGTACTAACATTATGTAATTATGAATATACTTACTACTTTTAATATCATTAAAGCAATTTCCAAAATACACCATAGGCTTTATAATTAATTTAATGAATTATTTCTCAAATTCTAATTAATTAGATTATTATGTTCAAAATTAGTGTTATATTTTAGAAGACAAAGTATTTCATAAACAATTAATTATAATAATTAGTAGTATATTTGGTAATTATATTTTTACTATATTTTATTGAAAATAATTAAGTTTATTTAAATTAATTTTAAAAGTGTTAGAAGACCAAAAGACTACAATTGCAAATCTCCAATTAAACACTAGATGACCATCTTTTAAACTAATTTTGGCCCAATACCAAGCCCACTCCGAAAAAAGCACCCAGCCCAAAGACCCTCTAATCCAAGTTGGCAATCTTGGCCACTTAATTTAAACCAATCCGAGCATGCCACGTCACCGATCTCCCACACTCACAGAACAAACACAGTTAATTTGAGCCGTCTATTTTCTAAATCGACGGCCCACGATTTTACTCTACTTTCCCCTTTAATTTTCAAAAAACTCAAAGATTTCATTTCTACCGTTCAAATCCCATGATCCAATGGTCACGATCCAAAATCCACTATAGGTCGTGATGGCGCCCAACGTCGTCGTTAGGCAAGCCAATACTTAATTATTCATTTTATTATTTTTAAAATCATGAATCTTATTTAGATAGAAGGGTCAGTGCATTAAAATAAATTGTAGTTACGTACAGTTTTGTTAAAATAATAAGTGAAAGTGTATCAATGTAAAACAATCCATAACAAATTCTAGAATACCCCCAAAATCGGGTGTCACACGTGCATGAGCATCTACTAGAAAGTATAATAACAATACAACATCTGTATGGAATACAAGTTAGACAGAAAAATATAAATAATTCTAATGGAGACTCTGTATGCTGCAGATCGTAACCTGGGATGCAGCTTACCGTAAAGTCCCCGCAATAGCCGCGCCTTTATGCCCGAAAGACCACCAGAAATATATACCTGCACAATAAGTGTAGAAGTGTAGCATGAGTACGTAAATCAACACGTACCCAGTAAGTATCTAGCCTAACCCCGGAGAAGTAGTGACGAGGGGTCGACATCAACACTTACTAGTGGGCCAATAAATCAAATACAATAGAAAGTATACAAGTACGAGGCATGGTAAATAACAGTGTAAGGAAATATAAGTACGTGGTACGATCCTCCTCTAAATGGTAAACACTGGCTCTCAATTATCGAATACCTCCTCAACCGGAGTATATATGTATATAAAATGGTCCCCACCAGATAGGTTGTCACAATTCAAATCAGGAAAACTCTTGAATACACTGGCTTCTTGTTAAATATTATACACTGGCTTCTTGTTAAATATTATGCACGATTCTGCCGAGGCAAACGACCCGATCCCATACGAATGTTTCATGAAGTTGTCAAGGTGAACGACCCGATCCCATAAGAGTATTTTATAGAAATGCTGAGGCGAATGGCCCGATCCCATAAGCATATGATACTGCTGAGGCGAACGGCCCGATCCTATAAGAATATTTCATGAAGTTGCCGAGGCGAACGACCCGAGCCCATAAGAATATAATACTGCCGAAGCGAACGGCCTGATCCCATAAGAATAAGATACTACTGAGGCGAACGGCTCGATCCTATAAGAATATGATGCTGTCGAGGCGAACGACCCGATCCCATAAGAATATGATACTGCCAAGGCGACCGGTCCGATCCTAATACAACCCAAATTCGCATACCATATATCACGCCGTAAGTTAGTCGACGTAAATCCAAGAAGAGATAATCTTTGAGATGATAAGAAGTTAATCCTATTGGTCTTAAACGATACAAGGGTGTATAAGAGTGGTTAACAAATATTAGAAGTTAAACGAATCAAGGATGTTGTAACCTGTATTTTTGGGTAACACTAGAGGTGATTAACTGTACCAAGAGGTCTTGTTTTAATGTATTTGAATCATATAATATCCGCATCATAAGTCTTGAAGTCAAGCGAGTTATGAAACAAAAGTCGATAAACGTTGTCGCAACTTAGGTTTATAATTTTACTTCAACTTTAGGTCAAATGTTACTGCATTTTTCTCCCAATGTGCTTGGAATTATGCAGTGATCTACCTATAAAATTGAAGATCTATGAGTCTAGTTTCCAACGCATTAAACCGTTCGTCGATACGATCTCGAAATAGAGAGATATTCTCGTTTTCGCGAGAGTGCGCCAAGCTGCTCTCTATGGGGCCCACAAAGGCGGTTTAAGACATATGGACATATATAAGATACCTCAACCCCGTTTTAAGTCATTATTTTTCAGTATATTCAGACCTTATAACCCTAAAATCAGTCTCTCAAGGTTCTCTCATGATCCAAGAACCAAACAAAGGGCAAACAACACAAATCAAATGTCAGGAATCCCGTGGCGCTAGTAAGTTTCTTGTTCTTCTTGTTGTTGCTGATTTTTGTGTTGTTCCAGCTCGTGTGGGAGGTTTTTTTAAGTGTTTTATGCCCTGTAAATACACCTTCAAGTTTTTAATATCAACCCTAGGTGATTTCAAGTCTTCTAAAGTAATTATAGTGCCGAAAAACCCGAATTAATTGCTAGTTTCGCTTCCTTGTTCTTGTGGCAGAATTGAAGGGATATTTCGTGGAAAATTAAGGTCAAATTGGAGTTGTTCTTTCTGTTTAAAGGTAAGGAACCTCTTACTCTATATATATTTAAGATTATCCAAGTTGCAGCTAAGTCGTTGAAGCTAGAACTTGTGAAATATATATCGAAAGGCTTGGTAGTAATGTTGTTGGTTGGTGGACTATTTTGGAGGCTCAATATGATTATTAATGATGTTGTTTGGGCTGTTTGGTGATTGTATTGACTTGTGGGAAGTCATATAAATAGGGGAGGTGCTGTCCGTTTTATCGTAAAATAGGTTGTGGTCGATACATAATAGTTACGACGCTTAAACGATAATGATAGTGTCATTTGTCTTATTGTAGACTAAGGAGTCGTGACATTTGCATAGCTTGAGGTTGGGCAGTATATACAAGGTATGTGAGGCTATCCCCTTCATTCTTTTGCACGACTCCGATTGTACATAATGTAATGAACGAGCTCCCAAAGATACTCTACTCTTAGAAGCTAGCAGTACTTACATTGCTGCCCTTCTTATGAAACGATTGATATTGATGTTACTTCTCTTATTCTTATATTATCAATGTTGTTGGTAGTTCCTTATTCTTATAAGATTCTTGATGAAGAGTTAATCCTAATAACATGTACGAAGGATACCGACCTTACGTCACTCCGAAAGGTTCAAAATGTGATTCCAATGAGTCCAGCATGCATCATATATATGTATCTATTTTACTCTACCGAGCCGCGCTATAGTCGGCCGGGTATGGCACCTATTGTGCAACCACTGATCAGTTGGGTTTTACCGAGCTCCACGTGGCCGGGTACGATTCTACCGAGCCCTATGATGGCCGGGTACATTTTACCGAGCCTATTACGGTCGGGTACGATATGATGATGGTGATGCCCACAAAGGCGTATGTTTTAAAAGTTTATGTATATATATGTATGTATCATGTATTTCATGTCAGTAGCCCTCAGAGGTACCCAGATGTCACAGGTTGTATATTCTCTATCCCTGTTTACATTATTGTTCTCACTTATGCTTTCCTGCCTTACATACTCAGTACTTTATTTGTACTGATGTCCTTTTTATTTGTGGACGCTGCATGTCATGCTGCAGGTCCTGATAGACGGGTAGACGCAGCTCCCCCATCACAGTAGGCTATCCGGTTCAGCGGTTATTGGCGAGATCCCTTCTCCGGACTTGCCGTGGTCTTGGTATGCATTTTTGTTATAGACATTATGGGTATGTCGGGGCCCTGTTCCGGCAATGTTGTAGCATTTATGTTCTTTTAGAGGCTCATAGACAGGTGTCGACTTATGTATGGTTTAGAATTCCTTGTCGGCTAATTTTTGTTGTATAGTCTTTCATGGCATCATGGTAGCTTGTACCTTATATATAGTTTCTTGACAGTCTTGTCGTCCCATGTTATGTATGTTCATGACATTATCTTTCATTGTTGGATGTTCATGATCCATGTCTACTATTTATATTGATCTTGTCGGCCCTTAAAGATAATAAGGAAGGTTAGATAAAATGTACGTTGGTGCTCGGCAAGTATGGCCCGGGTGCTAGTCATGACCCTCCAGTTGGGTCGTGACAAACTTGGTATCAGAGCAAGTCTGTCCTAGGGGTTGTCTATGAGCCGTGTCTAGTAGAGTTTTGATTATGGATGTGTAGCGCGCCACATTTATAATCAGGAGGCTACGTGACATCTAGGGTTGTTACCTTCTTCCTGAATCTAGATCGTGCGTAGAGTTGAGTAGTAAGTGTTCATATCTAATATTCACCTTGTTTTCTTTCAGCGATGCCTTCGACTAGGAAGCAAGTGATTAGTAAACGGCTTGATACAGCTGTGGGAGAGGGTAACATTCAGGTGCCTCCAGCCAGAGCAGGCCAAAGTGAGGCTCAGAGTGAGATGCCGTCTCATACCTCTCTGTCTCCTCCCGAGGATATTAGGAGGCACCCAGTACATCCAGTTCCTCCGTCTGGCACTACAGACCATGATATGCGCAGTGCGGTGCAATTGTTGACTAGCTTGGTAGCTGCTCAGGCTCAGAGGCAGAATACCGGTGCTGCTGATAAACCGGTTAGTGCGAGAGTTCGTGATTTTATTAATCTAGACCCTCCAGTGTTTACCGGATCAGACCCCAAGGAGGACCCACAAATATTTATTGATCAGATTCATCGTACATTGCGGGTTATGCATGCTAGTGATACGGAGGCAGTAGAGTTGGCTTCTTATCGGTTACGGGATTTAGCGGTTTTCTGGTATGATAGTTGGGAGAGATCTAGGGGTCCGAACGCTCCTCCAGCCGTGTGGAAGGAATTTTCTGAGGCCTTTCTTCGTCACTACTTGCCAGTTGAGATACGACGAGCTAGAGCTGATAAGTTCTTGAACCTTCGACAGGGTAATATGAGTGTACGAGAGTATAGTATACAGTTTGATTCTTTAGCAAGGTATGCTCCCCATATGGTGTCAGAGATGAGTGATAGGGTGCATCTGTTCGTGAACGGGTTGGGACCACATCTGATAAATGAGTGCACAACAGCCTCCTTGGTAGAGGGCATGGATATTTCCCGTATTCAGGCTTATGCCCAGACCCTAGAGGATTGTAAGCGCCAGCAAAGGGCAGATAGGGAGCAGGATAGGGGCCTGCATAAGAGGGCGAGATTTGCAGGGTATTCTGATGAGTTCAGAGGTAGTATCAGGCCCCAATCTTTGAGGAGTTCGGCGCCACCTGTAGCTAGTGCTCCTCCACAGTTTTAGAGGCCTCGGTATGATCGATTTACCTATTCTGGTTCAGGTCAGAGTTCGAGGGCATCAGGCTCACAATTTCATAGAGATACTAGTCAGACGAGACCCCCAACACCTCATTGTGATCAGTGCGGCAAGGCCCACTTTGGACTGTGCCGTCGAGGTTCCGATGCGTGCTATTCTTGCGGACAGCATGGCCATATGATGTGGGATTGTCCTAACAGAGGAGGTGGTGGTATGGCTCAACCGACTGGATCTGTGTCTGGTTCTTCCTCATCAGTTCGACCTCCAGCACAAGGTTTTCAACAGTCAACAGGTCGTGGTAGAGGTAGAGGTTCAGTGCCGAGTTCGAGTGGTGCTCAAAATCGAACCTATGCTCTAGTAGGTCGACAAGATCTCGAGTCATCTCCGGATGTTGTTACAGGTATATTGTCTGTGTTTTCTTATGATGTATATGCGCTAATTGATCCAGGATCTACCTTATCATATGTTACACCCTTTGTGGCTAATAAGTTTGGCATTGAACCTGAATTGATAAGTAAACCACTTGCGGTATCCACTCCGATAGGAGATTCTATGATTGCTAGAAGGGTTTATAAAGGTTGCACTGTGATGATTTGTAGTCGTCAAACCTCGGAAAATTTATTTGAGTTAGAAATGGTTGATTTCGATGTGATAATGGGAATGGACTGGTTGGCCTCATGCTATGCAAATGTTGACTGTCGTACGAAGATGGTTAGGTTTCAGTTTCCAGGTGAACCCGCCATTGAATGGAAGGGGAACATTGCTATGCCGAAAGGTAGGTTTATTTCCTATCTTAAGGCAAGGAAGATGATCTCAAAAGGTTACATTTATCATCTTGTTCGCGTTAGGGATGCGGAGGCGAAGCCGCCTACTCTACAATTAATCCCCATGGTCAATGAATTTCCAGATGTTTTCCCAGATGAACTCCCAGGCCTTCCTCCTGAAAGGGAGATTGAGTTTAGCATTGATGCATTGCCTGACACTCAACCGATCTCTATCCCTCCATACAGGATGGCCCCGGCAGAGTTGCGAGAGTTGAAGGCACAGTTGAAGGACTTGCTGGATAAGGGTTTCATTAGGCCTAGCACTTCACCTTGGGGTGCGCCAGTCTTGTTCGTGCGGAAGAAAGATGGGTCGTTAAGGATGTGTATCGATTATCGACAGTTGAATAAGTTTACAATAAAGAACAAGTATCCACTTCCAAGAATTGATGACCTGTTTGACCAACTCCAGGGTGCCAAGTATTTCTCCAAGATTGACTTGCGTTCAGGGTATCATCAGGTGAGGGTTAAGGAGAAGGATATTCCAAAGATGGCCTTCCGGACAAGATATGGGCATTTTGAGTTCTTGGTGATGTCGTTCGGGCTAACAAATGCCCCAGCAGCTTTTATGGATCTCATGAATAGTGTATTCAGGCCCTATCTTGATGTGTTCGTGATCGTATTCATTGATGACATTCTGGTGTATTCTCGTTCGGAGGCGGAACATGCGGGCCACTTGCGGATAGTATTACAGACCCTTCAGGATCATAAGTTATATGCTAAGCTCTCTAAATGTGAATTCTGGCTGAACTCAGTAGCATTCCTTGGCCATGTGATATCTGATGAGGGTATTAGTGTCGACACTCAGAAGATCGATGCAGTGAAGAATTGGCCGAGACCGACAACACCGTCAGAAGTCTGCAGCTTCCTGGGGCTAGCAGGATATTATAGGCGGTTTGTAGAAGGGTTTTCCTCTATATCAGCACCATTGACTAAGTTAACACAGAAAGCTACCAAGTTCCAGTGGTCTGATGCTTGTGAACATAGTTTTCAGGAGCTAAAGAATCGATTGACATCCGCGCCAGTGCTCACTCTCCCAGAAGGAACAGAAGGTTATGTGGTATATTGTGATGCCTCAGGTATAGGTTTAGGGTGCGTATTGATGCAACGTGGGAAGGTGATTGCTTATGCATCAAGACAATTGAAGAAGCATGAAAAGAATTACCCGACTCATGATTTGGAATTGGCTGCAGTAATATATGCTTTGAAGATATGGAGGCACTACTTATACGGCGTCCATGTTGACATCTACACAGATCACAAGAGTTTACAATACATCTTCAAGCAGAAGGAGTTGAATTTGAGGCAGCGTAGGTGGCTTGAATTACTGAAAGACTATGACGTCAAGATATTGTACCATCCCGGTAAAGCCAATGTTATGGCAGATGCTCTCAGCCGTAAGTCAATGGGAAGCTCAATACATATTGAGGCAGGTAGACAAGGGTTGACCAAAGAGCTTCACCAGCTGGCCAATATGAGAATCAGATTGTTGGACTCTGATGACGGAGGTGTTACTGTACAGAATACAGCAGAATCATCTTTGGTAGCCGAGGTAAAAGCACGGCAATATGAAGATCCTACCTTAGTAAGATTGAGAGAGGGAATTCAGCAGTGTAAGATTACAGCTTTCAAGATCGGAGGAGATGGGACACTGAGATACCAGGGCCGATTATGTGTACCTAGTGTGGCAGGGTTGCGAGAGAAGATTATGATTGAGATTCACCAGTCCCGATATTCTATCCATCCTGGCTCGACAAAGATGTATCATGACGTTAAGGAGCAGTATTGGTGGGATAACATGAAGAAGTCTATTGCAGAATTTGTAGCCCAGTGTCCTAATTGTCAACAAGTAAAGATCGAGCATCAGAAACCTAGTGGATTGATTCAGAATATAGAGATTCCGACCTGGAAATGGGAGGTGATTAATATGGACTTCATTATTGGATTACCTCGCTCTTATCATAAGTTTGACTCCATCTGGGTGATAGTTGATCGACTTACAAAATCTGCCCATTTTCTGCCAGTTAAGACAACTTACACGGCTGAAGATTATGCGAAGATGTATATCAAGGAGATTGTTAGGCTTCATGGTGTGCCGGTATCTATTATATCAGACCGAGGAGCTCAATTTACGGCTAACTTTTGGAGGTCTTTTCAGAAGGGTTTAGGTACACAAGTAAATCTCAGCACTGCATTCCATCCGCAGACTGACGGACAGGCTGAACGTACCATCCAGACACTTGAAGATATGCTACGAGCATGTGTTCTAGATTTCAAGGGGAATTGGGATGACCATCTGGCACTTATAGAATTTGCCTACAATAATAGCTACCATTCCAGTATTAAAATGGCCCCGTATGAGGCACTGTACGGGAGGAGATGTAGATCACCAGTTGGATGGTTCGAAGTCGGTGAGACAGAATTATATGGGCCAGATTTGATTCACCAAGCCATTAAGAAGGTGAAAGTGATACAAGAGCGACTGAGGACGGCACAAAGCAGGCAAAAGTCTTATTCCGATGTCCGGCGTCGTGATCTGGAATTTGAGGTTGGTGATTGGGTTTTCCTGAAGATCTCGCCGATGAAGGGTGTTATGCGTTTTGGGAAGAAGGGTAAGTTGAGTCCGCGGTATATTGGGCCGTACAAAATTCTTCGACGAATTGGACAGGTTGCTTACGAGTTAGAATTGCCATCTGAATTGGAATTTGTCCACCCGGTATTCCATGTATCTATGTTGAGGAAATGTATTGGAGACCCTTCTCGGGTCATCCCTATCAAAGATGTACAAGTTACAAAGGATCTATCATATGATGAAGTGCCAGTGGCTATATTAGATCGACAAGTCCGCAAGCTGAGAACAAAGGATGTAGCTTCCGTGAAAGTATTATGGAGGAACAAGAATATAGAAGAAATGACATGGGAAGCAGAAGAGGAGATGAAGTCTAAATACCCTTACCTATTCCAGAGTGAAGATAACGAGGATGCCGGGGGAAAGAAGGACGCATTATAAGGTGAAACGGCTCTATGAGGTAAGCAATAGCTTGTGAATACTCTTTTTTTTAATACAAAATGGTGATATGCAGATAATGTACATATCCATAATGCTTTGTATAGTCTTGTAAGGCCATAGGTTGGGTTTAACTGCTTGCAAGTTTGGCTAGTGTCCATTTTATGGGGGAAACTCAGCCGGAAATCTCCGTCGGAATCCACGATGAGTTAGACACCCCATAAACCCTTACATTCGAGGACGAATGTTCCTAAGGGGGAGAGGGTGTTACAACCCAAATTCGCATACCATAGATCACGCCGTAAGTTAGTCGACGTAAATCCAAGAAGAGATTATCTTTGAGATGATAAGAAGTTAATCCTATTGGTCTTAAACGATACAAGGGTGTATAAGAGTGGTTAACAAATATTAGAAGTTAAACGAATCAAGGATGTTGTAACCCGTATTTTCGGGTAACACTAGAGGTGATTAACTGTCCCAAGAGGTCTTGTTTTAATGTATTTGAATCATATAATATCCGCATCATAAGTCTTGAAGTCAAGCGAGTTATGAAACAAAAGTCGATAAAAGTTGTCGCAACTTAGGTTTATAATTTTACTTCAACTTTAGGTCAAATGTTACTGCATTTTTCTCCCAATGTGCTTGGAATTATGCGGTGATATACCTATAAAATTGAAGATCTATGAGTCTAGTTTCCAACGCATTAAACCGTTCATCGATACGATCTCGGAATAGAGAGATATTCGCGTTTTCGCGAGAGTGCGCCAAGCTGCTCTCTATGGGGCCCACAAAGGCGGTTTAAGACATATGGACATATATAAGATACCTCAACCCCGTTTTAAGTCATTATTTTTCAGTATATTCAGACCTTATAACCCTAAAATCAGTCTCTCAAGGTTCTCTCATGATCCAAGAACCAAACAAAGGGCAAACAACACAAATCAAATGTCAGGAATCCCGTGGCGCTAGTAAGTTTCTTGTTCTTCTTGTTGTTGCTGATTTTTGTGTTGTTCCAGCTCGTGTGGGAGGTTGTTTTAAGTGTTTTATGTCCTGTAAATACACCTTCAAGTTTTTAATATCAACCCTAGGTGATTTCAAGTCTTCTAAAGTAATTCTAGTGCCGAAAAATCCGAATTAATTGCTAGTTTTGCTTCCTTGTTCTTGTGGCAGAATTGAAGGGATATTTCGTGGAAAATTAAGGTCAAATTGGAGTTGTTCTTTCTGTTTAAAGTTAAGGAACCTCTTACTCTATATATATTTAAGATTATCCAAGTTGCA
This sequence comes from Nicotiana tomentosiformis, assembly GCF_000390325.3. Lineage (NCBI taxonomy): Eukaryota > Viridiplantae > Streptophyta > Magnoliopsida > Solanales > Solanaceae > Nicotiana > Nicotiana tomentosiformis. Next base: position 73,656,862 of record NC_090818.1, on the reverse strand, counting down.
GCTAAGTCATTGAAGCTAGAACTTGTGAAATATATATCGAAAGGCTTGGTAGTAATGTTATTGGTTGGTGGACTGTTTTGGAGGCTCAATATGATTATTAATGATGTTGTTTGGGCTGTTTGGTAATTTTATTGACTTGTGGGAAGTCATATAAATAGGGGAGGTGCTGTCCGTTTCATCGTAAAATAGGTTGTGGTCGATACATAATAGTTACGACGCTTAAACGATAATGATAGTGTCATTTGTCTTATTGTAGACTAAGGAGTCATGAAATTTGCATAGCTTGAGGTTGGGCAGTATATACAAGGTATGTGAGGCTATCCCCTTCATTCTTTTGCACGACTCCGATTGTACATAATGTAATGAACGAGCTCCCAAAGATACTCTACTCTTAGAAGCTAGCAGTACTTACATTGCTGCCCTTCTTATGAAACGATTGATATTGATGTTACTTCTCTTATTCTTATATTATCAATGTTGTTGGTAGTTCCTTATTCTTATAAGATTCTTGATGAAGAGTTAATCCTAATAACATGTACGAAGGATACCGACCTTACGTCACTCCGAAAGGTTCAAAATGTGATTCCAATGAGTCCAGCATGCATCATATATATGTATCTATTTTACTCTACCGAGCCGCGCTATAGTCGGCCGGGTATGGCACCTATTGTGCAACCACTGATCAGTTGGGTTTTACCGAGCTCCACGTGGCCGGGTACGATTCTACCGAGCCCTATGATGGCCGGGTACGTTTTACCGAGCCTATTATGGCCGGGTACGATATGATGATGGTGATGCCCACAAAGGCGTATGTTTTAAAAGTTTATGTATATATATGTATGTATCATGTATTTCATGTCAGTAGCCCTCAGAGGTACCCAGATGTCACAGGTTGTATATTCTCTATCCCTGTTTACATTACTGTTCTCACTTATGCTTTCCTGCCTTACATACTCAGTACTTTATTTGTACTGACGTCCTTTTTATTTGTGGACGCTGCATGTCGTGCTGCAGGTCCTGATAGACGGGTAGACGCAGCTCCCCCATCACAGTAGGCTATCCGGTTCAGCAGTTATTGGCGAGATCCCTTCTCCGGACTTGCCGTGGTCTTGGTATGCATTTTTGTTATAGACATTATGGGTATGTCGGGGCCCTATTCCGGCAATGTTGTAGCATTTATGTTCTTTTAGAGGCTCATAGACAGGTGTCGACTTATGTATGGTTTAGAATGCCTTGTCGGCTGATTTTTGTTGTATAGTCTTTCATGGCATCATGGTAGCTCGTACCTTATATATAGTTTCTTGACAGTCTTGTCGTCCCATGTTATGTATGTTCATGACATTATCTTTCATTGTTGGATGTTCATGATCCATGTCTACTATTTATATTGATCTTGTCGGCCCTTAAAGATAATAAGGAAGGTTAGATAAAATGTACGTTGGTGCTCGGCAAGTATGGCCCGGGTGCTAGTCATGACCCTCCAGTTGGGTCGTGACAAACTTGGTATCAGAGCAAGTCTGTCCTAGGGGTTGTCTATGAGCCGTGTCTAGTAGAGTTTTGATTATGGATGTGTAGCGCGCCACATTTATAATCAGGAGGCTACGTGACATCTAGGGTTGTTACCTTCTTCCTGAATCTAGATCGTGCGTAGAGTTGAGTCGTAAGTGTTCATATCTAATATTCACCTTGTTTTCTTTTAGCGATGCCTTCGACTAGGAAGCAAGCGATTAGTAAACGGCTTGATACAGCTGTAGGAGAGGGTAACATTCAGGTGCCTCCAGCCATAGCAGGCCAAAGTGAGCCTCAGAGTGAGATGCCGTCTCATACCTCTCTGTCTCCTCCAGAGGATATTAGGAGGCACCCAGTACATCCAGTTCCTCCGTCTGGCACTACAGACCACGATATGCGCAGTGCAGTGCAGTTGTTGAGTAGCTTAGTAGCTGCTCAGGCTCAGAGGCAGAATACCGGTGCTGCTGATAAACCGGTTAGTGCAGGAGTTCGTGATTTTATTAATCTAGACCCTCCAGTGTTTACCGGATCAAGCCCCAAGGAGGACCCGCAAACATTTATTGATCAGGTTCATTGTACATTGCGTGTTATGCATGCTAGTGATACAGAGGCAGTAGAGTTGGCTTCTTATCGGTTATGGGATTTAGCGATTTTATGGTATGATAGTTGGGAGAGATCTAGGGGTCCGAACGCTCCTCCAGCCGTGTGGAAGGAATTTTCTGAGGCCTTTCTTCATCACTACTTACCAGCTGAGATACGATGAGCTAGAGCTGATAAGTTCTTGAACCTTCGACAGGGTAATATGAGTGCATGAGAGTATAGTATATAGTATGCGCACGGACGCTCGTCACCTCATACGTGCGCAAGTCCCACAACATGTAGCATATAACAAGAATAACACCTGCGGTGTAATTTCCACCACATAAGGTTAGACAAGAGACTTATCTTGCTCCGAAGTTCCATAACCGGCTCCAATGTCTCTCTAATACCTCGAACCGACGGCCATCAATTCAAAACTAGTCAAATAATGTGCAAATCAATCAAAATATACCCCAATGCATACAGTTTAACTATTTATAATGATTCTCAACTCCGCTCAAAAAGTCAACAAAGTCAACCCTCGGGCCCACGTGCCCGGATTCCGAAACTTTTTGAAGATAAACATTACCCATAACATTACGAACTCAAATATATCATTTATTCCTAATTCCACTTCCAAAATCATGGTTAAAATCCAAAATTATCAATTCTAGGTTTCTTTCAAAATTCCCCAATTTCTCCTAATTTCCATGTTAAAATTCCATATGTGTTCATGAAATATAATCAAAAGTGATTTTGAAACACCTACCCCCAAGAGGTGGATGAAATAGCTCTCCAAAATCGCCCCAAAGTCGGCTCCAAGAGAGAGAAAAAAAGAGATAAAATGAGCAAATCCCGTTTTGGCTAGCATATATATATTCTGCCCAGTCGATTTTCTGCACCTGCGGAACTCCTTGCGCCTCCGCGGCTCCGCTTCTGCGGAAGCTACCTTGCATATGCGACTTCCCCTAAGGTGCCAGCTTTCTGCTTCTGCAGACATTCAATCGCAGATGCACATCTGCTTCTACGGAAATCACCCGCATATGCGGACTCCCCAACTCGAGCAACACTCTGCACCTACATGCCCGTGACCGCACTTGCGGCTCCGCAGGTGTGCTACAACACCCACACCTGCGATCTTCCAGCCCCAGACCACTTCCGCTTCTGCGCCCCTCCGCCCGCATCTGCGAGCCCGCAGGTGTGATAAATTTCTCGCACTTGCGAATCCTACCAGCCTCAATCCCAACCGCTTCTGCAGTCTCGCACATGCGGCCATAACCTCGCAGGTGCGATCACACCAGAAGCCTTAAGCTTAAGCAATTCCTTAAGTCCAAAACTCGATCCGATTCCAATATGATTCGCACCCGAGGCCTCCGGGACCCCATCCAGCCATACCAACAAGTTCTAAAACACGATACGGAATTAGTCAAAGCTTCAAATCACGCCAAACAACATCAAAACTATGAATCGATGATCGAAACCTTTCTTTAAACTTTTAAATTTCGCCGAACGTGTCCAAATTACACTTAAACATCTCGAAATAACGCCAAATTTTGTGTGCAAGACACCAATCATAATACGAACCTATTCCAAGGCTTAGAACCCCAAACAGACATGGATAACATCAAAATTCACTTCAAATCAAACTTAAGAAATCTTTAAACTTTCAAAATGCCAACCTTCCATAATAAACGTTGAAATGCTCCCGGGCGACCCGATACTCAATCCGAACTTACGCCCAAGTCTGAAATCATCATACGAATCAATTAGAACCTTTAAATTTCGATTCCGAGGTCGTTTACCCAAAAGTCAAACCACTGGTCTACTCTTCCAACTTAAACTTTCGAATTGACAATTTTCCTTCCGCAACAACTTCGAACTTCCCGAAATTCAATTTCGATTACACGTAGAAGTCATAATACATGAAGTGAAGCTACTAAAGGCCACAAACTGCTGAACGATGTGCTAGAGTTCAAAATGACCTGTCGGGTCATTACACCAATGGCAATCAAAATTCCTTCTAAAAAACCTAAACACCCGAAATTTCATGGCCGTTGATCACTAGATCAAACGGCCCAGATCCTATCTCCAAAGCTTAACCTTAGAGACGGCCCCCAAACCCCTTAACCCTAATTCATTTACCCCCTTCTCAGCCGCCTCCCTTTCCTCTTTCCTTCTCCTTTCTCTCAGTCTCTCATGAATGTCAATCAACAGACCTTGCACAAATTTGTGCAAGGTCATGAAACCTCTCACCAAATCGTCCTCTTTTGCTTCACTATCTGAGAATCCCGCTGACCTTTCCCCTTTTGTGTTCTTCCAATTTGACCACCAGAATCTCGACCTTAGCATCGAGACACTGCTTCTCCTTCGTTCTTTCAAATCCAAACTCAGAAAATTATCTACTTTGTCCCTAGGATATGCAGCCTACGATTTATTTTCCATTTCCATCATTAAATTCAAAATACCCAAATCCAAACCCTACATACAACGACGAAATGTCCAATCTCGGATTTCTCTTAATGAGTTGTTAAATCTATGGCATGCATGGCTATATCTGTAGTGTTATCATCATTATTCTTGGTCCAGAGGTCAGCCATAGCGACCTTTGGACATTGGGCCTTTACCCGATGGTCCTACGCCTTCAAACGGCATGTCGCCACTCAGGTAAAAATCTTCAATGATTCCCCCTCTGCTCTTTCTGATTTTACCTCCTTTGCTATCATCATTCATCATCCGTCATCCTCCACTACCACAGTTTGAATCTATGAAAGGCTCAACGGCCACTATAAATAGTAGTCTTAAATGCTCTCACAAAAGACACAGACAAGATACACCAACTACACCTAACATTTCTCAAATATTTAAGATATAGTAGAGTATTTGCTTAAGCCTTTTTGTTTGAAGTTTCGAGTTTTCACTCAACCTATGCTTCTCTCTTTCTCTTGGCTCTAAGTTTGTCACTGGTTAAAAGTTGAGCTTTTGGTTTCCTAAACGGCTAACTTGAACAGTCGTTTAGTTTGCTGCACCAAAGGAGGTCACTAAAACCTCAATGTTATTATTCTTCTGCTAGTCTAAATTCCTTAATATGAACTGCTTTACTATTTTTGCTAAATGATGTTATTAATTTTTTGTTTATGTTTATTTAACTGCTTTATGTGCGTATTAATGACTGTTAATTAGTCTCATGCGATCATGAACTTTCCTTAATTCATTGAAATTAGAATTACATATTGGTATTGATATGTATCTGATGATTCATATTTCATTTTAACTTTGAAAGTGACTAAATTTTTTTTAACATTCCCAATACCTAGTTTCTGATCTCTTTAAGGATTCTATTAGCACTACTCTGATTGTTATGTTAACGTGCTGTGAATGTTACTTTTGTAGTTCCCTTAATAGTCCTGATTTAAGCAAAGTATGAATCACTTAGTGCTGAAAACCAACCCGCTGCCTTAGTTCAAAAGTACTAAATCGTGATCTTTTAGCTTATTTTATCTCCATAATATGCTTCTGTGATTGGTTTATTAAACTCATGGCTGTCTATGTAAACCTGCCCTAAGTTATTTTGATCCTAGTATCACTTTTGTGTATGTTCTGAGATTACTGTACACCTTGTTTAAGTCATGAAGTAAGGATGAGATGTATTCAGGTTAAGATAACATATTTGTTTAGCTAAAATACAATTGCTGAGTTCCATTCTACCTGAAACCCTATCCCGGATATGCTTACCATGTTTTCAAATGTGATGATACTCTTATCTTTGTCACTGAAGCTCATATAGTGATATTGTCAGTAACATTTTGTATAATATGATCTCTGCTAGCTGTCCTTTGTGTGTGTTCTTGGGATTCTGCACTCATTTTTGATCTTCAGTATCTCTGTTTATCCTTCATGATCCCTCACATGCCCACACCGTTTTGATACTTCACTAAGCTCTCTTAAATGGATTAAACTTAGTTTGTGAGCTCTAAATAGAGTCATTTGTTGCTACTACTTGAACATAACAACATGTTTTATCCTCGATGAGATTAGTGTGAAGTCAATACTATTATAAAGTCCTAAATGAAGTTGTGAATCTGTGGCTTTGCTAACATCTTTTAGAAGTCCTAATTGTAACCTTTGAGCCTGTTAGTATCCGTTAGAAGTTCAGATTGTAGTTTGGGTACCTCTGACAGTACCAATAGAAGCTCTAATAATGGTTGCAGCTTTGAACCCTTGTCAACACTTCTTGAATTTTCTATTTGAAGTTATCAATTTGTGTCTCTTAATTAGGGGTTATTAATTGTATTTTGAAACTGCTAAACTGTATTTGTATTGGTACTCCTTAAAGAATATCAGTTGTAGTAATTAACCTATAGTGTTGTTGACATTCCTCAAGAATCTTAATTATGATTGTTAATCTATCATCTCCTGATTTCCTTTATAAGCTAATTGAAGTTGTTGGTCTGTATCTATGTTAACTCCTTTTAAAGAGTTTCAATTGGAGTTGTTAACCTATGTGTATACTAGAGACCAATCCTTGATTAGTGTAACTGAATGATGTTAAAGCATATATGTTGAGTTCATAATTGTACATGCTTGGACTATAGGCCTTTATGTCCTTAGAATGTATGATCTTAAGCGCTTGATTCTTAATAATAATAGAATTATGTTCCTGCCTCTATGTGTGTTTGAAACTGATTCCTTTTGAACCTCTTAGTATATTAATCATAGCGAACCGTCCATCTAGCTGTTAAAAATGGTCATAACAATATGAATAGGTTATCTTGTATTTTTGTAATATATTCTGTTTTAGCCATCATGTGAAGGGTATTGCTTCTATGGTATGATGTTGGTATGGTGATTGATTCACATTCAAGCTACTTTGGTGTCGATGGTGCTAGCTGTTTCTGAGGGCTTTTTTCGCATGGGCATGAGGGTATGATTTATTTAAGGGTTATGACTTGCTACTTCAGATCTGTGATACAGAAAATTTCTTCAAGCGAGAGGCGACCATTTACTACTTTGTGGGCGTAAGCAACATGATCCGCAACCACAACTAGTGGATGAGGTATTGGGTCTCCCCACATGGGCAAGTAGAGTGGAGGGAAATGCTGACCAATGTAAGTGGAGAATGGGTCAACTGGAAGCTATCATGGTTAGGTGGAAGGAAAATCTTAAGGACTCCTCAAAAATACTTCATTAAGCTGATCAGACTTGAGGGCATCCAACCATACTCACCCATGCAGGTTATCAGACAGTTCGGGATGATCCAGGATGTACCTCTATGGACAAGGACAGTGTTGTACGAGGATGAGTACAATAGACATATTCCGATCCCTAGGATAAGAAAGCTCCAAGAAGAGTGGAACAACCTGGTCACAATGCCGATGGGTTAAAACTCGTGGTTCACTCCGGAGTATTATGTCTCGATCAACGAGGAAGACGAGCTAGCCCGACCAAGCAGAGAGGGTACAACCTGGTTGGAGGGCGCAATGGCTGCTTTGCAAATCTACCATGAGATTCTGCCACATTACCTTGTGACTACCTCAATGCACCGTCAAGTGATCTCAGGATCCATCGATCACATGTTGCCACCTGCTAATGACGATGAGCGGGTAGTGGAGTGCATCCAAATAGAGTCTGGGATGGAGCCGGAAGAAGATCCAGAGGAAGGGTCTGAGTTCAACGATGACGAGGAGGAGTTTGAAGAAGACCCGGAGAAAGAACCAGAAGAAGAAGAGGAGATGGGAAATGATTCCGGGGATGGTTACTAGAAGTTGGTTGATTTCCCCTTCTTTCCCACTTTGTACCCTTATCCCAGTTTTCTTTTTACTTTCCTAAAGGGCTAGTTGTTTAAGCCCATGTAGTTCTATGAATATCAGAAACAGTGATGTAATCTTTGTTCCCACTTATCTCAGTCCAAAAGTTATCAATGAAAACAAACTTGCTTCGGATCTAAATGTGTCAAGTCTAATTATTTGTCAAACATCTGCGATTTAGGCCGACCTCCAGCAATGAGAGGTCCCATAAATTCTAGGAAAATGCGGTAGCCTTACGGTGTGAATTAATTTCTTTGTATGATTTTCTATTTGTATAAATGAAGAAACTGACTCCTACTTCTTTTTTCTTTTTTTTTCTTCTTGTCTTTTCTTTTACTTTATTATTACTCCCCAAAAGAAAAGTTTGTTTGTGTCGACCCAAAACTGTCGAAACCACCGTACAATCTAAGATCAAAGAGAAAGATGTCAGCTATAGAAAACCTGATTGAACATGCTTTGGTCATAGCCGACATCCCAGGGCGATTGGGAGAAAAGGACGATACCAGGAATGACGAACACGTGGCCAAGATGGCCCGGGAGATGGAGTCTCTAAGGGAAGAAGTACATCATATCATGGAACTAGCACATCTGGCCGTGACAACACTTTCTCAACCACCTCGCTTTCCTTCTTTGGATTAAATTCCTGACCACTTTCCTTCCACATCATGCTAAAATAACAATACCATAACTTCAGTCCCCACCAATCAAGTCATACCTCCAATAACCCCCGCAAACCCACCAAATCCCCCTATCCACACTCCCTACGCATCACAATACATTCAAGCACCATAAAACCCGCCTATCACCACCAATGCAACTCACACCTCTCCTCGTGATGGAGTCACTATTACCAATCACCCAAATCAGCACATACCACCGCCCATGAGCGGTATGTTCCACTTGTATATGCCATTTCTGAACCTACCTTTACAACACATGTCACAGTCAGGGTGCCTTATGAGATTGACCAAGACGCCGAGATGGAGATGAAAGCCAGGCGTAAGGAAGAAGAGTCAGTATCTGAGCAACCGCAAATCTTGAGAAAACAAATGAAGAACCTCCAAGTTGCCCGGGGAAGTGAAAGTTTAGACTACAAGGATCTGTGTATCCATCCGGATGTAGATATGCCGACAGGGTATAAGCCTCCAAAGTTTGATATCTTCAATAGGATGGGTGATCCCACACGTATTTGAGGGCATATTGTGACAAGTTAGTCAGAGTGGGGAGGAACGAGAAGCAAAGAATGAAGTTATTTATAAGGAGCATGATGGGAGAAGCACTCACCTGATATACTCGACAGGATCCGCGAAACTAGAGAACCTGACAAGATATGGCGGAGGACTTCATGAATCACTTTCGATTTAACACAGAGATCACTCTCGATAGGTTCGGCACTAGTTAACCTACAAAAAAAGCCATCCGAGTCATTCCAAGAATATGCATGTCGGTGGAGATCAGAGGCCGCCAGGGCGCAACCTCCACTGGACGACAGTGAATTAACCAAGTATTTCATTAGAGCCTAGAAAGGGATATACGTTGAAAAAATGATGAGAATGATGGGATAAAAATTCCCCAAGCTGGTCAAGATGGGAGATTTCTTAGAACGGTATAAAATCAGGTAAAGTACAATCCATGGAAGCACTGCAAGCGGTCAGCAAGGCAATCCAATTAGGGTCAATCGGTAGCGGAAAGAAGAAGAAAGAGGAGGTCTCAGCAGTCATCCCTTACTATCAACCCAACACACATCACAGAAATACTTCCTATTACCCAAAAAAATATTCACCACCACCCACTTACGCTCCAGTCTATAACACCCAACCATATTACTATCTCCAACCCCAATACAACCCTCCTCGAGCCCACAACAACCCGAAACCACAATGACCATATGCTTATGTCCAAACCACTACCCACCAAAACCGACCCACTTATGCACCACACCCTCATCTCAATTTTTAAGAGAGGCATCCCAGAAATTATACCTCGATTGCTAAGCCTCTGGCCCAATTGTTCGAGAGATTGAGAAGAGCGGGTTTGATACATCAAGTGGAAGGAAGGGTCCCTGAGTATCCCTCCAAGTATTTTTATGCAACTAAAAGGTGCATGTACCATTCCAACATCCCTATGCGTGATACTGAAGACTGTTTTAAGCTGAAAAATGAGATTGAAATACTGATCAAGAGTGGAGCCATTCAGTGCACTCCGGTGTCAACATGATCACATTGGATGAGGAATATGATCTTAAGGGAACGATTGTCATAATAAGAAATGTAGCAGCTGCGAGGATCCCATCTCAAAGGGCTCCAATGATTACAGTACAAGTGATACCTACAATGACAGTTCAGACTTATCGGCTACAACATGTCGTTAATACAGGGGACGAAGAGAGTCAGGAATACAAAATTATTCCAAGGACATTCCAGCAGAAGGGGAAGGCCAAGATGACAAACTCTACCGCAGCCCATGGTATGACTAGGTCTGGGAGATGCTACACTCTTGAAGATGCAAGTCGAGGAACTTGGGGAAAAAGAAGATTCAAAGAAGGAACATAACAGACCCAGAAGCCGCCAAATTCTGGAAGAGAATTTCAACCAAAGAGTACTCCGTGGAGGAGTAGCTGAAGAGAACTCCAGCACAGATATTAATCATGGACTTGCTGATGAACTCCAACAGTCATAAGGATGCCCTGTTAAAATTACTAAGCGGGGTAAGTGTACCAAGCAACAGCACTAGTGAGGCGCTGGCCGTAATAATTGGAAAAATGGTCGAAGAAAATATGATCACTTTCAGAAGAGACGAACTTCCCATCGAAGGCGCAACACATAACAAAGCTCTTCATATCACTGTCAAATGTGGGGACAAAGTGGTGTCCCGAGTACTGGTCGATAGAGGGTCAGGAGTCAACATTTGTCCGCTTTCTCTTTACGAGAGTTGGGAATCCATTTGAGGGATGTCAAGGAAATCCATGTGAGGGTAAGTGCCTTTGATGGTTCGCAGAAGGATGTCATCGGAGAAATTTATTTGGCTTTGCAGATCGGGCCGGTCGAATTTCCCATATTATTTCAAGTAATGGATATTTCTTCTTAGAACAACTTGCTATGGGGAAGGCCCTGGATATAGATGGCAGGGGCCATCCCGTCCACTCTACACCAATGCATGAAATTTGAGTGGGGATGTAAGGAGATCATGGTCCATGGCGAGTGGGGTCACTTTGCTTATTTGGAGTATGTTGTTCCATTCATTGAAGGGCTAGACAGAGTTGTTTTCCATGTAGTGGAAATCATGCAGACCATCGAAATGGAAGAGACTAAACAAAACTTGGAAATGCAGTCACCATATAGATCCAAGATGGCTATGAGGGAGATGATGAAATATAGATACAGACCAAGAACAGGGTTGGGAGCCAGGTCGGACGGGATCACAGAGCCGATTGAACCTAATTGGCAGAAAGAAAGGGACGGCATAGTATATTAGCCTTTAGTGGGGAAAGCTCATACTGGTAGCTCCAGGAAAAAAGATTTTTTGTGCTAGAGCATGTTTCAAGTCCGGGCCAGAGTTTAGTACCAGAAGATGATATCATCGATGGGATGGGAAAACTATTCGTGAATATGAATGAAGAATGCTGTGAAGGGACTAATATCAAGACACCGACTATCAAGGATGCTAAACTAGGGGAAGAGCTGCGGAATTGGACCGGCGGTCCATCTTTGGTTCACCGGGAGTCTTGGTAGTATGGAACTGTAAAAGTTTTCTTTTTGAAAAGCGCACGGTCAATTGAGACATGCATTGCGTCTATGACTTTTTGTCATTTGTGTCTTTTGATCGCTTGGACGTTCCCCATTTGATGAAATAAAAAGAATCATTTTTTCAAAATATTGCAACTTTATTTACCGCTTCATTTATACTTAGCTTTCTTTTCAGTAATCAAAATGCTAAAAATCCCCGTTCCACGATTTTGACATGTAACGAAACCGTCGAGTGCAACGACCCAGACTACGAGGAGTATGACGAGAGTATGATGCCAGACAATCTCCCATAGGAAATCAAACAGCTGGAGAGTCAAAAAAATCCCAACCTCGACGAAACAGAAGTGGTCAACCTTGGAAATGAAGGAGACGTGAAAGTGTTACACCCTATATTTTCATACGTAAAAATGCGTCGTAAGCAAACTAATGTAGGACCAAAAATGAGATAATATTTAAAAGTATATAAAGTAAGTTAATCATGTTACCTCTGAGGTTACAAATATTGAAGATCATGAACAACAAGTACAAAGAGGGTTGGACAGTTCAGAAGCTAAAGCAATTAAATAAAACAATGTTTCGTCAAAAGTCGACAAGTTGGGAATGTTATAACATGTACCTTTGGGGTGAGACTAGGGTGATTAACATGATAAGGAGATTATGTTATGATTTATATTAGTCATATGACATCCGTGTGTTATGTTTTAATGTCAAGCGAGTTGTGGAACAAAAGTCGATGAAAGTCATCACAAGTTACACTCATAAGTTTTACTGAAATTTTGGGTCAACTGTAACTGCGATTTTTTCCCAATATACTTAGAGTTATGGGGTGTTCCACCCATCAAATTAAATATCTATGAGTCTATTTTCCAACGCATTAAACCGTTTGTCAATACGATATTGGAGTAGAAAGATATGGGCATTTGTGCGATACTGCACAAGCTGCTAGGTGACAAGTAGGTGTGTCACCTACTTGCTTATATGAAAGCCCAAAAATGGGCCATTTCGGGTCGTCCAAAGAGGCCTTTTAAGGGCCTATTTTCTTCATATATTAGACTTAAAATATAGCATAATAACCAGACATAAGCTCTGCAAAGAATCCTCCCAAATATTTCCCACAAACCCTAATTGATTTTCTCTCTCTTTCAAGTTCTAATTGGAGATAAAACCTAGAGTTTGAAGAACCAAGATAAGAGCTGAGTTATCCAACAAATAAGGTGACTTTACTGCTCTCTTTCATCCAATTTTTCTTCTGTAAATTCATGGTAAGTCATTCTATACTTGTAAGAACTCACGGGACGGTGATCGGAAGCCTTGAGTTCGAGTTATTCACTTGTAGCGGACTGTTTTGTGGACTGTTTTGTGTTGCTGTTGGGCTGCGTGTTTTACTACTATTTTATGGAGTTTTGGAGGAGGAATGGGGTTTATAAACACCATATAAATTTAGGGTGGTTGGCTGGTCGTTCGTCATAACATTTTCGGGTTGTTTGACACTACTACGGTAGTCGTTTTGTGTACGAAGAGATTGGGGTGCGTTGGGCTGTTTGGTAGTATTTGATGGTGTATATAGGGCTGGAAAATGATGTATATATGTTGTTATTGTTCTGTTCTTGTATTGTTGGTGTTATCTTGAATTTGGAGGAAGTAAGGATTATAGGGGAGATGCTGCCCGTTTTAATACAAAATAAGTTTGTCGTTCGTTGTGCGATAGTTGTACCTTTCGTAACTTAACGATAGTATTATTATCGTTCTTGTAGATTAAGGTGCAAAGAGGTGAGTTCAACTTGGTGATTGGAAAGATTGTGATAAGGTATGTTAAGGCTAAGCCTTCCTTCATTTTGGCATGATCTCGTAGCTACATGTGTTAGTAATGAGACAAAAAGAGAAGTTCATATTCATGAATTTATTCACACTATTCTAGTCTCATAAGTTACAATATTATTCCTTATCGAGACTCTATATTCAATTTTAGTATTGTCTTCTTCCAGTCAAGAGAGCAGCAAGCCTATATATACAGTATTACAGTATTTTCATTACCATCGAGCTATAATCGATGGGCAGGCCCCTATTGGGCAACCTCTGATCAGATGGAAAGTTATATACCGAGCCTACTGTGGCCGAGCGCCTATGAGCGAGCCCAGCATGGTCGAGATACATAGCCTAGTATGGCCGAGCGCCTATGAGCGAGCCTACTATGGCAGAGCAGTTATATATACCGAGCCTTATAAGGCCGTACAATTATTTTACTTACTATATTGAAGGAGTTGAGTCAGTATCAGCAGGTAAGTATATCTCCAGATCATCTTTGACTCCCAGTTACTTCCAGTTATTATATTATCAGTTCAGTTTCGATTTTCAGTTATGTTATTGCCTTACATACTCGGTACATTATTTCGTACTGACGTCCCTTTTCCGGGGATGCTGCATTTCATGCATGCAGGTTCAGATAGACAGACGAGTAGATCTCCTCAGTAGGTGTTTCCCGAGTTCAGCCTGATCGGTAAGCTCCACGCCTTTCGGAGTTGCCAGGTCTAGAGTGTTGTGTACATCTTATGTATATCTGTATATATGTTATGGGTAGGTCGGGGCCCTTATTCCGATCATAGTACATCTATCAGTAGAGGCTTGTAGACATATCCTGTTGGTTAGTGCAGTATGTTGGGTTTGTAGGCCTGGTATGTATAATTTGGTGGTTTGTCAGCTGTAGTAGCTATGACGGCCTTTTCAGCCTAGCTTTATATTGATGTTTAGTTAGCGCTAGTTTCCATTCAGTTTTATATTTTGCTTCGCAAATTGTCTTACAAGGTGGCCCCATGGCCAAAGTATGACATTATGTGTTCAGAGTCCCTTCGTCGCAATTTGGTACGCCAGGTTAGGTGAGGCACCGGGTGCTTGTCTCGCTCCTAGGTTCGGGGCGTGACAAACTTGGTATCAGAGCAGTTCTGTCCTAGGAAGTCTACAAGCCGTGTCTAGTAGGGTCTTGTTTATAGATGTGTTGTGCACCACATTATATAAGCAGGGAACTACAGGGCATTTAGGAGTTGGTTACCCTTCTTTGAAATCTAAATCGTGCTATAGAACTGAGTTATAGGAAATTTGAATTAAACTTATGTGTTGGTGTTTGCATGCACAGATGACGGTGACTAGGAAGACTACGGCTAGCCAGAGGAGAGATACAACAGTAGGTGAGGGGACCAGCAGGGTACCCCCAGTAGATGGGGCCCAGTCTGAGGCTCAAGGTGAGACCCCTACTCAGCCATTACCGGCTCCTCCACCAACTACGGAGATTCCTAGGGAAACTGCACATCCAGTTCCCCCTCCACTTCCATCAGATCCGGACTTAAGGAGTGCGGTGCATTTGTTGACACAGTTGGTAGCTACCCAGCAACAGGCTAGGGCATCAGCTAGTGCAGGAACTTCTGAGGGGTCTGGGAGTTCAAGGGTCCAAGAGTTTATTGCTTTGAGTCCCCCAGAGTTCACGGGGACATATCAGAGGGAGGACCCACAGAATTTCATAGATCAGCTTCACAGGATCTTTTGTGTTATGCATGCCACGGAGAAAGAGGCAGTTGAGCTAGCAGCTTTTCGACTCCGAGATATAGCCATCCTTTGGTATGAGGGATGGGAGAGGTCCAGGGGACGTGATGCACCTCCAGCTATTTGGGGGAATTTTTCAGATGCCTTCCTTGACCAGTACTTACCACGGGAGATCCGACAGGCTCGAGTCGATCAGTTTCTAGCCCTCAAGCAGGGTAATATGAGTGTTCGAGAGTATAGTCTCTGTTTTGACTCATTGGCCAGATATGCACCATCCATAGTTGCTACTATGCGGGACAGGATTCACAGGTTTATAGCAGGGTTAGCCCTAGAGTTAACCGAGGCATGTGCCACCGCTGCATTGCAGGATAGTATGGATATCTCTCGGATTCAGGCATTCGCCCAGAATATAGAAAGGGGTAGGCGTCGGCAGCAGGGTACAGAAAGGGCTGAGCAAGGGCAACGTAAGAGGATGAGATTTCCCAGGCCTCAGGAGCTATATTAGGGTAGTTATAGGACCCAGTACTTCGGACGGCCACCTAGGCCTCCGCCACCTCAGTTACAGGGTTACAGGTATGACCGCTATAATCAGTCAGGACCAGGTGAGAGCTCACGGGCGTCGGGTTTGCAGCGACAGTGAGGATCTGCGCAGACATGGTCATTTCCTCCACGGTTTGACATCTGTGGTAGAGGACACTTGGGCCAATGCCGAGCAGGTTCTAATGCTTGTTATACATGTGGGTGTCCAGGGCATATGATGCGAGATTGCCCAAATAGAGATTCGGGGGGAATGGCACAACCAGCGAGTTCAGCAACAGGATCATCTATGTCCGTGCATCCTTCAGGGCGCGAGTCTCAGTCTTCGGCTGGTAGAGGTCGGGGCAGAGGTAGAGGTTCCAGTTCAAGTGGTAATCAGAACCGTATCTATGCTTTAGCGGGTCGACAGGACTAGGAGTCTTCACCAGACGTTGTGACAGGTATATTAACCATTTGCTCTCACGATGCTTATGCTTTGATAGACCCAGGATCTACTTTATCGTATATTATCCCATTTGTCGCGAGGAAGTTTGGTATAGTGCCTGAAATACTAAGTGATCCTTTTGCGGTATCTACACCGGTCGGAGAATCGATTATTGCTAGACGGGTTTACCGAGGTTGTACAGTGACAATTTGTAGTCGTCAGACCTCAGCTGACCTAGTTGAGCCAGAGATGATGCATTTTGATGCTATCATGGGCATGGACTGGTTGGCAGCTTGCTATGCCACAGTTGATTGCCGAGCAAAGGCAGCCAGATTTCATTTTTCGGGTGAGCCAGTCCTTGAATGGGTAGGTAATACACCAACACCCAGAGGTAGGTTTATTTCCTATCTGAAGGCGAGGAAAATGATTGCAAAAGGGTGCATTTATCATATTGTGCGAGTTAGAGATGCAGATGCTGAGATACCTACACTTCAGTCTATTCCCGCAGTTAAAGAGTATGCAGATGTGTTTCCAGATGAGCTTCCAGGTATTCCTCCAGAGCGAGAGATTGATTTTAGCATCGATTTGCTTCCAGGAACTCAACCAATATTCGTCCCTCCGTATAGAATGGCACCTGGCGAATTGAAGGAGTTGAAGGAGCAGTTAAAAGATTTGCTGGAGAAAGGTTACATCAGGCCCAGTACCTCACCTTAGGGTGCACCAGTACTATTTGTGCGGAAGAAAGACGGCTCGCTGAGGATGTGTATCGATTATAGGCAGCTGAACAAGGTAACTATTAAGAATAAGTATCCACTTCCAAGGATCGATGACTTGTTTGATCAGTTGCAGGGGCTAGATGCTTTTCAAAGATAGATTTGAGGTCGGGGTACCACCAGGTCAGAGTTCGGGAAAAAGATATTCTGAAGACAGCCTTCAGGACCCGATATGGCCACTTCGAGTTCCTTGTCATGTCCTTCGGGTTGACTAATGCACCCGCTGTATTTATGGACTTGATGAATAGCCTATTCCGGCCATTTTTAGATCTGTTCGTGATAGTATTTATTGATGATATTCTGGTTTATTCCCGTTCAGAGGATGAGCATGCGGACCACCTACGAGCGGTACTCCAAACCCTCCGTGATCGTAAGTTGTATGCTAAGTTTTCTAAATGTGAGTTCTGGTTGAAGTCTGTAGCATTCTTGGGGCATATTGTATCAGATGAAGGGATAAAGGTGGACACTCAGAAGATTGAGGCCGTGAAATCTTGGCCTAGACCTACCACTCCGACAGAGGTTCGTAGCTTTCTAGGCTTAGCAGGATACTATCGGAGGTTCGTAGAGGGTTTTTCTTCCCTTTCGGCACCATTGATGAAGTTGACACAGAAAGAAACTAAGTTTCAATGGACAGAGGCTTGTGAGCAGAGTTTCCAAGAGCTTAAGAACAGGTTGACCTCAGCTTCAGTTCTAACACTTCCAGAGGGTCTAGAGGGTTATGCCGTGTATTGTGATGCATCAGGTGTCGGGTTAGGATGTGTCCTGATGCAACATGGGAAGGTAATTACGTATGCTTCAAGGCAGTTGAGGAAGCACGAGAGGAATTATCCGACCCACGACCTCGAGTTAGCTGCGGTTGTCCATGCACTTAAGATATGGCGGCATTATTTATATGGTGTTCATGTTGATGTATTTACTGATCATAAAAGCCTGCAATATATCTTCAAGCAGAAAGAGTTGAATTTGCGACAGAGGCGATGGCTTGAGTTATTGAAAGATTACGATGTTAACATTCTCTACCATCCAGGGAAAGCTAATGTTGTAGCAGATGCATTTAGTCGCCGATCTATGGGTAGCTTAGCACATGTAGATCCCGAGAAAAGACAATTAGCTAGAGAGATTCATCAATTGTCTTCGTTGGGGGTTTGGTTAGTAGATTCTGAGGATGGTGGAGTTGTATTCCAAAACACTACAAAATCATCCCTCATAGCAGAAGTCAAGGAAAGGCAGTACGAGGACCCAGAGTTGGTCGAGCTGAGAGAGCGAGTTCCGCAACAGAAGAAACCACTGTTAGAGCTAAAGGGAGATGGGGTTCTCAGATATAGGGGTCGTTTGTGTGTTCCAGATGTAGCAGGGCTACGAGACAGGATTATGTCAGAGGCACATTATTCATGGTATTCCATCCATCCTGGGTCGACGAAGATGTATCATGACATTAAGGATGTGTACTGGTGGAATGATATGAAGAAGAACATTGCTGAGTTTGTCGCCCAATGTACTAGTTGCCAGCAAGTGAAGATAGAGCACCAGAAGCCTGGAGGGCTAATGCAGACTATAGAGATCCCGACATGGAAATGGGAGGCGATAAACATGGACTTTATCACGGGTTTACCTCGTTCTAATCGTAAGTTCGATTCCATATGGGTGATAGTCGATAGGCTCACGAAATCAGCTCACTTCCTACCGGTCAGATCTACATATACAGCAGAAGATTATGCAAAGTTATATATTAAGGAGATAGTGCGGCTACACGGAGTACCAGTTTCTATTATATCTGACCGTGGGGCTCAGTTTACAGCACATTTTTGGAGGTCATTTCAGAGAGGTCTAGGGACTCAGGTGAATCTCAGCACAGCTTTTCATCCACAGACTGATGGACAAGCCGAGCGCACAATTCAGACGCTCGAGGATATGTTACGAGTATGTGTGTTGGATTTTAAAAGAAGTTGGGATGAACATCTACCTCTTGTCGAGTTTGCATATAATAACAGTTACCACTCCAGTATTCAGATGGCTCCGTACGAGGCTTTGTATGGGCGTAAGTGCAGATCTCCTATAGGGTGGTTTGATGTTGGGGAATCTGGGTTATATGGGCCAGACCTGGTTCAACAGGCCATAGAGAAAGTAAAGCTTATCCGGGAGCGACTGTTGACAGCTCAGAGTCGTCAGAAGTCATATTCTGACGTGCGGCGACGAGACTTAGAGTTCAGGATTAATGACTGGGTATTCTTAAAGGTATCACCTATGAAGGGCGTGATGAGGTTTGGCAAGAAAGGCAAGCTTAGCCCACGGTATATTGGGCCTTATAGGATCATTCGGAGAGTGGGCCAAGTAGCTTATGAGTTAGAGTTGCCCTCAGAATTGGAGTCTGTCCATCCGGTTTTTCACGTATCTATGCTACGGAAGTGCATTGGCAATCCTACCCGAGTGGTGCCCACGGATGATGTACAGATTACAGAGGACTTGTCATACGAGGAAATTCCAGTTGCCATCCTAGACCGACAAATCCGCAATCTATGAAATAAGGAGGTAGCTTCCGTAAAGGTTTTATGGAGGAGCAAGAATGTAGAAGAGATGACGTGGGAATCGAAGGAAGAAATGAAGTCTAAATACCCCCACCTATTTCAAACTGAAGATATGGTTCGAGATGGGACGCTACAACATAGCTCTATGTAGGCTAGCAGGTCATCAGGTAAGCTTTTATTTTTCACTTTCAATATTTATGATATACGGTCGGTGAGGCAAATTGCTGCTATTCATAAAGATTGGCCATATGTGGCATGCATAGTATGTTTCTGGCTACGTGCAGGTTGGTTTTAACCTAGTGTACGAAGGATACCTTGGCAAAATTTTCCAAAGTCTCTAAGAGTAAACATTCGAGGACGAATGTTCCCAAGGGGGGAGTGATGTTACACCCTATATTTTCGTACGTAAAAATGCGTCGTAAGCAAACTAATGTAGGACCAAAAATGAGATAATATTTAAAAGTATATAAAGTAAGTTAATCATGTTACCTCTGAGGTTACAAATATTGAAGATCATGAACAACAAGTACAAAGAGGGTTGGACAGTTCAGAAGCTAAAGCAATTAAATAAAACAATGTTTCGTCGAAAGTCGACAAGTTGGGAATGTTATAACATGTACCTTTGGGGTGAGACTAGGGTGATTAACATGATAAGGAGATTATGTTATGATTTATATTAGTCGTATGACATCCGTGTGTTATGTTTTAATGTCAAGCGAGTTGTGGAACAAAAGTCGATGAAAGTCATCACAAGTTACACTCATAAGTTTTACTGAAATTTTGGGTCAAATGTAACTGCGATTTTCTCCCATATACTAAGAGTTATGGGGTGTTCCACCCATCAAATTAAAGATCTATGAATCTATTTTCCAACGCATTAAACCGTTTGTCAATACGACATTGGAGTAGAAAGATATGGGCATTTGTGCGATACTGCGCAAGCTGCTAGGTGACAAGTAGGTGTGTCACCTACTTGCTTAAATGAAAGCCCAAAAATGGGCCATTTCGGGTCGTCCAAAGAGGCCTTTTAAGGGCCTATTTTCTTCATATATTAGACTTAAAATATAGCATAATAACCAGATATAAGCTCTGCAAAGAATCCTCCCAAATATTTCCCACAAACCCTAATTGATTTTCTCTCCCTTTCAAGTTCTAATAGGAGGTAAAACCTAGAGTTTGAAGAACCAAGATAGGAGCTGAGTTATCCAACAAATAAGGTGAGTTTACTGCTCTCTTTCATCCAATTTTTCTTCTGTAAATTCATGGTAAGTCGTTCTATACTTGTAAGAACTCACGGGACGGTGATCGGAAGCCGTGAGTTCGAGTTATTCACTTGTAGCGGACTGTTTTGTGGACTGTTTTGTCTTGCTGTTGGGCTGCGTGTTTTACTACTATTTTGTGGAGTTTTGGAGGAGGAATGGGGTTTATAAACACCATATAAATTTAGGGTTGTTGGCTGGTCGTTCGTCATAACATTTTCGGGTCGTTTGACCCTACTACGGTAGTCGTTTTGTGTACGGAGAGATTGGGGTGTGTTGGGCTGTTTGGTAGTATTTGATGGTGTATATAGGGCTGGAAAATGATATATATATATATATATATAGGGCTGGAAAATGATGTATATATGTTGTTATTGTTCTGTTCTTGTATTGTTGGTGTTATCTTGAATTTGGAGGAAGTAAGGATTATAGGGGAGATGCTGCCCGTTTTAATACAAAATAAGTTTGTCGTTCGTTGTGCGATAGTTGTACCTTTCGTAACTTAACGATAGTATTATTATCGTTCTTGTAGATTAAGGTGCAAAGAGGTGAGTTCAACTTGGTGATTGGAAAGATTGTGATAAGGTATGTTAAGGCTAAGCCTTCCTTCATTTTGGCATGATCTCGTAGCTACATGTGTTAGTAATGAGACAAAAAGAGAAGTTCATATTCATGAATTTATTCACACTATTCTAGTCTCATAAGTTACAATATTATTCCTTATCGAGACTCTATATTCAATTTTAGTATTGTCTTCTTCCAGTCAAGAGAGCAGCAAGTCTATATATACAGTATTACAGTATTTTCATTACCATCGAGCTATAATCGATGGGCAGGCCCCTATTGGGCAACCTCTGATCAGATGGAAAGTTATATACCGAGCCTACTGTGGCCGAGCGCCTATGAGCGAGCCCAGCATGGTCGAGATACATAGCCTAGTATGGCCGAGCGCCTATGAGCGAGCCTACTATGGCAGAGCAGTTATATATACCGAGCCTTATAAGGCCGTACAATTATTTTACTTACTATATTGAAGGAGTTGAGTCAGTATCAGCAGGTAAGTATATCTCCAGATCATCTTTGACTCCCAGTTACTTCCAGTTATTATATTATCAGTTCAGTTTTGATTTTCAGTTATGTTATTGCCTTACATACTCGGTACATTATTTCGTACTGACGTCCCTTTTCCGGGGACGCTGCATTTCATGCATGCAGGTTCAGATAGACAGACGAGTAGATCTCCTCAGTAGGTGTTTCCCGAGTTCAGCCTGATCGGTAAGCTCCACGCCTTTCGGAGTTGCCAGGTCTAGAGTGTTGTGTACATCTTATGTATATCTGTATATATGTTATGGGTAGGTCGGGGCCCTATTCCGATCATAGTACATCTATCAGTAGAGGCTTGTAGACATATCCTGTTGGTTAGTGCAGTATGTTGGGTTTGTAGGCCTGGTATGTATAATTTGGTGGTTTGTCAGCTGTAGTAGCTATGACGGCCTTTTCAGCCTAGCTTTATATTGATGTTTAGTTAGCGCTAGTTTCCATTCAGTTTTATATTTTGCTTCGCAAATTGTCTTACAAGGTGGCCCCATGGCCAAAGTATGACATTATGTGTTCAGAGTCCCTTCGTCGCAATTTGGTACGCCAGGTTAGGTGAGGCACCGGGTGCTTGTCTCGCTCCTAGGTTCGGGGCGTGACAAACTTGGTATCAGAGCAGTTCTTGTCCTAGGGAGTCTACAAGCCGTGTCTAGTAGGGTCTTGTTTATAGATGTGTTGTGCACCACATTATATAAGCAAGGAACTACAGGGCATTTAGGAGTTGGTTACCCTTCTTTGAAATCTAAATCGTGCTATAGAACTGAGTTATAGGAAATTTGAATTAAACTTATGTGTTGGTGTTTGCATGCACAGATGACGGTGACTAGGAAGACTACGGCTAGCCAGAGGAGAGATACAGCAGTAGGTGAGGGGACCAGCAGGGTACCCCCAGTAGATGGGGCCCAGTCTGAGGCTCAAGGTGAGACCCCTACTCAGCCATTACCGGCTCCTCCACCAACTACGGAGATTCCTAGGGAAACCGCACATCCAGTTCCCCCTCCACTTCCATCAGATCGGGACTTAAGGAGTGCGGTGCATTTGTTGACACAGTTGGTAGCTACCCAGCAACAGGCTAGGGCATCAGCTAGTGCAGGAACTTCTGAGGGGTCTGGGAGTTCAAGGGTCCGAGAGTTTATTGCTTTGAGTCCCCCAGAGTTCACGGGGACAGATCAGAGGGAGGACCCACAAGATTTCATAGATCAGCTTCACAGGATCTTTCGTGTTATGCATGCCACGGAGAAAGAGGCAGTTGAGCTAGCAGCTTTTCGACTCCGAGATATAGCCATCCTTTGGTATGAGGGATGGGAGAGGTCCAGGGGACGTGATGCACCTCCAGCTATTTGGGGGAATTTTTCAGATGCCTTCCTTGACCAGTACTTACCACGGGAGATCCGACAGGCTCGAGTCGATCAGTTTCTAGCCCTCAAGCAGGGTAATATGAGTGTTCGAGAGTATAGTCTCCATTTTGACTCATTGGCCAGATATGCACCATCCATAGTTGCTACTATGCGGGACAGGATTCACAGGTTTATAGCAGGGTTAGCCCCAGAGTTAACCGAGGCATGTGCCACCGCTGCATTGCAGGATAGTATGGATATCTCCCGGATTCAGGCATTCGCCCAGAATATAGAAAGGGGTAGGCGTCGGCAGCAGGGTACAGAAAGGGCTGAGCAAGGGCAACGTAAGAGGATGAGATTTCCCAGGTCTCAGGAGCAATATTAGGGTAGTTATAGGATTAAGTACTAACGTAAGAGGAGTAGAAAGAAAAACTAGTTGAGCTCCTCCGACAATACATTGATGTGTTGCATGGTCATATGATGACATGATAGGATTAAGTACTAACATTGTCTCGCATCGACTTCCCACATATCCTACCAGACCGCCAGTCAAGCAGAAACCTAGAAAATTTAAGCTTTGAGTCTGAGGATAAAGGAAGAAGTGACCAAGTAGATAGAAGCGAATATGGTAAGGGTCACCAATTATCCCAGCAGGTTGGAAAATATCGTCCCAGTACCTAAGAAAGACGGAAATATCAGGATATGCATGGATTACCGAGATCTCAACAAAGCTAGTCCAAAGGATGACTTCCCTTTATCAAATATCCACATCCTTATCGACAATTGCACGAAGCATGAACTTTAGTCATTTGTGGATTGTTTCGCTAGGTACTGCAAAATCTTGATGCATGAGAAAGACACGGAAAAGACATCCTTCACCACACCCTGGGGAGTTTATTGCTATAAAGTCATGTCGTTCGGTCTCAAGAACTACGGTGTCACCTACATGAGGGCCATGACGGCCCTTCTTCATGACATGATTCATAAGGAGATTGAAGTATATGTGTATGACGTCATCATCAAGTCTCGAAAGAGTTCAGAGCACTTGGACGATTTGAGGAAATTTTTCGAACGCCTGCAGAGGTATAGTTTGAAATTGAATCTGGCAAAGTGCGTATTTGGAGTCCCTTCTGGAAAACTGTTGGGCTTCGTTGTAAGCAGGAAAGGGATAGAACTGGACCCATCAAAATCAAGGATATTCAGGAATTTCCACTACCAAAGAGTAAGAAAGATGTGATGAGTTTCCTGGGTAGACTAAATTACATCAGTCGCTTCATAGCCCAGTCCACGATAATCTGTGAACCCATTTTTAAGTTGCTGAAAAAGGATGCTGTGCCAAAATGGACAGAAGAGTGCCAGAAAGTCTTTGACAGAATCAAGGAGTATTTGTCAAATCCACCAGTGCTAGATCCCCCGAGCCTGGGAAGCCATTATTACTATATCTGTTAGTCTTGGATAATGCCTTTGGATGTGTGTTGGGACAGCATGACGAAACTGGGAGAAAGGATCAGGCCATCTACTACTTAAGTAAGAAGTTCACGCCATGCGAAGCCAAATATACTTTGATAGAATGCACTTGTTGTTCTCTGACTTGGATCACCCAGAAACTAAGGCATTACATGTCAGATACACGATGCATCTGAAATCTCGGCTTGACCCACTCGAGTACATCTTCCAGAAGCCGATGCCGACCGAAAAGCTCGCTGAATGGCAAATTCTCCTCAGCGAATTTGACATTATGTACGTATCTCAGAAGGCTATCAAGGGGCAAGCTTTAGCCGATCACTTCACAGAGAATCCGGTGGATGGGGATTACAAGCCACTCACTACATATTTTCCCGATGAAGAAGTATTATTTGCTGGAGAAGATATTGAAGAATCATACCCTGGATGGAGAATGTTTTTTGATGGAGCAGCAAACTTTAAAGGAGTCGAAATTGGGGCAGTCCTAATTTCGGAATTTGGAGAGCACTATCTAGCATCAGCAAAGATAAGATTCCCTTGTACCAATAATATGGTTGAATACGAAGCGTGCATCCTTGGCATCAGAATGGCAGTCGATATAAACGTCAAAGAACTTTTGGTCATAGGAGATTCCGATCTATTGATATACGGGTCCAAAGGGAATGGTCCACCAAAAATGTCAAGATCCTTCCGTACCTGCACTGCGTGAAAGAGCTATGCAAGAAGTTCCCAAAGATTGAGTTCAAGCACGTTCCCAGGATTCAGAACGAGTTCGTCGACGCCCTTGCAACTCTATCATTCATGATTCAGCATCCAGACAAGAACTACATCAACCCTATCGAGGTAGAGATCAGGGATCAACATGCCTATTTCTTCCATGTAAACAAAGAGCCGGATGGTAAGCAATGGTATCACAATATCAGGAAATTCCTTGAAACCAGAGAATACTTGGAGAATGCTACTAGTAGTCAAAAGCGAGCCCTCAGGAGGTTGGCAAACCATTTTTTCCTCAACAGGGAAGTCCTGTACAGGAGGACCTCAGACTTAGGTTTGTTGAGATGCATAGGTTTTGTCAAGGCAACCAGGTTATTAGAAGAAATAGATCCAGGAACGTGTGGACCCCACATGAATGGGTCCACATTAGCTAAGAAGATATTGAGAGCTGGATACTTTTGGATGACAATGGAAAGCCATAGTATCAGCTACGTACAGAAGTGTCACCAGTGTCAGATTCACAGGGATTTCATCCGAGTTCCGCCGAATGAGTTAAATGTGATGGGTTCACCCTAGTCGTTTGCCGCTTGGGGCATGGACGTGATCAGACCCATAGAGCCCACCACACCAAATGGGCATCGCTTCATCTTGGTAGCTATCGACTACTTCACTAAATGGGTCGAACCATCTACCTACAAGGCCGTCACAAAGAAGGTAGTGGCAGATTTCGTCTGAAACAACATCATCTGTAGATTTTGGATACCTGAGTCAATCATCACTGACAATGCCGCTAACCTCAATAGCGACCTCATGAGAGAAATCTGTGAAAAGTTCAGGATCGTCCACCGCAACTTCACAGCCTACAGACCATAAATGAATGGGGCGGTCGAGGCAGCCAACAAGAATATCAAGAGGATACTATGAAAGATAGTGGACAATCACAGGCAATGGCACGAAAAACTATCTTTCGCCTTACTGGGTTATCAGGCCACCATGAGAACATCCAAGAAGAATCAACATGAAGCCCATCAACTCAGACGCAATCAAGAGATATTGTGTTTGAAGACAAATAGAATTAGGTTTTTGCTGTAACAGAACTACGTTTAACCTGACTTCCCACTGAGGGATACGTAGGCAACCCACGTAGGGTTCGATTTATCTCCCTCTCTTATTTTGTAATAGAAAAACCATTTTGTATGTTTCTCTGGAACTACAGCGACTTGATTTCTGCAGGAAGGAATACATAGGCAATCCTCCCCGGATTCAGTCATCTTTTGTAATTGAACTATGCTTTGACCTGATTCCATTTGGATACGTAAGTAGTCTAAGTCAGACTCAACCATTTCATGCTTAATCACATCATTTTTTCATCTATTGTAATCGAACTACATCTTGACCTGATTCCATTTGGATACGTAGGCTGCCTGAGTCAGGCCCGGTCATCTTCACCATATTTTGTTATCATACGAATTACGTTTAGACCTGATTCCATTTTGGATACGTAGGCAACCTGAAAGGGTTCGGTCATAACCTTAAGGAAAACCTTTATGATGCATTAGTCGAATTAGGGCATGCCATCAAGCATCACGAAGGATCGACATCAATGGGACAGATTTTTTAAGAAAAGACATTCGCGTGTGGAGAACTTTTCGTAACATGTCATAATCCGGAATGACGACATTTGTCTTAAAACAAAGCTTTTCAAAATTGTTTTTCTAAAAATACAGTAATTTGTTCCACCTACCGAACTTTGTGGCGTAACAATATTAAAGACCGGGGCAAGCCAACATTGTGGTTGACACAAACCAACTTCCCCACTCCCACTAAGAATATTTCTTTGAGTGCAGGGTCAACAAGAAGCAAGGAAGCATTGAGACCATACTGGGGCAAATGACGAATCTGCCACCTTTCCAGGATTATCTCCCTTTACTCCCTTACTTGAATTTTTCTGGTAAAACTAAATCTAATCTTTGAATCCTTTATAGGTACCTTAGAGTCCGACCGCTGATATGGAAAGGGCCCTGTATATAGAAAACTGTCTGCTCAACCAATCAGAGCACCTTGTACAAAACGAACTGTTGGCTTCACCAATTGAGACCCTGTATATATCAAACCGTCTGCTTAACCAATCGTAGCACCTTGTACAAAATGAACTGTTGGCTTCACCAATTGAAGCCCTGTATATAGCGAACCGCCTGTTCAACAAATCGGAGCACCTTGTAAAAACAAGTCGTCGGTTTCACTAATTGAAGTCCTGTATATAACAAACCGTCAGCTCAATCGATCGGAGCGCCCTGTACAAATCAAACATCGACTTCGCCAAATCGGAGCCTTATATATAGCAAACTGTTCATTTCGCCAACGAAACAATCCGCACCGCCGCTCCATCGCAACGGAAGCCAGAATAGACAGTCGCAAACTCCGTCACCGACATTCTGCCAATCAATGGTTGCAACTTAGCTTAGCAGTCAAGAGTATCTCTTGGGCATGCTTTTCTTTCATTTGCTATTACTTTAAATGTTTTGACGTTCTGCTCATGTAGCTTCAGGCATGATTACGGTTTAAGCCAATCACTCCCAAGCGGAGATTATTTTATATTTTTAGTGCAAAGCTCTCCCAACAAGCGAAGATGCACTTCACAAATCAAGCTCTCCCAACAAGCTAAGATGCACTTCACAAATCAAGCTCTCCCAACAAGAGGAGACATCTCCTCAGTGCAAAGCTCTCCCAACAAGCGGAGACGCACTCTACAAGTCAAGCTCTCCCAACAAGCAGAGACACTTTTCAATGCTCCGACAGCTGCAAAACGGTACATAGCCCGGCTAACAAATCGAGTCAATATCAAGTATCCCATCATCCCGATCCCAAATAACGGCTCGCCGGCAACCATACATCATCATTTCTGCATCATTTACATCACATCTTAATATATTCTGCATTGCAATATATGGGTATGTGTGTATTTTATTTTTGCAGGAACAAATATCGCAATGTGAAACTCTTTCTAAGCAACAAACTAAACTACAACACTATGAGGGACAACAAACTCATTAGCAGGCCAAGGATTCAAGTTCAGACACAAATGACCAGTGGAACTCCAAATGTTCAAATCCTTCAAATCGAGTCGCAAAATTCAAGCTATCATGAGTGCCCAATCCTCTGTCTCGCCGTATCGTCATAATACGATACTAGGGAAATTCCTGTGAGTATCTCTTCCTCAAAATCCTCACTCCAGAACTACATGAGGCCTGATCCTCATCAAGCTCGAGGTATGTAAACAATTCAAAGCCAGAATTCGGCTCGATTCCCTAAATTTCCTCCTAGGAATTCTCTAAATCTTGCAATTCATAATCATCTTGCCCCTGCTGCAATGCATGCCTAAAGTCGGGACAAAATTGGCTTTGGTTCAATATATTTTTCCCGAAAACTCTTACATCATCTCCGGTCAAAGAGGGGCAGCTATTTACAATTAATTTATTTATACTTAAATATTTAAAATGAATGTTTTAAAAGTATTTTCTATCAATAAATACCTATTTTATAAAGTTTATTAAGTATTAGTTTTGAAATTAATAATCTAGTAGTAACATTATGTAATTATAAATATCCATACTACTTTTAATATCATTAAAGTAATTTCCAAAATAGACCATCTAGGCTTTATAATTAATTTAACGAATTATTTCTCAAATTCTAATTAATTAGATTATTATGTTCAAAATTAGTGTTATAATTTAGAATACAGAGTATTTCATAAATAATTAATTACAATAATTAGTAGTATATTTGGTAATTATAACTTTACTACCTTTTATTGAAAATAATTATGTTTATTTAAATAAATTTTAAAAAGGTTAGAAGACCAAAAGGCAACAATTGCAAATCCCCAATTAAACACAAGATGTCCATCTTTTAAACTAATTTTGGCCCAATACCAAGCCCAATCTGAAAAAAGCACCCAGCCCAAAGATACTCTAATCCAAATTGGCAATCCTGGCCACTTCATTTAATCCAATAAGAGCATGCCACGTTACCGGTCTCCCACACTCATAGAACAAACACATTTAATCTGAGCCGTCTATTTCCTAAATCGATGGCCCGTAATTTTACTCTACTTACCCCTCTAATTTTCAAAACACTCAGAGATTTCATCTCCACCATTCAAATCCCATGATTCAATGGCCACCAAAGTTCCTTCTAAAAAAACCTAAACGTCCGAAATTTCAGGGCCGTTGATCACCAGATCCAACGGCCCAGATCCTATCTCCTAAGCTTAACCTCAGAGGCGACCTTGATAAGTGAGATTTTTGGCGGCTTATTAGCGCCTTTTAGCTTTTGTTTTAGTCTAAAAGCATTGAATTGTATTCCCGAAACTAATGAAATTGTGCAAAATTGCAGGAATGCTGGAAGTTAGTCTCCCGAGATGAAATCGACTCAAAAAGGAGAAATCCGAAGCACAAGGAAATAAAGGGCGCAGAAGCACAAATGTGCGGTCCGCAGAAGGAATTTTGCGGCCGTAGAAGAAATTGCGGACCGCAGAATTCCATCTGCAGCCGCAAACCAGGACGAAGAATTTAGCAGACATTTGTCCAAAGTGTGGACCGCACATGAATTGTGCGGCCGCAAAGCTGGGCTAAGAGTCGAAGATCAGAGAGTATGCAAAAAGACCACGTCAAGGAGCCTCTGTGAATTGCGGACCGCACAAGAATTGTGCGGCCACAGTCCTAATTATACAGACAACAGAAGAGTTTCCTTGCGGCCGTAGTCTAGAAATGCGCGGCTGCAAAGGAATGTCTCGCCGCCGTAGTTCAAATAAGTGCGGTTGCAGAACTCCAGTTCCTGCCAGATGAAGTAATTTGCGGACCGCACATGGAATTGTGCGGCCGTTGAACCTCCCGAGGGGCATTTTTATCAGAGATTTTTAGCCTTGTATAAATAGACGAGTTTCATAAAATTAGGTCAAGTTTGAACCTCTGAAGTTGTTGTAGCCATTTTTCTCTACTACTTTAGGAAGTTTTACATTGCTTTGTTGTATTTATAATAGATTTAATTATTTTAAGCTTTCAATATGAGTTTAATTAGTTTTTCTTCCTTATTTTCTTTAAACTCCATTATGAGTAGCTAGACGTTTACTAGGGTTGTGACCCAACCCTAGTGTGTAAACCTTCTAGGTATCTAATTTAATGCTTGTTTATGATTAGGTGTTGATTATTTAGCTTAGTTCATGCTTTAATTGTAGAATTAATGGTTACAAACATTAATTCATGCCTATTTGACTTAATCTTTACTTGAGAAAGAGGGGCCTAGCCTAGGATAACTAGGCTAACAAGGAATTGGGTCAACTAAGAGATTAATTAACCCAATTAAAGGGTTCAACCTAGAGATAGTAATAACCCGATTTGAGCTCTTATCAACTATTATGGATGATACCCATTTGTTCTTGAAAAAGCCAAATTGGGCAAAATCACTCTCTGACCGAGAGGTATTGAGTGGGTAATTTAGAGTTGAGAGCTATAATACACCCCAATCGACAAAACAAGCATTAAAGTCTTTAGCCTATTAGGCAAACACCTATGTCATGGTCACAGCCGTAGGCTTTTTATCCATTTGGAAAAAAACCTTAAAAACAATTATCTCTAGTCTTCTTTCTTTATTTTGCAATCATTAGAGTAACATTACAAATAGAAAATAAATCCTTCTTGTGGAAATGCAATCTAGATAATCCAATTGCTCAAATTGAAATATATACCCCTAACTCCCATCTTAGCTCCCTGTGGATTTGACCCCGACTCTTAGTTGGGTTTCTATTATTGCATATGACCGTTTCATATCTCTTTTGAGGTGTGCTTTGGACATGATCAATTTTTGGCGCCGTTGCCGGGTTAAAAGTGGTGTTAGCTATATATTTGGGTGTATTTCTGAAATATCTTCTTTCCTTCCGTGTTACTAACATGTTTGAGAAATCGTTGGTACAACCATGGCAAATAATGAGCTCAGAAATATTGCTTTGTGGGATGTGGACGTCGAGGATAAGCAAGTTGTTGAGGTTCCTCGTGAACCTCAAGCCAATATAAGAGGCCGAGTGCCTCATGACAATGTCCCCGTTCCACCCCCACCTCCACCACGAGCGGCTCCACAGCAGGTGTTACCTAATGAAGGATATGTCAGTGCAATAGTCCCTCCCCGTATTAGGACGGACAACTTTCAAATCACCAATGTGATGCTCACTTTAGTAGAGCAAGGAGGTTTTTTCACCGGTGCTCCAAGTCAAAATGCATACAAACATTTGAAGGGGTTTGTGGACACTTGTTGGGGGAGCAAACAAACAAATGTCTTTAAGGATGCATTGAGGCTAAGGCCTTTTCCATTCTCTCTATGGGGGAAAGCTTTAGATTGATTGGAACATTTGCCGAACCATTCCATTCACACTTGGGATGAGTTGGCGGAAAAGTTCATTTCTAAGTTCTTCTCTCTAGGACATATGGATACACTTCGGGATGATATTTTGGCATTCAAGTAAGAGCCAAATGAATCACTACGTGAGATATGGGAACGCTATAGAACAATGGTTAAGGAATGTCCCAACAACAATATGGCAGAGAATATGATTCAACAAACTTTCCATCATAGGATCAACACAACCAACCAATATGTAGTGAATCAACTTGTTGGTGGAAATTTCATGACTACAGCTTATGTGGAGGCGTGTGAGATTTTAGATGAAATGGCAGAAACATCATCGGCATAGCAATCCCGGGTTAATATTCCACAAGGTGATCCCAAGGTGATCCAACTTCATAAAGAGTTGCATGATCATGGGCAAGCCATTGCCGAATTGACTACCACAATTAATCAATTGGCAAAGGGCTCATCTTCAATAAATGCAAAATCCTAAGCAAGTCAATGCCATGGAGGGAATGAACATGATGGTGAACAAAAGGAGGACCAAGGGTCCACAAGTGCAACATCGAGTGGAGAATTATGTGCAAGAGGAAGTGGTTTTGATCAAGATGATTCTTACAATGAACAAGAAGAGGAGGTGCAATATGTGAACAACTTTCAAGGGCAACGAAACAACTTACAAGGCCCAAACCAATAACAATGGCTACCTAAAAACAATCAAGGCAATTGGAATTCTAACAACAAAGGAAATTAGAGTGGAGGCAACAATCAAGGGAATTGGCATAACAACAACAATCAAGTAAATTGGAGTAGCAATAATCAAAGAAATTTGGGGAATTGGAGGGGGGGGGGTAACAATCAAGGTGGATGGAACAATAATCAAGGCAATCGGGGGTCGGGTTTTCAAAGGCCCCCGATGTATCACAACCGAGAAACCCGCCTCTTTATCCTTCCCATAGTCCTAGTTCTTCAAACAATGAGATGGGGCATATTGAGAACATGTTCAAGCAAATGATGGAAAAGAATACCGATTAAGATTTCCAACTTGCCTCACACAACACATCGATCCACAACTTAGAAGTACAAATAGGGCAAATATCTCAAGCTCTAAATTATCGTCCTAAGGGGGCACTGCCAAGTTACACGGTGGTAAACCCAAAGGGTGGAAAAAACACGGGGCATGCCATGGACGTTACTACAAGAAGTGGAAGAAGTGGGAATGCACCCACCTCAAGTCAAAAGCAACTTGTGGATGATGAGCAAGTGGTATAAGAAGAAGAGGTCCCGGATAATGTGGTGCAATCAAATGATGAAGTTCGGACTGATATTGATGATAGTGTGGAAGAGACTCAAGAGGAGGTGAACCCGTCTAGGGATCACATTATTGATACACCAGAGCCGGTAGTGAAAAAGGCTAAGATCTCACTACCTAATCCCCCACCTTCATACCCTAAAAGACTTGCTAAACAACATGATGAGAATCAATTCAAAAAGTTCATTCAAATGATGAAGAGTCTCTCAATCAATGTGCCATTAGTTGAAGCTTTGGAACAAATGCCCTATTATGCAAAGTTTATGAAGGATCTCGTGATGAAGAAGTGGTCAATGAATTTTGAAACTATCAAAGTCACTCATCAAGTGAGTGCAATTATGTACTCAATGGCTCCTAAGTTGGAGGATCCCGGTACTTTCACGATTCCTTATACAATTGGAAGTGTCGAGTTTGCTAAAACTCTTTGTGATCTTGGGGAAAGTATCAATTTGATTCCCTATTCATTTTCAAGACCTTGGGAATTGGGCAACCAAGACCGACCTCTATGAGATTGCAAATGGCCGATCGTACTATGAAGAGACCTTTGGGAGTGATTGAGGATGTCTTGGTTCATGTTGATAAATTCATTCTTCCGGCGGATTTTTTCATTCTAGATTGTGAAGTTGATTATGAGGTGTCGATTATTCTTGGATCCTTGCTACCGGGAAGGCTCTTTGTGTACTTGGTGACCGATGTTATTGTTGATGATACAAGTGCCACAATCAATGTTGGTGATATGTTAGAGGCCGTCTTGCTCAACTTTGATGATGACAATATGGATGGATTCATGGAATGTGTGAACTCTTTGCAAGGGATGGGGTCGTACAATTATGCATCCCGGAAACTATCTTTGGATCTTAAAAATAGGACAACTCCTCCTACAAAGCCTTTTATTGAAGAACCTCCTATCTTGGAGTTGAAGCCATTGCCTCCATATCTTCAGTATGAATTTCTTGGCCCTTATTCTACTTTACCGGTTATCCTTTTCTCTTGTTTAACTAACGTGCAGGTAGACTTTTCATTGGCGGTGCTACAAAAGAGGAAGAAGGCTATTGGGTGGACATTGGCGGATATTCGGGAAATAAGCCCCGCAATTTGCATGCATAAGATCAACTTGGAGGAAGGCGCCAAACCATCTATTGAACATCAAATGAGACTCAATGAGGCTATGTAAGAAGTGGTCAAAAATGAGATTATCAAGTGGTTGGATGCCGGGGTTGTCTACCCTATCTCTGATAGTTCGTGGACTTCTTGGGTTCAATGTGCCCCGAAGAAGGGGGGCATGACGGTGGTCACCAATGATAAGAATGAGTTGATTCCTACAAGAACGATGACCGGTTGGAGAGTGTGTATGGACTATCGCAAGCTCAACAAAGTCACAAGGAAGGATCATTTCCCACTTCCTTTCATAGATTGAATTCTTGATAGATTGGTCGGTTGTGCTTTCTATTGCTTTCTTGATGGGTATTCGGGCTACAACCAAATCCTTATTGCTCTGGAGGAGCAAGAGAAAACAACCTTTACATGTCCCTATGGTACTTTCGCCTTCAAGCGGATGCCATTTGGTTTGTGCAATGCACCGGCGATTTTTCAACGGTGTATGATGGCTATATTCATGGACATGGTGAAGGACTACCTTGAAGTTTTCATGGATGAATTCTCGGTGGTTGGAGATTCTTTTGATGATTGTCTTGCAAATTCAGATAAAGTGTTGGCAAGTTGCGAAGAAACAAATTTGGTGCTTAATTGGGAGAAGTGTCATTTTATGGTCGGGGAAGGCATTGTCCTTGGCCAAAACAATCTCGAATAATGGAATTGAAGTTGACAAGGCAAAGATAGAGGTGATTTCTAAACTTCCACCTCCAGCTTCGATGAAGGGTGTGCGGAGTTTCTTAGGCCACACGAGGTTTTACCGGCATTTCATCAAAGATTTCTCTAAGGTGGTGAACCCATTGTGCAAACTTCTTGATAAGGATGTTAAGTTCAACTTCGATGATGATTGCATGAGAGCTTTTGAATGGTTAAAGTTCAAGTTGACAACTACTCCCATCATCACCGCTCCAAATTGGAGTGTCCCATTTGAACTCATATGTGATGCAAGTGACGTAGCGGTTGGGGCTGTTTTGGGGCAACGCATCAATAAGATATTTCACTCGGTCTACTATGATAGTAAGACCATGAATAGTTCCCAAGTAAACTACACCATTACGGAAAAGAGCTCCTTGCCATTGTGTTTGAAATTGAGAAGTTCCTCCCGTACTTGATGGGTGCAAAGGTCATTATCCACACGGATCATGTGGCACTTAGTTATCTTATGAGCAAGAAAGATTCCAAATCTCGGTTGATGATATGGGTGCTTTTGTTATAAGAGTTTGATATTGACATCCAAGATAGAAAAGAGAGTTAAAACCAAGTAGCGGACCGCTTATCTCGTTTGGAGGAGGAGGGGAAGCCGCATGATGGCCTTGAAACCAATGACTCCTTCCCCGATGAACAACTCTTGGCTATTTCAATGAAAGAGGTGCCATGGTTTGCGGATCTAGCAAATTTCTTTGTGTGTGGAATCATCCCGGATGAGTTTTCTTCAAACCAAAGGAAGAAGCTCAAACAGGATTGTCAAGATTATTATTGGGATGAACCATTCCTTTTCCGGATTTGTACGGATGAGGTGATTAGAAGATGTGTACCGGAAGAAGAGCAAGGTGAAATTCTTGGAGCTTGTCATTCTTCACCATATGGTGGTCACCAAGGTAGAGCAATAACGGCGGCCAAAGTGCTAAGTTGCGGTTTCTATTGGCCCACTCTTTACAAGGATGCTAGTGAGCTAGTGAAAAAAATGTGATGAATGTCAACGGACTGGTGGAATCTCAAAAAAAAAAAAAAATGCCTCTCACCACCATTTTGGAGATTAACATTCTTGACGTGTGGGGGATTGACTTCATGGGTCCTTTTGTGAGTTCTTGTGGAAACACATACATCTTGGTTGTGGTTGATTATCTGTGCAAATGGGTTGAGGTCGTAGCTCTACCAAACAATGAGGCGAGAAGTGTGGTGGCGTTCTTGAATTAGAATATTTTCACAAGGTTTGGTACTCCGCGGGCTATTATAAGCGATGAGGGGTCATATTTTTCAACAAGGCTTTCAACACTTTACTTAGCAAATATGGTGTTACTCATAAAGTCACGACTCCCTATCATCCCCAAGCCAGCGGTCAAGTGGAAGTCTCCAACCGGGAGATAAAGAGTATTCTGTCCAAAATAGTGAATGCTAATCGGACAGATTGGTCCAAGAAGCTTGACGATGCATTATGGACTTATCGTACAACTTACAAAACACCTATTGGAATGTCACCATACCGGTTGGCATTTGGAAAAGCTTGCCATCTTCTGGTGAAACTTGAGCACAAAGCCATGTGGGCTCTAAAGAAGTTGAATCTTGATTGGGATGTAGCCGCTAACTTGAGGGTTGCACATTTGAATGAGGTTGTTAAGTTATGGTACCATGCTTATGCAAGTTCATACTTATACAAAGAAAAGATGAAATATCTTCATGACAAATATATTTGGAACAAAGAGTTCTAGGTGGGCGATCTTGTGCTGTTGTTTAACTCAAGGTTGAGGATGTTTCCCAGGAAGTTAAAGTCTAAATGGAGTGGTCCTTTTGAAATTGTGGGTGTGACACCTTTTGGTGCATTAGACTTGAAGAACAAAAACAATTAAGTATTCCGAGTGAATGGTCACCGAGGGAAGCACTATTTGGGAAAAGTTGGAGATAACGACGTCATGGCGGTCATTCATTTCAATTGATGGTATTCTACGTCGTGCCGCGACGTTAAATCAGGCACTTCTTAGGAGGCAACCCATATTTCTTTTCCTTTTTCTTTTGTAGTTAGGTGTTATTTTTGTGC
This sequence comes from Nicotiana tomentosiformis, assembly GCF_000390325.3. Taxonomy (NCBI): domain Eukaryota; kingdom Viridiplantae; phylum Streptophyta; class Magnoliopsida; order Solanales; family Solanaceae; genus Nicotiana; species Nicotiana tomentosiformis. The sequence continues at coordinate 73,619,941 of NC_090818.1, read as the reverse complement.
TAACTCGATTTGAAGTGTGCTACATGGATGAGTGTGACTTACAGGGATTATGGACAGAAATATGGCTAAGTGTTGCAAAAATTGCGGACCACAGTTGAATTGTGCGGACCGCACATTTATACTTGCTATAGCGAAAGTGCACTGCTGCCGCATAATTATCTTGCGGATCGCACAAATGAAGGGTTGAAATTGCAAGCTCTCTGAAGTTAGTCCGTCAGAGAAATGGTCAATGTGCGACCACAAGAGGAATTTTGCGGCCGCAACAAGAAATTTGCGGTCGCACACAAAATTTTGCGGACCGTAGCTAAAGAATCAAATATGCAGCCCCAGGTAACAGAGTGCGGACCGCACATGAAAATGTGCGGCCGCACTCGACCTTTCCCCTCTTTTATGAATCCTTAGTATAAACACAAAGGAAGGGGCAAGGGCTACAGTTTTCCCTCTCTGAGCATAAAACTTGCACTATATTGAAATTTCTTGGTGAAGCATTTGCCCGCCCGCCCAACAATTGTGATCCCTCATTCCTTGCACTTATTCACATCTAGTATGCTTAAATTCCTTGTTTGAATTTTACATTTTTAGTTTAATTTATAGCGTTTTAATTTTTTTTAGGCCATTTGTTAATAGAACTCAATTATGCATTCATGTGGGGGTAAATCTGTAGTGGGATAACTAATACATGCTCATTGGGGACAGGGTCAACGTATTTTTATGCCTTTATGTTGTTACCATATCAAAAATTACACAAAAATTGCAAAACCTAGATTGAAATACTGGATTGTTCGTAGTGTTTTGAATTCTGTTGCCGCACCTAAAATTGTGCGGTCCGCAGAAGTTGGTTCTAGGGAAGCTTTAGTAAAGAATGGTTTTGCGGCCGCAAGGTAAAATGTACGGACCACAGAATTCCCATTGCGGCCGTAGAACAGCCCTTTTACTGTCATCAGAGTCTACAAAATTGTGACTCAAATTTGTTGTCGCAAGGTAAAATGTGCGGACCGCAGAAATCATGTTGCGTCCGCACAACAGCCAATTCTCCATCATCAGAGAGTTGGCATATTTTGAGTTTCTCAGTTGCGGCCGCAAGTAAAATTTTGCGGACCGCACACCTATTTTTGTGGCCGCAAGGAAGAATTGTGCGGTCCGCAAGGCCTCATCTGCGGCCATAAGAAAATTGTGCGGCCCGCAGACCCTTATCCTGCAAGCATGTTTCAACTGTGAACCTCACTATGTTTTCTGGTGTATACTTGCATATCTCATTGTATGTCTGAACTTTGAATTGCAACTAACAATTGCCTTTGCTTGATACAGAGAATGGTTTGATCTAGAGGTAGAGGTGACACTTCTAAAGGGAGGGGTGAGCCTTCTAGTGGTCGAGGTAAAAGTGCCTTACCCCTTGGCCAACAAAGGATAATAACAAAGAAATCTGCAACTGGCAGAGGGAGAGGTGCAGAACTCTCCGAGATGAGCTCCTATGTCCCGTCTAGGGAAGCATCAGAGGGCAACTCAGCCTCTGTACAAGAGCATCCGACTGTACAGTCAAGGCTGCCAGGGAGATATCAACACAGGTATGAGCCGTCCTTATCTCATAGCACTTTCGAGGGTTCAAAAAGTGCTAGTCAGGCTTCTGAGTCATCCACTGCACCTGTCCTTGAGGCACCAGATACATCAGTTCAGGACATCCCCGATGATGGCAGAGGGGGAGATGCCATAGTTTCCGTCCTTGAAAGGTCGAAGAAGAAAGAGGTCTGGGAGGATCGGTTTGTCAGCTTGGCTGCCTTCACTAGCTTTCGTACATGGTGGCCAGTGAGGTCGCTTACTCTTGAGGGACAATTTCAGTTGAAAGATCTGGAGAAGTACAACCCAACAGTGTTCAGAAAGTTCAAGGAACGAAAGGGGTGGATGTTGTTCACCCAGAGTGTGGTGGATGCCAAGGAGTACCTTGTCCGTGAATTCTATGCCAATGTAGCGCATATCAAAAAAGGGACAAAGGTCACCAAAGTGTGTAACCTCTAACTGAGATTTGATCAGCACACATTCAACACATACTTGGGTTTTGAAGACATTTAGCCAAAGGAATATTTGGAGAAGTTGGAGATGGGACATGTAGCCCGACCTTGGTTAGCAGAGATTCTAGCAGCACCAGAGCCACCTCCACCATGGATTGCCACTGGGGTTACCATCCACAGGAGCACGCTGTGTTTTGAGGCAAAGGGGTGGCAAACCTTTGTCTGCAGCAGACTAGACCTGTGCCAAAATGAGACTTACCTTCCAATTCATCGGGCAATCTTGGTTGCTTATATTATGGTCGGGTACCCTATCAATGTAGGGGTCGTGATGTTGGCCAACATCTCAGTGATTGCTCGGCAAGATGACTCGTCCTATTCATATCCCAACACAATCACAAAATACCTCACAGATGCACAGGTAGATCCGAGAGATTATGACACAAAGGTGAGGCCAAGCCTTTCACTTGGTATTGACTAATGGATGCAAAGAATCCAAAGAAGAAAGTTCAGCCTCCTACCACTGCGGGCCAGTCTGACGAGCCAGCTATGGTATGTGTCGAGGCAGTTGTTATTCCATCCACTTCGGCCGATCCTTCATCCAGTGTCGCAGCCATACCTCCGCCTTCATCCATAGCCCCTTCTGCAGCTCCTGCCACAGCTTCCACTTCGGCTTTGAAGCTGGTGCCTATGCCTACTGCTCCACTTTCTGCGCTGCGAGTCTCCCAGACATTGGCGAGCCTCAACTTTAGGTGCTTCAACTACGGTATAGGTAGAAGGAGCTGTAGCTTTCACTCCTTCTACTCTAAACTACTGTGTGCCCTTGCTTCTCTTGATCCCCACCCACCTCCCGTACAGGATTAAAAAGCAAGTCGATGATGCCAACAACTGGATGCAGACAACAACTGCAAAGTTGTCTGACTTATCCAGTACTGTTGCAGCACAGTCTACTATTCAGGCACCTCAGTTTCCCCCGACAGTTGAGGAGATATTGAATAAGATCCTAGATAACCAGAACACCATCATGGCTACCTTGGTACAGCACGGGTCAGTGATCGAAAAGCTGGGAAAAGAAGTAAAGAAGATGAGAAAGTCCCAGTCCAGCAAGAAGTTAGTGGACAAGCTCCGGAGACAGGTGACCAAGCTTGCTGCAGCCGGAGATATCCCCTTTGACATGTTGATCGACCCACACCCTTCATGCCCAGATCCTGCAGCACCGGTGGCACCAGTTGGCCAGTCTGAGGAGCCAGACTTTGTTGCCGACACTGCCGAGGCAGTGCGTCAAATGTTCACCAACCCATTCACACCCAGAGTTGAGGATTGTGAGATTCAATTAGATGAGACTGAGGGCGGTGACATTGCTGGGGACACAGAGATGTCCAAGGAGTCATAGGGAGTTTTCTTCATTCTTTCCCCTCTTTTACTCTTATTTTGTTAAGCATTGGGGACAATGCTTATCTTTATTCGGGGAGTGGAGTTTATTGATCATATTTGGTACATTCTGAGACATTTTGCCTGTAATAACTTGATATTATTTTCTTTTTCTCTTTATTTTGTATATATTCTCTCTTTTTCTCTCATTATGTGTATTCAGTAGTTTTTGTTTATTAGCTTCTTTATTTTTGTTCCTTTTATAGTTCTTAGTTTGAGTTAGTAGCTTCTTTGTTTGCTTTAGTAGCTTCTTTTTATGTTTTAGTAGATAATAAGCCTTTGGTTTTCTTAATGCCACGGTTCTTTCTAAAGGTAGTTGTTGTCTAAACCGGGTGACTCGTCCCAACGATGGATGGCATGACAACCTTCTTAAGGGAATAAGTCCGTTTTTTTGTATTTATGTAATAATAGTAGTAGTAATGAATAGAAAGACCTAATTAAGTCATGCTCGAAGAGTTAACATGCTTCAATTGGTACCAACACACTTAACTATGTGCTTATGGTTAAAAATAAGGTTTTTGAAAGAAATAGATCTAGTTAGTGACTTTGTGACTCTTGTGTTGACTTTGTCAACCATCGAGTGGTTTAATTGAACCATAGTGATTTTTAAACTTGAAAGTGGTCGTTGTGGGCCCTCGACTCTGTCCTCTTTAACAATCTGGTTGCGTGAGGGTGAGATGAATTGTTGCTAGTCCACGTATCCATGCGAAGGGTCTAGAATTTGCCCCGAATGTGTTTCAAGGCGAAATCCTAAGTTTTGCTTAGTTTGAAAAATGATTGTAGGCCCTCCTTGGCCTGTTTGAGTTTTCTATTTCCAACCAATGTAATTATCCCTAGTCAACCCCTTTAAGCCTCGAGCCTTTCTCATTTGATGACTATGTTACAAGCCTTTACACGTTTTGTCATGACCCTCTCTTGGCACCCGAGCTTTCCTTAACACTCTTTAGAAACAAATGGCTAAAAATGTAAGTTTGGAGGAGAGACGAGGAATTTGAAAAAGGTATCAAGTCACAAAAAGAGAAAAGAAATGATGAGAAGGAAAGGTAAGAAAAGAAAAGAACAAAAAGAAAAATGCAAAAAAAGTGAATAAGTGGAAGAGTTGAAGGGATTCAAAGGGAGGTAATGATCTCAAACATGGAGAAATCAAAGAGGGGGAAAATGAATGTAATGATCAAGAAAGAGTGATGTTAAGTCTCTCTACTCCCCCAAGGAAAAGAAAGTGCCTCAATGAATTGGCAAAGTGTGAGCTGAGAAATGAAGAATGGAGTGCTTAAGGAAAGGTGTAACCACTCACCCATATTGTATCCAACCCTAATCCAAAAGCCTTCATTACATCCCTAAGGAAGTACTACTTGATTTCAAGCCGAGTGAGCTCACATTAGTGGTGATCTACATGGGGTCAAGCCTATGGTACTTAAAGCCGTACTTGCGACATTTTCTTAAGAGAGATGAGTGAACCTTTTCATAAATCTTTAGATTGAGTGCTAAATTTCTTAAGTGAGCCAGGCAAATGGAAAGTATAGGAGGAAGGGTTTGGAGTCCACCATGACCTACATGATAGAGCAAGAGTCCTTGATGAGTAAAGTCAATTCTTAAAGCTCAAATGTCACATTAGAACTATATGTGCATGAATGTTTAACTTGTCGCCTTGTTGATAATACATGAGTAGTGTGGATAATTGTTGGTCCCAATTGATGTATGGATGGCTTACCTTTGAGTCGTTGGAATGATCCTTAACTTTTGGAGGTGGGAACTAATTTATTTGCTTGAGGACAAGTAAAGACTTAAGTTTGAAGGAATTGATAAGTGGGGTTTTTGACGGCTTATTAGCGTCTTTTAGCTTTTGTTTTAGTCTAAAAGCATTGAATTGTGTTCCCAAAACTAATGAAATTATACAAAATTGCAGGAATGCTGGAAGTTGGTCTCCCGAGATGAAATCCGACTCAAAAAGGAGTAATCTGAAGCACAAGGCAATAAAGGGCGCAGAAGCACAAATGTGTTGTCCGCAGAAGAAATTGCGGACCGCAGAATTCCATCTGCGGCCGCAAACCAGGAGGAACAATTTAGCAGACATTTACGCAAAGTGCGGACCGCACATGAATTGTGCGGCTGCAAAGCTGGGCTAAGAGTCGAAGATCAGAGAGTATGCAAAAGGACCAAGTCCAGGAGCCTCTGTGAATTGCGAACCGCACAAGAATTGTGCGGTCGCAGTCCTAATTGTGCGGACCGCAGAAGCCTTGCCTTGCGGCCGCAGTCCAAAAATGTGCGGCCACAGAAGAATGCCTCGCGGCCGCAGAACTCCAGTTCTCGCCATATGAAGAAATCTGCGGACCGCACATGGAATTGTGCGGCCGCAGAACCTCCCGAAGGGCATTTTTGTCCGAGATTTTTAGCCTTGTATTAATCGACGAGTTTGACAAAATTAGGTCAGGTTTAAATCTCTAAAGTTGTTGTAGCCATTTTTCTTTACTACTTTAGGAAGTTTTACATTGCTTTGGTATATTTACAATAGATTTAATCATTTTAAGCTTCCATTATAAGTTTAATTAGTTTTTCTTCCTTATTTTCTTTAAACCCCATTATGAGTAGCTAGACTTTTACTAGGGTTGTGACCCAACCCTAGTGTGTAAACCTTATGGGTATCTAATATGCTTGTTTATGATTCGGTGTTGATTATTTAACTTAGTTCTTGCTTTAATTGTAGAATTAATGGTTACAAACATTAATTCATGCCTATTTGACTTAATCTTTACTTGAGAAAGAGGGGCCTAGCCTAGGATAACTAGGCTAACAAGGAATTGGGTCAACTAAGAGATTAATTAACCCAATTAAAGGGTTCAACCTAGAGATAGTAATAACCCGATTTGAGCTCTTATCAACTATTTTGGATGATACCCATTTGTTCTTGAAAAAGCCAAATTGGGCAAAATCACTCTCTGACCGAGAGGTATTGAGTGGGTAATTTAGAGTTGAGAGCTATAATACACCCCAATCGACAAAACAAGCATTAAAGTCTTTAGCCCATTAGGCAAACACCTATGTCATGGTCACAGCCGTAGGCTTTTTATCCATTTGGAAAAAAACCTTAAAAACAATTATCTCTAGTCTTCTTTCTTTATTTTGCAATCATTAGAGTAACATTACAAATAGAAAACAAATCCTTGTTGTGGAAGTGCAATCTAGATAATGCAATTGCTCACATTGAAATATATACCCCTAACTCCCATCTTAGCTCCATGTGGATTTGACCCCGACTCTTAGTTGGGTTTCTATTATTGCATACGACCGTTTCATATCTCTTTTGAGGTGTGCTTTGGACGTGATTAGGCCTCCAAACACCTTAACCCTAATTCATTTACCACCTTCTCAGCCGCCTCTTTTTCCTCTTTCCTTCTCTTTTCTCTCAATCTCTCATGAATGTCAATCAACCGACCTTGCACAAATTCATGCAAGGTCATTGAAACCTCTCACCAAATCATCCTCCCCTGCTTCACTATCCGAAAATCTCGCTGACCTTTTCCCTTTTGTGTTCTTCAAATCTGAACCACCAGAATCCCGACCTTAGCATCGAGACATTGCTTCTCCTTTGTTCTTTCAAATCCAAACTTAAAAAATCATTCGTTTTGTCCCTAAGATATGAAGCCTACGATTTATTTTCCATTTTCGTCATTAAATTCAAAATACCCAAATCCAAACCCTATATACAACTATGTAATGTCCAATCTCGGATTTCTCTCAACGAGTTGTTAAATCTATGGAATGCATGGCTATATCTTCAGTGTTATCATCATTATTCTTGGTCCAAAGGTCAGGCGTAGTGACCTCTGGACATTGGGTCTTTACCCGATGATCCTTCGCCTTCAAATGGCCAGTCGTCACTCAGGTAAATATCTTTAACGGTTCTCCCTCTGCTGTTTTTGATTTTACCTCCTTTGCTATCATCATTCATCCTCCGTCATCCTCCACTACCACAGTTTGAATCCGTGAACCCTAAGGCTCAACGACCACTATAAATAGCAGTCTTAAATTCTCTCACAAAAGCCATAGAAAAGATATACCAGCTACACCTAACATTTTTGAAAAATTTAAGATACAATAGAGTATTTGCTTAAGCCTTTTCGTTTGAAGTTTCGAGTTTTCACTCAACCTCTGCTTCTCTCTTTCTCTTGGCTCTGAGTTTGTCATTAGTTAAAAGTTGAGCTTTTGGTTTTCCTAAATGACTAACTTGAACACTGGTTTGATTTGCTGCACGAAAGGAGATCAGTAAAACCTCAACCTTGTTCTTCTTCTGCTGGTCTAAATTCCTTAATATGAACTGCTTTACTATTTTTGCTAAATGATATTATTAATTGTGTGTTTATGTTTCTTTAAATGCTTAATATGCATATTAATGACTGTTAAATAGTCTCCTGCGACCATGAACTTTCCTTAATTCATTGAAATTAGAATTACATGCTGGTATTGATATGTATCTAATGATTCATGTTTCATTTTAACTTTGAAAGTGACTAGAAATTTCTTAACATTCTTAATACCTAGTTTCTGACATCTTTAATGATGCTATTAGCACTACTCTGACTGTTATGTTAACCTACTGTGAATGTTACTTTTGTAGTTCCTTTAATAGTGCTAATTTAATGTAACGACCCAAACCGATGGACCACGACGGGCACCCGGTGCCTTACTCAACCGAGTACCAATGTTACATATCCTTCTTATTATACTGTCGTTGGAAAATAGGCTAAACAGGCCTTCATGGGCTAACCAGAATAAAGATAAGGGAATACTCAATATAAGACGACCCAATCTGAAATAAAAACTTATACATTTGACATACAGGCCTATAAGACCACAATGATCACTCGTACATTGAACATAGGTCGATAAGGCCATACAATCTTTCATATACATGCCATCTGTCTACAAGCCTCCAAGAATACATAATTATCATAAAGGTTGGGAAAGAGCCCCGCCATACCAATCAATACATGTCCTAATCATACGAACCAAATAGCAACTCCGGAGCAAATGGAGCGCACCAATACTTTCTGCTGAGCTGATAGCTTAATTGGAGGGCTCTCAACCTGTCTATCGGGACCTGCGGGTATGAAAATCAGCATCCCCGGGTAAAGGGACGTCAGTACAAATAATGTACCCAGTATGTAAGGAATGAAAATCAGTAAATAATAGACATGAGAGAACACATGGAGTAAAAGACTCAACATGTATGTCTGAATAGCTCTGTGAATCATTAGCATTTACAATTCCATGCATATGCGTATAAATGTCACACCATGCTTAGGTATATGCGTTCATAACATCATCAAGCCTCTGAGGGCATCCCATCATATCATCTCAGCCACTGTGGCCAAATCACCAACGTATACCAGTTGATCATGTTGTGGTGCGTATATAACGTCGTAACCTTTTCCCATATCCCATATGCATATAATATACGCGCATATAACGCCATCTGGTCATGGGTCAATGTACATGTATAAATGAATGAAATGCATATGAAATATGTTAATAAAATCTCTCGAAACGTCATAGGACCATTATGCATTTGATTAATTTCATGAAAGAAACTTTATCAATTTACGTATTTTCTGAGACTCATCAACAGATGATAGAATAATAAGACACATGGGGAATCAAGAATATAGACACCCCTAGTATTTCTATGAATAGAGTCATTTATGTAAGTTGTGCATTTGCTCATTTCGTTTGCATCGTATTGATCATGCCAAAAGAAAGAAGGGATAGCCTTAACATACCTGAGCCAATTCTCTTGACAATCCCTCTAACACACATCTTTTGTGATAAAACATGTAACGGCAGATCGAAGTAGGGAAAAATCCGTATGATGTTCTTGAGAAAGATTATACCGAGCTCCCTTAGAATTTGCAATTCACGCTTTACAGAATCAACAACCAACATTATCTATATTTGGTATGGAATTGGTTTGCTTTCTGAAGGACTCACGACCAGCTCACTCTCTTTACATAAGAGATTCAATTCTTGGTTTGATCTTTTGTTATTAAGGAATAAACACCTTACTAGTTGTAGAAGAGCCTTTAGTGGGTGTGGCCCACTTAATAGATGACTAAGCCACCTTATTCCTCAAAATGTGCCATCTATGCAAGACTTAAGATTCACTTAAATGGAATAGGGGTGCTGCCACGTTGGGGGGGGTTTAATCTTTGCCTTATAATTCCTTAATTTATTAGGTAATATCCTATTACCCAATAATTAACCAATTACCCACAATTAAGAATTATCTCAAATTACTTAAAATAATACTCACTTTTAACACACTTTATACACCTTACTATCATGGACATGTGGTACTTGTATGGTACTAGTCCATAAATACCGGGTATTATAGCTCGGACCATATTTTATCTCAAAATGACAAACTTCGACGAAACTCATTTCCTTCAATTTGCTTACTCTCTCACCTTCATGGATTTACTTATCACTTATTTGAAATAGGATAATACTTATAACTTCCAAATAATATCATTCCCAAGCTTACGTCGATTAACTTACGACGAAACTTTAACGTACGAAAATGCGGGATGTAACATCTCATTTTCGAGCTTTCATCGATTTACTTATGGCATACTTTCACGTACGAAAACATGGGGTGTAATATCATTCCCCCTTTGGAACATTCGTCCTCGAATGTTGACTGGTGGACTTGTCATTCTCATAACACATAGCTCTTGAGAATACTTTAATACTCTCCTTGCCATCTAGGCAACTTTTGTAAATAAGTCCAAAGGACAGGGAATTCCCCCCTTTAGGCCTCTTTCTCACCCCACGACTTGTGGTCGGAATCCTTTCAATCTTTTAACTGATGCTACCTTTTATCATGCAGCCTGTACGACTCAGAGCTTGTAAGGGTGCGTATGCGATTCTTCTCTCCTTTTTCCTCTAGTTTTTAGCCAATCTCTAGGCCTCACTTTGTACACGTATACAGAGCTTGATAAGATGTCCCTCTAAGCATCTATAGGTATATTGAAGTTCTTTGCTCGGTACTTTGTTGAACTTACGAATATTGCTATATCTTATTTTATAGGCCTGGTTATCTATCCGCAATGACTTTACTGCATCTAAGTAGGTCATGCTATACCATAACTCTTACCTCGATTCTTACCATAACTTTACTGAGGTCTGCTACCAAACTCCAGGTTCTTATTGCTTATCCTATATGCATAAATCTAAGCCCTTTAATGCGTCTTCATTATTGTTCCCTTTAAGAATGACGGCCTAATCTCATATCATACTTTGTGACTTTTGTCCATCCATTGTTGATTCACCTTTATGTTGATCTATAATCCACCACTGATAACTTGACCTCTTATGTAACACTGCTGCTAGGGCTCACGTCTCATCAGGGAACATCTGAAATGATTAAACCGATCCACCTGGGGGCGATACCATGCTTCCATAACCATATTTCATAGCATCCCAATGTGATTCACCTTGTGTGGGTATTTTAATCCTGTACAATTCATGAAATCCCCCTTGGTTACGTGGGTATAACCATATTTCATACAATTTATTACTCAATCGAAGGCCCAAACGTCATCCTTCATTTATCACAATTACACCCTCATTCTATTACTAGGGCAATATTCCATCTCTTTTAAATGCAATTAGTCTTAGACTCCCTTGAGTTCATTCAGGCTATACTACTGAGCTTTCGATAACTTAGAGAAACCATTAGCTCTCTTATTTTCATGGGCTTAATCCTAAGGATTTATTCATTCTCATCACCTTCACACTCGCCTTTTCTTATTCTTACTCCTGTCTTCCTAAAACCTTGTCTCTTTACCATACTTTAGCTTGCGACCTACACATATCTATTTATACTACTCGCAACCTTCCTTCAACTTGCTTGCATCATAGATTTCCTTATGCAATCCTGGAACATCAAGTGAGACATCACATCATCTCTAACTCTTCTTTACTCTCTTAATTAGGCTTCTCGATACCTAGAAACCATAGGCTGGAAGATATGCCACTGACGACGCCGCTATCATTCCTGGATACTGAATCCCAATGCTTCTAGCCATTCATATGAAGTTATAGATTATTCACAACCTTCTGCACCTGAGTATCTCGTACGTTGTTCACCTTTACCTTACTTACCTTAAAATCTCGCATCGCATCTTCTATTTCTTTATGACCTCTCTTCCATATAGGTATGATTCACATCCACAACTTGAAGCTCTATTATAATACTTGCACCCCTGGCGCATACACAATCCGATGGGAGCTTCATACTGACTTCTTATGAGGCTGGTACTCTTCTAACTGGATTTCTCGTAGAGCCATTATAGAATATGGCTACTATACTATCTCTTTTGTACCTCTGATATTAAGAGTGATTCTGCAATGTTCTCAATCATGATGTCTATAACTTTCTGGGTCCAATAATCAGACTCCTAATTTATTAGTTGATGTAACTCTTTAGTTTCCATTTCCTTCTGATCGGCCTTTATGTAGGCTTAAGCTATCTCCCGATCTGTGGCTTCTCGTATTAGCTATTACTTTAGCCCTTCATGGATGCTATGAAATATCTATGATACAATCTTTTAACAATTCAATCCTTCGTCTATGACCTGGACTCAATTCTTTCTGTTAACTTATACCGGAGTCTTTTATGGTTGTATGATTGTTAACATATATGCTGCATGGATAATACTCTGAAATCTTAGGTGCATTCATAATGTAATTATCTCTGGATCATTGATCGAATAATTCCTTTCGTTCCTTCTCAACTTTCTTTAATTGCAAGCAATTGCTTTTTCTGGTCGTTCCGCCACTTGTGGCATGAATACTTGGCTTATCTTAGTTCTCACGCATGCCAGAGTTTTCGTGCAACTCATATGATCTCGAATATTACTTTTGATTTTTCTTCCCGTTCACTAGCCACGGTAGTTGCCACTTTCTCATAGAGTGCATACAATGTTGTAATCAGATTGTTTTTACATGTCCATCTCTTCTTCAAGTTACTATGCTTAGGTTGAAGCCATTTTCCTTATTTCCTCAGCTAATCTTTCATTGTATTACTTAGGTAAGATCCTCTGACTCTTGTAAAGCTGCGAGCTTATTACATCGTATACTCGGCGGAATATTTGATGTCCTTCCTTGCCCATAATTATCCGTAATTACTTACCTCCATTCCCTTGTGCTTGTAGGATACCTTTAACTACCTCAACTCCTATCTAAATATTTCTCAAGGATTACGATGTCATATCTGCGAGACTGAATTCCCCATGTTGGGGTTCACTATGTTCATCTTGCACGATCTGTTGATTTGTCCATATCCTCTTGTTTAGCCATAACTAGGCTCTTCTTGGATCAACTACTCGTTGGCCCATTCTCATATCAATATTCTGCATAATCTTTGTTGGGTTATTTCCTTTGTCTTAACTTGCCTCTCGCACTGGTTCCTTATTTATCCACAACATCCTAGGCAGGAACCCTTACTTCCTTTCTTTGACATCATGCATGCATAATGTTCTGGAATCGTAGCATATCTGTAGGATTCGGATAAGTGCAATATCATTCCTTTCTTTTCTTTTATCGCATTCTTTCTTTACTATTCCATAGTTACTAGAACCACTTAATTTTGTCTTAATGCCACATCACTCCATATTCCCCCCTTTAGAGGAGTACTAAGATTTAGCGCTACGACGATCTACCTATAGATGTTTTACCTCCTCATCCTTGGCGTCTTTTCACATCGATGATCCTTACTCACCTTGCGGTAATCCTTGTATACCAAGGATAACAAATTTCCTTACTCGCGAGGGTAACACTTAGTATAACTGGAACATACAGTCCCTTAAGCTTAAACATTGCTTGCTTTAGGGAAGCGTCTTCCTGAATGACCATTCTTTGAATTTCTCATGAATCTTCTTCTGTTTTCCATTCTATTATCGCCGCAACGAAATCTGAAATTCTCATGATGTCGACCATTATCAAATCACTCAGTCCCTAATTCATGTTTAGTTTATCGTGTTCATCAGTCCATACTGATTTCTATTATTCTGGGATCTAACTTTTCCTTCTGGTAGTCACGTTGGAGTCACGAACTTGTTTCTCTAAATGAGGATATGACTTTATGGCCTATACTCTTTTGTTGTCTCAAGGCCTGTCACCTCTCGTCTTTTCCTTCACTTGACTATAGACTCGATAATATTGTTATCTTTTTGATATACTGTTGCTATCCATGTATCACATCTTACTCATAATGCTTCATTAACTCTCTTCTTATTTCCCGCTAACATTTATGTCTATCACTTTATTCTGAAGACTCGAACAAGATATTCTTTTGCTTTTAGCTCCCATTGCTCCATCTACTGGCTCTTCGGGTTGCCTAACATTCTTTCTCTACTAGAGACGGGGGCCACACTAAGATAATATTTGTCCCTTCAAGGCTTCCAGTACCTATCTTTGTAGTAATCATATAGTTGTACTATTTTAGAGTTCACCATCTGGGTGTCTCACAAGGAGATCTATTACCACATTTGCAATATCATTCGGAAATGTCAACTAACACAAACAATCCATTCACCGTTTTGGGTTACTTTAACCCCAGCCGGATCTTGATATCCCGTCCTTCTCTCAAACCATATTTGTTAGCTCCCATAGGGCATAACTGAGATGTGTGTGGCCAATTGTACTTACATATATCACTGTTGGAAGTAACTCAAAATGCTTATATTTCTCTGCTTGAATTGTACATACTGATAATCTTCATTAACTGAGTGTCTCGTACTCTTCTTCACCTTGCTTCTTTTACTTGTCGAAACTAGTATCTAGCTTTTGAATCTCTCATTGTCTTTCACCATAGGGGTGGATAGATATTCTTGCCTTAAGGCTCCTTATCAGGACGCTTACACCTCTTAGTACACACATGATCTGTTGAAGACCTCACATTTACTCATCATGAGCATCATGCAAAATTGAGTTCCTCTGACTTAACTGTTCCATAGCCACATTCAATCCCTTACCAACTGTCTTTCTAGATGTAGGCATCGTCATATTATGAATAAGATAGAGTTTAGGAAATTGAGTTCTTACAACTGAGCTTTACCACACGATTTAGAGTAAGAAGAAAGAGAGACAGTCATAAATGCCTTGTAGCCTCCTGCTTATAAGTGTGGTGCAGAACACACCCATAAACAAGACTCTACTAGACATGGCTTGTAGACTCCCTAGGACAGAACTGCTCTAATACCACTTTTGTCACGACCCAAACCGATGGGCTGCGACGGGCACCCGGTTCTTTACTCAACCGAGTACCAATGTTAAATATCCTTCTTATTATACTGTCATTGGAAAATAGGTTAAACGGGCCGTCATGGGCTAACCAGAATAAACATAAGGGAATACTCAATATAGGACGACCCAATCTGAAATAAAAACTAATACATTTGACATACGGGCCTATAAGGCCACAATGATCACACGTACACTAAACATAGGTCGATAAGGCCATACAATCTTTCACATACATGCCATCAGTCTACAAGCCTCTAAGAATACATAATTGTCATAAAGGTCGGGAAAGAGCCCCGCCATACCAATGAATACATGTCCTAATCATACTGACCAAATAGCAACTCTGGAGCAAATGGAGCGCACCAATACCTTCCGCTGAGCTGATAGCTTACTTGGAGGGCTCTCAACCTGTCTATCGGGACCTCCGGGCATGAAAAGCAGCGTCCCCGGGTAAAGGGACCTAGTTTCTAACATCTTTAATGATTCTATTAGCACTACTCTGACTGTTATGTTAACCTACTGTGAATGTTACTTTTGTAGTTCCTTTAATAGTGCTGATTTAATGTAACGACCCAAACTGATGGGCCGCGACGGGCACCCGGTGCCTTACTCAACCGAGTACCAATATTACATATCCTTCTTATTATACTGTCGTTGGAAAATAGGTTAAACAGGCCATCATGGGCTAACCAGAATAAACATAAGGGAATACTCAATATAAGATGACCCAATCTGAAATAAAAACTTATACATTTGACATACGGGCCTATAAGGCCACAATGATCACTCGTACACTGAACATAGGTCGATAAGGCCATACAATCTTTCATATACATGCCATCTGTCTACAAGCCTCTAAGAATACATAATTGTCATAAAGGTCGGGAAAGAGCCCCGCCATACCAATCAATACATGTCCTAATCATACTGACCAAATAGCAACTCTGGAGTAAATGGAGCGCACCAATACCTTCCGCTGAGCTGATAGCTTACTTGGAGGGCTCTCAACCTATCTATCGGGACCTGCGAGCATGAAAAGCAGCGTCCCTGGGTAAAGGGACCTAGTTTCTGACATCTTTAATGATTCTATTAGCACTACTCTGACTGTTATGTTCACCTACTGTGAATGTTACTTTTGTAGTTCCTTTAATAGTGCTGATTTAATGTAACAACCCAAACCGATGGGCCGCGACGGGCACCCGGTGCCTTACTCAATCGAGTACCAATGTTACATATCCTTCTTATTATACTGTCATTGGAAAATAGGTTAAACGGGCCGTCATGGGCTAACCAGAATAAACATAAGGGAATACTCAATATAGGACGACCCAATCTGAAATAAAAACTTATACATTTGACATACGGGCCTATAAGGCCACAATGATCACACGTACACTAAACATAGGTCGATAAGGCCATACAATCTTTCACATACATGCCATCTGTCTACAAGCCTCTAAGAATACATAATTGTCATAAAGGTCGGGAAAGAGCACCGCCATACCAATCAATACATGTCCTAATCATACTGACCAAATAGCAACTCCGGAGCAAATAGTGCGCACCAATACCTTTCGCTGAGCTGATAGCTTACTTGGAGGGCTCTCAACCTGTCTATCGGGACCTGCAGGCATGAAAAGCAATGTCCCCGGGTAAAAGGACGTCAGTACAAATAATGTACCCAGTATGTAAGGAATGAAAATCAGTAAATAATAAACATGAGAGAAACATGGAGTAAAAGACTCAACATGTATGTCTGAATAGCTCTGTGAATCATTAGCATTTACAATGCCATGTATATGCATATAAATGTCACACCATGCTTAGGTATATGCATTCATAACATCATCAAGCCTCTGAGGGCATCCCATCATATCATCTCAGCCACTGTGACCAAATCATCAACGTATACCAGTTGATCAGGTGGTGGTGCATATATAATGTCGTAACCTTTTCCCATATCCCAGATGCATATAATATACGCGTATATAATGTCATCTAGTCATGGGTCAATGTACATGTATAAATGAATGAAATGCATATGAAATATGTAAATAAAATCTCTCGGAACGTCATAGGACCATTATGCATTAGATTAATTTCAAGAAATAAACTTTATCAATTTACGTATTTTCTGAGACTCATCAACAGATGATAGAATAATAAGACACATGGGAAATCAAGAATATAGACACCCCTAGTATTTCTATGAATAGAGTCATTTATGGAAGTTGTGCATTTGCTCATTTCGTTTGCATCGTATTGATCATGCCAAAAGAAAGAAGGGATAGCCTTTAACATACCTGAGCCAATTCTCTTGACAATCCCTCTAACACACATCTTTTGTGATAAAACATGAAACGGCGGATCAAAGTAGGTAAAAATCCGTATGATGTTCTTGAGAAAGATTATAACGGGCTCCCTTAGAATTTGCAATTCACGCTTTACAGAATCAACAACCAACATTATCTATATTTGGTATGGAATTGGTTTGCTTTCTGAAGGACTCACGACCAGCTCACTCTCTTTATATAAGAGATTCAATTCTTGGTTTGATCTTTTGTTATTAAGGAATAAACACCTTACTAGTTGTAGAAGAGCCTTTAGTGGGTGTGGCCCACTTAATAGATGACTAAGCCACCTTATTCCTCAAAATGTGCCATCTATGCAAGACTTAAGAGTCACTTAAATGAGATAGGGGTGCTACCACGTTGGGGGGTTTAATCTTTACCTTATAATTCCTTAATTAATTAGGTAATATCCTATTACCCAATAATTAACTAATTACCCACAATTAAGAATTATCCTAAATTACTTAAAATACTACTCACTTTTAACACACTTTATACACCTTACTATCATGGCCATGTGGTACATGTATGGTACTAGTCCATAAATAGCGGGTATTATAGCTCGGACCGTATTTTATCTCAAAATGACAAACTTCAAGGAAACTCATTTTCTTCAATTTGCTTACTCTCTCACCTTCACGAATTTACTTATCACTTGTTTGAAATAGCATAATACTTATAACCTCCAAATAATCTCATTTCCGAGCTTACGTCGATTAACTTACGACGAAACTTTAACGTACAAAAATGCGGGATGTAACATCTCATTTTTGAACTTTCATCGATTTACTTATGGCATACTTTCACGTACGAAAACATGGGGTGTAACATTTAAGCAAAGTATCAATCACTTAGTGCTGAAAACCAACTTGCTGCCTTAGTTCAGAAATACTAACTCATGATCTTCTAGCTTGTTTTATCTCCATAATATGCTTCTGTGATTGGTTGATTAAACTCATGATTGTCTATGTAAACCTGCCCTAAGTTATTTGGATCCTAGTATCACTTTTTTGTATGTTCTGAAATTATTTTACACCTAGTTTAAGTCATGAAGTAAGGATGAGATGTATTCAGGTTATGATGACATATTTATTTAGCTAAAATATTGTTGCTGAGTTCCATTCTACCTGAAACCCTATTCCAAATATGCTTAAAATGTTTTCAAATGTGATCATACTCTTATCTTATTCCTGAAGCTCATATAGTGATATTGTTAGTTACATTTGCATAATATGATCTCTGCTAGTTGTCCTTTGTGTGTGTTCTTGGGATTCTGAACTCATTTTTGTTCTTCAGTATCTCTGTTTATCCTTCATGATCCCACACATGCCCACACTATTTTGATACTTCACTAAGCTCTCTTAAATGGATTAAACTTAGTTTGGGAGCTCTAAATAGAGTCTCTTGTTGCTACTGCTTGAACATAATAGCATGCTTTATCCTCGATGAGATTAGTATGAAGTTAATACTGTTAGAAAGTCCTAAATGAAGTTGTGAATCTGTGACTTTGCTAACATCTTTTAAAAGTCATAATTGCAAACTTTGAGCTTGTTATCATCCTTTAGAAGTTCAGACTGTAGTTTGGGTACCTCTGACTGTAGTTTGGGTACCTCTGACTATAGTTTGGGTACCTCTGACGGTACCTCTGAAGTTCAGACTTAGTCAATTCTAATCACGGTAGCTGCTTTGAACCCCTGTCAACACTTCTTGAATGTTCTATTTGAAGTTATTAATTTGTGTCTCTTAATTAGGGGTTATTAATGTGTATTTTGAAACGCCTCTCTAACACTTCAAACCAAAAGACCATCGATCCGAACTAGTCAAACAATCATGAAAACCCAATAAAAATATACTCCAACTTCATACTTAATTAATTTATAACAATTCTCAACTCTGCTCGAAAAGTCAATAAAGTCAACCCTAGGCCCACGTGCCCGGATTCTGATTTTTTTTGAAGATAACCATTACCCATAACATTACAAACTCAAATATATAATTTATTCCTAATTTTATTTCCAAAATCGTGGTCAAGATCCAAAATACCAATTTCTAGGTTTCCTACCAAATCCCACAAATTTCATAAATTTTCATCCTTAAATCTACATATAAACCATGTGTTTAGCTTACAACAAGTGGGAAATTACTTACCTTGTGTTGTATAATGGAAACCTCTACAAAATAGCTCTCCAAATTCGGCCACCCAAGAGAAAAATGAGAGAAATGAGAACTAAGCCTCAATTTAAAAGCACCACTGCCCAGCGACCTTCGCACCAGCGGACCAATAGCCGTATCTGCGGCTCCGCACCTGCGGAAATTCCTATCGCAGGTGCGGTCCTCACTGAGCCCAAGCAAGTCCTCTTCTGCGGATAAACATCCACTCCTTGTCATGCTTTTGCGGAGCATGGACCGCTCTTGTGGTCCAGCACCAAAGGCCCAGGCTCCGTATCTACAGTGCCTTCTCTGCTTCTGCGGATGCGCATCTGCGCGCCCCAAGTTCCTCACCTACGGCCCTTCCCCTGGCTGGCCTTCTTCGCTCCTGCGATGACCTCTCTCGCACCTGTGTGTACCCACCTACGACCAAACCCACCGCAGGTGCGATGACACCAGACTTCAGCAGTCTTCAGTATAGCCTCAAATCCAAATTTCAATCCGATTTCAATCTGTTTCAAACCCGAGGCCGCGGGGACCCCATCAAAACATACCAACACATCCCAAAACACGATACGGACTTAGTCGAAGCCTCAAACCCCGCTAAACAACATCAAAACTACGAATCGACGATCGAACCTTTCTTTAATCTTTCAAACATTCAAACTTCACCGAATGCGTCTGAATCATACTTAAACATCCCTGAATAACGCCAAACTTTACGCAGAAGTTATAAATTACGATATGAACCTGTTCCAAGGCTCGGAACCCCAAACAGACATCGATAACATCATAATCCACTTCAAACCAAACTTATGAAATTCTAAAACCTTCAAATGCCAACTTTCCACAACAAGCACCGAAATGCTCCTGGATGGTCCGATACTCAGCCCGAACATACGCCCAAGTCCAAAATCATCATACTAACATATTGGAACCTTCAAATACCGATTCCGAGGCCGTTTACTCAAAAGTCAAACCTTAGTTAATTCTTCCAACTTTAAGCTTCCGAAATGAGAATTTTCCATCCGAATCAACTCTGAACTTACCGAAATTCAATTTCGACCACACGTACAAGTCATAAAACATGAAGTGAAGCTACTCACGGCCTCAAACCGCCGAACGACGCACTAGAGCTCAACAACCCTCCTGAGCCCATGCTCGTCCACCGACTGTACAAGTCTGTTCATTCCCCATTGACATCAACTGAAAGTCTGACAATACATTCCAAACTAGAAGTCATGTCGTATGCCATAACGATAATCTAATATCATCAAATCACACGATGAGGAATCAAGAAGGGAAGTGCTCCTAACAGCCTTGTAGCCTCTCGAAGATAAGTACAGACGTCTTTGTACCGATCCGCAAGACTCTACTAGACTTACTCAAGACCCGTGAGACCCAAGTGAACCTAGAGCTTTGATACCAAGTTGTCACGACCCAAAACTCACTATAGGCCGTGATGGTGCCCAACGTCGTCGTTAGGCAAGCCAACGGTGAAATACCAACTTGATTACGCATTTTATTATTTTCGAAGTCGTGAATTTTATTAGACAAAGAAATCAACGCATTAAAATCATGGAAACTTACACTTAAAATAGAATAGATAATAGAAGTGTTTAAATGCTATGTAAAATCACAACAACATCTAGAACATCACAAAACACAGTGTCAAAAGTGCATGAGCATTTACTAAGAAGTACAATAATAATACAACATTTGTCTGGAATGTAAATAAGACAACATAGAGTAAATGGTACGATGGAGACTCTATGGGCTGCGATACGTAGCATGGAATGTAGCTCACCATAAAGTCTCTGCAATAGTTGCGCCTACGCACCAAGATAACCACCAATTGAACCTGTCAGATCCTACACATTTAGTGCAGAAGTGTAGCATGAGTACGTAAATCAACGCATACCCAATAAGTATCTAGCCTAACCCCAAAGAAGTAGTGATGAGGGGTCGACATCGACACTTACTAGAGGTCCAATAAAGCAATATAATAAATCATAAGCAGATATGAAGCACACAGCAATAATTGGGTAAATCTGTAAGTTACATAATCTTCCAAAAATTTCTTTTAAAGGATATGAATTTCTCAGTCTTGTATTCTACCTCAACAACTCAGATATATCAAGTGCCAGTATCAAACGGATAAGGAATACCATATAAAAGTCCATGCATCAGTGGAAGGATAATCACGTGAATATTCGGACTACCAGCGATATAACGCACGATTATGTCGAGGTCGTTCGGCCCGATCCAGAATAATGTGTACACTGCCGAGGGTCGAGCGGCACGAACCATAGATGCATCTATTATACTGCCGAGGCATTCGGCCCGCTCCACAAGAAAGGAAGGAAATCATCGAATTACAAGACATGTGCTTACAATACAGTACATAAGTACAAAGTGAATATAACCTTTACCATTTCTCATAACTCGCCAACAACTTAAGGTGATAAGGATCGGCCTAATATATATATATATATATATATATATATATATATATATATATATATATATATATATATATATATATATATTTCCAAATCAATTTCAATTATAAATTCAATTAATTAAGCCAGCTGAATGAGGTCAAGTAATTCAAATATTACATGATAAGGCCCTAAGTCTACTCGGACATAAACATGCTTTAGCTACGTACGGACTCATATCACCCCGTGCATACGTAGCACCCACAACTAGTAGCACATAACAATTATATCACCTAGGGGTAGTTTCCCCCTCACAAGGTTAGATAAGAGACTTACCTCATACCAAAGTTTCATAACCGGCTCCAACGCCTCTCTAACACCTCAAACCAAAATCCCATCGATCCGAACTAGTCAAACAATCCTGAAAAAACAATAAAAATATACTCCAACATCATACTTAATTAATTTATAACAATTCCCAATTCTGGTCGAAAAGTCAATAAAGTCAACCCTCACGCCTACGTGCCCGGATTCCGAAACTTTTCGAAGATGACCATTACCCATAACATTACCAACTCAAATATAATTTATTCCTAATTTCATTTCCAACAAGTGGAAAATTACTTACCTTGTGTTGCATAATGGAAACCTCTTCAAAATAGCTCCCCAAATTCCACCCAAGAGAAAAATGAGAGAAATGAGAACTAAGTCTCAATTTAAAATCACCACTGCCAGCGACTTTCGCACCAGCGGACCAATAGTGGCACCTGCGGCTCCGCACTTGAGAAAATTCCCATCGCAGGTGCGATAATACTGAGCCCAGGCAAGTCTTCTTCTGCGGACAAAAATCCACTCCCGCGGTCACACTTCTACAGAGCACAGACCGCTCCTACGGTCCAGTACCCAAGGCCCAGATTTCGCATATGTGGTGCCTTTTCCACTTCTGCGGATGCGCATATGTGAGCCCAAGCTCCGCATCTACGGCCCTTCCTCTGGCTGGCCTTCTTTGCTCCTACGAAGACCTCCCTCGCACCTGCGTGTCTGCACCTGCGACCAAACCCACCACAGGTGCGATGACACCAGACTTAAGCAGTCTTCAGTATTCTCTCAAATCCAAATTTCAATCTGATTTCAATCCGTTTCAAACTCGAGGCCCCCGGGACCCCATCCAAACATACCAATCCCAAAACATGATACGAACTTAGTCGAAGCCTCAAACCCGCCAAACAACATCAAAACTACGAATCGATGATTAAACCTTTATGTAATCTTTCAAACATTCAAACTTCACCGAACGCGTCCCAATCATACTTAAACATCCCAAAATGATTACGCACAAGTTATAAATCACGACACGAACCTATTCCAAGGCTCAGAACCCCAAACGGACATCGATAACATCATAATCCACTTCGAACCAAACTTATAAAATTCTAACACATTCAAATGCCAACCTTCCACAACTAGCGCTGAAATGCTCCCGGGTGGTCCGATACTCAACCCGAACATACGCTCAATTCCAAAATTATCATACGAACCTATAGGAACCTTTGAATCCCGATTCCGAGGTCATTTACTCAAAAGTCAAATCTTAGTCATCTCTTCCAACTATAAGCTTTCGAAATGAGAATTTTCCATCTGATTCAACTCCGAACTTATCGAAATTCAATTTTTACCACACGTACAAGTTATAAAACATGAAGTGAAGCTACTCAAAGCTCAAACCACTGAACGACTCACTAAATCTCAAAACAACCGGTCGGGTCATTACATCATTAGCACTTAAACATATAGGGAAGAATGAGTCGTTAGTGGTTAGGGTATTTGGGAGTAGAGTTTAACTCTTGGTTGGGCTACTCTCCCCGGCACAAGCATTGCCCTGGGCCTCGAGACCCTTGGGAACTTTGAAGTATCGGGGGATTCAAAAGGGGACTTTGATCTTGAGTGGAACTCTACCCTTAGCCTTTAATTTATTGACACCCATTATTCTCTTTGGGTTTGGTGTTTAATAGAAACGAAAGGTATTCAATGTGGGTCATTCACTATACACGACCTCCACATTAGCATGATTCCCTTAGCACTTAGGTTCTGTTAGCAACTTCTTCTTTTAATCTTTGCTTAGTATGATTCCCTTAGAATTTAAACATTGTCAGTGATTTCTTTTAATCTTTGTTTGAGAATTTTATATATGGACATATATACAATACTGTTATTCTTATGATCTTCTTTTCTATTTTTTGGGCATGTACAATGATTTGGGCATGTTGTGTTCTTTAAGAACTTAGGACCAAGTCCAGCTCTACTATGATCCAAGAGTCTGTCGTCGCTCGTCATTGTTACTGTTGGGCCTATCTTTTGAGGCCCAAACCTCCCAAAGTCACTTCTTTCCCTTCACCTCTTTACTTACTATTTCGTCATTCTACAGTTACACTATGGCATTGCTTATTGTTTTTTTCCTGTTGTTATATCTCATTATGTATACGACAAGAATATATTAGATTGAATGTTTATCTATAACATTTAATTCATAGAATGACTTAGGAAAGCCTTAAAGAACTTAGGATTAAAAAGAAGCCTTAGTTAGCAATTAATTCTATAACTACTAATCACGAGCTTATTATCAATTTATTATGCCTCGCTAACCTTCTCCTTAAAGATTTTGAAATCCAAAGGTTTAACAAAGGTGGCAGCCCTCTTTACAAAGAGAAAAATAGGATTGTCGCGATTTAATCTCCCAAAAGGGAATCAGCTATTTCGAAAGACTAAGGTGTTGCTGCCCTAAAACAAAGGCTTTCAAATAGTTTTTTACTTCAAAACCAAGGTACATCTTAGGACCATTTTCATAACACTTTCACCTCAATAGAATAAAACGAACCTCCATGATTTAGGAAACAAAGTGCTTTAACTCGACTTCCATTTCACATTTATACAAACGTTTCCATCTTTCAAAGTTCTTTTTAAGCTTATATATACTAACACTAATTTCCTAAAGGCTTTCTTTTTAATCCATCTTCTTTAAACCATACTCTCCCCTTATAAATATTATATCCCAATATATGGTAAGCTATACCCTTAGAACACTAGTTAAGTCATAGTACAAATAAATTAATTCCAAATCTTGTCTAAGTCCTATGGAGCTACCTCAGGCAGATTTTAAGAGGTGCCTAACACCTTCCCCTTAGAAGAATAAGAGCCTTTACCCATGATCACACCGGTTAGCAGACCAATAAAGAATATAACCTTTAGTGATTAAATAGGTACCCTAGTATACTTTAAATATTAGGTGGCGACTCTCTTTCATCAACAACAGAGAAACCACAAGTTGAATCTTGTTTTGACTAGTGCAAAATAGGGTGCAACAGTGTGGAGGTGAACTTTAGGAGAAAAGCTATTTCCGATTATTGAATTGGCCTAGTTCAGGTAAGTATCTTGCTTAAATTTGTGTGGGGAAAACCACCCCTTAGGATTTGTATTGATTGATTCATTTGTGCTATGTGAAAGCTGGGTACGCGAGTGACGAGTGGGTACATGGGTTGTACGTGGTAGTTGATCAGTTTAGGCTACTTAGACTATTTCCATACTTTAATTGAGATGTCATATCATATTCTAAATTCTCATAGTCAATATATTCGTGTTTGTTATAGTCTATCCTCACATTCCCTAATTGATTTATCTAATACTTGTTCTACATCCTACTTGATTAATTGCTCGCATGCTTTAGTTGAACTTGTTGCTCCTTTATTTGATACATGTCATCTCTTTCATTGTTGATTATCATTACTTGAAGTCATTGTATGTGTTATCTCTTTCATTGTTAATTATTTTTATTTGAATTCATTGTTACTAGTTATCTCTTTCGTTGTTATTATTCTCATTTGAAGACATGTTATTCCTTCCATTGTGAGTTAATTGTATTTGGTTCATAGTTACACGTTATCTTTCTCATTGTTGAGTTATTGGTGTTGAAGTTATGGAAGCCGTATCATTTTGAAGCAAAGTTGATAATTGTTGAGATATCTTTCTTGTTGAAAATTTAACATTCATTGTTATTGTTGATATTCTTGTACACATTGTGGTGGAGCCATGGGCTATTGTTGCGAAAACATTGATATTGTTGATTGTTGGAAAATTGTGATATATGGGCACTTGTGGTGCGAGTTGTTATTGTAATGTGATATTGACACGCATGTGGCGGTATAAGGCTTGGGTTAATATACATGCGGTGATATAAGGTGGGACTTATGTGCGTTTTGCTTGTAGAGGAATTACGTGAAGCCACGCGGTGTCATAAGGTTAGCTAAAGTGCATGTAGCTAGCAGTGGTTGTCTGTATATGATCATTGTGGTTCTCTTTAGTTGTTTCTTTTATGTTATTTCCATGTTTAATTACCAGCATTAGTTCATATTATTATCTTGTTTCATATCACCTATTTCTCTGCTTTCCATTATTATTCATTCTTATGTTTTCATTCTGTTTATTTATATCTTAGTAGGTGTCTCGACCTGGCCTCATCATTACCCTACCGAGGTTAGGTTTGATACGTACTGGGTACCATTGTGGTGTACTCATACTACACATCTGCATATTATTTTGTGCAGATCCACGTACGTTTGCCCGGGCCGGATGCTAGAGTTGATTGAGTTGCTGTTTTTGGGAGACTTCAAGATATACCTGCTCCACGTCTGCATGCCTCGAAGTCACCTTACTTTATTCTTATTTCCTATTGTATTTTCTTCCAGACAGTGATGTAGTAGATATTCTAGTTCTACTCTGTAGAGCTTATGACTAAGTTCAACCGGTCTTGGGGAGTGTATTGTTGAGATTCTACTTCAGGAGTTTATATCGATTATTCAGTTTTGTTATTAGTGTTTGTTTAATTATATTTGTCCAGTTGTTATAAAATATTATGCTTACCTAATTATAAAGACAAGGTGACATCACGACATCTTACAAAGGGAAATTGGGGTCGTGACAAGTTAGTATCAGAGCCCTAGGTTCATAGGTGTTACGAGTCATAAGCAGGTTTAGTAGAGTCTCGCGGATCGGTACGGAGACATCCGTACTTATCCTCAATAGGCTATGGAACTGTTAGGAAAACTCTACTTCTTTGATTCCTTATCGTGCGAATTTGTTGACTTCGAAATTCTGAATCTTTGTCTTTTTATTCTCTCACAGATGGTGAGGACACGCACCACTGGTTCCGACGATCAGACACCCACTCCCCTACTAGAGCCGCGAGAGGTCGGGGCCAGGGCAGAGGACGAAGAAGGGCACATGGTGCAGCTAGAGCACATGTGTGAGCTGCAACAGAGGAGCCACCAGTAGCTCCAGTTGGGGAGAGGAACCCGAGGCACCTGTTGCCACCCCTGCACTACAAGAAACCCTCGCATAGTTCTTGAGCATGTTTGGTACTCTAGCTCAGGCGAGGTTGATTCCACTTGTAGCAGCCACATCTCAGGCTGGGGGAGGAGCTCAGACTCTCGCGGCCCATACCCCAGAACAGCGGGTCCAGGTTGATCAAGTCCCAGAGGTTATATTAGTACAACATGTTGTTCCGGTTCAGCCCGTGGTTAGGGCAGCAGCATCTGAGGAGGAGCAGCTTAGACTTGAGAGGTTCAAGAAGTATCACCCTCCTACTTTTAGTGGTTTAGCTTCAGAGGATGCACATGGGTTTCTAGAGGAGTGCCACCGTATTCTCCGCACCATGGGTATTATGGAGATGAGTGGAGTTGCTTTTACTATATTCCAGCTGTGAGTAGTAGCATATCAGTGGTGGTGAGTGTACGAGGAGGGTAGCCTAGCCGATGCAACTTCACTTACATGGACTCAGTTTTCAGAGTTATTCTTGAGAGAGTTTGTTCCCCAGACCCTTAGGTATGCATGGTGCACGGAGTTTGAGCAGCTGCGCCAGGGTACTATGACAGTGTTGGAGTATGCTATTTGATTCAGTGACTTATCCAGACATGCACCTACCTTAGTTTCTAATGTCAGAGAGTGAGTCTGTCGATTCATCGAGGGGCTCAACTATGGTATTAGATTCAGAATGGCTCGAGAGTTGGAGACAAATACCCCATATATGAGATAACCAAAAAAAACATAAGGGAATACTCGACATAGGACAACCCAACAAGATATACAAAGTTATACATGTGACATACAGGCCTATAGGATCGAAATGATCATTTGTACACTCAAAACATAGGCCGACAAGGCCATGCAATCATCCATATACATGACATATATCTACAAGACTCTAATAGTACATAAACATCATAAAGGCCGGTACTGGGCCCCGTTATACCAATCAATACATGTCCAAAGCATACTGACCAAGCAGGCAACTCCGGAGCAAGTGGGGTGCCCCAACACCTTCCGCTAAGTTGATAGCCTACTAGGAGGACTATCAACCTATCTATCGGGACCTGCGGGCATGAAATTCAGCATCCCTAGGCAAAAGGGACTTCAGTACAAATAAAGTACCGAGTATGTAAGGCATGAAAGCAGTATATAAAAGACATGAAAGAAACATGGAGTAAATAACTCAACTTGTATGTCTGAATAGCTCTATAAATCATGAAACATTTATAATATCATTCATATGCGTATAAATGTCATATCATGCATACGTATATGCATACATAAAATCATCAAGCCTCTGAGGGCATCCCATCATATCATCTCGGCCTATGTGGGCAAAATCATTAACGTATACCAGCTTTTTAGGTTATGGTGCATATATAACACCATAACATTTCCCCATACCCCATATACATATAATATACATGTATATAACACCATCTGGTCATGGGTCAATGTACATGTGTATTAATGCAATGCATAGGAAGTAAGTCAATAAGATCTCTCGGGATGTCATAAGATCAATATGCCTTCGGTTAATAACATGAAATAAACTTTATCAACTTATGTATTTTATGAGACCCATGAACAGACAATTTAATAATAGGACACATGGGGAATCAAGAACATAGGCACCCCAGTACTTCTAAGAATAGAGTGATTTGTGAAATTTCCGCGTTTGCTCGTTTCGTTTGTATCATATGGATCATGCCAAAAGAAAAGAAGGGATAGCCTTAACATACCTTAACTCCATTTAGTCCTTAATATCTTCCAAGAAATTCTTCAAACAACTCAACTCAATCTACCATTGCATAAGGAGATTCAAAATCAGTGCTCAATAAAGGCTAAGTCCGCAACTTAAACTAGTTGCTCGTTTATGTAAATTTGGGCAGCATATCCCATGTAACAAGGGCCTCCTCCAATACCATATAACAACAATAATAACCAGAGCAATACAATAAGAACAACATCAACAATAGGGTACAAAATATTTCATTAACAAGTCATCAACATATCACGACGAGCGGCAAGCTCGGATTGAATCCCTTTAGCACCCTTTAACCCCACTATCATTCATTCTTGAACTCAGTAATATATCCAGTATAATAACCAATACCTTTTAAAGGATTTCCAACATTTTAGTCAATTTCAAAGTTACCCAAAATACCCTAACACAAGATAATATCATTGTGGACAACTTTCAAGTGCTTTATAGCCATTTCTTTTCTAGTTACCAATTTCCTCAACAAGATTGACATGTAAACCAACATAATCATACTGACAATATCATAGCCAACTTATTTTCCATAATTTCCAGCCACTTAAAGTCCATAAGAGCAACTTTCAAATCAATCCATCAAGAACAACAACATCTCAAGTTAATCCACGTATTATCGTGTAGTTTATCATCCTAACAACTTAACCAACATACAGGCAAGATTAAGCACAATTAGTAGTCTGTTATAATCATCTTATCCAATAGCAACAACTTTAAATTTTAGCAAAACACATCCCACAATTATCCTCAATGACAACACAACCTCATAGAGGTGTTGTTCTTCACTAGAACTAACTTTTGATGTTGAAATATGGTGTAATCACTTTGGAATCACTTCAAACCCTTATGGTATCTGTTTAGGAGGGTTAGAAGGAGTGCAGGGACGAGGTTGGGTCAAAAAATAAAAAATTAAGGTCGTCCAAATCGTTTTTAAAGTGAAGTAGGTCGACCACCACCTAAGTGGGTCCCATTGGGAGCTGCTTGCGCAGTCTTGCGAAAACGCGAATATCTCTCTACTCCGATATCGTATCGACAAACGATTTAATGAGTTAGAAACTATACTCATAGACTTCAATTTTATATGTGGACCATCCTGTAATTCCAAGTATATTAGGAGAAAAGCTCTGCCACGTTTGACCTAATATTCAGCACATTATGAATGTAACTTGTGATGACCTTTGCTAACTTTTGTTCCACAACTCACTTGACTTCAAAACGTAACACACGACTATCATACGACTAAATTAACTCATAACATAACCTCCTTATCATGTTAAGAACCCTAGTCTCACCCCAAAGTGCATGTTATAACATTCCAAACTTATCGACTTTTGATGAAACTTATTTTTCGTTTAGATTCTAAGCTTTCCAACCCTCTTGGTACTTGTTATTCATGATCTTAAATATTTGTAACCTCCAAGGTAACATGATTGACTTACTTTATGTACTTTCAAAAATGATCTCATTTCTGAGTTTACATCAATTGTCTTACGATGTACTCTTACATACAAAAACATGCGGTGTAACAACCTGCCGCATGGTTAGGGACTGCCCTAGATTGAGGAGGGGTGCACCTCCACAGACCACTCAGGCTCCACGGATTCATTCAGGTCCTTGGTTTTGTCGGGTATTATCGTCATTTCGTAGAGGGTTTCTCATCTATTGCTGTACCTATGAGCAGATTGACCCAGAAGGGTGCTCCTTTCAGATGGTCCGAGGAGTGTGAGGAGCGCTTTCAAAATCTCAAGATTGCTTTGCCTACAGCGCTAGTGTTGGTGTTGCCTACGGGCTCGAGGTCTTATACTATGTATTGTGATGCGTCATGTGTTGCCCTTGGTGCGGTGTTTATGCAAGATGTTAGGGTGATTGCCTATGCGTCTCGACAACTGAAGACGCATGGGAAGAATAATCTAGTCCACGACTTGGAATTGGCAGCTATTGTTCATGCATTGAAGATCTAGCGGCATTATTTGTACAGTGTCCCTTGTGAGGTCTTTACTGACCACCAGAGTTTACAACATTTGTTCAAATAGAAAGATCTTAACTTGCACAACGGAGGTGGTTAGAGTTACTTAAGGACTATGATGTCAACATTCTATATCATCCCGGGAAGTCTAATGTGGTGGTCGATTCCTTGAGTCGAAAGGCGGAGAGTTTGGGTAGTTTAGCATATCTACCGACAGTGGAGAGGCCATTAGCATTGGATGTTCAGGCCTTAGCCAACCAATTTTTTAGATTGGATGTTTCGGAGCCCAGTCGAGTTCTTGCTTACGTAGTTTCTTGGTCTTCTCTATATGATCATATCATAGAGCGTCAGTATGACGACCCCTATTTGCATGTCCTCAAGGATACGGTTCAGCACGACAATGCCAAGGAGGTTTCTATTGGGGATGACGGTGTGTTGCGGATGCAAGGCCATTTATCTGAGCCTAATGTGGATGGTTTACGTAAGTTGATTCTTCAGGAGGCCCACAATTCATGGTACTCCATTCATCCGAGTGGTGCTAAGATGTATCAGGACTTGAGGCAGCACTATTGGTGGAGGAGGATGAAGAAAGACATAGTGGAGCATGTAGCTCGGTGCCTAAATTTTCAGCAGGTGAAGTACGAGCATCAGCGGCCGGGAGGTTTGTTTTAGCGACTTGATATTCCCGAGTGGATATGGGAGCGTGTTACCATGGACTTCGTTGTTGGACTCCCATTGGATCAGAAGAAATTTGACGCGGTATGGGTGATTGTGGACAGGTTGACCAAGTCGGCTCATTTCATTCCGGTGGTGACTACCTATTCTTCATAGCAGCTGGCTCAGGTTTATATCCGCGAAATTGTCTGACTTAATGGCGTACCTGTATCCATCATCTCTGACCGGGGTACGCAGTTCATATCGCATTTTTGGAGAGTTGTATCGCGTGATCTAGGCATACGGGTTGAGTTGAGTATAGCATTTCACCCCCAGAGGACAGATAGTCCGAGCACACCATTCAAATATTGGAGGATATGCTTCGCGCATGTGTTATGGATTTCGGGGGTACTTGGGATCAGTTCTTGCCACTTGCAGAGTTTTCCTACAACAACAGCTATCAGTCGAGTATTCAGATAGATCCTTATGAGGCCCTATATGGGAGACGATGTCACTTTTTAGTTTGTTGGTTTGATCCGGGAGAGGCTAAGTTATTAGGGACAGATTTGGTTCGAGATGCCTTGGAGAAGGTCAAGATGATCCAGGATCAGCTTCGTACAGCCCAATCTAGACAAAAGCGTTTTGCGGATAGGAAGGTTGGTGATGTTGCATTCATGGTTGGAGAGCTAGTCTTGCTCTGAGTTTGACCCATGAAGTGTGTAATGAGGTTCGGGAAGAAGGGCAAGTTGAGCCCTAGGTATATCAGACCTTTTGAGATCCTTGAGAGGATTGGTGAGGTGGCCTACAAGATTGCATTGCAACCTAGTTTATCTACGGTTCATCCGGTGTTCCATATTTCTATGCTCCTGAAATATTATGGTGATCCTTTCAGCACAGTCCAATTAGACGAGGATTTGACTTATAATGAGAAGTTGGTGGCTATCTTAGACCGACATTTATGGAAGTTAAGATCAAAGAACATTTCTTCAGTCAAGGTTTAAGGGAGGGGTCATCCGGTCGAGGAGGCAAGTCGTTATCCTCATCTAGCCACCACTTCAAGTATGTCCTTATTCACATTCGAGGACGAACGTTTGTTTTAAGAGGTGGAGAATGTAACGACCCGATCGGTCATTTTATATACTTGCATCTCGTTACTCCATATTGTGCTTCACACATGTGTGTTTATGATTTTATGACTTGCGGGGTTGGGTAGTTTCGTTCCGGGAAGGTTTCGGGTTGATTCGGACCCCTTGATTCTTGACTTAGAAGTTTAAATTAGAAAATATTGACCAAACTTTGACTTTTATGAAAATGACCTCGAAACTGTGTTTTGATATATCTAATAGCCTCATATCGTGATTTCGGACTTGGGCGTATGCCCGGAATTGATTTCAAAAGTCCATAGGTTGATTTGTGTTGTGTTGCCAAAATTTGGCAATTTGAAGTTGAAAGGATTGACTGTAGGTTGACTTTTAGCTATCGAGCTCAGAATTTGATTTTGGGATGTGGAATATGTCCGTTATGCTATTTAGAACTTGTCTGCAAAATTTGGTGCCGTTTGGAGTTGAATTGATAGGATTTGGATGTTTAGTTGTTATTTTAGAAATTCTTGAACTTTACTTTGAAATTCATGCGTTATAGTGTTTGATTTGTAATTTTAGATGTTATTTTTGTGTTTCGATCGTGCGAGTGAGTTTGTATGATGTTTTTAGACTTTTGTGGAGGTTTGGTTTGGAGCCCCGAGGGCTCGAAAGAGTTTCGGACATGTTTCGGAGTGTTTTGGACTGAAATTTGCAAAATCTGGTGTTTGGTGCCTCTGGTGTCGCAATTGCGAACACCAAGGTCGCATTTGCGACCTTAGCAGGGAAACCACATGTATTGCCATTGCGATGCCTGGGTCGCATTTACGAAGAGATCTTGGGCCGGTCTAGGTTCACATTTGCGATGGTCTTCGTCGCTTTTGTGAGGATGCTAAGGTTCGCAATCCTGAACCCATCTTCGCATTTGTGAAGAGCTTTCCAGGCATGTCAATGCCGCAATTGTGAGATTTTCTTTGCAATTATTCGCAGTTGCTAACCCATATCGTAATTGCGATAACTGCAACTGAACATAAGGGCTGGAAGTTGGGATTTCTTCCAGATAGTGATGTAGTAGATATTTTAGTTTTACTCGGTAGAGCTTATGACTCAGTTCCACCAGTCTTGGGGAGTGTATTGTTGAGATTCTACTTCAGGAGTTTATATGGGTTATTCAACCTTGTTTTTAGTGTTTGTTTAATTATATCTGTCCAGTTGTTATCAAATATTAAGCTTATCTAGTCGTAAAGACGATATGCCATCACGACCTCCTACGGAGGAAAATTGGGGTCGTGACAATTTGATATGGTTCGGTATGAGTTTTGGAAGTTGAAATTTCATTAGTTTATTTAGGGTTAAATTGAGGTATGATTCGTGATTTTGGCATTGTTTGATGTGATTTGACGCTTCGAGTAAGTTTGTATTGTGTTTTAGGACTTGTTGGTATGTTTGGATGGGGTCCCGGGGGTCTCGGATGGGTTTCAGACCATTTCTCCATGTTTTGGCATAGCTGATTCTGATATCTGGTTTTCTTTTTCGCGATCGAGAAGGGTTGTTGTAATCGTGTATTGTATTTTTGGAAGGCATGCGGGTTGTTCTTCACGTTCGCAAAGTGGTAATTGCGTTCACAATTGTTTGGTATGCAGTGGCCTTCACGATAGTGTTCTGGTTGTCTCGTCCGCGTAGAAGGTAGGCCGGCTGGGGGCATCTGGCTATAAGCCTTCGCGTTCGCGTAGTTTTAAGTTGCGTTATGCTTCACGTTCGCATCCTTGGCCTCGCGTTCGCGTAGGGTCTTTTGAGACACTTGAAGTTTGTTCTTCACGATCGCCAAGATGTGGCAGCGATCGCGAAGGGTATGCCTGGGCAGAATGTTTTAAATACTCTATTTCGAGGGTTTGGTTAATATATCACATTTTGGATTAGAGAGCTAGGTTTTGGGAGATTTTGGAGAGGATTTTCACAATTTGGATTGGGGTAAGTATTTTTGACTTGGATTTGTTATTATCTCATGATTCCATCTTTGTTTTTAGCATTTAATTGGTGATTTAAAATGAATAAATTGGGGATTTTAGTAAAAATAATTTCTAAAGTATAAAAGGAGGATTTGAAGGTCGATTTGAGGTCAGAATTGGATGAAATTGGTATGGTTGAACTCGTAATTGAATGTGTGTTTGAAATTTGTATGTTTGACCGGGTTCTGGGGTGCGGACTCGGAGTTGACTTTTTGGATTGATGTTTTGTGATTGGCTTTTTGATTTTGATAAAGATTAAAGCTTTATTGTTCGAAGTTGTTTCCTACGGCAATATTTGATGATATTAAGTTGTTTATGATTAGATTCGAGTAGTTCGGAGGCCGATTTACGTGGGAAGGGCTTTTTGTAGTATTAAGTCCCGCGTTTTGAGGTAAGTAATATATCTAAACTTGGATTTAGGGGTAAATATCCCTGGAAACCATGTTATATGAGATGTATTTGGGTGATGCACGTGCTAGATAACGGGCGTGGGTGCGTGCACCGTAGTATTCATGATTTGAGGTGGCTTTTTAGATTATTATGGGATTTGTTTTGCTATCATGCCTCGTTATATCCGTATTTTCTAAACCTATATGATTATTTGAGCTCTGATTCATATTAGAAATTATTTCTAGGCTATGTGCTATTTATTTGAGACAGAATAGGGCTATTCTTGTTGTTTCTGAGCTATTTGCCTTAATTACACACATACTATCAGTCATGATGCTATATCCGTGTATGATATCTCTATCTCAGCACTTTCTTATTTGATTCCTCACATGTTGTTGATGCCTCATATGTGTAACACTATTGAATTGAGTATTGTGAGATGTAATTATCTGAGACTTGAGCTGTTGATAACTGAGCTTGGGCTATAGAGCCGATTTGATATTGATTTTGAGGTGACGCGTACGCCAGGCTCATACTGGGCTAAGTGTTACTGATTTGAGGCCACGCATGCACCAGGCCCCACTATTTGGGCTATGTGATTATGATTAGTGATTGGGCAGGATCTGCCCCACCGGAGTCTGACATACCAGCAGTGGGCGTAGGCACAGTGTTTTATATACGTGCTTGATGATGGGCAGTTATACTAGGCATCGGTACAGTGCTAAGTGTTGATGTGTGGTTATCTTAATGGTTTCACTATGATATTATTGATTTGACATGTATATTTGACATGTAGATATAGAGATGTACCTTCCTCATGTTAGCTGGTAAATGAAGTATCTTATCTGTGTTGGGCTTAAACTGTTATACTTGGAAAGCATTGCCTAAATTTCTGAAATGTGAACAAGCTGAACATAATATCAATGAGTTACCTACTTCTACTGTTTCCTTTATATTCTGAAATGTTACTGGTTATTGATATTGGTCTCTCACTGTTGTTTCTGAGCTCGTTACTGCTTTTAGCCCGAGACTAGTGTTGTTAGTTATTGAGTACATGGAGTCGGTTATACTCATACTACACTCTGCACTTCGTGTGTAGATCCAGGTACTTCCGGACGAGGTGATCTCTAGAGTTTTTTTACTACCAGCTTTTGGGAGACTACAAGATAGCTGCTATATTGTCCGTAGACCTTGAAGTTCTCATTCATTATTTCTACTATTACTATTCTACTATTCAAACAGTTGTATTGAGAATTTTGCCTTGTATCTTGATACTCACTAGTGCTCATGTACTCGTTGACACCAGATCTTTAGGATGGTTGTAGCAGTATTCTGGTTGTTTTCATCAGACATTTCATGATATTTGCATTGTTGAGCTTATTAAACTATAAAAAAAAGGGCAGTCCAGTGCACTAAGCTCTCGCTTTGTGCGGAGTCCAGGGAAGGGCCGGACCATAAGGATCTATTGTACGCAGCCTTACCCCTGCATTTCCGCAAAAGGCTGTTACCACGGGTTGAACCCGTGACCTCCTGGTCACATGACAGCAACTTTACCAGTTACGCCAAGGCTCCCCTTCAAAAAGAGACAACCTGGTGCACTAAGCTCCCGCTATACGCGAGGTTCGAGGAAGGGCCGAATCACAAGGGTCTATTGTACGCACCCTTAGCCTGCATTTCTGCAAGTGGCTGTTTTCACGGCTCGAACCCGTGACCTCCTTGTCACATTGAAGAAACTTTACCAGTCCATGGAGCTTATTAAATCATGTTTATCCAAATTCATTGTGTTTGTATGACTGTTGGGTTGCCTAGTAAGTAGTGTTAGGTTCCGTCACGGCTCTAGTGGGAGTTGGATTGTGACAACAACTGACCTATTCCAACTCCTGGAACCAAAATTCAAACCCGACATCATCAAAGTAAACTCTCGGTCAAACCTATCAACCTTCCAAACATTCAACTTTCCAACTTTCACCAATTCAAGCCAAAATAAACCTAGGGACCTCCAAATCCAAATCCGGACATACGCCTTTGGTCCAAAATCACCATACAAAGCTATTGGAATCATCAAAATACCATTCCGGGGTCGTCTACACCAAAGTCAAACTCCGGTCAATTCTTACAACTTAGGCATCCAACCTTGGGGCTAAGTGCCCCAATTCAATCCGCAACTTCTCCGAAACTAAACCAACGACCGCGGCAAGTCCCGTAATCACAAATACACATATGTAAAGTATCAAATAAGAAAAATGGTACTAAAATACTCAAAATGACATGGCGGGTCGTTACAACTTGCAAATCAATTTTTTCTTTTAATAGTTTTATTTATTATTTTAACTTCAATTTTAGATAGAGAATTCGTAGCTGACTAATTAAGTTATAATAATAATTATTATTATTATTATTATTATTATTATTATTATTATTATTATTATATTATTATATTATTATTATTACTATTATAACGATAATAATAATAACAATTACATAAAAGACTTTAAAATATAAATACGATGATTGCATGTTCTTATCTATTTGTTTAAGGAACTTATGAAGTCCTAAAAACACTAACCATCATTTACAAACGTACAATATTTACCATAAGTTTAATATATTCTACCCGCCGCTCAATAGAAATTGTACTTCAAGGCGGCCCCCGCGGCTCTTACGCCACGATGACTTAGCCAACGACACGTGCCCTTGGAGGCCAAAGGCCCCTAATGCGGGTCAGCAAGCAAACGGCGGGCGATTGCATCACTTTTAACCCGGATTCTGACTTAGAGGCGCTCAGTCATAATCCAGCGCACGGTAGGTTCGCGCCACTGGCTTTTCAACCAAGCGCGATGACCAATTGTGCGAATCAATGGTTCCTCTCATAGTATGTTGAATTACTATTGCGACATTGTCATTAGTAGGGTAAAACTAACCTGTCTCACGACGGTCTAAACCCAGCTCACATTCACTGTTGGTGGGTGAACAATCCATGGTCAAAAAAAAAAAAAAATGTATGATACACTAATAAATATAAACATCCAAAAGAGAAACAACTGACTAGCCGGATAACCTTCAGATCAAAAGCCACATATCTCTATTATTTGGTTGTCTATCTGCTTGATCATTGAACCTTCGGTAAACCTAATTCATAAGCATATCACTTATCTGCAAAGGCATGTTTAGGAATGATTTGTGTTAAGCCTAATTTTCATGCTTGTTAAAAACTTCTTCGTACAGCGATTGAGGTCTAAATTAGTTTTATTTATTATCAGTTAATTTAGGATCTTTAATTTATTTATGCCAATAAATACTTATTACATCATATGGTCAGCAACAACTACTCCTTTTAGTAAAGTATTGATGTGTTTCATTGCCATTCTTACTTTGAAACGATCTAGTTCTGGGTAAGCCAAGACAATATATTTGGAGATGGCTAAGCCAAGAGCAACGTCGCTGACAAACTCAAGGCATTGGTAAGAAGTAGAACCAGTAGTGTAGGAAGATTAAGTATGGGCTTCTTCGAGAAGTTTGTTGTTCTTGAGTTTGTAATTCAAGGTTTCCTCCACCGCCCTAATTAATAGACGTCTCCATGTTTGCCACTCCTTCCTCTTCTGCAAATAATAGATTATTAGATTTCGACGACTCCACATTTGAAATTTTGGATTAAATACCTTTTTTTAAAAGGATTTACTGTTTGACCGCCAGAGACAGAGAGAGAGAGAGATTGTGTGCGCGCGCACACTCTTGGTTTGAGTGGGAGACTTTGGGAAAGATTGTCTCAAGAATTTTGAAGGAGTGCATGGTTGTGACTGAAAGAGTACGAAGGTTGGAATGGGGTTCAAATTCAAAAATAGCTAGATTTATAAGTGGTAATTGAAAAATAGTCACAGTTTCAAAAGTAATTAAAATTTAGCCACTTTTCATGTAAAGATAAATCTGAACAAAAACACTATTCAAAATCCGAAAAATATTCCAGCATAATATACTGGAGTTCGAATTTTTTACATGTGAACTTTCAGCATAATATACTGGAGTTCCAGCAATATATACTGGTGCAGCATAATATGCTGGAAGTTCATACACATGTGCTCCAATAAAAAGGAATATATGCTGGAACTTTCCGTGTGCTAGAGTTTCAGCATAATATGCTGGAAGTTCATACACAGGTACACCAATCTCCAGTATATTATGCTGGAACTTTCCGTGTTGCAGCAAATAGTGGCTATTTTTCAATAACTTTGCAAACGCTGGCTATTTTTCAATTATCAGTTCGAAAACTAGTTAGCTCGTGCTATTTTCACGTTAGAATGGTTGTGGCTTTTGTAGTTTTTTCTCTTCTTTTATAATAAGTCCGGTAATTAGGTTTTAAATAAAGAAGGGTAATAAAGTAATTTAATTTTTTAATTTAGAGGTTCATGCTTTTAATATACTAGTTTTAGAGTACCCGCAACCCCATATCAAGGAATTTAAAATTTTTAAAAAATATAAATATCAATAGGAAACAATATTGATTTCTTACTGACCAAAAAAAACTTTTATCACGATTCTTTAAATATTTTAAAAGGACACAAATAAGAAGTTGAGTCTTTTGGTCTTCTACTACTTTTGTGAATGAAGGGTTGATCCTATAGATTCTAAAAAAATTGATAGGTGATAATGTAAATTCTAAATATGACTAATATTGAGTTAACATTCTACAATAAAGAACTTAATATATAGAAAACAACAAAAATCATTTGTTGGAATGATGAAAAATAAAAGAAAAATAAACAATCACAACTCATGATATGTTTTGTCTTTTATTATTTTATCCTCATTTCTTCAAGTTTTCTTTTTAACCAATTTGACTTTTAATGCTATATTTATGACCCATTTTGCTATATTTTAAATTTCATTCACTGTCAATGCTCTTCTTATGTAAAAAAGTTCATGTACTCAAAGAATTTTGTCAACTTGAAAATTCTTTTACTTGTATAATGAATTTAAAAAATTTCGAATATGATTCTTTTGCTAGATATCTAATTTAAAGAGTTATTAATCATGTGTTCTCAACATTAAAAAGGATAGTTTAATTTTTGTTGACTCAAATTCGTAATATGAGTTTATTTCAAATTTTAAAATATTTAACTTTAATTATAATTTTATCAAATCAAAATTCTATTTTCAAATGATAAATATTTTATCAACATTTTATTTTTGGATCTTTCTATTTGCATATTCGTTATTATTATTAACTTTCGCACCTTATTGATATAAAAAGTAATATAATTATAAAACAACTCCCCATAAAGAGAAACTTTACTATTAATAATAACTTAATACTTGTACTGAGAAAGAGATTAATAATCAACATTGTTGTAGCTTAAATATCACACCTTATGTGTGAAAAATCCTACGTATATCATGAGGGTTTTTAATCATTCTAGTCAAAAGGAATTCTGATTGGACTAAAAATATATTTGTGATGAGGAATGTTTTAATTAAGAATATAAAAAAACGATAAAGTTATATTAAATGAAGTGTATTATGATTTATGAACGTACTTTAGTTTCTTTTCCCTTTTTAAAATTTATTTTTCTGTTTAAAATGGTAAAAGGTGTGTATATTTCTTATTATTCAAATAAGAAAAGTTTTTATAAGGTAAAACAATTGATTTTAAATTCCTAAATATTGATAAGACTTTTACATAGTTCAAATAAGGAAATATTTAATAACCAAAATTTTAGTTCATTTTGAAGTCCTATATATTAGGAAAATAGTTAAATTACACTTTTATCCATGTGATATCTATTTTTAAAGGGTAAAAAAGACGAACGACATGTCGCCAAGAGTCTTCGTGCTTTTAATATTAGTATCTATGAACGTGCGTTGCACGTTAATAATGACACATAATTATTTAAACATTTATTTATATGAAAGAACAATAAAATTTAATTAATAAGAGAAATTTTATGTATAATAATACAACAATCATCTAAATGCCGAAAAATATTATTACATTAGTATAATACATGAATTTAAAATAAAAGGACATCATCAAAACTTATACAAATGATCAATTTTGTCATGTTAGTTAGATAATTATGTATTATAATTTAAAAGTATTTAATGTGATGGTATCTTAAAGAACACTTCTTTGTGGACAATATTATTTTGTGTATGTTTCCTCCTAAGCTCTGCCTTAACCAAAACTCTTGTTGTCGATCTTGATATCCCTCTTGAAAGTACAACATACAGTTGTTCGTGCAAGAAAACATATTGTGTTAAATATAGTCCAATATGTAGTATGTTTGTCCTTGTACTTTATTTATTATATTTGCAAAATATAAGCATATTAAAAATTATTTTCACACAAATTTAAAAGGATATTTCTTAGTTTTGGAAGACAAAAGTTAAATCCAGGGATAAGAATATATTTAAAAGCACATTGACCAGTATCATAATTTTTGCATGTGTGACGTTATTGTCAAAACTTCTATATACCATTTGTGTGCTATTACATAGGCTATTCGGCGTATTTAAGTTTTACAGTAAGCATGACGGACATATTTTACTTCAACGTCAACCTATATACAATGGAAGATCAACTTAATCTATTATATATACGGTGACACTAACATACGTAAGAAATAATAAACTTGACAACAAACATGTATGGTAGAAGGCCGTTTGGTATTAAAGTATTTAAATATTCTTCTTTGTAATAATTATTGGTATCATTTTCTACTAAACCAAAAAAAGAAAAATATTTTGTTTTTACTATAAAATTTTGCAATCAACCTTTTATTTAATTTATCAACATATTCATTTATGCTACCTAAGATATTTTTTTAATTCTATCATGCGATTTTCACAAATTGCGTTTTAATCTAATGATAGAAATATGTCTTTTATTAAATGCACTACTATTACCATTGGAATTGATAACCAAGTGTTCAGAAGAACCAAATCATCTTTTATTAGATGCTCTTATTTGTTTCCGACACGAAGCAAAAAAACATTGAATGCTGGATCTGTTCTTACTTTATATTTTTTGTCAGTTGAATCTTTTTCATTTGAGGCCAGAAGTATAACTTTGGCAAGCTATTTACAGTCTCTGCTTTTGTCTATTTTGGAAATACTAGTAATACTTTGACATAAATTACCTCTCAAACCATTAATGTTTCACCAAATGGTTCATTAATATCCAATATATCTATCTCTCGAACTCTGTTTGACACTTAGCCATAAGTGCTTCATCCCATATTATCAATTTTACTTTTCTTATAAATTTAGCACAATTACACTGCTTTGATATATTTGTGATGATTATTTAAAGTGTTTGAAGAGGTATATCAAATCTAAAGTGGGTTGTCTCATAATAAAATCGTTGTTGGTACACCACTTGCTATTATTGTTAATAGTTTCATGCCTCTTGATATGATATTTGCAAGTAATGTGTGACATAGAAATATTATTTCGATTCCGCTAGAGGTATCTACAAAGAATAATCCCGTTATACTCTTTATAATATAGTTTTGAATGCTTGTTCTTGTTTAGGATATAGCTTTGATTGTGCTTCCAGACACTTGTATAGCATTATGATTCTTAATAATATATTAACCTTTTTACTTTGTGTTCTAACGCTCTTTTTATGGAATAAATATATGTAACCTAAAATTGTTTTTTTAACTTGAATAAGAATTTTACTCATATGATGAATTTAAAAAAATAATTGAATTGGATTCTCTTGCCAAATAATTAATTAAAAGATTTAATTATTTGATTTTAACATAAAAAATAATTTATTCTATGTTAATTTAGATCTTAATATTAGTTCATCTCTTATTTTGAATATTTAATCTTAATTATAATTTTATCCACCATAAATTTTATTTTCAAAGAGTAAAAGATTTATATGACATTTCACTTTTAGATCTTTATGGTTGTAGAACCATTAGTAGTATTGACTCTTACCTGCCATTTTTTTCTCTTTCTCACACATTTATATTCTTAAATATCTTTTTAGTTGTTGTTTAATAATTGGATATTTTTTAATATTACACCAAAAATTGATTAAAAAAAATATTATTTGAGTAGAAAAATAATTCAAATATATTATCGTGGGGGGTATTTTTTTCTCAATTTCAAACAGTTCATTTAATATTACTTTATTTTTGGTATTGGACATTATGTAGTGGTAATATATTGCCA
This sequence comes from Nicotiana tomentosiformis, assembly GCF_000390325.3. NCBI lineage: Eukaryota > Viridiplantae > Streptophyta > Magnoliopsida > Solanales > Solanaceae > Nicotiana > Nicotiana tomentosiformis. The sequence goes on along the minus strand of NC_090818.1, from coordinate 73,576,849 downwards.
AACGGAGAATTTTAATGAAATTGATTTTATTAAACCTTCCTACATATTTTTAATAAGAATTTAATAGACAAATTTTAATAAGTTATTCGGTCTTCATTGTCACCTTATTTTTTTGGTTAATCTTCTTGATGTGTTTGTTCCTTCTATCTCTTCATCTTAAATTTAATGTGCCAGCTTTTTCAACTTCGTCTAAATCCTCTGCATAAACATCTTCCAACCTGATGACCTCTATTAATTATAAAACAAATTATAAAGAAAAAAAACTTAAATTCTTTACTTACACTCAAGACCAGTTTATGGTAAAATATAAATTAATTCTTTTTTTGAACCAATAAAATAGTAGATTAGTTAATAGAAAGAATTATATATCTATTGTATTGTTAAAATTTAAATAAAATGAGGATATAAATTTTCGAAAGATTAATTCTATGCACGTGGTATTGTTGCAGCTTGCAACTAATAGCTTTAATTAGTATAACATTATTATGTTCTTTATCTTTTACATCAAACATCTCAATTATCTGAATATTTCTTGTCATTCTGTTTGGCATAAAGTTACAGCTTTGTTTTGTACCTTCATACTATTATGTTTGCAGTTCAATAAGTTATGAAATATAAATAACTAAATTTAATAATACTTTCTTCATCGCCAATGTCCTTCTTATTGAAATAGATTTTTGTATGCTGAAGTTGCAAATTGCAATATGTACTACTAATCAATCTAATTTATTAATGTATAGTCAGTTGAATTTAATTTATCTCACTCGTCTTTTGAAAAAATTAATAAATATAAATAAATTATTTAGCAACCGTTTTGATGGAAAGTTTCAAATTTTCATCTTATGAGGATTGTTACTTGGCACGATGTCCTTTTTGTAAAACCTAATTAGCCTTAAAAGATTTTGGAAAATTAGTAACATGAAAAGAATTTATATTATATTACATAATTCAAATAAAAAATTAATTTATATAAAGTAAAATCTTAACTAATTTTAAATTGCTAAATATTAGGACACATTCAATAAGGAAAGATTTAATTAGCAGAATTTTAGTTGACTTCAAAATGCAAAATATTAGGAAAATAATTAAATGACTATTTTGTCTAGTGTGAACTCTATTTTAAAAGGGTAAAAAAGACGAACGACATTTTGCTAAGGCCTTCGTGGTTTTAATATAATATAGATAGATAGATAGATAGATATAGATTATAGACAAATTATAGATTATAGATTATAGATAGATTAACATGTTGAGATACCTTGTTCACAAATTATTGCAAATTTTATGTAGAGTTAATGTAGGAGCCTTTTGGTTCTTTAAGCATTCAAAATACTCTTGACAAATCACTTACTAATTAAGAGAAGTCTACGGCAACTGTGAAGAAATCTTAACGATTTTGTACAAATATATAATCACTAATTGGGATAGTTGGGCATATGACCTCTTTCAAAAGTTAAGTTGTCAATTCACATTTAAGTTTTAATTATTATGTAGGAGACCTTTTTGTCTAATTAGTGCTAATGTGAGATACTGGTTAATGAGAAGGTGAAATGAGAACTTTAGACTGCAGCCCCAAAGTTTTAATTATTACACATTGGCTCAATTATATAAATTGTTTTATTACCAAAAATAGTAAAAACCCCAAAAACCCAAGGTTTGTCGCCACCCTAAACCTTTTCTTCTTTCCATTCCAATGCGAAAATCCCTTCACCCCCCCCCCCCCGGGCCCCGGGCGCCGACTCGCATTCGCGTCCGTTCTATGCATACAACTCAGCTGTACCTTCTCCTTTCTTCTCCCGTTCATCTCAAAGCCACATTCACAATGGACAATTGGATTTGGAGAGAAAGCTCGGATATGTCAACAACAATAACAATATACCAAGTATAATCCCACATAGTAGGGTCTGGGGAGGGTAATATATACGCAGACCTTAACCCTACCTTGTGAAGATAGAGAGGTTATTTCTAATAGACCATCGGCTTAGGAAAGCATAAGCACAAAAGTAATGGAAAAAAAATGACAAGAACAATAGTAAGAAGCCATGGAACAACAACATTAATAGCAACAACATAATAAGATAAACGAAATGAAAGAAACATCATGTAGCATAGAACTTATACCAACAAAATATGAGAGTACGTACTAACAATACTGGTACGATAAGAAAACTACTAGGTTATCTAACCTTCTACCCTAGTCCTCGACCTCCACATCTTCCTATCAAGGGTGATGTCCTTGGTCACCTAGAGCATTATCATGTCTTGCCTAATCACTTCTCCATAATACTTCTCCGGCCTGCCTCTATCTCTTCTTAGGCCCTCTAAGGCCAATCTCTCACACCTCCTTACTGAGGCATCTGTGCTTCTCCTCCGCACATGTTCAAATCATTTAAGTCTCGCTTCCCGCATTATGTCCTCCATAGGGGCCACACCCACCTTGTCCTAAATAACTTCATTCCTAATTCTATCTATAATCTCATACTCACATATCCATATCAACATCCTAATTTCTACTGACTTAATCTTCTACACATAGGAGCTCTTGATCGGCGAACACTCATCCCCATACAACATAATCAGTTTGAATACTGATGTATCGAACTTACATTTAAGTTTTGGTGGTTCCTTCATCCTCATCAATCTCCCCATCCCCCTGTATAATCGATCCAAGGTACTTGAAACTTCCTCTCCTAGGGGTAAGTTGTGAATCCAGTCTCACATCCCCATCTGCTTCTTGAGTCGCACCACTGAACTTGCACTTCAAATATTCAATCTTGGTCATGCTCAACTTGAAACCTTTAGACTGCAGGATCTGTCTCCAAACCTCTAACCTCACGTTAATACCGTATCGCGTCTCGTCAATCAAAACAATATTATATACAAATAACATATACCATTTCCCCTTGAATGTGGCGCGTCAGTACATCCATCACCAGGGCAAATAAAAAAGAGCTGAGTGCTTATCCCGGGTGTCACCCCATCACGACTAGGAAGTGGTCTGAGTCCCCTTACACTGTCCTTACTAGGTATTAGCTCCATCATACATATCCTTCATCGCCCTAATATATAAAACACATACACCTCTAGCCTCCAAACATATCCACATAACCTCCCTCGAAACATTATCGTAAGCCTTTTCAAAGTCGATGAACACCATATGTAAGTTCATCTTCCTCTCCTCTCCCTGTACTGCTCCATCAATCTCCTAACAAGGTGAATGGCTTCCGTAGTCAAACGCCCCGGCATAAATTCAAATTCGTTTTCAAAAATCTACACATTCTTCCTCACCCTTAGCTCCATCGCCGTCTCCTAGACTTTCATAGTATGGCTTAGTATCTTGATACTTCGATAGTTGTTGTAAGAAGTTCGGATTTGTCGATTTGCTTATTTGGGAGACAGAATTAGGGGTATATTGGATTGGGCATTATTTTAAAGGATATATTGTGTAAGTTGTTCGTTTGGTAAGTGGTCACATCTCATCTTCTTTGTCATTGTGCAATTTGGGTTCTGCAGATTTGAGCCCTACTACTCTACAATTTGGTTGGTCACTCAACCACTAATGCACAATATACCATCTTTCAATAGACCATTGGTTCATAATATACTGATAGGAGTCTATATAATAATATGCGGTCTTTATTCTAGTGAACAGGTCAAGGGGCCCGATAATTATTGGACTTGAAATTCGGATACGAAGGCGACAATACCTATTTGTATACATACCAATGGTACATATAATAATTTTGTTGATGTCATAATTAAATGTGGCCAATTAACATATTCGTCGAGGCACCTGAATATTACGTACATGCTTAGTTATGTGCAAACGATGGATAAGATTCCTCCTTCCTTTATAAAGAATGATAATATCTGCGTTTGTATCTTCTTGATGTTACAATGATAGTATGAGGCCATGCTTAAAGATATTTGTGGCTAAAGAAGCGGTTGAAGAAGCGAGTGAAGTTCCATTTAAAAGGTCTCATCAAGCTTCAAATGCTGCAGCTATACCAACACCACTATCACTACCTCCATATCCACCAATTTTAGAAGTAGATGAGGAACAAATAGTGAAGGATGGCTGCAGTAGATTTAGTCATGGGTTGGGTGATATTGGTGAAAATAAAATAAACTCGTATGGTCCAGAAAATATAGACGGAGCTTATGATAACGACGGAGTCACTTATCCAATCCCTTCAGAAGAACGGGTGTCTGGATCAGTTAAATCGACAGAAGTACTTCTGCTCGACATCAAGACCAAAAAGGGGAGAAAGAAGACTAAGCTCTTACAAGGTGTTTCAAGATCTTCTAGGACTGGGAAGAAAGTAAATGTCCCTTTTGCAAGTAAGTTGGCCACAAGAAAAGCACGTGCAAAGAGTTGTTACGGAATATAGCGTGATTGTTTTAATAGAATTAATTTGTTGTTAGTCTTGTCAATTGTTTGTGCTGATATTGTAGAACTTTATTTAATTTCTATTGTTGTTACTTTATTATGTTTGTAATAAACTCTGCCATTTGTCAAATGTAGACATGTTATTATAATTATATTTTCAACCTTTGATTTAATACCAACCCCCTAATAGGTTTAATCAGAGCAACATTTTGCTCACCTACCACGTTTCAAGTATATTGATAACTATTAGAATAGTTCGATCGTAGTAAGGAGTCGTTGGTAGCTATTCTATTAATTAACATATATTAATATAAACACACCTTGGCAGTTATTTGATTAATTAAAACACCAATAATATGCCGATTTAAAATATGCACCCTATCCGGAAAATGCCAATAATCGTGTCAATTAGTAGAAGCCATCTGAGAAGGCAAAATTAGGTTCCAAAACTGGCTTATAAATATAGGGATTATAGTGCAATGTAAATAATTTGTAAGAGTTTGGATCAAAACCTTCATCTGCACTCTTTATAGGGAGTGCCACAGTTAGTGGTGAATTCTGGGCCACAAATTCTCCAAGGAGCTTTAAGGATAACTTTATCGGCTCAATTCGTTTGATAGGAAGAGTTAAACTCCTTAGCACATTAATTTGGAGATCATATGATTGATATTCCCCATTCTTCATTTTAGGGACATAGCGAAGAACGTGAGTTACCTTCTTGCCACAGGACACAACGTGTCCTTTATGAGATTTAATTGAGCTAGGGACAGCTTTCTTAGTGATGACTTTGACCTTACCAGCTGCCACCTTAGCTCTTTAAGTTGCGAGCTCATCACCTTTGGTCTTTATGATTTTGTCGGATTTTATTTCCTTCATCATATAGTTCTTCAAGTAGAACTTTGCATCAACGAAGTGTGACTCAACTTCGGTGAATGATTTATCATCAATGACTGTCCTCTTTTCTACCACATCCTTGTAACACTTCAACCATTAATATTACATAGACGGAATCATTATGTTCTCATGTATCTAAGGTCTTTCAAACAAGATGTTGTATTAAGTATTGGCATTGATCACGTGTAACACGCACTTGACTGCATGTCTCCTGACAATCTCCAATTTGATAGCACTTATGCTCTTTGCCCCTTGATTGTATCCTTGATTCATCAAGTGGCTTTCCGAGAGTTCATCCACAGGAATGCAAGTTCTTTCACTGTGCAAATCGGCAAGTTGTTCACTGAGTATCCTCCATTAATCAAAAGTAAATTCACCTTTTCATCTCATATATAGCCAACCATGTATAAGGGGCAATTATGAGGAGTGTCACCTAGTATAAGGTCATCACTCGAAAATGACTTTTTCTTCGCAAGCATTAACTTCTTGGTGAATACACTTAGTGAGCTTTTCCGACTTTGAAGATGGTGCCAACGGTAGGTCTTCGCTCTTTTCTTCTCCTTTAATAGCATTGTAACAAGAGGCCTCAATACCATCAAGGGAAGTCTTCATGCGAAACAAACTTGGTAAGAATTCCCCTAAAATCAATAGGTGTCATGGCTTTTGGTGGTGGTGGTGCACCTCCACTTTTGTTTTCTTCAGATGCTTAATTGAGTTATATTTCCTTGGTCTTTTCATCATCATTTTTCTTGTTGGTTGTTCGATTGATTCGTTTTATGAACTTATTTTGTGGCATCTACGACGAGTCATCAAAGTCTAATCTTCATCATCAGGTTGAACAATTTTGGCTTTATTATTCTCCTACAATTCTTCCTCTTTACTTTCTATATAACTTTATATCTTAGCATAGTTAGAATGAGACAAAGGTGATAGTAATTTGGTTCACACTTGTCTTCAAGTCTTCAAACATAATTTTCTTTTCACGATAATCCATAACTTTGTCCTTGAAGACAAATCACTTATCAAGAGGGTGACTCACAAGTCGATGATATTTGCAGTAATTTGAGTTATTAGTTTTCCCTGCTTTATTTGGATGCTTCATCTCCAGAAGCTCAATGAGTTTTAGCTCGAGGAGAACTTCAGTAATTTGCAGGCACATCAGAATTTAGAAACGGATACTCCTTTTCTTGCATCATTTTTAGTGTTAACTTCCCACTTGGCTTGTCTTGTAAGGAAATTGTTTTCATTCTTCTTGCTTACCTTAGTTGTAAAATTCACAAGAAAGTTATTGACATACATAGCTTCTTTGCTTTCAGACTTGGATAAGAACTTGTTTTATTTTTTGACTTTTTACTTGGCGTTCCTTTTTGTGAGGCTCGTAGAAAGGCAGCCTTTCATTTCTAGAGGAAGTCATACTCAATTCCATTTCATGGGCATAAGTAACAAGTTCTTCAAATGTCCTAGGTTATACCTTGCAAGACGCAACGAAGTCTTCAATGCAATCCTTGTATGTACATCTCCATTTCAAAAGCTTCACTAAGCCTGCTTTGAATAGTTGTCTATAGCAGCCTTGTTGGCTCGCCCTACCGTATTCTGCATGTATATGTATATATGTCTTTTGGACATATTTTTCTCACGTATGTTATTTACGTGATTCAACATTTTAATGACAGATGTTATTCATGACCTATACTTAATTCATGTTTATATCTTAGACACATGCTTAGTGGTGTTCGATAGGTAGGACTCGGGCACTCATCATGGCCCATCGGTTTGGGTCGTGACATTAGAACACTTAGTTCTTTATTGGAAGCTTAAGTTATAGGAGTTGACCAAGGTTTGACTTTTGTGTTAACGATCTCAGATTCATATTTTGATGGCTTCAATAAGTTCGTATAGTGATTTTGGACTTAGGAGTATGCCCATATTTTGATTTGGAGGTTCCTAGGAAGATTTAGCTATTTTTGCGAATGTTGAAAATTTGAAGGTTTAGAAATTTCATAAGTTTGACCATGGGTTGACTTTGAGGCTATCGGGTTCAAATTGTTTCTCTGTGACTTAGAATAGGTTTTTTTTTTCAATTAGAACTTGTGTGCAAAGTTTGGTCTCATTCCGAGTTGATTTGGTAGGAATCGGACGCTTGGATGTGAATATTAAAGTTCTTTAATTTTAAGGTTTGCATGGTGCATTTTGGTATTTGATTAGTGGTTATGAATATTATTTTGATAATTTGAGCTTGCGAGCGAGTTTGTATAATTTTTATATACTCGTGTGGATATTTGGTATGGGGCACGAGGAGCTCGGGCGAGTTTCTGACGAATTTGGAATGATTCTTGGGGAGCTTCAGTTTTTATGGTGCTGCAGACCTCGCATTTGCGAAGATCCACATTTGCGGACTCTTGATCGCATTTGCGATGATTGGCTCAGAAGGCCAGCTTCACATTTGTGAAGCTGGTGTCGCAATTGCGATATCTGCAATTATGAAGGGGGCATTGCATTTGCGACGCTTGGTCGCATTTGCTAGATCCTTGGTCGCGTTTGCGATGACTGCAGCTCAGGGGCTATGTTTGCATTTGTACGCCCTTCTTTTCATTTAATAGGGTCGTATTTGTGAACCCCAAGTCACAAATGTGACATCCACATGTGATATTATAATAGCTATTTCGGGACATAGACTCAGTTTCTCATATTTTGAACCCTAGACTTGGAGAAGGGCAATTTTTGAAGAGGATTTTCACACAAGACATGTAGGTAAATGATTTTCACTTGATTTTGATATTATATCTTAATTTCTCATGGATGTTTACACCTAAATCATAAAATGTTGAATAGAATTTTGGGATTTCTTTTACTACGTTTTGAAAAATAAAAATTTGGGATTTGAAAGTCAATTTGGACTCACTTTTGGTATCTAATTACATATTTGGACTCGTGGGGTTATGGGTATTCTGGATCAACCCCTTGACTCGATTTTTGACAATGTAGGCCCGGAGTTGAATTTTGTTGACTTTTTGAGAATTGGGTAAGGATTGGGACGTTATTATTTGGAATTGATTCCTATAGCATTGTTTGATGTTATTGAGTTATTTTTTGCTAGATTTGAGCAGGTCTGAGGTTATTTATAGAGGAAAGGCTATTTTAGAAGATTGATTTAGGCTTATTGAGGTAAGTATCATGTCTAATCTTGTGTAGGAGAATAATCCTTAGGCTTGAAGCTTATTTGCCTAATTGTAATATATACGATGCGACGTATATGCGAGGTGACGAGCGTATATGCGGGTGCTATATATGACAAATAATCAGATTAGACTCTAGGCTTCTACTATGTTTTGATTTGATTGTGCTCTCTCTATGATACATGTGTAATTCTTGTATGACTACGCGAGCTTAACTTTTCATGCTAAAGATCATGTTTTAGGATTATAATTTCCTAATTGGCCAAGTTGGCATTGGTAGAATCGTTGCTAAATTGATTTAGTCGTAGTCAAGCTTTATATGTTGAACCCCCATCTGCATATTATTATTATCATATCCTTGTACTATTTGTTGACAAATTTATGAGCATTTGTCTTTCTGATGATAATTTGGCATATCACATTGTTATGATTACGACACATGTGGACATTTTGTGCCGATTGCTTGGGTGTTGGCACGAGGTTTTTGCCGTGCGATTGTGAGTATTATTGTTATTATGTCGGGGCATGGATCAAAAGGGTGGATATTATTATTGTGTCGAGTATGGAGTATAAGGATGGATATTGTTATTATATCGGGGTATGGAGAATAAGGGTGGATATTGTTATTGTCAATAAATGTGGAACATAAGGGTGGCATTTATGATCATGCACATGTATTTTGAAACCTCGTTATATATTCCAGTATATTTTTAAGCCGTATTTTACATGATATCATATGCCTCTATTTCTATTTGTTGATTTGTTTGTCAAAAATAAATTTTCTTACGTTGAGTTGTTATCTCATACTTTAACAAGATTGTCGATATTGAACTTTGTTATATATCCTTGTTGCCAGTTATTGTTATATTGAATGGGTTCTTTGACTAGTGAGTATTACACGACTTGAACCTCGTCACTACTTTACCGAGGTTAGTCTTGATACTTAATGGGAATTAATTTTGGTGTACTCATACTACACTTCTGCATATTTTGTGTAGATCCGGGTGCTAGAGGTAACGGATCTCGTGAGTGAGGTTGTGACTATTCGAGAGGATTCAAGGCATGCTATATGGACGTCGCAGACCCTTGGAGTCCCCTTCCTTACTTTCTATACTGTTGTTTTATTTCCAAATAGTATTGTACTTATTGTGACTTCTTTATATATTCAGTTTAGAGCTCATGACTCTATACTACCTAGTTTTGGGGAGTTGTATTAAGTGTTTCCATTTTTGGCTTATGTTATCACGATTTCCGTTGTTATGTTAAATTCAGTCTTACTATATCATGTTTTAATGATTTAATGTTGTTGATGTGATTGGCTGTGTCACGACCCAATTTCTCCCTCCGTGAACTATCGTGACGGCACCTAATCTCTATGACTAGGTAAGCCTAACACTTTTGCGGAAGTGAAACTAAAGCATGAGCATTAACTACTAACAGTAACAAATATCTAATAAGCAAATGAATGCCACTAGACATATACAATTAACACCTCTGAAAATGTACAAAATAATTTCTCAAAATCCGGAATACCGTAAGTCACAAGCTACTAAGAAGTCTTAACCGTTCTATGCATTATTTCTACAGAAAGAAGGAAAAATAAACATAGTGGGATAGAGGGGGACTCCGAGGATCTGCGGGAGCGAGCAGATGTACCTTGAAGTCTCCAATAAGCAGCAGCGACTGCAACTAGTGATGAGGATGGTAAGATGAACCTGGATCTGCACAAGAAAAACATGTGCAGGAAAGAGCGTGAGTACACCACAACGGTACCCAGTAAGTGTCAACCCTAACCTCGGTCGAGTAATGACGAGATCAGATCAGGTCCCTACTGGTATAAATATAATAAAATAAGATAGAATGAAATATCGCAGTAAAATAAATACGGAAATCTAACAGGAATAGAATCAATAAAAGACAACAACTCAGAACACAGTGATAACAACATGGGATCTCCCGAGATACCGTCTCGTAGTCCCAAACGTAAATATGCAGGGGGGTCTCCCGGAATACCATTCCGTAGTCCCAAAATAAATATGCAAAACAGGGGGATCTCCTGGAATATCGTTCCGTAGTCCCAAAGTAAATATGATGCACGGGGGGATCTCTCGGAATACCATTCCATAGTCCCAAAGTAAATATGCAGCACAACCAACCAAAATAACAATTATAGCAAGAAATCCTACAGTTTAGACTAAGTTCAAGTCAAGGAACGCAAGAAATTTCACTACACATGCTGCACATAGTTCAAATAGACAGTTAAACAAGTAGGCATGCTATTGTAGTCTAAGCAGGATAGTTATATATGCTAGTGTGTTTCAAATAAGGAGAAAACAAGTTATGACTTAGTGAAAAATGGAGTTTTACAACAAATAGCCCGTGTACGTACTCGTCACCTCACGTACACGGTGCTCACATATCAAATAGTACTAAATCCTAAGAGGAGTTCCCCCCCACAAGGTTAGGCAAGCCACTTACCTCGAACAAACCTCAATCAATCAGTCACAATACCTTTCCCACAAATATCCGGCTCTGAGTGGCCCAAATCTAGCCAAAATAAATTACATAGCATAAATATAACTACAAAAAACTAATCTAGCTAATGAAATCAAAGCTAACGCAAAAAAAAAAATGGCTCAAAAAGCCTCCCCGGGCTCACGTCTCGGAATCGGGTAAAAGTTACCAATTAAGAACACACATTTGCTCACGAGATTACTCGTACCAAAATTATCCAAATCTGATGTCTAAATCCCACTCAACACTCAGAAATTCAGTTGGGGAATGTTTCCCCCATTCTCCCAACTTTCTCACTCAAATTCCTTAATTAAATGGAGAAAATGACCATAGATTAATGAAATACAACCAAAAACAAGTTAGGAATTGTTACCCCAAAGCTTTTTTTGAAAATTCCTCAAGAAATCGCCTTCTCCCGAGCTCAAAATCAAATTTGTGAATATTAACCTCAACCCTCGATTCAGCCCAACGATCTTCGCACTTGCGGGCCATGGGTCGCACCTGCGACGCCGCATCTGCGAAAAATCCCTTGCATGTGTGGAAATCACTTAAGATGGTTGGGTCCGCATCTGCGGCAGTGGGGGCTGCATCTGCGTGTGCGTGCCTGCGGAACACTGTCCGCTTCTGCGGTCTTCCTCCACGCCTGCGAATCCTTGGGCGCATCTGTGGGCATCGCAGATGCGGAAATTCCTCACACCTGCGACCCCTGGTCAAGCCTACGAATTTCGCATCTGCGCCTGTTCCTTCGTACATGCGAGCCCACACCTGCGGTCTCCCCCCCGCAGGTGCGAAACACTAGAACCAGCAAAAACTCAACAACTTCCCTAAGTCCAAAATGCATCCGTTAAGCATCCGAAACACACCCGAGATCCCCGGGACCTTAACCAAATATACCAACCAATCCTAAACCACCATACGAACTTAGTCGAGCCCTCAAATCATATCAAATAATACTAAAATCATGAATCACCCTCCAATTCAAACTTAAAGAACTTGAAACTTCCAAATTCAACAACCGATGCCGAAACCAACCAAACCACGTCTGATTGACCTCAAATTTTTCACACAAGTCATATTCAATACTACGGACCTACTCCAACTTCCGGAATCGGAATCCGACCCCGATATCAAAATTCCACTACCGGCCCAAAACTCCAAAAATTCGACTTTCGCCATTTCAAGCCTAAATGAGCTACGGACCTCCAAAACACAATCCGGATACGCCCCCAAGCCCAAAATCACACAACGAAGCTAACGGAATCGACGAAATTCCATTCCGTAGTCGTCTTCACACAGTTCCGACTACAGTGCCAATCCTAAAGCTTAAACCTCTATTTAGGGACTAAATGTCCCAAAACACTCCAAAAACCCAAAAACAAAACCTCCCGTCAAGTCTCAATAGCAGAAATAGATATGGAAAAAGTAGTTAATAGGGGATCGGGGCTATAACTCTCAAGACGACTGGCCGGTTCATCATATCCTCCCTCTCTTAAAATAATCATTCGTCCTCGAACGAGTATAGAGACATACCTAAAGTGGTGAAAAGATCAGGATAACGGCTGTGCGTATCCTGCTTGATCTCCCAAGTCGCCTCCTCGACCGGCTGGCCCTGCCATTGAACCTTTACTGATGCATTGTTCTTTGACCTCATCTTCCGAACCTGCCTGTCCAAAACAGCCATTGGCTTCTCAACGTAGGATAGATCCTTGTCCAACTGTACTGAGATGAAATCCAACACATGAGATGGATCGCCGTGATACCTCCGGAGCATCGAAACATGAAATACCGGATGAACTCCTTCTAGGTTGGGAGGTAAGGCAAGCTCATAAGCAACCTCCCCAACTCGCCGCAACACCTCAAAGGGGCCAATAAACCTTGGGCTCAGCTTGCCCCTCTTTTCGAACCTCATAATGCCCTTCATAGGCGACACCCGAAGCAGGACCCGCTCTCCAATCATGAATGCAACATCGCCTACCTTTCGGTCTGCATAGCTCTTCTGTCTGGACTGGTCTATGTGAAATCTGTTCTGAATCACCTTCACCTTCTCCAAGGCATCCTGAACCACGTCCGTACCCAATAATCTGGCCTCGCCGGGCTCGAACCAACCCACTAGGGACCGACACCGCCTACCATACAGAGCCTCATATGGTACCATCTGAATGCTGGACTGATAACTATTATTGTAGGAAAACTCCGCAAGTGGCAAGAACTGATCCCAAGAACCTCCAAACTCCATCACACACGCACAAAGCATATCCTTAAGAATCTGAATAGTGCGCTCGGGCTGCCCGTCCGTCTGAGGGTGAAAAGTTATGCTCAACTCCACCCGACTACCCAACTCCTACTGTACGACTCTCCAGAACCGCGATGCAAACTGCGTGCCCCGGTCAGAGATGATATATACCGGCACTCTATGAAGTCTGACAATCTCTCGGATATAAACTCGAGCCAGCTGCTCAGAAGAATAGATAGTCATCACATGAATGAAATGAGCTAACTTGGTCAGCCTGTCCACAATCACCCAAACTGCATCAAACTTTCGCTGAGTCCGTGGGAGTTCAACAACAAAGTCCATAGTGATCCGCTCCCATTTCTACTCCGGAATCTCTATCTTCTGAAGCAACCCACCTGATCGATGATGCTCATACTTCACCTGCTGGCAATTTAGACATCTAGCCATATACTCTACTATGTCCTTCTTTATCCTCCTCCACCAATAATTCTGCCTCAGGTCCTGATACATCTTCGTGGCACCCGGATGAATGGAGTACCGCGAGCTGTGAGCCTCCTAGAGAATCAACTCACGCAAACTGTCCACATTGGGCACACATAACCTGCCCTGCATCCTCAATGCACCATCCTCCCCAATAGTGACCTCCTTAGCATCACCGTGCTGGACCGTGTCCTTAAGGACAAGCAGATAGGGGTCATCATACTGACGCTCCCTGATACGATTATAAAGGGAAGATCGATAGACCAGACAAGACAAAACTCGACTCGGCTCAGAAATATCCAATCTCACAAACTGGCTGGCTAAGGCCTGAACATCCAACGCCATGGGCCTCTCTGCTGCTGGTAGATTAGCTAAACTCCACAAACTCTCTACTCGGCAACTCAAAGCATTGGCCACCACATTGGCCTTCCCCGGGTGGTACAAAATAGTGATGTCATAATCCTTAAGCAGCTCTAACCACCTTCTCTGACGCAAATTAAGATCCTTCTGCTTGAACAGATGCTGTAAACTCCGGTGATCAGTGTAAATCTCACAAGGAGTGCCGTACAAATAGTGCCTCCAAATCTTCAAGGCATGAACAATAGCTGCTAGCTCAAGGTCGTGGACAGGATAGGTTTTTTCATGCACCTTCAACTGTCTGGACGCGTAGGCAATCACCCTACGGTCCTGCATCAACACCGCGCGGAGGCCAACTCACGACGCATCACAATAAACTATATAAGACCCCGAACCTGAAGGCAATACCAATACTGGAGCTGTGGTCAAAGCTGTCTTGAGCTTCTAAAATCTCTCCTCACACTCCTCTGTCCACTTGAACGGAGCACCCTTCTAAGTCAGCCTGGTCATAGATGCTGCAATAGAATAAAATCCCTCAACAAACCGATGGTAATACCCAGCCAACCCAAGAAAACTCCGGATCTCTGTAGTTGAGGATGGTCTAGGCCAACTCTGCACTGCTTCCACCTTCTTCGCATCTACCTTGATTCCCTCACTCGACACAATATGACCCAAAAATGCCACGGAGTCTAACCAGAACACACATTTTGAGAACTTTGCATACAACTTCTTTTCTCTCAAAATCTGAAGCACTGTCCTCAGGTGCTGCTCATGATCCTCCCGAGTCCGGGAATACACTAGAATGTCATTAATGAATACGATGATGAAAGAATCAATATAGGGCCGGAAAACATTGTGCATCAAGTGCATAAAAGCTGTTGGGGCATTGGTCAGCCCAAAAGACATAACAAGAAACTCATAGTGACCATATCTAGTCCTGAAAGCAGTTTTCGGGATATCTGGCTCCCGAATCTTCAACTGATGATAGCCTCAACGCAAGTCAATCTTGGAAAATACTTTGGCACCCTGTAACTGATCAAATAGGTCATCAATACGAGGCAAAGGATACTTGTTCTTCACTGTGACTTTGTTCAACTGGCGATAATCAATACATATACGCATAGAACCATCCTTTTTCTTCACAAACAAGACAGGAGCACCCCAAGGTGACACACTGGACCGAATGAAGCCCTTATCAAGCAACTCCTGAAACTACTCCTTCAACTCAGGAGGAGCCATACAGTATGGAGGAATAGAGATGGTCTGAGTGCTCGGCAACAAATCAATGCCGAAATCAATATATCTGTCGGGCGGCATGCCCGGAAGATCAGCTGGGAACACATCTGGATAGTCCCTCACTACTGGAACTGACTCAACTGTAGGGGTATCAATACTAACATCTCTCACATAAGCTAGATACGCGTCACACCCCTTCTCAACCATTCGTTGAGCTTTAAGAAATGAAATAACTCGGTTGGGAGTATACTCTAAGGTACCTCTCCACACTAATCGCAGTAAGCCTGGCATAGCCAGCATCACGGTCATAGCGTAACAATCAAGAATAGCATAATAGGGTGACAACTAGTCCATGCCCAAGATAACATCAAAATCTACCATGCTGAGTAATAATAATTTGGCTCTGGTCTCAAAACCACTAAGAGCAATCAAACACGACTGATACATGTGGTCCACAATAAGAGAATCTCCCACAGGAGTAGACATATAAACAGGGGAACTCAAAGAATCCCGAGATACGCCCAAATATGGGGCAAAATAAGAGGACACATATGAATACGTAGAGCCTGGGTTAAATAATACCGACGCATCTCTACGATAGACTGGAACAATACCTGTAATGACAAAATCGGAAGCAACAGCCTCTATACGAGCCGGTAGAGCATAATACCTGGCCTGGCCTCCCTCTCCAGGGCGATCTCGACCTCCCCAACCTCCACCTCGAGCTGGCTGAGCAGGTGGGGCGGTAGCTGGTGCTGGAATCATGGCCTGAGGACCCGGTGGAGCACGTGGTGGCTGAGAAGTCTGTGGAGGTGCAACCCTCCTAAGTCTATGGCAATCCCTCACCATATGGCGGGTGTCTCCACACTCAAAATAGCCCCTTGGAGGGCATGGCTGCTGCGACTGACTCGGGCCAGGTCTGCTGGACTGGCTGCTAAAAGCACCCTGAGCATGAGGCACACTAGATACTGGCGGTGCATAATAAGGCTCCTGGGGCCTAGAAGGGGCTGGAACACCACTGGCAGCTGGAAGAGTTGAATAAACGGGGCGACCCACAGAACCCCTACCATGGCGGGCTGCTGGGGCACGAGCTCTAGAATAAGAACCAGTCTCTCGAGACCCCTTGGCCTCTCTCTCCTCTCAGTCCCGAGCAAGCATGCCCTCCAATCTCCTAGCAATACTCACAACCTGCTGGTAAGGAATATCCATCTCCGGCTCCCTGACCATACTAATCCTGATACTAGGGTGGAGTCCCTCAATAAATCATCGAACCCTCTCTCGAACTGTGGAAACTAAGGCCGGTGAATGTCGGGCTAAATCACTGAAGCGGACTGCATACTCTGACATAGTCATAGCACCCTGGCGCAGCTGCTCAAACTTCACGCGCCATGAGTCCCTGAGGCTCTGAGGGACATACTTTCTCAAAAACATGTCCGAGAACTGAGTCCATATAAGTGAAGCTACCTCATCCGGACTACTCAAATCATAAGCACGCCACCACTGATAGGCAGCACCTCTAAGCTGGAAAGTGGTAAAATAAACCCCACTCGTATCTGCTATGCCCATAGTACGAAGAATACGATGACACCCCTCTAGAAAACTCTGAGCATCATCTGCAGCCAATCCGCTAAAGGTAGGTGGGTGGCACTTCTGGTACCTCTCAAGTCTGAGCTGCTCCGCCTCAGAAGCGGTTGTCCTAGTCTCATGCTGAACCGGGACTACCGGCGACATAGTAATGAACTCTGTACTGTGATCAACCTGGACCCTCTGCTCAGGAGTGTGGGCTGCGGGAGTCTGTGCCCCTCCCCCGGCCTGAGATGTGGCGGGAGCTAACAGAATCAATCCACCCTGAGCTAAGGTGCTGAACATGCTCATGAACTGGGCTAGAGTCTCCTGGAGGGCAGGTGCAGCAATAGGAACCTCTGGTACCTGCCCTCCAGCTGGAACTACTGGGGGCTCCTCTGTCGCAGCTCGCGCAGGTGCTCTGGCTGCACCGTGTGGTCGTACTCTATCCTGGCCCCGGCCTCTGGCGGCTCTAGCAGGGGGCACGGGTGCCTGGCCGTCATATCCTCCGGTACAAGTCCTCACCATCTGTGAGAAAGAATATAATAGAGAATTTTTAGAATTTGATGCCAACAACTCGCACGACAAGGAATCAAAGAAGTATGTTTGTTCCTAACAGTTCTATAGCCCCCCAAAGATAAGTACAGACGTCTTCGTACCGATCCGCGAGACTCTAATAAATTGGCTTGTGACTCACGACTCCTATGAACCTAGAGCTCTGATACCTACTTGTCACAACCCAATTTCTTCCTCCGTGAACCGTCGTGACAGCACCTAGTCTCTACGACTAGGTAAGCCTAACACTTTTGCGGAAGTGAAACTAAAGCATGAACATTAACTACTAACAGTAACAAATATCTAATAAGCAACTGAATGCCACTCGGCATATACAATTAACACCTCTGAAAATGTACAAAACAATTTCCCAAAACCCGGAATACCGTAAGTCACAAGCTACAAAGAAGTCTTAACCGTTCTATACATCATTTCTATAGAAAGAGGGAAAAATGAACATAGGGGTATAGAGGGGGACTCCGAACATCTGCGAGTGCAAGTAGATGTACCTTGAAGTCTCCAATAAGTAGCAACGACTGCAACTAGTGATGAGGCTGGTAAGATAAACCTGGATCTGCACGCAAAACACATGTGCAGGAAAGGGCATGAGTACACCACAACGGTACCCAGTAAGTGCCAACCCTAACCTCGGTAGAGTAGTGACGAGATCAGATCAGGGCCCTACTGGTATAAATATAATAAAATAAGACAAAATGATATATCGCAGTAAAATAACTACGGAAATCTAACAGGAATAGAATCAATGAAAGACAACAGCTCAGAACACAGTGATAACAACAGGGGATCTCCTGAGATACCGTCTCGTAGTCCCGAACATAAATGTGCAGGGGGATCTCCCAGAATACCGTTTCGTAGTCCCAAAATAAATATGCAAAACACGAGGATCTCCCAGAATACCGTTCCGTAGTCCCAAAGTAAATATGCAGCGTAGGGGGATCTCCCTGAATGCCGTTCTATAGTCCCAAAGTAAATATGTAGCGCAACCAACCGAAATAACAATTACAGCAAGAAATCCTACAGTTTAGACTAAGTTCAAGTCAAAGAAAGCAGGAAATTTCATTAAACATGCTGCACAGAGTTCAAATAGGTAGTTAAACAAGTAGGCATGCTATTCTAGTCTAAGCAGGATAGTTACATATGCTAGTGTGTTTCAAATAAGGAGAAAACAAGTTATGACTTAGTGAAAAACGGAGTTTTACAACAAATAGCCGGTGTACGTACTCGTCACCTTACGTACACGGTGCTCACATATCAAACAGTACCAAATCCTAAGGGGAGTTCCCCCACACAAGGTTAGGCAAGCCACTTACTTCGAACCAAGCTCAATCAATCAGTCACAATGCCTTTTCCACGAATATCCAGCTCCGAGTGGCCCAAATCTATCCAAAGTCAATTACATAGCATAAATATAACTACAAGAAACTAATCTAGCTAATGAAATCAAAGCTAACACAAGAAATTGAAAAATCGCTCAAAACGCCTCCCCGGGCCCACGTCTTGGAATAGGGTAAATGTTACCCACAGGGCTCGGGGAATGCCTTACACCTTCTCCCCAGTCAACAAAATTACTTACCCGAATGTTGGTTTCGTAGACCGATATAATAGAGTCAAACCTTCCTTTGATTAGGAATTCAAATAAAAGGTGACTTGGAACACCAGAAAAAAATCAATTTCAAGTGGCGACTCTTTAAATAAAATAATCCCTACTCAAGTTTGTCACTTTAATTGGAAAAACTCTTTAACCTATAATCCATAAAACACATATCTTTTCGGGGTAAAAGGGGGTGTGACACATATGCCACAAGAGACGTACCATAGGCTTGCCCGTAGTGTAATACTCTACTAATTGAGCTCATTCAGTCAAGGATCAAGTAGGACTTTATTTGGTTGTAATGTAGGCTGCGGGATGGGTAGGATACATTTAGATATAATGCCTACACCTCCCTAAATACATATAAATTAACAATTCAAACCCCACACCTATGTTGAAACAAACCCCAACCTTCATTCATAATAGCACCAAGCTCCCAATTTCTTTAAGCACAGACAAAGCAAGATTTATCACTAGCAAGGAATAATTTTCTTTATAATATATACACACCAACATTTTCTTTTTCTTTTTCTAGATTCTGATTTTGTCTTCTTATTTTTTCAATTCCCTACAAGTGGCTCTCACAACATTTTTTTTCAAATAGTGCACCTTTTTCCTTCTCTGTAGTTCTACTCAAAACCCCAACCATACATCCACTTAGATTTTAACAAGCTCATAAATATATTAAGTGCCCAAGAGAGATAAAAAGTTCAAACATATAGTTAATTCAAACAAAGTGGATCAGGCTTGCAGTGTGGTTGCCAAAGAAATAGGATCACGAGCTCAACGGGGTTAACTAGGATACACAACAATTAGGTGGGTCACAGACATATAATTGTCTCAACAAAGAAATGTCTATATCACTTCCTAGACTGAACAAGACTACTATTTCGCTTTGCAAACATACGGGGCAACTTCTAGACATCACTGAAATGCGCAAAATTTCAACAAAAACCTCACTCATACATTGGCACATAACTCACTTAGGATTGGATCTATCCCGACTCTCTAGTCAAAACAGATAAGCAAAGTTACAATCACACAATTTAAGGTGCTTATTTAGGAGTCAAGAACTGAGCCTCGGCGTCACAAATAAGGCACTCTTTTCTCAAGACACAACAAAGTCAAGGAAAGTCATCTACATTCAATACATAGCACAAGACTACACTACTCCTAATAAAAGAAAGAATAACTACACCCAGTTCAAGCAAAACCCTTGAAAAAGAAACGCGGCATAAAGATAAACCAAGGGGGAATTATTACACTACCTACGGAAAAAAATAAAACAAACCAAAAGAAAATCTTTTTGTTCTTTTTCCTTCGACTTTAATCCCTCAAGAAACCCGTCGATGAAAAATCAAAAACTTAAAAAAACAATTCAACTTTTCTATCTCTAACTCTTACAACTAACAAAAAGGAAAACTAATATACACACATACATATATACATACATACATACATATATGCATACATAAAAATATCCCCCACCCCACACTTTAAGTTGTGGCATGTCCCCATGGCACCTTATAAAAAAATATAAGGTAAAAGAAACTTCTCTGATCAACTAGTCGGGTCGGAGATCCAGGAAGTTTTACTATACCTTGCTCTTTAGGAACTATTAATTTTGATAAATCCTTATGTGATTCAGGTGCTTCAATTAATTTAATGCCTCTATCTATCTATAGGAAACTGTAGAAGGAGATTGGAGAGATAAGGTCTGCACCCATATCTTTGCAGCTGGTAGACCAAACGACTATAACACCCGAGGGGATATGTGTTAGTTCGGGTGGATAAGTTTATATTTTCTATGTATTTTATAGTGGTGAATACGAAGGAAAATAAGGAAGTCCCTCTCATCCTAGGAAGACCATTCTTAGCAAAGGGTAGAGCTATATTAGATATACACGAAAGAAAACTCATGCTTAGAGTTGGTGAGGAAACTATGACTTTTAAGATGGATGTTGCAAAGGGGGCACAAAAAGACAAACCAGCTATGAGTGTTGAGTGGAAGTTAAAGGGATCGAAAGAGAAGGTTGCGGTGAGCAAGAAAGATAAGTGTGGGGTGTACCCAAAAAAGGCCGAGAAGAAGTTGTCCACATGGATGTGTGCATTAGTTCGGGCGCAAGGAATGGAGTCCGACTGAAAGAATTTGTATCCGGATTACTTGAAATTGAACTGTATAAATTGATTTGACTTAAACTGTCGGATTTGAAAGCATGTCTATTCTTTGCTGGAACTACTGAAAGTGAACTATGACTGTGTAGCTCATCATTATCTTCAGTTCCTTAGTTATTATTGTTACTTGCTGAGTTGGTTGTACTCATACTACACCCTGCACTTCGTGTGCAGATCCAGGTGTTCCTGAACATAGCGGGTGTTGATCATTTCGCGCAGTTGACTTTCAGGAGATTTTGAGGTAGCTGCCGTGTTCCGCAGACCTTGTCTCTCCTTCTCTATCTCCTTGTTTACTGTATTTTGTCTCAGACTATTATAGACCGTATTTTCCAGACTTATACTCATATTAGATGCTCATGTACTCAGTGACACCAGGTTTTGGGAGTGTTGTATCGGAAATTGCTAGATTTTTGGTATTGTATTAAACGTTATGTTTTTAAATTTAAAGGAAATTGTGGGTTATTGATGTTGTCAGCTTGCCTAGTACTGAGATAGGCACCATCACGACAGGTTAGGAGTTTTGGGTCATGACAAGTTGGCATCAAAGCCTAGGTTACATAGGTCTCACTAGTCATGAGCAGGTTTAGTAGAGTCTTGCGGATCAGTACAGAGATGTCGGTACGTATCTTCGAGAGGCTACAGAAACCGTAGGAAAACTTCACTTTCTTGTATTCCGTCGTGCGAATTTGTTGATTCCGGAAACTAAATTTTTGTTATTTTATTCTCTCACAGATGGTGAGGACACGTACTACCGGATCGGACGGTCAACCACCAGTGCCACCAGTTAGGGCCGTGAGAGGCCGGGATCGAGGTAGAGGTCGAGGTGTAGCTCGTACCATAGTTTGACCAGCACCCGTAGTACCACCAGTTGCTCCAGCTTAGGAGCAGATTCCAGATATAGCTGAGCCGACAGGATCAGCTCAGGCACCAGTGGTGCCCATTAAGATTCCAGGCCTTCAGGAGACTTTGGCCCAGATATTGGCAGCTTGCACTGGTCTGGCTCAGGTGGTTTCAGCTCAAGCCGCACCTGCCGCTTCTCAGGCCGGGGGAGGTACTCATACCCCCGTTGCCCGTACTCCAGACCAGGTAGTACAGGGACTTCAGATACTAGGGGCATTACTAGCCCAGCCGGTTGCAGCTGCTCAAGCCCCGGTAGTTCCTGTTATGGCAGATGATGAGCAGATGAGACTTGAGAGATTTGAGAGGCTTCGACCTCCATCTTTTAGCAGTGCTGAGTTAGAGGATGCCCAGGGTTTTCTGGATAAGTGTCAGCGGATGCTTCAGACAGTGGGTATTTTGGAGGCCACTGGGGTCTCATTCACTACTTTTCAGTTTTCTGGGGCTGCCTTCAGATTGTGGGAGTCTTACGAGAGGTGTAGGCCGGTCGGTGCAGCACCCATTACTTGGCAGCAGTTCTCTGGACTATTCCTGGAGAAGTTCGTACCTCAGTCCCGCAGAGAGGAGTTGCGCAAGCAGTTTGAGCAGCTTCGTCTAAATCCCACTCAACACTCAGAAATTTGGTTGGGGAATTTTTCCCCCATTCGCCAAACTTTCTGACTCAAATTCCTTAATTAAATGGAGAAAACGACCATAGATTAATGAAATACAACCAAAAACAAGTTAAGAATCGTTATCCCAAAGCTTTCTCTAAAAATCCCTCAAGAAATTGCCTTCTCCCGAGCTCAAAATCAAATTTGTGAATATGAACCTAAACCCTCGATTCTGCCTATTTTCTACCCAGCGATCTTCGCACTTGCGGGCCATGGGTCGCACCTGCGACGTTGCATCTGCAAAAAATCCCTCGCAGGTGCAAAAATCACTTAAGATGGCTGGGTCCGCATCTACGGCAGTAGGGGCCGCACCTGCGCATGCACGGCTGCGGAACACTGTCCGCCTCTATGGTCATCCTCTGCGCCTTCGAATCCTTGGGCGCATCTGCGGGCATCACAAATGCCGAAATTCCTCGCACCTACGACCCCTGGTCAAGCCTTCGAATTTAGCATATGCGCCTGTTCCTCCACATGTGTGAGCCCGCACCTGCGGTCCCCTCCCCCCGCCGCCGCCGCAGGTGCGAAACACCTGAACCAGCAAAACCTCAGCAACTTCCCTAAGTCCAAAATTCATCTGTTAAGCATCCGAAACACAGCCGAAAACCCCGGGACCTTAACCAAACATACCAACCAATCCTAAAACACCATACGAACTTAGTTGAGCCCTCAAATCACATCAAACAATGCTAAAATCACGAATCACCCTCTAATTCAAACTTAAAGAACTTGAAACTTTTAAATTCGACAACTGATGCCGAAACCAACCAAACCACGTCCGATTGACCTCAAAGTTTGCACACAATTCATATTCAACACTACGGACCTACTCAAACTTCCTGAATTGGAATCCGACCCCGATATCAAAATTCCACTACCAGCCCAAAATTTCAAAAATTCGACTTTCGCCATTTCAAGTCTAAATGAGCTACGGGTCTCTAAAACATAATTCGGACATGCCCCTAAATCCAAAATCATACAACGAAGCTAACAGAATCGATGTAATTATATTCCGGAGTCGTCTTCACAAAGTTCTGACTACGGTACCAATCCTAAGGCTTAAACCTCCATTTAGGGACTAAGTGTCCCAAAACACTCCAAAAACCCAAAACAAAACATCCCGGAAAGTCACAATAGCAGAAATAGATTTGGGAGAAGCAGTTAATAGGGAATCAGGGCTATAACTCTCAAGACAACCAGCCAGGTCATCACAGGCTAACCTAGTCTTGAAAGTTGGTGCCATCACGACCCCTTTGGTGGGATTTGGGTCATGACAGGTTGGTATCAGAGCCTTAGGTTCATAGGTTCTACAAGTCATGAACAAGTTTAGTAGAGTTTTGCGGATCGATACGGTGACGTCTGTGCTTCACTATCTTTCATTATTTATCGTGTGGATTTGTTATTCCAAAGTTTGAATCTTCACTCTTCTATTCTCTCATAAATAGTAAGGACATGTTCTTCGGGATCAGCTGAGCATGAACTAGTCCCCCTGTTAGAGTCGCAAAAGGTCGGGGCTGAAGTAGAGGCTGAGGTAGGGCGTGCGTCGCAGATAGAGACCCTGGTAGAGCAGTAGTGGTAGAGCCACCAGTAACTCCAGTTGAGAAGCAGGAGCCTGATCAGGTTAAGCATATGGGACCCACTCGGGCTTATTGCTACCCGTGGACTTTAGGAGACCTTGGCTTATTTTATGAGTATGTTTTGAGAGCTTGGCCTAGGAAGGATTGATTTCGATTGCACCAGCTACTTTACAGACTGAGGGAGGAGCCCAGACTCTCGATTCCCGTACACCAGAATAGCTAGCTTATGTTTATCAAGCACCGAATGTTATGCTGGTGTAGTAGTTTTTGTATAGCCTGAGGTAAGAGAGGTTTTAGAGACATCTTCCTCCCCAATTCAATGGAGGGGATTCTGAGGCAGGGTTTCTTGGATCAGTGTCATCGGATTTTGTGTACTTTGGGCTTGGTGGAGTCGAACAGGGTCGACTTTACCACCTTTCAGTTAACAGGGCCAGCATACAGGTGGTGGCAGACTTATGAGGTGAGTAGGCGAGCTAGCGCAGCACCACTTACGTGGTCCAGTTCTTCGATCTTTTCTTAGGGAAGGTTATTCCACAGGCCCGCAGGGATGAGTTGCACAGTGAGTTTGAACATTTGTGCCATGGGGGTATAATTGTGTCTGAGTATACTATGAGATTTACATAGTTATCCTGCCATGCAGATCCATTGGTTTATACTAAGAGAGAGGGGGCATGTTGATTTGTTGAGGGACTCACCTACAGCCTCATATTTAGGATGGCACGGGAAATGGAGACTGAGACTGCATTTCATCAGGTAGTGGAGATTGCTAGGAGGTTAGAGCATATCCGCGGGCAGGAGAAGGAGGATAGGAAAGCTAAGAAACCTTATGGTTATAAAGGATTTAGTGGCTTCTACTCTGCGGCCAAGGCCCATCATGGTAGAGGCTTTATCAGTCGACCAGTTCAGTCCGCACTTCAGGTTTCATGTAGTGCTCCAGCTAGACATGGATTTCAAAGCACTCGCACCGAGAAGTCATCCTTCAGTACACCTCATATGGTTTTAGGGTCGAGTATGGGTTCCTAATGTTGATAGCTTGAGAGAGTTGATTCTTGAGGAGGCTCAGAGTTCACGGAATTCTATTCATCCAGATACCACAAAGATGTATCGTGAATTAAAGCAGCATTATTGGTAGAGGAAGATGAAGAAGGACATTGTTGGACATGTTTCTAGGTGACTGAATTGCTAACAGGTCAAGTATGAGCATCAGAAACCAAGTGGTTTGCTTCAGAAGATTGATATACCGGAGTGGAAGTGGGAGCACATTACTATGGACTATATGGTAGGGTTGCCACAGACCTTAAGAAAGTTTTATGCTATCTGGGTCATTGTGGATCGGTTGCCCAAATCGGCCCATTTCATTATGGTCATGACTCCCTATATTTCGGAGCAGTTGGATAGTATCTATATCAAAGAGATTGTTTGCCTGCATAGTGTACCTGTTTCTATCATTTCAGACAACGGCACTCAGATTACTTCGCATTTTTGGAGGTTGGTACAGCATGAACTGAGCACGCAGGTTGAGTTGAGTACTGCATTTCACCCTCAAACGGATGGGAAACCCGAGCGAACCATTGAGATATTGGAGGATATGTTGAGGGCATGCACTATTGATTTTGGAGGCCAGTGGGACCAGTTTCTACCTCTAGCAGAGTTTTCCTACAATAGCAGCTATCAATCTCGTATCCAGCTAGCTCTGTATAAGGCCTTATATGGGAGATGGTGTCGTTCTCTGGTTGGTTGGTTCGAGTCCAGCAAGGCTAGGTTATTAGGCACATACTTGGTCCATGATGCTTTGGAGAAGGTGAAGTTGATTTAGGAGAGGCATAGCATAGTTCAGTCCAGGAAGAAGAGTTATGCAGATAGGAAGGTACGTGACGTGGCTTTCATGGAGGGCTAGAAGGTTCTTCTTAGAGTTTCACCCATGAAGGGTGTGATATGGTTTGGAAAGAGGGTCAAGTTGAGCTCGAGGTTTATTGGTCCTTTTGAGGTGTTGGAGAGAGTTGGCGAGGTCTCTTATAGACTTGTTTTACCTTTTAGTCTTTCAGGAGTTCATCTGGTATTCTATGTTTCTCTGCTTTAGAATTATCATGAGGATAAGTCCCATGTTTTGGACTTCAACATAGTGCAGTTGGATGGGATCTGGCTTTTGAGGAGGAGCCGATGGACATTTTGGGTCAGCAGGTTCGGAAGCTCATGTCTAAAGATATTGCATCGGTGAAGGTGCAGTAGAGAGGTCAACCAGAAAGGAGGCGACTTGGGAAATCGATCATGATATGCAGAGCATATATCCTCATCTTTGGCACTTCAGGTATGACTCTAAACCCATTTGAGGATGAATATTTGTTTAAGAGGGGAAGAATGTAACGACACGGACGGTTGTTTTGTGTATTTGAGCCCTTTCCCCTATTTTATGCTTCCCGTGTGCTTAGTTATTATTTTTTGACTTAGGGGGGTGGTTGGGCCGGTTCCGGGAAGCTTTTGAAGTGAATTGGAACACTTAGTTCTATTGTTGGAAGCTTAAGTTATAAGAATGATCAAGGTTTGAATTTTGTGTTAACGATCTCGGATTAGTATGGTTATTTTTGACTTAGACGTATACCCGTATTTGGATTTTGAGGTTCCTGGGATGATTTGGATCTTTTTTCAAATGTTGGCAATCTGAAGATTTAGAAATTTCATAAGTTTGACCATGGATTGACATTGAGGCTATCGGGTTCGGATTGTTGCTCCAAGGCTTGGAATTGGTCTGTTATGTCATTTAAAACTTGTGTGCAAAGTTTGGTCTCACTCCTAGTTGGTTTGGTAGGAATCGGATGCTTGGTTGTGAATATTGAAGTTCTTGAATTTTAAGGTTTGTATCATGTGTTTTGGTGTACAATTTGTAGTTATGGATGTTATTTTGATAATGTGATCATGTGAGCAAGTTCGTATGGGGTTTATATACTTATGTGAATGTTTGGTGTGAGGCCCAAGGGGCTCGGGTGAGTTTCGAACATGTTTGTAACGATTTTTGCAGAGCTTCAGTTTTTCTAGTGCTGGATACCTTGCATTTGCATTTGTCTACTCGCATTTGTGGACTCCTAATCACATTTGTGATGATTGGCTTAGAAGGCCAGCTTTGTAATTGCGAAGGTGGTGTCGCAATAATGACATCCGCAATTGCGAAGGGGACATCGCATTTGCAAATATTGCAGCTCAGGGGACATGTTCACTTTTGCGAGCCCTTCTTCGCATTTGCAAGGGTCGCATTTGCGTATCCCGTCATAAATGCGACATCTGCAGATGATATTATTAGAACCATTTAGGGACTTAGACTCATTTTCTCATAGTTTGAACCCTAGACTTGGAAAGGGGCAACTTTTAAAAAGGATTTTCACACAAGGCAAGTAGGTAAGTGATTTTCACTTGATTTTGATATTATATCTTGATTTCCGTGGATGTTTACACCTAAATCATGGAATTTGGAAGAGATGTTTTGGGGGGTTTTGACTATGTTTTAAAAATAAAAATTTAGAATTTGAGAGTCAATTTAGACTCTGTTTTGGAATCTAATCACATATTTGGACTCGCGAGGTTATGGGTAGTCCGGATCTACCCCTTGACTCGAGTTTTTACAATGTAGGCCCGGGTTAACTTTTGTTGACTTTTTAAAAATTGGATAAAGATTCTTTATTATTTGGAATTGATTTCTATAGCATTATTTGATATTATTGAATTATTTTTGGGTAGATTTGAGCCTAACATAGGTGATTTTTAGAGAAAAGGCTATTTTAGAGGATCGATTTGGGCTTATTGAGGTAAGTATATTATGTAATCTTATGTGGGGATTAACCCTTAGGCTTGGACCTTATTTTTCTAATTGTAATGTATGTGATGTGACGTATATGCGAAGTGAAGAGCGTATATCCAGGTGCTATGTACGAAAAATGACTGGATTAGACTTTAGGATTCTACTATGCCTTAATTTGATTGTGTGCTCTCTATGATACATGTGTAATTCCTGTATGACTACGTGAGCTTACCTTTTCATGCTAGAGATCATGTTTTAGGATTATAATTTTCTAGTTGGACAAGTTGGGTATTTGTGGAATCATTGCTAAATTGATTTAGCCGTTGTCATATTTTATATGTTGAACCCCCATCCGCATATTATTATTATCATGTCCTTGTGCTCTTTGTTGACCAATTTATGAGCGTATGTCTTTATGATGATAATTTGGCATATCACATTGTTATTATTACGGCACATGTGGACATTTTGTGCGGATTGCTTAGGTGTTGGCACGAGGTTTTTGCCATGCAATTGTGAGTGATATTGTTATTATGTCAGGGCATGGATCATAAGGATGGATATTTTTATTGTGTCGGGTATGGAGCATAAAGATGGATATTGTTATTGTATCGGGGTATGGAGAATAAGGGTGGATATTGTTATTGTGAATAAATGTGGAAAATAAGGGTGGAATTTATTATCATGCACGTATATTCTTGATACCTCATCGGGTATTACAGCATGTTTTTAAGTCATATTTTACATGCTATCATATGCCTCTGTTTCTATTTGATGATTTATTTGTCAAAAATAGATTTTCTTACATTTAGTTATTATCATATGCTTTAACGAGATTGTCGGTATTGTACTCTGTTATATATTCTTGTTGCCAGTTATTGTTATATTGCACATGTTCTTTCACTAATGAGTATCACACGACTTGAACCTCGTCACTACTTTACTGAGGTTAGTCTTGATACTTACTAGGTACCGATTGTGGTGTACACATACTACACTTCTAATATTTTTGTGAAGATTGAGGTGCTCCAGGTAGCGGACCTCGTGAATGATCTTGTGACTGTTCGAGAGGATTCAAGGTAGTACTGCTTGGACGTCGCAGACCCTTAGAGTCCCATTCCTTACTTTCCATATTGTTGTTTTATTTTCAAATAGTATTGTACTTATTATGATTTCTTTATGTATTCGGTTTAGAGCACATGACTTTGTGCTACTTAGTTTTGGGGGTGGTGTTGTGTGTTTCCATTTTCTGGCTTATGTTATCACTATTTCCACCGTTATGTTAAATTCAGTCTTACTATATCATGTTTTGACGATTTAATATTGTTGATCTGATTGACTTACCTAGTCTTGAAGGTTAGGAGCCATCACGATCCCTTTGGTGGGATTTGGGTCGTGACAGCATGTCTCAACAAAGTGTGCCACATGTTGCTTTGAATTTTCTTTTCCATCGAACTGCTAAAATTTAGGAGGTTAATAGCCTACAGACATCTTCAAGCTATCGATCCTTAGAGTGTATGGCTTTACGTATGTAAATGAGGACTTGGCAGAAACTTCATACTTGTTTTTGATATTCCCTACAATAAACTCCTTTAGTCGATTGACTGGAATCATCCCTTTAGAGGAGACTAAGATTTCCTAGTACTAGTCTTGACTCTTGGGGGAGGATCAACCTCTTGAACTTCTGGATGCTTTTCAGGTGTATTACTGGATTCTCTTTCCATTAGTATTTCTATTCTATCTGTGTCATGATCCAAATTCCATAACAGGTCATGATGGAGCCCAACTGTGTTGCTAGGCAAGCCAACACATGCACCTCCACTAAATTATCCATTTTAATATTTTTTAAATCAAGAATTTCACTAACTAAATAGAATAAGATCTAGAACTCATAGAAACCTATGCTTTCCTTTACCAAATTTTCGAATATAAATAAATCACGAAGTGAAGTGATAATAATAACGTGAAATGAAGATCCATTAGGAACCCCCAAAGTCCGGTGTCACAAGTACATAAGCATATACTAGAATAATACAACACTACTACAACATCTGTTTGGAATATAAAATAGACAGGATAAAATCAATGAATATGATTGAGACTTTGTGTGTTGCAGATCGTAGCATGGAATGTAGCTCACCATAAGATACCCTCAGCAGTTGCGCCAATGCGCTAAGAAGACCACCTAATGTACATGCCTCAGTACCTGCACTGTAATGACCCAATCGGTTATTTTGAGCTCTAGCGCGTCATTCAGCGGTTTGAGACCCTGAGCAACCTCACTTCAGGTATTATGACTTGGACGTATGATCGGAATTGAATTTCAGGAAGTTCGGAGTTGATTTGGAAAGAAAATTCTAATTTTGGAATCGAGATTTGAAGGTTCCTACGGGTTCATATGGTGATTTTGGACTTGGGCGTATGTCCGGATCGGGTTTTGGATGACCCGGGAGCATTTCAGCGCCTATTGTGGAAGTTGGCATTTTGGAAGAATTTCATAAATTTGAGTTGAAGTGCATTTCAATGATATCGACGTCCGTTTGGGATTCCGAGTATGGTAATAGCTCTGTATGATGATTCCGATCTTAGGAGCACGTATGGAAGTGGATTTGGAGGTTCGTAGGTTGACCGGGAGTGGACCTTTGATATCGGGGTCGAATTTCGATTCCGGAAGTTGTAATAGGTCTGTAATGTCGAATGTGACTTGTGTGCAAATTTTGAGGTCAATCGGACGTGATTTGATAAGTTTAGGCATCGATTGTAGAAGTTTGAAGTTTCAAAATTCATTAAGCATGAATTGGGGTGCGATTCGTGATTTTGATGTTGTTTGGCGTGGTTTGAGGGTTCGAGCGAGTCCGTTTTATGATTCTAAACTTGTTGGTATATTCGGGCGGGCCCCGGGGGGCCCCGAGTGGTAATCGGACGAGGCTCGGACCAAGTTGGAAATTGAGAGCAGCAGTTGAAGCTCCCAGTTGTTGTCATAATCACACCAGCACTTGGCCAGCTGCAGGTGCGAGCTAGGAGCCGTAGAAGCGATAGAGTGAGGGCAGGCCAGCCACCACAGGTGCGGAAGTTTTGGCACACCTACGTGACCGCAGGTGCGAGAGCAGTAGTCGCAGAAGCGGATGGGCTCGCAGAAGCGACACCTTTTTGTCTGCAGATGTGGAGGTTGACCAGGTAAGGGAAATGCGCACCTGCGAGGGTTTTGTCGCAGGTGCGGGACCGTAGATGCGGCAAAGGTACCGCAGATGCAAAAATCGCCTGGGCAGTGACGTTTTTAAAAGACGGGATTTGGCCATTTTCCTCCACTTTTCATTTGGTTGGGCGATTTTCGTCATCTATGTCAAGGTAAGTGATTCCCACCTATTGCAAGTTAAATACTTGGATTATATATGGATTTAGACTTGAAAATTTATAGAAATTTGGGATTTTGGTAGAAAACCTAGAAATGGATATTTTTAGATTTTGACCACGAAATTGGATATGGAATTTAGAATAAATTATATATTTGAGTTCATGGTGTCATGGGTAAAATTTATCTTCGAAAATTTTTAGAATCGGGGCCCGAGGGTGATTTTTATCGACTTTTCAAGAGAAGTTAGGAATTGTTGTAAATTGAATTATAATGAGTATTAGAGTATATATTTATGGATTTACACATTTATTGACTAGTTTTGGAGTGTTGGGCATCGGTTTGAGTTGTTGGAAGGGCTTGGGAGCCGGTTATGAAACTTCGAAGCGAAGTAAGTCTCCTTTCTAACCTTGTAAGAGGGAATTAACCCCATAGGGGAAATAATTCAATATGTGCTTCTATTTGTGGGGGATACATACGCACGAGGTGACGAGAGTCCGTGCGTAGCTACTAATATATTTATGTCTGGGTAGTCTAGGACCTAAATCATGTTATAATTGTGATGCTTGTATCCTACTTGTTAATTTAAATTCCTTAAATCATATCAAAACTTGGTAAAGGAACTTTAAAAAGGTTAAACTTCATTTACTTGACCAATAAATAAGAATTTGAAATTTTGGAATAATTTCCCCTTAATAAATGTTGAAATTGTTGTTTAACGTGTTTTCTCTTTTGTGGAGCTGGCCGAACACCTCGGCATGTTAAATAGATGCATCTATGGTTCGTGTCATTCGACCCTCGACAGTGCACAGCTTAAATATTATGTTGGATGGGGCCGTACGACCTCGGCATGATTTGCGCATGATTGAATTGGTTGCTTTGAAATTTATGATAATTGATATTGCTTCATTGGCCTGAGATACAAATTGATAAACGATGAAAAATAAATTTGGAAATTTCTTATTAACAAAGAATTATTCACTTCTTTCATGATATTGAGCTTACAGCCATTCTACGTAATCCATACTTAGTTATATCATTGATATTTTATTTATAGCCCATAATAAGTGTCGAAGTCGACTCCTACTTCTTCGAGGTTAGGCGGGATACTTACTGGGTATACGTTAATTTACGTACTCATACTACACTTGCTGCACCTTTTTGTGCAGGTGCATATATGTCTAGTGGCCTTGTGGGCGCAGAGTCACGGTTATTACGGGGATTTAGGTGAGCTACATTCCACGTTACGAGTCTGCAACTAGCAGTCTCCTTCAGAGTATTTATCTTTCTCCTGACCGAATTTGTATTCCGGACAAATGTTGTATTTTATTTTACATTCCTAGTTTATGCTCATGCACTTGTGACACCGGGTCTTGGGGTGATTTGGGTTGTCCTGTATTGAAATTATTGTAAAATATTATTATTTACACTGTAAATTCCACCTTTTACTATTTAATTGAAGGAAATATGATTTCAAAATTATTAAAATGAGAACCAAATTAAGTAATTATTTTTAGCTCGCCTAACAGCGGGGTCCAGCGCCATCACCATCTTTAATAGATTTTGGGTCGTGATAACATAGTATCAGAGCACTAGGCTCACTTGGGTCTCACGAGTCATGAGCGAGTCTAGTAGAATCTTGCGGATCGGTACGGAGACGTCTGTACTTATCTTCGAGAGGCTACAGGACTGTTAGGAGCACTTCCCTTCTTGATTCCTCATCGTGCGATTCGATTCCTTTGAGGCTTATGCCTTCATTCCCTTCCTATTCAGTCTTATGCGACGTGAAGCGCTTGTTATAAATTGGAAATCGAGGAATTTTAATGGTACTACAGATGTGGTGCAGGGTGTTTCTCCCTGCATATTTGATTGGGCTATTGTCGTTGCCTTGCGGAAGGTCGTTCTGTCGTTGCAGCTCAGTATCAGTATTACTTAAGGTTTTGAGGCTTGGCATTGATTGTTATGACTGTTCGTGCATTGCTATCCCACCGTGTTTGTGTAATGGTAGGATGCTTGTCTATGCATAGAAGAAGTGAATGACTTGGAAGGAGGTTTACTCAGTACATGATTCAGAGATCCAGTATTTTATTTCCGGTGAAGGAAAGGCAATCGGACTATGAATGTTCAGGTTTG
This sequence comes from Nicotiana tomentosiformis, assembly GCF_000390325.3. Lineage (NCBI taxonomy): Eukaryota > Viridiplantae > Streptophyta > Magnoliopsida > Solanales > Solanaceae > Nicotiana > Nicotiana tomentosiformis. The sequence goes on along the minus strand of NC_090818.1, from coordinate 73,543,265 downwards.
GGTTGACGGAGTAACGAGACTTGGTATTTCGAGCATAGTGGAATTTTCATCTGTGATGTGGTGTCGTTGCCCTGGATTGAATGTGTTAATTTCGCCGATGTTATGGTCTTCATCAATTACCTTCAGGGCAGGGTAGTGTGAAATAGTGTCGGGGAAGCGGCTGTCAGAGATCGCAGTGTGCGGTGGTTCAGGACTTGATCGGTGCTCCGGGTGTTGAGGGCTCAAGGAAGATAATCTTCGGAAAGGTTTAAAGTCAGTAGCGATCGATTGGTTCAAGTGCTACAGAGGTAGATTTTGATTTAAGGCAACAACTAGGCAGCGAAGGATGAGGAAGAACATGTGGGAGGTGTCTTGCGGTGGTTAAATTTCTAGAAGGCCAAGTGTGAGATACAGAAGTCGGGTAGTTGCCTAAAGGAGAGGGTTTGACCAAAGTGAGAGAGTGGCAGAGTAGCAGATGGGTTATGTGGTAGGATAACTACATGTGTTGAGGAAAGTTTTGAGTGATTTGGAACTCATGGTGGACAGTGACTAAGTCTACGAACTTAATTTGAAATATTGGCTGCTATACGGAGAAGGGTTGGATACAACGGAAAGGAGTTGCATGATATGAAGAAGGATACAACATGACTTTGGATTGGAATTTATTGTCGCACCTTTAGTTGATATCCATAGGGAGTGAACGGACTTGTACAGCTAGTGAATGAGCACGGGCTCAGGGTGGTTTATTGATTTCGTAGCAATTGTACTCGCTGTTGGAAGAAGTCGGCATGTAATTTTCACATGTGGGTTATCTCCTGTGAGCAGGTTAACGGTCGTATGGTGTTGATGAAGCCTCTACGAAGGATTTTACTATCAATCCAGTAAGAGGTAGAATATGTAAATGTGGCTAGTGATTCAGAGCGTTCATGAAATGGTTAACATAAGGATTTCGAGGAATTTGGCGGGTCGATTGTGCAAGGTCATGTCAGTAAGGAAGAAGGAATCTTGGTAGGTTCTAGGATCATGTAATGGTAGCTTCAAGCTTAATTGGGAGAGCCCCACCGCCTACAATTTGATTTCATGGTTATCTACTTGTGAGGGTTCTGGTTAGCAGCATATTGATAGGTTATTAAGACTAAGGAAAGAAAATATCAGTGGCAATTTGAGCAAAGGATTTGAGGAATGTACACTATAATTGGCCGTATCGATTCATGTTCAGGATTTGGGAAGACTCAAGATTTATGCTTCGTGTATAGGTGAGTTATAAGGAACGTGATTCAGTCGGGTGCTTCTTTGAGAGGGTGTTCATGTGCCAGCAGGGCCTTGGACTTTGATCATAATTGGTAACAAGTCAGAGTGGGTGACTCTCAACAATGGTTCTAGTGGGTTCAAAGTGCGGTGCCTAAGGATTTCGAGACAATAGTATGGTTAAGTATTGAGCTTTTGCAGTGGATTATGATAAGTGGCTTGGAGTGTTCTATGTTATCTTCGGTCTGCGGTGTGTCATTGAAGGAATGGGAGAAAATAACTTTGGATTCATAGAGGGATTTTCAGAATGGGTATACCGGTTGAAGATGTGAATATGCATATAAGGAGGGTATGAGATGGTTCGTGGGTTTTGGAGAAAACGTGGTCTCGTGAAATAAATTCACTCGGGATGAGTGCGGATTTGGGTTCATGATGTTTTGAATGGAGCTATTATTATTTTGAAGGCAAGTCCGAAGTAAATTAGAAGAAGTGGCTTGGTTGGTAATGGTTGAATCAGCACGGCTATGGCAGTGACTAGTTTCTCCAGCGTGAAGTTATACATGTAGTTTGTGGTTGTACACTTGGGCTTGAGCGCCACCACAACTTGGTTGATTTGGGAGGTATTCGATTCGTATGGCTTTGTTATGTAAAGGGATTTTCGGAAGAGTTATGGCAGTTTAGATTACGACATGAGGTTGTATTTTCTGCGGTTTGGGAATTTAGTTGCGTGTTGCATTGGTTCTTCTTAAATGAGCTAAGTAAAAGGTTTCTATATGATGAAGTGTTTATCCTATTAGTGGATCAGGGGTTATTATGGAAATTCTGGTACTCTCACGTATTGGCATGTTAGGTGCAGTGAGCGGCATGGGGAATTAGAAGCTGAGGATCAAGGTTGCGGGTCGGTGTTGACAAGAATGTCACGAGCTCGGATGATCAGGAAAGAATTCAGGTGGTTGGAATCAGCTGGTATTGTCGTTAGCGTCACCTGAGATCGGTGTCCTGTGTAAGAGGCTTTGTGTACTGATTTGCGGCTTCTTGATTTGCTTTACAGCATTAGTGTGGCCGGTGGTATGGATGTGCAGACTTGTTACCTGGTGCGAAAGGTCATGGGAGCGTATCCCACGGGAAGATTGTATAGGTGTGACATGTAGTCACTTGATTGATTAAAGATTGAAACCAAGTATGGATATTTGGTACTATTGCTAATGTGAGAGTTTAGGTCTGAAAGGCGCTTTATTCAGTTGGTTGTAAATTGTGGAAGTTTGTTCTGGATTCGACGGCTGTTCTTGTGTGTCATGGGAAAAAGGTCATTGTGGATCCTTGAGAGGGTATTTGCCCAAGCATGTTATGATCAGAATCGGTTTGGGGTTCGTTGATAGGTCCAGATGTGGATGTGTACTTTACACCAGCCTGGGTGTGTTCATTCAGCATAGCATTCCTTATGGAGAAGTATTCGGGTGTTGGATGTTATTTTCCTCATCAGCTACTTCATGTAATACTCTATTGTGTCGTGTGGATAGTGAGACGGCTTGATTATTTGTTCAATCTGTTAAGGTCCCGCGTAGCGGTGGTGTTATGTGAGCAGGATGGCTCTCGAGATGCAGATCATGTATTGCACCTTAGTTGTGCTTGAGTTTTATAGCGTATGACGCTACTCGTCTCTCCAGGATTTGTGCTATGCACTTGGCCTGCTTAGGGTTGATATTCGGGCATTTTGTGAGTATGAGCGTTATGGCTTGAGGTGTGTTTTCTTTGGATTATTATGTGTGGATCGGGTGGCATGCCGCCACGGGTACGTTGTTTGGATCGGGTGGCACGCCGCCACAGGTATCATGGTTGAATTGGGTTGCACGCCGCAATGGTATCATGTGTGGATCGGGTTGCACGCCGCAACAGTGTGTGATTGAGTATAGTTTCCCATATCTATTATTGCGTGTTTTGCTTCTCATTTCCTGAGGAAGGTTCATAACATCCTTTCGGTTGTTTAATTAGTTACGTGGGTTGAGTAGTTCTTTTCAGAATTCATTTTTCCTTATGTATCACATGCGAGTTTGTGGATTGTTGGCACATGATGGCATCATATGAGAGCTCCAAAACTAGTCAATAAATGTGTAAACCCATAAATATATACTCTAATACTCATTATAATTTAATTTACAATAATTCCTAACTCCGCTTGAAAAGTCGATAAAAAACACCCTCGAGCCTGGATTCTGAAATTGTTTGAAGATAAACTTTACCCATGACACCATGAACTCAAATATATAATTTATTCTAAATTTCATGTCCAATTTCGTGATCAAAATCTAAAAATATCCACTTCTAGGTTTTCTACCAAAATCCTAAATTTCTACAAATTTTCAAGTCTAAATCCATATATAATCCAAGTATTTAACTTGCAATAGGTGGGAATTACTTGCCTTGACATAGATGACGAAAATCGCCCTATTGCATGTTAAATACTTGGATTATATATGGATTTCAACTTGAAAATTTGTAAAAATTTGGGATTTTGGTAGAAAACCTATAAATGGATATTTTTAGATTTTGACCACGAAATTAGACATTGAATTTGGAATAAATTATATATTTGAGTTCATGGTGTCATGGGTAAAATTTATCTTCGAAAATTTTCAGAATCCGGGCCCGAGGGTGTTTTTTATCGACTTTTCAAGCGAAGTTAGGAATTGTTATAAATTGAATTATAATGAGTATTAGAGTATATATTTATGGATTTACACATTTATTGACTAGTTTTGGAGTGTTGGGCATCGGTTTGAGTTGTTGGAAGGGCTTGGGAGCCGGTTATGAAATTTCGGAGCGAAGTGAGTCTCCTTTCTAACCTTGTAAGAGGGAATTAACCCCATAGGTGAAATAAATCAATATGTGCTTCTGTTTGTGAGGGATACGTATGCATGAGGTGACGAGAGTCCGTGCGTAGCTACTAATATGTTTATGTCCGGGTAGTCTAGGACCTAGATCATGTTATAATTGTGATGCTTGCATCCTACTTGTTAATTTAAATTGCTTAAATCATATCGAAACTTGGTAAAGGAACTTTAAAAAGGTTAAACTTCATTTACTTGACCGTTAAATGAGAATTTGAAATTTTGGAATAATTTCCCCTTAATAAATGTTGAATTGGTTATTTAACGTATTTTCTCTTTTGTGGAGCGGGCCGAACGCCTCGGCATGTTAAATAGATGCATCTATGGTTCGTGTCGTTCGACCCTCGACAGTGCACAATTTAAATATTATGTTGGACGGGACCGTACGACCTCGGCATGATTTGCACATGATTGAATTGGTTACTTTGAAATTTATGATAATCGATATTGCTTCATTGGCCTGAGATACAAATTGATAAACGATGAAAAATAAATTTGGAAATTTCTTCTTAACAAAGAATTATTTATTTCTTTCATGATATTGAGCTTACAGCCATTCTACGTAATCCATACTTAGTTATATCATTGATATTTTATTTATAGCCCATAGTAAGTGTCGAAGTTGACCCCTCGTCACTACTTCTTCGAGGTTAGGCGGGATACTTATTAGGTACGCGTTGATTTACGTTCTCATACTACACTTGCTGCATATTTTTGTGCAGGTGCATATATGTCTAGTGGCCTTGTGGGGGCAGAGGCACGATTATTGCGGGGATTTAGGTGAGCTACATTCCACGTTACGAGTCTGCAACCAGCAGAGTCTCCTTCAGAGTATTTATCTTTCTCCTAACCGAATTTGTATTCCGGATAGATGTTGTATTTTATTTTACATTCCTAGTTTAGGCTCATGCACTTGTGATCGGGTCTTGGAGTGATTTGGGTTGTCCTGTGTTGAAATTATTGTAAAATATTATTATTTACACTATAAATTCCACCTTTTACTATTTAATTGAAGAAAATATGATTTCAAAATTATTAAAATGAGAACCAAATTAAGTAATTATTTTTGACTTGCCTAAGAGCGGGGTCCGGCGCCATCATGATCTTTAATGGATTTTGAGTCGTGACATGCATATTCAGTGCAGAAGTGTAGCGTGAGTACGTAAATCAACGAGTACCCAGTATATTACATCTCGTACTTTTGTACGTTGGATTTGTCGTAAGATAATTGACATAAGTTCAATAACAAGATTATTTTTGAGGTTATAAGTATTTATGCTATTTATAATAAGTGATAAGTAAGTGTTGTGATGGTCAGAGGGTAAACAAATCAAAGAAATGGAGTTTGGGCGAAGTTTGGTATTTTGGGATGAAATACGGTCCAAGCTATAATACCCTATAGTTATGGACTAGTGCTATACCACATGACCGTAATAGTAAGTTATATGAAGTATGTTAAAAGTAATTAGTATTTAAGTGAAATGAGATCCATAAATTAATTATGTGTGTAATTAATTAAGTGGGAAAGTATAGTGGACGCACGTAAATTATTCAGAATTGTTGGATAACTATTATTCCACATGGACCATATATATATATATATATATGAGCATAAAGTGACACTTATATACATGAGGTATAAATTTTTGTGATGAATCATTAGGCATGGACCTAGAGGATTACACGTGTAGAATGAAAAGGGGGTCTCTAATGTTAGTAGTGTAATATCCCGTACATTAGTATTAGGATGAGTCGTAGTAATCCATATAAGCTTGAAGGGATTAAGGTCATTCATGAGGTTATAGAGGATTTATGACAATATTATTGTAAGACCCCGTAAGTTTGACAACCTTGATACCGTTAGATACATTTTGATATGGTATTTTTTTTTACTGGAACATTTTCGTAAAAAGTTTGAAAAATATGATTTTATATAGTTATTAGTATTACTACTTCCGGATATACTTTAAATTATACACATAATATAAGAAAGTTTATAAATAAAATTTTCTTTATTATAAGAATAGAAATTATCATTTCATAAGAAAGTTATCTTTTTACCGCTTTGACAATCAATAGTTCAAAAATATGCACCCTATATATTAAGTTGGAAAAATTAGAATTTGATAAAATATAATTTTTGAAGCATTAGTATATGTCTTAATTTTATAAAATACCCATGATTTATTAATAGTAGTGGGTAAAGGCTATATGTTTGGTTCAAATGTTTCTACATGTCAAATTTTTGTACTACACTTGGTTATAATAGTAGTGTAATGTAATAAGAGGTGGGGGCTACGTGTCATGTGTTTAGGAATTGTAAACAAATGTTGCAGCATGATACGTAGTAATTACCACTATGTATACCTTACTTCCATGTATTTTTAGTCTTATCATAATATGAACTTTTATCTTTAAATGGGTCCAATATAAGAGAATAACTCTTGGTTATTATATGACCTTTTCTATCATTTTGTAATGGAGAAATAACAAGAATCAGTAGCTTCTCACAGTGCTCTTAGCTTTGAACAAATTTTATGACACCAAAAGTTACTACGAGAATATTCAAGGTGAGGTTGACTCAGGGATCAATCATGATTGTTTCCGACAAATTCGCGACTATAACGATGATTTTCTCACGGATATTTTCTCAAGATCTTAGCAAGTCGGATATCACTTCGCAGTAAAGTAAGGTATGTTAAGGCTAATCCTTCCTTCTTTTGGCATGATCCAAGTAACGATACGTAAACATAATGTTATTCCATAAATGGTTCTACTCTTAGAAGTTAAGGATGTCTACGTTATCCATTCCTATAAAATGATACTCAAAGCATGTCTAAGTATGTTTCTAAGTCCCTATTGAGGCATACGATAACGAAGTTAATGTTCATAATGTAATGATATATGCATCTTCATTTATCACCGTGCTACGACTGGTCGGGCAGTCATGCATTTACCACCGAGCTATGGCCGGTCGGGTAGTCATGCATTTATTACCGAGCTACTGCCGGTTGGGCTGTTACGCATTTACCACCATGCTACGGCTGGTCGGGCATTCATGCATTTACCACCGAGCTACGGTCAGTCGGGCAGTTATGTATTAACCACCGAGCTACGACCAGTCGGACAGTTACCACTGATCAGTTAGGCAGTCATGTTATGATATGGATAATAGTCCCAAAAAGGGAAATTATATATATAAGTATAATTAGTATACATATACGGTGGCACTTCAGAGGGTCAGGGTGATTCATATATCTCTCTCACTAATGTTGACTTAATGTTATGTTTCAATTCTACCTTACATACTCGGTACATTAATCGTACTGACGTTCTTTTGTTGTGGATGTTGCATTCATGCATGCAGGTTTAGGTAACCAGTTTGACAAGCCCTCATAGTAGACAAGGTTAGCATTCAGTGGAGGATTGGTAAGACTTCACTTTATTCGGAGTGCGGCCGAGTCTATAAGTCATCGTGTCAGAGTTTTGCTATAGACTTATGGGTAGGTCGGGGCCCTGTCCCATTTGATGTCGAATACTCTTAGAGGCTTTGTAGACACAAGTTCACTTTGTATAGTATGTTAGAGGCCTTGATGGCCCATGTGTATTCAAGTTTTAAATACTATGGATCGCTGATACAGCGTTTACCCACTTATAATTATACATTACGAGTTGTGGCCATGTTGGCCCATGATAGTTATAGAAAGAATGAGTTTAGCCAAGTCGGCTTATGTATGTTCTAGTTTTTGTCAAACGATCATGAGTTATAGAGTGGTTCGCTTGGGCCAGTACGGCTTTATCAGAGCAGGTTGTGCCCTAGGGAGTCTACAAAGTCATGCCTAGTAGAATCTCACTTATGGGTGTGTTGTACGCCACATTTATAATTGAGAGGCTATAGGGCATTTAGGAAATGTTACCCTTCTTTTGTTTCAAGATCATACCATAGAGCTGAGTCGTAAGAAATCAGTATGAAGCTTCCACCGGAGTTTGTATGCACCTGAGTTGCAGGTATCACAATAGAGATTTAAGGCGTGGATGTAATTTCCACCTGTGTGGAAGGGAGGTTATGAAAGCGATAGAAGATACGATGCGAGATTGAAAGGTAAGTAAGGTAAATATGAAGAAGATACGAGATACTCAAGTGCAGAAGGTTGTGAATAGTCCATACTTCAAATAAATATTGGGTTTTAGTTTAGTTTACAGAAGAGCCTCTTTAAAATTTTCGTAAGTCTCTAAGAGTTAACATTCGAGGACGAATATTTCTAAAGGAGGGACAGATGTTACATCTTGTACTGTTGTACGTTGGATGTTACAAGATTATTTTTGAGGTAATAAGTATTTATGCTATTTATAACAAGTGATAAGTAAGTGTTGTGATGGTCAGAGGGTAAACTGTCACAACCCAATTTCTCCCTTTGTGAACCGTCGTGACGGCACCTAGTCTTTACGACTAGGTAAGCCTAGCACTTTTGCAGAAGTGAAACTAAAGCATGAACATTAACTACTAATAGTAACAAATATCTAATAAGCAATTGAATGCAACTCGGCATATACAATTAACACCTTTGAAAATGTACAAAATAATTTCCCAAAACCCGGAATACCGTAAGTCACAAGCTACTAAGAAGTCTTAACCATTCTATACATCATTTCTACATAAAGAAGGAAAAATGAACATAAGGCGATAGAGGGGGACTCCGAGGATCTGCGGGCACGAGCAAATGTACCTTGAAGTATCCAATAAGCAGCAGCGACTGCAACTAGTGATGAGGCTGGTAAGATGAACCTGGATCTACACGCGAAAAACATGTGCAGGAAAGGAGGTGAGTACACTACAACGGTACCCAGTAAGTGCCAAGCCTAACCTCGGTCGAATAGTGAAGAGATCAAATCAGGGCCCTACTGGTATAAATATAATAAAATAAGACAGAATAAAATATCACAGTAAAATAAATACGAAAATCTAACAGAAATAGAATCATTGAAAGACAACAGCTCAGAACACAGTGATAACAACAGGGGATCTCCCGAGGTACCGTCTCGTAGTCCCAAACGTAAATGTCCAGGGGGATCTCCCGAAATACCGTTCCGTAGTCCCAAAATAAATATGCAAAATAGGGGAATCTTCCGAAATACCGTTCTGTAGTCCCAAAGTAAATATGCAATACAGGGGGATCTCCCGGAATACCGTTCCGTAGTCCCAAAGTAAATATGAAGCGCAACCAACCGAAATAACAATTACAGCAAGAAATCCTACAGTTTAGATTAAGTTCAAGTCAAGGAAAGTAGGTAAATTTCACTAAACATGCTGCACAGAGTTCAAATAGGCAGTTAAACAAGTAGGCATGCTATTCTAGTCTAAACAGGATAGTTACATATGCTAGTGTGTTTCAAATAAGGAGAAAATAAGTTATGACTTAGTGAAAAATGTAGTTTTACAACAAATAGCTCGTGTACGTACTCGTCACCTCACGTACACGACGCTCACATATCAATAGTACCAAATCCTGAGGGGAGTTTTCCCCACATAAGGTTAGGCAAGCCACTTACCTCGAACCAAGCTCAATCAATCAGTCACAATGCCTTTCCCATGAATATCCGACTACGAGTGGCCCAAATCTAGCCAAAATAAATTACATACCATAAATATAACTACAAGAAACTAATCTAGCTAATGAAATCAAAGCTAACGCGAGAAATTGAAAAATCGCTCAAAACGCCTCCCATGGCCCACGTGTTGGAATTGGGTAAAAGTCATAAAATACAATCACCCATTCACTCACGAGTTCACTCGTACCAAAATTACTCAAATCCGATACCAAAATCTCGATCAAAACCCCAAAATTCGGCCTAAGAACTTTTCTCAATGTTTCCCAAAATTTCACCGCAAATCTGAAATTAAATGATAAAATTAATGATAGATTAGCGCTATATAATCATAAAGGAGTTAGTAATCATTACCCAATGAGTTTCTCTAAAAATCTCTCGAAATTTTGTCTTCTACCGAGCTCCCAAATCAATTTTGTGATATGAACTCAAAACCCTCATTTTTGAACTATACTACTGCCCAATGATTCCTTAATCGCGATCGCAGAAATAGCCTCGTTTTCGCGAAGAACAACTTTGCTGCCCCAGAAATTAACTCTACGCGATTGCGTAAACCACCACGCGAACGCGATGCTCTGGCTCCCATACTCACGCGATCACGAATGTCCTCACGCGTTTGCGATGAGCAAAGCGTGTGGCCCAGCTTTGCTCCACTTAACCCTACGCGAAAGCGACCTTGTCTTTGCTTTCGTGAAGCACCACCTCACATCACTACGCGTTCGCATGACCATGTACGCAAATGCGAAGAACAATTCCATACTCTGCCCAGCTAAGCCTACGCGATCGCGGATCACCCCATGCGATCGCATATAAGGAAACCAGAACTCAGACACCAGAAAACTTCAGCAACCTCCTAAGTCCAAATATCGATCCGTTGGGGGTTTGAAACTCACCCGAGGCCCCCGGGACCTCAACCAAACATACCAACCAATCCTAAAACACCATACAAACTTAGTCGAGCCCTCAAACCACATCAAAAAATGCAAAAATCAAGAATCACCCTCCAATTTAAACTTAAAGAACTTGAAACTTCAAAATTCAACAACTAACGCCAAAACCAACCAAATCACGTCCGATTGACCCCAAATTTTGCACACAAGTCATATTCAACATTACGGACCTACTCCAACTTTCGAAATCGAATTCCGACCCCGATATCAAAATTTTCACTACCGGTCCATAACTCCAAAAATTCGACTTTCGCCAATTCAAGCCTAATAAGATACGGACCTCAAAAACACAATCCGGACACGCTCCTAAGTACAAAATCACCTAATGTAGCTAATGGAACCAACGAAACTCCATTCCGGAGTCATCTTCACATAGTTCCGACTACGGTCCCAATCCTAAGGCTTAAACCTCCATTTAGGGACTAAGTGTCCCAAACACTTCCAAAAACCAAAATGAAACAACCCGGCAAATCACAATAGCCGAAAAATATATGGGGGAATCAGTTAAATAGGGGATCGGGGCTATAACTCTCAAGACGACCGGTCGGGTCGTCACATCCTCCCTCTCTTAAAACAATCATTCATCCTCGAACGAGTATAGAGACATACCTGAAGCTGTGAAAAGATGAGGATAACGGTTGCGCATATCCTACTCGGCCTCCTAAGTTTCCTCCTCGACCGGCTGGCCCCGCCACTGAATCTTTACTGATGCAATGTTCTTTGACATCAGCTTCCGAACCTGCCTGTCCAAAATAGCCACGGGCTCCTCAATGTAGGATAGATCCTTGTCCAACTGAACTGAACTAAAATCCAACACATGAGACGGATCGCCGTGATACCTTCGGAGCATCGAAACATGAAATACCGGATGAACTCCTGCTAGGCCGGGAGGTAAGGCAAGCTCATAAGCAACCTCCCCAACTCGCTGCAACACCTCAGAGGGGACAATAAACCTTGGGCTCAGCTTGCAAGGTGCCTAGCCTCCAGCTGGAACTGTTAGGGGCTCCTTTGTCTTAGCTCGCGCGGGTGCTCTGGCTGCACCGCGTGGCCGTACTCTACCCCGGCCCCGGCCTCTAGCAGCTCTAACAAGGGGCACGGGTGCATGGTCGTCAGATCCTCCGGTACGGGTCCTCACCATCTGCGAAAAAGAATAGAATAGAGAATATTTAGAATTTGATGCCAATAACTCGCACGATAAGGAATCAAAGAAGTATGTTCGTTCCTAACAGTTCCATAGCCCCCCGAAGATAAGTATAGACGTCTCCGTACCGATCCGCGAGACTCTAATAAACCGGCTTGTGACTCACAACTCCCATGAACCTAGAGCTCTGATACCAACTTATCACGACCCATTTTCTCCCTCCGTGAACCGTCATGACAGTACCTAGGCTCTACGACTAGGTAAGCCTAACACTTTTGCGGAAGTGAAACTAAAGCATGAACATTAACTACTAACAGAAACAAATATCTAATAAGCAACTGAATGTCACTCGGCATATACAATTAAGACCTCTGAAAATGTACAAAACAATTTCCCAAAACCCAAAATACTAAGTCACAAGCTACTAAGAAGTCTTAACCGTTTTATACATCATTTCTACAGAAAGAAGGAAAAATGAACATAGGGGATAGAGGGGGACTTCGAGGATCTGCGGGCCCGAGCAGATGTACCTTGAAGTCTCCAATAAGCAGCAGTGACTGCAACTAGTGATGAGGATGGTAAGATGGACCTGGATCTACACATGAATAACATGTGCAGGAAAGGGCGTGAGTACACCACAACGGTACCCAGTAAGTGCCAAGCCTAACCTCGGTCGAATAGTGACGAGATCAGATCAGGGACCTACTGGTATAAATATAATGAAATAAGACAGAATGAAATATCGCAGTAAAATAAATACGAAAATCTAACAGGAATAGAAACAATGAAAGACAACAGCTCAGAACACAGTGATAACAACAAGGGATCTCCCGAGGTACCATCTCGTAGTCCCAAACGTAAATGTGTAGGGGGATCTCCCGGAATACTGTTTCGTAATCCCAAAATAAATATGCAAAACAGGGGGATCTCCCGAAATACCGTTCTATAGTCCCAAAGTAAATATGCAGTACAGGGGGATCTCCCAGAATACTGTTCCGTAGTCCCAAAGTAAACATGCAGCGCAACCAACCGAAGTAACAATTACCGCAAGAAATCCTACAGTTTAGACTAAGTTCAAGTCAAGGAAAGAAGGTAAATTCCACTAAACATGCTGGATAGAGTTCAAATAGGCAGTTAAACAAGTAGGCATGCTATTCTAGTCTAAACGGGATAGCTACATATGCTAGTGTGTTTCAAATAAGGAGAAAACAAGTTATGACTTAGTGAAAAAACGGAGTTTTACAACAAATAGCCCGTGTACGTACTCGTCACCTCACGTACACGGCGCTCACATACAAACAGTACCAAATCCTAAGGGGAGTTTCCCCCACATAATGTTAGGCAAGCCACTTACCTCGAACAAGCTCAATCAATCGGTCACAATGCCTTTCCCATGAATATCCGGCTCCAAGTAGCCCAAATCTAGCCAAAATCAATTACATAGCATAAATATAACTACAAGAAACTAATCTAGCTAATGAAATCAAGGCTAACGCAAGAAATTGAAAAATCGCTCAAGAAGCCTCCCCGGGCGCACGTCTCGGAATCGGGTAAAAGTCACAAAATACAATCACCTATTCACTCACGCATTCACTCCTACCAAAATTACTCAAATATGATACCAAAATCTTGATCAAAACCCCAAAATTTGGCCTAAGAACTTTTCTCAATCTTTCCCAAATTTTCACCTCAAATCTAAAATTAAATGATAAAATTAATGATAGATTAGTGGAATATAACCATAAAGGAGTTAGGAATCATTACCCAATGACATCCTCTGAAAATCTCTCGAAATTTCGTCTTTTACCGAGCTCCCAATTCAATTTTGTGATATGAACTCAAAAATTGCCCAGTGATTCCTTAATCGTGATCGCGAAGAACAACTTTGCTGCCCCAGAAATTAACTCTACGCGATCGCGTAAACCACCACGTGAACGCGATGCTCTGGCTCCCATACTCACTCGATCGCGAACGTCCTCACGTGTTCGCGATGAGCAAAGTGCGAGGCCCAGCTTTGTTCCACTTAACCCTACGCGAACGAGACCTTGTCTCTTGCGTTCACGAAGAACCACCTCACTTCACTACGCGTTCGCATGCCTATGTTCGCGAATGTGAAGAACAATTCCATCCTCTGCCCAGCTAAGCCTACGCGATCGCGGATCACCCCACGCGATCGCGGATCACCCCACGCGATCGCGTATAAGTAAACCAGAACTCAAACACCAGAAAATATCAGCAACCTCCTGAGTCCAAAAATCAATCTGTTGGGCGTCCGAAACTCACCCGAGGCCCCCGGGACCTAAACCAAACATATCAAACAATCCTAAAACACCATACGAACTTAGTCAAGCCATCAAACCACATCAAACAATGAAAAAATCAAGAATCACCCTCCAATTCAAACTTAAAGAACTTGAAACTTCAAAATTCGACAACCGACGCCAAAACCAACCAAACCACGTCCGATTGACCCCAAATTTTGCACACAAGTCATATTTAACATTATGGACCTACTCCAACTTCAGGAGTCGGATTCCGACCCCGATATCAAAATTTTCACTACCGGTCCAAAACTCCAAAAATTCGACTTTCGCCAATTCAAGCCTAAGTAAGCTACGGACCTCCAAAATACAATCTGGGCACGTCCCTAAGTCCAAAATCACCTAACGGAGCTAAAGGAACCGACAGAACTCCATTCCGGAGTTGTCTTCACACAGTTCCAACTACGGTGCCAATCCTAAGTCTTAAACCTCCATTTAGGGATTAAGTGTCCCAAACACTTCCAAAAACTAAAATGAAACCTCCCGGCAAGTCACAATAGCAGAAAAAGATATGGGAAAAGTAGTTAAATAGGGGATCGGGGCTATAACTCTCAAGACGACCGGCCGGGTCGTCACATAAACAAATCAAAGAAATGGTGTTTGGTCGAAGTTTGATATTTTGGGATAAAATACGGTCCAAGCCATAATACCATGTATTTATAGACTAGTGCTATACCACATGACTGTGATAGTAAGGTATATGAAGTATGTTAAAAGTGTTTAGTATTTAAGTGAAATGAGATCTATAAATTAATTATGTGTGTAATTAATTAAGTGGGAAAGTATAGCGGATGCACGTAAATTTTTCAAAATTGTTGGATAACTATTATTCCACATGGACCATATATATATGAGCAGAAAGTGACACTTATATACATGAGATGTAAATTTTGGTGATGAGTCATTAGGCATGGACCTAGAGGATTACACGTCTAGAATGAAAAGGGGGTCTCTAATGTTAATAGTATAACATCCCGTACATTAGTATTAGGATGAGTCGTAGTAATCCATATAAGCTTGAAGGGATTAAGGTCATTCATGAGGTTATAGAGGATTTGTAATAATATTATTGTAAGACCTCGTAAGTTTGACAACCTTGATACCGTTAGATAAATTTTGATATGGTATTTCTTTTGACTGGAATATTTTCGTAAAAGGTTTGAAAAATATGATTTTATATAGCTATTAATATTACTACTTCCGGATATACTTTAAATTATACACATAATATGAGAAAGTTTATAAATGAAATTTTCTTTATTATAAGAATAGAAATTATCATTTCATAAGAAAGTCATCTTTTTACCGCTTTGAGAATCAATAGTTCAAAAATATGCACCTTATATATTAATTTGGAAAAATTAGAATTCGATAAAATATAATTTTTGAAGTATTAGTATATGTCCTAATTTTATAAAATACCCATGATTTATTAATAGTAGTGGGTAAAAGGCTATACGTTTGGTTCAAATGTTTCTAAATGTAAAATTTTTGTACAACACTTGGTTATAATATAGTGTAATGTAATTAGAGGTGGGGGATATGTGTCATGTATTTCGGAATCATAAACAAATTTTGCAGCATGATACATAGTAATTACCACTATGTATGCCTTACTTCCACGTGTTTTTGGTCTTATCATAATATGAACACTTATCTTTAAGTGGGTCCAATATAAGAGAATAACTCTTGGTTATTATATGACCTTTTCTATCACTTTTTCATGGAGAACTTACAAGAATCAGTAGCTTCTCACAACGCTCTTAGCTTTGAACAAATATTATGACACCAAAAGTTACTACGAGAATATTCAAGGTGAGGTTGACTCAGGGATCAATCATGATTGTTTCCGACAAATTCGCGATTATAACGTCAATTTTCTCAGGGACATTTTCTTAGGATCTTAGCAAGTCGGATATCGCTTCGTAGTAAACTAAGGTATGTTAAGGCTAATCCTTCCTTCTTTTGGCATGATCTAAGTAACGATACGTAAACATAATGTTATTCCATAAATGGTTCTACTCTTAGAAGTTAAGGATGTCTACGTTATTCATTCCTATAAAATAATACTCAAAGAATCTCTAAGTATGTTTCTAAGTCCCTATTGAGACATACGATAATGAAGTTAATGTTCATAATGTAATAATATATGCATCTTCATTTATCACCGTGCTACGACTGGTCGGGCAGTCATGCATTTACCACCGAGCTACGGCCGGTCGGACAGTCATGCATTTACCACCGAGCTAATGCCGGTTGGACTATTACGCATTTACCACCGTGCTACGGTCGGTCGGGCATTCATGCATTTACCACCGAGCTATGGCCGGTCGGGCAGTCATGCATTTATCACCAGTTGGGTAGTTATACATTTACCATCGAGCTACGGCCGGTCAGGCAGTTACCGTTGATCAGTTGGGCAGTCATATTATGACATGGATAATAGTCCCAAAAAGAGGAATTATATATATAAGTATAATTAGTATGCATATACGGTGGCACTTCAGAGGGTCAGGTTGATTCATATATCTCTCTCATTAATGTTGATTTAATGTTATGTTTGAGTTCTACCTTACATACTCGGTACATTAATCGTACTGACGTCATTTTGTTGTGGGCGCTGCATTCATGTATGCAGGTTTAGATAACCAATTTGACGAGCCCTCATAGTAGACGAGGTTAGCATTCAGTGGAGGATCGGTAAGACTCCACTTTATTCGGAGTGCGGCCGAGTCTATAAGTCATTATGTCAGAGTTTTATTTGATGTCATATACTCTTAGAGGCTTTGTAGACACAAGTTCATTTTGTATTGTATGTTAGAGGCCTTAACGACCTGTGTGCATTCATGTTTTAAATATGATTGATCGCTGATACAGCGTTAGCCCACTTACAATTATACATTACGAGTTGTGGCCCTGTTAGCCCATGATAGTTATAGAAAGAATGAGTTTATCCAAGTCGGCCTATGTATGTTCTAGTTTTTGTCGAACGATCATGAGTTATAGAGTGGTTCTCTTGGGCTAGTACGGCACCGGGTGCCAGGACGTGACAAAATTGTATCAGAGCAGGTCGTGTCCTAGGATGTCTACAATGTCATTCCTAGTAGAGTCTCTCCTATAGGTGTGTTGCGCGCCACATTTATAATTGAGAGGCTATAGGGCATTTACGAAATGTTACCCTTCTTTTATTTCCAGATCGTGCCATAGAGCTGAGTCGTAAGAAATCAGCATAAAGCTTCCACCGAATTTTGTATGCACCAGAGATGCAGGTATCACAGTAGAGCTTTAAGGCGTGGATGTAATTTTCACCTGTGTGGAAGGTAGGTTATGAAAGCGATAGAAGATGTGATGCGAGATTGAAAGGTAAGTAAGGTAAAGATGAAGAAGATACGAGATACTCAATTACAGAAGGTTGTGAATATTCCAGACTTCAGATAAAGGTTGGGTTTTAGTTTAGTTTACAGAAGAGCCTCTTTAGATTTTCGTAAGTCTTTAAGAGTTAACATTCGAGGACGAATGTTTCTAAAGGGGGGAAGGATATTATATCCCGTACTTTTGTACGTTGGATTTGTCGTAAGATAATAGACATAAGTTCAATAACAAGATTATTTTTGAGGTTATAAGTATTTATGCTATTTATAACAAGTGATAAGTAAGTGTTATGATGGTTAGAGGATAAACAAATCAATGAAATGGAGTTTGGTCGAAGTTTGATATTTTGCGATAAAATATGGTCCAAGCTATAATA
This sequence comes from Nicotiana tomentosiformis, assembly GCF_000390325.3. Taxonomy (NCBI): domain Eukaryota; kingdom Viridiplantae; phylum Streptophyta; class Magnoliopsida; order Solanales; family Solanaceae; genus Nicotiana; species Nicotiana tomentosiformis. The sequence continues at coordinate 73,525,383 of NC_090818.1, read as the reverse complement.
CCCTATATTAATGTACTAGTGCTGCCACATGACTGTGATAGTAAGGTATACGAAGAATGTTAAAAGTGATCAGTATTTAAGTGAAATGAAATTCATAAATTAATTATGTGTGTATTTAATTAAGTGTGAAATTATAGTGGATGCATGTAAATTTTTCAGAATTGTTGGATGACTATTATTCCATATGGACCATATATATATGAGCAGAAAGTGACACTTATATACATGAGATGTAAATTTTGGTGATGAGTCATTAGGTGTGGACCTAGAGGATTACACATGCAAAATGAAAAGGGAGTCTCTAATGTTAGTAGTATAACATCACGTACATTAGTATTAGGATGAGTCGTAGTAATCCATATAAGCTTAAAGGGATTAAGGTCATTCATGAGGTTATAGAAGATTTGTGACAATATTATTGTAAGACCCCGTAAGTTTGACAACCTTGATACCGTTAGATACATTTTGATATGGTATTTCTTTTGACTGGAACATTTTCGTAAAAAGTTTGAAAAATATGATTTTAAATAGTTATTAATATTACTACATCTGGATATACTTTAAATTATAGATATAATATGAGAAAGTTTATAAATGGGATTTTCTTTATTATAAGAATAGAAATTATCATTTTATAAGAAAGTTATCTTTTTACCGCTTTGAGAATCAATAGTTCAAAAATATGCACCCTATATATTAAGTGTGAAAAATTAGAATTTGATAAAATATAATTTTTGAAGTATTAGTATATGTCCTAATTTTATGAAATACCCATGATTTATTAAGAGTAGTGGGTAAAAGGCTATATGTTTGGTTCAAATGTTTCTTAATGTAAAATTTTTATACAACACTTGGTTATAATAGTAGTGTAATATAATTAGAGGTGGGAGCTATGGGTCATGTGTTTAGGAATTGTAAATAAATATTGCAGCATGATACGTAGTAATTACCACTATGTATGCCTTACTTCCACGTGTTTTTGGTCTTCTCATAATATGAACTCTTATCTTTAAATGGGTCCGATATAAGAGAATAACTCTTGGTTATTATATGACCTTTTCTATCATTTTGTAATGGAGAAATAACAAGAATCAATAGCTTCTCACAATGCTCTTATCTTTGAACAAATTTTATGACACTAAAAGTTACTACAAAAATATTCAAGGTGAGGTTGTCTCTGGGATCAATCATGATTGTTTCTGACAAATTCGCAACTATAACGTCGATTTTCTCAGGGACATTTTCTTAGGATCTTAGCAAGTCAGATATCACTTCGTAGTAAAGTAAGGTATGTTAAAGCTAATCCTTCCTTCTTTTGGCATGATCCAAGCAACGATACATAAACATAATGTTATTTCTTAAATGGTTCTACTCTTAGAAGTTAAAAATGTATACGTTATTCATTCCTACAAAATGATACTCAAAGCATGTCTAAGTATGTTTCTAAGTCACTATTGAGGCATAAGATAACAAAGTTAATGTTCATAATGCAATGATATATGCATCTTCATTTACCACCGTGCTACGGCCGGTCGGGCTGTCATGCATTTACCATCGAGCTACGGCCGGTCAGGCAGTCATGCATTTACCACTAGTTGGGCAGTTATATATTTACCACCGAGCTATGGCCGGTCAGGCAGTTACCACTGATTAGTTGGGCAGTTATGTTATGATATGGATAATAGTCCCAAAAAGAGGAATTATATATATAAGTATAATTAGTATGCATATACGGTGGCACTTCAGAGGGTCAGGTTGATTCATATATCTCTCTCATTAATGTTGACTTAATGTTATGTTTGAGTTCTACCTTACATACTCGGTACGTTAATCGTACTGACGTCCTTTTGTTGTGGACGATGCATTCATGCATGTAGGTTTAGGTAACCAGTTTGACGAGCCCTCATAGTAGACGAGGTTAGCATTCAGCGGAGGATCGGTAAGACTCCACTTTATTCGGAGTGCGGCCGAGTCTATAAGTCATTGTGTCAGAGTTTTGCTACATACTTTTGGGTAGGCCAGGCCCTGTCCCATTTGATGTCGAATACTATTAGGAAGTGAAACCTCTACTACTAATCAAGTAGGTCACCATATATCACAAATTGTAAGTTTGTTACTTTATGCAAGCCTAATCTCAAGCAAAATGTATATTAAAGCAATTAAACAAGAATAAATAACTCAAATATTATAATTACAGCATGGCGTGAGTCTAAGTCTACCTGAACCTAATCATGAATTCTAGCATAAGCACTGACACTCGTCACCTCATACGTGCGTAGCCCCCACAACACGTAGCACATAGCAAATATAACTCCTACGAGGTAAATTTCCCCTCACAAGGTTAGAAGAAAAACTTACCTCGCTCCAAAACCGCAGGCAACACTAACACTAGGCTAAAATGACAGAACCCCCTTCCATAAAGCGACGATAATAGTCCGCTCGAATACGTAGGGAAAAACATCTTGCACCACATCTGCAGCATCGATATAACTCCTCAATGCCCAATTGATAACAAGCGCTCAACATCGTATAAGAATGAGTATGAAAGAAATGAAGACATAAGCTTCAACGAAATCAAATCGCACGACAAGAAATCAAGAAAGGGAAGTTCTCCTAACAACACTGTAGCCTCTCGAAGATAAGTACAGACGTTTCCGTACCGATCCGCAAGACTCTACTAGACTTGCTTATGACTCGTGAGACCTAAGTGAACCTAGCGCTCTGATACCAAGTTGTCACGATCCAAATTCCATAATAGGTCGTGATGGCGCCCAACTATGTTGCTAGGCAAGCCAACGCGTGCACCTCCACTAAATTATCCATTTTAATTATTTTTTCTTAAATCAAGAATTTCATTAAATAAATAGAATAAGATCTAGCAATCATAGAAACTTGTGCTTCTCTTTACCAAATTTTCGAATATAAATAAATTATGAAGTGAAGTGATAATAATAACATGAAATACAATAATGAACATCCGCTAGGAACCCACGAGACCCGATGTCACAAGTGCATGAGCATTTACTAGAACAATACAACACTACTACAACATTTGTCTGAAATATAAAATAGATAGAATAAAATAAATGAACATGATGGAGACTTAGTGTGCTGCGGATCGTAGCATGGAATGCAGATCACCATAAGCTCCCCTTAGTAGATGCGCCAATGAGCCAAGACGACCACCTAATGTACATGCCTCAGTACCTGCACATTTAGTGCAGAAGTGTAGCGTGAGTACGTAAATCAACGCGTAAACAATAAGTATCTAGCCTAACTCCGAAGAGGTAGTGATGAGGAGTCGAAATTGTCACTTACTAGTGGTCCAATGAATCAAATATAATAAGGTAGACAGGTAGACAAGTATGAAATATGGTAAGTAAACAGTAAGAACAAATATAGGAAAATAAAATGGTCTACAACTGGACAGTAAACACAAAGTCCTCAAATACCGGATACCTCCTCAAATGGAATACGTAATGGTCAACACCAAGTCAATGGTCAAATCTCAAGTCAGGAAAACTCATGAGTACGTGGACTCTTTATCAAGTATTTTGCACGATTCTGCCGAGTCTAGCGGCCCGATCTCATAAGAGTAAAGGCATGAATTCTTGTCATGGCGTATGGCTGGATCCCATAATAATCGTGTACATACACTGCCGAGGTCGTACGGACCGATCCATGGATGCATCTCAAATATATTGCCGAGGAGAATGGCACGATCCCATAATGATACTGCTGAGATGATCAGCCCGATCCCATAAGAATAGTGAAGACTTGACGGGTCACTGGCACAACTCACGAATATACATGTGAGCTGTGAAATTCAAGAAACTTTCGGACAAATACGTACAACACGGGAGAAATCCATAAAAGAAAGTGAAACCTCTACTACTAATCAAGTAACTCACCATATATCACATATCGTAAGTCCGTTACTTTATGCAAGTCTGGTCTCAGGAAAAATGTATATTAAACAAATTAAATAGGCATGAATAACTCAAGTATTACAATTAAAGCATGGGGTGAGTCTAAGTCTACCCGAACCTAATCATGAATTCTAGCATACGCATGGACACTCGTCACCTCATACGTGAGTAGCCCCCACGACACATAGCACTTAGCAAATATAATGCCTACGGGGTAAATTCCCCCTCACAAGGATAGACAGGAGACTTACCTCGCTCCGTAACCCGATAACCGGCTCCAACGCCTCTCTAACTCCTCAAACCGATGCCAAATAATCCGAAACTAGTCAAAAAACGTGCAAACCAATCAAAATATACTCCAATACTCGTAATTTAACAATTTATAATAATACCCAACTCCGCTCAAAAAGTCAACAAAGTCAACCCTTCGGGCCCACGTGCCCGAATTTCGGAAATTTTCAAGATAAATATTATCCATAATACCACGAACTCAAATATATGATTTTTTCCTAATTCTATGTCCAATTTCGTGGTCAAAATCCAAAAAGATCAAATTCTATTTCTATAAAATTTCATGTTTATTTCCATAAATAATCCATGTATTTAGCTCACAATGTGTAGAAGTTACTTACCTCAAGATATGTGATGAAATTAGATCCTCCAAATCGCCCAAAATCGCCCAAGCAAGAGAGAAATGAGTTGAAAAAGAGAAAATCCCGACCTTGCAAACTTATAATCTGCCCAGGAATCCTTTTTTGCATTCAAGAAGCACAAAATCAGCACCAATCAAAATCCTTCTACGCGATCGTGAGGACAAGCTCGCGAATGCGATGCCTTACCAGGCCTGACCATCGTGAACGCGACCCGTCCTCCGCGAACTTGGAGGCCATGACTCCCAAACCCATCTTCTCTTAACATGGAGCACCACTGCCCAGACCTTCACGAACGTGAATTTCCTATCGCGAACATGATAAACAAAAGGCCTCCAGCTCCAATCCTTCTTCACGAACGCGATTTTCCCTCGGCTTTCGCGAAGAACAAAACCAGGACAAGCAACCAGCAACAACAAATCATTCAAACTTTGTTCGAAACACACCTGAGGCCCTTGGGACCTCGTCCAAGCACACCAACAAGTCCCAATAACTTATCCAAACCTACACAAAGGCTCGAAATGGCATGAATAACATCAAAATCATGAATCGATGATTATAATCCTTCTTTTAACTTTCAAACATTCAAGCTTCGTCGAACGCGTCCGAATCATACTTAAACATTCCAGAATGATGCCAAATTTTATGTACAAGTCACAAATCACAATACAAACCTATCCCAAGGCTCGGGATCCCAAGCGTACATCAATAACACAAAGTCCACTTCATATCAAACTTGGGAAATTCTAAACTTTTCAAAATGCAAACTTTTCACATTAAGCGTTGAAACGCTCCCGGACTATCTGATACTCAACCTGAACATACGCCCACGTCCAAAATCATCATACTAACCTATTGGACCTTCAAATCCTAATTCCAATGTCGTTTACTCAAAAGTCAAACCTTGGTCAACTCTTTCAACTTAAAACTTTTGAATTGAGAATTATTCTTTTAAATCAGCTCCGAACTTCTCGAAAATAGTAACCAACCATGAATGCAAGTCATAATACATAAAGTGAAACTACTCAAGACTCATACCACCGAACAACGCTCCAAGGCTCAAAATGACTGGTTGAGTCATTACAATCCTTTAACTTATCAATTTGAGCATCTTTATTTTGCATACACTTGGTCAAGCCAACAATTGCCTCTATCAAGTTGATAGATGCTCCTCCATAGAGTCCCCATTATTTCTTTGCATTGATTATTGTGGAAAATAGAGAATAGCATATATTATCACATATATTGATCCTTGGTTGGATCACGTCATGCGGTGTAACTGGGAGGATTCGTCCCTTGAAGTATATCATCTTCCTTCATAGTAGAGGTTTTGGATCCAGATAGGCTAAGAAAAGCTAGAGTATCCTTAATATTTTTAGCATAAATACTTCCACCTTCAGATGCATTGGTAAAATTTCTTATTCCTTTTGAGTATGAAGATATGAAAATAGGAGTTGATGCTAACGACAGTTGGAGTGCTTGTTATCCTAGAAAGCTTGCTTTGCTCCTTCTAACTTGTTCAAAGCTTCCAAAGGTAACTTCAAGGATGTTGTCCACATCAGCATAGAACTTGGAATAGCAGCCTTAGAGGACGACGATTTGGAGTTTATCTTCTTTGAATCCATTTCGATGTTATTGAACTTTGATGATCGAAAAGATGAGATGAGAGGTAGAGATTATCCCACCGGACGTGCCAAAATTTGTAGACAATAAATTTGTATTAAAACAATAATAGGGACTAGAAAATATTATAACAATCTTAGTATTTTATTTAAAAATATCTGAGTTTTACAATCTCTATGAATCCTCTGATTCTTCTTTTCAACAAAAAATAAAATAAATTCAAGGTTCTTTAAGCTTGCTCTTGAATTTTATGTATTTTGATCCAAGGGCTTGAAGTTTGATCATGGAACTTTGTCTTTGTCTTCGAATCCTTAGAATGCAGCTCATTCTTCGAATCTTTACAACTCTTCTTGATCTTCTTTTGGCCTAAGTGATTTTTGTTTTGATGATTGAAAAAGGAACACATGTATGAACCATGTCCATTGTCACGACCAAAACCGATGGGTCGCGATGGGCACTCGGTACCTTACTCAACCGAGTACCAATGTAACGTATCTTTCATATCATTCTATCATAGGTACATGAACCGAAGTAAAGCATGAGGGAGTGCAAACTTACACATATGATATATTGTCCTATAAGACCAAAATTACACTAAACATAGGCCGATAAGGCCGTACAATCTTTCACGTACACGACATATGTCTACAAGCCTCTAAGAGTACATAAATATCATAAAGGTCAGGACAGGGCCCCGCCATACTAATCAATACATGTCCTAATCATACTGACCACATAAGCAACTCCGGAGCAAATGGAGCGCACCAACATCTTCCGCTGAGCTGATAGCCTACTTGGAGGATTCTCAACCTACCTATCGGGACCTGCGGGCATGAAATGTAGCATCCCCATGCAAAGGGACATCAGTACAAATAATGTACCGAGTATGTAAGGAATGAAAATCAGTAAATAATAGACATGAGAGAAACATGGAGTAAAAGACTTGACATGTAAGTCTGAATAACTCTGTACATCAGGAAATACTCATAGTGTCATACATATGCGTATGAATGTCATGCCGTGCATAGGTATATGTGTTCATAACATCATCAAGCCTCTGAGGGCATCCCATCATATCATCTCAGCCACTGTGGGCAAAATCATCAATGTATACTAGCTGATCAGGTGGTGGTGCATATATAACGTCGTAACCTTTTCCCATATCCCATATACATATAATATATGCGTATATAATGGCATCTGGTCATGGATCAATGTATATGTATAAATGCATGAAATGCATAAGAAATACATTAATAAGATTTCTCAGAATGTCATAAAAATAATATGCCTGTCGGATAAACTTTATCAAATACGTATTTTTCTGAGACCCATGAACAGAAAATATAATAATAATTCACATGGGGAATCAAGAATATAGACACCCCTAGTATTTCTATGAATAGAGTCATTTATGGAAGTTGCGTATTTTGCTCATTTTATTTGTATCATTTAGACCATGCCAAAAGAAAGAAGGGATAGCCTTAACATAACTTAACCGGTTCTCTAGACAATCCTTCTAACACACGACAATCGCAACAAAACACGTGACGGCAAGACCGGAGTAGGAAAAATATCCGTATGATATTCTTGAGAAGATTGCACTGTACTCCCTTATAATTGCAAAATATCACGTTGCTTTGAATTGTTGAAGATCGTATCTTGCTTATGTGATGTTTGTGACCTACGTTTGTAACACACAAATAATTACGTTTGAATGCATATAAGAATGAGTTTTTTTGACTTATTATTCTTAAGAATGAATATATATCTCTCTTTTATTAAATGGGTGTGACTCACGTTATATGTGTCTTTCCTTTATTAAAAGGAAATGTCTCACATTCTTAAGACTTGCCATATAGTATAGTGACTTAAGAGTCACAATTCATGGATTGCTTTGCTGCCACGTGGGGGATGTTTTATCTTAACCACATTCTTTAATTAATCACCCACAACTCCTTAATTAACTAGGTAATGTCTCATTATCCAATAATTAACCAATTACCCACAAAATTAAGAATTATCTCAATTTACTTAAAATACTACTCACTTTTAACACATTTTATACACCTCACTATCATGGCCATGTGATACCTTGTATGGTATTAGTCCATAAATACCGGGTATTTTAGTTCGGGGCGTATTTTATCCCAAAATGTCAAACTTTGACGAAATTCATTTTCTTCGATTTGCTTACCTTCTCTACTTCATGAATTTACGCATCACTTGTTTGAAATAGCAAAATGCTTATAATCTCAAAATAATCCCATTCGCGAACTTACGTCGATTAACTTACGACGAAACTTTAACGTACGAAAATGCGGGATGTAATATCTCATTTCCGAGCTTTCATCAATTTACTTATGGCGTACTTTTACGTACGAAAATATGCGGTGTAACATCCATGGACAGTGTACACAAGGCACGGGCAGATTCAAGCACAAGGCATGTACGTGAAGGGGATAAGTATAAGTGGTTATATATGATATTCCTAGAATGAAAAGGTTGCATAATTGATAAGGAGCAGGACTCCTTACTTGAAGAGAACTCTATCCTAAATAAGAAAAGAGTTAGATATTGAAGTTAACTAGAACTCTTTCAATAAGGAAGAGTAAAGCATTAGAACTCTAGTTAATCCTAATCCTACTAACTCTATATATTTCAGTTGTGTTCTGTTTTACAAGTAACGCACAAACGCAGAAGTTAAGCAAGAATTGAGAGCATAATAGCAAGGCATTTTGCAAGCAATTCATGTGTGTTTCAAGTGTGCGAACCTAAAGCTACATGAACCAGATAGAAGAACCAGTTCTATATGTCTGCCTTTTATTCTAGTTCAATTGTACTAGGGCTTTTGAGTTGTACCTTTCAGCTTTCTTTAGAAGCATTTGTACTAGGTACGTTGAGTTGTATTGTTCAAGTTAGAGTTAACTTGAAGCTGTTGCAACAACCTGTGGCTGGTTGCTACAAGGGTTAGAGGTAATCCTTAGGTTTACAAGATTTTGTAAATATTGTTGTTTTGGCTCAGAGTTGTAGTGAAGTTTTGGGAAAAATCCTACTGGGAAGTAGGTCGTGATTTTTTTACCTTTTGAGCCGGGGTGTTTTTCATGTAAAAATACTTGTGTTCTTTACTTTTTGCATTTCTTATTCCACAACTGTAGTGTAAGAAACTCGTAGAAGAACCAAGTCCTTCTATAATCAGTGTACGCAAAAAATTGGACACCACATAAATCACCCCCTCCCCTCTTGTGTGGTATTGAAGTATAAAATATCAATTGGTATTAGAGCGGGTTATCCTTGAAGAGGCTAACACTTAGAAAAGTATCAAGATGAGTGCACCACTTGGAAATTAGGAAGGGCAATCCACTGCTAGGCTACCACTCTTCAATGGCCAGTACTACTCTTGATGTAAGATAAGGATGAGAGATCAGATACAGGATGAGGACTACGAGCTATGGGACATAATTACTGATGGTTCACTATCCACTTTGAAGAAAAATGTTGAAGGAGTGGATGTGCCAAAGACAAGAGTTGATTGCCATGCTGAGGATTTGAAGAAGTGGGAAAAGAATGCCAAAGCCAAGAAATGGCTTATCTGTGGACTCAGTCTAGATGAGTACAACAGAATTCAAGGTTTCTCCACTGCCAAGCAAACTTGGGATACACTGCAAGTGGACCATGAAGGAACAACTCAAGTGAAGAGATCAAGAGGAACCCTATTGTACTCTCAGTATGATAAATTTGCCATGAGAGATGGAGAAATCATTCAGGAGATGTACACAATATTCACTACATTGATAAATGAACTAAAGTCTCTTGGAAATATCATCCCTAAAGATGAGAGGGTTGACAATATACTGCCAATAACATGGGAAAGCAAGATCACTGCCATTCAACAATCAAAGAAAATGGATGTGCCTAAGAAAGAAAGGAGTTTGGCACTCAGAATTACTGAAGGTTCTGAATTGGAAGATGATGAAATGACAATGATTACCAAGACTTCAAGAAGTACCTAAGGAGAGGAAATGGTTCTTCAAGAAGTGGAAACTACAGCAAGGCAAGAGCTCCATAGAAGCAAGCTAATGATGGATGCTACAAGTGTAGAATGACTGATCACATAATCAAGAACTGTCCTTTGTGGGAAATTGAGTGGAAAAAGGAAAGATCTGAGCGAAGCAACAGGTTCATCCCAAGAAAGTCAACAAAAAAGGATCAACCAAGGCTTTGGTTGATGCTCGGGGAGATAGTTCAGATGAAAGCTCGGATGATGATGATGATGAACGAGCTCTAATGGCTATTGGAGAATCTGATGAAGAACCTGAGGTAAGTGTCTTTCAATTAAAAGATAAAATTAAATTCATGTCTAAAGAAAGACTGTCTGAATTACTGTTGGAATTAATTGATGAGTCTGACGATGTGAATAATGAAAAGGAAGTGTTGTCAAGGGAGTGTGTCATTTTGAAAGTAAGGTGCAAAAACCTGGGATTTAGGGCTTGTGAAACTGAAAATGAAAATACTGTGTTGAAGAACCAAGTTCATGCCCTTGACACATCTGTTCTAGAACTTAGAACTGAAAATCTAAAACTGAAATTAGGAATAGGTTAAAAGATAGCTAGTGACACACAACTCTCACTAGAAAAGGATCTAGAGAGGGTAAAAGATGCGTTGTATAAAAGAGATAAACTGGTGAGAAAATTGAAAGAAAACTTGACTAAGGTTAAGCACGAGCTAGATAGAACTTGTAAATGGAACAGCTCCTCTTATGCACTTTCATGGTTATAAGAACATTATAGTAGCAACAGAAGGGGACTTGGCTATGGGAACTCTGCACCTAAGTGAGATCCCAAAAGCAAGTACCTCACACTCCCTTAGAACAAGATTTGCACACATTGTGGTAACACTGGTCACTATAAGAGTGAATGCACTGCAAAAGAAAAGGCAAGTCAAAAGAACAAAAATTTTCTTCTAGGGAAGAATAGGCTACCAAGTTAGGCTAAAAAGAATTTGATTTATCCTTTTGCCTATAGAAAGGGACCCAAACTAGTTTGGGTTCCTAAGACTAACCCATGATTTCCTTTTGTAGGTCCAAGCGAAGGGGAGCAGCCAAATATGGTACATGGATAGTGGTTGCTCAAAGTACATGACAGGAATCAAGAACCAGATCCTTTCACTTGAGGACCTTAAAGGAGGTAATGTCTCCTTTGGAAATGGAAATAAAGGTGAGATAATTGGGGTTGGAAAGGTAGGTAAGTCTGACTCTCACTCTATTGAGAGTGTCTACCTGATAGATGGACTGAAGTATAGCCTAATAAGTGTATCACAACTGTGTGATAGAGGTAACATGGTAGCTTTCACCTCTACAAAATGATGTGATAAATCTTACCACTAACAAGATAGTTTTGCAGCGAAAAAGAGTGAATAACATATATGTGGTGGATCTGTCCACACTTTCAGATAAAGAACTCACTTGCTTAAGTGTGTTGGACAATGATCCCCTCCTTTGGCATAAGAACTTGGTGATAGGACTGCCTAACATTAAGTTTAAGGAAGATAAAGTTTGTGAGGCTTGTGAAAGGGGGAAGCAGATAAGATCCTCTTTCAAAAGCAATAAAATGGTAAGTACTACTAGGTCGATGGAACTGGTCCATATGGATCTATATGTGAACCAATGAGGATAATGAGCAGAGATGATAAGAAATATGTTATGGTGCTTTTTGATAATTACTCTAGATTTACTTGGACATTGTTTTTAACATCTAAAGATGGAGCATTTGACATGTCCACTCCATTTGTTAGAAAAACTTAGAAACAACTAGGTAATCAACTTGCATCAATTAGGTCTGATCATGGTACTAAGTTTGAGAATGCTAAATTTTCTGTATTTTGTGATGAGCATGGCATACATCATAATTTTTCTGCTTCTAGAACTCCACAACAAAATGGAGTAGTTGAAAGAAAGAATAGGACTTTGTAGGAAATGGCTAGGACTATGCTACTTGCTAGTAAATTGCCTCATAGCTTCTGGGCAGAAGCTGTGAACATTGCATGCTCTATCATTAATAGGTTCATAACCAGACCTGTAACGATCCGGCCGGTCGTTTTGAGAGTTGTAGTCCTGTTTCCCCATTTACTACTCATTTGGTACTTTATAGCTGTTATGTGACTTGTCGGAGTAGTCGGTTCCGGTCCGATAAGGTTTCGGATTGAACTGAGACACTTAGTCTCAAGAATGAAAACTTAAGTAGAAAAGGTTGACCGGATATTGACTTATGTGTAAACGACTTTAGAATGGAGTTTCGATGGTTCCGTTAGCTCCGTTGGGTGATTTTGGACTTAGGAGCGTGCATGGATTGTGATTTGGAGGTCCGTAGTGGAATTAGGCTTGAAGTGGCGAAAGTTGGTTTTTTGGAAAATTTGACCTGGAGTGAACTTTTTGATATCGGGGTCGGATTCCGATTCCAAAAGTTGGAGTAGGTCGATAATGTCATTTGTGACTTGTGTGAAAATTTTAGGGTCAATAGGATGTGATTTGATAGGTTACGACGTCATTTGTAGAAATTGGAATTCCTTAGTTTCATTAGGCTTGAATTGGGGTGTGATTCTTGTTTTTGATATTGTTTGAGCTGATTCAAGGACTCGACAAAGTTCGTATCGTATTTTAAGACTTGTTGGAATGTTTGGTTGAGGTCTCGGGGGCCTCGGGTTGATTCTAAATGGTTAACGGAACGAAAGTTAAAATTTAAAGGTTGCTAAAGCTGGAGGCTGCTGGTGTAACCGCACCTACGGAGCTTTGATCGCATGTGCGAGCTCGCAGGTGCGGGCTGGCTTACGCTGGTGCAAGTTTGGAGGGGAGTGTGCAGGTGGTCGCAAGTGCGAGGAGTTTTCCACACCTGCGTGGCCGTAGGTGCGGCGAAAGGGGCACAGAAGCAGAAGGCGCGCAGGTGCGATGGGGAATTCCGCACCTGCAATTACGCAGATGCGGCGGGGAGGACCGCAGAAGTGGAGGCCCAACTCCAGTGGTTCACAACAGAAGCGGGTGGATTGTTGCTTCTGCGATGTCGCAGATGCGACTAAGTGTCCACAGAAGCGGAAGTGCTGGATAGAACACTTAAAAACAAGGATTCATTTTATACATTTTATACATTTTAAGCTCGGGTTTTGGCGATTCTTGAGAGGGTTTTCGAGGGATTTATTGAGGTAAGTCCCTTGTGTTCATTTTTTATCAATAATCTTGTTTTCCTATTGATTTTCCCACCTAGTTTGTGTGTATTTAAGGTGGAATTTGGGAGTTTGAGGCTAGGAATTTGGAGAGTTTGATTTGGGGATTTGGGTGACGATTTGGTGTCGGATTTTGGTAAATTTGGTATGGTTGGACTCGTGGATGAATGGGACTTCGGGTTTTATGAATTTTATCAAATTTTGAGATGTGGGCTCGGGGCGGTTTTGAGTCGATTTTTGACTTTGATTAATAACTTAGTATTTTTCTTCTAGAATTGATTCCTTTAGCCAGTGTTGATTATATCGAATTATTTATGGCTAGATTTGAGGCATTAGGAGGCCATTTCACGAGGCAAGGGTGTGTTGGAGTAGAGATTTGCTCGGATTGAGGTAAGTAACACTTCTAAACTTTGTCTTGAGTGTTCGGAACCCCGAATTATATGTTATATGATTGGTGTTGAGGTGACGCACATGCCAAGTGACGGGTGTGTGGGCGTGCACCATAAGAACTATGACCTAGTCAATTCTGTGGAACTGTATAGTGGATTTATATTGTTGATATCCGTGTTTACATCATGTGATAAGTAATTTAGCTGCCAATCATGCTAGAAATCATGTTTAGGCTATTGCTGGTACTGTTGAGACCCATAGTGGTCGTTTCCTTGCTGTTGACTTATTGATTACATTGAAATTTCGTACTCAGTCATATTTATTTATTGCATATCATTTCTCAGTCTCTATTGCTATTTGTTGCTATGCCATATCATCATTTTAGGCTAATTTTAACGACACTGTAAGCCTGAGAGAGAGAGACTAGAGAGATTGATGATTGAGTGAGGCCGAAGGCCTGATTGGGAGTGCCAGTATGGGATTGGGCTACACGCCGCAGCATGTTTATTGATTTATGTCTGGATCTGGCTTAATATAGTGCTTGGGCTAAAGGAGCCCCTCCGAAGTCTGTACACACACCCAGTGAGCGCAGTTGATTATATTGAGGGATGGATCTTCACTGGACATAGATCTTGTTTGAATCATTTATATTTAGGGATGGATCTTCCCCTAGGCTAGATTGGCCTTATGCAATACTGAGTAACTGACTGTCAATCGAGGTATATATATATATATGGGATGGATCTTCCCTGGGCTGGATTGGCCATATACAGTACTGAGCGATTGAGCATTCTGAGAGTGTGAGTACACGAGACTTTTAGTGTGGTGCATCGCATACAACATGTGCATTGGCATGTAGATGTAGAGATGTCATACTCCTCATATCATTCAGAATTGGATCTATTTTACTTGAATTGAGTTTAACTGTTGAACTTGAAAACATTCCTACATTCTTGTACTGTTATTTCTATGTTGAACTGTACCTGCTGAGTTCGTCACTACCTTTCAGTCCAAAGGTTAGATTTGTTACTTATTGAGTTGGTTGTACTCACGCTACACCCTGCACCTCGTGTGCAGATCCAGGTGCTTTCGGTCACAACGGCTTCTGAGTTGTGGAGTTCGGATTTTCGAGACTATCGAGGTAGCTGCTTGGCATTCGCGGGCCTTGACTCTCCCTCCCTATCTTCCATTTTATATTTTAGTTGTTATTTCCTAGATAGTGTATTAAACTGTGTTTTTTATGTACATGCTCATGTACTCTGTTACACCCCGATAGTTGGGAAATTTCGCGTTGTGTTTTGGGTTTCTAAACCGTTTATGAGAACTTTTATTGTTTAAGCTACTTTAATTCATTTTCTGTTAAAAGTGTTGGAAATATTTTGAAATGTTGGCTTGCCTAGTACCACGATATGCGCCATCACAACAAGTTAGGATTTTGGGTCGTGACAAGTTGGTATCATGGCCTAGGTTACATAGGTCTCACGAGTCATGAGCAGGTTTAGTAGAGTCTTGCGGATCTATATGGAGACATCTATACTTATCTTCGAGAGGTTGCCGAACCCTTAGGAAACTTTACATTCTTGTATTCTTGTTGTGTGAATTTGTTAATTCCAGTCACTAAATATTTGTTGTTCTATTCTCTAACAGATAGTGAGGACACGTGCTACCGGACAGGACGGACAGCCACCAATACCACTAGCTAGGGCCACGAGAGGCCGAGGACGCGGTAGGGGCAGAGGTGCAGCTCGTACAGCAGCTAGAGCAGCACCTACAGATCCACCAATTGCTCCGGCTTAGGAGTAGGTTCCAGATATGGCTGAGCCAGTGGGGCCAGCTCAGGCACCAACTGTGCTCACTGTAATTCTAGGCCTTCAGGAGGCTTTGGCCCAGATATTGACTGTTTGCACTAGACTTGCTCAGGTGGTTTCAGCTCAGGCCGGAGGAGGTACTCATACCCCCACCGCCCGTACTCCAGAGCAGGTGATGCAGGGACTTCAGACACCGGGGGTACTACCAGCCCAGCCGGTTGTAGCTGCTCAGGCCTAGGTGGTCCATGTTATGACTAATGATGAGCAAAGGAGACTTGAGAGATTTGGGAGACTTCAACCTCCACCATTTAGCGGGGCTGAGTCAGAGGATGCCTAGGGTTTCTTGGATAAGTGCCAGCGGATTCTTTGTACTACGGTATTCTGGAGACCAGTGGGGTCTCATTCACTACTTTTTAGTTTACTGGGGCTGCCTTCAAATGGTGGGAGGCTTATGAGAGGTCCGGTCGGTGCAGCACCACTTACATGGTAGGAGTTCTCCGTTCTCTTCTTGGAGAAGTTCATATCGCAGTCTCGCAGGGAGGAACTGCGCAGACAGTTTGAGCAGCTATGTCAGGAGGGCATATCCGTGACCCAGTACGAGATGAGGTTTTTCGAGTTGGCCCGTCACACAGTTTGGTTGGTTCCCACTGATAGGGAGAGGATTAGGAGGTTTATTGACGGACTCACGTATAGACTGCAGTTGCTTATGACTAGGGAGAGGGTGTCTGGCTCTACCTTCAATGAGGTGGTCGATGTTGCTCGGCAGATAGAGATGGTCCGTAGTTATGAGCGAGAGAGAGGGAGAGAGGCCAAGAGGCCTCGTAGCTCAGGTGGTTTCAGCAGTTCTTCTTCTGGGGGTCAGTTCTACCACAGCATGGGACATCCTTATAGGCATACCCAGACGGCTCGTCCGGTTCACCGTGGTGTATTATCCAGCCATGGTTCATATAGTACTCATCAGGGTCAGTCATCTCGCAGTGCCCTTCCAGCTTAGAGTTCGTCTCATGCACTATCAACTCAGGGTTCATCTGTACCAGGTCCTTCTGATAGTTATTCTGGCTCTTAGGGTCTGCCTCAGTACTTGCCGCCATATTCAGAGAGGGGTTGTTTTGAGTGTGTAGATTTGGGTCACATAAAGAGATATTGTCCCCGCTTTTTGGGAGGTCTAGCTCAGCAGAGGAGTCGGACTACGACTTCAGCACCAGTTACTTCACCACCTGCCCAGCCAGCTCGGGATGGGGCTCATTCAGCTAGGGGTCGCCCAAGAGGGGGAGGCCGATCAGGTGGCAGTCAGGCCCGATTCTATGTTATTCCTGCCAGACCATATGTTATTGCTTCAGATGCAGTGATCACAGGTATTGTCTCAGTATGCCATAGAGATGCCTCTGTATTATTTGACCCTGGTTCCACTTATTCGTATGTATCATCGTATTTTTCTCATTATCTGGATATGCCCCGTGAGTCCCTAATTTCATCAGTTCATGTGTCTACGCCAGTGGGCGATACTATTATTATGGATGGTGTATATCAGTCATGTGTAGTGATTATTGAGGGATTGGAGACTAGAGTTGATCTTCTATTGCTTGGTATGGTGGATTTCGATGTGATCTTGGGTATGGATTGGTTGTCTCCATGTCATGTTGTTCTGGATTTCACACTAGACCATGACATTGGCGATGATGGGGTTTCCAAGGATTGAGTGGAGAGGTTCTCTAGACTATGTTCCCAGCAGAGTGATTTCATATTTGAAGGCCCAGCGGATGGTTGGGAAGGGTTGTTTATCTTATTTGGCATTTGTGAGGGATGTTGATGCTGATACACCTACTATTGATTTTGTTCCGGTGGTGCGAGATTTTTTGGATTTATTTCCTGCAGACCTGCCAGACATGCCGCCCGACAAGGATATTGACTTTGGTATTGACTTGGTGTCAGGCACTCAGCCCATTTCTATTCCTTCGTATCGTATAGCACTAGTTGAGTTGAAGGAATTGAAGGAGCAGCTTCAGGAACTTCTTGATAAGGGGTTTATTAGACCTAGTGTGTCGCCTTGGGGTGCATCGGTTCTGTTTGTGAAGAAGAAGGATGGTACTATGCGGATATGCATTGATTACAGGCAGTTGAACAAAGTTACAATTAAGAACAAGTATCATTTGTCGCACATTGATGATCTATTTTACCACCTTCAGGGAGCGAGGGTGTTCTCTAAGATTGACTTGAAGTCTGGGTATCACCAGTTGAAGATTCGGGACTCGACAGCATTCAGGGCCTATTATGGTCATTATGAGTTCCTTGTGATTTCTTTTGGGCTGACCAATGCTCCAGCAGCATTCATGTATCTGATGAACCGTGTATTTCATCCTTATATTGACTCGTTTGTCATAGTGTTCATTGATGATATCCTGGTGTGCTCTCGTAGCCAGGAGGAGCATGCCCAATATTTCAAAGTTGTGTTGCAGCAGTTGATGGAGGAGAAGCTTTATGCCAAGTTCTCCAAGTGTGAGTTTTGGCTTAGTTCAGTGGCATTCTTGGGGCACGTGGTGTCCAGTGAGGGGATTCAGGTGGATCCAAAGATGATAGAGGCAGTTCAGAGCTGTCCTAGACCATCCTCAGCCACGGAGATTCGGAGCTTTCTCGGCTTGGCCGGTTATTAACGTCGCTTTGTGGAGTTTTTCTCATATATTAGATCGCCTTTGACCAAATTGACCCAAAAGGGTTCTACTTTCAGGTGGTCGGATGAGTGTGAGGAGAGCTTTCAGAAGCTCAAGACTGCCTTGACCACAGCTCCAGTTCTAATATTGCCTATAGTTTCAGGCTCTTATACAGTGTATTGTGATGCTTCTCAGACCGGTATTGGGTGTGTCTTGATGCAGGAGGGTAGAGTGATTACTTATGCTTCACGATAGTTGAAGCCCCATGAGAAGAACTACCATGTCCATGATTTGGAATTGGTTGCCATCGTTCATGCATTAAAGATTTGGAGGCACTATCTCTATGGTGTGTCTTGTGAGGTATTTACAGATCATCGGAGTCTCCAGCACTTGTTCAAACAAAAGGATCTAAATTTGAGGCAGCGGAGATGGTTGGAGCTGCTAAAGGACTATGATATCACTATTTTGTATCATCCCGGGAAGGCCAATGTGGAGGCTGATGCCTTGAGTAGAAAGGCAGTGAGTATGGGTAGACTTGCATTCATTCCTATTAGTAAGAGACCGCTTGCAGTTGATGTTCAGGCCTTGGTCAACCAGTTCGTGAGATTAGATGTCTCGGAGCCCAGTCGGGTTCTAGCTTGTGTGATTTCTCGGTCTTCCTTACATGATCGCATCAGAGAGCGCCAGTATGATGATCCTCATTTCCTTGTCCTTAAGGACACGGTTCAGCGCGGTGATGCCAGAGATGTTACTATTGGGGATGATGGAGTGTTGAGGATACAGGGTCGTATTCGTGTGCCCAATGTTGATGGGCTACGTGAGTTGATTCTTGAGGAGGCCCATAGTTTGCGGTATTCCATTCATCCAGGTACCGCAAAGATGTACCAGGATTTGAGGCAGCATTATTGGTGGAGGAGAATGAAGAAGGATATAGTGGGATTTGTAGCTCGGTGCCTTAACTGTCAGCAGGTGAAGTATGAGCATCAGAGACCGGGTGGATTGCTTCAGAGGCTAGAGATTCCAGAGTGGAAATGGGAGCGGATCACCATGGATTTTGTAGTTGGGCTCCCACGGACTTCGAGGAAGTTTGATGTTATTTGGGTGATTGTGGATCGGCTGACTAAGTCCACACACTTCATTCCAGTTGGGACTACTTATTCTTCAGAGCGGTTGGCTGAGATATACATCCGCGAGACTGTTCGCCTTCAGGGTGTGCCAGTGTCCATTATTTCAGATCGGGGCACGCAGTTTACATCAAAGTTTTGGAGAGCCATGCAGCGAGAGTTGGGCACCCAGGTGGAGCTGAATACAGCATTTCACCCTCAAACAAACGGACAGTCCGAGCGCACTATTTCAGGGTTTCATGGGATCAGTTTCTTCCGCTCGTGGAGTTTGCCTACAACAACACCTACCAGTCGAGCATTCAGATGGCTCCGTATGAGACTTTGTATGGAAGACGGTGTAGGTCTCCGGTGGGTTTGTTTGAGCCGGGTGAGGTTAGGCTATTGGGAACTGACTTGCTTTAGGATGCTTTGGACAAGGTTAAATTAATTCAGGAACGGCTTCGCACGGCGCAGTCCAAACAGAAGCATTATGCCGATAGGAAGGTCCGTGTTGTTGCTTATATGGTTGGGGAGAAGGTTCTGCTCAAGGTTTCACCCATGAAGGGTGTTATTAGGTTCGGGAAGAAGGGCATATTGAGTCCTCGGTATATTGGGCCGTTTGAGGTACTTCAGAGGATAGGGGAGGTGGCTTACAAGCTTGCTTTGCCACCTAGTTTGTCAAGTGTGCATCCAGTATTTCATGTTTCTATGCTCCGAAAGTATGTCGGCGATCTGTCTCATGTTTTGGATTTCAGCATAGTTTAGTTGGATGGGGATTTGACTTATGATGTGTAGCCGATGGCCATTTTGGATCGGCAGGTTCAAAAGTTGAGGTAAAAGGACATAGCTTCAGTGAAGGTGCAGTAGAGAGGTCATCCAGTCGAGGAGGCTACTTGGGAGACCGAGCGGGAGATGCGGAGCAGATATACATATCTACTTGAGACTCCAGGTATATTTCTAGACCAGTTCAAGGATGAACGTTTGTTTAAGAGAGGGAGGATGTAACGACCCGGACGGTCGTTTTGAGAGTTGTAGCCTCATTCCCCCCATTTACTGCTCATTTTATACTTTATAGCTATTATGTGACTTGTCGGGGTAGTCAGTTGGGGTCCGGTGAAGTTTCAAAATGAACTGAGATACTTGGTCTCAAGGATAAAAACTTAAGTTGAAAAGGTTGACCGGATGTTGACTTATGTGTAAACGACTCCGGAATGGAGTTTCGATGGTTTCGTTAGCTCCGTTGGGTGATTTTGGACTTAGGAGCGTGTTCGGATATTGATTTGGAGGTCTGTAGTGGAATTAGAATTGAAGTGGCAAAAGTTAGATTTTTGGAAAGTCTGACCGAGAGTGGACTTTCTGATATCGGGATCGGATTTCGATTCCGGAAGTTGAAGTAGGTCTGTAATGTCATTTGTGACTTGTGTGAAAAATTTGGGGTCAATAGGACGTGATTTGTTAGGTTACGACGTCGTTTGTAGAAATTGGAATTTCTTAGTTTCATTAGGCTTGAATTGGGGTGTGATTCTTGTTTTTGATATTGTTTGATATGATTCGAGGGCTCGACAAAGTTCGTATCGTGTTTTAAGACTTGTTGGTATATTTGGTTGAGGTCCTGGGGCCTCGGGTTGATTCTGAATGGTTAACGGATCAAAAGTTAAAATTTAAAGGTTGCTGAAGCCGGAGGCTGCTGGTGTAACCGCACTTGCGGAGCTTTGATCGCATGTGCGAGCTCGCAGGTGCGGGTTGGGTTACGCAGGTGCAAGTTTGGAGGGGAGTGTACAGGTGGTCACAGGTGCGAGGAGTTTTCCGCACCTGCGTGGCCGCAAGTGCGGCGAGAGGGGCACAGAAGTGGAAGGCGCGCATGTGCGATGTGGAATTCGGCACCTGCGATTGTGAATATGCCGGGGGAGGACCGCAGAAGCGGAGGCCCAACTCCAGTGGTTCACCATAGAAGTGGGTAGATTGTCGCTTCTGCGACGCCGCAATTGCGGCTAAGTGTCCGCAGAAGCAGAAATGCTGGATAGAACACTTAAAAACAAGGGTTCGTGATTTTGCTTCTTTTTAAACATTTTAAGCTCGGGTTTTGGTGATTCTTGAGAGGCGTTTTTAGGGGTTTCTTGAGGTAAGTCCCTTGTGCTCAATTTTATCAATAATCTTGAGGTGTGTATGTAAAGTGGAATTTGGGAGTTTGAGGCTAAGGATTTGGAGAGTTTGATTTGGGGATTTGGGTGACGATTTGGTGTTGGATTTTGGTAAATTTGGTATGGTTGGACTCGTGGATGAATGGGCTTTTGGGTGTTGTGACTTTTATCAAATTTTGAGACATGGGCCCAGGGGCCGATTTTTGAGTCGATTTTTGACTTTTGATTAATAACTTAGTATTTTTCTTCTGGAATTGATTCCTTTAGCCCGTGTTGATTATATCGAATTGTTTATGGCTAGATTCGAGACATTCGGAGGCCATTTCATGAGGCAAAGGTGTGTTGGAGTAGAGATTTGCTCGAAATCAGGTAAGTAACACTTCTAAACTTGGCCTTGAGGGTTCGAAACCCCAAGTTATGTGTTATATGATTGGTGTTGAGGTGACGCACATGCCAAGTGACAGGTATGTGGGCGTGCACCATAAAAACTGTGACCTAGTCGATTCCATGGAACTGTATAGTGGATTTATATTGTTGATATTCGTGTTTTCATCATGTGATAAGTAATTTAGCTGTCAATCATGCTAGAAATCATGTTTAGGCTATTGTTAGTACTGTTGAGACCCATAGTGGTCGTTTCCTTGCTGTTGACTTATTGATTACATTACAATTTCGTACTCAGTCATATTTATTCATTGCATATCATTTCTTAGTCTCTGTTGCAATTTATTGCTATGTCATATCATCATTTTGGGCTAGTTTTCACGACACTGTGAGCCCGAGAGAGAGAGACTGGAGAGATTGATGACTGAGTGAGACCGAGGGCCTGATTGAGAGTGACACTTATGGGATCGGGCTGCACGCCGCAGCATGTTTATTAATTTATGCCTGGATCTGGCTTATTATAGTGCTTGGGCTGAAGAAGCCTCTCCAGAGTCTGGACACACCCCCAGTGAGCGCAGTTGATTATATTGAGGAATGGATCTTCCCTGAACATGGATCTTGTCTGAATCATTTATATTTGGGGATGGATCTTCCCTTGGGCTGGATTGGCCTTATACAGTACTGAATGACAGACTGTCAGTCCAGGGGGGGTGTGTGTGTATGTCTATATATATATATATATATATATATATATATATATATATATATATATATATATATGGGATGGATCTTCCCTGGGCTGGATTGGCCATATACAGTACTGAGCGATTGAACATTCTCAGAGTGTGAGTACACGAGACTTTTAGTGTGGTGCACCGCATACAGCATGTGCATTGGCATGTAGATGTAAAGAGTTCATACTCCTCATATCATTCAGAATTTGATCTATTTTACTTGTATTGAGTTTAACTGTTGAACTTGAAAGCATGCCTTCATTCCTTTACTGTCATTACTATGTTGAACTGTACCTTCTGAGTTTGTCACTACCTTTCAGTCCAAAGGTTAAATTTGTTACTTATTGAGTTGGTTGTATTCACGCTACACCTTGCACCTCGTGTGTAGATCCAGGTGCTTCCTGTCACGGCGGTTGCTGAGTTGTGGAGTCCGGATTTTCGGAGACTATCGAGATAGCTGCTTGGCGTTCGCGGACCTTGACTCTCCCTCCCTATCTTCTATTTTATGTTTCAGTTGTTATTTCCTAGACGGTGTATTAGACTATATTTTTATGTAGATGCTCATGTACTTTGTGACACCCCGATAGTTGGGAACTTCCGCGTTGCGTTTTGGGTTTCTAACCCGTTTATGAGAACTTTTATTGTTTAAGCTGCTTTAATTCATTTTCTGTTAAAAGTGTTGGAAATATTTTGAAATATCGGCTTGCCTAGTACCACGATAGGTGTCATCCCGACAGGTTAAGATTTTGGGTCGTGACAAGACCTCTTGTTGAGAAGACTCCCTATGAGTTACTTAAAGGAAGAAAGCCAAATATATCCCATCTTGGAGTCTCTTACTCTGTTCTTTATAATGTGGTATCAGAGCTAGCCCATCCTTTCAGAGGGAGGAACAGTTTACTAAATATGTCTGAGTTATTTCCATCATCCTCTTCCCTTGCAAAACTGAATATGTCCCATACTCTATATAAAACCTTGTCCAAACAATATGATTACCTATATGAAGTAGATATCCTATCCGACGAACAGAAAGTAACCTCCACTGAACTACCCCTCATAAACCCCTACTCAGCTTTTGCCAAAATATCATTTGCACCATGGACCCAAATTCGTTCCTTAGTCCAACACAGACTAAAAGGAGTCAACGAATATGTTGTTGCCTCAAAACTTGACCAGCATCCTATTCTTGCCACTTGAGATGAACAATTTACCACCCTTCAAATCCCGGATTATTTTCCCAGACAATGGAGAAATCATGGTTTTACCCATATCCATTTTGGTGCTATCCGAATCGCTTTAACATATCACGGAAGAAATGGTCAACATGTTGTTGCTCGCCTTTCTCTTTTAGATATAAGATACTATGAGTACTAACATGCAAATTTGGGTACTGCAGAAGTTACCTTGAATGTTGGGACTGTCTTCATAACTATTTTTTCAAATTTCAATATGTCCCTTTATGACCCATACTTAATCGAAGCAATAAAAATCCAAGTCCAAATCCAGGGAGCCCCACAAGCCAAATATGTTATCGAAGCCACTCCCCATCACCAAATAGCGTGGCGGGTCCAAAATCATGTCATGGATCTCTACCTTCCCGGAGGAGAAAATACTTTACTCTTGAAAGGCCGGACCATGTATGAAAATAGAGTAAGAATACTCTAAGAAAGTTAGCTTATTATAGTACAAAAATATTCTGAGTTGTGTAGCTTGGCAAACAGTCCCTTATAGGTTGTTAAAGCCAGCCCCTTTGTAGGAAAACTTTTGCGACTATAAGCAAATTAACTATTTGTATAGCTTGGCAAGCCGTCCCTTATGGGTTGTTGAAGCCAGCCCCTTTGTAGGGAAACTTTCGTATCTATGATTTAGTTTGCTTTCTTGGAGTCTTTTGCTCTGTTCTTTATACTGTGGTATCAGAGCCAGCCCATCCTTTTGGAGGGAGGAAAAGCTTACTAAATATGTCTGAGTCATTTCCATCATCTTCTTCCCTTGCAAAAATGAATATGTCCCATATTCTATTTAAAACCTTGTCCAAAAAATATAATTACCTATATGAAGTAGCTATCTTACCCGACGAACAGAAAGTAACCTCCACTGAACTACCCCTCATAAACCTCTACTCAGCTTTTGCCAAAAACTCATTTGCACCATGGACCCAAATTTGTTCCTTAGTCTAACACAGACCAAAAGGAGTCAAAGAATATGTTGTTGCCACTAAAGAACAATTTATCACCCTTCAAATCCCGGATGATTTTCCTAGACAATGGAGAAATAATGGTTTTATCCATATCCATTTTGGTGCTACCCGAATCACTTTAACATATCACGGAAGAAAATGTCAACATGTTGTTGCTCGCCTTTCTCTTCTAAATACAAGATACTATGAGTACCAACATGCAAATTTGGGTACTGCAGAAGTTACCTTAAATGTTTAGACTGTCTTCATAACTATCTTTCCAAATTTCAATATGTCCCTTTATGACTCATACTTAACCGAAGCATTAAAAATTCAAGTCCAAACCCAGGGAGCCCCACAAGCTAAAGATGCTATTCAAGCCACTCTTCATCGCCAAATGGCGTGGCGGGTCCAAAATCATGCCATAGATCTCTGCCTTCCCGAAGGAGAAAATGCTTTACTCTTAAATATTGATGCTATCAAAGGAAACACCATGTGCACCCAAATACCCAGACAAATTTCCAGAGATGAGCTAGTCAAACTTCTTCCTAATTCCTGGATCACAAATTGTGAAAAGTTAAGGGAACCAGAGGAATATTTGCAATCTGGTGAGCCAACTTTTACCAAAAGAAATGAAAAAACTATTTCCATAATCTTTGACCATTCCCATCTCAAAAACCCCCCATAAAACCATACATTCTTGCCAAATGATCCAATCCAAAGATACAGACTTTGACTGTGAAAACAAACCCTTCTGCAATTTACAAACTATCATGGAAAAACTTGACTGGTGTCAACATTTTGACAAAGAGGGCAAAAGCGTTTGGTGTTTCAAATGCCCCTTCACAGGACACTACCCATGGGATATTGGTTGCAATTGCCAAGACTGTTTGGAAGACCCAATTGGAGAATTTGATGAACACTACCTGCATCATTAGGAAAGATTTGGCCTCAACGAGACCAAACTTAAAACCAAGAAAAAAGGAAAAACCACTGAAAATCAATTTCGAGCCAAATATGAAAATAAAGATCCTTCAATTGGCTCATTAAGCCATCCAGATAAATATGAATTTTTTGTTAGTTACAAACCCCAGGAATGGCAAGCATTACCAGAAAAACTCACCCCATGCTGGAAAAATAGTGAAACAATACCCAAACCTAAACCATCATCAGCTCATATCCTAGAATCCAAAAACCAACCAAAACCTAAAACTCCATCAACTCAAAATACCTCATAGTCCAAACAACCACAAATATTCATGTTAAGCCCTTCAAGTTCCAGTCATACCCAAGATTTTCCTTCACTTCAACATTTTGAAAAAGAGGGTATCAGCAATGCTCCAAAAAATTTCAAGAAAAATATAGTGCTACCTACTGGAGAAAAACCCCTAACAAGTGATATTGAAGCAACAATGAACTGGCAATCAGAAAATTTTATTTGTCAAAACAAAGTGCTGATAATATTGGCAACACAATAAAAAATGTGGCTCATACAAAAAATAAAATGATGAGCAAAGTGGAAACAATTGAGAAAAGGGTGGAGCATATATCGTCTCACCATACAGGACTAATCAAAGTCTTAGAACAAAAGTTGGCAAATTTACAATATGAGATTTGTCCGCTAAGAACTTCGGTTTTTCAATTCTTTCAACAACAATAAAAGGAGACGATTTCCATCAGGGAACATATTCAACTTTTGAGTAATGACTGCTTTGCGTCACAAAAACCCCCAGTTTTCCCTTCAAAACCTACCTTCTTCCCTATGTCTCCATAAGCATATTCCCCAAATAAATTGGACTACACCTTTTCTACTTTTCCAACTGCCTCACAAAATCCTATTTCTTTCATCCAACCCTTAAAAGAAGAACATGATTTTGATATTGCAAAAATGGTTTGGGAAAGGAAAGATTCTCTTGCGGCCCTGAAACAAACAAAGAAAAGGCGAGATCATGGAGAAAGTTCAAAAGGGTCCAACCCCGAAAATAGGATGATTTCTGATCAGCAGGCTCCAGACCTCTATGTCTCCCAGCCAAGAAATATGTCAGAAGGAGATACCACATGGTCGGAATTGCTAAATTGATCATACTATGATACAATGGAATATAGCTCTCAATCAAGCAATGAATCCATAACAAACTCTTCCGAAGAAGACGATCCCCCAATATTTGTGAACCAACTAAGAGACCCAGAAATATCTGAAGTAGATGAGGATCAAGAAGGCATGACAAATGAACCAATCCCAGAAAGAAGACATGAGCCCATGGAGTCAACCAGTTGGAACTGGCTTCCACACTTTTACCTTAGATGACGTCAAGGTTTCAAAATGGCCTCAAAGGATCCAAGACTTCTATACTTGGATGGTGACCAAATATTTGATGGAACGAGAAAAGTATATTATCTTGTCAGAACTCACTTCACGGTTCTCAGGAATCCTCAGAGATTAGTGGAACTCACTTGGGATTTAAGACAAAAATACTTTTCTTACTTCTCAGGACTTTGCCTTCAACATCAGAATCCTACATGAAGTTTTTTGTGTAGATATTGGCCAAAAACAATAAAAGATGCGAAGACAACTCTTCGATATGAAGTGTGTGTCATTCGATACAAATGACATTGACAAGCATTTTCAAAAAATGGTGAAGATATACTTTGAGATTGGCGGAGACATCAACTTGAAGCAAGCCTTTGTCTCTTCCCTTCTAAAGTTGTTGGCAAGCCGAACCATGACTTTCATTGAAGAAACATTTCAGTCAATAGCAATCCCACAAATCAGATACATTAGGCAAGCTATTTTCGTCGCATTGGAGGACATTTGAACGAAGCGCTCTACTCTAAAATAGATTATCCAACACAATCCAGCGCTTGACGAAGCATGCCGCAGATCCGATCTGATCACCGAATCAGAATGTTCCTGCCACACATCTACGCAGCAGAAAGGATTCAGGAGGTTCAGATGGCTAAGAATTCCATATGGGAGATCAAGGTCCAGGAGACGCACAAAATATTTTAGACGAAGGAGGACAGAAAATTTTCACAAGAAGAATAGAAGTTTTATTTGCCACAAGATTGGACATTTCGCAATAAAATGTCCCCAATTGCAAAGATCTGTCAAACTCCTTGAAGAAATTAAAGATTACACTGGCATACATCTCGAAGAAGAAGAGGACCTCGAGTCCCTATTCTCTATGGACGATGAATCCACTAAAGAAACTTTATTCTCTTTTGATATATACGAAGATCATGGTGATGACCATGATCAAATTTTAGAACCAACGGCTAAAGCTCGAGAGGAGATCAACGCTCTCATAGTCATCCCTTAAGTGGAACTCAAGGTTTATCCATCCATATGGGATAAACCAACTCGAGTCATTGCTTTCATTGACACTGGAGATGCTTATTCACTCATGATTCCAGTTGTTCTCCCTGAAGATCAATGGGTGCTGCACTTTAAGGATTTCAACACTGCATCAAATGGGATCCTGACTACCACTGTCATCACAAAGCACCCGGGCACAATTGAGTTCTTTCCTGGATTGAAGTACAGAACCAAGCTGATAGGGTCGGATATACCAGGGAAAGACCTTAATGTTGGATTCGACATTTTCAGACAACTAAAAGATCAACTCCAGATCAGGGCTAACGAAGATCAACTCCAGATCAGGGCTAACGAGATAACCTTTAAGAGGTAGTTCAAACCTTATTCTGAAATTCCGAGGCTATTCCAAATCACAAACGATGAACAAATCAAGGAGATTGAATAAAATCTCATTGAGCATTCATGTGTTGAGTTCCATAAGGATTTTATGAATAAAGTAAAAATCTCGTTATGGAAGAACGAAGAGTTTTTTATTCCATAACGAGCTTTTTTATCAAGCTCCATTTCAAGAAGAATAAAATCATCAATCCAACAAAAGTTAGTCATTCAGACATGAATCCAGATCATCTTTAGCTTCCAAATAAAGAATGCGAAGAAATCTTGGAATTTGATCTAATAGAGCCATCGAATTCACAACGGGCATGCGAAGCATTTTATGTCAACAAAAGAGTTGAGCAAATAAGAGAAAAACTCAGGTTAGTCATTAACTACCAGCCACTTAACCACTTCCTCCAAGATGATAAATTTCTTATCCCAAATAAACTTAATCTTTTCTCCCACTTAGCCAAGGGCAAATATTTTTCTAAGTTTGATCTTAAATATAGATTTTGGCAATTGGGAATCCATCCCGAAGAAAGAGCCAAAACGGGATTTTGCATCCCCGATTATCATTTCCAATGAAACGTAATGCCTTTTGGATTAAAAACTGCACCCTCCTTGTTCCAAAAAGCCATGATAAAAATATTCCAGCCTATCCTCCCTACCTCTTTGGTTTACATTGATGACATCTTATTATTTAGTGATATATTGGAGGAACATGTCAACTTGCTCCGTCAATTTGAGGCATTGGTAACACAGTATGGGATCATGCTTTCAGCAAAAAAGATGGTTCTTGCTCAAAAGGAGATTAATTTTCTCAGAATGCATTTTGTCCAAGTTGCATACAGTCCAAGACCACATATATGTCAGGAACTGCTCAAATTTACAGATACTATCCTCACAACAAAGCAGATCATTCTTGGGTGTAGTAAATTGTGTAAGAGATTTTATCCTAAATATCTCTACATACATTTATCCGCTCACAAAGATGCTCAAGAAAAAGGCTCTGTCATGGGGATAGAACAAGATGAAGCAGTCAGGGAAATAAAGAAGATATCTAAAGATACCAAGTCCCTCTACATCCCTTCAGAACGTAAGAAGATACTTCAAAAAAATGCCAGCGATAAATATTGGAGTGCTGTTCTATTTGAAGAAAAAGATGGCCAGAGGAAAATATGCGGATATGCTAGCGAAAAGTTCAAAGATGCCGAGCAAAATTATCACTCCACTTCAAGAAAATTCTTGCAGTGAAGAATGGAATGCAGAAATTCAATTGTTTCCTAATTCATATAGAATTTCTGATAGAAATGGATATGAAGACCTTCCCAAAGATGACACAGATAAATGCAAAAATTATTCCCAATCCTAGATTCTCGGATGGGCCCAATGGTTCTCTCCATACAAGTTTCAAGTCAAGTACCTGAAAGGGAAGGATAATATTTTCGCAGATTTTCTGTCTCGACCGGAAGAATTCTCAAAAAGATTTTTCCCAGCAAAGATGAAGTCAAAACAAAAGCTAATCAGCCGCATCTTCATGTTTTCAAATATACCAGGAACAAGTTCATTAAAGCCTATGGATCATCCACCGGAGTTGTTCAACCTCATGAATCCTTTTGATCCATCAATTATAATGGAAAGAAGAACTTATTATGAGCTCCAAGCTTTCCGGCAACATGGAGGATCCATTCTCAAGCCATACGGGATCAATCCAGAGTATCCATTTTTCCATATATTCATAGCACAAGCCAGGGATTTTTTCAAGGAACTTTTATGGTTCTTCTGGTACTTATGCCATCAGTATTATATTTTCATGGAATTCAAGTACAACGTCTTCAAAGATTTTGACAACATTGAACCTGCTCTTAAAGTATTTCTATTATAGTTCAAGCCTCGAATATATTGGATAAAATGTTTCAACGATTCCTACAAAGCAAAGGTATTCATGTTCCATATGCCAATGAAGATTATTAATAGAAAGGTCCACGCGCAAGCAGAAGTATCATTCTGGTGGAAATTTCCCGTGTTTATTTTATCCATGGAAGAAGAATATAGTGAAGCACAAAGAATTGCCTTCCATCAAAATAGGTGCATCCTAAGAGAAATAGGCCAAAAGATTAGGCGAGCTAGAATTATACCAGCACTCATCCTCACTGGGAAAGGGTTCGAGAAGCAGCAAAGGAATACCAAACCCTGTATGACATCATCTGAGAAAAAATCACTCAAGACATCTCCAGATTAAGGTTACGTATTACATCTCTCAATCCAAAGGAGAAGGAACACAGCGAAGTAGGATCATCAAGCTTCGGGTGTTACTACACAAGATCTTTGAAAAGATGCCTAGAAGACAAAGCCAGAGAATCAATGGAAGATAATCATCTAAATCCCTGCTAATCCCACCATAATCCCACATTACTTACCAAAAAACTCTAAAATCATCTACTCATACCAAGACAAAATTTCACATATTTTCATACTATCCGAGCCCCACTTTCACATACTTCCACATGTTTCGTCACATGAAGCACCCTACTTTCACATGCTTCCTCATACTTCCACGTGCTATACCATGTAAATTTCACCTCTTTCACATATTTTAGGAGCATTTTAGTTTATATTAGTTGCTTGGCCTAAAGTCCTTCACATGTTTAAAGGGACCCACTTGTAGATAGGTTTGCCATGTAAGATAGGCTTATTTTATAATATAGATTTGACTTGTAATAACCTCCTAGCCCTATATAAAGGAGGCAATGTAGTAGTTGTAAGATCATCTTGTAACCTTTGTAAATCTTTGTGATATATTACATATGAGTTCTTTTTAAATTTCCCTCATGATTTTTCTTTCGAATGGATGGAAAGGTTGGTCCATGTATGAAAATAGAGTAAGAATACTCTAGGAAAGTTAGCTTATTGTAATACGAAAGTTTCCTGAGTTATAACAGCTAAAGTTGGTTATAGTACAAAAGTTTTCTGAGTTGTGTAGCTTGGCAATCCGTACCTTATGGGTTGTTGAAGCCAGCCCTTTGTAGGAAAATTTTTGCGACTATAAGCAAATTAACTGTTTGTGTATCTTGGCAAGCCGTCCCTTATGGGTTGTTGACGCTAGCCCCTTTGTAGGGAAACTTTTGTATCTATGATTTAGTTTGCTTTCTTGGAGTCTCTTGCTCTGTTCTTTATACCTTGGTATCTCCCTAGGTAAGTTTGATCCCAGAAGTAATGAAATAGTATTCTTGGGATATTCTTCATATAGTAAAGCTTATAAGATTTATAACAAAAGAACTATGTGTGTAGAAGAAAGTATACATGTTATTTTTTATGAAACTAACATTCTTTCTGAGAGGCAGGAACCAGATGATTAAGAAATTGGGCTGGTAAGAAACATAAATGAAATAACAGTCCAACCTGAAGCGCACCACAGGAAGGAACAGGTGATGGAACCGGTCCTTCCACCCTGGGCAACCTGACATGAGGGACTGAACATAGAGGAACCGATCCTCAAACCTCGAGGGAACCTGTCCATGAACTTTTTCCTCAGCAACAAAACATTGAAGAAACATCTAGAGAAAACCAGTTGGTAGTGAAACCTTACAAGTATCAAAGTTCTCATCCTATTAGAAATATAATCATTTATCCAACCTCTGAAATCAAAACTAGATCTTCTTTAAAGAACCTCTATGCTTTTGATGCTTTTTTATCTCTTATTGAATCTAAAAATATATCTGAGGCTTTGCAGGATGCAAATTAGATGAATGCAATGCAGGATGAACTTAACCAATTTGAGAGAAGTCAAGTTTGGCATCCGGTACCAAGACCCAAGGACAGAATAGTGATTGGCACTAAATGGGTCTTCAGAAACAAACTTGATGAAGATGGAGCAGTTACAAGGAACAAGACAAGATTGGTGGTTCAAAGATATAGTCAAGAGAAGGTCATAGAATATGGTGAGACTTTTGCTCCAGTTGCAAGATTGGAAACAATTAGACTCCTTATAGCCTTTACTGCTTACAAGGAATTCGCTCTCCATCAGATGGATGTCAAGAGTGCCTTTCTCCATGGCTATCTAAAAAAAGAAGTATTTGTCAAGCAACCTCCTGGCTTTGAAAGCAAGGAATGTCCTGATCATGTGTACAAGCTTGACAAGGCAATTTATGGTCTCAAGCAGGCTCCAAGAGCATAGTATGAAAGATTGTCTAAATTCTTGCTTGAGCATGGCTACAAGGGAGGTAAAATTGACAATACTTTATTCTTGAAAGAAAAAGGTAAAAATCTCTTGGTAGTTCAGAGATATGTTGATGATATAATCTTGGGAGCAACAACTGATAGGTTAAGTAAAGAATTTGCTAAGCTAATGGGGAGTGAATTTAAAATGAGTATGATGGGTGAGCTTAATTTCTTTTTAGGCTTACAAATTAAATTCAAATGGAACTATGATCCATCAGCAAAAATATGTGAAAGAGTTGCTTAAAAGGTTTAAAATGGAAGATTCCAAAGAAATTGAAACTCATATAGCAACAACTATGAAATTGGATTTGAATGAACCTGGTTCATCTGTTGATCAGAAGATGTATAGGGGAATGATTGGCTCTTTGTTATATCTAACTGCTAGTAGACCTAATATTGTTTTTAGTGTAGGCCTTTGTGCTTAGATTTCAAGCAAATCCAAAGGAGTCTCACTTGAAGGCTGTCAAGAGGATCTTGAGATACCTAAAAGGCACCACTGATATTTGCTTATGGTATCCAAAAGGTAGTAATTTTGATTTAGTGGGATATGCTGATGTTGATTATGCAGGGTTTCTTGTGGATAAAAAGAGCACTTCAGGTATAACATGGTTTCTTGGCTCATGTCTTGTGTCTTGGGCCACCAACGAGCAAAACTCGGTGGCTTTGTCTACTGCTGAAGTTGACTTTGTAATTGATGTAGGTTGTATCCCTATCTTTTGTGACAATACTAGTGCATATAGTATGACCAAGAACCCGGTTAGGCATCACTTTTTTAGGGACAACTTTGAGAAGGGTTTGATCATTGTGGAATTTTGTGCTACTGATAAGAAAATAGGTGACATCTTTACAAAAGCTCTAAGTAGAGATCACTTTGAAAGGTTAGAATTAGGGATGATTAAGATCACCTAAAAGGAACCAGTTCTAACTCAATGATTGGTTAGATAATTTGTGAATTTTGTAAATAATTAAATTAGATATTACTCAGTCTCATACTTTTATTAGTATACTCTTGTGCCATGTGCCAAAATATCTCATTGATGTCTAATTATTACCTTTATTTTTTTGGAAAATTCAGTCTTACACAAGAGAATTTTCAGTAAAGAACTTGGTTCATCGAGCTTGTAAGGTATGTATTCTACACTCCACATAATTTGAAATAATTGTATTTGGATCATGATCTGAAAAGAGTCTCACTTTATCCCAACCTCTTTTGAACCAATCCGTTACAAACGAACCAGTTTCACCAAACAAAATTCCACGCGCCATAATTGCCTAAAATCTAGGAACGAGTCCAACGTCTTTTCAAACTTAAACTCCCAAAGTGATTAGACATGTAGACTCCAAAAGGTGCCATTATACACTCAACATAACCTCCTTTATATTGATCTATAGTTATCATTTTCCCTCATCTCTCATTTTCTAAAAGACCAAAGTCTCTAAAACCTAAAACCCTCTCAACTTTGTTCGTCTATCTACAGTGATCTGATGGCTTCTTTACCCAAAAACATCAAGAACACTAAAAACCCCAAGACTACTGAAAACCCATCATTACCACCCAAAGAACCTTCACCCATACTTTCAACCACACAAACCCCCAAAAAAGGGGGTGTCAAGATGCTTGCTCGTAAAACTGTGGCTGGTAGTGAACAGGCCAAGAAATAAATGAGAAGTTACAGGCTAGTCAGGTAGAGGAACCCCAAAAGTCAGAAGAATCTTTCAAGTCTGCAACTGAGGGGGAAGAACTAATTTCATCTGACACTGAACAGGTAACCTCTAGGTTTAAATTCTCTGATGTTGCTTCTAAGGTTGTTGAAAATCTTTAGAAAAGGTTTGTTTTAGTTGATACAATTGCTGATGTAGAATCTAAATCTAATAAAATTGGTGATAAAAATAGAAAGGGAAAAGAAAATGTGAGTGAGAGTATTGAGGTAGATGTAAGGGGAATGGGAGAAGGAAGAGTGGTTGAATCTTCTTCACCCACTCTCATTGGTTTGACTGAAGAAGCATGATCAATGATGTTGTGGAGTGAGGAGGCTGTTGAGGAAGAAGAGAGTCTAAGAGAAGAAGGAGGAAGTGGGTCTGGAGATGCTAGTGCAACGGAGGGGCAGGTTAGGCTGAGGAAAAGGTTACAAGAACTTGTTCCATCTAAAAATGAACCCCTACATGACCTACTGAAGAAAGTGTCTGATAGATACAACCCAAAGAAGAAGAAAAGTTCAGTAAAATCCCTAGAACTGCTATGGGTGGCAAGAAGAGAAAGGATGCCTCTTCTATCCCTGTAAAGACTCCTCCTACAAGAGGAAGAACTACAATGAGTCACAGGAAGCAGAGTGAGGCTAACCTAGAAAAGGTCTTAGCTGAGAGTAAAAAGAAACCTACTGCTAAAAGAAAGAAAAATATGGGTGAACCAAGTAAAACCATTAAGATAGATGAGATAGATCTGGTCCTTCATGTTGAGGATGAGTCAGAGAAAGTGGAGGTTATGACTCCAAATGCCAAAAAGAGAAAAACTTCTAAGAAGAAGTCTCTTGAAAAGTTTGTTGATACAGAGAGCTCTGCCTTGGCAAAAAGAACCAGGTCTGAAGGAAATCAAGAAAAGTGCAAATTGTGGAGGAAGAGAGTGAAGAAGAGGAGATTGATGAAGAAATGGACAAGGTGGTCAAGTTTCAGAAAAGAACAATTCTGAAGGGGAGGCTCCTCACTGATTTAGAAGAGGAAGGAATGGTGTTGTTACTGGAGAAATTGGAGATTCATGGTTAGAAGGACATAGTCCTTCAGTTGGAAAGGAGGTTAGCCCGAGCTGAAATTATGGAGTTCTTTGCTAATTGTGAGATCACAAATGGAAGGGTCAACAGTGTAGTGAAAGGAGTGAAGGTGAGTTTTGATGATAAAGAGCTAGGGGAGATCCTAGGGGTATCTGCTGAAGGTTACAATGACTACAAAAAGTTGAAATGGCCTAGTCTAGAGAATCTACCTACCTCACTTGCCATCACCAAGAAATTTGCCGATAGGGACTTAGAGCTACAACCCAGGGTTATTTATAAGAGTGAAATGACACCTGCCCACAAAGTGCTCTTTAAATTTGTCAACAAAGTAGTTCTGCCCAGGCAGGAGAGAAGGTACATTGCTACCTTTATGGACATGGTCCTTATGGAGTGCTTGGATAGTGGGAAGCAGATAAATTGGTCGGGGTTCATTATCCATCTCCTTAATAGGGTGGCTTGTGGCACTAAAACTCATGCCATCCCATATGGGTTCATACTCACTGATGTGCTTGCTCACTTTAAGGTTCCCCTCAAGGAATAGGATGTTAGCACAAGTAAAGATTACTTTGGGGCCAACACTTTGAATGACTAGGACTATGAAGTCCTTACTGCTACCAAAGAACTTGGTTCATCCAAGAGGGTGCCCAAGAACAGCAAAGTGAGAGCATTAGAATAGGAGAGTAGGGCAAAGGATGCTAAAATTGAGAGGCTGAAGAAGAGGCTGGCTGAAGTAGAAACTGAGAGGGACTCTCTCAGATATAAGCTTGTAAAGGAGAAAGAGAAGAATGAGGGCATTCTTCAAGTCATGTTGAAGCTGCCTCAGGACAGAAACCAAGAACCTAGTCCTTCCCAGTCTTAAACCCTTCCTAGCCTAGTTTG
The DNA here is from genome assembly GCF_000390325.3 of Nicotiana tomentosiformis. Taxonomy (NCBI): domain Eukaryota; kingdom Viridiplantae; phylum Streptophyta; class Magnoliopsida; order Solanales; family Solanaceae; genus Nicotiana; species Nicotiana tomentosiformis. The sequence continues at coordinate 73,489,029 of NC_090818.1, read as the reverse complement.
TAACTAGTGACCCAAGTAGGATGTTTTTGTTACTTTTTGCTCATGGTTCAGTACTTTTATTTATTTTTATGTTTTGTGAAAGAATCTTATCAATAATAATCACTGCCTTTGCTCTAATCGTTTGTTAATATTTCTTAGATGGCTAAATATCCTTAGATTGATAAGAGAAAATTGAATCCATGATTGATTTGAAGTAGCCTTAGAGGCCATGAGTAAGATCTGCTAAAATCTGGTTACTTAACTAAATTATGCAACTTTTCGATGATGCGAAAAGGGGGAAGATTAGGTTGTGCTTTTGCTTTGGACTGTGATATTTATAACCTAATGAACCTGGTCCTTGATGATTTGTGACTTGAAAATAAAAAGTGTTCTAACATTTTTTAATGTTGAGATGAGTTGAAACAGGTTCCATGCTTATGAAAAGAACAGAGTTTGTCATCATCAAAAAGGGGGAATTTGTTAGCCTAAGTAGTTTTTGTTTTGATGATTGACAAAGGAATGCATGTATGAACCAGGTCCATGGACAGTGTATACAGGGCACGGGCAGATTCAAGCACAAGGCATACACGTGAAGGGGATAAGTATAAGTGGTTATATCAGATATTCCTTGAACAAAAAGGTTGCATAACTAATAAGGAGCAGGACTCCTTACTTGAAGAGAACTCTATCCTAGATAAAGAAAGAGTTAGAGATTGAAGTTAACTATAACTCTTCCACCAAGGAGGAGTAAAGCATTAGAACTCTAGTTAACCCTAATCCTAATAACTATATATGTTTCAGGTGTGTTCTCTTTTACATGTGATGCACAAACGCTGAAGTTAAGCAAGAATTGAGAGTAAAATAGTAAGGCATTTTGCAAGCAATTTTTGTGTGTTTCAAGTGTGCGAACCTGAAGCTACATGAACCAGATAAACATGTGTCTTGTCTTTTATTCTAGTTCAATTATAGTAGGACTTTTGAGTTGTACCTTTCAGCTTTCTTTAGAAGCATTTGTACTAGGTACTTTGAGTTGTATTGTTCAAGTTAGAGTAAATTTTAAGTTGTCGCAACAGCCTATGGCTGGTTGCTACAAGGGTTAGAGGTAATCCTTAGGCTTACAAGATTTGTAAATATTGTTGTTTTGGCTCAGAGTTGTAGTGAAATTTTGGAAAACATCCTACTGGGAAGTAGGCCGTGATTTTTTCACCTTTTGAGCCGGGTATTTTTCACGTAAAAATACTTGTGTCCTTTACTTTCTGCATTTCTTATTTCGCAACTGTAGTGTAAGGAACTCGTAGAAGAACCAGGTCTTTCTATAATCAGCACACGCGAAAAAATGGACACCACACAAATCACCTCCCCTCCCCCCTCTTGTGTGGTATTGAAGTATAAAACATCATCTTCGAATCCTTAGAACGCTTAAATGCTTGCATCCTATACAAATAGTTACAGTATTTAATCCACGGGCTCTCTCTTGCTTCTTGTTTGAGTTCTAGTATTTTTTCTGAGTTATGAAGATCCATATTTTAGTTGTGGGATAAAAGAATTGTGATGAGGACAAACTATTTCCTTTGATTTGAGTGGTTGACTTGAATCGTCGACCAATCCGATTGAAGCAGTGATAAGGACGTATTTGATTGGCCAGAACAAATAATTTGTACACATAGTGCAATTTTATTGTTCTTTTAATATTAATTGGTATGCTATGTCATTCTGACATGTGACATGATCTTATTGGCTTTTCTGTTTGACTTGGCATGCCACGTCATTTCACACGTAGCATCAAAACTAGGCCTCTAGGAAGATGATATCTTGAAATTAATAAAGTGGGCTCATCATTTGTAGCAAGTTAAATGGGTTAGCACAATATATATATATATATATATATATAGTCCCTAATATTTATTTGAACTAATATGTCTTGAAAATGATATATAGTCTAAATTATTTTATGAATTTAAATTCAATAAAAATTGTATGCTTACAACAGTTTCATTCCTAGGGCTTTAATATGATATCTCTGACTAAATATGGAGGAATATTTACCATTCTATCGCAACATTTGGTGGTATGTTTGGATTTCATTAGAAAGAATTTCACTTAAAGTTGTTTACTACTTTTTCTGTATATAATAATTGTGTCAGTTAACGTCAAATTCTCACATAACTTAATCAATTAAAGTAGTGGTTACAGTTTTCCAATACGAGATCAACCAATCACAATATTAAGAAGAAAGGAGATGAAGACAGGTTTAAACACGTGGATATGTGTGGGTTGAAGAATCTATGATTAATCAAAGGTAGCTGTTGTGGAATAAAATGACTAATCATAGAGAGTTTCAACTGTGTAATCAAAATGATTAAGACTTGCTCATGTAGTGACTTATTTGTATGTGTCAATTTTTAGTTACTGTAACTGTTTACCTTTTTTTTTGGGGGGGGGGGGGGGTGGGGGCAATATTCAAAAGGAAATAAGTTAGTAGATACTTTAAGACGCGTTATACATGTGATTAAATATTGCTTTCAGTCGATGTAGATCAATTTTATATTTCATTATAAATATTCTTTTAATTATTTTGGTCTCTTTGTAGGATCATTTTTTCCTACTAGAATTATAACTAATTATAAGAAATCATTTCTTCTTTCAGTCATGGGACAGGGTTTAGGCTCCACATAGCAGGTGTAATACACTCATGCTTTAAGCTTTGTATTGCGCGCGAGCACATATTGTATTTACTTTGAATTTTTTATTAAATTTTGTATTCGCCTTAGATTTTCATAGAAGTATTTCACATACTTTTACTTGGTATAAGTTTACATTATATGTATAACATTACATATATATAGAAAATTTTACTGCCTGCTTCGGAAATAAGCATCTTTTCTGAGCATAGATGACAATTTTGTGAGCTCAGAATGCTTGGTTCATTAGCTGGCTTCAGCTATAGAACTCTAGCTCCCATTATTTTAATTTTTTCAATTTCCAATGTAATACTATGTTTTGTGTTGTTTCTGCTATCTCTTTGATAATGTAAGCCTTGAGGCTGAAATGGCATACTACTATAAATGTAAGGGATGCAATCTTTTCACTTAAGGTGGGGAAAAGGTCGATTTCAACCTCCTAGATCAAAATATATTGGTAAAAAAGAATTATTCGATATTTGTATTGGTGGGAAATAACAATTACCATATATAGTTAGTTGAGGTGCGCGCAAACTGATCCGACACCATGACAGTATCCACCGTTATAAAAGAAAAAGAAATTATGTCTTGAGCCTTTGAGATTTATATTTAGTCTTTGTGTGTGCGTGTGTGTTTGATTTAGCATAAAAATGGATAACAAATGATAATGATAGAAGATGAGAGGTGGATATATGCATGAATGACCTTGAAACAAAGCATATGACTACATACAGAGTACGTAAGAAATGAAAACGTTGATGAACTTTTGGGGCTGCTAGAGTACAAGCAATTTGTATAAAATAATGCAGTTTTGGTATATACTCTATTTCCCACTTTTGGTTCTCTATAATTCAATATTACACATTTAACTTTCTATTTATTAGACTTTGCAGATTTCATCTAATGAGATATAAACATAAATCACTTTAGCTACTCCATTACCCACGATTTGCTTGTCTGTATGTGCTTTTCGAAAAAGCATAATCTCATTTTCAAGAGAAATTTTTCCACTTCTAAATAAGATCTAAATAATAAATACATACATCAATCTAAAAGCAAAAAGAGTTGTTATATACAAAGGCGAATTTATAATTTAAACTTTATAATCCAAGTTAAAAAATTTATCAGACCCTTTGTTTGATATACTGAATTTAGAATCTATTAGTTATACTTATTTAATAAATTTTTTAAGCAATTGAGTTCGGACAAATCCATAACTCCACCAATGTCTACCCTTAGGCCTTAGTCATATGTGTCGTTATTTCATGAAGCAATTTACTTGTGTTAGTACTCCTTCAGATAAATTAAAAGCTAGACATGCAATTTATGTTAGTATTTCTTCTCATAACAAAATACAATACATCAAATAAAACACAATAAGATGATTAAACGTGCTAGCTTAAAGATCAATATATAAGGCATAACCGCAAAATTGCCAAATCAATTCATTTACATGACATTTATTTCATTATATATATATATAAATACAATACATCAAATAAAACACAATAAGATGATTAAACGTGCTAGCTTAAAGATCAATATATAAGGCATAACCGCAAAATTGCCAAATCAATTCATTTACATGACATTTATTTCATTATATATATATATAAATACAATACATCAAATAAAACACATATATATATATATTTTATGAAAAGGTTGTTCCAAATAAATCACCCCAAATAATTGAGAGCACATTAAACAGAATATAGGCACCAAAATGGGAAAGTTAGTATTATTTCAGTGGACAACTGGCTTTACAGTGGCTTTTGACCAACAAATTGAAGAGACGTCTAATAGTGTGTTTGGCCAAGTTGCAAAAATCAGCTTCAAAAGTATTTTTGGCGAGAAGCAATTTGTGTTTGGCTAATTTATTTGAAAAATACTTCTAAGCAGCAATTAGTGTTTGGCCAAGCTTTTAAAAACTATTTTTAAGTGTATTTTACTCAAAAGTGCTTTTGGAGAGAAATTACTTTTTTATACTTCTCCAAAACTGCTTCTGTTTCTCCTCAAACGTACTTTTTCTTCTTCTAAAAGCTTGGCCAAACACTTCAACTTTGAAAAAAAAAAAAGAAGTATTTTTTGCTTGGAGAAGCTTGGCCAAACAGGCTATAAATCTAGTTTGGTAAAATCCACAGTGCATAAAAACCATAGAAAAGTTTAAATGCATTTTAAAAACATGAATAAAGTGGGATAATAAAAATTAAATATAAAGGTGCTCGCAATTCTCTATCTAAATGCTAGTATTAGGGACTAATCTATTAGTTAATATGCTTGTATACGGTCAAATCCGAGTTTGCCTTTCATGTAATTAGTCGAGATTGAAACGTGATGAACCGAGGGTCGTCATTATAACATCGAGATAAGAAGTAAAGGCAGGTTATCGAGCTCAAGATTCAGGGACCGATCAATATCGAGCTCGAAATCCGGAGATCGACCAATACCAAGACCGACCAAGATCGAGCTAAAAGACAAAGAGCTGTTGTAGCCGCACTAAGGGAGAGAATCTCGGCGAGAATTAAGGAAAAGATAATTAACTAATCTATCATGAGATCTCCACTATGTATTTTTATTATATCCAAAGTAGGATTTTTCTACTATATTAAGCGTGGGTATCATTTCTATAAGCGGTATATAAAACACCCAGAGAAGCATACATTGATACACGCTCATATTCAGAAATTATTGAGATATACACATATATAGTAAAGATTATCCTTTTTTGGGCTTGGTACATTGGTTCATCTTGTTCATATAAATATCATTCCCCACTTAATTCCGGTTGGTATTAATTCCTTTATACAGTCAGTATTTGATATATTTTTACTTACTTTTCCAATTTGTACTAAGTTATACCACGTGTCCTTAGAACTACGTATAAATTCAACTCTATCCATTTTTCGGGTAAACAGTTTGGCGCACACTGTGGGGCTAAGGATAATAGTGGTTATTTGGTACAAATCTCTGCAAAACACACCATTTTACACTTGCTATTTGAAGTATCTTTGATTATAGGTTAAAAACAACGAACTCTCAATTAATGGCCTTACTTATCGACAACGAAGATGGCCTTCAAGATGAGAATAACAACCTGACGACCGGGGATGAAAGGCCAACAGTCGATCCCATTAGAGCTCGGGCCATAGATCCAATTGACGATAATTCGCATGTGGCCATCGAGGTGAACCAGCGTTCCGACCCCGAAAACAGCATTCATGGTGGAATTCAATATTCAGTTCGAAATACCCGAAATGTTGGAGAAGACAGGATCAGCCTGCGTATGATTTTCGAAATATTGCAAGCTCAACATGTAGCGATAGCTCAGTTGCAGAGCCAAATCTAGGCACCAAGTAGGGCCGAGCCCGGTCCACCCCGAGAAGTCACCCACGAAATAGGGCCAGCTGTAGTAAGATCAAATGAACAAGAATCGGGGACTAATCCTGAAATTATTAAGGTGTTAGAGGAACTGACAAAACGAATTGAGTTAGGAGAAAAGAGGATTGAAGCAAATGACAAGAAAGTAGAAACTTATAACTCCAGGGTTGATCAGATCCCGGGGGCACCACCGATATTGAAGGGTTTGGATTCCAAAAAATTCGTATAAAGGTCTTTCCCCCCGAGCGCGGATCCTAAACCGATCCTAAAGAAGTTTTGCATGCCCGAAATTCCTAAATATAATTGAATGACCGACCCCAAAGAACATGTTACCTCTTACACATGTGCCATTAAAGGGAACAATCTAGAAGACGACGAGATCGAATCCGTACTACAGAAGAAGTTCGGGGAAACCCTGTCAAAGGGGGAAATGATATGGTATCATAATTTACCGTCCAACTCTATCGATTCTTTTGCTATGCTTGCAGATTCTTTCGTAAAAGCACACGACGGAGCCATAAAGGTCGAAACTAGGAAGTCGGAGCTTTTCAAGGTAAGGCAAAAGGACAACGAGATGCTAAGAGAGTTCATATCTCATTTCCAAACGGAACGAATGGATCTACCACCGGTCACTGACGATTGGGCTGTATAAGCTTTCACTCAAGGACTGAACGAGCGGAGCTCGATGGCTTCACGGCAGTTAAAGCAGAATTTGATCGAGTACCCGGCTATTACTTGGGCCGATGTACACAATCGATATCAATCGAAGATCAGAGTTGAAGACGACCAGTTGGGGTCTAGGTCCGTTATTAAAAGGGACATCGACCGAGAACCAAGATCAAACAAGGATCGATATCGACTGTATAATGGAGATCGTAGGGGTAGCGAACCTACACGCAACTCCGTACGAGGCGAAAGGAGAAGTGATCGAGGCCAAGGGTCTCGGGGGCTGATGAACAGAAATCGGTTCGACAGGCATACCGGACCTAAGGAAGCACCACGGTTATCAAAATATAACTTCAACATCGATGCATCCGCCATCATGTCGGCTATCGGATGCATCAAAGATACTAAGTGGCCTCGACCTCTACAATCCGATCCAGCCTAGAGAAATCCCAATCAAATGTGCAAGTATCATGACACCCATGGGCACAAAACCGAAGACTGTAGGCAATTGAGAGAGGAGGTAGCTAGGTTATTCAATGAAGGGAACCTTCGAGAATTTTTAAGTGACCGGGCCAAAAATCATTTGAAAAATAGAGATTTCAATAGACAGAACGAACAAGAAGAACCACAACACATCATCCATATGATCATCGGAGGGATCGATGTCTCCCAGGGGCCAGTGCTTAAACGCACTAAGATGTCTATTGTAAATGAGAAGTGATCTTGGACTCATGATTACACACCCAAAGGAACCTTGTCCTTTAGTGACGAAGACGCGGAAGGAATCATGCAACCCCATAACGATGCACTGGTAATATCTGTACTTATGAATAAAACTCAAGTTAAACGTGTGTTAATTGACCCAGGTAGTTCGGCCAATATCATTCGATCAAGGGTCGTAGAGCAACTCGGTCTACAGGACTAGGTCGTACCCGCTGCCCTGGTACTGAACGGATTTAATATGGCATGTGAAACTACTAAGGGCGAGATAGTTTTTTCGGTAAACATGGTCGGGACCATCCAGGAAATGAAGTTCCACGTAATCGAGGGCGATATGAGATATAACGCCCTGTTCGGGAGGCCATGGATCCACAACATGAGAGTAGTACGCTCGACTCTTCACCAGGTTCTGAAATTCCCAATGTCAGAGGGAATCAAAACGGTCTATGGGGAACAACCAGCCACTAAAGAAATATTTGCCATCGATGAAGTGATTCTGATATCTTCACTATCATCGACAAAGGGATCAGATTCAAAGGAGGAACAGGATACCAAATAGCAATCACAAACGTCAGTCTCAACCTAACTAGAGAATCAGAAGACTGGCGAAGACGGTGACTATGGGATCCCTCGATCCTATGTGGTCCCCGATGATACCGACGCTACCCAGTCAACGGTCAAAGAACTGGAGCAAATCACACTAATCGAATATCTACCCGAGCGAAAGGTATACCTGGGTACGGGGTTAGATCCCGAGCTTAGGAAAAAGCTTATTCAATTTCTTATAGCTAACATGAATTATTTCGCTTGGTCCCATCTTGACATAACAGGGATCCCACCGGAGATAGCCACTCATAGACTGAGCTTGGATCCAAAATTCCATCCGATAAAGCAAAAAAGAAGGCCCCAGTCCGAGGTCAAACATGCCTTCATCAAGGATGAGGTAACCAAACTTCTTAAAATAGGATTCATTCGAGAAGTTTAATACCCCGAATGGCTAGCAAATGTGGTGGTGGTCCCTAAGAAAGGAAACAAACTTAGAATGTGTATAGATTATAAAGACTTGAACAAAGCATGCCCTAAGGATTTCTTTCATTTGCCTAGCATCGATCGTATGATCGATGCCATGGTCGGCCACGAGACTCTCAGTTTTCTCGATGCCTACTCTGGGTACAACCAGATACAAATGAACCCGAGGGATCAAGAAAAGACCTCGTTTGTCACTAAGTACGGTACCTATTGTTATAACGTAATGCCATTCGGTCTAAAAAATGCTGGTGCAACTTATCAACGCCTAGTAAATCGAATGTTCGAAAAACAGATAGGAAAATCAATGGAAGTTTATATTAATGATATATTAGTTAAGTCCCTCTGAGCAGAGGACAATTTAAAGCATTTGTAGGAAACTTTCAACGTACTAAAGAAGTACAATATGAAGCTCAACCCCAAAAAAAGTGCATTCGGAGTTGGCTCGGGCAAGTTTCTTGGTTTCATGGTGTCCAACCGAGGAATCGAAATCAACCCCGATAAAATCAAAGCTATCGAGAACATCACGGTAGTAGATAATGTAAAGGTCGTGCAAAGGTTAACGGGGAGTATAGCCGCCCTGGGACGATTCATTTCGAGATCCTCAGATAGGAGCCACCGATTTTTCTCATTGCTTAAGAAGAAAAGCAACTTTTCATGGACTCCAGAATGCCAGCAGGCTTTGGAAGAACTAAAGCGGTATTTATCGATCCCGCCTCTGCTTCATACCCCGAAAGTGGACGAACAGTTTTACTTGTACTTAGCTATCTCGTAGATAGCGGTAAGTGGAGTCATGGTTCGAGAATAACGAGGTACGTAATTCCCTATTTATTATGTCAGTCGGATCTTAGGCGAGGCCGAAACTAGATATCCACACTTGAAAAAATTAGCGCTTGCTTTAATAAGCGCCTCTAGGAAATTAAAACCATATTTCCAATCTCATTTGATACATGTCGTAACAACTTATCCTCTTCAAAACATTTTGTGCAAACCCGAGCTTTCAGGTTGATTGGCCAAATGGGCCATAGAAATTGGTGGATACGATATTGAGTATCGACCCCAAACTGCCATCAAATCTCAAATCTTGGTGGACTTCGTGGCTGACTTTTCGCCAACCCTCCTGCCCGAGATTGAAAGAAAGCTACTTATAAAATCAGGTACCTCTTCGGGAGTCTGGACCCTTTTCACGGACGGTGCCTCGAACGCGAAGGGGTCCGGATTAGGCATTGTACTAAAATCACAAACAGGTAATGTAATTAGACAGTCTATCGGAACTACGAAATTGACTAACAATGAGGCCGAGTATGAGGCCATAATTGTAGGTGTTACAACCCAAATTCGCATACCATAGATCACGCCGTAAGTTAGTCGACGTAAATCTAAGAAGAGATTATCTTTGAGATGATAAGAAGTTAATCCTATTGGTCTTAAATGATACAAGGGTGTATAAGAGTGGTTAACAAGTATTAGAAGTTAAACGAATCAAGGATGTTGTAACCCGTATTTTCGGGTAACACTAGAGGTGATTAACTGTCCCAAGAGGTCTTGTTTTAATGTATTTGAATCATATAATATCTGCATCATAAGTCTTGAAGTCAAGCGAGTTATGAAACAAAAGTCGATAAAAGTTGTCGCAACTTAGGTTTATAATTTTACTTAAACTTTAGGTCAAATGTTACTGCATTTTTCTCCCAATATGCTTGGAATTATGGGGTGATCTACCTATCAAATTGAAGATCTATGAGTCTAGTTTCCAACGCATTAAACCGTTCATCGATACGATCTCGGAATAGAGAGATATTCGCGTTTTCGCGAGAGTGCGCCAAGCTGCTCTCTATGGGGCCCACAAAGGCGGTTTAAGACATATGGACATATATAAGATACCTCAACCCCGTTTTAAGTCATTATTTTTCAGTATATTCAGACCTTATAACCCTAAAAACAGTCTCTCAAGGTTCTCTCATGATCCAAGACCCAAACAAAGGGCAAACAACACAAATCAAATGTCGGGAATCCCGTGGCGCTAGTAAGTTTCTTGTTCTTCTTGTTGTTGCTGATTTTAGTGTTGTTCCAGATCGTGTGGGAGGTTGTTTTAAGTGTTTTATGTTCTGTAAATACACCTTCAAGTTTTTAATATCAACCCTAGGTGATTTCAAGTCTTCTAAAGTAATTCTAGTGCCGAAAAACCCGAATTAATTGCTAGTTTCGCTTCCTTGTTCTTGTGGCAGAATTGAAGGGATATTTCGTGGAAAATTAAGGTCAAATTGGAGTTTTTCTTTCTGTTTAAAGGTAAGGAACCTCTTACTCTATATATATTTAAGATTATCCAAGTTGCAGCTAAGTCGTTGAAGCTAGAACTTGTGAAATATATATCGAAAGGCTTGGTAGTAATATTGTAGGTTGGTGGACTGTTTTGGAGGCTCAATATGATTATTAATGATGTTGTTTGGGCTGTTTGGTGATTGTATTGACTTGTGGGAAGTCATATAAATAGGGGAAGTGATGTCCGTTTCATCGTAAAATAGGTTGCGGTCGACATAATAGTTACGACGCTTAAACGATAATTATAGTGTCATTTGTCTTATTGTAGACTAAGGAGTCATGACATTTGCATAGCTTGAGGTTGGGCAGTATATACAAGGTATGTGAGGCTATCCCCTTCATTCTTTTGCACGACTCCGATTGTACATAATTTAATGAATGAGCTCCCAAAGATACTCTACTCTTAGAAGCTAGCAGTACTTACATTGCTGCCCTTCTTATGAAACGATTGATATTGATGTTACTTCTCTTATTCTTATATTATCAATGTTGTTGGTAGTTCCTGATTCTTATAAAATTCTTGATGAAGAGTTAATCCTAATAACATGTACGAAGGATACCGACCTTACATCACTCCGAAAGGTTCAAAATGTGATTCCAATGAGTCCAGCATGCATCATATATATGTATCTATTTTACTCTACCGAGCCGCGCTATAGTCAGCTGGGTACGGCACCTATTGTGCAACCACTGATCAGTTGGGTTTTACCGAGCTCCACGTGGCCGGGTACGATTCTACCAAGCCCTATGATGGCCGGGTACGTTTTACCGAGCCTATTACGGCCGGGTACGATATGATGATGGTGATGCCCACAAAGGCGTATGTTTTAAAAGTTTGTGTATATATATGTATGTATCATGTATTTCATGTTAGTAGCCCTCAGAGGTACCCAGATGTCACAGGTTGTATATTCTCTATCATTGTTTACATTACTGTTCTCACTTATGCTTTCCTGCCTTACATACTCAGTACTTTATTCGTACTGACATCTTTTTTATTTGTGTACGCTGCATGTCGTGCTGCAGGTCCTGATAGACGGGTAGACACAGCTCCCCCATCACAGTAGGCTATCCGGTTCAGCGGTTATTGGCGAGATCCCTTCTCCGGACTTGTCGTGGTCTTGGTATGCATTTTTTGTTATAGACATTATGGGTGTATGTCGGGGCCCTGTTCCGGCAATGTTGTAGCACTTATGTTCTTTTAGAGGCTCATAGACAGGTGTCGACTCATGTATGGTTTGGAATGCCTTGTCGGCTGATTTTTGTTGTATAGTCTTTCATGGTAGCTCCTACCTTATATATAGTTTCTTGACAGTCTTGTCGTCCCATGTTATGTATGTTCAGGACATTATCTTTCATTGTTGGATGTTCATGATCCATGTCTACCATTTATATTGATCTTGTCGGCCCTTAAAGATAATAAGGAAGGTTAGATAAAATGTACGTTGGTGCTCGGCAAGTATGGCCCGGGTGCTAGTCATGACCCTCCAGTTGGGTCGTGACAAACTTGGTATCAGAGCAAGTCTGTCCTAGGGGTTGTCTATGAGCCATGTCTAGTAGAGTTTTGATTATGGATGTGTAGCACGCCACATTTATAATCAGGAGGCTACGTGACATCTAGGGTTGTTACCTTCTTCCTGAATCTAGATCGTGCGTAGAGTTGAGTTGTAAGTGTTCATATCTAATATTCACCTTATTTTCTTTCAACGATGCCTTCGACTAGGAAGCAAGCGATTAGTAAACGGCTTGATACAGTTGTGGGAGAGGGTAACATTCAGGTGCCTCCAGCCAGAGCAGGCCAAAGTGAGGCTCAGAGTGAGATGTCGTCTCATACCTCTCCGTCTCCTCCAGAGGATATTAGGAGGCACCCAGTACATCCAGTTCCTCCGTCTGGCACTACAGACCATGATATGCGCAGTGCGGTGCAATTGTTGACTAGCTTGGTAGCTGCTCAGGCTCAGAGGCAGAATACCGGTGCTGCTGATAAACCGGTTAGTGCGAGAGTTCGTGATTTTATTAATCTAGACCCTCCAGTGTTTACCGGATCAGACCCCAAGGAGGACCCACAAACATTTATTGATCAGGTTCATCGTACATTGCGGGTTATGCATGCTAGTGATACGGAGGCAGTAGAGTTGGCTTCTTATCGGTTACGGGATTTAGCGATTTTCTGGTATGATAGTTGGGAGAGATCTAGGGGTCCGAACGCTCCTCCAGCCGTGTGGAAGGAATTTTCTGAGGCCTTTCTTCGTCACTACTTGCCAGTTGAGATACGACGAGCTAGAGCTGATAAGTTCTTGAACCTTCGACAGGGTAATATGAGTGTACGAGAGTATAGTATACAGTTTGATTCTTTAGCAAGGTATGCTCCCCATATGGTGTCCGAGATGAGTGATAGGGTGCATCTGTTCGTGAACGGGTTGGGACCACATCTGATAAATGAGTGCACAACAGCCTCCTTGGTAGAGGGCATGGATATTTCCCGTATTCAGGCTTATGCCCAGACCCTAGAGGATCGTAAGCGCCAGCAAAGGGCAGATAGGGAGCAGGATAGGGGCCAGCATAAGAGGGCGAGATTTGCAGGGTATTCTGATGAGTTTAGAGGCAGTATCAGGCCCCAGTCTTTGAGGAGTTCGGCGCCACCTGTATCTAGTGCTCCTCCACAGTTTCAGAGGCCTCGATATGATCAATTTACCTATTCTGGTTCAGGTCAGAGTTCGAGGGCATCAGGCTCACAATTTCATAGAGATACTAGTCAGACGAGACCCCCAACACCGCGTTGTGATCAGTGCGGCAAGGCCCACTTTGGACTATGCCGTCGAGGTTCCGATACGTGTTATTCTTGCGGACAGCCTGGCCATATGATGCGGGATTGTCCTAATAAAGGAGGTGGTGGTATGGCTCAGCCGACTGGATCTGTGTCTGGTTCTTCCTCATTAGTTCGACCTCCAGCACAAGGTTTTCAACAGTCGACAGGTCGTGGTAGAGGTAGAGGTTCAGTGCCGAGTTCGAGTGGTGCTCAAAATCGAACCTATGCTCTAATAGGTCGACAAGATCTCGAGTCATCTCCGGATGTTGTTACAGGTATATTGTCTGTGTTTTCTTATGATGTATATGCGCTAATTGATCCAGGATCTACCTTATCATATGTTACACCCTTTGTGGCTAATAAGTTTGGCATTGAACCTGAATTGATAAGTAAACCACTTGCGGTATCCACTCCGATAGGAGATTCTGTGATTGCTAGAAGGGTTTATAAAGGTTGCACTGTGATGATTTGTAGTCGTCAAACCTCGGCAAATTTATTTGAGTTAGAAATGGTTGATTTTGATGTGATAATGGGAATGGACTGGTTGGCCTCATGCTATGCAAATGTTGACTGTCGTACGAAGATGGTTAGGTTTCAGTTTCCTTGTGAACCCGCCATTGAATAGAAGGGGAACATTGCTACGCCGAAAGGTAGGTTTATTTCCTATCTTAAGGCAAGGAAGATGATCTCAAAAGGTTACATTTATCATCTTGTTCGTGTTAGGGATGTGGAGGCGAAGCCGCCTACTCTACAATTAATCCCCGTGGTCAATGAATTTCCAGATGTTTTCCCAGATGAACTCCCAGGCCTTCCTCCTGAAAGGGAGATTGAGTTTAGCATTGATGCATTGCCTGACACTCAACCGATCTCCTATCCCTCCATACAGGATGGCCCCGGCAGAGTTGCGAGAGTTGAAGGCGCAGTTGAAGGACTTGCTGGATAAGGGTTTCATTAGGCCTAGCACTTCACCTTGGGGTGCACCAGTCTTGTTCGTGCGGAAGAAAGATGGGTCGTTAAGGATGTGTATCGATTATCGATAGTTGAATAATTTTACAATAAAGAACAAGTATCCACTTCCAAGAATTGATGACCTGTTTGACCAACTCCAGGGTGCCAAGTATTTCTCCAAGATTGACTTGCATTCAGGGTATCATCAGGTGAGGGTTAAGGAGAAGGATATTCCAAAGGCGGCCTTCCGGAAAAGATATGGGCATTTTGAGTTCTTGGTGATGTCGTTCAGGCTAACAAATGCCCCAGCAGCTTTTATGGATCTCATGAATAGTGTATTCAGGCCCTATCTTGATGTGTTCGTGATCGTATTCATTGATGACATTCTGGTGTATTCTCGTTCGGAGGCGGAACATGCGGGCCACTTGCGGATAGTATTACAGACCCTTCAGGATCATAAGTTATATGCTAAGCTCTCTAAATGTGAATTCTGGCTGAACTCAGTAGCATTCCTTGGCCATGTGATATCTGATGAGGGTATTAGTGTCGACACTCAGAAGATCGATGCAGTGAAGAATTGGCCGAGACCTACAACACCATCAGAAGTCCGCAGCTTCCTGGGGCTAGCAGGATATTATAGGCGGTTTGTAGAAGGGTTTTCCTCTATATCAGCACCATTGACTAAGTTAACACAGAAAGCTACCAAGTTCCAGTGGTCTGATTCTTGTGAATATAGTTTTCAGGAGCTAAAGAATCGATTGACATCCGCGCCAGTGCTCACTCTCCCAGAAGGAACAGAAGGTTATGTGGTATATTGTGATGCCTCAGGTATAGGTTTGGGGTGCGTATTGATGCAACGTGGGAAGGTGATTGCTTATGCATCAAGACAATTGAAGAAGCATGAAAAGAATTACCCGACTCATGATTTGGAATTGGCTGCAGTAATATATGCTTTGAAGATATGGCGGCACTACTTATACGGCGTCCATGTTGACATCTACACAGATCACAAGAGTTTACAATACATCTTCAAGCAGAAGGAGTTGAATTTGAGGCAGCGTAGGTGGCTTGAATTACTGAAAGACTACGATGTCGAGATATTGTACCATCCCGGTAAAGCTAATGTTGTGGCAGATGCTCTCAGCCGTAAGTCAATGGGAAGCTTAATACATATTGAGGCAGGTAGACAAGGGTTGACCAAAGAGCTTCACCAGCTGGCCAATATGAGAATCAGATTGTTGGACTCTGATGACGGAGGTGTTACTGTACAGAATACAGCAGAATCATCTTTGGTAGCCGAGGTAAAAGCACGGCAATATGAAGATCCTACCTTAGTAAGATTGAGAGAGGGAATTCAGCAGTTACAGGTGACTCTACATCAATTAAAAGAATGGACTTTGCAACATGTACCCCAAGAACAGAAAAACGAGGCTAACGCTCTTGCGAACTTAGGTTCATCGGTCGAAGATGACGAACTCAACTCGGGGACTGTCATACAACTCATAAAATCGGTGATCGAAGAAGGTCACGCCGAGATAAATTCCATAAGTCTAACCTGGGATTGGAGAAACAAATATATAGATTACTTCAAGAATGGGAAGCTTCCATCAGATCTAAAGGAATCGAGAGCCTTGCGCACGAGGGCATCACGGTTCACCATATCCGAAGACGGAACGCTATTTAGAAAGACTTTTGATGGACCATTGGCAATATGTTTGGGACCAAGAGATACCGATTACATACTACGGGAAATTCACAAGGGCACTTGTGGAAACCATTCAGGTGCCGATTCGATAGTCCACAAAGCGATCAGAGCAGGGTATTATTGGATCGATATGAGCAAAGATGCGAAGGAGTTCATTCAAAAATGCGACAAATGCCAAAGACATGAGCTCATGATTCATCAACCCGGAGAGCTACTCCACTCGGTCCTATCTCCATGGCCTTTCATGAAATGGGGGATGGACATCGTCAGCCCCCTTCCATCGGACCCAGGTAAAACTCAGTTTATTTTGTTTATGAGTGATTATTTCTCTAAATGGGTTAAAGCACAGGCTTTCGAGAAAGTCAGAGAAAAAGAAGTGATAGACTTTATTTGGGACCACATCATATATCGATTCGGGATGCCAGTCGAGATTGTATGTTATAAAGGAAAACAATTCATTGGCAGCAAAGTAACTAAATTTCTCGAGGATCACAATATCAAAAGGATCTTATCAACACTGTATCACCCCAGCGGGAACGGACAAGCTGAATCGGCCAACAAAACCATCATCCAAAATCTTAAGAAGAGATTGACCGAAGCCAAAGGAAAATGGAGATAAATACTACCCGAGGTCCTATGGGCATATCGCACAACATCGAAATCCAATACCAGAGCAACGTCATTCTCATTGGTCTATGGCACCAACGCTCTGATCCTAGTGGAGGTCGGAGAACCTAGCATCAGGTTTCGATATGCAACAAAGGAGTTGAATAAAGAAACCATGAACACGAGCCTAGAATTATTGGACGAAAAATGAGAGGCCGCTCTCATCCAATTGGCTGCCAAAAATAGCGGATTGAAAGATACTACAATCGAAGAACCAATCTTCGACATTTTAAAGTCGGGGACTTGGTGCTAAGGAAAGTCACCCTCAACACCTGAAATCCAAATGAAGGGAAACTAGGTCCGAACTTGGAAGGACCATATCAAGTTCTCAAAATCGTCGGAAAAGGTTCCTACAAGCTCGGCATGATAAACGGCAAACAACTACCGAGCAATTGGAATGTGTCACACCTAAAACGATACTACTGCTAAGGTATGACCCTCCCATGTTCATTTGTATTTTGAAATTAACCCTTGCAGCTGTTCGATCAGAAACATGGATGGATTATTCAACTCGAAGCCTTTAGGTCTGAAAGCACGCGTTGTACTCTTTTTCCCTTAGACCGTTTTGTCCCAAATGGGTTTTTCGACGAGGTTTATAATGAGGCAACCATTGATCGTGCTAACCTAGAACAATTCAACAGTATCCGAGGCCTCTTTACAATCAACCTCGAATATATCAAGTTCGATCCAAGAAAGTTACTTCATGGCAACATGGTCTCGATAGGAAATATTGTAAGGGCCAAATGGTCAAACGAACCATGCCCGTGTAGTTTGCTCGAGCCCTCGCACAAAACATGAACACGTGTATAATGACTTATAAAGAGAAATTTCTTCTTTTCCGATATCTCATATCTCGAAAAGACTCTTTTATTTCGTGATCTATTATGCAAACAGGCTTAAGGGCCGACCATGACCGGAGTTTGAAAAATTACCCCATAAATCGGGCGCATTCCAACCGAAAAATCAACGAGACCAAGCTCTTACATTACTTCGAGTTAGAGCAAACACTCACTCGACCATAAAAGCCTAAGGGTTGTTTTCATTTCGAGTTCGAGCAAACACTCACTCGATCATAAAGCCTAAGGGCTACATTTACTTCAAGTTCGAGCAAACACTTACTCGACCACAAAAGCCTAAGGGCTGTTTTCATTTCGAGTTCGAGCAAACACTCACTCGATCATTAATCATAAGGGCTACTCTTACTTCGAGTTCGAGCAAACACTCACTCGACCATTAAGTTTAAGGGCTACTCTTATTTCGAGTTCGAGCCCTGGCACAAAATATGAACACATGTATAATGACTTATAAAGAGAAATTTCTTCTTTTTTGATATCTCATATCCGGAAAGATTCTTTTATTTCTTGATCTATTATGCAAATAGGCTTAAGGGATGACCATGCCCGGAGTTTGAAAAATTACCCCATAAATCGGGGAGTGCAAACCGAAAAATCAACGAGACCAAGTGTCACAGCCCAAACCGATGGGCCGCGACGGGAACCCGATACCTTACTTAACCGAGTACCAACAAAACATATCTTTCTTAATACATCATCATATACGCATGACATACGGGCCTAATAGGCCAACATTATCATTTATAAACTCAAAACATAGGCCGACAAGGCCATACAAGTATTCGTATACATGACATCAGTCTACAAGCCTCTAAGAGTACATAAGTATCATAAAGGTCGGGACTAAGTCCCGCCATACCAATCCATACATGTCCTAATTATACTGATCAAATAAGCAACTCCGGAGCAAATGGAGCGCACCAACATCTTCCACTCAGCTGATAACCTACTTGGAGGACTCTCGACCTGTCTATTGGGACCTGCGGGCATGAAATGCAGCGTCCCCAGGCAAAACGGATGTTAGTACAAACAATGTACCGAGTATGTAAGGAATGAAAATCAGTAAATAATAGACATGAGAAAAACATGAAGTAAAAGACTCGACATGTAAGTCTGAATAACTCTGTAAATCATGAAATACTTATAGTGTCATGCATATGCATATGAACATCATGTCGTGCATAGGTACATGTGTTCATAACATCATCAAGCCTCTAAGGGCATCTCGTCATATCATCTCGGCCATTGTGGGCAAAATCATCAACGTCTACCAGTTGATCAGATGGTGGTGCGTATATAACGCTGTAACCTTTTCCCATATCCCATTACATATAATATACATAGATACGAGTATATAACGCCATCTGGTCATGGGTCAATGTACATGTATAAATGCATGAAATGCATAAGAAATACGTTAATAAGATTTCTCGGAATGTCATAAAAATCAATATGCCTTTCGGATAAACATTATCAAATACGTATTTTTTTGAGACCCATGAACAGACGATAGAACAATGAGACATATGGAAATTCAAGAACATAGGCATCTCTAATATTTCTATGAATAGAGTCATTTTTGGGAATTGTGCATTTGCTCGTTTCGTTTGTGTCGTATAGATCATGCCAAAAGAAAGAAGGGATAGCCTTAACATACCTGAGTCGATTCTCTTGACAATCCCTCTAATACACGTTAATTGCGACAACATGTAAGGGCAAGATCGGAGTAGAAAAAAATCCGTATGATATTCTTGAGAAAAATTATACCGTACTCCATTATAATTGCAAAATCTCACTTTGATTTGAATTGTTGAAGATCTGATCTTACATAGGTGACTTAGGTTCGTGACTTATGTTTGTAATATACAAATACTTATGTTTAAATGTATGTAAGAATGGGTATTTTGACTTATGTTTCTTAAGGGATGGTTATAACTCACGTACATGTGTCATTTCTTTATTAAAATAGAAATGACTTACTTCTTTAAGACTTGCCACCTATAGAGACTTATGAATCACAATTTTTGAGTTAGTTTGCTGCCACGTGGTGGATATTTTATCTCAACCACATTCTTTAATTAATCACTCATAACTCCTAAATTAACTAGGTAATGTCCTATTATCCAATAATTAATCAATTATCCACATAATTAAGAATTATCCCAAATTACTTAAAATATTGCTCATTTTTAGCATACCTTATACATCTCACTATCATGGTCATGTGGTACCTTGTATGATACTGGTCCATAAATATCGAGTATTTTAGCTCGGGCCATATTTTATCCCAAAATGTCAAACTTCGACGAAATTAATTTTTTCGATTTGCTTACCCTCTCACCTTCACCAATTTACTCATCACTTGTTTAAAATAGCATAATGCTTATAATCACAAAATAATTTTATTCCCGAACTTGCGTCAATTAACCTACGACAAAAATTTAACGTTCGAAAATGCGGGATGTAACATCTCATTTTCGAGCTTCCATTAATTTATTTATGGCATACTTTCATGTACAAAAACATGAGGCGTAACATCATTATCCCCTTTGGAACATTCGTCCTCGAATGTTGACTGATGCATTTATCATTCTCATAATCCCTAGCTCTTGCGAATACTTTAATATCGTTCTTGCCATTTAGGCAACTATTCTGTAAATAATTCCAAAAGCCAGGGTATTCCCCCCTTTAGGCCTCTTTCTCACACTATGACTTGTTGTCGTAATCCTTCCAATCTCGTAACTGTTGCTACCTTCTATCACGCAGCATGTACGACTTTTTCCTTGTATGCGCGCCTATGCGACTCTTTCTCTTCTTTCCTCCAGCTTTTAGTCAATCTATTGGCCTTATTTCGCAAAGGTATACAGAGATTAATATGATGTCCCTTTGGGCATCTATAGGTATACTAAAGTTCTTTGCTCGGTACTTTGTCGAACTTACGATTATTGTTATATCTTATTTCATAGACCTGGTTATCCATCTGTATGACTTTACTGCATCAAGGTAGGTCATATTATACTATAACTCTTACTTCGTTTTATCGTTACGGAGGTCTGCTACCAAACTCTAAGCTACTTTCGTTACTTATCCCATATGTATAAATCTAAGTCCTTTAATGCTTCCTCATTACTTGATCATCTTAAGAATGATGGCCTAATCTCACCTCATACTTTGTGACTTTTATCCATCGACTATTGATTCACCTTAATGTTGATCTATCATCTACCACTGATAACTTGATCTCTTATGTAACACTGCCGCTAGGGCTCACGTCTCATCAGGGACATCTAGAGTAATTAGATTGATCCACCTAGGGGTGATACTATACTTCCATAACCGTATTTTATAGCATCCCAATATGACTCACCTTACATAGGTATTTTAATCCTGTACAATTCATGAAATCCTCTTCAAGTCATTACTCTATTGAAGGACCAAACGTCATCTTTTATCTATCACAATCACACCCTCATCCCACTCTAGATATTATTAGTCTTAGACTCATTTGAGTTCATTCAGGCTATACTGGGCTTTCTATAACTTAGAGAAACCATCAGCTCTCTTATTTTCATGAGCTTAATCTCGAGGACTTATCCATTCTCGTCACCTTCTTACTTATCCTTTCTCATCCTTACTCCTGTCATAAAATTTTGCCGCTTTACTATACTTTAGCTTGCGACATCTACGTATCTATTTATACTATTCGCAACCTTCTTTCAACTTGCTTGCACCATAGATTTCCTTATGTTATTCCGGAACATCAAGTGAGACATCACATTGTCTCAAACTCTTCTTTACTTTTTTTAGCTAGACCTCTCGATATTTAAAAATCATAGTTTGGAAGATATGCCACTGACAATGCCGCTATCATTCTTGGATACTGAATCCTAGGGCTTCTAGCCTTCTATCCGAAGCATGGACTATTCTCAACCTTCTGCTTTTGAGTATCTTGTACGTTGTTCACCTTTACC
The DNA here is from genome assembly GCF_000390325.3 of Nicotiana tomentosiformis. NCBI lineage: Eukaryota > Viridiplantae > Streptophyta > Magnoliopsida > Solanales > Solanaceae > Nicotiana > Nicotiana tomentosiformis. The sequence continues at coordinate 73,467,301 of NC_090818.1, read as the reverse complement.
TTACTTACCTTAAAATCTTGCATCGTATCTTTTATATCTTTCATGACCTCCCTTCCACATAGGTATAATTCACGTCCATAACTTGAAGCTCTATTATAACACTTGCACCTCTGGTGCCTATACAATCTGGTAGAAGCTTCATACTGACTTCTGATGAGGCTGGTACTCTTCTAACTGTCTTTATCGTAGAGCCGTTATAGAATATGGTTGTTGTACTATCTGTCTTGTACCTATGATATTAATAGCGATTCTGCAATATTCTCAACCACGATTTCTATAATATTTTGGGTCCAATTTTCAGACTCCTAGTTTACTTCGTTGATGTAACTCTTTAGTTTCCTCCTCCTTCTGATCAACCTTTATGTAGACTTAAGCTATCTTTCGATCTGCGGCTCATGGTATTAGTTATTACTTTAGCCCTTCATGGATGCTATGGAATATCCATGATATAATCTTCTAACAATTCAATCCTTTGTCTATGACCTGTGCTCAATTTTTTCTTTTAACTTATACCGGAATCTTCTACGGTTGTATATGTTGTATGTATAAAACTCCAAACTCTTAAGTGCACTCATAACGTTACTAACTCTGGATCATGAATCGAATAATTCTTTTTGTTCCATCTCAGCTTTCTTCAAACGTAAGCAATTACTTTTTTTGATCTTTCTGCCCCCTTTTGCGTGCATACTAAGCTTGTCTTGGTGCCCATGCATATTGGAATTCCATACAGCTCATATGATCTTGAATATCACTTCTAATTTTACTCCCCGTTCATTAGCCACAGTAGGTGCCATTTTCTTATGGAGTGCATACAATGTTGTTGTGAGACTGTTGTTATAAGACCATTTCCTCCTTAGGTCACCCAGCTTAGGTTGAAGCCTTCTTCCTTATTTCCTCAGCTAGTCTTTCGTTGTAGTACTTAGGGAGAACCCTTTGACTCTTGTAAAGCTGTGAGCTTATTACGGACCTTTTGATGTCCTTCCTTGCCTATAATTATTCGTAGTTGCTTGCCTTCATGCCCTTGTGCTTGTAGGGTTGCTTCTAAACTAATATTTTGATTGTCTTCTTAGTGGCTTTCTCTTTTATTTCAGTAACACTCATATGGTACCTTTAACTACCCCAACTCCTATCTGAATATTTCTCAAGGATCACGATGTCATATCTGCGAGACTGAATTCACCATATTGGGTTTTACTATGTTTATCTTGCACGATCTGCTAACTTGTCTGTAACCTCCTATTTAGCCATAACTAGGCTCTTCCTAAATCAATTACTGACTACTCGTTGGCCCATTCTCATATCAATATTTCGCGTAATCTTTTTTGGGTTATTTCCTTTGTCTTAACTTACCTCTCGCAATCGCTCCTTATTAATCACTAACATCTCGGGCAGGAACCCTTACTTCCTCTCCTTGATGTCGTGTTTGCATAATGCTCTGGTATCGTAGCATATCTGTAGGCTTTGAATAAGTGCAATCTCATCCCTTTTTCATTTTATCGCATTCTTCCTTTACCATTCCATAATTACTAGAATCACTTAATTCTGACTTAATACCACCTCACTCCACATTCCCCCCTTTAGGGAAGCACTAATCTATTAGCACTACAATGATCTACCTATAGATGTTTTACCTCTTCATCATTGGCATCTTCTCGCATTATCGATGACCCTTACTCGAATTGTGATAATCCTTCTATAACAAGGATAATGAAATTCCTTACTCGCGAGAGTGGCACTTAGTGTAACTGGCACACATAGTCCTTTAAGCTTAACTTTGCTCACATTGCTTGCGTTAGGGAAGCGTCTTTCTGAATGACCATTCTCTGAATTTCTCATGAATCTTCTTCTGTTGTCCATTCTATTATCGCCGGAACGAAATCTAAAACTCTCATGATGCCGAGTATTATCCAATCACTCAGTCCCTAATTCACGTTTAGTTTATCTTGTTCACCAGCCCATACTGATTTCTATTACTCTAGAGTCTAACTTTTCCTTCTGGTAGTTGCATTGGAGTCACAAACTTATTTCTCGAAGTGAGGATATGACTTTATGGCCTATATTCTTTTGTTGTCTCAAGGATTGTCACCTCTCGTCTTTTCCTTCACTTGACTATCGATTCTGTAATACTGTCATCTTTTTGACCTACCGTTGTCATCCATGTATCACATCTTACTCTTAATGCTTCATTAGCTCTCTTCTTATTTCCTGCTAACATTTCTGTCTATCACTTTATTCTGAAAACTTCAACAAGATATTCTTTTGCTTTTAGCTCCCTTTGCTCCATCCACTGGCTCTTCGGGTTGCCTAGCATTATCTCTCTACTAGGGACGTGAGTCATACTAAGATAATATTTATCCTTTCCAGGCTTCCAGTGCCTATCTTTGTAGCACTCATATCTAGTTGTACTATTTTAGAGTGCACCATCTAGGTGTCTCACAAGGAGATCCATTACCACGTTTGCACTATCCTTCGAAAATGTCAACTAATTCTACCAATCCATCCCCTATTTTGGGTTACTCTAACCCCAGCCGGATCCTGATAACTCGTCCTTCTCTTAAACTATATCTATTAGCTCCCATAGGGTATAACTGAGATCGGTGTGGCCGATTGTACGTACATCTGTCACTGTTGAAGGTAACTCAAAATGCTTATATCTCCCTTCCTGAATGGTAAATAATGATAATCTTTATTAACTGGGTACTTCGTACCCTCCTTCACCTTGCTTCTTTTACTTGCTGAAACTTGTGTCTACCTTCCGATTCTGTTATTCCTTTTTACCGTAAGAGTGGATAAGTATTCTTGCCTTAAAACTCCTTGTCAAGAACCTTATACCTTTTAGTACACGCATGGTCTGCTGAAGATCTCACATTTACTCATCATAAGCATAATGCAAAAATTGAGTTCCTCTGACTCAACACTTCCACGGCTATATCTCCTACCGACCATCTTTCTGAATGTAGGCATCGTTGTCTTACGAATAAGATAGAGTTAAGGAAATTGAGTTCTTACAACTGAGCTCTACCACACGATCTAGAGTAAGAAGAAAGAGTGACAGTCCTAAATACCCTGTAGCCTCCCGCTTATAAGTGTGGTGCACGACACACCCATAAACAAGACTCTACTAGACACGACTTGTAGACTCCCTAGGACAGAACTGCTCTGATACCACTTTTGTCACGACCCAAACCGATGGGCCGCGACGGGCACCCGGTACCTTACTCAACCGAGTACCAACGTAATGTATCTTTCTTATTACATCATCATACACGCATGACATACGGGCCTAATAGGCCAACATTATCATTTATAAACTCAAAACATAGGCCGACAAGGCCATACAAGTATTCGTATACATGACATCTGTCTACAAGCCTCTAAGAGTACATAAGTATCATAAAAGTCGGGACTGAGCCTTGCCATACCAATCCATACATGTTCTAATTATACTGATCAAATAAGCAACTCCGGAGCAAATGGAGCGCACCAACATCTTCCGCTAAGCTGATAGCCTATTGGAGGACTCTCGACCGGTCTATCGGGACCTGCGGGCATGAAACGCAGCATCCCCAGCAAAAAGAACGGCAGTACAAACAATGTACCGAGTATGTAAGGAATGAAAATCAGTAAATAATAGACATGAGAGAAACATGGAGTAAAAGACTCGACATGTAAGTCTGAATAACTCTGTAAATCATGAAATACTCATAGTGTCATGCATATGCGTATGAACGTCATGTCTTGCATAGGTACATGTGTTCATAACATCATCAAGCTTCTGAGGGCATCCCGTCATATTATCTCGGCCACTGTGGGCAAAATCATCAACGTTTACCAGCTGATCAGGTGGTGGTACGTATATAACGTCGTAACCTTTTCCCATATCCCATATACATATATACGTGTATATAACGCCATCTGGTCATGGGTCAATGTACATGTATAAATGCATGAAATGCATAAGAAATACATTAATAAGATTTCTTGGAATGTCATAAAAATTAATATGCCTTTCGGACAAACTATATCAAATACGTATTTTTCTGAGACCCATGAACAGACGATAGAACAATGAGACATATGGGAATTCAAGAACATAGGCATCTCTAATACTTATATGAATAGAGTCATTTATGGGAATTGTGTATGTGCTCGTTTCGTTTGTGTCATATAGATCATGCCAAAAGAAAGAAGGGATAGCCTTAACATACCTGAGTCGATTCTCTTGATAATCCCTCTAACACACATTAATTGCGACAACATGTAACGGCAAGATCGGAGTAGGAAAAAATCCGTATGATATTCTTAAGAAAAATTGCACCATACTCCATTATAATTGCAAAATCTCACTTTGATTTGAATTGTTGAAGATTTGATTTTACATAGGTGACTTAGGTTCGTGACTTATGTTTGTAATATACAAATACTTATGTTTAAATGTATGTAAGAAATGGGTATTTTGACTTATGTTTCTTAAGGGATGGTTATGACTCACGTACATGTGTCATTCCTTTATTAAAATGGAAATGACTTACTTCTTTAAGACTTGCCACCTATAGTGACTTATGAGTCACAATTTTTGAGTTAGTTTGCTGCCACGTGGGGGATATTTTATCTCAACCACATTCTTTAATTAATCACCCACAACTCCTTAATTTACTACATAATGTCCCATTACCCAATAATTAATCAATTATCCACATAATTAAGAATTATTCTAAATTACTTAAAATATTGCTCATTTTTAGTATACCTTATACATCTCACTATTATGGCCATGTGGTACCTTGTATGGTACTAGTCCATAAATACCGAGTATTTTAGCTCGGACCATATTTTATCCCAAAATGTCAAACTTTGACGAAATTTATTTTCTTCGATTTGCTTACCCTCTCACCTTCACCAATTTACTCATCACTTGTTTAAAATAGCATAATGCTTATAATCACAAAATAATTTCATTCCCGAACTTGCGTCGATTAACCTACAACGAAACTTTAACGTTCGAAAATGCGGGATGTAACATCTCATTTTCGAGCTTCCATTAATTTATTTATGGCATACTTTCATGTACGAAAACATGGGGTGTAACACCAAGCTCCTATATTACTTCGAGTTCGAGCAAATACTCACTCGACCATAAAAGCCTAAGGGCTGTTTTCATTTCGAGTTCGAGCAAACACTCACTCGATCATAAAGCCTAAGGGCTACACTTACTTTGAGTTCGAGCAAATACTCACTCGATCATAAAAGCCTAAGGGCTGTTTTCATTTTGAGTTCGAGCAAACACTCACTCGATCATTAAGCCTAAGGGCTACTCTTACTTCGAGTTCGAGCAAACACTCACTCGACCATTAAGCCTAAGGGCTACTCTTATTTCGAGTTCGAGCAAACACTCACTCGACCATAAAAGCCTAAGGGTTGTTTTCATTTCGAGTTCGAGCAAACACTCACTCGATCATAAAGCCTAAGGGCTACACTTACTTCGAGTTCGAGCAAACACTCACTTGACCATAAAATCCTAAGGGTTGTTTTCATTTCGAGTTCGAGCAAACACTCACTCGATCATTTAGCCTAAGGGTTACTCTTACTTTGAGTTCGAGCAAACACTCACTCGACCATTAAGCCTAAGGGATACTCTTACTTCGAGTTCAAGCAAACACTCACTCGACCATTAAGCCTAAGGGCTACTCTTATTTCGAGTTCGAGCAAACACTCACTTGACTATAAAAGCCTAAGGGATTTTTTCATTTCGAGTTCGAGCAAACACTCACTCGATCATAAAGCCTAAGGGCTACACTTACTTCGAGTTCAAGCAAACACTCACTCGACCATAAAAACCTAAGGGCTGTTTTCATTTCGAGTTCGAGCAAACACTCACTCGATCATAAAGCCTAAGGGCTACACTTACTTCGAGTTCGAGCAAACACTCACTCGACCATAAAAGCCTAAAGGCTGTTTTCATTTCGAATTCGAGCAAACACTCACTCGACCATTAAGCCAAAAGGCTACTCTTACTTCGAGTTCGAGCAAATACTCACTAGACCATTAAGCCTAAGGGCTACTCTTACTTCAAATTCGTGCAAACACTCACTCGATCATAAGGCCAAAGAGCTACACTTATTTCGAGTTCGAGCAAACACTCACTCGACCATTAAGCCTAAGGGTTATTTTTGTTTTTCACTTTGAATCTGAGAAATCATTCTCACCCAACCACAAAGCCTAAGGCCACATTGATTCAAGTTCGAATTATTACCCTGAACCGGGAACTACGTGTCAAGCTTAAAAAAGGCTACTCTGCCTCAAGTTTGAGCAAACCATTTCATTGGGCATTTATCTATCAAGCCTAAGGGCCACCTCAGTTCGAGTTTGAGCATTCACTCGGGGACTACATATAAGAAACGGTCGAGTGCAGTACCTACTATCGGTCCTTACTATCTCAATCTTGGACCTTCGAATAAATATTCAATGCTAAGGCACTTTCGAACAAGTTTACAACGGGCGAAAGATTCAAAAGCTATGAAAGGAAGAAAGTTTTTATATTCATGTTAAAATCATTTACAAAGGCAAGACGACCCGATCAAAATTTCTTTACGGAAGACCGAAACTGTCTTATAACAAACACAAAAGATACTAAAAGGACTTAGTCCTCTCCAGGAGCAACTTCGCCCTCGAGGCCTCCTTTGCTCTCAGAACCGCTCGTACTCCCGGTATCATCATCATCGGGAAAGGTCAACACTCTGGCTTCGGCTTCGAGCTCCTTTGCATTCTCGATCTCGGCTGAAAGATCGAAGCCACGAGCGTGGATCTCCTCTAGAGTCTCCCTCTGAGATTGGCATTTAGCATACTCGGCAACCTAATTTGCTCGAACTTGAGCAGCCTCAGCAGCCTCTTTTGCTCGAACCTGAGCGGCTTCAGCATCAGACCGGTAAACAGCCATCATTGCATCAGCATTAGCCATGGCTATTTCGGCCTCCGATTTGGCCGCTGACAGTTCCGAGGCCAATCTCTCTCGATCAGAAGTCACTGAGCCCAACCGAGACTAGAACTCCTCGATATCCTTGGCTTGCACCAAGGCTCTCTCTTTCGAGCTTCGGAGTTGGTCCTCGACTGAGGCCAGTTGAGCCCGGGCAACCTCCTTTTTAGAAGCAAGGCAGTCCATGTTCTTTTTCCACTCCTCGGCCCCCGCTTTCACTGCATCCACCTCAGCACAAAGCTGCCCAACCATATCGAGCTTTTGCTGAACCTGCAAGACCGAACTATTAGCTTTCACACCCAAATCAGTGTCATTAACTTCAAAGACTCTTTTTACCTGCTCGGACAAATTGATTTGTTCTTTCCGAGTTGCTTCTATCTCGGCTCGAAGTCCTCTTGCTTCTCCTTCCCTCTGCCTACTAAGAAGCTTGAAGGTATCTCTCTCCTCAGTAAGCCCTCGAATTTCGACTGCGAATCGGCTTAGCTCCCATCGGGATCGGAAAAATGCCTCGTGATAGAGCGCAAAAGCCTACAAAAAATAAAATGGAGTTATACAAAAGAAGAAAAATACAAGTATGAAAGTTGACAAAGAGAAAGCGAACTTACCCGATTTAGGGCCTGCTGAGCTTCGTTGAATATACGAGGAATCTCTGCTTTGCCCGAGCCCTTCTTCGAAGCCTCTAAATCGCTCGGACCGGTAGCATCTTCTACTCCAACAAAATAACCATGGAAAAGATCTTCCTCTCCATGAGCTCCCTCCCCATGATAAACCTCCACAACTTGGGCGTCATGTATCATAGACTGGGAAAATGAAGGAAAAGAAGGGGAATCGCCGACCTCTATTGCCTCAATTATGTCTTTTGAGGCGCCACCTCCATCTCGGGGAACCTCAAACTCAGCTCCTGCACCATCATCAGTCGCTTCTTCGATGGATTCGTTGCCCCGAGGTAAAATATCCTCGATTCCCGTTTGCTCGAGAACTCGGTTCGAAGTCTTCTCCTCGACCTTGTCGGACCTGGGTGAAGCAGAATCAGTCCCCACCGATCCCAAAGCTTTACAAACATTTGTGCCAGCCCGTGCATGGGCCACCAGTCCAGAGCTACCTCCTTCTTCTTCTTCTTCTTCTTCTTCTTCTTCTTCTTCATCCCTAAGACGCAGGACCGATTCCATAGTCAATGGGATTATGGTTCCCTTGGGCTTACGGACTGTCCTCTTCTTAGGCTTTAGACCCTCGGAATCCGAGGTCCTTTTTCTCTTACTTTCCTTCAACGGCTTTGAAACAGGCGGTGAAACTTCTTCACCACCAGACGGGGGCCTCATGACTGCATCTTTTCCTAGACCTGCGAAGGGAAAATATAAGTAAAAGCATGCTTCGAATAAACATGTCACCTCGAATGACAAACGAATCGGTAGACCAAGATGAAATCTTGCCATGAGTACGAGCTTCCCATCGACCTTTCGACAAATCACGCCATGAGCGCTCGGCAAATGATGACGTCAAGACTAGGTTTTTGACTCAGTTCTCAAGGTGGGGAATCACACCTGGCATCCAAGCAACAGTTGCATTGAGAAAGACACTAATAAGAAAGGATGAAAAAGTAAGACAAACAGAAATTTAAAACGGGATCATACTTACGTTTCATATTCCACTTCTCAGGAAATGGCATGCTCTCGGCCGAGATCAGATCCGAGGTCTTCACTCGAATGAACCGGCCCATCCAGCCCCGATCCTTATCTTCATCCATGCTTGACGTGAACACCTTGGCGGCACGACGTTGAAGCTTTATCAGCCTGCCTCGGTAAAGTCGAGGACTATACAATCTTATAAGGTGGTCGAGGGTAAAGGGAAGCCCATCGATTTTGCTCACAAAGAAACAGATCAAGATCACGATCCTCCAGAAAGAAGGATGAATTTGGCCGAGGGCCACCTGGTATTTCTTGCAAAAATCGATGATGACTGGATCGAGGGGACCCAGCGTGAAATGGTAAGTATAAACACTCAGATACCCTTCCACATGGGTAGTGATCGACTCCTCCCGTGTCGGTATCACAGCCTCTTTGTTTACCCAATTATAATCTTTCTTCACCACATCAAGGAAACTTACTGGTATCGAGCATATGTATCTCGATACCGGCTCGCATTGACCGGCAACCAAAGATGGTTTGTCAACTTTAAAATCATAATCAATAACACATCCCCCGGGAACGAGTTCTTCAAGGCGTGGCTCCACCACGATTTTCTCATCGGCCGACCGAGATGAGGACGTAGCCTCTTTCTGAGGAACGGTTTTAGATATATTGGCCATCTAGATTTTCAAAGAACAAAGAAGACGAGAAATTGAAATATTTTGGTATTTGATAGAGAACAAACAAAGAACTTTTCAGAACCTGAAAATAGATAATTTTGGAGAAGACGAAGAACTGTGAAGGATAGAATGAGAATAGTTGAAACTAAAAGTTTAAAATGATAAAGGAATGGGGCTATTTATAGATTTGACAATGACGATTCAAAATCTGTAGTGGCCGACCATCGTCTGACGCACATTTAGTGCCTTGGTAACTGAACCGACGGGACATTTGGCACATACGTCATAACCGGGCTTGATGCAGACGGTATATCTAGTCATATCGTTGAAAACTCATATCATTTCTCGCCACATTCTTTCCAAGAAACGAGGGAACTATCTGTATACGGTCAAATCCGAGTTTGTTCTTCGTGTAATTAGTCGAGATTGGTACGTTATGAATCGAGGGTCGTCATTGTAACATTGAGATAAGAAGTAAAACCAGGTTATCGAACTCAAGATTTAGGGACCGATTAATATCGAGCTCGAGTCAATATCGAGCTATGATATGAAGTAGTGTTATCGAGCTCAAGAGCCAGAGACCGATCAATACCAAGCTCGAGTCAATATCGAGCTCGAGATCCGGAGATCGACCAATACCAAGACCGATCAAGATCGAGCTAAGAGACAAAGAGCTGTTGTAGCCGCACTAAAGGAGAAAATCTCGGCGGGAATTAAGGAAAAGATAATTAACTAATCTATTATGAGATCTCTACTATGCATTTTTATTATATCCAAGGTAGGATTTTCTACTATATTAACCGTGTGTATCATTTTTATAAGCGGTATATAAAATATCCAGAGAAGCATACATTGATACACGCTCATATTCAGAAATTATTGAGATTTACACACATATAGTAAAGATTATCCTTTTTTGGGCTTGGTATATTAGTTCATCTTGTTCATATAAATATTATTCTCCACTTAATTCCGGTTGGTATTAATTCCTTTATACAATCAGTATTCGATATATTTCTACTTACTTTTCTAATTTATACCAAGTTATACCACGTGTCCTTAGAACTACGTATAAATTCAACTCTATCTATTTTTCGGGTAAACAATGCTTTTCTTTAACAATTAGTGGTGTTTTTTAATCAATTTTCAATATCAAACCAAGACCAAGTTATTTATCAATTTAGCCAGAAACAAGTCATCTATGCCAGCCAATTAATGCTAAGGTTTTTTTATACTCTGCAAGTAACCAATACTTCATGATCCATTTAATTAAAAAAATCGAAGACTGTTTAAACTTTTTTTTAAAGAGAAAGAGAAAGAAAAGAAAGCGAATAGGAGAATGGAGGAAAACAAATGAGTCCATAAAACATACTCCTATATAGGTTTAACAAAAAACAGCTACAACTGCTTAGAGCTGACCTTAAAATAAGGAAATTCCCAGTTTCCCACATTCCCAAGCAAAGAAAAATATTGAAAATCTTAAAAAGAAAATTCAAATCCTACAAAGACGACTATATTAAGTTGATAATTGAAAAATTGCAGTTCAGATTAGTTTTATTATCACGAATTCATACTAGTTTGGGATGGAATGATAAATACCTTTTATTTTTAATTAAAATGAGGCTTTCGGCACTTAATGGAGGTCTGAATATTAATCATTCAGATCTCATATATTAAGTCAATTGTTTTTAAAGTCCGAATCTTAATCATTCAAAATCATAAGTGTGTTTGTTTTTTTGATTCACAACCACTTAATGAGTTTGAATATGCCTATATGATTAAGATCTATAACAAAGACTTAATTTTCATTAGGATGTTATCATCCACATTCATTACTAACTGTCACCACCGCCACCGCCACCACCTACCATTACCATAGTCGCCACCACTACCACCACCCATCACCTCCACCACCATCATCCTCAACCATAATCACACTTACCCACCTAAACTACCACCACCAACCACCCCATCACCATCAATAACCATAACCGGCACCGCCCACCATTATAAAGTACCGCCATCCACCATCACCTTTTTAATCACAACCACAACTACCACCACCACCCACCATTATTAACTATCACCACCCACCACCACCATCCTCAGGCCTCCACCATAATCACTATCGCTACCAATCACCACTAACTACTACCCAGAACCACCATTATCAACCAAAATCACAACCAATCACCGCCTCTAGTCGGTACTCACAAACACCTCTGTTAGCCATCACCACCACCAACTATATATATATATCAAATGTAGATTTAAATAAAATATTAATTAATCTAATATATATATATATATATATATATATATATATATATATATATATATATATATATATATATATTAGATTATTAAATAAAGATAAATTATGTATTTAGATGTTTAAAAAACAAATATTCTTAAGCATTCAGTATTCAGATCTTAAAACACATATTAATCTTCAGATATGTATTCAGATTTAGAAGTGTTAATCTTAATAATTAATTAATATTTTATTTAAATTTATATTTATTAAATTTTAAATAAAGATAAATTTTGTATTTAGATGTTTAAAAAATAAACAGTTTTAAACATTTAGTATTCAGATCTTAAAACACATAGTAATATTCAGATATGTATTCAGATTTAGATGTGTTAATCTTAATACAAATCTTAATATTCAAAAGTCTTAATCTAAACAAAACAAATCGAGTCCCAGCTCCCAAGTGGGTATGGAAAAGAAAAAGATTATGTGAAATGGTACCTTGTGTATATACGTTTGTACTCGACTCTTTAAATTTTCCCTTTTCGTATATTTTGTCAAATTGCTTACTTTATTTTTTATATTATTATTATTATTATTATTATTATTATTATTATACAAAACTACAACTCTATTCTCTCTCTCTCTCTTTTCTCGTTTTGTTGCTTCAACAGCCGCACTGTCCTCCTTCGTTCTTCGTTCTTCTTCTTCTTCTACAAAATCACCACCATCTTCTTCTAGGTTTTTTTCTAGGGTTTTCCAGAAGCTTCTCGAAGCTGGATTCTCCTTTCTTCCTTGTCCCCTTCTCTCTCCGTCGCTTCTTAACCGGTTCGATTAATCCCCAAAATACCCTCATTTTTCTTGCGAATTATCATTTACCGGATAGAAACGGTAACTTTATACTTTCTGGTTATCTGAATCGATCTGTGTTATGAGTTTTACTCCTAAATCTGTTCGATTAGGGCAAGGTTAGGGCAAAATTTAATGATTTAAAGGTTTTTGATTGTTGATAGTGTGATTTTGAATGGCATTGGGGGATTTAATGGCGTCGAGGTTATCACAATCATCAGCAGCTTTGGATGAATTTGGCAATCATCATGAGGATGAAGCAGAAAGGAGTAGTAACAATGTTAGGGATTTGGATACTACTGCTACTGCTAGTAGTAGTAGCAGCTATGTTGTTGTTGGTGGGGGGGGAGTTGTGGGTGGTGATAATAATGCGATGACGACGACAACGAGTATGGCTTATTTGCCGCAGACTATTGTGTTGTGTGAGCTTAGGCATGATGGTTTTGAGGATTGTGTTCCTTCTGGTCCTTCTGATACCGGTTTGGTCTCTAAATGGCGGCCTAGGGACCGTGTAAGTTGTGCCTCTTTTCATTTTTTAATCTCAATGTAGCATGAATAGAGTGGAGCATTTATATTGTTGAATTAATGCGCAGTTGATTGATTGTTTGGTTAATGTAACAAGGAGTGTACATAAGGTGGTTAGTGTTGCAGTAAAGCATCATACTTGTTTGCTGTTCCTTGATTTGTTAGCTGGTTTTCTTCTGAAAGTTGAATGCTACTATGCAATTGTAAGATGATAAGATGTGCTTGCTTTGTTTCTCTAGAGTGAACCTTATGCTACAACATAGCCTTATAATTCAAAAAAATTGGAAAAACGTCGATGTCATTTTAAATTGGGTGCCCTGAGATTTAATCTAATAATAAAAGAAGTTTGTTTCTAACAGCCAGTTGGAGATGGAGGTTCGAACGAGAGATTCCAGCTTTTGCAGTTAGTGATTTTGGCATGACTACTCTGTGATCTGCAAGCAATTGCCGGATATTAGATTTAATTTAATGTTTCGTGGTTGACGGTGAAGATTAGTACTGGGTGGGAGCATGAGTGATCATCTGTCATCATTGCAGGAGTATCTACCTTTGTGTATCCAAGTAAAACTGAAGCTTGTTTTCATCTTGGATGTTAAGTTGGGGAGCTAGACATGAGTTTCCATAAAACTAGTTACTGATTGTGCTCTTTTTTTTGATGCCTTTGGCATGAACTAATGTGGAAAATTACTTTTTTCTTACCTCAATTTAGAGCACTTGGAACATGTGGATAGTGTCTCCCAAAATTGCAGGAACATCAGAATCAAGAATCAAGGTCGTTCTGACTAAGACATTAAACATATAATTCCTTAAAGATTAGGAGGATTGTTATGAGACTAAATTCTTATGTCGGTCTGTTAAAAATTGTCCTCGCTTCCGGTTGAAATGTCATGTTTTGACTTCTAACATAGTAGGATAACAAAGAGTCAATGAGGCTAGAATACTAAGTGGGTAAACTTATTGGGTTATTATGTGCTTTTTATTTTTCGTGAGTCTCACATTGGTTGAGGAATGAGTTGTGGTCTTCTTATCTGGGCTTGGGTAATCCTCCCCTCATGAGCTAGCTTTTGAGGTTTAGTTAGGGCCAAGGTCTATTTCTTTCACACGGTATGAGAGCTAGACACATCGCTCTCTGTTGTTGTGTTTCTCAATGTTAGGCCCCCATCTCACGTGATCCAAGCTTCATTCCAATCCTAGGTGTGTGGAAAGGTGTTATGTCCCAGAAAGGAATGAGTTGTGGTCTCCTTATATAGGGCAATCTTCCCCTCACGAGCTAGCTTTTGCACAGTTATCACAATTTTTAAGCTTTAGAACATTAGACTTCAAGAGGCTTATTAATTGCTGATTACCACTCTACCAGCCTCCTTCCCAAGAGTGATTCCCCTTGTGGGTAATCATTTGGACTTGATGTGTCAATGAAGGCACTTGTTGATTTAATGGGAGGGATTTAGTGGGAAGTTCTTCTGGAAAGACTGAAAGTAGAGCGTGTATAATTTGTTTAGAGTACAGTATGTGGTAGAACACTACTTTCTTGCTATATAAATAGTCTTTTGAGGGATTAATAAAGAAATGCTATCCTTCAATTTGGGACAAAATGGATCATGGATTTTACTGGAAATAGCCCGAAAGAAAACAACACAAGGAAAAACTCATTGGACTTAATATATTTAATATCATAAGCAAATATTGGATGTAAGCACCCAAGGCTGTCGCTTAGCGTGAAGTGAGTGAAAATCATGGAAAAACACGGTTCGAATCCAAGCAGAGACAAAAAAAACCGAGTGATTTCTTTCTATATGTCTAAGCCTTGATTGACAGAGTTACTTGTCATCTGTTGATGGTAGGTAGCAGGTACCTAGTAATATCGTTTAAGTGTATGCAAGCTTGCTGGGACAGTAACATTATCTTGTGTTATTAAAAGCTAATCACTTCGTCGCGTAAAAGCAATGAAGCAACGTCACGTGAGGGGTTATCGCTTCATAGGTGAAGCTATCGCTTCAGAGAAATGTGCGCTTCAAACAAGGATCGGCAAAGTGATCCATCAAATGAAAAGGGGTCGGTTCTTTGAATATCAACTCTGCAATTGTGCCCTTTACTTTAAGGGAGTGTACGCTTCACTTCTTGCTTTCGCTTCAAGCTCCTAGGGCTAGGATCTTATCGCTTCTTTTGCGCTTTTCGCTTTTAAAAACATCAACATCATAAAAAAAAGCAAGTGTTAAATTGCTATATTGAGTGACACAGATAGCGAGGATTCATATAGCCGAAACAAACTAACTCGGGACTGAGGCGTAATTGTGGTAATAGTTGTTTTGAGAAGAACAACTACTAGTATGACTCCTCAATAGTATTATTAGTAGTTGTATCATAAGCAAAAATTGCTGTCGAAGTCCTCACACAATTGACTTTGTGAGGTCCTTTTTAAGTGTTAATCTAGATTTTTAAAATGCAATGAACTATAGTTTGAAGATGTAATTATTCAGTTATGCCCCTCCCATAACCAAATTAAAATGACTTTGTGAAGTCCTTTTTTAGTGTTAATCTAGATATTTAAGATGCAATGAACTGTAGTTTGAAGATGTAATTATCCCTTTATGCTCCTTCAATAACTAAAATAAAATGCATTATCAAAAGAAAATAACTACAATAAAATGCATAATAGCATAGAGATAATACAAGCACTAGGATGAAATCTATAAATTTTGGGTATACTTGAGTTTACAATAAAAGGTGCCATAACCTACATTCTGAACTAACATTGCCTTTTCTTAAACAACTAAAACATTTCATTAATTGTTTGGATAAAGAAAAGTGAGTACGGTAAATAAATACCATGTTGGCATAAAAAATATGTACATATGAGTATAGGACTGCACTACAGTCATCCACAATATTCTTTAATTTTTGAAAGGTATTACCTCTCCTCGAATCTGAATAGAGATTAGCTACACGAGAAGCGGAGGCTATTACGGACCAAATTTCATTTTTTAAAAATGTTTAGAATATGTATCTTTAGACTATGTCCAGGCACTATGATGAAGTGTGTTCCCTTCAATAATCTTTTCTGAATGGTGTACCATGGTGCTCTAGCGTTATTGGTATCCATATGAGATTGTTTTCTTCTTTGCAGAAAGAGACAGCTTAGTGCTGGCAGATTGAAACAGCAGCTTTGCAAAAAAGTCCGAAAATGAGTTTGGATTCATCAATTGCTTTTTTTCCACTTGTTGCTTGTTACTTAATCTTTAAAGTATTCCTTGACAAATGTAATGCTTGATGACCAACGTGCTTCAACTGTATTTTACAAGCTCACTAATATAACTTGCATTTGGAACTTACCCTCCACGCAGTAAACACACCCAATGTTTTACCTTGTTGTCCATCTTAGCATGCAAAATTTTCTGCAGATGAAGACGGGATGTGTTGCCCTTGTTTTGTGTTTAAACATCAGCGTTGATCCACCTGATGTAATAAAGATATCTCCTTGTGCTCGAATGGAGTGTTGGGTTGGTATGTTTCTTCTCTTTCTTCTTCTTCTTCTTCTTCTTCTTCTTCTTCTTCTTCTTCTTCTTCTGCTGCTGCTGCTGCTGCTGCTGCTGCTGCTGCTTGTAATATAACCAGCTACTGTTCTTTTTGCTAGTATTTTGTTTTAATGAATATACTTTATTTCATTCTATTTACATTTTGTAATTTTCAGCAATACCTTTTATATTCTGAAGGATGATTGTCCATGATGATTGACCATAATATCCCCTTTTCCCCTAAGAAAAATAATCTCAGTGATAAATTTGTTTTAAAGTGAGACCATGCTCTTCTAAAGGATTATAGCTTTTCAATCTTCTTACTTGCATTGTGATAGAGATATTTGCTGAAAGGACTTAGACTATAGATACAACTTCTCAAGAATTAGCTATTGGTAAAGTGTACAAAGGCGACTTGAATTTGATATGTTCCAGGAGGATTTGTTAGGAAAGCAACCTGGACTTTCAGGATAGACTTCTCATGAGGCCAAGGAAGTTTCATTCCTCAAAGTTTCCTTTTGTTCCTTGATAACAAACCGTATTAAACTTCATGGTACTATGGTAGGATCTCCACTCTCGTAGAAACTTTAAATTCATAAGGGCAATATTTAACTCATCTAGAACCTCAGTTAAAGCACTCCTTATCCAAAAAAAAAAAAGAACCTCAGTTAAACTTCTTTAAAATCTGGCTAATTCTATTAATACCAAAGAGGGGGAGGGAGTCTGCATAAAGGATGTGACATGCCATCAAGAATGTCTGCTTTTCCAGTAGAGACTGGTCACATTCTGCGACCTTTTCTGTCAGCAATAGTAGAATATGTCATGGATGCTACCAATTTATAGATCCTTCTGAAACCTCATCTTTCTTTGATATTTATCCATGCTTTAGAACTGTTTTGTGACATTTGGCTTTGAAAGATAAGCAGAAACCTCCCGTGTTGGTGGGAGGTAGCAGGTACCCGTGGAATTAGTCGAGGTGCTTGTAAGCTGGCCCGGACACCACAGTTATTAAAAAAAAATACACCACCATAATTTCAGATGAAGATGTCGTATCAGTGATTCAGAGAAGTACCATTTTGATAAGTAAGATCCATAGGAACAGTCCCTCAAGAAGCTCCACTTACATTGGGAAATTTCAAAACTACCTAATCTAGGCTTGTCCTAGCAAGGTTTTGCTTCCCCTGGCTGACATAATTCAACGTTAGTCTATCTTAAAATGTGCTTTATCCCTATGACATACTTTGATCGAGTAGATTTCGGGCATTGTTAGCATTCAGAGTCGAACAGAGATGAAGACCTCGAGCTGAGTCGCTGGTCGATTTCGCTCGGAGTAAAAGGTAAGGAAGAAAGAGAACAGAGTACCTGGATTTTCGTTCCTAGTCTTGTAACTTTCTGCCTTTTCCTTTGTTTTCCTACATCTTCTGCTTTAGTTTGTCTTCCTCGTCTTCTCAATGTGTCTCCGTCCTTCTGTCTTCTTCGCTTTGTTCAAAGCATTTGCGGACTTTAACTGGATCCAGTAAGAATCTCTTATTGGCATCAGCTTCATGTCTCATGGTAGGGGTAAATGAAGGATCTGTTTTTGGTAAGTAAGTGAAGCAGCCATTAATGCTTGCTTAATGGCTAGGTTGTTTACATCACACCCCTAGGGGTGCGGCCCAGGCTGCCCTTTTTTTCCAGAACTACAAATTAAATAAAAATAATTGATGTCGGTTCTTCTTGGCGGAGTCTGTTTTACTTGAAGGAATGTGGATGTTTTTATCTCGGCAAAATTTCATTGTGCAGGTATCATATTCTCTGAGGGGTTATAAGATATAATTTGATAACTAGGCTGTCTTTTTTGGCTTTCCAGCTTAATTTTCAAAGGTTAGTGCTTGAAATTCTTCAATGGACTAGTAATTACTAATGATATTTATTACTGCTTATTTTACAGATCCATTTTCGATGGCACCTCAAAAAGCACTTGAAACAATTGGGAGAACTTTGAACCAACAATACGAGAGGTGGCAACCTCGGGTAAGAAAATGTTTTTGCCATCGATTTGCTGGTGAATGAGTAGTTATAATGACAAAACATTGTATGTAACCATATGCAGGCTAAGTATAAGATTTCCTTGGATCCTACTGTGGACGAAGTCAAGAAACTTTGCACAACTTGTCGAAAGTATGCCAAGTCAGAACGAGTTCTTTTCCATTATAACGGACATGGTGTACCTAAACCTACAGCCAATGGTGAAATTTGGCTATTTAATAAGGTTTACTTTCTTACCCAGATTGCTTTCTCAGGGCTGTGGGTGATATTTGTCTTTTCTTATTTGGGTGTTTGTTTTAGAGTTATACGCAGTATATCCCTTTGCCAATCAGCGACCTGGATTCCTGGTTGAAGACACCATCGATCTATGTGTTTGACTGCTCTGCTGCTGGGATGATTGTTAATGCCTTCATAGAGGTTTACTCTTAATTGCCAGTTTACGTCATGTATTTTGTGTCTTCATAGAAAAAGAAAAATTGTACTATATTCATGATGTGGTGCTGATCTATCCGTTCCTACTGGCCCTCTAATTAGTTTCAATGCAATTTGTTTGATCAGCTTCAGGACTGGACTGCTTCTGGTTCTTCTGGAACTTCTGCAAGGGATTGTATTCTGCTTGCTGCTTGTGAAGCACATGAGACGCTTCCTCAGAGTGCTGAGTTTCCAGCCGATGTATTTACTTCCTGCCTCACCACACCCATCAAAATGGCATTGAGATGGTGACATGCTCTCAACAATTGTTTATGATTTCTTCTTTTTCCTCTTTCTGCCCCTCTCTCCTACACTTGTCCAATTGTTTATGTAATTCTTGGGTGATGGAAAATTAGTATAGTTTCACTTTTCATTTTAACATTGTGATGTTACATAGTTCCTCTCTTTCCCTCTCCCTCTCCCTCTCACTTCTTTTCTCCCTTTTTTGAATTTTTTTTATAGGTTCGCCTACATGTTCACAGTTAGTGATAGCCTCTGTAGCAACGAAGAAAAAAAGAAAAAGAAAAGAAAATAATAACACGAAAATAACGGTTTATCTCTTGGGCCAATCTGTTTAATAGGTAATAGATAATGCCATCTTAGTGCATTTTCATAATGTTAGTGTTTTAAGTAACTTGTTTTAAGTAAATGCTTAACTATCTTTTACTTGCTCGTGTGTTTGTGTTGTTAGGTCCTTAAACCTAATGTGCTACTTCTCTCTTTTTACATTGATGCATTTGCTTCTGCTAAATAAGTCAATTACTTTTTCCTCGCATTTGTTATAGTGTGATAGCTACATCTTTTTTCTTGCAAAAATTGCTAGCCATTTAAATCCCACTATCTTGTGTGTTTGGCTTCTAGGTTTTGCACCCGTTCATTGCTCCGAGAGTCGCTTGATTACTCTCTGATTGATAGAATTCCTGGCCGGCAAACTGATCGGAAGACACTTCTAGGCGAACTGAATTGGATTTTTACTGCAGTTACTGACACAATTGCCTGGAATGTTCTGCCGCATGGTAATGGAATAGATTATTTAGATTGATGCAGATATCATGGTTTAAGCATGTTAATCTCTTTCTGAAGTATGAGTTCTAAACATGCAGAGCTGTTTCAGAGATTGTTCAGGCAAGATCTATTAGTTGCTAGTTTGTTCAGAAACTTTTTGCTTGCTGAAAGAATCATGCGCTCGGCAAATTGTTCACCAGTTTCATACCCAATGCTACCACCTACTCATCAGCACCATATGTGGTAACTACATTATATATTTACTCATTGCTAAAATTCATATTTACCCTTCTCTCACTTGTGGTCTACATGTATGATAGGGATGCATGGGACATGGCAGCAGAAATCTGTCTTTCACAGCTTCCAACTTTAGTTGAGGATCCCAATGCAGAATTTCAGGTGGGCGTATTGCTTTACCATCTGTTTGATATGTATATTCATAGTTCCAACTTCCACAAGAATATTATATATAGGGCTTACATATTGCCTGTGTTTGTATGTCTTCAGCCAAGTCCATTTTTCACGGAGCAGTTGACAGCTTTTGAAGTATGGCTTGACCATGGATCAAAGGATAAAAAGCCTCCCGAGCAGTTGCCCATAGTGCTACAGGTAGGAAATTTCTCATGGTCCAAATCAAATGAGGAACTCTCCTTGGTTCTTCTTTCAATCTTGTGGTGACTTTAAGTATATTTTCTGGGATGTAGGTTCCATCCGTCCCACATCTTCTGTCAACTCCTATGTCTTTAATAATTTGATGAAAAGGTGGGATAAAAATATTGGATACTCCATGCTGTAGCCAAATTCATAAACCATTTGGATCAATAGCTTTTGTTGTTCCCTATTTATCAAAAAATTCAAAAAATTGTTTTTCTTTTTTATTGACTTGATAAAACGTTGGCTGCTGTCTCTTCCGTCTTTGATAGAAAATATCAAAGAATGCTTTGGCATGATGCTGAGGAATGCTTGAACCATCTCCCTGTGTTACGTTGAGATGTGGGAATGATTTAATTTTTTCCTGTTGTCATTTCTAAGGCGACCCAATGCTGGTTTAATATTCTTGGCACAACATGTGTTTTTCATTTCTTTCATAGGCTTCTTTTTATGTGAATATTTGAACTTTCTTCCCATGTCTCCTGAAAAGCGGAAGTAATCTATCCATATCCAGTAGATTAGTGCACTTTTTTTTAATGATTGTGGTGAATCTTACTTTGTATCTACTATGAAATCAACCTGATGCAAGTTGCTAAAGTTTTGGGTTAGCAGCAAAGCTTTTTGTAGTGTCATTGTTGAGGTTAAAGAAATGCATCATGTCTTTCGGAGCAGGTATTTCTGTTGGTGTTATTTTCTGGTTGAGCAGAGCCTTTTCATTTGAATTATGAAATAGGTGTTGATTAACTTAATGTTTGTCCCTGTGACACTAAAGATATGTACAGACACACGATAACTATAGTTCCTCAAATATGAGCTGCTAGTGGTCTTTGCCATTTTGGCTGGTTATATTAGGCTTTCTTTACATTCAGTGGTTTTGCTAGCTTCGTGCATTTTTCCTCTTGCATGCCTCTGTAACCAATCTGCTTTGTTATTAGGTGTTACTTAGTCAATGCCACAGGTTCCGTGCACTTGTACTTCTTGGAAGATTTCTCGATATGGGACCTTGGGCTGTAGATCTGGTAAGGTGGCTGCGTGTTTCCTCTTTCTGTAATTGGTTGTGGCATCTACTTTGCGACTAATATTTCAGTCAACAATTTGCTTCTTTCCAGGCCTTGTCTGTAGGAATATTTCCTTATGTTCTCAAGCTTTTGCAAACCACCACTCCTGAACTTAGACAAATTCTGGTCTTCATCTGGACGAAGATCCTTGCACTAGATAAGGTACATGATTTGGTTGTAACTCATCACTTGTGTTGTCTAATAATTCATTTCCTACGTATTCTATCTTTGTGTTTATTTTTTCTTATATGAAGTTCTCCTTCTCTTTCTTTTTTGTTGTTGTTATTATTATCTAAGAAGCTCACAACCAAAATTTGGCTTTACAAACAAACACCTGCTGGACAGTGGGCTCCATCCATGTCTTATTATTATTATTTTTTTTTATGGTGCGACACTTTGCCATGTTTTTGGAGGCCAATAGGACATGAGTTTGTAACTTTTTGTGTTATTTAAACTGTTAAAGCGCTTTCTTTGGTGTACAAAGCAGAATTTGGAAAGAACGGAGTGATGCTTTCTGTGATGAAAATAGACCTAAAATCTCCAGCCTCTTTCATTGAACTAAGCTCTAATTGGAGAGCAAGAGGTGGAGATCTTACTGCTGATTTCCGATAGTTTTGTGTGCTACTTTTTTTCAATATTTCAAACTACTTAGTGGGCGTTTGGACATAAGAATTGTAAAATTTCAAAATAGGGGGAAAGAATTTTTCAAGTGAAAATGGTATTTGAAATTTAGAGTTGTGTTTGGACATGAATATAATTTTGGGTTGTTTTTGAAGTTTTGTGAGTGATTTGAGTGAAGATTTTGAAAAACAGCTTTTTGGAGTTTTTCAAATTTTCGAAAATTTTCAAAATGCATCTTCAAGTGAAAATTGAAAATTTTATGAACAAATGCTGATTTCGAAAAAAAGTGAATTTTTTTTGGAAAAAAGGGAAAAACTTCTTATGTCCAAACGGGCTCTTAGAATAGGTTATATTCTTTATTCTAATTTTACTCAAATTTAGCTACTCTAATTTTGGAGTCTGTTACACCTCTGGAGTATTCTTTTCTGTTTTTTGTAAGTTATGATATCATAAGCTCTTCAGCAAGTAAAAGTGGTTTCTTTTGTCATGCTACCTTACTCTAACCCGTTTGGATTGGCTTAAAAAAAGTGGCTTTTAAGTTAAGTGCTTAAAAGCACTTTATAAGTGTTGGAACTTATTTTATAAATAAGCAGTTACGTATTTGGATAAAAGTGCTGAAACTTAAAACAAGCTGAAGAAGTGTTTGGTAAACAAGTGCTGGTAAGCACTTTTTCTTGTTAAAATGACTGAAATATCCTTAAAGTTGTTAACATTATAAAGAAGATGATGACTATATTATTATATTTTCCGTTCATAGCTTCAAATTCAGGGGTAACACGTAAATTCATTGAATGATTTGATTTTAGAATATAGTTACACCAATTAAAATAAAAGGAAGGATTCAACGACCAAAAAAATTAAATGTTATGGAACCAAAAAAAAAGAAGCCAAAAGAACAATATTTACAAAATATTGGAATGTATCAAACATTATTTAAAAAACTATTGTTTGCTTCACGTTAAGAACTTCAAGAAATTGGCAAATATTGGAGAATGGAGGAAAAAAAATAGTATGTTGTAGGGTTTTTACTTGGGGGTAATTTCGGGATTAAGAAAAATTATAAGGGATAAGAATGTAATATCTTTGGTCAAAGCAATATGGCTTTTAAGCCAATTTAGAAAAAGTTGGGTTTTCCAACTTATTGGTTTTGGCTTTTTAAAGCAGATTTTAACTTTTTTTAAGCCCATTTTTTGGTTGCCAAACACTTCTAAAAGTTAAAAACGCTGGTTTGACCAGCTTTTAAGCCCATCCAAACAGGCTCTAAATTTTCTCTCTCTGTCTTCAGCTAGTAAAAGTGGTTTCTTTTGTCATGCTACCTTACTAAATTTTCTGTCTTAGGTTGTTACCTGTATATATCCTGTATTAGTTATTTGTTCTGATCTTCTAATTCTGTACTAATTAGATTATTGTTTTCCTTTGAGTCAACAGTCTTGCCAGGTTGACCTTGTAAAGGATGGA